>NC_052023.1:2232482-3432482 GCF_015832195.1 Motacilla alba alba | reverse complement strand
AATTAGCCCTGGACCACTCCTGAGAGTCCTAAACAGGAGGGGAACTGCCTGCCAGGCCCTGGGTTTGCCACACGGAGCTCCGTGCTTGGCTGAATTCTGCTTTGTTCAGGAGAAGGTGAGGAAGGGAAAATCCAGCATCACACTGCCCAGCTGTCCTTCAGGCATGTCCCTTTGGCTGCTGAGCTGCATTCAGCACCCTTCAGGAAGGAAGCTGGGCAGCACTGGGACAGTACCTTCAGGTGCAGCCATTGGCATCGTGCCCAGAGCTCAGCAGGTCTCTAAAATTCACAACATTTGGCACCTGTGCAGTCTTAAAAACCTACATCCCCTCCATGGTGGAGTGGTCCTCTGGTATCATCCTCCTGTTTAGGAAAGGGCAGTCTGTCTGTGAGACAAAAATTTGGGAGTCTCCAAGTTTCTTTTTTACTGGTATGAACCTCCATGGCATCAATTACTTTTTCAGAGGGAATGTTTAACACTGCTGGAATGGGTCTCAGGAGAAGAGTGAAAATCAGACTTCAAATTTTATATTCACTTAAAATTTTGAAGATGAAGGTTGTGGATTTAGGGTTGGTCTGAAGAATGTGGATGTCCTGTGGAAGACCTCACTCTTCCCACCTGGAAATCCTGCCCTCATAGCCCCAGCAGTCTGGGGTTTTGTGGTCATCCAACACAAAGTGCAGGTACCAGACCTGCCTTTCCTGGCTGGTAGTTTTTAATAAATAATCCCAGATAGTTTAGGTGATTCTTAGAAAAACTTGTGTCGTTCAAACCTGCTGCACTACAGGACTTCCCTGGCACAGCTGGGCAGGACCAGGGGCCAGAGCCTGCAGGGCCCAAGAGTGAACCACCCCGGTCCTGCTCCGGGGCTGTGGGACCTGCTGGACCCCGTGTCCTGCTGGGAGAGGAGGATTCCCTGGTGTATACAATTTTATAGGATCAGAGAGTCATCAGAGTGACTTGAGAATGGCATGGAGACAAATCCTCAGGGTGTTGGGAAAAGCAAACTATCAGGATAAAGCAGAGGCAGTTTCTTTTCTCTGCAGGGTGTCAAATGTATGTAGTTCTTGGCAGAGGCTTTCTCAGTGACCTTAGCCTAGTGATATAAATTTTAATTGCAACTTTAAATGACGCTGGGACCAGATGGGCGAAGACTAAAGGAACACTGTTAGCTCTGCCCACCCCCTCTCTGTCAGAGCTTTGCTTGGGGAGTATGGAGAAAGGCTTTGGGAGAGGCCTTAGGTCAGGAGCACTTGGTTTAGGGTAGCAGCAGAGCAGGAATACATGTTATTCCCATCATTTTGTTTGTATGTGGTTGAGAAAGTGGCCTCAAGTTGCATCAAGGGAGGTTTAGATTGGATATTAGGAAAAGTTTCTTCACTGAAAGTGTGGTCAGGCATTGGAACAGGCTGCCCAGGGCCGGGGTGGAATCAGCATCCCTGGAAATGTTCAAAAAACATGGGGATGTGGCACATGGGGACATGGTTCAGTGGTGCTGGGTTAATGGTTGGACTTGATGATCTTAGAGAGCTTTCTCAACCTCAGTGACTCGGTGATCCTGTGGCCAGCTCCAGTGCTGGGGCTGAGGGACATGTTTGCTGCTGCCCTAAAGGACAAACTGGGCTGTTCTGCCATGCCATAATGCCGTTTTCCAGAGACACAGGAGAAGCCCTCTCCGCGCTGGTTAGCTGCTTTCTGGGAGTAGCTGCTTCCAAGGAAAATGAAAGATTAGGAGCTTTGGGAGAAGTAGTTGAGCATCTAAAGGGGTGGCAAGCAATTAATCCACGACACGGCTCTCCCTTTGTTAGCGTTTGTGAGGCAGGAGGGTTTCCTATCCAATGGCACGTTTTGAAGGAATAGGTAGTTTTTATTTCATACCTAAAATTTAATGGTGGTTGTAGCTAATTTCACACAGCAAATTAGACAAAATACTTGAGCTACTTCCACCGTCTGAACTCGACAACAAATGGAAATAGCTTTTGGGAGGGTAACTTGAGAGGGTTAAATGTGTCTCACCGGTGCACTCAGTTTGACAGGCTGATGCACTTTGTCTAGATGATAGATATGAAAAACTAATATCTCGGTTTTCAGAGGGGGTTCTGAAACCTGAAATCAAAACCAGATGTGCAGCGAAAAAGAGCAGCGTATATTACAAAGTGTTGTGAAATAGCCCAAGGGAGGCAAGTAAGCAAAAACAGCCCTGTTCCTTAGCAACCTGCAAAACAAAACAAGTAACAGCTTGGTTGGCATCTGACGGGGCAGGTTTTGGTCTTTGCAGTGGAAAAGAAGACTGGAGAAAATGTGGAATAATTCTGGAATTTTTAGTGACCCGGAAACACCTCTGTTTTCACCAGAGTGAATACCTGATTTCTCTCCTTCCCTGGACCTCCTGCCTGTAAATGCACAGCAGCTGAGAAACGCGGGTCTGCTCCTCTTGTCTTCCCTGTCCTGCTGTGGATCATGGATTTCCCCTTCCTCCCTGCTTTCCCTCTTTCTAAAGTCAATCACACAGATGCCAAGTGGGTGCAAAATGGAAGTATCAGCAACCAAATCAGAGCTTTGAAGGTTTTGCACAGCTCTAAATCATGGAGTCCCTGAATGGTTTGGGTTGGAAGGGGCCTTAAAGCTCATCCAGTTCCAACCCCATGCCATGGGTAGGGTCACCTTCCACTAGACCAGGTTGCCCAAATGTGGAGCAATATGGCATTTGTGTGTAGCAGTGGAAAGAAGTGTTCAGTAAGTAAAAAGTTAAATACATCATTAATGAGTTCTGTAAGAGTATTTAAATCAGTTTCTGGAAATGGTGCTCCTTTTTTACTTTGAGTTCATTCAGTTCTTAATTAAACTAGTGCATTCTCTCAGCCCCACAAATGAAAAATTCAGAGCTCAGATTCCAAAATGTTCTTAGCTACGGTTTAAAATTCAGTCTTGAAAGTGAGAGAAGCCTTTGCCCACTTGAATGGCTGTGATGATGTTCATTGCAAAGCCCTGCTGGCACAGCTACCTCCATGCAGAGAGTGGGAAATTCATCCCTCTGAGCAGCAGCTGGGCTGCCAGATGTGTGATAGGACTGGGCTTCTGCCTTGAACCTGTCCATGTGGGGAACGAGCTTATTCTGCACTACATTGTCCATCATAGCCTTTTGCCAAGACAGACCTACTGGCATTGCAGGCTGAGCCAATTCTTTCTGAGAAAATCCTGTCTCATGTAGGAAGTCATGGGGTGTTCCTGTAATCAGCCCGACTCCGGGACCTACAGCTGGAAGCGAAACCACAGCGTGCCCTGAGGTTTGTAATCAAACTGTGAGAGGTTGTCTTTGTGATGGAGAGGGAAGGTGGGCGGATTTGACTTGGCTCAGTTATTTTTAGAGAGATGGAGGCTGCCCGGCAGCCGGGTATCGTGTTTTGGGGGTTTTGTTTGGTTTGGTTTGGTTTGTTGGGGTTTTTAAATTTATTTTTAATTTTAACAGAATAAATTTCTTCTTGAAAATGCTGTTTTAGCACCAAAATCAGAACTTTGGGGGAAGTTGATCTTGATGAAGTTTTCAACGGAAACACTGATACTACTTGAGATTGAGAAAGCAACTTTCATTTTGACTCCATGTTTCAGAATTCAACTCTTTTCAGCTTCTAAAAATTACTACGATATTAAAGATTAATTATAGATATGAATGGTTTGACATTATCAGACAGAACTTCTTAATGAACTTATTTTGATCCTTTCACTAAAAATAACTCAGAGTTTCCATCCTGCAAAATATTTGATTATTTTGCTTTTCTCTCTGGTTACAAGAAAAGTCTACAAGAAAGATGGAGAGAGTGTATTTGCAAAGGCTTTGTAGTGGCAGGACAAGGGGGAATGGCTTCCCACTGACAGAGCGGGATGGGATATTGGGGAAAAAAAATCATCTCTGTGAGGGTGGGGAGGCCCTGGCACAGGGTGCCCAGAGAAGCTGTGGCTGGCTCATCCCTGAAAGTGTCCAAGGCCACGTTGGACAGGAAGTCCAACTTCCAAGTGGCAGGTATGCCCTGATGATTTTGGAGGTTTTCTGATTCCATGTTTGCCAGTCTACTTGTTTTGCTGATTGCATCCAAACCCAAAGTAAGGAGAGCAGTAAAAGCTGTCAGTGCAGCCCAGGTCAAACGTGGCCACTCGGGCAGTGCAGGTGCTGTTGCTGTTCATTCCTTTCTCTAACTGTGGAGAGAAATGTGGCCATGTGAACCATTACCAGTGCCTGAGATCCACAGCGTTTAATAACTTAAAACCGTTCTTTTCAAATTGCAAAGGCTTTTACATTGACTTGCATTGGCCAACGAAGTCCATTAGTGTCTGAGTAAGTGGTAATTAGTGGTAAGAGGTGCAGTCATTAGTGTGTCTCACCCCTCTCTGTAAATCACAATTGGCAACTGTGGGATTCTTCAGCAGCACATGGGGCAGGAAGGACAATGCTCCATGGGAATGTTTGGGAAGTTGCTGTTCCTGGTGGTCTTTTTGCAGGGTTGGAATAGAGGAACCCATCTGTGGTGAGCAGCTTATTACAGGGAAAGTGCTTTGAGAAACTAGGAAACTTCAGGAGAGGAAATACTTGGGGGGAGATGGCAAATCTAGAAGTTATGGGATATCCATGGCTCTTCTTTGGTGTCCAAGATGCACTGAATTCACTGCAACCCAGCCTGTGTAAAATCAACAATTTTCTCTCAAGGCAGCTTTGTCTAAACAAAACATTAACATGCACAATTTATACAACAAGACCCTGTAATAATTGCAACTAAGTCATCAAAAATCAGGCAAGGAGATGCTCGAGGCTGTTGTGCATTGGTTGTGCTTGTGCCACTCTTATTTGAGTGTCGAGGATTTTTCAGAGTGGAAGGCTTAAGCATGTGGTGATTGGTTTCCTTATCCTGCATTTGAAAACAAAACATTTCTGTCCTTAAAAACCCTGTTTAAGGGATGGCAGTTCCAGGCACTCTGTGATGCCAGTAATTGCCTGCACTTCATACTGGTGAACTTCAACATCTTTGGTGATACAGTGCTATCACTGATCCTTCCAAGAAAGATGAGCCAAGAGATAGCCAGCCCTTGTGACTCACTGCACCATTATTTATCAGATTAAACAGCCCAAAGCCGCCGGGTTTGGTGCTTCCCATACCTGTCCCATCTGTGAGAATGCACAGAGATGGACAGATGAGAAACTTGCAGTCACTTTGCAGCTGTGTTTTGTCACAGGATGAAAGTGTGCGAGATACAGATCAGATACAGCTGCTGAAAAACAAACTGAAACAAAGAGTCTCACAAAGAGAAGGGCTGCAGCCAGAGTTCATAAAAGGGCTCTATATGCTTTCCCTTGCAATAAGCCTTTATTCTCCCTGGCTGGCCCTTTTAGTAATGGTAAGAGAAAAACTGACATCTCTTTTCAATAGGAAAGAAGAACATTTATTTTATTCCTAACGGTTTTAACAAACCCCTCCATGATGAATTATATATTTATTGTAACTGCCTGCTCCACAGCCACTAATTCCTGCAGTCTCTTTCCAGCTGAAAGCTCCAATGAAAAACTTCCCCAGACAAAGGCCAGAGGATTTGAGCCATGGGTTTTGTAGTTAGGTTAATTCAGTTACTCTGGATTCTCTGGAGTGGAGATTTCACAGGCCGGATGAATTAAGAGTATTGTAAATGTAGTTATAAAGTATTTTAAAAATAGCAATTGTGGAGCCATGTGCCTCAGCTTCCACTAGCTTCCTTCCTTGACTTTTATTTTCTCAGTCCTCCCCCCAGATATGGCTTATCCTCTCTTTCAGTCTCCTTTCTTCACATAGCACTGGAAATTACATCTAAAAATGCAGCCATGAAAGATTCTGAGGATAAAGATACATGTCCATGGAGGATAGGAGGAAAACAAGCTTCCAGCTGTGAGCAAGGAGCCTGACTCCAGCTGATCTAGTCCTGTTTTGTGCTGGGAAAGAAGACCTCATAAATAAAATTTCACTGGAGAAAGACCTGACACTCTTCTGCAGCTAATGGAAACATCTTAAAAGATTCTGAATATAGGCCAAGTATGTGGGTCAGTAGAGAAACTGCTATTTATATTTGGACCTGCCTATGAATACAGTAAAATATCCAGCTGTTGAAAATAAGAACAGAAGTTGCAAGGAAGATTTTTTTTTAGGTATAAAATGCCAAAGACTTTGTCAGGTGATGTTGCTGTTAGAACTGCAACTTTCCTTTCATCCCCTGTGGGGGGAATTCAGTGGGCAGCTTCTTGAAAGTTCCCTTTTGGCAAGGTTATCTTCAATCTGGTGAGTCAAAAGGATCTGCTCCCTGAGTGAAAACCGTGCTGAGCCACAGCACAAAACCGAGATGGGAAATAACAGACACCAAAAATGAATTTTGCTGTGGAGATTTAAATATTTCTACTGACTTTTGAATTGTAAGAATTATCTCTCTCTACTTGCTGGCTTGTCAAATCCACTTCTGGTTGGGAAAGTTCCCAAATGTAGGTTAGAGGATCTCAGGAATTTTCACTGAGTTTGACCATGCATGCTGCAGGTGAGATGTGGCCACTGCAAAACGCAGGGATTTTGAAAAGCCTGAGTTCCCTACCCACACAACACTCATTGTAAATTATTCTAGCCTTGTAAAGAACATCTGTTGAGGAATTTAGGATGTGATGCATGCCTTATAAAAAGGGAGAAGGGGGAAGAGGTTGCAGGAGTCACTGATGCTGCAAAAAGGGTGTTCATTATAATTTCACAACGAGTGTTTGGGGAGATCTAGGGCTGAGCTCCATTTTGGAACAGGTTCATCAGTGGGAGTTTTCTGTTGGTGGGGTGTACTTGGATTTCCATCAGAGCTGTGGGGTCTTTCTTGTTCCTTATTACAAAAATGTACCACACTCTCTTCACTACTACATCCGCTGATGGAGGACAAAGGCTGTTCCAGCCAAGCTGGGCTGTCAGTTTATGTGGTTTTTTTCTCTAAGTTCTTCTATGATCCAAATCTATAAGAAAACAGCCAGTGTGTAATTCTACACTCATAGAAAATGACTTCTTTTTCCCCATAAATGCAATTTAGACAGTAATTTGAGTTAGCAAAGCTTAGAAGGTGCAGCTGGAGAGGGAAGCAGAGTGCCCTGTAGAAGGGTGTAGTTGAGTAAAAGAAAGCTTTTCCAGAAGACACAGGGGCCTGGAAGGGGAGAAATTGGATGTGAAACCTTCCAGCAAAGGCCAGAGGGCATGTTTACTGCAGTCTTTAGCAGCCTGTATTGCAGTGGTGGCTGGAGCTCCTGCTGATGGGCCAAATTTTGCTCCCTACCTCCTATCTCTGAGCTTAATATGCAACTTACCTGTAGCTGTACAGGTGTGACCTGGTGGGGTGCATGAGGGGACAACTGAAAGCAGAGTTAAATTCCTGTTATTTAGATATTAGATCTGTCCGAAAGTCTTGGAGATCTGCAAATAAACCCTTTCTGGGATGTTAGAAACAGAGGAAATGATGTGCAGGAGAGGTCAGGCCACCGGAGCAAGCTGACAGGGTGAGAGCAAGGTCCCAGCCAGGAAGCTCCGGTCTGCTCCCGGCCTCAGTGCACCCCATATTTCATCCTGCCCCGGGGAAGTGGAAGAAATTATTTCACAATCCCTTGTCATGGGGTTGGGCACGCCGCAGGTCATGTGGACAAAGCCATTTGTTCAAGTAGCTTGACCTGAGGACTCCTCAAAAGCTGCTGAAATCTCACGGCCTCTCATTCCTCAAAGGAGTAAAATCCTGCATCCAAACTAAACAGGGATGGCTCCTTCCCCTCTGAATCTTGAGTGCTGACCAAGACCTGCCTCCCTCTTCTCAATGGGGTCTTTTGTAGCTGAGAGATTTTGCTGCTTTTTCCATAGCATCCTTTAGGCAGAATAGGCCAAGATGAACTCAAAAGTCATCTTTCACTCTGAAAATTTTCAATTATTGCAGCTTGTCAAACCTTTGAAAAGCAGAAACATCAATAATATTTGGTGTTTTGGCGGTTTGGCCCAATCCCTCACTGCTGGTGTTGTTGTTGGTGTGTCGCTGTCAGTATTTTGTACTGAACTATCTAACAGCTGTCTTGGCTTCCTTCCCCACTAAAACAACTGCTGCTTCACAAAGAACACAGATAATTTTGTCTTCCTTGATATTAACAGATCAAGAGAGGCCTTTGCCAATAAAAACTCATCTTTTATTTTTGCTGTCTGAGAGAGAGCCTTAGTAGAATTTGTTGTTCTCTTTCATTCTGGACTTGGAGACCAGTTGGCATCTAATCTTTTCATGTCAAGTGATGCTGAGTGGGTGGGACATCCAGGAGGGGGATGAAAATTCTCACAAAAGAATCCCAAGTTAAAAGGATTTTAACCCAAAGGCAAAACAAAAAGCCCTGCGCAAGGCACCAAAATGAAAGGGCTTGTTTAAAGGCAGAACAGTGACAGCACAGTGTTGGTCTGGCCTTTAAAAGGCAGTGAAATGTGAGATGCTGCCCTGGGATCAGTGTTCACCTCCCTCCACAGCCACACATTCCCTGTGTGGAAAGGGGAATGGCATCAAACACCACGGGGGAAACGCTGGTGCTCCTGCTCTGGAAGGCAGGGCTGGAGGCGGGTGTGCAGCACCCACAGCAGGACATCTCCTGCCCTCCAGAGCCCCTCTGGGTGCTGCCAGACATGTTCACCACAGAGGTGTTCATGGGAATTTAGAAGTAGGTTAAAGGAAAATTTTATATTTGAGTTAATTTTGGGGTCTAAAATAGGGAGGGACAGTATTTGGGAAGTTTAATGTCATTAACAGCAAATTCGGGAAGATGAGCCCTACAGAATGGCCATGGGGATTTTAGATGGTGAATCTCCCAGTGTTAAAGAGATGATTTGGGTCCTCTGAATAATCTACTGAGCACCTTACAGACTCCATTTGTGAGAGCTGCTCACTCTCCAGGGAAAAAACTGAGTTTGAGCTCAGTGAAGTGAGAATTTCACACAAAATTCTAAAATTCTAAACCAGTCCAGGTTTAGAATTTCAAATTCAGGGCTTAGCCTTGCATACATCCCCAAGCCTTGTCATACATACATACGTACATGAATGCCCCTGGTATATTCAACTGTGAATTTTACCTCCTGGCAGAGTTGCTTAGAGATTATTACTTGCCAGTTATCTTCTCGCAATCATGATGGCAAAAAGGTAGCACAAAAGTGAGGGGAGTCTGCTAGTTTCAGCCAGCTAGGTAGGTAAACAGTAATACTTCTCACTCCCACATACTATGAGTAATTTGTTTTTTAAGACCTGAAATTGACCCCAAATCAGAGCATCTGTACCACACTAATGTGTTGTTGAAGAAACTGAAGGTTCATCTTTGGAATTTTCTATAAAATCTAATAAGATGGAATTAAGTGGGGAAAGGATCTTATGGGAAAGATGTAAGAGGTTATTTTTAAGGGATTACCAGAGGGCACCTGGACAATATTACCTGCTGCCTTCCTGGACTATATTACCTACTTGTATGTGTATAATAAGTTGTTTCTTTACACCTGGTGTTATTTTTGCGTGCCTGGTTAAGATGCCTGCCTGTCACATTAATGTTTATTTAATGACCAGCGCTGGGTAGCAAATGAGCAACATGCAGATTGTGTGATGTAATCTGTGTGAGGAGCAGTGTGTGTTAACGGAGTGTGCTGGTCACCAGCAGGTCACCCCTGACTGCAAATACCACACAAAGGTTGCCCAGAGAAGCTGTGGCTGCCCCTGGATCTCTGGAAGTGTTCAAGGAGAGGTTGGACAGGGCCTGTGATGCCTTGTGCAGGCTGGCCTAGAACAGAGACTAGACAGAGTTACAGAATAAAGCAGGGATTTATTAAAAGCCCCCAATGGATGCACCTTGGGCAGCACCAGAGCCCAGCCAGGGCTGCACCCAAGATGAACCAAAATGGTCCCAAAGTGCACAAGCGCTCCCGGGGTCTCTGCCTTGGCTCAGCTCTGCTCCATTTGCACCTTGCAGTTCATTGTCCAGTTCCAGCTTTAGCCCAGGCACTCCCACCCTGCTTGTTTTTCTCTCCTCAGCCCACGCTGTTTGTGCTCCTGGGCTGAGATTTGGATCATTTGTCCTTGGTGCCCAGCTGGAGCAGGAATTGTTTTGTCTCCCTGCTCTGTGAAGAGATCTCACCATCCCCTCATATGAAGCTCAGAACTACACACTAAAGCAGCACAGAATCTGAAAATAGAAAAGCTAAA
Organism: Motacilla alba alba; assembly: GCF_015832195.1. Classification (NCBI taxonomy): domain Eukaryota; kingdom Metazoa; phylum Chordata; class Aves; order Passeriformes; family Motacillidae; genus Motacilla; species Motacilla alba. Next base: position 3,422,246 of record NC_052023.1, on the reverse strand, counting down.
GCCTGAGGCATCACTTGGAGCAACCTGGGAAGGAGCCCATGGCCATGGAATGTGATGAGCTTTGAGGTCCCTTCCCACCCAAACCAGTCTGGGATTCTGTGTATGATTATCTGTAGCCATTGATAAGCACTCAGAATAGTTATTTCTTTATTTTGCATCTTTCAGGGAGTACAAATTCATCCCTAGCCTAATGGGATCCTAAACCACTTAGGCGCATTCAGAATATCTCCTGTGAGTCTTGGGTTAGAAACATTGACTCATGAGAGATTTTAAGGGTTGAGTGGTTTGAAACAAGCTCAAGAAATCTAAGACAAGGAAATTAAATATACTGAAACCTCTTTGCTCCAAAACCCACTAATCCAAATGACTTGGCTGAATGATGTGCTATCACTTCTGCCACTCCTGCTGCCATGGCCGTATTTTGTCTTAAATCAAAACTTTGACTTTAAGGAAAAATAGCAACACAAAAATAAAAGCAGCACTCTGGTATGTCTGACTACTTACTAATATTAGCAAACATAACCTTGAAATAGCATCACTGCTCCTAAATCTGAGCACTGCTTGAGTCCAAAAATGCCCAGATTACTGACGTCCACTGCAATTTTCTTCCCCCCAGCACTGTCAATAAGTCTTAAACCAACCTTTGAATGTACTACCTGCCTCAAAATGCTGTTAGGCAAATAAAAAATTCTGTGATGCAGGTGAGGGAAAGGAGCTGGGTTTCTGAGCACATTCCCTTGGACATTTTCCAGGCAGCAGATGTGTGTGTGCCCTCATTTAGCTGTTTACAGATTTTCTTCTGCAGGAGTTTGGTAATGCATCTTATACCTATAGGTGGAAATGTATGGAAAATCTGGGCACTCTGGGCTGTTCTTCTGCTCATGAAGTCATCACAGACCTCAGAGCTCAGCTCCATCTCTAAAGTGGGGTTCATGGTTTCACAGAGATGTTGGAGGTACAAGGAAATTGTACCTTGGGAAATAAACATTTCAAAGGAGCACATTTTCAGCCTCTGAAAAAGAGAGCACATCCTTTAAGATGTGTTTGTACAGATTTTAAGGAAATGCTGAATTGTGTTACTTCATCTCCAGAATGCCTTCACTCAGCCTAAGAAAACAATCTCTAGTTGTTAACTTACATACAACCACGTTTTTCATAATTAGTATTTGTGAAGTAATTCTAGACACCCATATATAGAAAGTTATTTAGGATTTAAAAATTACTGTTTTTCCTAGTGCTCTCTCTGCATCAGCTGCATAAATAGATGCAGAACATTGCTAGTAAAATTAGAAGGGACAGGCAGAGGAGACTTGGTTGTGTTTGGATCAGCTGTGGTTGATGTCCATGGTGGACATCCTTGGGATGACAACGGAGCCCTGCTCCCACATTCTTCAGTGTTCCTTCAGAAACAGAATGTGCTCGTTGCTGTCACCTTCCACCCGCCCTGGGAGACCTCAGGCTCTCAGGAGCTGTAAGTCAGTCAAGGACTATAAACAGGATGAACATGATAAGCAATGCATGTGGTGTTCTTTACAGTTTTATTCAATGCACTCTGATCTTTGTGGTCCCATTTATTTTAAAAACTCTGGAAACTGGCAGAGCATTTGGCAGTTCATTAAACTGAGCAGTTTTGGTGATACCATTGACTGGTAGACTCTTTATCAAAAGAACACCAGGTAAAAGTACACTTAGTGAAAAGTACTTTAAATATAAATGGCCAGTCCTCACTGCAAAAAGAGACAGCAACTGGCACTTGCAGTCATCTATTGTTTCTTCTCTGCAATATAAAAAAAATTACGAGGTGCCTCATTTCAGCAAATGCCTCTTTCTCATTTTCTGTAGCTTGCTGATTTTTTCCTGCATTGGTTTTGGAGTCTTGCATCCCTAAACGGAGCACCATGGGCAGCCATGAGTCACTGTGCAGGAACTAAATGTCAAAGTTGAACTCGAGTTTACTGCCACAGTTGGTGTGAGCAGTGTGACTGGTGTGTCATTCCCATAGCACGGATGTCTGGGAGCGCCGGGTGCCCCTCTCGAAGGAGAGTGTGATTCAACAGAGATGCCACCAAAAGCACGGCAGCCTCTGCCTTGGTGATCTTTAAAATGAACATTTGAGGGGTTCAACAGGCCTTGAAAACAAACGTGGTGACCCAAAATGATCTGTGGGGCAAAGTGGCCCCCAAGGCAGGACTGCGGCCGTGTCTCCAGCGTGACTCTGCGGACGCGCCGCAGCCCAGGGGATCCCGTGTCTTCCACAACAGCTGAGCACGGAGAACTCAGGGCTCAGACAGGAGGTGCCATGCAGGAGGCTCTGCTGGGCTCCCTCCTGCAGCCTTGCACTGAACAGAATGTGAAAATTGTCTGTTTCGGGTCCTTGTCTGGCCTCTTCTTAACAGGACCTCTGTAGCCTCAATGGGGAGAGCCAAAGGATTCTGACAGAAAACCCTCCCCTGCTTCTGTGTTAGGAAGTAACTTCAGGACACTTGTTTTGGCTCATTCCCTGCCCTAATGTCACCCCTGCCATTGTGGGCTTTCCTTCTTGCGACTCATAGCATTGAAAATAGGAGCAGATGGAGGAGTCACTGTGACTTTGCAGAGACTGGGCTTTTTCTGCTCCTGGCCTGCCCAGGGAGCTCAAATAAATTCCTTCAGTGTGCTACCACTCTGTTTTGTCTTCTGAAATCAGGGAGAATGTTTTTGAACCATTTTGAGATCAAAGGCTGAAGCCTGTTGTTCACTATGAAGTGCCGAGGAAGTTAAAGAAGATATGTTAAGCAGAGGAAGTTAAAACATGAAAATTAAAAACAAAATGCAGAAACAAAAGTTGCAAGTATTCCTTGCTACTTAAATTGAGACTTCTTGGAATCAAGGATCATCCTTTCTGAGCTCTGAGCAAGTATCAGAGATGATGACTGTAAAGAGTTAATAATGTGTAAGACCACGAATTTGGGACAGGTTGTGCCACTGTGGTGGGAACTCAGCATAGTTTGATTTCTTTGGGCATTAAAGGCACACAGCATCTTGCAGTTTGAATGTTAGGTTTTTCTCTTTTCTTATCTGGCTCTAAAGCTTCATTCCCATTCAGAAAAATAAATAAAATCACTTTACAAATCCCAACAACTGAAAAAATGCTCTTTTGGTATTTTTAGGTCTTTTTATGGAGCCTTGTTTATAGAATGTTATTTATAGATTTTTTTATATGCTCCCAGCTAACCTGCCCTGCTGGGTCTTTGCAGGAGCCTCTGCACTACCACAACACATTCCTGGGAATGTCAGCATTCCTCTGCAGAGGTGTCACTTCAGCAAGGACACCCAGCTCAGGAGGTACATATTGTCCTACATAAAGTGCTTGTGCCGAGCCTGTTCTAGTTTTAGTAATTCCCCTTGTCTACCTACAGCTTAAACATTATAGACAAGGATTCATTCTCCTGCTCACAGTCTGTAATACTTCCTAAGGACAGGAGGGAAAAACTGGGAGCAGGGAGCCATAGAAATCTAAGTCTGTGGAATGAAATTCGGAGCAAGAAGGGGCTGTTGCTAGAATTCCTCAAATCAAAGTGAATTAACCAAAACTTTTTAAATAGAAATGAGACAAGGTAGGTTTTGTGGTGAGGAAGCATCTTGGTAGAAAGACTTGGAGGATGCAAATGGCAGAGATCTGGAATTCTGAAGCGTGCTCCAAATCTGGCCTTTCCAAACACCAGTGGTGGGACTCGGCTGCAGCCCAGCGTCCCTGGTCACTGAGAGGTGCCAGCTCACAGTCCCAGCCTTGCTGAGCAGCTGCTCTGTGGCTTTGGAGGCTGTCGGGATATTCCGCTTGGCCGTCAGGCTCGGAATGTCACACTGGATCTTTGGGCACTCCTGGCCTAAAAGAGCCCTCCTGGGACAGAGTCCTTTCCACACACTCAGCAGGAGCCAGCTGTCATGACACCGAAAAGGCTGGGAGAGCCATGGCTCATGGAAACAGGGCTTAGGTTCAGCTGAAGGAGGCATGTCTGAGAAGCAACTTTTCCCAAAACTTGAGGAAAGGTCAAAGCACGTGGAGCTGGCACTCTGGGACAGTCCTGCTGCTCGTAACTCATGTAACCTTATCTGTACAAAGCCGTTCCCAGCTTTCACCACCTTTCCAGGAAAAACTGCAACTACTTCAACTTTGTGAAAATGCCTGAACATCATACTTAACTTGTTGTAGACCACTGACACTTTCACCTCGGTCTCATCAGACCCTAAAAATAACTGATTTTTGTCTCCAAAGCCTTGATATCTCTCCAATCTTTGCTGTTATTGCTTTTGGACCTCCAGCTCTTGTGAGTCATATCTGCGAATTGCATGGCTCGGGTTTCAGTGGTGACCATCTCAAAGTGGCTGGTGGAAAAACTCACCATTAGCTCCTGGGGTTTTATTTGGTGAGCCTTTGCCATTTCTCTTTTCGTTTTTAAAGACATTTAATTGTATGTTGGCATTCAGTTCCATTGTAAAGAAAACTTTTCTCTGCTGGCCTTGGAGGCTTTATTAACTTCAGTCGTCCTGAAAGAGGACAACTGAAAGAAAGAGGAGTTTTAAGTTCTGTGTGGGGTTTTCAGGTAACAAATAACTTGAGGAGTGTGTCAGGCAGAGCAGGGGTGACAGGCACAGGCAGGGACAAGCTGTGGGAAGCCCAGAGATGCCTGCAGCTCTGCCAGGAGCTTGCAGGGACACCCAGACAAGATGCACTTGCCATGCGGAAGGTGACACAGGAAACATTACGTTTCCCGGAGCGGTGGCAGGGAATGACAAAGAGTGTCCTCTATGAGCTCAGATGTACAAAAAGGAAAGCATTTTGTCAGCTGCAGCTTCTGACAGAATGAGGATTGTGGGCTTCTGCATTCAAAACCAAATTTCCTTAAATTGGCAAGCGGCTCCTAGCGCTGCTGTGGAGAGTCCTTCCAAAGCCGGAGAGAGGGAATTGACACCGTGCTGAAAACAGCAATGAAATCACCCGGCTTCCTTCCTCCGAGCCGGGCTTTGTGCCGGGCCCGGCCAGCCCAGCCGCGGAACAGGCCGCGCTCAGCACGGCCATTGACCATGGGCAGCCCAAGCTGGCCCGCCGCTGATTTATGGCACGCAGCACAGATTCTGATGTGTCATGCTGCAGGGGGAAAGGAGAGCGGCACCGGGGTCATGAACAAAAAAAGGAATTTGCTTATCCAATTTCCGTCTCTTTCTGAGTTTGATTGGAACTCGCAGTTGTCAGGCCGTGTTTAAGTCTCGGCTTTACCGACGCCTCTTAAACTGCGGAAGGTCAAAACCAATTATTGTTCTGCCTCCGGGGACTTTCCTTCTTCAGAAGGACCTTACAGTGGATATTCTCGGAACCCTTTCCCTTCCAATTAAGGCAGCAAATTCGTCTTTTTCAGGGTTTTCCAAGGGGCGAGGGGACAGTAATCGGGAGACTGATAGATTTATCAATAGCCTTGAAAAACAAAGCCTGTATGTCTCAGGAAGCTTGAAGCCTAATTCCTTTCAGTGACTTTTCTCACTCTGCACTTTAAATCTGTCGTTTCATTACACCGGGAATGGAAAGTCCCTAGTTTTCCCAGGCTGCACATTTCCTCTGTTTTTTAACCTTCAAATACCACATGGATTTATGCCTCTGAGTACCTGCTGGTTAAGTTTCTCATGTAGATAAAAATGCTGAAGTCCTGTTTTTGGAAAGAATTTACAGCTTTATGGGCTGGGAGCAATTAAAAGAGGCTGTACCTACATTAGCAGCTATAGTCTGACTAGTCCTGAAGAAACCTTCCAGGTCTTTGGGGTCAAAAAGAAAAATATCCTGAGATAGTTTTAGATTTTTTTTTTCCCTTTCCTTTCTCTTTTGGACAGCACTACTTCCACTTTTATTGACAGTATCTCTTCTTCTGCTCCAATCCATTGATACATCTAGAGCCAGTGTCAGCACGTTTTTAAAAATTCATTTATGTATCCCATGCTGCTGTGCTTGCTCCTTTATCCATTGGAGGGGTTAAATCTACTGCCTCCCCTATATTTTTCACACGCTATTTGTTGTGGGAGAGGTGAGCAGCAGAGCAGACAGAAAATAATGTCTCCTGCAAGAGAAAATCCGATGTAAGGTCATGGGAGGGAGGCTGTGGAGGAACAGTGAGTACAGGAAGCAATACTTTGGTATTCCAATTGGTACAACACGTTTCAAAAACACTTTGTAATTGTTATTTGTGTCAGGGTGAGCTGTGAAACCACAGTCCAGGTGTGGGATGTAACCCCTGCTCCTCACCAGGCACTTCTGGGTACTGTAATGTTTGGGTGGTTGCTGGCCTGGCTAAACTGGCTGCTCCTATAAAAATACTGGATTGTGGACAATATTGAAGGAAGCCTGTTTTTCTGGAGCTGGCAGATTTAAGACCCTTGATTAAATGCATTCACAGTTTCTCTGCAGAACTGCAGAGCTATCATGATGAGATTATGGGGCAACTGTGGTCTGGTGGACTCAGAACTCAGGGAATATGAATTGTCTTGATGTGCCACAGTCTGTTTTGTGTGATCCTGAGCTGGTCACTTAAAATATTTTGGCTACTTCTTGACAGACCTACTTTGGATGTTTACTTTTTTTGGAGGACTCAGCTCACTCCTTTGACTGTATTGCCCACAGAGAGTGTGGACTGGCTGGCTGAGATGCTCAATCTCCTATCCCAGGTGCCTGCATGCAACCAGATAATGGGGCTAATGCATGCCCGTCGGCCCAGAGACTATTTACAATTGGTTTATAAAGGGTTAATCTATTCAGAATGTCTTGATCAGTCATTCCATACCAAGTGAAATAAGTTTCGGGGATACTGATAAATGACTTGCCATTTGCTGTTCCCTCTGCAATGTGTGTGTAACGAGAATCAGCCAGGTATTAATCCTTTCTAAAACATTTATAAATAAAACTTGAATAGCGAGTGTGGCTGAAATCCCCTAGGTATGACTGAAAGCAGAGGTGCAGAGCACTGCTCTCCTGTGACACTGCCCTCAGCCCTGGATCACATCTGGACACACATCACAGCAGCAGTACCCAGAAACCATTTATTGGTGGAAAAGAATCATTCCCTTTTTACTCAGAGTAAAGAAAATCATCCAGCTCTAAGAATAACTCGCTAATCTCACCCCACCGGAGCAGCGCAGGGAGCACAACGGAAATTTCCTTCCCAGCTGCCGGGAGAGCCTGTCCCCAAAGAGGGCTTTTCTTTTGATAAGGTGCCTCCTCTGCCGGGCTACTGAACCAGCCTGAATCAGCACGTCACCCTGGAGTGCAGGAAGATCCCGGTCTCCGCCGCTGAGTCACATGAATAACTGGAATAGTTCTGCAAAGCAGAATTAATTCCCAGAACCTCTTCAGGCATATACCAGCAGGCACATGCTTTTGCTCCGGCGTTACTTTACAGCTCTGTGATGTAGTGGAAAGGACACTGCTGATATTTTAAATTGACATAAAGCAGTTTACCTGGTGTTAAGAGTGTTAAACCTTACAAGTTTATTGTTGACACTCTCCTTCTCCCAAGAAGATTTAGGAATAAGCCAGGACATAACAGAGCTATTAGGGTTAAGCTCAAATCAACTGTGCAATGACTCAGAGCTTGTAGTCCTTTCAAACCAAGTGCTGGGGGAAGAAGCTGCTTATTATTAACTGTTGAGTAGCTCATGGTTTGTGCCGCCTGTTTAGCCAGCAAAGACATCTATGGAAACTCTCTGGGGGTTTTGATCTATTATACTGTGAAAAAGAAGTCTGATTTACAAGAAAACCAAATCAACAGCACTGGGACTGTGGTTTAGCAAAGTCCTTATACTGCGTGATGGAAATTTGGGCAGAGCTATGAAATTCTCTACAGAACCTTTCAGTAAATGCTGCTGGTACATTAAAGAAACGAACTCATTTGAAAGAGGGGAGTGAAGGAAAAAAGCTCTATAGCAAAGGTGGGATCCAGGTGTTCCTCCAAAAAGTGGACCAGGGTGTGGAGCTGAAATAGGGAAATAGGATGATAGAATCATAGGAAAACAAGGAGAAGGTCGGTTAGTGGTTAATGAAAATTGTTGAGATTTTTTCCACTTAAGCTGTATTTTGTTATCTGAATAATAATGATAAGCTGACCAGGCACACAGAAGAAGCATTACTTGTACTTCCACCTGTTGCTCTGGAATACATCATAAATGAATATAGGATAACCTGTTCTGCACCCCAGCATCAATGATAACAGGAACTGATTACATAGCTTTGATTTCTACTCTTTCTTCATTGTTCTAGAATATTAAAATCAAAGTCTTTGCATTTCTCCAGAAAACCTGATGTGAGGTTACTCCTGACCTTTTACTGTCAACAACCATCACAAAAAAATTACACAATATCTAGAAATTCAATGCCATTGGGAAACAGCACTGAGGAAGAGCTCCGAGCCCAGTGTTTAGAATCTGGATGTCTGAACTTTCTCTATGTTTTGCCCACTGATAAGCTTGTGCCACTTCCTTGGGCTCCAGGTCAGTACCTTTCCCCGTGGCGTATCCAAAATGAACCCTCACCAAACCCAAACGTTATTTCCGACATCTGTTGCTTGTTTGGATGGCAAAATTTGTGATAACAGTCAGAAGAAAGTAAACAGTCCAGTAGCCATGGAAACCTCCTATCGTTTTTTCCTGTTTCTTTTTCTGCTTTTTGCAGTGAATGAGTCGGTGCCGAATCCAGCTGGAAGGCAGCCCAGGAGACGGCCGTCCCCAGCTCAGCCACGGCTAGGGACAAAGCCTGCCCAAAGCCAGCAGCTTTCTCTTTGCACACTCTCTCCAAAGGACTTTTTTCAGGGAGCAGCTTGTTCAGGAAGAGTAGTTCAGTGCCTCAGGAAGGATGGCCATTTATTCCCTGGTCTCTCTGGCTATGGTCGGAAAAGAAAATCACCCAAACACACAGTAGTGTATCGTGACTCACATCCACATGATTCAGCTCTTTCCCCCCATTCCTGCATCCCAAGCAGGTGGCCTCATCCAGACATTCTACAGGGAACAGTCCTTGGACTCTGATGTATTCCAAGGCATCATCTGGGAGAGCTGGGACAGGCCAGTGCCATGTCAGGAAGGGTTCTAACAGTGCCACGCAGTTCTAACACAGCCTGGGAGATCATGGATTAAACTATGTCCTTCTCCTTCTGGATTGGCAGTATAGAGACAACCCCTGTGAACACGGTGAACAGGGGCCTTATGGTTCACACAACAGATCTGGCTGAGCAGTAAAGCTCAGTTTATGTTCCAGAATGGGGTAGGACAGGTATTTATTGTAGGAAAGCCCCCAGAGCACCATATTAGTGGAATGCTTTTTCTATAAAATTTTACAACCAGTTTACAGAATTCCACAGAGAAGATTGTCAAGATGCAATCTTTATTATATTCCAGTCCAAATCTCTGTGTGGCTTCTAAATGTGTGCAGTAAGTGTGTCTCTAAATGGACTTGTCCCTGGTCACATGGGCACTGTGTCATGCCAGCATTGATATCATCATTGGATTATCCTCGTTAGCACTTTGAATCTCTGTAATGCACTTTGAAGTCTTCAGAGGAAGAGCTTCATGGGAATATTTGGAGAGCCTGATTCAGTTCTTAATTGGACTGACTCATGTTGAGTCACCAGGATATCCATTAGCTGCATCCTTAAAATCCAACATGGAGATTTTCAGTGGTCTGTGAAGGACTCAGACACCCCCAGCAGCTGCTGAGATTCCCTAGGATTGGGAAATCTGCTTCCATGGTAGAAAGTGCTGATTCTGGTGCACCAGCCAGCACAGCTCTGTCTGCCAAGTCATCCCTTTTCTGTGCTCTCCTGATGCCTGGATGACCAACTGCTTGCCAGGAAGCTCTTGGAAATATCTCCTCCTCCCTGGCTGCAGCATCACTGACATCTCTTACACACACAGAGCCCACCACACCCACACCTCCCCCTCCTGCAGGGAGCACTACCAGAAGCAAAGTTAGAAATGCAAGGAGCATTCTCCTTTTCATTTCTAGGAAAGGCTTTTTACTCCGTAAATGCTCCTTGAACAAAACAGAAGAAGGCAGTGAGTAAGGCACCTGATGACTAAAATAATTCAGGTTGTGGGAAGCAGCAGGATTTGATGTTGAATACAAATCTGAGTGTGGTTCACTTCACCCAGCTCCAGCCATGTGAAGTTAAGCATTCAGCCTCAACAAGTCACCCAAGCCCTGAGCTGCTGGCAGAGGGGACAAGCACTGAGAGCTGACTCATCCCCCCTCGCTTTGTTCTGCTGGGCTGAAATGAGTTGTCCTTTGAAGTTGCTTCCTAACACCACTTCCTAATACTCAGCAAAACATGTAGAGAATCTGGAGAGGCAGTTTATTGATGTTAGACAGCTGAAGTTAGGTAAGATAAAGCTAACACTGATTCGCTGCCATGTCCCAGGACCACAGATCCAGAGGATCACAGATTCCATGGTTCCACGGGTGTCAGCAATGGTTCACTCAACCTTGTTCCAGTCTGCCCATATACTGCTAAGAGTGTCTTAGCAACTTCTTTGTGTCTTTATAGGTGGCATTTGAAGCAGATTTTTGGCTCATTACTACTCCTTTTGGAATAGAAAAAGGGGAGACAACTACTCTACAGACCACCTTGGGAATCTCTATCCTGTAAGTCTCTTTCCTAGGGGAAAAAATATTTGCTTGATTCTGTAGTAACAACAGCACAGAACGGATGGCAGAGGAGAGAAGAAGCAATTCCAACTTTTAGGATAATGAAGGGAAAAACATTGGACCACTCAGTCAGAAAAATTAAACTTTGGCAAACTTGGCCAAACCCTTATCTGTTCTAGACCTACTTTACTTTTCTTTGAGGATGCAAACCCTGGCATCATTATGGGGCTGCTGAAATTTCCATCAGGTAGATGCAATATGGGACAAGACTTGCAAACCTTTGTTTGATGCAGTAAAAAAAATCCCTACAGGGTATTTGCAAAATTGGGGGTAAAGTACTAGTGCCACAGCCTTACCAAGGGTGTGATTTTCCTTTTTCATTATGATAGATTAAAAATCTAAAACTAAGAAAATGAGCTCTTAGGCTCACTAAAAACAACCCCCATGAAACAATGTAAGTGATCTGTGACAACTCTCTCTGAGCAGCAGAAGGTTTGACTTGAGAATAACTGTGAACAATTAAATATTGAATATAATGAGAAGAATATTTTCTTTGTGTTTCTTACGACATCTCTTGGTTAATTATATCATGCATCTGTTGAATATGTAAAGCTTGCTGCTAAAAATGTTCCTCTTCTAAAATTAATAAAAGTATGTCAGAGAAGGAGATGTGTTGTGAATAATACGAGAAATGTTACAAATAATGACGACTATGGAGGCAACGGCCTACTCCCACAGGCAGAAATTATCAGGGATGAATAAGAATTGTGGGATGACAACTGTAGTACTTTAAATCTTTGAAAACACTTCACAAGCTTTCACCCTTGAGACACCTTGAGACAACGGCAGAGGAGAGATGCAGGAGCTCGTTGTGTGCTGTTACATCCAGCAGCCCTTTGTGATGACTTCAGCTGTGGAACTGGCCTGAGGCTGAGCTGGCTGTCAGGGGCAGGATGAGCTCAGGCTTCTGCTCCCCTGCTCTGTGCACTGTCCATGAGAGCTCAGACCACTTGCACGGTGTTATCTCTTAGCCCAGGGGTGATGGTGGCAATCACTCCTGCCTTCCAGCCTATCACAACACTGACAGGGAAGGTGCCACTGTGCTGGTAAAGACTCAGCACGTGGGAAGAAGTAGAGGATTAAAAATGAAAGAGAAAGAACCAAATGAAAATGAAAGAACCAAATGAAAAGGCACAAAGATGCAGAGGTGGCAGGAGAGGAGATGAGTGAGGGATGCTGAGAAATGGTGCCTGGAGCAGCTGGGTGGGCAGTAACTCCTGGACCTGGCTGAGCTTTGGGATCTGGAACTTCGTGGTTGTGTCAGAGCAGACAAACAGGGAAAAGAATCAAGTTAGAGAGGTCTTGTGTGCAGGAAATGCAGTGAGGAGTTCATCTTAACAGCTGCATTCCCTGCACATGCTGAGTCCTGTCACAACCATTGCACGACAGAGCTGTGGAGCAACAACAGCTCTGAGTTTGCTGGAGGAACTGGTACAGGGTGGGACTGGGGGTACTTCCAGTTAAGAGTGGCTGGGTCTTCCCCTCTGGGTAAGATCCCTGGATATTTGTTCCCTGAAATAACCCCTTTCCCTTCTTCTTGTACTTATCTAAACCCTGTTCTTACTGACAGCAAAGGGAGTTTCCATTATATTTCTTCAGTTTTTGCTGGGTTTTCACATCTTACTCTGTTCAGATATGAGAAAAGTTCTTTTTTGGGCTTGTTTCTTAACAAATGTTTATCAGAACTGATTTTTAGTGCCAAAGTAACGTGCTTGCTCTGTGTGTCTCAGTGGGAAGGGGAAGGTGGGCTGTGAACTCCCAACATTTCAGCAGGTTCATCGTGACTGCTGGATGCTCATTTTCCCCTTGGAAAATGGAAGTTATCTCACTTCTCTTTTCCTGAAGGTAGATTATTTTATGCCTAGTGAAAACGAAAGCAAAGCATTGAAGCCATTATAACAAAATTCTTTTGCTCTTGGAAGTTCATTTCTGCCCTCGTGGTGCAGGTTCCTGGCTCCTCTTAGTGCCAGTCCAGGTGTGTGTGGAGCTGTGCTTTCAATTAGATCATGGACATAATCTGGGTAAGGAAAACAGACAATCCCCTAGTTTTTATTAATTTTTTTCTTTTTAACTTATTTCAATGACCCAGTTCTAGGTGTAATTATAAATTTTGGCAAAAGTAGCTCAGAGGCCAAAGCAAAGGTTGGGGAATGCCTTGCTGTTGTGATAAGGTATCACTGAACCCTGAGAGTGTGTGCTCCCTACCCAGCAGCTGAAATGCTTCAGTTTCATCCTCTATCTTACCTTTTTTACACTTGTTTCTGTATTCCCAGCTAAGGCTCACTGGTAGCTATTGGCTGTATCTTGGGAAATAATCTGAAATTGTTTCATGGAATAACTTCAAACGTCACTAAAGCTTTTCTGACTTGAAGACCTGAGCCTGCTTCCACTGTCAGAAATGACAGAACTCTCTGATAGTGAGGCTGCCATGAAATTGAAAAGTCCCAGTAAATGCTTTAATACCAGTGGATTTAGGGATTTCCTCAAGCACTTTATGGTTATGTTCCCAGCTTTGTCTGTGTTTCACTGTCAATTGTCTACTGTTCTCCCTAATCCTCCCTGGGCATTCTGGAGCTCTATCTTCCCTTCCTGCTGACAGATAAAAATTTATTGTTGCTACCTTCAATGTTCTTGACATACTGAGAGCTCGTTCCTTTCACGTAAACATAGGAATGTTTTGGTGTTTTAGTCTTGAATTCTCTAAGATAATTAATTCAGTCTATTATTCTGTTCCTCTTAGCAACCTAACATCTGAGTTTCAATTACTCTAACCTTACTGTTTAATTAGGTAAAGCTTCCTCAGCCCTTTGAAAACTGAAAGTGTTAATTACTATTGCAGCATGATTATTTTATATTTCTGAACGATTGGCATCTGGATGTTTTAACCTTCTCTTATTTCAATTGATGGAGCAGTGTCCCTTGTCATTTCCCTCCAGAAACCAGAGATGTAGACCAAAACCATCCATTGAGTAACTTCTCTAACATCATTTGACTTCTGACAGGGAGAGATTTAGTACCTTCTCCTCAGCTTTCCCCACTTTCTGCCATGGATTCTTTATAAGTGGTTGCTTAAATGGATCCCAAAAAGACTTGGGAATGGTGCCGCTGATGCATTTGCCTGCGGCAGAACCCACTGCCCTCACCACAAATGCATTCATGATGCACTGGTTTTCATTTATGCATGGAGGGACTAAAATTCCGTGCACCTTGGCTGATTCTAATTTCAGAATTCTGTCTCCTGTCCAGGAACAGAGAATGTGGAGAATTTATATCCGTAGCCCATCCTGTGCTGGGCTTTGCCAGGGGAAGGAGATCGGGCAGTTACACATCATGAAGCTCTGTGAATATTCACCCTGAAGAACTAAACCCCTCTCATAAGCCAATCTTCGTTAGGGCAACGATTTTTTTTTTTTAATCTTTGAAAGGGATGTGGACTTATTATTCAACAGTAGTCATCAAGTGATTCTGATATCTGCTCTTGTGAATCACCAGTGTTCTCCAGGACTATTACTTTTAAATGTCAGCTCTTCACATCTCTGCCTCTTATCTGCCACCTCAGCCACCACGGATTGTTTCCTAATCACCATCGGCTGACTCCCAAACCCACAAAGACTCACCGCTTCAGGAAGGGTTTTTTTTTTTTTTTGTTTTTTTTTTTTTTTCCCTGAGACTGATTTATGCAAGGAGAGTTGTGTGAACATTCACAACAAAGCCCTCCTTGAAGGCACTCCCTCCTTGCAAGTGTGTTGTGAACAAAGTGAGAGTTTGGTTGAGGTGAATGTGGTTCCTGTGCACCTTTGTGAACCTTTGTGATATGGGTGACACCAGAGTTGCAAGAGGTGTCAGTGAAAAAATATTTGAGTTTCTACTCTACACTAACTTTGAGACATGGAAAAATTATGACAGTAATAGAAAGAGGGAGTTCTTCAGATTCAATTTTCAAGAAACCATTAGAGTTTTTTTTTCCTGATATAATTCCCAATCTTTTCCTACTCATCTTTGATAATAAATATCCCTTGAGGACAGCAAATATGAATCTACTGAGAATCTTGGATGAGGGGTTTTAATGATTTCATTTAAAGTGCTGTTCATTCAGTTCTTGCAATCTGCCTGTCTCTTTCCTCAATTCCTTATGTTTTACTCAAAGAATTCTCCCTTCCAATTAAGTGAATGAAGCTTGGAATTAAGTAAAGCTGTCAGAGGAACTAAAATGAATATGACTGATTTTTATAATATAAATTGGAAGCAATTACCAGTTTTCTATCTTCATTTTTGCTTGGAAAATTTACACTTAACCCAGCAATACACCTTAATTAAAGGCCTATCTATCTGTCTATGTAACCTTCTCTTTCTAGCAAGAGTCCTGCTGGCTATATTAAATTTACTATGGTTTCATCTCTTCGTTAATAACCTTTTCGTATATTTTCAATTAAGTTTCTGGTCACATTATAGCACTGAGGTAAGAGCTCTGGCTGACCTTTAATAGGATATGGATAATAGAACATCTTTGGCTGATGTTCTCCTTTGGTAGCACAACCTTGCACTTCTACTGAAAACATCTCTGGAATTTGCAGACAGCTAAACGTGCTTCTTGCATGAAGAAATCCTATTCCAGACTGCAGTAAAACTGGATGGACATCCATCCACGTTCCCTGAGACCAGACAGTGCTGAAACAACCTCACTTTGTCTTGATTTTACGGCAAACACCAGTGGGAGATCGTGAATGGCCTTCTATGTAAGATAAAAATACTTTCCTTTGACTGATATGTTCCATATGGCAGCTCCTGCTTCTCCCCACATGAACCCACAGGACTGCACTGCGGGGTAAAGGGTGATGAGGACCACTTGTATCTGCATTCAGAGGTCAGTGCTCTGGTAGCTGGACAGAGCAGGACTGGCAATTAATGATGTAGAATGATAAGGGATGTTTGTGCTCCCTTGAAGGCCACAGGATTCCGGGGTGGGAAAGGATATATTTGATATCCAGCCAGAGTTTTGTCAATATGAATATCTGAACCAGCTGCTTTTCTTGCTGTTCTCCCATGGTTGGATTTCTCTGTTTTTCTTTAAGTCTTTGTCTTTTTTTTTTTTTTTTTAATTTATAGCTCATGATGCTCTTATGAATTTTACTGCTAGAGTATCACATATTTGTTTTTTGATAGGGGATTACCATTTTACTTCCTTGAGTATGGAAACCCCCAGCTCCTCTTCAGCTCCATTTTTTGTTCTCAAATCAGCCTTTCCCCAGTTTAGTTCACCAAATCATACAATCAGCCTCAACTGAAAGCTGGCAAAGCACTGAGGGGACACAGTAAGTTAAATCTGCCAAGGTGACATCTCTCTGTTAATTCCTGCTGATATTTCCATCTCCCTGAGTGAGTGTTCAGGACACCTCATCTGGCCTGTCCACATAAAGTAGTGTCTGAAAATCAAGGTAAATTTATCCCAGATGAGGGAGAGCTTGGTATTTCAGATGGAGAACTCAATCTGTGGCAGAGCCTAAATGGATGAAGACAGAACAGCTCTGGGATGGGCTTGGCTTAGGGGTGCCACTCCTGCACTATGTGACTCAGGCTTATTTCCACATGGGTTTGTCCCATTGTCTTGAATGCTTTGTTCAATTAATTACGGGTTGAACTTGCTGCTAAATGTGCCATATCAAAAGCTTGTGGAGCAAGATCTTCCCCAGGCAGGTGCTCGGCTTCAGCAGTGCTTTGGAAGTGGCTGAGATCCCAGATAACCGAGGTGGCCCTTGCCCTGCAGCAGCAGAATCTCCCAGTCTGGGTTTCACCCTGAGTCAGCAGCACTCATGTTCCATCACTGTGCAAACTGAAAAGGGATTCATCATCATCATCATCATCATCATCATCATCATCATCATCATCATCATCATCATCATCATCATCATCATCATCATCATCATTCTTTGTTCACCTGTCACAATACCACCTTCAGTTCTACCAGTATTTCCAGCCTGGCCCACCATTCATCAGCTTCTTCCACAATTATTTGCATCCTTCCTTCTGTGTCACAGCTTTGTTCCCTATGTGAACTCGCTGATTTTTTCCACCAGGCTGTGAATCTTTCAATATTTAGTCTCTCTTAAATACACATTTCAGCTTGTTTTCCTACAGAACTGAATTTACTTCTACACACAGCAGGTTTTGTTCCCACTCAGCTCCACACTTTCTACTTCCCTATCTGTCCTGAGAGTGTGGGATGAGGAACAATCCCTTGTTTAACATGCAAAGCATGCAAACACATGCTAAATAATTATGCAAATATTTTTCAATTGCTTTCATTGTGATTTTTATTACCATTGTTTTGGTCTCACCATGGAAAATGGAAGCCAAGGAGCTGAAGTGTCTGAGTGGGGCTGGACTAGAGCCTGAATTTCCCAATCCCTGTTCAGGCTAGAGCACGACTGTCTCCTCTCTATGTTCTCCCCTGGAAAATTCTTATTTACAGAAACAGAAGATCTGGAATTTGCATAACTTTGTAGCAGCAGTTCCTGCAGTATGCTCAAAATACTGGGTTTTTTTTTAGAAACCTGAATTCTCCTGTTGACTGATTACATGAGGTTTTCAGCCTTCAATGAAAGGTTCCACTGGTTCTTCAGGTCATTGAGAAAACCTTCACACAGATAATTCAGATTTGGAGGCTGAAAGCCTGGAGTGAACGGCATCCCTTTGGGATGTTGTGTGGGGTTCCCAGTGCCATTCACCGTGTCCCTTCTCCAGAGCCAGTCTGAGCTGCCACACGTATTTGGGTTTTCAGGCCATGCATTCCACCCAAAATGTGGTAGGTCTGTGGGAGGAAGATGGAACAGCCCAGAAATGGCATCATTTTGACACATGGAAGACAGTGATTCAGTTATTTCACAGGTACATGGACTTCTGCAAACATGGAGCTCATAAAAACCTTGACAGTGTTTGAAGAAGCAGTTTGGTGGTGTCAGACCCTCATCACTCTGCCAACTGGCCAGTTTGGTTTCCATATAAACCACAGGCTGGAGGAACAGGTGAGCACTAGATAGGCCCGAGGAAACATCCTGTCTTCTAAGGCAACTTTGTGCATGAAGCTTTAATGCAGTTTCTTGATCTGGACTTGTTCTGTGAATGAGGAAAGGACCTCAGTCTCTGCAGATGCTAATCCAGCACTTCTTGCTGACCTAACATTGACCTACATCATTTAAACCAAAGTGATGTGCAGGCGACACAGTTTCTGCTGAGAAAGTGCAGCATGTGCCAACATTTTAATATCACTCTTTTTTCTCGGCCTGTTTAATCCAGTATCTGATGTGGATGGAGGGAAGAAATGATGTACAACATATTCCTTGCACCAAAATCTCAGAAAATGAAATGTGAATGTGCGAGTACGACACAAACTCCCTTTCTGTGAACACACACTCGCAGAGTCGCTGGAGGTGCCAAGAGCACAGCGAGCCAGCCTACGGCCTGTACGTCTGTAATTTACTGAAGGGAGGGGACAGGTCTAATTTATGCACTTGGCCCTCAGACCAGGGTTTACCTCAATGCTTTTCAATGCACAAATTCTGTAAATCTTTCTGGGAGAAGAATGTCAGCTCCCGCCAGGCTCTGGACATGCCGAAAATGTCGCTCGCGCAGATGATGACTTGTGTTTAATTTGCTGTTGTGGATGGGCCTGAACCAAACTCCCTTTCTTGTTCCAAACATCTCTAAATTTAGGAGGTTTTGGCAAGCCAGTCCAGATATGAGTCAATAGTTCTCTGTGTTCCAAAGAATAAGTATTAGGCTGCAAAGGTGGGAGTCGTTATGTAAATGGGATAATATAAGGGAATATCAGTATTAATACCTTTGTTATGCTCAGAGGTAGAGGTTTGCCAAGGCTTAAGTGGACTCAGGATGAGCTGGACACATCCAATTAATATAAGTAATGTGGCTTTTCTTGAACAAATGTGACTTCTCAGTGCACATTACAGCTGCTGAGTGTTCCAGCTCTGCTGCATCTGGTCCTCAGAGGGTTACAAATGTGTATTCTAGTGCTACAGCCTGCTCTTATTTCTGCATTTGTTTGGTACTAAATAAATGGGTTCTGATTTTCAGTGCTTCTGTCAGGGAAGTAAAAAATACTGGTGTGGCTTACTGATGGATATAAAAGCCCCAGAGAAAAAAACACAGAATATGAAATTAAGAATTATGTATCCAGATGCAAAGTAAGTGTGCTGGACCTCCCATCCCTTTTCCTGATGTCACTGCTATGTTCACAAATTCTCCATCAAGTAGGTGTCTTCTAAGGCTCTTCTCAGTGAATCCTCATCTGAATTTCTTCCACGGATGCCACAATTAACACTGACCATGTTCTGCTGCTCCTCTCTCTTGTCCAGAGGGAAGCCATCCATGGGTTTATGGTGGCACTGGAGTGCTGGCCCAGGCAGGGCATGTGGAAGGCGAATTCCTTGAGCTGCGAGGTGTTTTGTCAAGTGTGCAACTCTGCTCAGTTTCAAGAAAAGAAAACAGGATTTCCTTCCACAGTCTCCTACAGCGCCCTTCATTTTCTTTAAATGTTTGTGATTGCCCCATCATCATGTACCAGTCTCACTCCAGGATGTTTCCCGAGGGACTGGGATTAACCACTGGCAGATAAAAAGAGAGAAACGCAGTGGCACGGAGGAAGATTATTCCAAACCCTCTTCTGGCTTCCCAGGCTGGCAAGACAAGCAGATCTCCCAGCTCCTCCACTGCTTTCTCTGTGGCTCACCATCATCTGCACCTCCACTCCCTCACAGGGCCCCTGACTGTAATTCTGGAGTTGTCCTTTCCCCTGCAGTGCTGCCTTGCTGCTCTGCACCACGCTGCCTGTAGCACTGTGGGAGCAGCAGGTCTGTGCCTCTTTGTGTGCTGACTGAAGTGCTGAGCGCTCTGGATTGCCCCCCTGGAAGCAGTAGGCAGAATCACGGAGCAGGCACAATGTGCCACATGAGGATCAGCTTAGCGAGCTGGATCAGTGACACTTTGCAGCAGAATAAAAACTGCTTATTCCCTTTCCCAGCTGCTCTCCCAAGCACTTTGAGCATTCATTCGCCTCAGCGCCGGGGAGATTTACGTATCTCACTTCCATTGACACGGCAGAAGGGACCCTCCTCGCTTGCAGATTTGTTCTTTTAATAGGCATCCAGCACAACTGGGAATTAAGTACATGTGTGTGTCCAACAGAGAGGAGACCAGAACCAGCTGTAGGCACAAAGAACTGCTTAGGAGGACCATTTTTTTGTGCTGATTTGGTAACTCAGGGGACAGCCAAATCTTCCTTTTTAGGAATGGGGAGAAGAGGAAAAACAGAGGACCTCATCTTCAGATTGTATTCAGAAGAGATATCAGGGACAGAACTCTCCACATGAGGTTCTCCTCTCCCTGATGGGGCAGCTGGAGAAAATAAGGTTCATCGTGGGCAAATGTGAGCTCATTGTGCCTCCAGTCAGAGCTGGCAGAGCAGCTGGGGTGTTCCGGGCTCTGAGTCAGTGATAACATCCTCGCGTGACTTCCTAATTGAAGTTAGAGATCCTAAAAGATACCGAGTGACTGTGGCACAGACTTGCTGCTCCCAGACTGAGCTCTCTTATTCTCCAAATCTCTTCCAATTGTAGATCTTATTGCTGGGACTTCATGGATTTGGGGAGAGACAGGTGAGGCCCTGTGGCCATTGTCACTACGGAGAGATGCAGGGGTGAGTCACCTGTGCCATATAATGACAACACAAGCCCAAGGAACAGATCCTCAGCGAGGTCCTTTTAGAATTAGCCACTCAAGAAGGTGAATCTTAAAGACAAAAGGAAATGGTGTTAGGAGGGAAGAAGTGGCAATGACCGGAGGCCTTAATTTGATGCCAACTGGTATCTCAGAGAAAGCAATTTCCCAGAGGATTGCCAGAGATGTGAAATGAATTGTAAGAGCTGCTTTACAGGCATTTGTGGGCACACACACCTGCTTACAGCAGGGGAAAAGACAGTGCGTAAATGTCTGGAATATTACATAAAAGCTGTCTGGTAGACTGGGCAGAGCAATTAAAATCCATCTCGCTTAAACGAACCCTGAGTGCAGGTCAAACAAATCTAATTTTTATTGTTCCTTAAGGAGATGTCTGTACAGGAGACAAAAGGGGGATGCAGCCGTCAGGTTAAAAAATCAAGATGCCTTTAAAAAATTAAATGTTCACAATAGTGCTACAGCAAGCTGGATAAATGATATATTACAGGGATGGTTTAAAACTAATTGATGACTAATGTTGTAATGCATTTGTAGCTACACTGATCTATTATATATCTTGGCCAAGCTGAAGGGACACTTCAAGGAGAAAAATTGCTAACTGTTTTAACCTGATGGAACTCGGGGAAAAAATAGTTACTTTACGAGATAAATGGAAAGGTTGTGACCTCCTAATGTACATCTGGGTCTTGCAATGCAAAATCAAATTATCATTAAACAGAATGTGATCTGTGATGGAATTAAAACAACTGCAAACCAGCACAGAAGTTTCCTCAGAGAAACACAATAGCCCAGTTTGAGCTGGGAGCAGTGGCTGCAAAGCTGCCTGGCTAAAGAACTGGTGTAACAAGTTGGGATGGAATTGTTTTGCTCTGTAATGAAAGTGGGTTTAATTGGAGAGTGCAGGAAAAATGCAAGCATCTTTGCAGTCATTTACATATGTAAGCCATTCTATAAACATTACTTAATTAGTGTATAAATCATTAACAATTTAGCCTGAGTCCTGAGTAAAGTGTGTCTCTCTGGCTCTTGCAGGGGAGACAGGAAGCCTCATTTTCCCCTCCTCATTTTTGTCATGCCTGAGGCTCATGCCTTCTGGGTTTTACCCTTACAGTTGGAATTTGGAGGAGATGTCAGTCAGGCTCTGCTTATTTTCACATCTAATTCATGCAAAAACCAGGTTTCCTCCTGAGGCAGTAAACTGGCCCAGATTTGCTTCAAAGTTTGGCCCAGGTTCAGTGAATGACTCACTTTAACTGAGGTACATCCATCTTCCTGGCTGGAACACGTGGTGGGAAGTGTTGTCAGAGAGCAGAGATCCCCTAGAACCACAGCTGAGGGCTTCAGGACCTTGCAAACCAAAAGCAGTGGCTCCTTCCTTCCCCTGCTTTCCTGTCACCCAACATTAAGGACATGGAGTGGGTGTCCCAAACATTGCTGCTCAACCCAGGGCCCCAGCGTGGGGTTTTGCAGGCTAAACACAGCAAAGGGCTGGGATAGAGTGCTGGGAGCTGAGCTGGGAGGAATTTCAGCCAGAAGCCCCCCTGGTCCTGGGATCTGTGCAAAATTCTATGGAATAAATCTGGCACTAGGTAACAGATGAAGATAACATTGTGGGTCATTGCCAAAATATGGATTACTTTGAATGGGCCATGATTAAAAGGCCAAAAATACCACTCTCAACCTCTAAACTGGTTCCTCCAATAGGAGTATGTAAAATGAAAGAGAACAAGCTAACCGGGACATCCCCCCACCAGAGGTGACACTAAGTTTCTCCTGCCTGAGAAAAAGTTAATGTAGCAAGGACATGACTAGCCTGTGATGTCATCTGAGAGCAACATATTCCTCCATGTATTCCTCCATGACAGGTTCACCTTCCAGTGGGTAGGGAAATGCCTGCAATACCAAACTGCAAATATGTTGTATACTTTGAAGGGTTTGATGTACCAAACCCCCCCAAATCTTTCGTATATTTTAATTGCTGTACATCAGACTTCCTCCTCTGCATTCACTCAGTTTTGGTTTGAAGCCCAATGCAGGCAGCAGCTTGGAAAAATAGTTTTATAGCTCAAAATGGAGCAGTTGGAGTTTTAATTTGGAAGGTCTTTCTTTTTCAGGGGGACATTACTCTTGGTTCAAAATTTGAAGTTATTCAGGTCATGGTATTGGTGCCAATGTTCAACATTGGAAACTCAGTTGCACAAGGACCACTGAGCTGACTTAGAACATTTATTTTCTCAAAGGATGGCAAACAGTCACATCCATGGCTCTGTCTGGGATTTCTTTCCTTCGTTAACATTTAAACAAAATAACTCAGACAGATAGTTTTTTATTCCAGATCAATGTGATTTTTTTAAAGCTTCATGTTGAGTAGATAATCCTCAAATGGGCTTTTTTTAAAGCAGAAAAGCATATGAAACAGCTTTAGATGAAACTCTGAGCTGTCAGTTCATTTAAAAGCAATAAAGTAAGGAGGGAAAAAACCAGAGTTAACTTGAAGCAGGGCACTTGGCATTCAAGGTGACTGTGAGAGGTGGTCACGAGGAAGGTTGCTCTCTCAGCAACCACATGTCAGGTCCTGTGCCCACTATGGAAGAGTCGTGCCCTGCACATGGATTTGCTTCTTAGCTGCTGACCCTCAGTGGCCAGGATTCCACGGAAGGAAATATGGGATAATTATCTGCAATTCTAATTTTCCAGTCCCATCTGTCCCAAGATGACGACTTCCCGGTGTTCGCTGTGGCCATGGGGATGAGGTGTCCACCAGAACACCCCAAGGCATTTCCATGACTGCAACAGACTGGAGGTAAGGAAACTGTTCTGGTGTTTGGATACACTCACAAACAATGATCCCAGCAATCCTTGGAGAGGGTGGAGTTATGTACCCAGTCACATATTCCTCCTCATTTTGGAACAATCAGATATAAAATACTCTAAAATAAGAATGCAGTTACCACTTATTTCCTTCCTCAATTTCTTATCTTGCTTTATCACAACATTCATAGCTGTAGCTGACAGAAATGGCAAATACGTTCAGTATTTCTGATTTTTGTCATGTCTTGCTTTTTATTTCACTTTCAGCTTTTTTGACTGGCCAATGACTCAAAAAGTTAATTAAAGCCATGATAGTTTTATCACAGCTTTGGAAAGACAAGTCTCAAAATCCAAAAGTTACCAAAGCAGAATGGGACTTTAAAGAATGCTTGAAGCAGGTTCATTCTGTTTCTTGTGTGAACTGCAGCTGTGCCAGAGTTTTTTGTAACTCTTGTACACACATAAAAGCATATTCTACACATATTTCTGTCTATATTTTAATTTACTGAGAGCGTTTGCTCCATTTGATTTACAGTAAGGCTTTATGGTTGTCAGATTAGTGCAAGAATACAGGTAGGAAAATTTTTCCATGTTCTTTCAGATATTATGTCAATCGTCCAAAGGAGTTTTTGATGTGATGCACTGAATATTCTGACTTATTCATAGGAGAGCTCAGCATTGGGCACATTATTTACCAGCTCACTGCTGTCACAAGCTATTGCATCCTTCTTCCCCCTTGACCCAAGCTCGATTAATCTTTCCATAGTTTTGGTTCTAGTATGGTTTTGAAACATGTTGTTTTTCCCAGGAAGCCTTAAGAACCTGAGCATCTGCTTCATCCTGTCTGGGCAGCTCAAACAACTGCAGAGGGAAGGGAATGATCTCCCCCAGACCCTTGACAGCATCACATTTCCACCCCGTCACGGTGCCCGGTACGTGCAGCGCTGGCAGGAAGAGCTGGGGAAACTCCTGTTTGCTGGGCCATGACCTGTGGAGCTGCATGATTTTAGGAAATACCAGGTTAGCTCCAGGAGCAGGGAAGTGTTACAGCTCTTTGTTCCTGCACAGAAGTTTTCAACATCAGTGAGAGCATCAGTGTGTGTATTCAGATTTCCATCTGTCATGCAAAGCATAAATCCAAAGCACTCTGTGAGATCAGTCACGCCCAGAATATTTGGAGTTACCTAAAATGTTGGCAAATTAACATCTCACATTTTTCTCCAGAGTCCTGAGTGGTGCAGATATTCTGTTAATCATATATGCAAGCTCAGGCAATACATTGAAAATAGGTTTATATAACAAAGATAAGGCAGAACAAACTGGATCCACAAATGTCTTTCTACTCACTCGGTCTATAATCATTTCATTACATTTCTTTGGGGTTTATCCAGTTTTACTGTGACCACCTACTGACAGTGTCTCTGAAAGGAAAGAAGAAAAAGCACGAAATTCTAACATGCAAGACATACAAAATAAATCCTGTGACGTTTTCTAATATGGGAATGTTCCTAAATGCCAGACTAAAACATCCCTCCAACGGTTTCTTTTACAGACTTCCCTTGTTCCAGAATCTTGGCCTGACTTAGGAGGAAACCCCATAGCTGTCCCTTAAAAGTTGAATTGCATCAGTGTGGGCAAGATGTTGGGCCAAATTCCTTAATGGTGCAATTCCATGAAAATCAGAAATCCTACACCAGAGCTGAATCTGCCCTGTGGTATAAAATGATCTCCCTGGAGGCAAGACTTTTGGAAACAGTATCATATTTTAATTCTAAACAGACAATTTGTTTTGGGTTGTATACAGAGCATGACAATCTCACTGCTACAGGAACCAGCTACATAAAAGGTGTCTTTATCCCTGTTTCTTGTGCTGTTTGGTTTATCTGTGTGTGATTTGCAGGTAGCTACATGATCCTACAAACTTCTTTTTATGTAATGGAATGAGCCCCTGTTCCGTTTAAGATTTTAAAAGATTACAGAGCTGGCGTTGGAACATTTGTACATTTTGCAATGAGTTAAGGAGAAAGGCTGCGTGTTGTTTATAATCTGGGAAGTACAGATCCCAGTTAATCTTACCCTTGGAGAACAGACAGTTATGTTTTTTTACAAATTAACAGATCCTGACTGATTGCCTCCCATGACTCTGTTCACCAGTTTTGGAATTCAAAGGGCAAAATAGGATCTGCCTTTTGTAGAAGGTGCCAGGAATGGCATCAGGACACACTGCCTGGAGGGTGGCTGAGCCTTTTCAATCCTCCCCACACCGACTGGATTTGGCACCATTGTGTGATACATCGCCACTGTAACAAAGTACTGCATGCAAGCTGGTCATAACCTATGGAAAAAGTCTTGGAAGGATGTTGCAGAAAGAAATATTTAACCTCTGTTCGCAGTTTTTCTGGAGATGCAAGGTATTGTGAAATTTGAGGAGATTTTCACAGCTTGGCTTGTGAAATTCATTTCCAGCTCGACCGATTGTGATTTTGCGATTTTGCACATCTGGATTTTGGCACAGGGCTGTGGGGGGAATGTCTCTGGCAGTTTGCCTCCCAGGACAGTGTGTTTGCTCCTGGGCAGTGAAGAGTCCAGCCCTGGCTGAGCTGTCCCCTGCCTGCCCTGCCCTGGGCACTGTCTGTTCCACAAGGGAAAGGCTGCACAGCTGGAGCTGGCCCTGACATCAGTGAGCTCAGGAATCGCTTGAATACAAATGTTAATGATAAAGTCATGTTTTTAAAATTCAAAGAGTATAAGGGATTGGCAAAAAAAGTTGTAGGGGTATCTGTACTGTATGTTCTGGGGAGCAAACAACATTTTCCCTTGCTGAAAACACTGTGTGCACAGACTACTGAGCACTCCCTCTGCCACACTGCACCAGTGGGTTGCTTTTCTGGCTTGGCATTTTGGGAGGGGGTCTTCTCCTTCTGGCAATCTTCCCAGAGGGGAACCAGTTGAGGAAACAGGACTTTAAGCCAGGATTTTTTCAGCATTCACAGCACAGAAGGAGAGTTTACAAAGGTGGCAAGAGCCATGTGCATTTTCCCTTTGTGCATCACTGTGTGACAGCAAAGTCATCCTATTTTCCCACCAGGATCACACGGGATCAAAGAACCTCCCTTTTTCTTATGGCATTGGAAGTGTGGTTTCAAAAGAAAAATCCCTGTGCTGTCTGGAATGCCCAACTGTTGGGTACCAGAGTCGGAAAACATCCTGCCTGCCACGAACGTTAGGAAAACAGAGCAGCCCTGACTCCAGTGCCAAGTGGTTTTTTGGAAGGCTGACTCCCCTGAGAATAAAGGATATTGGTGTCCAGCCAAGTGGGCAGGCAGGAACAGGCCCTGGGCAAGACACTGGAATTTTGGTGGAGCCTGAAATATTGTCTGCTTGTTTGTATCAGCTTCTGACTTTGGTATTAAAAGGTGAGCTGCCCAAAATGTGAGGAAATGGACCACAAGTTGATAAAATTGGAATTATTTTTCTAGCTATATTTAGAGGAACTTAAAACAGGGATTTCCCTTTTTGGCCACTCCAGTATCCAAGAGTAACTTAATATTTCTGTTAAAACCAGAAAAAATCCCCCAAAGGAAATTTATTTTTTTTCCTATTGTACACTCAAAAATCCCTTCTTGCGGAGAATTCATTTGGTTTTTACTTCCCCATTTCCCTGTTTAGATGAATAGTCCTAATGGCACTTCATCCAGAGTATTCCCCAGCTTCTACTTCCTATAACACTTGGGGAAGTGCTATACTTCATCAAATGAGATTAAAACCCACCCTCAGGTACTTGTATGAACTGCCTGAGCAAACAGGCAAGCAGGAACTTTATTAAATATTTTTTCCCTTTCATTTTGACAAACATCTAAGTGTAATTTTGGGGTGTTCAGAGGTCCATTGCTGCTCGACATTCACCAGAAGTCGGGATGTTGGGGCAAAACTTGCAGCCACTGAGCTCAAGAGACGTTTTTGTGTTGATTTCAACAGAGCAGGGCTGGGTCTTTATTTCCTCGACAAGGGTGGAAAATGTTCATTCCGCCTCTTTCCCCTGCACACACATTTTTTCTTTTCTTTACAGAAGGAGTCATTTGTCTTTATCTCACCATTCACCTCTCTCTCTGATTGCAGTTAATGGAATTGTCACCTTTATGGACTCATGCTCCATTTCTCAACCTGTCTGGACTTTGGCCTCCAAAGGTTACCACAGCTAGTGAAGTAATATGATTGAGTCTTTTCCGACAGATTTATGCAAGATTTCTTCTCCAGCAAGTGTCACATCTAGTCTAGTTCTGCAAAAGAGAATATTTCAAAGATGCCAACTGTCATCTAAACCCACTAAATTGTTCTGTGGGGTTGAGAGGACTGAGGGCCATCTCGGGCAATGCTGATTTACACTACCTGGAGCTGTATCCCCACTGCTTGAAATATGGACTCTGTTTAATCACAAAAAAAAAGAACATCCCTGTCTCCCAGAAAGCACATTTAAAATGGAATTTTCATTAGTTACTCTGTAATGAAAAGGCAAAAGGGTGTATTTTAAGTGAATCTGCCCAGAATCTTGGAAGAAGGGGGAGGTTATTTGATGGAAAACTACAACAGCCACATGCTAAACAGGAAAAATTGGTCTTGAGTTCCATTTAAGGCACATACATCCACAGAATATTTTCAAATTTACAGAAAGATTTTTGAATTATAGAGGATTCACTGCATATGTATGTGTTCCTCCTGCATTTGATACAAAGCACAAATTAATCATCATTATTCTGCACTAATACAACACCTCTTAACCTTCAGCTTTCAGAATATTTCAAAGGAGCAATGAATTAATCCTCATGTGGCTTGGGAATATGTGATAATCTAAACTTGGATTCTTTTATAAAAAGCATTTTCAGGTCTTTGATTTTGGAAGTTGTAAACTTATAATTGTTCTTGAAAATATCTTTCTTTGTCACTCACTTGAAAAGAAACCATGTGAGTACTAGAGAAGTGAGATGAAATGGAAAAATGTATTAAGCAATAGTTAATAGATTTGTCTGTACTTATTTTCATTATTTATTGGAGCAAAAAACCTGGGTAAATCGAGGTGCTAATGTGATATAAGTGTAAAAAAGGCAAATTTGATGCCTGTCTGTAACTAAAAGAGTGCAGGGGGAATTATTATTGCTGCTGTACAAGTCTCTTGCAAGCCATCATTTAAACATTATGCAGTATGTCAGACTGATCACTCATGCTCAGAAAAGATGAATTCTGACTGACAGAAGTGAAGGAAAAACTATAAGATAGTCCACAACTTGTTGTTATGAGAGAAAATAAATTATCAATATTTAACTTGGCAAAACAAATAAGGGACTTCAATGGTGTCTACAAATACATTGTAGGAGGAGAACAAGTATTATACTAAAAGAAACTGTCAGTGTATGACTATGCGGAGGGCAGAAATAAATTTGTTTTTAATGAACAGAGGAATGGTATTCTGGAACAGAATCAGGTCCATTTCTCTGGGCTTCATTTTACTGCTTTTCAGTTGAACAGAACATTTGGGTACCTCCCCAGTCACGGTGCCTTGTTTTAGGCCACGGAGCTAATGTGAAACAGCTCGTTTGTGTCTCTGAACTTCACACTTTCCCTGCATGGAGCACTTCCCCGGCCAGAGTGGTGGCCCTGCTCTGGGATTTGTCCCCACGGGCCAGGTCTGACTCAGACTGGGATGTGCACATCTCAGAAAACAGAAATTTAAATCTCACTACACCGCAGACCTCCTGGGGAGCAAAGCAGAGCATGAGGGCACACATTCACACCATGCTGTAAGAGGACTTGGAATTACAGTCAGGAGGGGGTATTTTATTTTCTAACCTACCTATTCAAAGCAAAACGTTTGGACTAATGAAGAAGCCCCCAAACACTACAGTTTGGGTCGAATGTCCTTTCTAAGCCAGCCCAGACACAAGGTATTCCCAACGGAAAAATCAATTTTCACCCAGATTTCAGTTTGGTATAAGCAGTGTTTTCCATCAGAAAATCATCCCAACGGAAAATTCCTAACTGGTTCTAGTACAAAGTGACTAGCAAAGCTCTCAAAATGATTCAGTGGCAAGGCTGGAATGAGAACCCACAGCTCCTGACCACGAACCCTGTGCTCTAACCACGAGACAAACACTCATCTTTCCCTGAGCAAGGTTGTTCCTGCAGCATTTCTGCTCTGGCCGAAGTGGGAATACTCTGGAAATGTTGCAAGAGAACTATTTTTTTGCTGCAAGATTTCCTGTTGTAGAATATCTGGGGGGTAACGGGAAAAATCCCTGGTGGCTCCCTGGGGCCAGAAGTGTTTGGACATGATGGGAATGTGAGGGCTGCCATCTGCTCCTCCCTGCGTGGGTTGAGGAGGGTCAGGCAGGGGTGTGGTGGGATCTGCTCCCAAACCATGGAGCGCTCAGCCATGGCTGGGCCACGGGTTGGACTCGATGATCTGGAGGTCTTTTCCAACCTCATTGATTCTGTGATTTCTCTGTTTTCCAGGGATGCATTTGAGGGCACCCCACCACCCCATCCTCTCTCCGTTTTAAGCAGACCTTAACTAAACCCAGGGTTTTCTTCCTCACATCAGCCACTCTCCAGCTTTTCAGGTAAAACTCAGAGCGACCCCATGCAGAAAACCAAACTCATGGCTTGCAGCCCTGTTTTACTCATTTAAGGAGTATTTAAAGAGGCTCAGGCTGAGAGATGTCCTGAGCCCTGACATTCTCTCCTGTTTATTTATTCTTCTATATGTTTCTACATAGTTATTTGCCTGTTTTTATATATTTATTCTCCTATACTGTATACGTTCCTCTCAGCGCTCTCCACGTGGCTTCTTGCACCGTTTCTGCGACTCCCGATATTTCACAGCCGTCTACGCGCCAGCGGGGCTGTAAAATCAGATTTATCATCCGTTCACAAACCGCGCCAAGCCCCCGCCTTGTTCCCGGTTCAGACCCGGGCGAAAGGCGATTCCCGGCCCGAGCCGCCGCTGCCCTCAGCCCCCGGCGGCGCCGCCGCTTCCCCCGCCCGCCCCTTCCCGGCGCAGGCGCGGCCGGCCCGGCACGGGGGAGCCCGGCGGCCTTCCCGGCAGCGGCGGGTTCAGGGGACGTCCCCGCCGGGGTGTGCAGGCCCGGGCAGTGCCGGGGGCACAAGTAAGTGATGGCTGCAGAGTAAGTGACGGCGCTGGCCGGGCCACGGCGGCCCCCGGCCCTCAGCGCGGGGAGGGGAGGGGAGCGCAGCGCGCGCTGCCTCAGCGCGGCTCCCGCCCCTCTCCTTGCCCCTGCCCCCGTTCCTGCCCCTTCTCCGCCGTGACCCCGGAGCGTTCCGTCCTCCTCCGTTAGGGCTCGGATCCTGCTGCTCTGAAAGGAGGTCTCGCGTTCGTGTTGTTGTTTAATCACCAGCGCCGCCTCCTTCCCCAGGGAGCCCCTCGCCGCAGCCGCGGGCCCCGTGCGGCGCGCCCCGGCCGTGCGTGGGCTGAGGGCTCGCATCGCCCCAGACCAGCTCAGAGCCTGCTTTTCCTGCAGCCGATGGGATTTACGGCCTCCTGGCTGTCCCGAGTTGTCTCCTCCTGACGTTTCTGTACAGCACGGCCATATGTAACTCCCCAGTGGGAGCGGGGCTGCCCTTCACAGCCCCCACTGCGGTGCCCAGTGCCCGGGGTGGCGTTTGGTGCAGTCCAGGGTGGGCACACGGATCCTCCCAGTGCCTCCTGTGCTGCTGGATCACCTTTATCCCAGCGCCATCCCATGTGCTTCAAATACAGCTTCCTGGTGAGGGGAAAAAGGAAAGGCACACGCTGATTTTCTTCATGATGCCGAGTGACAGGATGCGAGGGAATGGCCTGAACCTGTGTCAGGGGAGGTTGAGGTTGGATAGGAGAAAAAGGTTCTCCCCCAGAGGGTGACTGGGCACTGGAACAGGCTCCCCTGGAAGGGTCACAGAACCAAACCTTCCAGAGCTCAAGGGAACATTTGGACCATGCTCTTATGCACATGGTGTGACTCTTGGGGTTCTCTGCAGGTCCAGGACTTGGACTCGATGATCCTTGAGTATCCTTTCCCAGCTCAGCTTTTCCTGTGATTCTATGAAAGGGCAGCGCTCAGGTGACCTGACCTGGGCAGGTGGGACATGCACATCACTCACACACTTGCCTAGTCCTCCATATCCCTAGGAGATTTCCATAAATGTAGTCTCCGGTCTCATCTCTCTCGCCCTGGTGTCCTGCTGCCACCACTGCCTCCCTCGTCCTCGTGCAGCTCCGCTTTCTGGCACCTTCACAGCCTTGTCTCCTTGTCATGCCCCTGTGATCCCAAGCAGCTCCTGGGCTGGCACAGAGCACACCCCGGGAACCTGCTGGAATTTACTCGTGCTTGGCTCCGGAGCTGCCAACACGGCCGTGTTCCTCACTGGTGCCAGGCTCTGCCCCGGTGAGGAACCGGTAACTTGGCAGATTCCTTCTCTGCTGAGGTGCCTGGGATTTGTTAGGAAGTTTAATAAACTTAGCACCAGTGCTCTTCTCTGGAGAGCACTTACGAAACAAATTCCAGGGAAGTAGAGGAAAGGGCTCGGTCATCTCGGAGGTTTATAGAAAGTAATAAGCAGACACATTGTTGGGAAGGTGGTCTTGTATTTAATTCCCTTGTGTTTCATTCCCTTGCATTTCATTCCCTTGTATTTAATTCCCTTGTATTTCATTCTTGTGTATTTCATTCTATTTTCTTATCCTGGAAGACCATTTGTTTAAGTAGTTTGGGTTAATTTTTTTTAAAGTGTACTTAGATATAATACAAAACCAACGAAATTTTAAAGGCTCTGTAATGTTAATGGTCCCTTCAGGAATGTGTATGAGCATTTGAAAAAAAAAAAAAGAGGCACTTCTTTTTTCATGGGGAGGGTGTCTGGGATAGGAGGATGAATGCAGAGAGAATTGGTTGCTTGTAGGGACAGCTGTTCCCAGCTATAAGAATCATGGCAGAAATAAATTTATACTGTCAGGAGGGACTAAATAAACTAGTTCTATGCTAGGAAGTTTTTATGTGTATTCCTAGCCACGTCTGTTACTCCATTCTGTGTTTCTCAGTTAAATTATAATTTTAAAACGTTGGTTCTTTTGAATAAATAAATAACTGGTTTTGTGCAGAATTAGTGTTTCTTTTAACCTAAGCTCATATGCAGCCCCACTTCCTCTTAAGTAGTTGTGACAGGAACTTCGGGGAGAGTGTTTTTGAAATTGCAGCCCAAATAAATGTTTAATTTTAAACTGACAGATTACTTGGGGCTGTCATTCTTCTCAGGCTTTTACTATGCAAGAGTGAACAAATCCTGTAAAATAAACCGTGGATTGGGCTTATGGACACATGTTTGCTTCTGGGCTGAGCATCTTGAAGTGGTTTGCAGCATGTCTTTAAAAATTTATTTCACTGTTGCATCTACTGCTGGCCTAAGTGCTCCAGTATCTGCCAGGAGTAATTATAGGCAGTTGGTTCAGATGTTGCTTAAATGTGTAAGCCTTGATGGGAAATGCAGTGGATTTCAGCCAGAATGCTAATTTTGATGTTTTATCATTTCATAAAACTGTGAACTCAGAACAAATTATTTTTATACTGATCTGCTGATACGTAATCACAGGGTTAGTGCCAGATTCAACTGTGATGTAGCACCGGAATCTAAAGATGGGATTAAAGTTAGAATATCAGTACTACCCTAGGTTGGATAATTTGTATCCACAGTGGCATAATGGCAATATTTACCCATGTAACCTGCACAGAAGCTCCTGGTACCAAGGCTGGTTTGCTGCAGGAATGCAGTTTAAAGCTCTGTAATTGTAATTATGCCTTTTGAATTCCATTCTCCTCCAAATTGCATTTTATGACTTGCACAGATATTTTGCAAATTCACATTATTGTGCTAGGCTGTGTTTATAGTATACTGCTTTTTTGTGGTGTGTGTTTTGTCGGTTGTTCAGGGTTTAATATTTGTTTCTCCATTTTCATCATAGCATAGAGTGAAAAAAATAAAAAAGTCACAGCACATGAATCACTTTTACAGGCAAAGAGCAGAGATTATTCTTTCTGTCCATCATGAGTAGGTTAAAGTGATAGAGACACAGGGATATGAAAGATCTTCCTTAGCATTAGATTGATAAGCTGGTGGATCCAAACACTTGGGTCCATCAGTCATTTTGGAGCCTGTTACCTCTTTTCAACTAGTCATGAAGCTGCTACAGCCAGAATTTATGTAATAATTAGATGGCATTTTTCCCCCTCCAGTCAATGTAAACAAGATAGTGTCTTCTTTCAGGGCTCCAGGCATTCTGCAGAGTCATTTGGGACACGTCTGTCTGCCAGGTCATTAGCACAGCCTTTGGGGATGTGTGCAGCTGCAGCGTCAGAGCAGGGAATGGATCTCAGGAGCGTGGTGTGCATGGCTTGTATCCACTGTCGTCACCAGGCTGGGGAAAAGAAAGGGTGCTGCTATACACCCTCCTTATTCCTTAGGTTTTCCTGCTTGGGAATGGTGTCCTGCCATTTACCGATCAACACTTCCTCTGCTGGACAAACTGGAGGTTATGGCAAGTGTTCAAAATCCTGCCATCGTGTGAGTGCACCTGTGATGTTCATGAGTGTCAGGGGTTTAGTCCTGAGCTCCTGACAATGGCTGGGAGGTTGCCACTGATGGATGCAGGAGCAGAGCCTGCTTTTGAAGTGATGGCCCAGTCCCAGCCGGGCCCAGAGCGCTCCGAAGGGAATTGAAGCTGGTGGTTTTCCCCAGAAGGCTGTGTCTTCTCACCTCATGTTGTGTGTTCTCACAACCCTCCTCTCAGCCTTCCTTTTTCCTGAGAGCTCCTCTCAGCAGCTGCTTCCTGCTTTTCCCAGGGTTAGGTGAGCTCTGGAGCAGGGGGAGCTGCACTTGTTTCCTTTGTGTGCCAGAGTTACAGTCCAGGGAGCACCGGGGCAGCCGGCTGTGCTCGGCGTGGGCCTCATGCTGCTGTTGCCGTGCAGAGCCTGTCGGGGCATGCAGCAGCCTCAGCGGGGCCAGGGAAACCCAGGGGGAGCAGTAGCCCCAAGTCTCCCCCAAGCATGTAGTTGGAAGAGCTCCTGGATCCCTCTATTGTGGGCTCAGTGTTTTGGGACCTGCCTGAAACTGGAAATCTCTGGCCAGTTCCGTGCTCCTGAGCAACACCTCTCAGCTGACACCAGCACGTTGTTTTCCTAGTGCAGCATCTCTGAGCAGTATCTCCACTTGCCCACAGTGGCCGTGGCATTATTTCTTGCTGTTTATTAGTACTGACCACTGCAGTGTGTTATGGTACTTGTGTTACTGCCACATCCATGAGCACTCAGAGCAGGAAAATGCTTTTTGTCTTACCTGACCATGTAGAGATTGTGAGTTCAGCTTAATACCCATGATGTGTGGATAGCTGCAGTGAGGCCTTTGGGGGTGATTCAGAATGCAATGGAATCATGGCTGCATGGAGAAGGTAAATACACAGCAATTGCTTAATGTCTCCTCTAGCTCAGGAACTCAGACACATCAAACAAAACTAGCAGGTGGTACACTCAGAACAAACCAAAGGGCTTTTTCCTGCATTGTTTACACAGAACTTGATAACTCATTACCACAGTAGTTTGCAGTTAGAAAAGTTTCCCTGGATTCAGAAAGAGCACAAACAAATGTAGGGAGGAAAAAGCCTTCAAGGTCTGCTAATCCTAAAGATAAAATTTCTGGCTCAGGAAGTGCCTTTACTATAGATAGCGGGAGGAAAGGTGTCCTGGGGAAGTACTGCTGGATGAAAAGGGCAGACATATGCTTTTCTTATGGCTTCTGCTGTTTGTGGAGCATCCTGGGCTAATTGGACCTTTCATCTGACCCAGCACAGCCATGCTCTGCTCTTTAATCAGGGGCCAGAATGCCATTGCTCCTATTTGATCATCAGTACCTCAGGCTGTGCCTGCCTGTGTGAGCTGAAGACAGGAACTGGAAGGAGAGCAAATAATTTTTCTGTTTAGTACAAACTCTTCTCGAGCAGAATATAGAGAAAACCAACTCTGCTGTTGGTATTTACTGACACTGGTCATGCTGACATCCTTCTGCTGTTCCTGAGTAAGATAACTATGTAGGTAGTGGAAGCTGAAAATAAATGAATTTTGGATCTAATTTCTTAGAATAATTTAGTCATTTTCATTTCTCCACTTACTGGTTACACCAGGATAAACCCGAATGTGCCTTGCTTTAAATCAGAGCAGGTGGAAGTAGTTTGGCCTGAAAGTATTTAAAATCCAAAAGATAGAATTAGAGGGCAAAGGGCAGCAATGAAGTAATGACTTTGTCTTGGACACTGAAAGCAAGGGGAAGAAAAAAGATCTGGAGAGACATTACAGCAAATTAGTACATAGTGAATTATTTATAGAGAGAAAAGGAGATACTTGAAAATAGTAGAATATTATCAGTCATGCCAATGCTGGGATTTATTGACATTGCATTACAATGTTAGGGGGACAGCTAAGAAGGTTTTGATGGAACAATCTAAATATTATAGGACTGGAGTCAGGGTTGGATCCTACTACTGAAATCTTCCATTATTTGAAGCTGTTTTTCCTTGTAAGATGTAAGAAAACTTCACAGAATATACCAGAGAACTGATGAAAGAATCTAGAGGTGTTTGGTTTTCAATGAAGAAGCATATTTTCCCCAGCTCCATTTTTATTTATTCCACTTTTGTTACTGTTAGCACAGTCCTCACATTCCTAAGAGATGCTGCATGTACGTGTGTCTGTTTGGGGAAGGGAAAAGGGGAGGTGAGGTGTGCTTTTGTTCCTTGTGTTTGTTTTGTTTGCTGTGGGGTAGCTGACAAATAAATGCTTGTTGATAGTTATAGCACACTCCCTTGGGCATTTAAGGATATTTTCTATATTAGTACTGCCCTTCACCACAGTGTTAGAATTCCCCATCTGCTCCTGCTCTCCCACACAGACATGTGCCTTCTTTCTCTTTCCACATCCAAACAGGAATTACAGAAGCTGGAAGAGCAAAGGGAGTTTGCTGTCTTCAAGAAGATCCTGCCACCCTACCACCACTACTTGTATTGGTTACTTACCTCTAGCAAGCCAACAAAGTGCTGAATTTCCAGTTCAAAAAGGCTTGTTTTGGTTTATGTCCTTTCTACAATTGAAAAGCAGCTTTTCTTTAGCATATTTAGATTTTTTCACACGAAGCTTATGAGGCCTAATTTGAGCCTGTTAATCTTTTTCTTGGTAACCCATAGAAAAGCACAGCTGCACTACTAAAAACACTCTGTTTATCCACAATCACCGGGTCTGGGCAGCCCGCAGCGTTCCAAAGATCAAAGTTTAAAACAGACATGCCAGTCCTTCCTAATTCTTTGTGTTTAAACACACAGCACCACAAAGTCTAAATTGCTGCTGCTGAAAGCTTGTGCTGAGCTTGGGCCTATGTTGATGTGAGAGTGCAGCCCCCTCCTGCACCCTGGCTTTAGCAGAAAGGTACGTCCTGGCAGCTTGATAACTGTGAGGTAAAGTGGGACAGACAAGTCTAACAGTGCTCATTGAAAAACTCATCTGGTTACTTACTCATTCCTTTTAAATTAAAGTAAATAATGTTAAGGATTTTCTTTTTTTTTTTTAATATTTTTGCAACTGAGTTTCACCCCTCCTTTTTCTGTCTTCATTGCTTATGTGGGAAAACTAACACATTTGTACAAGGATAAACTGGGAAGTCTGTGGTTTCCAGCATGCACATTTTGAATAATATTTATACAGACTATTATTTAATGGGCCATATAAATATTTATAATATGCTGTAGCCTTTTGATCATAAATGCTTGTTTGAAAAGCCATTCTGTCCCTGCTGTGATTTGCAGGGAAAAAGGCCATTGCTGGTTTAGTGCTTGGAGGGAATTTTGGCTTCTTGTCCTGACTTAGCAGTTACAGTCATGGATTAACACGGTCAAGCTGGACATGTCTTTTAAGTTTACTTTTTTCCTCTGGCCCTCTCCTTCTATTTGCAAATTCAAATAATAAGTTGAAAATATGAGGCTTGAATTCTGCAGTGGACAGACAAGGCTGTATTGAAGGAGGCCTTTTGTCTTGGCTGCAAGGAGCCAGGCTTCCTGAGTTTAGATACTTCAGGGATTTAGAGGTCCTATCTCCACTGCCTTCCATCCCTTGGGAGTCCATGAACATGCATCATCCATGCATAAAATACTTCAGTGTCATGTTAGGAATATTGTGCTTGATTGACTGACCTGTCTGACTGGACTTTTAGGACATTTTATTTCGGTCATTTTTCTGGTTCAGTTTTCCTCATGATTGTATTGCCTGCAGAAGCAAAGAATCCAGCAGATAAAAAAATCCAAACCAACCTTTTATTTGCACAACAATTTTCTTTTCACATGGCAATGAATGTTGGTGTCCAAATTCCGAAGCAAGCAGCTTGTGCAGGGACCTTCTGCTACACCTGAAATCCATTAAAGAGTTCCTTCAGCTCTGATTTGGAACTTTTGGACCAAAGAAATGTTCTGGAAACAAAACAGAATGACAACATTCCTTTTTAAAATTCTTATCACTGTACTTTGGCTAAATATTTTCCACCAATTTCTCTGCTGAGTTCTTAAGTTCTCAAGAAATACCCTTGGGCAGAGTCCATAATTGCTGACATTTATGACCTAGAGATGACAGTGCTTTTTGTGGATGGGGTTGATAAGTAGGTGGCATACCAAGTGTTTGGTATTCCAAAAAAACCC
The DNA here is from genome assembly GCF_015832195.1 of Motacilla alba alba. Lineage (NCBI taxonomy): Eukaryota > Metazoa > Chordata > Aves > Passeriformes > Motacillidae > Motacilla > Motacilla alba. Next base: position 3,384,198 of record NC_052023.1, on the reverse strand, counting down.
TTGGCATCAAATTATGTTTTTGCAAGCAGATCAGATCCTGTTGCAGAGACACTTTACTTTGAAAAGCCTCTGTAACTTAGTGCTTGCTGTTCTTGAAAAAGGATTCATATTTACTTTTAGCCTTTTTTTTCATGAGATATCGAGTGAATCTTGCTGCTTTGTGAATCTAGGTGAGCTTTATTTAGAAAGAGACCAGTTAAAGTAAGTTTGGGGTTCTTGGTTTTGTACTGTCTCTTAACTCTTTCCTGTTCCCTCTGATTGACAGCAATAAACTGGTGGATGTGTAAAGGCTGATATGCACTGCTCGAGCACATAAACAAACTCTGCTTCCTGCCCAGTCACTCACACAGGCACATCCTGGTTGCTTAGTAAGGAAAAAAAAAGGAAAGTAAACATTACATGGGCAGATTGGGTTCCAGGTTTCAAATGTTTGTGGGAAGAATCCAATGCAAAGCCATAATTTCAAGTGCTGAGTAGGAGGTACTGTGAGCTTAATTCTCTAACATCTGCTAAGCTTGTTCTCTAAGTAGCAAAAACACATTAATGAGCTAAAATCAAGGCTGCCATACAAGGAAGAGAAATTTGGAGTAATATTGTGTGTGTGAGCAGGAGGCAGGGTATAAAATACTCCTTTTGCTATTTGTATTTAGTGAAGAGCAAGTAAGAAGGATTTGCCTGTGTTTAAAAAAAAGAATCTGTTTTGCAGCTTGTGGTTCATTCTCAACTTTTTATGAGTCAGCAGCTAAAGGCAGAACCGAAATAGGGGAAAAACAAGGAAATTTGTGAGATAGTATCAGGAACGGTATTATGCAATGTCTTTGTAGTAAAATTTCTCACAAGGAACTTGCAGCACCTGCAGCCAGCCTTTGGAGCTTTGGGGAGGTGCAGTGCAAAATTAAGAAGTAAATACCATGTTGAAGAGAATATCTTGAAACTGCTTTTCCAGCTGAGGGCTAAGAGGGAGAAGCTGAGTGCTGTCACCCCCCAGGTGACAGATGCAGTATTAATCACCCGTAGCAGCAGAGTTGTCTTCTCTGGCAGAGGGATTGGCTTTTGTTCCTCTGACCAGGTCACAGAGCCAGGGCCAAGAAAATAAAGCAGGTCTTTTTGCCAATATTCCTAGGTGTTAGACTCATGGCACACCATTATTTTTAGCTGATTGCTCATCGCTTGGACACATGACCTTGCTTAAGGAGATTAGTGTGTGTTGCACCTAATCTGCTGGGCAGAACCAGCATGCTGGGAGGCAGCAGCCAGGATTTCCAGCAGGATCACAATATGCTCTATAGCTTGGAGGTTTTTTTCTACTTTCTGACATTCTTACAAGCTGGTGATCCGATCTGTGCAGCTACTCCGGTGACCCTGCAGAGTGTGAGCAGAATGTGGTGTGGTGACTACTTTGGTCTGTACCAGGGACAGAACTCCCTGGTGCTGGCCAAGCAAGGAACAAAGCCATGGGCCCTGGACCCAGCATTGGGTCTGGGCATGAAGTGGCAGATTGAAGCAGGGAAAAATGATTGTGTGATAGCAGATCTCCACTGACTGACCACGTTTCCATGAGCTGTTTAAGGGGTGGGAGGAGGAAGCCTCAGTTGGTTTCTTCAGCCAAGGTGCTGTTTTATGCCATTTTCAGTGCAAATGAAACTTTGTCCTAATTAATTATTATCCAAAGTTGGAATTTTCTGAGACTGTGGGTTCCTTGTTTTCTTCTCTGTTTCACCTGCTGCCTCTAACCCTCAAATATTGTAGATTTGTGATATCTGTCAGCAGCAGTAGTTACAAGCCAGCCATGGATGTGAAAGACACCTATGTTATGCCAGTAGATCTTGACCTGTACTCAATGTTATTATTAAAAAAAAGAAAAAAAATTTGAAATGTTAATAACCATATTCTATTAATCAGGACTTTTCAAATCCTTCCCCCTTTGCTTATATTCCTCCCTCTAACCACCCCATCTGCCATATCCAGATATTAGCAGGTCACTTCTTTAGAAGTGGGCTGTTTTTAAGTAGAGCCGTTTTGATGCTCTGTAAATACCATGTGTTTTAAATGCCAATTTATCCATTCATTTTCTGAATACCAGAAGCTGTGTGTCAGCTGAGTTTCACGTGTTTCAGAGATGTAAAATGTTCATACAAGCACCAAACGTGGTACTTGTCTGACATCTCAAATATTTCTATCAGCTCTTACTTAGCATTCTCACAGCTTGATTAAAATGTAAATGTTAACTATTAATTAAGAACAAACCGTGAGAAATTAAGAACAGTGAATTTGTCACTGTATTAAATGTCAAATAGTTAAACTTAATATAGTGAAATAAGCAACTCATTATGAATAATTAAATCAATTAACTTAACCTCACTTTGTTCTTGTAGGATGGCAGAGTAGGCAGAGTTTTCACACCAAGCTCTCATGGCTCAACACATTTTCAGAAAATTATTTTCTGAGTCTTAAAAGTGGTGTGAACTGATGGTGGAGAGCTCTTGGAAACTTCACTTTGTTTATTCTTTTTTTCCTCTGGGTAACATGTAACTGATTGTCATGTAGTTGCTTTATAATTACCAGCGTGACACTGCAGGTGGGATGTTTGGCTTGATGGAAAGCTGCAGCTCTTGGCACTTTTTCCGTCAGTCATTTTATCTGCTTTTAACCCCTTTTTTTCCTTTTCCTTCAGTAGGTTTTATTAAAAATGCCCGGTGAGAAGCAGACTGCAGTGAAATACTACGTTGGAGTTGACGTGGGCTCAGCCAGCGTTCGCGCGGCGCTGGTGGATGGCTTGGGGACGGTGGTGGCACACGCAGAACAACCCATCCAGGTTTGGGAGCCCCAGCCAGACCACTATGAGCAATCCTCTGCAGACATCTGGGCTGCCTGCTGCTCTGTCACAAAGGTGGGCAAGGACAAAATGCAGGATTTGTGTTGCAGGTGGCTCTGCAAGTTTTGAATGTTCACGGTCCTGCAGTCCCCACGCCTGTCAGTTCCACTCGGGTCTCTTCATGCTGTGTAACTTGTGACCACCCTTGTGCATTGAAAGCACCTTGAGGCTGATGCAGCCTCACAAGTGTATGTTTTACTGGTGAGGAGTTGAAGGCCAGAGTGAAAAAAACTGATGCTACAGCTGCAAACAGGATGAAAGACCTTTCTTTGTGCTGTGACTGCAGAGGGACGATTTAGCCACTGCCTCCAGGTCTCACATTTGTTTAGCTGGTGTATGCTCTACCCATGAGACAGTTCTTGGAGGAGTCGAGGTTGCTCAGAACCTGGCAGTACCTGTATCTAGAGATGTGCATTGGGCTGCTCTGGAGTCATAATGGAGCATTTATTGTAGAGAAATTGTAATCTGGTTTGTGGATGGCCCCTAAATAACACTTGTTATCCTCATTATAAGAGGATCCAGTATTATAAGACCAAAATAAATAATCAATGGCTGTGGATAGTATCAGGCATAAAACCAGATTGAAATAGACTTTACTACAGGGGAAAATTTGTACCCTCTGATCCAGGGCTCTGCCTGTACATGCTGGAGATAAAGGTAAATTAGAGACCTTGCTTGCAGTGCACACAGAGGCCATTTCATCCTCCCCTCTACAGCCCCTGCCTGCTGCATGTTCTAAGGCTGGCTTTTAAATATTCATGATATGCTTGGTAATTTGCAGATGGACTGTTCACCCATTGTCTTGTTATTGATCAGCCTTTTCAAACTTTAATGAGCTTGGCTCTGCAGAAATGCCCTGAGATGGAGAAGGGGAGGTGAGTGGATAGAAGGAGGAGAAGGGAGTGACAGGAATGATAGGGAAGAACAGCTTGACATTAAAGCAGAGCAAGTCTTCCTCTGCTTTTTTGATTTTTCCCTGTCTGAGTGGCTTTGTTCTTGCTCTTGACCTCTTTAAATGCAGTCTCTTATATTTAAGCAATAAAATGGTCTCAGAAACTGCAGTTTTATAGAGCCAATAAGAGACTGGCACTGTGCAAGTCTACTGAAAGTCTTTCCTTATAGTACTAATTAAAATAATGATATTTTTATTGTTGCTGAGAAGTGACAATTTATTACCATACTACATTTTAGGTGTCTTGCAACCTCATTTGGCACTTAATCCTTGTGGGTGTTGTGTTTTTTTTTCCAGTGCTGCTGGAAGCCATGAATTTCAGGCATTTTGGGGCAATGGTTTGGGTTTGGTTTTTGTTTTTTTTTTAAAACTTTCCAAAAAATGTGCTATTCACACTCTTGGTAGCTGAGTAAAGGTGTGCCTTGCAGAGGTGTTATCATGGCTACAGGTTTTGACCAACTTTAGTTTTGGAACCGTTCAGTATTGCAAGACAAACACAATATTTCCAAAGCAATTCTGGAAGATTGTTCCTTCCACAGGCAGGAAGGCGGTGAAGTAACTGATGGAAACACTTGGTCCTAATCCTGGTCTATGTTTCACATCCAGCTCGGCTCCAAGCTTTAGAAAAAAAGATAAAATTAACATTGCAGGCTTTCTGCTACCTTTATTTGCTGGTATTTTTGTGCTCCCTGCTTTTATCCGGGACTGTGGATAAAGACCTCTGAATTTGGATTTGAAACACAAAGAATTTCTGGTAATTTGATGCGCGTTTATGATTGGAGGTTTTAAAGAACACTGAATTCAGGAAATTTCAGCATTTGAGCTAACTTGTAACTCATTTTGTGTACTCCCTAGTTCACATGGCCCTCACACATGCATGGATATTTTGTATTCCTGTGTGTTTTGTGTATTTTCAGGAAGTTGTCCGTGGAGTGGATGCCAGCCAGATCCGAGGGCTTGGGTTTGATGCTACCTGTTCCCTTGTTGTGGTGGATAAACAGTTCCAGCCTTTGGCAGTCAACTCTGAAGGTAGTGCTGCACACAAAATGTGGTGTTACTGTGTGAGTTTTACCACTGAGGGGACAGAACTTACCATGTCCTCCAAATGCCAAGTGGTGGGGCTGACTCTTGGAGATGGAGATGACACAAACTATTTTTTATAAGAGAATCTTTTACCCTGCTTTTACTGTTTTAATTTTACTGCAAAATTAAATCTGAGATGAGAATCACTTACTGTTTGGTTAAATATTTGGCATCCTGAGATCACATTCATTCATCTTGCCTCTGAGAAATTGCTTCTTAGGGAAATCTACACTCATTTTTCCTTTTGGCATGTTTTCTTCTCCTTCAGACTGTTCTGATCATGGCTTTTATAGTGTGTATAAATGCCCATCCACACTGGCTAAAGGAATGTTAAAAATGTTAGTGTTAGTGTAGTCTAACTGCTTGCTCTGTCATGGAGCTGCGGGCAAGAAGTTCAGATTGTGTATTTTATTACACTGGTGTTCTGTCTTTGTCTAGGACAGAGCTAAACTTCAGAAACAGTCTGTGACCCTTTTCTAAAAATCTGGGAGGAGTTTATTAGTTTTTGGGTGGATGATTCAGAAGACTCCCAAAAAGTCTGTGCTGCACTTCTTTTACCCAGTGAATCTCACTTAACATTAGGCGTGTACTGTATCAGTAGTTACAGAGACATAATCATAATTCTGTGTATGTTCCCTTTCTGTTCTCAGATGTTTGTCATCTCCTTCTATCCTTCTCAAAACCCAGCTTTGCCCCCAAAATGTCCTTTTCTAAATTTAGATCAGATTATTTATTTTTCAGTTTGAGCGTCTCTAATCTGTTCAATGCCTAATGATGTCTGAGGCTATTTTGGGTCTAATGAGTCAAATTCAGTTCTCATTTTCTGAGAACTTTGAGTTTACACAGTGGTGGTGCTAAACAAGAAGACAAGAATTCACTCAATACTGTAATGCTGTGAAGAGCTTTGCAGTGGTGGTGTTTCAGGCAGTTTCACAGTTCTGAGCTGTATTTCAATCCATTTTAGAAATATTGATGTGCCTCTCACTTCTGCCTTGTTTTGCACTGTGTTTTCAAGATGATGCTTGAGTGGCTGTGCTGTGGAGTGTGCAGTGTACTTAGCCAGAGAGGAATCTGCAGTGTCACCTGGATTACTGTTCCCTCTCTCTGGCAGGTCCTCTGGAGGTTAATTTGGATAAAATGTTCTTTGCTTCTTGTTCTCATTTGTGTATGCTGCAGACTTGCCAAATGCTTTTTCCTTGCACATCCAAAATAAAAGCATTTCAGCAAATTGTCCCCCTTGAAACAGTATTTCGGAAAGGAATTAGGGTGGTTCTTCTCATAACCATAGAAGAGAAAAGAGAAAATCCCTGTAGCTGATTGAGTTAGTTTCAATTCACAACATAATTGTTCAGATTTTGTCACATTTTTCGTTTTTGGTCACCAGAATGTTCCTTTTATTTTTAACTAAATATGTGAACTTTGTCAGGAAGTTTGGATTCTTTGAATGAAATACAGGAGAACATGGTGTTTCACAGTTCTTGGATGCTCACAGCCTGATTGGTTTCAGTCAGCATTCTCAGTGCTCAACATGTGCTAAAGCTGGGTCAGAGGGCTAAAATTTTATATTTAGATATCCACTGTGAATTATTAACACAAACAGAATTTGAGTTTTCAGTGTAGAAGTGAAAGTGTGAAGCAGTTTAGAGCCTATTAACTTCCAGTGCTGAGCTGGGGTTAAAGCAGAGCTACAAGAACTCTTTTCCTGTTTCCCCCCAAGGACAGAACCATAGGAATGTGATCATGTGGATGGACCATCGTGCAGCGAGCCAAGTGAAGCACATCAATTCCACCCAGCACAGGGTTCTGAACTACGTAGGGGGAGCCATGTCTGTGGAAATGCAGCCTCCTAAATTGCTCTGGATAAAGGAAGTGAGTACATTTAATACTCTGGTGCATTTTTACTGGTGATTAGTGCCCTTGTTAATTCCTGAGAATGAGATTTCTAAAACAAAAGCCTTCAGTCTTAGTGTTGAACACCAAGGTGTGTGCAGAGTAAGGTCAGGCTAAAGTTGTGATTTAAACCTTTTAAGGTTCTTTCTTCCTCTCAATTTTGTAGAAATACGTTTGATTTTACTGAGGTGGAGTGTTCCCTGAGAGAAACATCCCATATGCCTTCCTTATCTAAGATTAGATGTACGTACAAATAGAGGTACAGTTAATAAATGAAGTATCCTAGGATTTAGTTATGGAGATGTGTTTCCTACTCCAGCTGGAGCCTGGAGTGCTAGAGGAGTGCCTTTGAGGCATCCAGCAGTGCAGGGTATGATGGCCTTGGCTGCTGGTAGAGGAACTTTCCACTTCCAACTTCAGTTCAGTCCTGTCCCATCAGTAGGAATAAACCATGTGTAGAGGGAGTGTGCCATGTGTGTAATGTGGAGCTCTACCTCTGTCTCCTGTGTTTAAATTTGGTGTGTTACAATGAAGTATGGCCTCTTAATAACAACTGTCAGATAAAAGGAGAGACACTTGCCACTTGAAATTGTTATAACCTCCTTCAGCCTGGCTTTTTACATTTGGCCTCAATGATGCTCGCTGTCATTTTAACAAAGCCCAAATGTAGCCAGTTTCAAGCAGCAAAATTCTCCTATCCTTACAGACATGAGACATTAGATTGTAGCAAGGTGCAGACTGGGGAAAGTCAAAGGAATTAACTGGCAGAAGCAGGTACTGACAGATTAATAATAATAGAGGGTAATGAATGTTGATAATGAAATATGAATATCCGTCTACTAGTTCTTCTCTTCTCAAGCTATGAGTATCATACATCAGTCATTTTATAAATAATAATATGTAAGCTGTAAAAACATTAAATAAATGCTTTGCATTTAAAGCATTTTTATATTGCAAGGTCTGGGATATCAGCACCTGACTGCTCAGGAAATCCAGAATTATGGGGTATCCAAATGTGGTCACGTGGAGGTGTGAGCCTGCTGTGACCTCAAAGCCCTGTGCATGATTGCTGTGGTGTAAAGGGGAGAACATTGCAGGGCTTGTTCCCTCCATGAGCCAGTGGGTGGGACACGGGATTCTCCTGACCCCAGGTGCCAGCCAGCAGCAGGGATTTCCTGGCAGAAGGGTGGTACAGAGCAGGGCTTGTTCACATGTCCCTTTTCAGCTCCTGACACACCAGCTAAGGAGATTATTGTCCTTAAGAGAGGGTTTTTCACCTCAGTGTCTGCCTGCTGAGCTGCCCACTCACATCTCCTGAGTGCTCTGGCCATGACTCACCATTAAACTGTTTAAGCTTGTCCTGCTTAGCTCAGGCACCTCAGCACCCACAGCAGCACCTCAGCTGCTCAGGAGCAGGAGCAGTTATCCTGTAGTGGGCTGTAATCTGCTGAGATTTGGCTAAACCTCTCAGCTCTGGAGGGCTGAGGGATTGAGTGATTTTACTGCTTCTGTACTCCTTGCAAAGTAGGAGGGGGAAAGGAGTTAGATGCAGAGGGAGGGTTTATTTTCAGTGCCAGGCACAACAATGCATCCATGGCTTACCTGACATCAGGGCTGTCAGCAAAGGGTCATGTTGGCCTCTGACTGCTCAAACTCAGCCTCATGTAATGCAGGTGTCCTCACTTTTTGCCAAGGAAGGCAAATCTTGCAATAACTTTGAATGTCAGGTTGTTCAGATGAAACCTACAGCAGCAGTTTGCATATCCGATGTTTCTCAGTGGGCTGTCTTGAACTGGGCTACAAATGTAAATTATTGAAGTCTCTTCAGATTCTTTGTTATCTATATTTTATATATTATAAACTGTGACACAGATATTACAGATATGGTCAGGAACAATACTTATAGAATGGTATTTAATGTGTTCTTCTTGGTTTTTGAGTTGTATCATCTTTATTTTCTGTGTTTAGTGTGTTTCCCAATGGCAGAGTGAGATTTTGGTCTAGTTTATACACCACAGGGAAAATATACTTTATATTCTGACTACAGGATTATCTCTTAAGCTAGTGATAATGCACAAGCTGGTAAAAAGGAAGATTTGTTTTCAAATCCCATGGGAGAATTGCAAGATTAGCAGGTAGAAAGACACATTTTCATTTTATTCGATCCTTTTCAACCATCTTAGGGCTTTGCAATGTTGAAATTGAAATTCCCATTATGCTTCTACTTAATTATCCTAACTGGAGTTCAGAAAACGAGTGCACTGTACCTGGTTTGACCTGGTTACTGCCTGGGAAAGTTTTACAGTGTTCCCTGCACTGTGCCTGGCTGTGATCCTGGCTTTCCTGACTATTGACTGCAGTGAGATGGGTTTTTCTTCCCTTTCTTTCCTTATTCCTTTCTCCCTAATATTCCTCCCTAATGTTGTCATATACCTGACAGCATCCCAGGAAGTTAAGGCAAAAACAGTGGATTGGGCACATTCTCCTGTGTCTGACCGTAATCAAAACTGGCTAAACCAAGGTGTATCCAGAAGCTACTTTGAGCCTTTGTTCCTTTGCTTGGCATCAAGTTTCTGGACAGTTCTTGACCAGAAGGCTTGACATGGCTGCAGCACATTCAACACAAGGATGTTTGCAAAGAAAACAAAGCAGAACGAAATCCACAGCCAGACACGTTGCACGGTCATGCTCCAGGTCATCCTGTACAACCGAATATATGAAGAATCAGTGTTGACTTTTGCTTTGAATTCTTTGGACCTTATTTTGAGCTTATTTTGAACCCAGGAATTTAATGTCTTTGCTATTAAATGTTTTTGCTGTTTTCCCTCTGTACATCTTTGCCTGGGATTGGAGCTGTGCACATTCCACAGCTGCTTGCATTCATATGGGAGAGAGGGCAGTGGGGAAAAGTACTGCTTTATGTCTGCAGTGAAATAATAAATATAAGTTAAATAATAAAGATAATATAAATAAAAGATAAATTTAGGAAATTACTAGGTGCATTTTTGGAAGGAAGTTATTTAAAGTAACTAAGATATTAAATGATGGTTGGTCTGTTGTTACACTGAGAAGTTGATTGTGTGTACATTGTTACCAAATCCTCCCTCTCCCTTTCCATGGTGCTGACCTGGGTCTGGAAGGCCACTTTAGGAGAAGCTCTTGTCTCATGCTTTGCCCTGTGTTCTCCTAACAACAGTGTTTGCAAACCTGATCTCTGTGAGGAAGGGTCTGACATGGGTCTGACCAGCAGTGCTGGTAAGCTGTGAGTGATTAGGGTGTCTCTCAAAGAAAGAAGTGGAATTTCTGTGGCTTAAAGAATTTTAATCTAAGCAATTAAAAGTATTTCTAAAGAATATGACTTTGCAAATTTACTGTGTATTGGTTGGAAGTAATGAAGAGGAAGGAGAAGGGGGAAAGTACAAAGGTGATTTACAAGCAGTTGGAGCAGGACTTTGGACAAAGGTCTGGAGTGACAGGACAAGGGGGAATGGTTTCACACTGGCAGAGGGCAGGGTTAGATGGAAAGAAATTCTTCCCTGTGAGGGTGTTGAGGTTGTGGCACAGGTTGCCCAGAGAAGCTGTGGCTGCCCCATCTCTAAAAATGTCCAAGGCCAGGAGGGGCTTGGAGCAGTGTGGGATAGTGGAAGGTATCCCTGCCCATGGCAGCGGGTGGAACTGGATGAGCTTTTAGATCCCTTCCAACCCAAACCAGTCTGGGATTCAATAATGACCTAACTGTGCTTTTCCATTTCCATCACCTTGTTCCTGGAATTGAAGCTGCAGATGACCTCACTCAGTGAGAGGAATGAGCTGACACCACTGTACAGGCAGTAGATACTGGTCCTTATCTCTTGTGGCTTTCTTCTTCCTCTCCCCTTGTATTTATTTGTGGAGGGGTGCTGCAGGTTTTCTTTCAAGTCACAAGTTACTCTCGTCTGCTTCTTTTTGACTTTCTTTTTCTGTATAATGTTTTTCCTTTAACATTTCATCTCCTTACACAGCATAGAGATGTGACTGGAGGCTTCAGGGTGTAGTCTCTTCTTCCAGCTCTTCATCTCCATTCCATTTTGAGTTTGAATTAAAAACCTGAATTTTTAAGGCCATAGTAGACTTTTTGAGATCTTCTCTTTGATTTGTATTTGCTTACCTTCAGTTCAGTTTGATTCAGTTCAGTTCAGATTGAATTGGTTTATCCTCTGGCACCTCTTAGTTATCATCCATGAAATTAATTGGTTGGTCTTGATGCTTGTGATTGCATATAGGTGTTCCTATGGCAAAGCCATCCCTGCAAGTGGAGTTTGTGTGCTGGGCATAGCTGTTGGCAGTAAATGATCAGCTGAATGCAGCTCCTGTGAGGCCTGTGGGGCACTCTGGTTAAATTGTGCATATCTGTGGTTCACTTAGGAGCAGTGTTGTATTTTTCTGCCTGTGTGGGTCGTGTGTGGTGATAGAATTCAGTGATAAATGCAAAACCAAACAAATACAGTTTTTTATAAAGCTTGCTTCTGTGGATGCAGCCACATTTGACTTCTGAATGTGGCCACATGAGTTAAGAACATCAACTGTAAATGAAAGTGAAACAAAGAATCCTTTAAATATTTAGCAACTAGCTGAAAGATGGTTCTGACAAAGTCTTCGTGAAGCCACTAAGGTAAATTTGAATATAACCTTCACTAAAAAGGAAAGTAATTCCTGGTTACTGGTTCTTTTAAAATAGCCAATTAAAGTCACTCCTTTTGCTGTTATTTCCTTAGATTTTGTTCTTTACAATTTTCTTACAAAATGTTATTGCAATAGGGTTTTGTTTTTTTTTTTTTTTTTACTTCTTGAGTTGCTGTTATGTTTTTGTGCAGTTTATTAAGGGGGTTCTGTAATTATGGTGGCTTTGGCTAAAAAAATTGGATGTTCTCTGCCTGAGCGTGTAGGTAGTTCTGGAAGGTAGATGCCTGTAAGTGACCTGAAAATGTGAGTACATAACTCCTTCACTTGGGAGTTATTTTGCTGCAGGAGTTTGTCAGTACAACACAGCTGTACATAGAGTGATGCTGTGGCAAACCAGTGTTAGAGCAGTGAGAACAGAGCACAAACACAGCAATGCAAGAACTGCAGGGAAGGGTTGCCCAGCTACAGAATTAGCTTGTTAGTATTTTTTTTTCCTAGAGATAGCAGAAGGAAAAAATGTTGTTTACTAATTTCTGGCTGAAAATGTTATTGTAGCTTGTGCCAAAACGAAAGGATGCATGTTATGTTTTCCTCATACTAATGACATTACATACCAGCTATTTCTAAAAAATACTAGTCCCGTTAAATCAGAGATGCTGAACTTCATTGTTTATTTTAAGTGGGTGGGGGATGTTGGACTGGGGGCAGGTATTTGCTTGGTAACTGCCTCCAAATGAAGTGCAGTCTTCTATATTCTAACTCTGCTCTTCGTTTCATGAAGAGAGTGAAGAAGAGCCTCCCTTTAGGAAAAAAATCCCAAACCATGGAGTGACTGTTTAGCATATTATTCCTCTGCCATTAATTACTAAAATCAATGGTCAGTAAGTAGTTTTTTTTTCTGGCAGTCAGTGATCTTCCTGTATGTTATAGTTCACATCCTCAGTTAGAGCTGCTGTTTGATCCATCCCCCTTCTTCCTTCTGCACGCCCGTGACTTGCAGCTAGCAGTGGGATCATTTGCAGAAACAATTAAAACCTCTCTTTCCCTGGCAGTGGGGGGAAGGATAGTGCATGTAGTGGCATTAGCTTGGCAGCAGCTCCTTTGCTGGTGCATATCTTCTTCACTGCTTGCTGCCCTTGCAGCTGGCTTTTTGTCTTGTTGAATGTGACTGAACATTTTTCCATTAAAATGAATAATAAATTCTGTGTTAAATGAGAATGACTCCAGGCTGTTGAGTTTGGAACTAAACTCTTGTTTAGAATTGTTTATAAATGTTTCAACACTCTGTGTTATCACAATCCATACACAGTGCAGACACGCATGCATAAGTTGTACTTCAGACTGAATCTGGTTTTTAGCTGCAGTTGCTGATCAGGCAGAAGTGCCCATTTAGAAACAGCACTCACAGCTGGGAGATTTGAAGCACCTGCACCTCAGAGCATGTCCTGCTTGGGCTGTCCCCTCTGTGTCTCCTCTCCTCTGCAGTGGGACAAGGCTCCCAGCAGGCACACACTGTCCTCCTTGCCTTGTTCCAACTTCCCCAGCTCTGATTCCACGTGCCTGCTGTGTCCCCCTGCAGCCCTTTCTGGCTTGGGCTCTGGTGCTTGCCTGCCTGTGGTGCCATGTCCAGGATGCCTCAGGGATTTAAGGATGCCTGCACCAGTGTCTGGGTGGTGGAGGTAGTTTTCTCCCCCTTCAGCAGCAGCCTTACTCCAAGAGTTTAGTTTCCAAGCCCCTCCTCTCCCCCTGCCCTTGTTCCTGACTCTGATAATTCAGCCAGTTAATCTTTTACCAGTTGGAGTGCAAGTTGTGTCAGAATTGATCAGTTTGCAGCCATGACTCTGGCAAAGATGGAATTTCTGCTCGTGGCCTATCTTGGGTGTCTGGAATAGCTCTATCACATGGCTTGGCATCCAGTGTGAAGTGTGGGAGATCCAAGTTGTAAATCCTTGCTTTGAGTTGGAGCAGGGCTTGGGACATGAGTTTTTAGATCTCTGTGAGTGTGTGCATAATTCCCTTTCTTCCTTTCACACAGTGTGCATTTGTTTTCTGTAATTTAGATAAAGATGTATGTATTTTCAGTCCAATTAAGAAATCCCTCATTTTCCCTTAGGAAGATTAAAATACCTTGCACTACATAATTCTTAAACTCTTTGACCCCAAGTATTTGGGGTTACCTATAACCATGTCAAAATGTTATTCTGTGGAGGTGTAGCTGTTAAAGCAACCCAAAGCAGTCAGAGAGAGATGAAGAAAGGGGCACCCCATAAGTACCTCTGGAAAGCAGAAAGATTGTGAGTTCCTTTGCAAGTAAGTTTGGAGGGTGAGTTGCAGGATGTGAATACAGCATTGGGAACGTTCCTGGATCATTTCCACAATCCTTTTAATGTGGTCACAGACTCCTGACTGGGTGAAAATAAATTTGAATTAACTTCAGTGAGTGTTGAAAACATGGAGACTTTAAATTTGTTTGGAAAAAGCATCAGGGCGTGCTATGATTTTTTTTTGTGTCTGTACTAATTAGTGATGACACAGCATCAAGATGGCAAAAAATGAATCATTTGGATGTTCATGAAACAAAGTATTTTGAATGTCACTAACATGTGGCTTTTGGGAATTCTTGAAGTAATAGAATAAGGATCCAAGGAGTATTTGATCAAACAGATTTATTTGAAGAGGACAGTTATTCTTAATCCAGTTTATTTTCTGATTAAAGTAACAACCAGACTACTCCTTTTGCTTCTTGAAGCCTCTCAGGTGTGTTAACAACACATAATGGCTTTTATTATCAAAATAATGAGGCTGAATGGTCTTTGGGCTCAACTGTGGAGCACCTTGGCATTCATATAGGAAGTTAAATTTGATGTGAGTAGCAACCACATATGTCTGGGAGGTGAGCTAAACCTGAGTGGTCAGGAGCAGACATCCAGAGGTTGTGTATTTTATGTTAAAAAGTTGTAATCAGAGCATTTCTTTTTTTTGAATTCAATAGAAACCCAGTAAGTTTTAGAACCTTTTCAAAGTCTAAACTCAAAACATTTTAAGACAGATTCTTGGCATGACCCAGAAAGCAAAATTTTGCTTTTTTTGTACTTATCCAGTTGCACCTTAGTTTCTTGAATTCATCAATTCCATTTCAGCAACTTTCTGGACTTGTAAGATTTTGGTTTGAGATCCCAGAATGTCTAAATTATGTTATAGAATCATAGAATCACAGGATGATTTGGGTTGGAAGGGACCTTAAAGTTCATCTCATTCCAACCCCCTGTCATGGCAGGGACACCTTCCACTATCCCAGGTTGCTCCAAGCCCTCTCCAACCTGGCCTTAGATACTGCCAGGGATGGGGCAGCCACAGCTTCTCTGGGCAACCTGTGCCAGGGCATCACCATCCTCACAGGGAAGAATTTCAAGAGCCAAATATTATTTCTCTAAAATGGAATCATCTTCTCCTTTAGTTCAGCCTGTACGTTCTTGTCGCTGCATGGAATTAATTTCTGTTCCAGAAAGACCCCAGCAAGGACTGTGTTTCTAGAGCAGGAGCTGATCTTAAGTGAGAAAACATTGCACTTTTCAGTTATTTGAGAAGGTGGTGGAGGTTTATCAAGCAATCTTTAATTTGTGACTCTTGTGGGCTTTGTTTAGTTTTGAAATTCTCTACTTTACTGTACTGGGGTCAGAGGGGACAATTTGGATTGCTTTGCAGGACAGTGATGCTCTCTGTCTGTCACACTGGCATACAACATTACTGCTGGGAAAACCTTCTTCCCATTCTTCATGGTCTGATACCAGTGGGTGGTGTGGAGATTGTGTTTGTAGAAAAGAGTTTTGAGACTCTGCAGTACTAACATCAGCTGAAATCAGACTGAGTTTTGGAGATGGAGACAGGGAATAGAGCCTGACCCAGGTGGTGTGACCAGCCTTTTCTGGACCATCATTTCTCTTCAGAAAACAGTGGTGAAAACTCATTGTAAATGATCTATCTTGGTAGAAGAGTTTTCTAGGAGTTTGGGAATATCACGTGGCTTTTCAGATCTACAGGCTTTGTTTGTACGCTCACAGAGCTCTTTGTTTTCTTCCTATGCTTATAATTAACAAATACTAAATTTTAAGCATTTTTAAATCTTAAATGGCTTATTTTAGAAAACAGAACATTTTTCAGGCAAATGTTTTCTGATAAAGTTGTTGACTTTGAAACTGCTCTGACATCAAGCAGCTGATGGGGAACAGAAACACCCCAGGTTATTGATCTGAAACTTGTGCCTTCATGAACTCTGCATGGGGAACTTTGTCTGTGATCAGTCCGTGCTGGGGGAGAGGCTCAGCTCTCCAGGCAGTAAATCAGAGAGAAGAGCTGACTGGATGATCAGAGCAATGAGTTTGAAAAAATTGTCATTTTAACCTAAATATCAGGATTTTAATGGCATTAAAATAAGGGCATGACCATGCCTGACCTCTAATATCTGCCTTTCCAAACATATTTTTATTAGAACTTGCCAAAATCATGGGAGGAGATTGGCTACTTCTTTGATCTTCCGGATTTCTTATCTTGGAAAGCCACAGGTGTCACTGCAAGGTATGTTAATTATAACAATGTGATTTTGTCTATCTTCTTATGTACATTTCTGCTTTAATTCATTCTGACTGGACCTGCTGTTATGTACATCTGTCTGTAATTCAGCCAGCTCCAAAACATCTTGAACCTATCTCCTGCCTCCATTGTGCATTCCTGAGCACAGTTGTTCCTGGGAGCAGTGGAATTCACAGATACAGTGTGTTGCTGCAAAATGTCATTTTGGAGCATAAATATGATTGCTGGAGTTCCTGTGAAATACACTTCCAATAATTCTTTGAAATCTATTTTGTTGACAAATTTATTGTTTTTTTGAGAATTGGAAATAGACACTTCTTTGCCATGTGGGAGGGCTCTGGTAAAATCTAATTTAAAATGGTCACTTCACTGTAAAATATGGCAGCTGTGCTGCTCCACAAAAGTACCCTGGAATCCTTGCTGAGTAGTTGAACAAAACCTTCTGTGAAAACCCCTTAAAAATCTGGATTAAAGTGACCAACACAGGTGAAAGGTGTTTGCAGATCCTTGTGAGAAGTGAGGGCCAGTATTATTTATTTAAGATCATGCCCAGTTCAGCGCAGCTCAAGTTATTTGCATTGCAGTTTGTGGAGTAGAATCTGTGCAAAATGGAGTCTCAGATGAAAACTGGCCACAGGATAGTTTTAGTCTCTCTGGAAGTGAAGATGCCTTCCCATCAGATACTGTTCTTTTTATTTGAGTGCTCTATTTCTCCCTTGTTAGTTTTCCTGATTGACAGCTATTGTTAGGGCATTATACATTATATATTCCTTGCATTATACAAGAGGGTAGTGCTATGATTGACTTAAAAAATGCAAAAAGAGGAGTTGTGCAAGGGCTTGCCGGGTGATAATTGATAAATGGCATCTTAAATCTTCTTCCTTTGGACTTTCAGTCAGATTTTGCTATCTAACTCTGAATTATGTAACAGAAGAACAACTCCCACCCCACAGATCTTGCAATCTAAACAGTCCTGTCATCTGACCCAACTCTACCTTCAAGAGGATAAATCCCTTGCTCCCAGGTGATATTCCAGGGGCTGCATCTTGTGAAAGTACTCAAGACTTTTAGAATTAGCACCCTTTGCTCAGGGCATGAGGTGGGGGAGGCTCTGAAGAGGGAGGTACAGTGATCCTGGGAGCTCCACGGTCCTGCCTGGCTTTGGCTTTGTGTCCTTGGCTGCAATTTCCTGCAGGTGAAGCAGAGAGCCTCTGCAACTCTTCTTTTTTTTCCGAGAGAATTCTGCTCAAAAGTTGAGATGCCTGAATTTAGACTGGCAAGTTAACTTCCTTAGCAAGGGCAGTGTGATTACTCGGAATCTTTTGATTGTATTGATGAATGTTGTAAGGGAGAAAGGAATGTTGGGAAGACTCCCTGGGTAAAGTCTTCCCTCACACTTTGGTTCAGAGTCTTCTATTTTGAATCAGATAGCTCCTTGTGAATCCTTCATTGCTGTATTTAATGTGCTCCCCAAAATCAAGCCCATTCTTTGGGCTCTAGTGGATTTTCTTGTAGGGTAACAAAGAAGGAAGAAAAAGACAGGAAAATAAGGACAAGAAACATTTTGCTGGAATCAAACCTTGTTTTTTTTTTCCTTTCTGTGCTTTACCCCATCTACACCTGTTTTCTGAGAATTTTCTTGTAGGCTGGTGAAGTCAAGTAATTTGTCCTGCATATGCTCATAATACAGGGGAAGTGTGAATTTATCATGTATGAGATTATTACCTCTTACCACTCTTTCTGCCTTTGAGCACAAAGGAGTCTATTCACAGGGCAAGACACAGTGTTAGTCACTGTGAATCATACAGAACTTGGCCCTGATAAAAGGATTTATTTTTTTAAAATTTGTTTTGGTGATGGGGATTCTACCAAAATAAATGCACTTCTGAAGGCACTTTTATAGCAAAGACCTTGGTTCTTTAAATTTTGAAGGGTCTCTCTAGAACATTTTCTATGTATTTGACATTTAGAAATTATGTAAAGTCTTTTTGCCTTCAGTGAGGTCACTGTGCACAAAGTTAAGTGTGTGTGAGATCAGAGTTTGATGTATTTGAAAAGCAGTTCTTGATGTGTGTTTCTAAGTATGAAATCCTACGTCTTTCACCTTTATTCTGCTGGCTTGAACTGCCTTATTGACAATTTTTTTCCAGTGGACCTATAATAAACAATAAGTGTTTATCACCTCTGAGGTGGAGGCTCAAACGTCTAGAATTCTTTACCTTCTGGCTTTGAAATTGCTCTGTGTCTCACTGAACCACATCCACTCATCAGTTGCAAAGGATGAGTTCCAAATTTTTGATTCCTATTGTTCTTGGAAAGCTGTTGCCTGTAGTGCTCCATATTTAATGTAGTTGTGTTTTATTGTCTCTGCTTTGGGCTGGTGAATGACCATTGACTTGTCCTGAATGATCCAGGCAGCCGACTATTCTGCATTAAAAAAAAAGTTATATAAAAAATGTTACTTGAAAATTTAAATTTTAAATGTTAACTTCAACAATTAAATTAACATTTAATTTAAATGTTAGTTAAAAATTTTAAACCTAGAACTTCTCAGCTTTGCCCCCCCAGGCTGCAACAATGAGAGCTGGTTTTGCCACTTGAATACTCAGTTGTCTTCTCTCAGAAGTGCTGTGGTGGAGAGGAAGAGCTGTGACAGACTCTTAGCAGTGCTTTTCAGAGGCTCAGCGCTTCTGCTCGTGCTGAGTGTGACTCACTGCTCTCCCTCCCCCAGGCAGGACCTCTGGTAACCTTTCCTTTATATGGTACTTTGGGTACAGCTATCTTAATAAAATCTCAACTCCTCTCTGGTTGAGTTACAGGCTACTGTGTTAGGGATGGGGAGTTCTTACCAGAGATGCACATCTGCAATCCTAGTGTGTTTCTGGAGTCTTGTGAGGGATTACATTGCAGATAAGAATAGGGCTGAGCTGTTAAACTGGGTGGAATCCACACCCTAATTTCTCAAAGGTCATGTGTGTTTAGACCCAGAGTTCTGCTTCAGGGCCATTTCCAATCATAGGCAACTCAGTCACTGCAAAATGAGCTATTGTGTACTGGAATTTAAGATGAATTCTAACAAAAGAGAGATTAGACCTGTGAAGGAGGACTTGGAAATGTAGGGAATAATGTCAGGCTGACATTATTGAGATAGAGGGTGTCCAGCTTTGTGATGGAGGAGCCACTTCCCAAAATGACCAAAAAACGTTGGAACAAGTTGAATATTTGTGCAGATTATTTTTTGTTGTGTTGTTGTACTCTAGATATGTGGGGAAAGTAATGTGCTATCCAGTAGAGACTTCATCTCATCTATGAATTTGACCCAAATAATTTTCTTGTGAAAATACTTGTCCAATCAGTCTTCAGCTGCTTGCCATCATGGCATGGGAAAGGGTGGAACAGATGTTTCATATACTTCACTTTTCTAAATTATCTCCTTCCAACAGATCTCAGGATCATGAGTTTCTCAGTTTTATAAGGAAGAAATTCATACTGTTTATGGTAGTGATGGATTGCAAAGTGAAAACCAAATGGTAGTAGTTGATAAAAAGCATTTCTGGGAAGCACATGACTAATATTTGTATCTCTGTGAGAGAGGGGGATCTCTCTTTAGTTCACAGTCTATTTTCAACAGGAAGATAATTGACAAAATGTTTTCTTTCATTTATGAGTTCCTTGGCTTGTGCACGTTTAAGTAGCTGCCTCTTTATGTTAAGCAGTGATTGTGTCCTTAAAATTTATTTGTAACCTGTTTTGAGTAGCTGATAATTAAGGCTGGAGATGGCTCCATGGCACTGATTGACTTCCAGAGAACTCCCTGGACTTTGTCAGAGTTGATGCAGAGTCCACAGGGATGAACAGGAGTAGAGTCTGGTCCTTTGTTGAATTGTAGTGAGGGAAGCTTGTCATAAAACAATAAAGCTAGGGAGGTGCTCTAGAATCCAGGAATCTGGATTCAGATCTCTGCTCTGTGATTTGGAGAAGTGAATTAAAATCTGTGTGTTTGGAGGTGTTCAGGCAGCTGAATACATGTGAGGACTTTGTTTGTTCATCCCTGTGTTTGTTCTTCACCTGTTAAACTGGTGCACCCACGCATTCTTGGGAGGTTGCTTACTTTTACCACTGTGAGGTCTCCTGTGGCTGTGTCAGTGGAGCCCTCACCAAATATTTTATCCAGAAAAGGCTGGAAACTTTGAGGAGGGAGAGTGCTTTTAGAAGAGGAGCTTATGTTGAGAGGCGCTGTTGAAAAAACAAACCAGTGCGAGTTAAACCATTATCTGAAGGATGTCTGTGTCCTTTTCAAGGATTGGGCAATCCTTTCAGAGAGATGTGGTAACTGCAGCAGCACAGACACCACATTTTGGGGCCAGCTGCCCTTCCCTTCCTTCCGAGCCCTGCCATGACTAATGGATGCCCTTTGGCTGGGATCTGGCGCTTGGATTCTTGTTGATATTTTGTGCCTACTTCAAAAGATGCCCGGTCTAAAAATCAGACCTTGTCTCTGGAAAGAAGGGGCCTAGGGAATATTGCAGAAAGCTGTTGTGATTAGTGCTGAGCCCATGGGGCAGTGACAGTGTCCTGAATTACACTCGAGTGTTGTGTCCTGTTTATGAAATGAAACCCAAGAGTTCAGACATGCAGACTTGTTTAGAGAAGTCTCTGGAGGAGAGAGAATTATCTTGAAAGGCTGCTTGGGAGGGGAGGGATGGTGTTTTTGTGGATTGGACAAAGTACCATGAATTTCTTGTCATGGAGCCAAAAGCAAGTGTCCCTGTGATGGTATGTTTGCCAAATGAGAGAATTCTACTGCTATCAGGCTTTTAATAAATTCAAAACATGTTCTTTGGAGACTGGTGACACACAGACTGATCCAGAAAATAGGAAATGGGTAGCTGGAAAAGTTTTCAGGACTGTGAAGGGCAGGTGCAATGTGGGCCATCACTGTTAGATATATATATATTTTTAAATTTAAAAATGACATGTCCTTGAGTTTACCGAGTAATCTGAAAGAATTCTGTGTGCTGGAGAAAAAATTGTCGGCAGGTCTCGTTCATGTTAGCCAGGAAGCACACAGGCAAACAGGAAGCTTTAGCTATTGTTATTGTACAAGTGCCCTTTACAAAATATTAGCAAAAGAAGCTTAATGTGTTTTCCACAAGAACAGGAGCCCTTCAGAGTGTCTCACTGTATCTGCCCAGTGAAGAAAAACTGCACTGTCCCCTTCCAACAGCTTCAGACATACATTGAGAGGTTGCACTGCAGAGGCTTGCGCTCAGATCTTCAAATATTTACTACTTAATTTCTTGAAGTTGTTAGGATTGTTAATTAGCTGTGACAGTATCTAGCCCTTCATTTTCGATTGTGTTCATTTGCTGCTAAAAAAAAAAAAAAAAGCCAGCTAGGTCAGTATAGAAAGGATTGGGGGCAGGGGATGTATTCCTGGCAGTTTGCCACAGAGACACTGAGCTGAGCCAACCATGAAGTCATCGTGAACTCAGGGAGTCTCACTAATCCAAGGCAATGTGTCTTAATTTGACAAAGCAAAGGCTGCTTGATAAGCAAGCCCAGCTAGAAATGCTGTGAAATGGGGGTGTTTGTTAAGTGGAGATTGTGGACGAGAAATGTGGTGATATGAAAGGAATCATCTTGGTTTCAGGTCCTTCCTCCCCCAAGCCCAAAGGCAGGCTTGGCTCCCTTCTCCCCTGCAGCTCGGGCTGTGCAGTGGCTTGATGTGAAATTTGAGAAACATATGTAGTTTTCTATTTCAGGAAAATGATCTCAGGGATTGAATGTGTGTTTTGTTGGCTGTTAAGCTCTGATCTTGCCTAGTGTGGTAGTTTGAGAGTGTGTGTGTATGTGAGTGTGTGTGTGATGGTTAAAACATTCTGCAGCACTTAAAAAACAAAATAAAAACAAATCAGAGTTCATATATTCATTGTTCTTAAAGCTCTTATTTCTTCAACCTCAAAATGCAACATCCAGCATCCTAAGAAGACTCTTAAATAACTGTACTGTGTGTATCAGAAAATGTCTTTTATTTTTCCATAATAGTCATTAACATTTACTTGAGCTGATGAGTGGTGCACACACAGTTTCCCATCAAAGCAAAGAAACTCTGTTTGAAGAACCATTTCATTGTTGGTCCTGTGCAGAAGCAATGGAGATATATGAACACTGTAATTATTAACTTCTGTGAGGATGAGATGGCAATCTCCCCTTAATAATATTCATAAAGAGGTGGCTGGGAGTCTGAGATGCCTCTTGCTGACATCCTCACTAATGGTGGGACTGAATAAGTGTTCTTCACTGGACCTGAGGGGGAGTGTTGAAGGAGGTTGTGGTGTTACAGCCTTAAATTCTGAGGAAAAAATGAGACCTAAACCACAGAGGAGTTTGTTGTCTTTCAGTTCTCTTAATCTCTCTTTTTTATTTATTTATTTTTTTAACAATCATTTCTGTTCTCTTCAGAGCCAAGCTGGGTGTTCAGGGTGTTTCTTTTGCATTAGCTCGTGTGAACACCATCAGGGATCAGACCCTCATGGTACAAGGGTTGTAATAAACAATCTGTCATCTCCTTTGAACTCTTGCTTATGTGAAACCCTATGGAAAGCCCCCTTGTCCCCTGTGAGACTGGGTCTCTGTTCAGCCAGAGCCGTGTAACAATTGCTTCCTTGCATAAATTTGAACCAGATAAGAAAATAGCCATGTTTATGAACTCCTGGGTCATTTACAGCCCCAGCAGTGTTTTGGTGTGCACATATATAATGCATATATTCACAGTAAATTCTTAAAAACCACCCCCCTGAAAACAATAACATTCCAGAACTGTTCTCATCCAGAGAAGGGAAGAAAAGCTGTGTAGCATGAAGTCTGTGCACTGTATGTGTACATACACTGCTTAGAAGTATTAAAACTCACAGAAATTTATTATCCCATAAGGGCCTCTTTTGTATTTTCTTTTTTTTTTTTTTTTAAACCCCCAAACCTTTACTCCTCTTTAATACCTTGCATATGAAAGAACCTTAATAAATTCAGCCCTTAAATGTGCTCTTAAGCAAGAAAGTGGCATTGTTATTTTATAGCTGGGAAAAGAGCCGTATAATTTGAAGGGTAACATTCTTTAAGTGTTTAGCTGGGCATCCAGCTTTCTGTCTAACTTGCAGTGAGAATTAGGTGTCGTATTCCATAGGCATTTTCACAGATCACACTATAAATTATTTATTCTGGACCAATTCTTCCTCCAGACTTCCCAAACAAATGCCTTTCACCACTGGAGTGTTCCTCCTCTGCCTCTCACTGTAATACATGGCTGTAACAACAGTCTTGGCCTGGAGGGCAGTTTACCTACAGGTTTGCTTTATTTTTTTTGGCTGGCTCTCTCAATCTGCTTAATGTTAGTAACTTTCACTGGAAATTCTCTGCGTGCTTTAGGATGACACTGATGGTGTCAGGGTTGATTTACATTATCTCTTTAAAGTAGCATTAGCTTGCCTAGGACTTTTTCTCTTATTTGTTTTAGAATTCATGTTCTCCAGAGAGGAGCCTTTTAACTGTGAAATGTAAATAACCTGACAAGGAAGACTTCAAAAGAAAATGAGTCTTTGTCCATGGCAGTGATACCAAGCTTGCCAACTCCATAACCTTTAAAACAGAGCACTTTTATGCTTGACCTGTCATCTGCCTATAAAAATAATCTCAGATCAATGATACAGTGCTTTCAAGAATGTGTCTGAAGAAAGCAGGCACTTCTATGGATGTGTTCTGTCATTTCTTCATTGTGATGGACCATCTGCTGCTTTAACTCTCAGTAGGATCTGGTTATTGATTTGGTGTAAATGCCTGGCTCAGCCTTTTGCTTGCACTGAGGTGATGAGCACTTTTACTGCAGCTTGCAAATTGATGCTGCCAGATAGCCAGCCCGATATTATATAAATATATAATGTGTTATATGAAATCACCAAGGGTTTGTTTTTGCCTTCCCCCATTCTTTATTCCAGTGCCATTCCATTAAGCTGTTCTTTAGATGAAAGGTTGTAATTCAGTCTTCAGTGGATGAAATGTATATGTACTTATGGAATCAAAGACATTCCAAGAAAGGTTGTTTATTTTCTTACTACCTTCTTTAATTAAATGTCGATGGTAGGATTCTGACTGCCTTCAGAGAAACAGATGAAGCAATAATGCTTGCAGTGTGATCCAGCAGGGATGACTGGAGTTGTGCTTCTTGGTTGTTGGACACTGCATGCATAGGAAACTCAATTCTCCTGTGGATAGGAGAGTTGGAATTTCAGATTTCACCATGGCTGTTGGTTTAATTTTAAAGTGAAGGGGAGGTTCTGAAAGTTCTGTGTTTTATATGTTACTGTGATGTAACTTCAGATAATATTTGAGTTATATATCTGGTTCAGCGTGCTGACACTCAGCTTTAAACTGGAGCTGGGAATCTCAGTTAAAACCTATATTTGTCCACTTTATTTTATTTCAAGGGCTCTGTCTCAGTCTTGTCAGCCTGAGTTCTGAGCTTGCTGCTGTTATGCAGTGTGGTTGTAGCCTGGGACTCTCTGGAGAGGGGATTTGGGAGCACAGGTTCCTCAGAGAGCTGTCCCTGTGTTCCCTGGCAGGCTGGGGCTGTAGAAGAGAATTTATGGAAGGTGACCCAGCTATTGCCTCTAGTACCCATGCACAAAGATTTTTTTGTTAAAGTGGGAAAGAAAGTAGGAAACCCCTTCATGCTGTAGGTGATTGGGAAAAATATGAGAGAAATATCTGTTAAATCCAAAACTCTCCCCACCCTCAAAGCCCACTTGCATTTATCCCTACCTAGTACATGGAGTTAGGATGATGGGAATAGCTTCAACTTCATTCACTGTGGTTTGAAACAGTTGTGAAACTATTTAGATACTCTCCTCACCTTCCAATCTCATTTTCCAAGATGAGCTCATTCTTCAGAGGAATGAAGCTGGATCTGCACAATAAGGTGTTTTCATATTTAATTAAAACTGATAAGATGGGGAGAACATGCCACAAAATACAAAGAATACTATTTTCTTGTGGTTTCCATCTTCTGAGCTTCCCTCCATGAAACTATTTAGGGGGTTTCTGATGCTGGTTTGTCATTGTGTTTAAAATACCTCAAACAGACTCCTTAGAGAAAAAGAAATACCATGATATAACTTTACTTTCAGGAAAGAAATTAAGTGTTCTTCCTGTCTGTATGGAAAAAGTTGGTGTGGTGTTGTCCATAATTCCTTGTGCACAGCATCTGTGCAGGAGGTTAAGGCCCAGAGTGCTTTCATCTCCCTACAAAGAAGGGAAAACAGGGAATGTGTAAGAGCATGATACACTGCTGGCACCTGTTCTTCATGTCCATCCCATCCCGTGCCATTCTTGCCCTCAATTCCACTCTGAAGCTCTGTGGGCACAAGTGCAGTCTGGATTTAGTCTCCTTCACAGATGGCATCTTTCATGTGCCATCTTGGGCCATGCTGGCCATGAGATATATATCAATATAAATAAATAATTATGTATAATTTGAATGTGTCTCACAAAGACAAGGTAAAGTTCTTCAGTGCTCACCATTCCTCATGCTGTTGCCCCGGTAGCACCAGGTGTAAATCTAACAGGGGGGCTCTCCAGAGGGGTTCCAGTTTGTTTAAGACTTTCTGGGTTTGTATATTATGTCCTGTAGCAGCTCTTCATTTGTATATAAGGACAGTTCATAAACAGATGTTGAATCTCAACATGGTGCCTGCTATTTCTGACCTGCCTGGAACACAGACAGTCTTTATTCACACCAGTGAGCTCCACTGGTAATCCACCCAAGAACATTTCCTGATACCTCTTTCTTTTTCAGGCTGTCTCTTTAAATGGGGATTAAAGGAAAGTCATACCTACTAAAATGCTAAAAGATTTCTGATTGCCCAGCCTATCGGGAGACATATTAATTAATTAAAGTGGGTGCTCATTTGCTTTGGCACAGAGAAAGGAGGAGCTAGAATATAAAGAATGGTGTCCAAACTATCAGAAATTAACCTTGTGATTGTGATACCTGCTGTGCTGATGGAAATCACTTCAGGCTGATGAAGGCTTCATCCACTATCTCATTTGCTTGGTGGTTTGTCAGAAAGGGCCTCTACTTCTGTGTATGTGCATAAAGTAGGGACTACAGTTTTACCTCATTATGTGTGAAACTCTGCTTGGAGGAATATTGCTCAAGAAAACCACATCAGGCCAAGGTTTTGAAAATGCAGACTTGTTTAGAGGCATTTTAATATATTGAAGCCTCAAGCCATCTACCTCTGCTCCTGAGAGCTCTACCTGAAAACTTTCAAGGCTGAATAATTTAAGGTTTGGGGTTTTTTTTTATTCTTTCTGCAAGAAATACTAGTCTGATGTTTTATTTTCTTAAAGTCTGAACTCCACATAACTTTTTTTCAGAACTGTTTATCCTCACTCCAGACATGAACCTTGGAAAGGTGGCAGAAAAAACAAACAGCTGCTGTGTTTTTGGGCAGTCTGCATTCCTTTAAACTCTCTGAGATCAGTCTTGTGCTGAGATTTTCAAATTACTTGTCCTAGGGCTTAGCCACTTTCACTCCTGCTTAAAAGTCAGTGAATTTGCCGTACTGGTGCTTGTGAGAGCTGTCATGCAGAGCCTTAATGATTCAAGAACTATGAATATATGATGTGTTCTTAGGGCTTTTTATTATTGTTTCATTCAAACTTCACCTACCTCCCTAATCATTTTTCCATTTTTGGACTCAGTTCTTTTTTTAACTTAAGCACATTGCTTAGGATATTCTAGGGAACTTTGTTTTGGTTTTGGTTTTGGGGGTAAATTTGATACATATAAAAATGTTATTAATGGACGAAGGTGGAGGTAATAAAAAGGACTGCCACATTGCCAAGGCCCAGAGTCAGAAATTATCTGCTCAAGTTTGGGTTTCCTTCACAAGCTGGAGACAGGAAGAGGAGCTGTGGCAGCATTTTGTGCTCTCTTTATGAGGTCTCCAAAATACATTCTGTGAAGCTGGTGGAAGAGTCAGAGCAAGGCAAGCTTGTGTGGTAAAAGCTTATATGAGGTTAGGGCCCTCGTGTGGATTTTCCTGCAAGAGAGATGTGGAGATGCTATTTCTACTTGTGCCTTTTAAGTAGCCTAAGTCCCAAATGTGTCTTGCAGTGCCTTTCCAGCTCCTAGAGCTTCCCTGAGTGCAGAGATTGGGTTTAACCCATCTCACAAGAACAGTGACCTGGTACAGCCAAACGTGTGTTTACTAGCAACTGGAATGGACAAACAAAGCAGCCAGGCCAGTTCTGAAGGGCTTTTCAGTTAACTGTGCTCATTCTTTTCTTTGGGCCCTTTTCCAGCAAAGCACTTAGGCACGTGCTTAAAGTTAAAGCCTGTGCTTAAGTGCTCTGCTGGTCTGGGTCCTTTATTTGCTGTCCAAGCATGTTGGTATGAGCAGGCTGTCGGCTCTAGCAATGTTTGGGGAACTGTTCTTACACTGCTCATTTTCCTTCTCTGAACTTTATGGCCACCTATGGCCCAGAAGATTCATTTGTCCTTTCAGTGTGACACATAGAATGATTTGAAAATAGTATTTGAAAAACGTAGAAGGTTATTGATTAATTTGCATTGATTGAGAGGAAACAGTGTATTTGGAAAATCAAGGTCAATCCAGCCAGAGGAGTTTTCATCAGATGTCTTGCTGGCAGCATTTGTCATATGCCAAAATCATCTTCAGACTGTTCAAGTACAATGGATTTAGTATCCAGAAAATTCTCCTTAAGTAATTGCTGTCTTTTAGGCACTTGTTATTTTTTGATCTGTATGCAGATTTGCTTATTTATTTATTTCTGGTTTTCAGTGCTGCAGTCCAGAGTTGCCAATCTCTGATTCCTGCAGGCCAGCAAGTCTTGTGCTGTTCCTCCTCATCATTCCCATACCATCCATGGCAAGTCAGGGCAGGAGAACTGTTAAATTCAGACCTTGGGATTTCTCTCTGGGTCTTGCAGCAGTGAAAGTTGGCCTTTCACCTCTAGAGCTGTTTTAGGACACCAGGGAGTTGATTTTCTTTGTGCTTTTTTCCTAAGGGTGCAAACCACTTTGCAGTAATGAAAATGGCAGAATGTGCAGCCTGATATTGCTGACCTAACTGTGGAGGTAGCAAGGAAAATCCATATGGGATAAGTCAAGCACAATGCTGCAGTTGCTTCTGCAGACACATGACTTACAGAAATGCCCCAGCTGACGTCAGAGACACTTTCTGTTCAGGTCAAGTTACTCACACCCACGTCTCTTTAGGACCAAGCTCATAAATAAATAGTTGACAAAATTGCCTTTAGAAATTTCATTCTTAATTTCTCTCAAATAAAAATGTACAGTCTCTCTATGAACAGTGATATTTTTAATTCCATCATTTAATTTGGTAAAACACACAAATGTGGAAAATATTTTGGTTTTTCTTTTTTTTTAGCAATAAAGTATGAGCCATTAAAGAGGGAATAGAACAGTCCTTTTTTTAGGCATCTAACACAGGGATTTTTGAATTGACTTTTAGTCCATTCTTCTCTGTGCTTGCAGTGCTTGTAAGTGTATTTTCTGCAAGTATTACAGTGCAATTCAAGTTCCAAGAAGGGGAAAGACAAATATTTTAGTGTTGTTCGGGCTGCATGAAAGGGTTCATTAGAGCAGTGGTAAACTCCACCCTGCTGGTTCAGCCTCACCTTTCCTGGTGCTGGTGCGAGACAAGCTCAGGCAGTACCTGGGAGGCTGAGCTCTGGCTCTGAGAGAGCTGGGGATGTGCATTCCCAGGTGAAGTTGTTTTTAGGATTTAAATGAATGTAAATGTCAATCATGGCCACCTTCCTTGTGTAACAGGCTAAAGCATCTGAAATAAGAGGAGCAACTTCTTTCTTTCAGCCACTCTCCCAAGAGCCCATTTGTTGATCTGGTTGGCTGTTAGAAAAAGCCAGAGTGGGGTTTATTTAGTGCAGTCCCTTCTCTTTAGCAGTGGCAGCAGAGATGCTTTCAGAGGAAAGGAAAGGAGAGAGGAATCCTAGAACTGACAACATGTTAGCATCCTTCTGGGGCCGATGCTTTGAAATCATGCTCTGTTAATGAGCATTTGTATTCCCTTATGTTATTTCTCTCTATTATTGTGACTGGAAGCTGTCTAGCTATCCATGTAATGTAGCATCCTTTATGTCTTTCTTTTATTTTCTCTTGGTCCCTGCAATATCCTCTTTCAACTGCAGAATGATTGCTTGTTTTCTTTTAGTGTTTTTATTACTGCCTTCTGAGGAATAATGACACCTGATTTATCTACTCTGTAGCCTTCCTTATTTTCTGCATTGATCTCCATTTATCTCCCTGCTGATGTAAATAAGCTGAAGTGTTTTTTCATTCTTATTTTATGGAAATTTATGTGTTCTTTTATTCACTTCTATTACCTGTTTTAGAACTCCTTGGTGGAGTTTTCTTTGTTTGGTTTATGAAATCCCACAGCTGTCCAAATAATACTGTTGGTGTCTTTGCTTTTTGAGATTTGCTCAGGAACGTGCCCTCTTTTTTACATGCATACAGTTACAAAGGGCTGTACATGCATGCCATTATTATTAAGATACTCTAGAAAGGGATGCACTGCTGCTGTCATTTAAAATATTAAAATACAAGGATACAGTACATGTATGATGTATGTAAAATGAGCCATCTTACTTTTCCTTTGGTTTAAATCACCTTAAAATCTAACAAAACCTGTTTTCAAAAACTGATACTAATGACTAAATTTTGACCACATACATCTAGTATTTAGGAATGACTTGATGATTTTAAGAGTTTACACTGACTGAACTGATTTTTGTGGTGGGAGGTAACAACACAGCTCACTCCCTGAGTAGGAATATCTAATGTGTATCTTTGATTCAGGTGCCCCTGGCAGCTGTATCCTGTCATCCAGACTTGAGTAAGACTTGAAGGTGGTTTCCCTGAATAAAGGAGGGCTCAATATTCAGGTTTAGCATGTGAAATGGGAACAGCCTCCATCAGAATGCAGTTATTAAGACTTTCTTTTATTGCACTACTCTTGGCAATTTCCCTGCTTCTGTTCTGGTTTCACTTAGGCTTTGTCTAGCCACAAGTGCATGACAGCCGAGGCTCCAGTTCAGCACAGTCTGACTAAGCTGGTAAAAACTCCCATTAACCCCACTGACAGCACTCAGGACTTCATACTCACACACGTGTGCAAGTACTGTGCTAAGTTAGACTATCAGCAGTTTGATGTTAGGAATATATACACTATTTACTCCTCAACTGGGAAATTGTGTCTTTGTGTGAAGAGATTTCCGGACTAACAGTTCTCTCTCTCGAAACACCACTGGTAGGGCTGTAAGGGTGGGGTTTTTTCACACCACTCTAATTCTGCTCAATTGTACGAAGACAGCAGAAACCACATAATGAAGTGTAGCCCTGATCCTGTGGAGATTAGTGTTCCTGGTCGGTGTCTGGGGTGTCAGGGTGCACGTGGTGCTGGCCAGGCAGTGCCCTTAGCATCTGCCACACTTGCCAAACTGCTGGAAGAGTCAAGGACACCCTAAATCCTTCTGCTCCCTGAGCATGGCTGGTGGGTGTGCATGTCCTGTGTGTCTTTTCACCCAGAGGAGTGACACAGGGGCATGGAGCAGTAACTGTGGTCTTCCTGCAGCCTGCCCACGTTATTCCCTGTGGGACAGGGACATCTGGAACAATGCAGTGGCCGTGTGTCCATGGCTGGGGCAGTGCCTGGTGCTGGCAGATGTGCTGGGTGATGAACATCTGCATGTGCTGCTGCTGTTGTACTGGGAGAAGCTGATGTTTCTGACAGGAATAATCTCACTCTGTCCAAAGCCACACGGTGGGGAGGGAGCTCAGACCCAACTTCCTTTTTTCTCAGTGACTTGTAGCATTTGCTTAATCTCTTTACCAGCTTCCTTGAGTGTTTGGTGAAGCCTTGAGCTGTGGTAAATTTGCTCCAGCTCAGACTTCCAGAGGAAGCTGTTCACTGGCTCTGTGTACCAATACTTCCAGTTTTAATTGTGTCATATTTTTAACTGCCAGAAGGTAACAGGAGAAAATGTGTTTTTTAAATACAAGCTCTTAATTGAAATAAATATTTGACTTCCTATTGCAGAGTGGTTTGGTTGAAATACTGAGCATGAAAGAATATATTTTTGTGATTAAATGGAACTGAAACATTGCTGATGTTGCAGAAGGCAGGAGGAATGTCCCAAGGCTGCTGGACTGAAGTGGCTGGAGACGTGGGCTCTACTTCCAGTTTTGCTTTTCATTTCCCTTGCCATTTTTGGATGATGTTTTCTTTTTAACCTGTCCTGTGCATATTAAGCTTATAAAAATTTAAACCAGTGGTTACTTAAAACAGTGATTGAATTTTATATATGTGCACACTTTTTTTGTTTCTCTCATATTTAAAGATTTAAACTACAGTTGTCCATAGAAAGGTTTTGGTTTTTTTTTTAACATGTTCAGCATCAATGTCTGAATGGTGTCTTTCTGCCTGGGTCTCAGTCTCTAGACTGAGCCTCTGGAGTTCAGGATTCAGTTCAGGGGTCTGATTAAAGTTTACTCTTTGACCCTTGGCCAAATCCCTCAATTTTCTTTGCCTCTGTTTGCCATCTTTTAAGGGAATGGACTAAGATTTCCAGCCCCACATGCTATGTCTGATTTGTCTAGACAATACATTTTTTTGTCTAGGACTGTGTCTCATTATGAGTTCTCCAACAATGCCGAAGACAATGGGCTTGAATCTTGGTTGGGTGTCTGTAACATAATACAGAATGAAATTAATAAAACAACTCAGCAATCTGCTGACTGTTGGCTTGCCCTCGCCTCATGACATGGTGAGGCATATGTGGGTGGATAAAATGGTCTTATTTTGTACTTTCTGATCCAACTGAATGTGTTTAGCTAAAGTGCATCCACTGCAATCATTAGATGCACACAGGGGATTAATCTGACTTGATAAGCTGAACTGCAGATGGGTGGTTCCCTACAGGTTTGGTGACATAACTTCTAGGAAAACTGAATTCAAGACTCTTCAGTCTTCCCATCTTTTGATAGCTTGTTTCTAAACAGAAACACACTTCTAGAAATAATTGGACTCTGTTGCACATCGTAGAAGAAACATAATCTCATTGTGGTCAGTGTGATTCACCTTCTGTTGGATGGGTTTTTTGACATTTGCAGTGTTTGATACATTTATTTGTATTTTTAAAGGACAGGTTTAAATAGATTACAGCAAACACAAACATGCACATTCTCCCAATCCAAAGTAAATATCTGCATGTGTACACATTACAAACACGTGTGTGTGTGTGTGTGTATTTATGGAGAAATAAAACAAGCCAGTTTCCTACAGTAGTTATGTATCAAATGCACATTTCCACATTTCTAACAATATGTGCGGATTTCAAATTTTAAAAATTGAAATTTGCACCTCATCCAACACAGAATTTTCTTTTCTTTAAGTGGATTAAACCTTAGAGTCTGAGTGTCATAAGAGGGGCTTTCCCAACAACCTCTCAGTAAATTTGAGATTTATCTATGTAATATACCATCATATACCACCAACATATCATCTCCTACCTCCTTTGGAACACAGGAAACATCTACTCTCTGCATTTCTCAAGAGACTTCTGTGCTTATTGTGGTGGTAACTGGAGGTCAGTCTTCGCTCTGGTTGGGTGGTCAGAAGGTTGATGCCAGAGTTTAAAGCACTTCATTGCTTTGAAACCTTGTGCTGCTATGTAGGCTTTGAAAATGATCCTATTGTTCTTCTTTTTTTCCTTTCAAAGTGGCACCCAGAGTTTAAATATAACATGGAATCTCGTCAGGGAGTGGCTGTATTCAGAGGAGATTAATTATAGATGTGGGTGTAGAAAATTGCAGATGTGAATTGTGTTTTTCATACAATAAAAACTGTCCCTTTAAGTAAGCAACAGACTTGCTTAGAAAATCCTGTCATTTAAAAAGCCAGCCAAAAACCTCTTAAGTGTTACAACATGAACACCAAGTATTAGAGCAAGGTTTGAGTTAATTAATACTTCTTTCCCTTTACAAAAATAGCTTTAACTTTTCGATTTGCTGATTGAAAGACTGTGTTTCCTGCTCAGTGCTTGTTGCTGAGAGCTGAGTGGCTTCCACACACACACAGGGTGGTGTGAGCTCGGGAGAATCATGACTCCTACACCCTGTATCCCAACAAAAGCCCTAAAATCCCAGTCTAGATGAGTTTGGGAGTCCTGGTGTAATGCCTATGCTTGTTGGTGAGAGTGTTGATGGATCCCAGTCCCCCAAGGGCTCTGATGTAGCTGCCATTCCCTAAGGGCCTCTCTCTCACCTAAAAGAGAGTGTTGCCCTTTCATGGGATCTGCTTTGGCAGTGAGATTTATGGCAGGGAAAGGGAGACCTGGTTTATATTTTTAAATAAAAGCTGTGCCACCAGTCCAGTGAGAATTCTGACTTTCCAGATGTGAGGCCAACAGAGCCGCTGAATACAAGTTCAGAGATTTTTAACCCCAAATTTAGTCTTGTTGGCTGGGAAGGAGTCTGGTAGGACCCTGTGAGTTCCCTGAGTCAGCGATGTTCAGGAAAAAATGGGGGCAATAATTTATCATTAAACCAATGTTTTAACCACAGCTTTGAAGGAAAAGCTGTGAAATCTTCACATCATATATAGTACTTCAACATAATTTTTTTGAAGCAACAAAAAACCCAAAACGGGTTTGGAAAGGTATTATATAGTAATATCAGTATCTGCAATACCTTCAAGTATGCAGCTTGTAGGTCCTGAGCTGTTTACTGTTGTTTTGGTTGGTGGCTTTGTGGATTGGTGTCTTCCACCAAACTTGCACACTTGCTGGAAAGAGAAATCTTTTCTACTAAATCCTTTTAGTAGAAAACTGAGGAGCTGTTTTCTGACACTCAGTTTTTCCTGAGGAAAAAGAAAACATCCAAGTAATTTTTTGAACATTAACTTGTAAGGTTTGAGGTCTGGAGTTTAATCCTATTTCACCTATGAAATATGACAAAATTGCTACTAGCCCTAGTGTGAACAAATATTGGCCTTTCATCATGATACTGGATTGTTCTTACTTGAGTAATATTTTTTTTTCTCCTCCATATTTTAGTGAAGATTTCAAAGTAGGGAGAAAGCTTTGCCTTTGCTGTGGTATTTAGCTTCCTTCAAAAAAATCTAAATGGCCGCCAGAATACTTTTAATTATTTATGATAAATAGAAGTGTTACCCAGAGCCTAGGAAGACTGAAGCTGGTAGAATTGCTAACTCTGATTACAGTAATTTCCTTGCTACCTTTATTGAATAGGTTTAAATCCTCAGACATGCAAAGACTGAAAGTCCAGGCCGTGAGTACAACTGGGAATGTGTCTGCTACTTGTCCCAAACAGGCTTCCCCACCTGTCTTCTTTGTTTGGCCTGTTTAATGTTTTGTTGGAAGATGAAAACCCTTTTCAGGCAAGAGTCAAATTGCACAGCTTGCTAAGACAATGGCTTTGGGCAGGCAGGAATTTCATCGGCTTTGGGTCAAAGGCAATAATCATAAAAAGTAATGTGTTGTAAATGTTAGGGACTTGGGGTTTGCATGGCTGGGTGGCTGGAGCAGCCCCTGACAGGTTTTGCTGTGTGTACCTGCAATTAAAGAGCTGTTGAAGAGGTGAAAGGAGGGGAGTGCAGTCAGGGCACTCACAGACTCTGTCACCCTGAGCTTTGCAGCCCACCTGGCCCAGACATGGACTGAGGGACAGCAGGGGCAGCTCCTCCACACCAGCCTGAGCTCACACCCCTGCCCTGACTCCTTTTAGCAAACGCTCAGCAGGGGCAGCATCTCGTGCACTTCATACCTTTCAAGACTCAATGATCAGACGTCGCTCTCCTTCTCCTCTTTCTTGAGAAGTATTCCTTTAGGACAAATTGTCCCTCTTTCCCTCAAGCAGCCAAATACACAAAGCAGGCAGAGACATTTTTCCTAAATGCCAGTGGTGGATGTGGATTCAACAGTCTGGTTCTGTTTCAAAGGCTGTGGATTAATGGATATGGCATTGCCATAACGGAGCAGAGAATAATTACAGGTTCCCTAGTGCTCTGTGATAACCTCCACTGTATTTTAGGCTCTTGCAGCACCAGTGCCCAGTTCTGTTCTTGGATGCTGGGAGTATGTGTGCTGGGTATTAAATTTTTTTGCCTGGAACATTTTTGCACAAACCACAGTCAGATCTGTGACTGTGTTAGAGCTGTAAATTGCTTGCTTTTGTGAAAAGCCTGGAGACTGTGGGGTGCATAATTTGGGAGGACATTGGCAGCCTGGCCCAGATGTCAATGTGTGGAGATGTTCATTTGAACAGAATCTACTCCCTGGTTTACAATTTGAATTAAAAATCTGTTTTTAATTTAAACTTTGTAGAACAAAAGAAAAATCATTTGATGTTGTGACAGTTACACTCCATTGTTTCAGGTCTCCTGCTTGCGTTCACAACATCATAAAGCTTTCTCAGCTTTTGCTTCTTTGTAGCTTTAAATAAATCTGCCCAACAGACCACAGAGAGTTACTTTATCCTACTGCATGCTATTCCTTTTGGGATCTAGCTGTACCCTGTCCTTGCTTCTGTAGGATTTAGCTTTGGCACAGCCCTCAGCAGGTGCAGCTGGCTTTAGTTCAGT
Source organism: Motacilla alba alba (assembly GCF_015832195.1). Lineage (NCBI taxonomy): Eukaryota > Metazoa > Chordata > Aves > Passeriformes > Motacillidae > Motacilla > Motacilla alba. Next base: position 3,348,419 of record NC_052023.1, on the reverse strand, counting down.
GATCCAGTGATTGAACTGCTGCGCTGTTAATGATGCCTACAAAATTAATTAAGTTCATGAGTTTAGGTTCATTTCTGAGCAGTTGGGATGAATGGAGCAGATCCTTTTGCTTTGGAATTGAGAACAAAGCTGCCATTCACCTCAGGATGCCCCAGCTAGGGGTTCTCTGCCTTTCAAGCTGGTGGCTGACTCATTTTCCAGGCTAGCTAATCTTGTACCAGCCCTGTGGAATGGAAGGTCATGTAGAAATGCCTTATGGGGTCACTTTTCAGGAAAAAAACCCACTGTTTCTTTTAGTAACTTTTAGTTGATAGGACTTACCTATCAACCTGTACTCAAAATAGGGATGACTTCCACAAGACAACTGCAGTTAAGGAGTAGCCCCCAGAATTATTTTCATAGCAGGTGCTGTCCCAGGCAGGGCAGGATCTCTGCAGATTTGGGAATCATATCTGTGCTGGCTTTATCCCTTTTGAGTGTGGGAGATGTGGCAACAAAGAAAGGACCAAAGTGTGAAGCTCTGGTGACTCCTAAGTAGTTGTGGAGGATGTGGAGAAGTTTTTTGTGACTTCTATCTTTTAGATACATTTTTATGCTGATAACTTAGAGCATGCAGTAATTCCCATTTTCAATGAATATGTCTGATTTCCTTCTCTCCAAGAAGTACAAGAGAGTGAGAGAAAATGCTCAGAATGGGCAGATAAAGTGATAATGGGGGAAGAGTCACACAGAAACAGATTTTGATCACCTGAGTGATCACACGTCCAGTTGGCCCAGATCCTTTCACAGGTTAGTTGCTTCCAGACAGCATTTTGGGAATTACAAGTGTAATGTATGTTCACAGACTGTCTGTGTTTTTAAGACTGCTGAGATTCTGGTCATGAAGAACTACAGCACACCCAGTCAGTCCTCAGCAAGAAACTCATAGGAAACTCTAAACACAATCGTTTTCCTGTTGAAAATCTGGTTTAAATAAAATAAAAATTTTCCATGCACGACAATTGGGTTTTCTGGGGTTTTTTTGGTTTTTTGGTTTTTTTTTTTTTCAGTAGGAATATTCTAAGCAAAACTTTTTGTTCTGAACAGAGAAAGGAAATCCTTCATTTCATTGTGCTGGGAATATGCTTCAGGAAAAGTGTCTCCAAACTCATGGTATTTCAGACTGGCTACATATGGCTGGTGCTACTGTGGGGTTCCATGTATGGCTCCTCAAATCCTGTGGTGGGTCAGGCAGACAGGAGAGGCCGTTCCCTCTGGGATTGCCTCTTCTCTGCCCCTTTGAACCCAGCTGATCCTGGGAGTAAACTAAGAGGAGCTTTTGCTGCAACCCATCTGGTTCATCCAGCTTCAGCCAGCACAAGTCTGGTGTTTATGACCCAAATAATTGAGGCAAGGCTGCCAAATAGGAAAAATTGACTATAACATGGCAGATATCAGTACTGTTTCTGTTTAATGTTTGCCCTTCATCTCATCAAACTTAGGAGTTCTGGGAAATACAAAATTTTCTCATAGTTGAGGCTTTCTTTGTAGGTGTACTGATTTGGATCCTCAGGTGGTTCTTTCACACAGTGTCTTTCTGGTAGAGTGTTCCCAAGTTAGGGACTGTGCTATCCCCTTTTCAGGGTGATTCTCTGAGAGGATGAGCGTTTCTGAGTGATTTCCTACAAATTTTATATGTATATATAAATATATATAATATGCATGTGTACCATTGGCTTCAGCAGTGACAGGCCATGAATGAGCTGTTCTCTCAGCATGTGCATAGAGCTCTCTAGGACATACAGACTGAGCACCTCATCAGGTGAGGGGCAGGGCTTTGATTTCAGCCCATCCAGGTGCTCTTGAAGCATGTGGTGATGTTAATCCATCATGGCCATCACAAAGAAATCCTTTGCTTTGAACTATTATCTAAGAGAGCAGAATGCCTTTCTGCAGCATGACACTTTCTCTTTGGTATTAGGGATTTGTATGAAGCTATATTGTTCCATTAAACACCTACTTTTTTGATAGGCAGCAAAAGTGGAATCCCAGAGAAGTGTAAATGCTCAGACTGTGTTTAAAACAAGCATTTTGAGTTTCTTGCTGCGGCCATGAAAATAAAAACCTGCCAACATAATGTGTTAGTGTTTAGCTCAGATCTGAGATTGGTTTTCATACCAGAACCTTCCACTTAAGGATCTGCCAGCCAATTCATTTGGGAAGAGTTGTCTTTCCCACTTCGTTTTCCATACTGTGTTAAAAATTCAACCAGAACTGCTCTGTTTATCCTTGTTCTGTGAGCACTTTGCATTTATCCATCTCCAGGATGTGTTCAGTTCAGCCATATCCTGCCAGAGAGCTGGGATCTGCTGGAATTCTGTGGATTGGCAGGGGGGATCTCTCCCCATCCCCAGTGATTCCATGGGCCTGTGTGTGTGCTGTGGTGTTCCACAGAGGGAGCTGTGTGGGACAGCAGGTCCCTGGTTAGAGCATGTTCTTTGGAGCCTTTCTCAGGGTGTGGCATTAGTTCAGAGCTTCAATCTAATTAGAAAAAGACATATTTGGTTTTGATGATAATTTGTTATGATTTGATATTTCCCATATTTGGGAAAACTTGATGCGTTGTTTTTTGCTCTTTATGTCTAAATTTTTCCTAAACTGATGAAATGCTTTTTATTTCAAATACCCTGTCTTTATTTTTCCTTTTAACGAGAGGTTTGAACCAATTTGGGGAAAATGTTTATTTTTTCCCAGTATTTTCTTCAGCCTAGAATTTATTTATTCACCCAGTTTTTGTCAAAGGTCCTAATTAGATTTTTGTGTCTGGCTTTTAAATCCTTGGAAATTGGAATTCCTTATATCAACATTGTCATTGCTGTAGTTACAGGTCATGTGCTTTTTCTGTTTTCAAACCAGACACTGAATTGAGATTGTGTGGTCTATTCTTAAACTATTCAGAAGAAAAAAAAAAGGAGGATGGAGGTGTCAGAAATGTTTTAAGAGTAGTCCTGAAATAATCTCTGCATTTATTGACTGCATTTATTTGTAGGGATATAAATAGTTAATTAATGTCCTTTTCCCCCAGAATATGTCATGTTAATTATTCTCTTGCAGCAAAGAGCAGCCAGCATACCTTTACAACCAACAGGATGTGAATGACCATTACTTGTCCTCTGGTTGTAAAAACTCGAGTACAACAGGATGGAAGGAAACATAAGGCATTTAAAATACATATTTCTGTCCCGGGTGAGAAAGTGGGAGTTTAGAGAGTCCCTATAACCATCCCATCTTCTGCTCAGTGTCACATAAGAGGATGTTGCTTCTTGTTGTAACCCCCCTAAAACATAGAAGAGATATCCCAGATAGTTTTCCAGCTGTGTGGAAAGACTCTTCCTGTTCTTATTTGGCTTTTCTCTGTCTGCAGTATCAGTGGCTATAAGCTCTAACTTTGATTTGCAGATAGGAAATAAAAATAGCTTCTCTTATTCTGCTCAAGGCCAGGTTGGATGGGGCTTGGAGCAGCCTGGGCTAATGGAAGGTGTTCCTGCCCATGGCAGAGGGTTGGCCCAACCCTAGTTAGGGTCCCTTCCAGCCCAGTCTATTCTGTGATTCATATTTCAGTCCCTGGGTAGTATTCTTTGATGAAAGGGAAGATTTTCTTTTAGTCCTAAAAATAATTTTGAAGACACAAATTTTATTTGGTTTTTACTTATGCAAAACTGGAGGAAAAAGTCAAATGCTTCAGTAAAACTGAGTTTGCTTTGAAGATACGCGTCCAAATTGTACCATCCCAATAAAGAGAATTTGTCTGTGTAAGCTCACCTTGGCTAAACATGAGTCACAAATAAGCTGTCTTGTAAAACATCAAAGAAAATCCACCTCTGAGCAGGGTTTCTCTTTGAGAACAGTTATGATGATGTGCTTCCCCAAGATGCATCTGAGCAGTTCTTGCACTTGCTGGAACTGTGGTATTCCCAGGACTGCACAGAGCTGCAGTTTTCAGTGATATTTAGCATTTTTAATACCTTTTAGTTGACTGACTTTTCAAGCACAGTTTAATACTGATCTTTTGAGATGATCCTTAGTGTTCAGACAGAAAACAGCCCATGCAATACTAAATCATCAGGAATATTGTTCATACTGTGGAGAGGAAGAAGTTTGGGAATATTGGTAAAAACGATTCTGTGTATTAGGACAGACTTTGCTGTGAGTGTTTTTGTCCTCTGTGTCTTTCTGCTCCTGCCTGTGCCCCTTGCTGCTGTCCTGGCACAGCAGAGTTTAACATCAGCTTCTCAGAAATCAGATTAGTGCATCTGTCCCCATCATCCAGATTTCCTGGGAACTGCAATTCAGTTGTCAGAGAAGTAACACAAACTTTTCCTGAGGACAGACTGTGTGCAAAGCAGCCATTTAGGCTGGAAGAGCAGCACTTTGAGCTGCCTGCTCCAGAGCTGCTGTGCTCCTGCCCTGCTCTCCCCCAGGCACATGCACAGCCTGTTATTTGACTGATTTATGCAGTGAAGTGGCCAGACCAGGAGTTGTTTCAGCAGAGAAGAATCTTAAACACAAGGTCCTTTTAAGGTCCTCAAGACGTGCACTCCAAACAGTAACCAGTTTTGTTTTTTTTTTAATGTGAGCATTCTGCTGGAGTTTTTGACCAGTGGAGAAAAGATCCTTTTGCAGGAACTTGTTTCAGGTCACAAGTTTGAACCCAAACGTGTTCATTTGCCTGACTCTGTACCTGTATTGTCTCTTTTTTAGGTCTCTCTGTACAGTAGTGTGCAAGTGGACATACACGTCAGATAGAGGTTGGGATGACAGTTTCTGGAAAATGATTGGTTTGGAAGATTTGGTGAAGGATAAGTATGAAAAAATAGGTACATCAGGGTTGGGTTTCAATATACCTATATATTCATATTGATAAATATACCTATATATTCACATTGATCAATATACCTATATATTCACATTGATAAATATATAGTAATATTAATAAATACACATATTAATATTAACAAATATGTATTCATTCATATGAATAAAAAGCTTTATATATATATATATATATATATATATATATATATATATATATATGACATAAATATATGATATATATGAGATGGGGCTTTGAGCAACCTGGTTTAGTGGAAGGTGTCCCTGCCCATGGCAAAGGGGTGGAATGAGATGAGCTTTAAGGTCCCTCCCAACCCATTCTCTGATTAGATGAATAAAAGATAAATACATATAAAAAGATATTTTACTGTATTATTGTGAATGTCAGCAGCTTCAAATGGGTTGCTGAGATGCCCATAGGGAACAGATTTGCTAAGTGCATGTTTTACTTTGCATTGTTGTGAGAAACTGTGTTTAAATTTTTCATCCCCTACCCTGGAAGGCCTTTCTGTATTGCTCAGTCTCAACAATAGAGGAGTAAAAACGAGCCCCAGCAACTGATGACATGAAGGACACACTCAATATGGGTATATTGGATGGCAGGCTAAAAAAAGCTGCAATATAGTAATTTTTTAGCTGTTACTGATAGTCTGATTTGTGACCTGTACCCATCTCCCTTATAGTCATTTTGAAAAAAAGTGCTACTTCTGCTTGTTGTTATCTTTATACATTTTTTTTTCACTCTCAGAGCCCAAGTTTAATTAGAATAGTAGCCTTGCTAATAGCAGTTCCTACAGCAGATATTCATTAAAAGTCCATAACGTTAATATACCAGAAAATTTCCAGGATAACTTTATTAGACTTTCCCTGTTAACTTAATGGACTTTTAATGGATGTCCTAAGCAGACATGTCATTAACAAGAATATTACCAGACATGAATTAAAATATGCTCATTCATCAAAGTTAATTATCTGAAATTTCCTTTGATTTTTTTTAATGTCGAGCACTTTGAACAAGTTTGTACAGCAGTTTAAATGCAGCAACATGAAATGGAAATGGTGGAGGAAGGATTGTAGTGAAAAGAAATGTAATGAAATCTATAAACTTTTCTGATCATCACATAATCTGCTGTCAGTCATTTCTGGGTTATCAGAAAATGGTACTTGAAAGCTTCCTTGAAGAGATTTTAGCTTTTCCCTGGCAAAGGAAACTGCTTATGCAGAGGTACAAAACCTACCAGGAGAATGAGGCTTTCAGCTTCCTGAGGTTTTGGGTTGAATACAGTTCTTACAACATCTGTCACTTGTGGCTTTTAGCAAATCTTCAACAAGTTAAAATAAGACTTGCAATAAATACATGTTTTTACCAGAAAATTGAACATCTTGCCAGCTGGTGGTCTCATGGAAGGGTATTTTAAAAATAAAGTATTTATGAAGTGCAAGCTAGGGCTTGAATGCAATATTTATGCAATGCACTTCAAGGACAGTGCAAAGCAATTTGCCATTTTAAGTAACAACATGCATGCTTTAAATGATAAAGTAGCCATTAATAAAAGGGGCCTTTTGTTGTGATGGGAGCCTCACAACACTGGCCTATATATGGCTCAACATTCATTAAGGGAGAAACCATCAATTCCCAGTATCAGGCTTCCATGTTAGTTAAAACACAACGTTTACAAAATAAATCAGTAAGTTATCTTCTGTGGGTATGTTTCTTGCAAGGCAAAAGTGTTTCTTGTGAGTTACTGGTGGAAGTGTCTGGTCCATGAAAGACACTGGGATTTTTTAAAGAAAGGCACCATAGAATCCCTGAGAGGCTCTTGGCTGGAGTTGGAGAAGCACAGTCTGACCTCCAAAACTGCACCAAACCTGAGGCCAGAACTTGTAGCTTTTGCTCACCTTGAGGAATCCTTTGGTTTTCAGATTCTGGGGCCGATTCCATCAGGTGAATGCACAGCACAAGACAATTTCTATTTGCATAATAATGCTGAAACCTGGCCCTAGGGAGAATATGAGCTTTTTTCCCTGACCATTTGTCTAACCCTGCCTTTTTTAAAAGGGAAGGTGTTGCTTTTGTTATCATTAGCAGTGTGATAACATCACAGAAAGCAGGAGAGTGTCCTTCATCCCTGTGTCAGTGCAAAGGGAATGAGGAGCTCGCTGCTCGTGGACCCAGACAGGCACCACTCCTTTCCTTTGGGTTTCTCTCCTGCCCTGTCCTTCTTGGAGTCTCTTGGAATGGTGTAGCTTCAGAAGGAGTCAAAGCAAAGCACTTCACCCTGCCCAGGACCTGCTCCATGGGGATGTGTCCCAGGGAAGTGCTTTGCTTTCTGCAGAAAATCTTACCAGTGAAATCTTACCTGAAATCTTACCAGTGTCCCTGGGTGTGGGGGAATGGGAATGATGTTCCAATGAGAGCTGGGGGCTTTGCTTGTTTTAATGTGTTCAGTGGTGTTGGACTTCAGCACTCTGAATCAGCTCAGCTTTCCTCAAATTAATCAGGACAGTGTAGCTGCCCCTACCAGGAAGGTGACACTCAGCCCCTGAGCAAACTGCAGCTGGAATGGTCCTGGCTAGTGGGAGAACCCTTCCCACCCATCCCGTGGTGTCAGCATCAGTGGCAAGCCACCATCCCTGCCACCGCAGCGTCACACCTTGCACCAACTCAGCTCAAGCTGTGCTTACAGCAGTGCTGCTCCCAGGGAAACGGCCTCAGCTGCTGGGAGTGCATCCCGTTATCCCAAGGGAAGGCCTCTCTGGACAGTGGGTGCCTCCAGGAGGAGCATCAGAGCCTGCCGTGGCTGACGGGGAAGGATGGGAAGCAGGGCACTGAGCTGCCCTGCAGATAAAGGAGCTCAAACTTGTCAGATAACCCAGGTAGGAGGAGGGTGAAGGGAGGTTGTACATGCTCAAAACCTCCTCCTGAAATGAAAACAAAACCAAAAACCTGACAGGGCTGAAGTAATTCTGGTGGAATTTCCTCTTCTGTTCTCAAGCTACTCTAAGCCCGTGTCTGTCTGCTCAAGGTTTGTTTAGCTCAAAGGCAAGGATGTATTTTAGTGCCTGCACATTCCCCTTGTAAAGAGAGATAATGGCCTTTTTCTCATGTATATCTTCTAAAAGATAACAAGGCTCTGAATTATCATTTCTTTTAAGCAAAGCAAAATGTCACAAGATAAAATTAGAAAAAATTTTCTGACTGTAACAAAAGTAAATACAAAGTCTCCCAGTTTAACATATGCAGAAAAGCTGTGTTTGTTTTGTTGGTTTTTTTCAATCTCTACTGAAATCCTTATGGTTTGCAATCAGAGGGAACTAAAGATGAATAGCTAAAAATAGATTTATTTTTTTTTTTATTTGGAAGTATCTTTAACTTTCATGCCACTGGAAATTCTTATGGAAATTACCCAAGAACAACTTCTTTAAGGTACATATTCCTTTATTCTGGTAAATACACTTTTAAGCATCGCTTTTAAAGCTCCTTGCCCTTTCAAAACACATTTACTGTAATCAGAGTGCTGTGGTTCCAGGGAGTAGACTCCTCTTGGTTTCAGTTTAACTTAACATATGACCTTGTTGATAAGGGTGACCCTCACATCTGACCTTTAGGATCTTCCACCAACCTTTCTCATATCAGGGCGTGGGTTAACATCTGAAAACTCCCAGGCCTTTGACATTTTCTGTTTCTCAGAGCAGACTAACCTTTCAGGGAATCCACATAACAAGTTGTTTGTGATCCCTTCTGTACATCAGGAATTTACTGATCAGGCTTGTGAAGGTAAAGAGTCTTTATCTGGAGATACTGAAAAATTTATTGTTCCCATTAATTTGCTCACCAAGAGAGTGGAAGATGACTTGTATTCAAACCACTGTGAAAGTGTTGTGTACTAGAGGCATTAGCGTTTATCTGCTGTGGTAAAAGCACATGATGAGTATCTCTTTGTGGTATTATAAAACCTAGAAAGACATTAACAATTCTTTTAAAATTTCATGTACTGTAGAGCTCCTAGGATACTGGAGCGTACGTTCCATTTGGAGAAAAATGCCTGATAAATTTTCACCACAGCCTTCTACTTCAGGGCCTACTTAAGGGACCAAATAATGATTTTTTTATTGAATGGTAATATTTCATACCAGATCCTTTTTGGGTTGAAGATGGTGGCTTTGTGTGAGAGAGCATTGTGGGTACTGCAGGATAGGTTCTACTGATCTGATAGGTTTTGTAGCTTTTGTAAGGGGCAGTTTGTCACCTTCTTTCATCTGTGCTGGAGTAGCAAACTGATACCAATTAAGTAGCTGAAGTTTTGCTTAATTTGCTGTAGTGTACAACTGGAAGAATTCTTTCATTTTTCATTTTGGGGCTGATGTTGGCATAAGGAAGAACAGCCTGTGCTCCTTACACGTCTCTTTACTTAAATACTATTCTGGGTCTTTTTCCCACTCATCCTTCTTAATGACCTTCAAGAAGAATGTTTTCCATTTTCCACAAATTGTCCCTTTCTTCCTCCAGTAGAAGTTCTGTTTTTTTGGGTTTTTTGTTTTTGTTTGTTTGTTTTATTGTTGGTTTTTTGTTTCTGTTTTAATTTTGGCACTATGTTTTCAATTAAGAAGGGTTTGACTCTAACGTGCATTTCTGGTTAGTGGCCTTTACTCCCCTCCATCAGTTTACCAGTTCATCACCCTTCCTGTTCCAACACTCTGCCTGTGCTTTAATGTTCAGCCCCAACACTTTGCAGCCCCCATTTTTAACTCTCTCCTTAATTCCAGGATTCTGGGGGCTGCAGGCTTGATGTTTTTATGGGCCTCTGCACTTGCATATGCCATTTTTTAACGTCCTGAGAAGATGGACCTGTCTAATTGGAAGAATGGATGTTCTTTTCTAATGCTATTTCATTTGAATTACTTATTAATAACTTGATAGCACGGAAGGCTTGGTTTTATATCAATAGTTACATTCCTGCATGTGCCACTGAATCCTTCCATATACAAAGCTAATAATGGCATTGGATATTTAAATGGGGTGTGCTTAGGCTCTCTGTTTTGTCAGGAGTTAGCTCTAATTCCTGGATGTTCTCTTACTTTATTTACATTCAGGCTGAAAATGGGAGATTCAGTGCAGGGTGGGAGAATGTGGTCAATCTGAGCTCAGTGCCACAACAGCTGTGGAGGGAATGGTCAATCCATTTGTTCTGCCAGTTTTCCCTGTCTCTTCCAAGGCCTTTGATGCCAGATGCTCTGGAGCATATGAGGGATTTCCTTGAAGGCTGAGAGAAAGGGATGATGATTTTTTTTTTTTTTCCAGGTCAGCGTGTAGCTGCCAGTTCTTCATAAACTGGATTGCAGCAACAAGCTTTAAACACTGTACTTTGCAAATGGTAGAGAATAATAAGTAAAAGGGATTCTCTGGTATGGGATGCCTTTATCTTTCTTTCCCTGGTCTTTTGCTATCCCAAATAAATTACAACACACTGCAATTTCAAACAAAATTAAAAGGATGAATCAGAGGATATTTACACTTACATGCTGTCAAAATCCATGGAATTTACAAGTGAATAGTGTTCCAAATATGCTAACATTTTTCTGGCTTCCTGTCATTTCAGTCTGTCCAAGAGCTGTAGCAACTGCAAAGGAGCTGAAACTGGCACAGTGCAAAGAGGTTTTTGGGTGTCTCCTTCCTGAGAGCTCGAGGCATTATTTCATAATACATGATTCAGCAGGAAGAAGTTGGGCTTTTCCTTAGAAAAGCTCCACACTCCTGTGATTTCTGTTTTATTTTATACTTTTTCCATCTTGAGATCACTGAATCACATGAATCTTTGGGATTAGAAGGGCCATCTTGAAATGATCAGAGCAGGGTCACCTACAGAAGGTTGTTCAGGGCTGTGTCCTGTTGAGTTTTAAGTATTTCCAAAGGTGGAGATTCTGAAATCTGCAACCTGTTCCATTGTCCTGACCACTTCTCCCCAATAAAAACCTTTTTTTTTTGTTTGATTTAAATGTACTTCCCTGTATTTCAGTTTGTGCTTGTAACAATTGTAGTGTCACTGGGGGCCACTGAGAAGGGTCTTTTGCCCTGATCTCTATTACCTCCCTCCCATGAGATATTGATAAACACACGGATAAAATCTGCCCCCTCCTCCTCCAAGCCTTCTCCTTGCTGTCTAGTCTGGGATACTCTTCCTCTTTCCAATAACTGTTCTTGAACAGGCTGAGCTGGGCTCAGGTGGCTCAAGTTTCTCCAGGATGTTTCCTGGGTGACATTTTCCATTCCTTTTCCACCAGGAAAGGACCCATCATTCACCCTGCTTATCATCAGCTTGAGTCATGCTGGCAGGTGGTTCCTTTCCACTTCTCCTCCTCTCTGCTCTAAGTGAGGAGTAGCGTGTGCTGCCCTTCCATCCCTCACAGCTAAAACTTTGTAAAAGTTTAGGTCTTTTAAAAAATAGTAATAAAGAAACATTCCACTGTCCACTTGTAGAGTTCTGGTCCCAGACTCTGCCTGCCTGAATCATATTTGTTCTACTCTGGCAACACTGGGGCTTGGGAACTTTCGAGTGTGAAAACTTGGAGCTTTTTCATTGAATTTCTGGTTTTAAATTTCATAGAAGCTTTGAGTAGACTTGGGCCTATTGTAATTGTTCAGTATTTAAATTTCTGAGGTATTATCCTCCTTCCTTATTTTTCATGCTGTTTTAAAAAAAGAAAAGAAAAAAGAGACATTTCTCAGAATAGTTCTGGGTCATTCCTTCTTTTTACCTGACTCTTCCTCTCCCTGGTCTCAATTTGTTATTCATCTTCTTTTTTTTTTTGGCTTACTTTTAAAACAGTGCTGACTGCTTTATGAGTCAGAATTCACAAAATCAGAAGGACTCTTTCAAACAATTTGCTAACTTCCTCTAAGTCAGAGGCTGTTGGACTCCTTAAAATTAATGTTTAAGTAGTTTAAAGTGTATTTTAGAACCAATCTTGATTTTATAATTTCCTGTGATGGAGAGCCCACTTCAGACTGAAAGGTTGTTGATTGTTAGTTGCTGTCATGTCTCAAAATTAATGAATTAATTAAAGAACACTTGATTTTTCATCTGATTTAACTTCCTACTCCTGCCTGGCAGACCGTAGGGCTATGCTTGACCTGCACAGACTCAAATTTCCTATGATCAAGGAAAACACTCAGGTTTCCCCCCAAAACTCTTGGGTGAACTGTCATACTTCTCAATCCTTGCAATTGTTTTTCTGGCTCATTTCTGAACTCCTTTAGTTTACAGTGCATCAGTATCTTTTCAGTATGGATATTAAAACTGGATACTGTGAATGTCGTGGAGAATAAGCTTGGCTGTAGGGTTTAAAAGTGTCTTTTCAGTAACTGATGAGATTATTTTTGGTCTGGCATTTATTTCAGTTCAGAAAAAGGGATAATTATTTATTCTAAGAGGAGTTGGTATCATGTGAGTTGTTAAAAAAAAGTAAAAAAAAATCTGTTAAGTAATAATCCGTGATTAATACAAGCTAAATTGCCTTTACAGCTTTAGCAATGTACTGTACCAGAGCAGAGCAACTCTGAAAGGAGAGCAGTAGTCCTGCCATCTGCATGGATTTTTGTATCTAGAGAGACTCTGAGGAATATTGTGCTGTAAAGACAGAGAGAAATGTCAATTACCAGCCTAGTGAAATTACTGTTTGCAAGCAAAAACTTGAGCTCAGGTAGCTGAATTTGGATGCAAATGCATTCCCTCTAATTATTTAGTAAGACATCGAGTTACTGCATTCTATACCTTTAGTAAGACATCAAATCTCTGTGTTTTATGGCCAGATGCAGTTCAGCAGTGAGCAGTGAACCACACATGGCAGGACACATTCATTCTGCACTGTTTCACTGCAGTCTAGCAAAGAAAACTCAGTGCCAGCCATCGTAACGTGCCTGTTGATCCAATGATGCAGAATTTCTTCTTCCTTTTGACCTTTCACCAGGAAAGCTTCTAATTTATACACGGAGTAGCTCTCATTCTTTGGGCCAAAAAAGCCAAGCAGCCTTTGTTGGAGTAGGCACCTCTGGTTTGCTGACCAATTTGCTGCTCAGCTTAATGAACCAGGATCTGCCTGATTTGATTTTGCCAGAGTTTAGCAGCCTAATACATCTGCCTGAAGTATTTACACATTAGGTAGTCAAGATGTAGTTCAGCCAAAGGCTCTCTGGGAGAGTGGGATGGAAAGGCCCCAAATTAGATTTGCCTCAAGCTACTGTGGCAGCTCGTGTAGACAGAGATGAATTTTGAACCAAAGGAAGCCAAAGTGATTTTGTTTAACCATTTTCCTCACTTTTAAATAAGGTGGCGTATAATATCACAATTTGTTTTGGTTTTCCTCAATGAAAATTCTGAAGTCTTTAACAGCTGACAAGGAAGTTTTATAGAGGTTATTTGGAGGTTAAAAAAGCCCCAAATCTCACTGTTGTTAGTATCTTTTAACCACCATGCATTCAGTCCTAAGGAAAAAATAGTATTATAACCTCACAGTCAGCATCATTATTCTGCTTCCTTCTGATCTTAGCGCTATTTTGGCTACTCAACTGGGGTAAAAATTGTAGAAAAATCAGCCATACGCATCTCAGTTAAATGTGAGTATTGGCTGTACTTGGGAGTGATATTTGATCATGTATTGTGTGTGAGATAAGCTTGGGACAATGTATATTATTTGTTGAGATGCCTTGCTAATCCCAGATTTTGGCATTGTGAGAATTATTATGAAACACAAAAAGTGAAGATTATCTGCATGCTTTGTAATGAACATTAAGGGGGAAAATCCCTTATGTTTCTTATCATATTTGGATGGACAGTGCTTTTTTATACTCAGGTCCTGTTTGCTTTGATGCCTATTCAGCACTGTTTTGTTTAACGAGATAACTTCTTCAGTGCATGTTCTCTATCACTTATTTCACAGGATATCTGTTTTCTGTGTTAAATCAGAAAGCAGTTTAATTGTTCAGTTTGGGTGGGGCTGTGAAATGGGGACGGGATGTACCCTTGGGTTGTGTTTCTTTCTGCTGGGATTTCAGCAGGGGATTGTTATGTCCAAATTCAGGTTTGTTTGGGTCTCAGTGAAGGGACATCTCCTTTGAATTTTCTTCCTTTCATATTTTTATGCACCTACACAGCCAAATATACAAAGTGCAGCCCTGTTCTGCGAGATAGATGAAAAGCTGTGCTGGAGTCAGCTGCACCCCGGCTGCTCTCAGCTTTTGTTTGAAAAGGGGCTACATCCTGAAGTACCTAGTTCTATTAAATATTAGTGAGCCAATACAGTGGATTTGGATCACTAAAGTTGACTGAGGATGCATTATCTGCCTTGTGTGTTGTGGCTGGTAAATAGCTGGTTCCTGTGGGAAGCACCTAAAAGGGTAGAGGGTCTTTGGTAGCACATAAATTCTTTAAACAAAGCTTGATCACAGCAAATTCTAACATCAGTCTTCGAAGAAGGATAAAAGAGAAGGAAGAGATTCAGACAGTTTTTTCCTTTTGTAAACTGGCTGCTTTATAGGGGAAAAAATAGCTGGAAATAGCCTGTCTCGTCCCAAATGAAAGGTTGTGGATTAAGGCACTGCATTAGTGAAACAGCTGCACCAGTGTGAAACAGAAAGTCCTCCAGCTTCAGCCATTATGGGTTTGTTTGGTTAGCTCTAATTTTGGAAGTCATTATAGCAAAGGTAAATGACTTGCACAGGAGACTACTGTCAACAAAAGACTCGATACATTTACTTTGGCAGGAGCCTTGAGAAGTCTCAGGCCTTTCAGTGCCTCCTTTATGCAGTGCCTGTCCTGCTCTCACTGTGTGCCTGTGTGCCAGCAGCTCTCCCTGCCTCCCTCCCTCCCTGCCTCCCCTCCCACAAGTTCTTTCCCCCGACAGGTCGGATTTAAGGGTGGCAGCACCTGCTGCTGAATTGCTGGTGTGTAGCTGTAGAATACCTTTATGTTCAGAGTAGCTGCCCCTGGGTTTGCTCAGGTAAGAATCTGCTCCCTCCCAGTCTAGTACTGGAATACAATCTGTGTCAAAAACTTCACTTTTAATTGTGTCTCCTTATTGGTTGCTTTTTTGTGTTTTCTTATTTTATCATTTAGTAACTTTACACTTACAGATTCTAGGCCTACTGATGCTTACCTGAATTTTCTAGCTTTTTGTTGAAGACTGAACTATGAGAATGATAATTCCCTTCCCAGGTCTGTGCCCATGTGGTTGAGTGAAGGCTCAGAGTGTCCATTCCACACTGACTTACACTTGTGTAGGTGGGGAGGCAAATTCCTGGTGACAGAAGGAGTGCCCAAGCAGTGCCTGCTCCTTCCCTTTCACAGAGCTCCTTGGGAACATTTCCTATGTGCCTGGCTGAGCTTTCCTTGCTCTGTAGAGCTGGGAGGGTGAAGGAGAGGGGCAGAGTGAGAATCCTCTCCTTGTGCACTCAGTTTCTCTGTCCTGTGCTCCCTGGCTGCTGGGTGACCCAGGACTCCCCTTCACAATGCCTGCCATGGGTGACTTCTGACTGCTCTCCCTTCCCAGTTGTTGAGAAGTGCTTTCAGCCATTGAATATTTGTTCAGACATACTTTGATTTCTAAAGCTTATGGGGCAGACTTCTGTTACTTATTTTATTTAAAATACAAGATGATTATGCTCCCTCTCCAAATGACAAGAAGCCCATCCCTGCATGTCCTCACACACAATTCATGCCCATTGCTGCTGGTCATTCTGATAAATAACCAGTACTAAAGGAATTATAAGGTCATTTTCTTGTGCTGCTGTAGAGGAGAGGATTATCTTGATCTCTAAAATTGTTCCCCGAGTGTTTATTAACTAGAAATACAGTAATTGAGAACCTGGTAGGAAAAGATTTTGTCTGATAGTAGCCCTGGTCTCTAAAATGGGGTATAACTACATAATAATTACACACTCAAGTGTTTGACTGGTATGACTGATAGAAACTAGCCAACCTGGAATGGCATGCCTGGAAAGAGGTTTTCTTTCAGATTAATTTAATCTCATGCTGGATATACACCATGGTTGTGCTTTTAGGTCAGGCAATTGATTCTGAAGAAGAAGATGTGGGTTTAGCTGCATGAACTCTTTTGAACTTCCTTCCACCTGCAGGGTCTTTGAATGTCAGGAGAAGCAGACAGCTTTGGTATTTTGCTCCAATGTCTTTAAAAAGCCTGAAATGTTAATACAAAAATCTGTTAAAGAGGAACATCCTGCACTCCAGCTTACTGGGGGGAAATGCAAAAGATACATCTTTTGGAAAGGCCAGGACAATGGTTTGACTTTACAGTAAGTAACTAGTAAAATGCAGAAGTACAAAAATACAGTATTTTTTACTGTGAGGAGTTGACTTGATGTCCTCATGTCCTTCTGTATAAAGCTTAATGATGAGATTTGCTTACTAGCCCCAATATTGAATATAAACCCACTGTCAAGTGCAACAGTCTTGGCTGCAAAGACTTGTTTTAAGTTTCCAGTGTGAGGTTCAGCCTGGAATTTCAGGAGCAGTGATGTGTGGCTGTCAATAGAATAGAAACTCTTGGAGAAATGAGCAACTGTGAAGTTGTGTGTGCTGATCCCAAAATGCTCCATACACTGCATCCATCAGAAAGTGGGCAGAAGGAGAATGTAGCTTTTAAAAATGTAGAACCAACATAATTTACAGCAAAGATCTCATTGATATCTAAAATTGAAGATCTGTAAATTTAATATCATAACCTTTTCATCAAACATTAAGGTTGTATTACTGCATTTGGAGAAGTTTATGCTTGTGGGAATCAGTGTATTCCTGATTTTTATGATATACTATTCCTCTTGATTAATGTCTATTGTGGAGGATGTTTTATGTCCTTTATAATATCAGAACATGCTTCAGGTGTAACATTCTCAATAAAATTGACTGTGAAAATAGTCTTGTTTTATTTTAAAGAGGACTTTTGCCAACTCTGCCCAGTAAACACTCCAGGTAGGTACTAAAAGCCCTGGCATTGGCAGGGAGGTCTGTGGGAACTCCCACTGAGCTTTCTGCCTCTCACCCCCAAATCTTTGCATAAATATAGAAGTGTGTGCAGTCCCAGGAGCTCAGTCTCACTGCTCCAGCTGTGGGAGGCTGAGAGAGGAGGCTCTTGGGGGTGTCTCTAAATTCTGGTGCTTGAAAGAATCTAGATTTGTTCTTCTAAGCTCAGACAAAATTGCGTGTGTGTTATAGCAGGACCTGCCCCTGGGCTCCCTGTGGCAGGGCCGGGGAGGACAGGGTTGTGTTCTTGTCTTCTTCATGCA
Source organism: Motacilla alba alba (assembly GCF_015832195.1). Classification (NCBI taxonomy): domain Eukaryota; kingdom Metazoa; phylum Chordata; class Aves; order Passeriformes; family Motacillidae; genus Motacilla; species Motacilla alba. The sequence goes on along the minus strand of NC_052023.1, from coordinate 3,331,249 downwards.
GCACAGGCCAGAGAAGGCTCAGAAAGGGATTATTTAAGTCTGTGAGGAAATACAGCTGCAACTGGAGGAATTTGCTGTTTAAGCCAGTTTCTTTTTCAGAGTTTCTGTTGCTATAGCCACCTTATTCCTAGCAGAACTGCTGGAAATGGAAAAAAAAAAATTGGCCAGTTCCTTGTGCATTCCTTGTGCAACAGGTGCAGTGTTCATTTGTGAGCACAGGCTGAGCTGAATCTCCTTCCATGCCCAGAGAATGCCTGCAGGGAGCACCTTCCACAAGAACCTGGGATTTCTGCATTTCATATCTCCTGGAGAGAAGCCAAGCAGAATTTAATTGCTTGTGGTGCAATCTTTCTCTGTGGCTAGATAGGATATTGAATGCTTTTGAACTCCTAAATTGCCATGGGATGGCCTGATCCTGGCACAGTTGTGTTTAATCTGCAGACAGATAATGAAAGATACTCCATCACCCAGAGCTCTGTGATGCACTTCTTTATTTTATAGATACGAGGCTTCACTGGAGGGGGAGGAAGGGAGCTCTTGCAATAACACACACGTTTGTCTTTCTGTTTAGTAAATTGACAGGTGTTTGGTTTGTCTTGTGTCTGCCCAGGAAACCACGTCCTGTCTCCTGGAGAGGCTGTTGGGAGAGGTCTGACACCAGATGCTGCGGAAGATCTCGGGCTCCCCGAAGGGATTGCAGTGGCAGCATCTCTCATTGATGCCCATGCTGGAGGACTAGGTACTCACTCATGGATTCACCGCTCTTGGAGACAGGAATTGCTGAATTAATTTCAGAAAGCTATTTTTGTCACAGACTGTTTTTATCCAGCCCTTTGCTCTGATGGTATTCTTGAAAACAACCCCAAATCATCACAATGACTACCAGTACTGCAAATCTGTTTCTAGAGAGAGGATATATCACTATTACTTGTCTTTTCAACTGGATTTTCAAATTTTTGTTAATGTCTGCTTGTTCCACTTTAGACTGAAGCACCGTGGTGTTAGAATGCCAACATGCTGAGAGTTTGCATCTTCTGTTGCTCAAAACTTTTAGGATAGGCAAGAAAAAAAGACACCAACAACCATTCTGAGGGAGAAGCCTCATGTTTGATGCTTTTTGGTAGTTAGGATTCTTATTAGCTTTAGAAGTGATTCATGATTCAAAGCTTTAAGGTCCGATGCTTTGACATTTTTTATTTTCCAGCACAATATTCTTATGTTCAGCCCTGGTTCATCTTTTCTGAAATACATTTGATGAAGCCAAACAAGTTCATTTTCTTACTATGCTGTTTGGCTTTGTCCAAATACTGTCAATAAGAGATTCAGCATAACTTTTTCAGCAGGAAATTGAGGGTTTTTTTAGTTTGCTGGTTTAGAAAACAGTCTTACCTCAGGAAGTTGCAGTGTTATTGAAACAGTACTCTTTAATGGAAATCTATTGCTCATCAGAGGATTTTTTTTCCTAGATCTAACTGAAATATGATTAGGTGCTAAACTACGAGTTTTGTTTCAAATGTTTTATGCTGTTTAAAATCTCATTTGTCCTTCTAGAAACTGTGGCCTGGAGCTTTTTTAGTGTTTGAATCCCTTTACTTTGCTTTTGGTGAGGTTGAGTAATCATGGAGATTACTTTTCTTACTACCTGGAAAGGATTAGATGTAGATCTGTCTGCAAAAAGAAGACTGAGCTTCAGTGTCATATTTGTAGGTGTGTTGTGACTGACTTAAAAATATCTGTCAGTATCCTAATTGCATAAAAACGTGTTTAAAGCTGTGTGCCTTGGCAGTTCTGTGTTCTTGGAAAAGAACAGAGTAATAATCTGACCTGAAAGAATGAACTTGCTGCGAAACCGGATTGTCACAGAGCACGTGGAAGTGGCAGTGGAAGGTCCTTGTTTAATTGGAATCATTATGGATCCAGAGCACAAAAAGTTTGCCCATTTTTCTATGTGCTGAACTCAATCAATTGAATTTTAAAAAGAATAGAGAGCAACTGTCTGTTCCTTGATACAGACTTGTGTAAAGAAACTGACTTTGGAAACACGAAGCTACTGGCATCCCTCAGGAAAGGGCTGCAGTGGATAGAGACAGGCTGCTCGTCTGAATATGTTTTCCCAGATGGCACCACAAACACCAGCAGACTCCTGGAATGATTGCCAGGAGGAGAAAACCAACACACAGGTTGTTGTTAGAGAGAGGGGGGCATTACAGAGGGAAGAGTCAGGAAGATAGTGGGAGACCCTGCATGATAATCACACCATAGCTCAGTGCAGTCTGGGACAAGAGGAGCATTTACAGTGGAACTCACAATTCTTGAATATGGGAAGGGTAATAAATGTATTGGAAGTGGTATGGAAACTTAGAAAATACAGAAAAAATTGAAAGATTTGATAGCAAAAATGAAAAGATTTGATAGCAAAAATGACAGCAGGAACAAAAGGAGAGTCGAAGAGTGCAGATATCTGTAAAGAAAATATCCTGCAGACTAAGCCAGAAGGATGTGATGGACATCTTGTTTGCAGAGTTAATAACTTTTGATGCAGCTCAGATCTGCTCTTGGCTGGATGTGAAGTGTGGTTTGGCTGAGCAGGTTCCTGAAGTTTATGAAGGCTTCAAAGCTTTGAGTACAATAAGGTAAAGAATTGTTTAGTGTGTATGTTTGAGGAGGTCATGTGTGACTCCTGGATCAGTGCATCTGATACCTCTTATGGAAAAGTGAGAATCTAAGAGCCAAGTGTTATATCTTGCATTTTGACCTACTGTACTAATTTCAGAGAGTGTACAGATAAAACTGTGAGGATGGCAGGCCAGGCTTGTGGGGCTGGCCTCATAAAAATGCTGTTTACATTGCACCTTTTCAAAAGGCATCAGCATTGTTTCAACAAAGTAGATGATTTATGGTGCAGTGTCTAAAATACCATGTCACTGTGGAAGAGATCCAGAAGTACACACTGCTAAGCACTGCTGGCCTTCCTGAAAAGCTCTTCTCTGTTCTGTGTGGTGCACAGACTTCTTGCACAGAGGTCCTCAGCCTCTGCCTTTGAATCTGCCTCAGACTATGAAAAATTCCAGCTAAGCTAAAGGTGAAAGTGACTTATAACAGCACTTATATAACTTTTAGCCAATATTCCAGACTTATTTGCTGTTTGACTTTAATTAATCACAAATAGGAAGACTCTAACAATTCTAAACAGTGGTGAAGCCACTGACTAAAATTCCAAAAAGAGCCATAATTCCAGTTTTGCAGAAGGCATATTTTCTTAGCAATTAAAAAGATCTTTTCAGTTTTATATTGTTTATGAAAATAGATTTGCAGCGTATGCTGACTATTTAGTTTAATAGATTTCTTCCCTCTCAAGTGTGAAGAGTATTTTTAACTCAAGAAATTCTAATACGGTCTTGCTTAGTACAGGAATTTGCCTTGTAGACAACCCTATCCAAAATTCCTAATATGCATTCATTATGTTGGAGCAGTGAAAAAATAAAACATGAAGTAGAAGGCTTACTTTTAGCTTTTTGTTGTTCCTAACTGTCTTTGGGAGTTCATAGTTACAAGTCAGTTTAGTTAAAGGGACATGAGGATGGATTTTTTAAGAATTTAAAATTGTAGCCCTTAATTTTCTGATGATTTAGATGACTTCCAACCATGGTAATACCAGGATAACCATGGTGATCCCAGTAAGACAAATCCCACCAGACTGATTTGATAACAGAGCATTGCAGTGGTGATCTAAACAAGAGAAGTGTTGATGAAATGTAGGATAGGAACCAGCTCTAACACTTGGCATCTTTCACAGTGCCCAGCAAATGTTTTCCTGATCCTTCTACAGGGAGATGAAGGGGATTTTTTTAATCAATATTGACATACTGTTCTCCAAATTGAGCTTTGCAGATGCAAATGCACAGTCTGGTGACCAGCTTGCCAGCTGAAAGGCAATGTTTAAGAGAGGAAAAGTCCAATGTAGAAATGTTACTTGTTGGCTGCTGCATTTTTGCTGAGTGCAGCACCATGTGGTGCCAGGATGCAGCCTGGGAGAGGAGGAGAGGGCAGATTGCCTCTGTAGCTCCCCTGAAGTGACTCAAGCAGGATGGGATGTGTTCTGAGGCTCAGCTGTAGGTCTGCCTGGCATCTCCTGGGTGTATTTTCTGCTGCAGGCTGAGTGGTGCTGACTCTGTGCTCCTCAGAGCCAAGCTCAGTTCCTCGAAGGGGAGGAAAAATCTGCCTTTAGATGGTTCTGACATGGACAGAACAGCAGCAGCAGTGAAGACAACAAAGCTGGCAGCTTTCCAGTCTCCTGCCAAGTTACCCCTTTCTCTAACTCATCCCCTGACAAAACACATCATCCAGGATTTCATGATAAACTGTGAACAAATAAACACATCTGCAGCCTGCCAGTACGGCAGGGCACTTGTATTCTGCATGTCAGTGAGCTACCTAAGAGAATACATGTCAGGTAAAATAACACTTTCTAGGTAAAATAACACTTAAAAATCATGATGATAGACATGCATTTAGAAGAAATCGTCTTGGGTCCTTATAAATGGAAGAAACACTTTAGTCTGATGGATCAAATTGTTTCCTTTGTTGGCTAAGTAGACTTTCCTAATTTGTGCAGTAGTGTGAGATACTCAGCAATTATTTGAGTGCAGAAAAGGTCTGTTTGGTGCAGGGTGGCTTGTTCTTCTTTAACAGAGAATTTTAATTTTACTTTAATAGGAGTAATCGGAGCAGATGTGAAAGGACACAACCTTCCATGTGAGAACCAGCCCATTACATCCCGCGTCGCCATGATCTGTGGAACATCTTCATGCCACATGGGGGTAGGTTGTATGTGTCACCCTAATCTGTGCAGAATTTGCTAACTTATGTTTTTGAAGGGAAAATTGACCTTTGTCCTTCTCACCCTGTTCTTTTTTCCTTGAATTTTTTTTCTGGTAACTCTACCTTTGGATATTAATTATAAATTACCGTGCATTTGCTATTAAGCAAGAACTTTAATAGTAGTAGAAATCAATACTGAAAAATGACATGGAAAGTAAAAACCACGATGCCAGAGTGGCTTAAAGAGCAGCCTGAAATCTGAGCCAAAGCCTGAGCCTGAGTTATCTGTGACAAGCCTATCACTAATGTGTTACAGAAGAGTGTCTTTGGAGAAGGAGTGCCCATCTTCAGTCACTGCCCTGCTCCCCCACCTCTTCCCTTAATCAATATAAATCCTTCTGCCTCTGCAAATTGCCATGGTGTATAAAATGATGAGACATATCATGACTAAAAAGAAAGAAAACCCCCCAATAAGCAGTTTTCACTTCGCTAATTTTTCTCAGTGAATTAATACAAAAGCTTTCTCTGAGATTGCAATTAAAATTTAGTGTCTGCTTTTGAAATTTATACTGTTTTAAAATGTATGAGTCTGAGAGCATTCCATTTAGATAAGTACCCTTTTCTGCCACATTTTTTATTTAAAACTCATTTTGGTCTTAAATTTAGAATGATTAGAACTTGGATTTTTCCAAAAAGGAGCAAATGGCACTGGGAATGCAAGAGATGTTGGAGAGGAATGACATGCTTCATGAAGAAAGCTCAAGGAGAGGAAAAGAAAGGAGGCTGATAATAAAACATCAGGCTTAACAATAATTTGTCTCTGTAGTAACAGCATGAATCCATGGTGATCTTGAGCATGAAAAAATGGTGATCTTGTCACGTGGATTGTCTTCAGCAAAGCGTTTTAGCACGTGATTGAATTTAAAGACATGAATAATCCCACAATTGTGAAGCAGAGCATTGAGTTTAAATCCCCTAGACCAACTGGAATATGGTTTGGTTCTTTCCTAAACAAAAGTTTCAAGCTTCAAGCTCCATCACCCTTGGCTTGCTCTGTCTTTGAAAAATTCCTCTGGTACCTGTCTGTCTGTCATAGGGCAGGTGAGGCACCCTGGGGGAAGGAGTCACCCTTCAAGCCCGACCACTGCTTCCATTATTTCCTGGTTTTTTGGTGGTGGTTTATGCCCCTTCAGTAGAAGCTGTTTGAGTGAACTCTTGCTAACCTGTTTCATTTAGCTGAATTTGAACTGTTAAAATGAGTTAATAGAGACATAGTGCTGGACTGCAGCGAGCTGAGGAGCTTGCAGGCAGCTTCCCCCAAAGGTCTAAGGGCAGTGTTGGGTAGCTAGCCATGGGCCAGCTGGCTCTGGCTCATTCCTTTAGCACAACCAGCCCTGGAGGAGGACATGTGTGTGTTTTTTTATTAATGGTTGATATTTGTACTGTGGTAAGTTCTAGCTTACACCCAGTTCACAACAGTAGATTGTTTGACTTCCCAAACTAGAGCACATTAACACGTTTTGTCTGCACTCTCCACAACCATGAGAGTTGTGGCTCCATTAAATATGCTAATGTAGCAAAAGGGATGTGATAAAATCCATGTTGATGCTCTGTCATCAAAGCAACCCCAGAGTCGAACACAGACTGCACGAGGCAGAACCTTTAAAGTCTTTTAATCACTTCAGTTCAAACTCAGGAATAGATGCTTGTGCAGTTTTAAGTTAGATTTAAGTGGATTTTTACTTCAATCTACCTACTCAGCATTTTATAATCATTTCCTTAACTGTCTGCCTTCACCCATCTGCACAGGGAGGGGTATAACAATCTCTAGCCAGCAGACAATAAGTAAATGCTAAACTTCTCTGGATCTAATCTGTGAAAGGATTTTAGTTTTCTGTTCTTTTATCTATTACCTGAACAGGCTGCATGAAGTGAGCGTGGAGCACACAGAGCAGTTGTATTTGTGTTTTAATGAGACCTATATGCAGCTGCATTTGGCCAAAATTAGCTGTTCCTTTTTTTAATTAGGGCTATAAAATGAAAGTATATTATACTTGTGTTTTGATAGAAATATATATTTTTCTCTCTCCGTGTGCACCAAGGGACCCTGAGGGCTACAGAGATTAATCATCGAGTTTAATTTAATGCAGTGGGAGAGAGACCTGTGTGGTCAGGCGGGCATTAAAAAGTGCCTTTGATGTGCCTCAGGTGCACTGAGCCCCAGTGAGCCAGCAACAATAATACCTTTGTGAGATGATCAGAGACGAGAGAGGGAGAAAATGGCCTGTGTGGAAACTCAAGGCCGTCCTTTGTTGTGGTTCTGGCAAACGAAGGAGCCAACTGTCAGGAGAAATTCAGCAAACAGAAAGCAGGGGGAAAGTACGGCTGGGTTTCTTTCAAGGGGCCGTAACAGGAAACTGTTCAAAATCATCTGCAAGGCCTTTCTTTTCCACCCCTTCCTCCTCCTCTGCTCAGGGCAGGGGGACTGCTCTTGGTATCTGTGTGTTGGTACAGTAGTTCTATTCTCTAGACCAAGTACTCCATGAGTCACAGGACTTGAACACAGCATTTGCTTTAAACTTTCAGAGAAACTGCTCCTCGACCCAGTTTTCATTACCTCCAGGACTCTAGAGATCTTAAACAAAAGACTTTGCTAATCATGCCTTTGATATTTTAGAAAGTACAAATGTGGAACCTAATTTTACTCATGGCTATAATAGCTTAATTTGTGGTGGAACTACCATTTTTAAGTGAGGATATGCTTTTGGAATTAACCACTGACAGTTTGGGGTAAACAGAGGCACACAAAGAATTTCATATTTTTGTTGAATAGCTCATGAAAGCAGCAAAATGCATGTTGTAGTTAGGTTATTAACCCCAGCCCAGGTCTGAGCTGTTGGTTGCTGAAAGTCACTGCCACCTCAGGGCTCATCCATTATCCATGAGGAAAAAGAAAAGAAAAGATGGTTTTCTGAATATTTTTGGACAATTATGCATTTTACATGATTCTCTGCTGCCTCCCTTGCCCTAGCAAAAGACATGGGTAGAATTTGCATTTGGAATGGCAAATAAGCTGCTCTTCCACTTGTGAAGGATTTGTCCCTTGTTTTGGGGCTGGGATTCATCCCTGCAGGTTTGGTCTCTGTGCCCAAGGACATTCCCTGACTTTTCTGGGTGGGCTGCCGCTGCCGTGGTGCGTTGCAGGCAGGGGCTCTGAGCTCCAGCACCCACACTTGGCTTTGGAACTTTTAGGAGCCTTTCCCTGTGTAGCCATGGTGACTACACCAAATGTGTGAGTAGTTTTTCCCAGCAAAATCACAGCAGGTTTGAGGCACTGAAACAGGCCTGTTATTCCTAACTTGTAGTTTGCGTGGGTCTAAAAGACATGCCCTAACTTCTGGGAATAAGGTAGTTGGTTTCCCTAAAAGCCTGTCTTCCTGCCAGTGTCTTAAGGTTTTATGGGATATTTAAAGGTTTTAAAAATCCTTTTTTTTTTTTTTTCTGGAACCTTAATGTGATTGGGAGGTTTTCAGGCACAGATTTCTGTATTCCCATGTCCCAATCCTGGACAGAAGCGTGCTTTCACAGGGCAAAGTTGTACTATCATGAAAATATTTGTTGTTCTTGCTCCAACACCTTTTTGTTATTCCCAGCTGAAGAAAGTAGGCAGAGCAGCTTTCAATGGGAATATGGTCTGGCCTAATTTTAGCTTAGTAATGGGGGGAGTGCGAATTTGCTGGTATTTTGAGTTCCAAATGTACAAGGTTTGTGTTCCATTATCTCCAGAGTCTCTATTTTTTTTTCTGTCTTCATTTAGTGATATGGTCTGTGTTCTTCTTCAGTCATTCCTTCTTTATCAGGTCTCTGTACTCAACACCTCTTTTTGGAGATTATCAAGGAATCTCTTCAAGTTTAGATGCAACTTCTTCTTTTGCATCTGTTTTTGTTGCTTCTGTGACTCCTGGCATTGGGAATAGACTCACCTGGCTTGGTGCACAATTCTTTTTTCCCTGGGTGATAATGTTCATGTGGTTTGAACTGTATAATTTAGTAATTTTTTTCTATTGGAGAAGCACAAGTAATTTATCTTCTACATTTTCAGATTTAATACGTGATCTAAAACACAGAACGACTACATGAACATAAAATGAGCAGACCATTTTGCTGTCCCAATGTTTACTATGGATTATTTCAGGAGGAATATCCCATATTCTCTCTCTCACTAAGCCTGACTAGCCTTTGAGTGCTTTCTGCTGAAGGAACTCCAGCCCAATTTGCTTATTCTAAATTTGTTCATTTGATTCTCGTGATGACTGGCAAACACAATAGAGCTTCTTTGCTCCACAATATCCGCCCGAGCTGCCAGCTTTGTTCACACAAATAGAGTGTTAAGCACGTTTCCACCCCCAGAGCATGCACAGTACGTGTCCTTTGCAGTACATCCTGGAGAGGAGACAGCAGAGACATGCTGGCTCAAAGTGTTCTCGGAGCCTGATCTCTAATCTCAGTGGGAGCCAGACCAGCAAGTGGATTCAGTGTATTTTGGCTCTGATACCAGAGTCTCCTCTTCAGAACATGCCACGTTGTTAAAGCAGCAGCCTTCGGAGTAATCCCTGCGCAGGGGCTCCTCGGTGCTCCGGGCAGGGCTGAGCAGGCTGGCGCTGCCTTGGCAGCTCGCTGCGATCCCGCGGGGCCGTGCTCGCCGAGCAGCGCCGCAGCCCCGCTCGCTCCCTCCGTGCGCCGCTCCGGCATCCCCGCCTCGGAACGTGCGCTCTCCGGGGGCACAGCCCGGGGCAGCACAGCCCCTGCCAGCTGGCTGCCACCCAGCCTGCAGCGGGGACAGCGATTCGTCCTTCTCCTGAGCAGGGGAAAGGCGCTGCCTTTTGGAGGGTCAGGCGAGCGGGAGAAGGGGCAGGAATGCAGGAGGGAAAAAATAAAACCAAAAGCAAAGCTAGTGAGGCTGGGACAGCCTGGGCAAGTTTGGGAGATGATCTGTGTGAGTTTTATGGAGTTGATAAGCACCTGTCGTCTTGCTTTTTAAATATTCCTCTCCCCTGTGAAGCCTGTAGAGTCTTTGGGGTGGGAGAAAGAACTGAGTGTCACAGGAGGCTCTCCCTCGCTCTGTCCTCATTCGGCACAGTTCTGCTGCCTTCTATATTGCATTTGGCAGCAGTCACAGTGCTGACTTCCCAGCTAATGAAGATGTTTTACATTTAGGGAAGGCTGCATGAAATGAAAGCCACATTTACTTCACAACTGTTGTTGCAGGTTGCCTGTCCTTGGTGTACACAGATTTAGGCTCATGTAGAAAAGATCACAGAGCCTCTTTAGGTGCCTTTTCGGCCAATGGCCTTAGAAGGGTTACAAATCCATAAAATTGCCACCTTCTTTTACTTGTCCCTCAAAGAACTCCTCCACACCCTTTTTAATGAAACTCTCTTGTTCCATGGTCCAGAATCCTCAGTTTCAAAAAGAAACAAACACAACTGTAATATCCCCTTTGCTGCCATTAATTTGCCATTGTATGCTTTGCTTGCTTTGTTTTGTTTTTAAAAAGCAAGAAGTAAAATACTTCTGCTAACAGGGCATATAAAAGATTGTTGCTTTTCTGACCTCCCTATTATATTAATAAAAGCTAGGAAGACTTCAGTAGTGGTGGGAGATCATGTGCAGGCAGCCTCCAAAACCCAAAGCACTTACTTGCAGAACTAGTAAACCACAAAGCTTAAGATCTTGAAATGTAAATAGGAAGTTGGAGAGTTTACTTTAGAGCCAGCAGTGGTGAGTCTGTACAATGTTTATTTCTGCTTGCCTCCCAGCCTTTCCTAAAGCTTGGCAGAGATGAAAGGGAGGCTTTCTCAGCGAGTTATTAAAAGTTTTTGTTATGAGCAAGATTCCTTTGTTCCTGGCCTGGCATAATTCAAAGCTCAGGTATGCCTTGGTGATGGGGAGAATGGGATGTTCCTATTTAGCATATGCCAGTCCAGAGACATCAAAGTTTTGCACCCCAGAGCCTTGCTGGTAATCAACCTGTGCAGGGCAATGTATCTGAAAGCAATTTAATCTCTATTGTACATAAAGTAGATAATGTTCAGTAACATTCCCACAAAACTGTACATTCAACTGTCCTTGCCTTTTGTGAACAGATAGTTGAGTTCAAAGACTCAAATAATAGATGTGGACAGAGAGAAGGCTTTGAAAAATGCTCTGCTTGGAGAACCATGAAGGCTGATACTCAAGAGGCAACTCACTGGCGTCAGCGGAATCTTTGAAAATTCCAACACGCGCAGTGCTTTCCATGCTGTGCTTCTGCAAGCTGCCCTGTCTGACAGAGGATCAGGTTGTTGGATTTGGGCTGCTGAGCCTTCAGAGTACTTGCCCAGAGTAGCTGTGACTGCCCCATCCCTGGAAGTGCCCAAGGCCAGGTTGGACAGAGCTTGGAGCAACCTGGGATAGTGGAAGGTGTCCCTGCCATGGCAGGGGGTGGAACTGGGTGGACTTTAAAATCCTTTCCAACCCAAACCGTTCTATGGTTCCATTATTCTCTCTGCAGTGTCTGTGTGTTGGGCTTTCCAGGTCTGACTGCTAATAGGGCTCCTCTCTGTTCTTCACTCCTTTCCCCATGTTATGCCTTAGGAAGAGTGAGCAAGAGAGACTGAGCTTCTTACATTCTTATGTTGACACTACAAAGATTAACTGGTCTGCCTGCTGGAAATATTGGGCTGCCTAGTTTGGGTCCCTCTGCTTAAAAAAGTGAGGGATTGAAGGTTACCTGGTATTAGATTGAGCCCTCAATCCACCTGGCACCTTCATTTCTTAACTGTAACAGCTGTATATTTTAATAGGATGTGGGGGATTTTGCTTCTTCTGTTGTAGGAAGGAGATTGTATTCTGTACTGTGTGATTCTGGGATAGTTAAATGTTTGTCTTCCTTGACTGATGTTCACATGACAGCATCATTCCATTGTGGGGGACAGGACCAAGCAACTTACTTTTAATTTAAGTAGCAATATTCTAATTCTTGTTAATGTAAGTCCATCAGCAGCAGCAGCCTGTCATTGTAACAGAAGATTTTTGGTTTTTCTTCCCTGTATTCTTCAAAGTGATGCTATCAGATCTGACGGGTGCAACAATCCCATCAGGGCTGCAGGGTAACCAGATCTGGTCACTCCTCTCTAGACCCAGAAGGATGGATTGGCCTGAAGCCCAAAGTCTTGAGCAGCCCCAAGTGTCTTCCTGGAGTGCTCTGCTCCAAGGAGAGCTGCATAGGGGATTTTTCTCACATCACAAGCATACAAATGTATAATGAATGACCTTTCCAGATCCCTTGTCTCTCTTGTTTTTGTGAGTAGACATGAATTTGTTGAACAGCCTGCTTGCTCTGTGTGTCTAGATCTCAGGGAGAACAAAAAGGACTCAATTTTCTGCTCTTTTTCTTCCAATAACTGTAAAAGAATAACTAAAATATAAATTAAATGAGATATGATAAGGGATATTCTTGGTCACCTCCTAGATTTTTTCTGGGCTGTGGAACAATGAAATGGAATTTTCAAGGGAATACAATAATTGTATGAAAACATAAGAGTTTTCTGTTAGTTTTAAAATTTTGGAACTAGCCTTATTTGCAGTGAGGGTTGTGAAAGTTTGGGGTCAAATCCCATATTTTGTTTAGTGAGTTGGTTTGCTCTGTGATTCTGTCAGATTATTTATTGCTTTTCCTTGGTTCCCTCACTTGCACTATGAACATGAAGTGAAGCTGTGCAGACAAAGATCTCTCCAGTGCAAGGTGTGATATGGAAGTGCTGAGTATCAAGGGCTCCACGGTCAAGGGGCTATAGATGCAGTGCTGTTTATTCTTCTTAACAGCAACAGTTCCCCCACTCAGGCAAATTCCATCAGTCTTTGAGCATTAGGTTTCTTATTCTGGCTTTTTTCCTCCATTTCCAATTCTATTCATCATCTCGTGAATCAGTAGTTCTTCATCTAAGTTCCTTGTTGCTGTTCCAGCTGTGAATGGGGCAATATCTTGCATGGGGCAAGCTCTTTTAGGGAGAAAGTAAATCTCTTGTCATGGAATCCCTCTGGGAGCAAAGTGGGGAGAAGCATTAGCTGCTGCTTTTCTCCCAGTGTCAGCTGGGAATCACAGTTTATGCTGAGCTCATTGTTTATAGCTGTGGGTGAAGGCCTGAGGTCCTCTCTCACTGTTTACTCTGTCCTTGGGAGTTTGTCTCAGTAAGTAAGGGCTGAGTAAACACAGATCCTCAGGATTTACCCATTTAGTTGTTCAAATGTTTAAAAGTATGCTTTAAATAGTGTGTGAATGCATATCCCATATAATGTGAATCTGCTTCCAGCTCCAGGGGTACTGCAGGGGATTTATTGAACTGCAGCCATGATACTGTTGTTGGTAGTGGCCTTCACTGATGTAGAAAGAACACTTAGATAATGGGGAAAAAGGAAAATCTCTAAAATTCACTATATTATGCAAAAAATAAATAAGGAAGTCCTTAAGGTGTGTGGGAAGGGCATCGAGCCACAGAGACAAGGACTGAGTCTGCCTGGGAATCCTCAGAGCTTGGCTTGGGGTCCTGGAGGGCTTTTCTCAAGTACCATGTGAGGGTAGAGTTTGTTTTGCTATTTGTGGCATAGCTGTTCCATGTGTGCAATTCCCAGCCTTTCAGTCTGGGATGGGGTCTCAGTAGTCACCTAAAATAAGATTCTGCTGGAAGTTATATCTGAGACATGTTTGTTTAGGAACCAGAACTGAAGATTGAAGGGCTATGAGCTAAAGGAATAATTCTGAGACTTAAGAAACTCCAGTGTTCTTGTAAGAGACTTGCACTGGTCTGTAACTTGTCATTATAGTAAATTTATTTTCTACTGCACAATAGGAGGTTTTCTTCATGAAAACTGGGGGTTGTTTGCAGTATCAGTTACTTCTGAAGGCTTGGTTTCTTGTATTGGTTGAAGGTAAGAACAGAAATTTGCTTGAACTTCATTTCACTGGAGGCTGGGAGGACGTTTTGGTGTAAATTATTGTATATTTCCTGTATTTCTATGATCTTCCCTAAGATACCTGTTACTGCCCACTGTTAACAACAGGTTAGAAGGGACTATATGGCTTTTGGGGTTTGATTTTTTTTTTTAACATAAGAAGAGTTAGTTCATGCTGTGATGAGCTTTAAGGGATTTAACTTTCCATAGCAGCAAACTGTAGTGTTATCAAGTGCAAAGTTAGAATGGCTGTGCTGGAAGATTTATAATCTTCACACAAACTGGCATTTTGTGACAGTGAATATCTAATATCTATCACTGGAGGAGAAGTAAAAATAAATGGGTGGAATAAATGGTTGTAGCTCATTTGAGGCCCTGGATCCCCAGTGAACTATTGTTTTGAGAGGCACAGAAGTAACTGCAATGAGTCATGGAGCAGCACTGCTGCAGAAGGGTCCAGAACAGCATTTCAGCAAGGACACAAGCAGAAGCCATGGGGTAACCAGACAACCTTTCAGCCCATTTATCAAACCACTTGTAGTGCCCATTTCAAGGAAGGCGACACAGTAAATATGAGGAAAAAAAAAAAAAAAAGAGGTTAATGTGTATATCTGTATCCAGACATTTCACTAAATAAAACAATAAAATAAATCAATGCAGAACTGTTAGTGCTTAAGTGCTTAGCAAAAACCATCTGAATCCATCACAAATGGGGGCTTTTTTTTTTCTGTTTTGGATTTTGAAAACAATTTAGCAGATTAAAGGTCTTTTTTTACCAATTTCTGAAGGAAACCTTGACCTTTGGGAATACAGAGAAAAGGATCATAGGCTACTGTGTGTCCATCGTGTACTTTCCCAAGCTGAAACATAAATAAGCTTAATGTTAATGGATACTGATAAGAAGCAGAAGTAAGTGGATGTGAACATTTAAGCTTGGAACAGTCAAAATTCATCTAATTTAAAGGGTTTGCTGCAAAGCCGAGCATTCAGTCAGGGTCCCTGACAAGACTTTTGAAGTTCTTGCATCTCTGATTTAGGCAGAAGGAAATGGTGGATGTTGACTGAGTCTGGAATGATTACCCCTGCATTCAATCCCATTTAACTTCTTCCAGAGCTGAAACTTTCATCTCATCCCAGGCTTAATTCCAGGTTTTCTTCCTGGAATAAACAGGAGTTTAGCCTCACACACAAGGAGCACGAACTGCACCAGGGTGCAGACTTTCTGTGCAGGACACCAGGGTTGTTTTTCCTGTGTCCAGGGGCAGTTCCAGAGGCAGATGCTGTACTTAGACTTGTCTGTTCTCCTGGAAACTCCTCTCATCAGTGACTCTGGGTGACCTGATAATCTGGCGCTGCTCCCTAGACCCTCCTGGGCTCTCCCTGTGCTGATGCAGAACTTGGTTGATCCCCCTGCTCTAGCCCCTCTCTGGGAGTGGTTCCCTATTCTGGAATCCTGTCTCTCAACCATCTGACTGTGCCTGGTGAAACCCTTCACTCTACACAGCAGACAGCACCATTACTCTGAAAGAAAACATGCACACCGAGGCCTCTGAGCCCTTTTAGGGTATGACAATTTTAGAAAATCATTTGTTGGATCCCAGACTGATCCAGGACTTGCCTCTTTCTGACAGCAGTCTCAGGATCCAGCTTCCCAGGATGGCAGAGCTCCCCGAGCCCAAGCTGCTGTTCCCTTCCATCACCTGTGGGGCTCCTGACCCTGACTCACAGATAGGGCTCAGAGATTTTTGATGCTTCCTGGTGGAAGCTGAGAGTCTGCTGCTCACAATGCCTGGGAAAAGTCATGGTCAGGGATTGCTGGCAGAAGATCTCATAGAAGGCTGAGAACTTCGTGTCTATTCCACAGCTTTGATTTTTATATTTCCATTCTCTGACTGTTTCTCTCAAAACAATTACAGGTGGTCTGGTGGGGTGGTTAATTAGTGCTCCTGATAGTGCTGTCATTAAGTCATGCTCCTCTTCTAACTTGTGCTTTAAGTGGCCAACTTTCAAATGCTCATGTCCCATTACAGCTCCCATCTTCTGCAACCAGCAGGTAAAATTCAGCAAAGAACTGGAACAGTTTTTGAGGAACACATTCAGACATGGCCCTCTCAGCTTCTCTTTTATTAACATCTCTCCCTTTTTACTTAGATAATAGTAAGGCAAACAAAATGAAGACCATTTTTTGCTTCCAGTATAATTTTCTCCTTTTTTTCCTGTTTTTTTTTTTAATCCTGCTTTTGAATTTAGAGGTTTGAGTGCAAAAAGAGAAAGTCAAAAGTTTACAGTAGGAGAGGTAGGCTCTCTATTTTGCCCTGGGGAAAATGGCAGGATTTTATAATGTGAAAAGTATTGTTCTACTTAAAACAAATATCAGTTGTCCAGCTTGGCTGGTTAATGTTTAAAGCTAATATCATTGCCAGCTTCTTTCATAAGACTGGTATTAAAAAAAAAAAAAAAAAAGCAAAAATAAGATTTAAAAAATCCTTTTGTGCGATCGTGAAATAAGAGTAGGGGCAGATGAAGAAATGAACAGAGTAATCTATAGCGTGTATTTGTACCATGTCAGCAACTCCCAGCAGCACTCCTGGCCCTGGTTTCCTGTGCAATGTGCCAGGTCCCTGGGATCTGTCACACCATACACCACAGAGAGATGATGAGTAGAGGTGGTTTTGCTGGGCAACTGACCTCCAAGTTTTGCCCATAATAATTTATTCATGTGGCTGTACCCTAAGACGTTCTAATACCAAACATACCTTGGGCTGAAAATTGATGCAGCCTATTGGAAAAAATACCCACAGCCAGCTCAGATGAAAAAGCTGGACCTGGCTGCTGCCTGAAAATGGGGCCTCAGGAGGTGCAGGGGGTCACAGCAGTGAGTTAGTTCAGCCCCAGAGCATCCACTGTCAGAAGCTTTTCTCAGAAATGCAGCTTCAAACTGGTTTTAATGGCAGATATCCAGAAAAGCTGCTCATACAAGTACAGTCTCTGACCTCTTTATTCCCTGCCTGATCTGTTGCATTTCTAAAATACAGCAGAGCAAAACAGGGGTGGTTTTTTGGTAAATATGATTTTTTTTGTTGTTATCAGTTTTAAACAACATTTTAATTGATGTGTTCTAACTCTTTTAAGAGCCAATGTCTTCCTTTTCTTTTCCTTCTCTAGATGAATTTCTCTTTATACCAGTAAATATAAACTACTTCTGCTGGTCCAGTTTAATTCCTCTTTATACCAATAAGTATAAACTCAGTACAAGTTGAATAACTAATATTATTGTGAGTCAACCTATTATTTTATTAAAAATCATAAGTTTTATTTTTTTTTCAAATGCCTTTCCTTATTTAGCCTTTAAAAAAATCTAACTGTGCAAATGTTTAATAAACTCTGTGAAGTCTTACTCAAATTGATTCTTGTTAGATATAGAGCTGGGTAGTGCAGTATATAGTCCCAGTGTATAACTCACCTGAAATATTTTCAGAGATGAAGCAATCAAGTTGCCCTTGGAGTGTGGTTGCTTTATTGCACATTAATCACATACCTGGTTTGGCCTCTAGTTTGTAGACCAGTTAATGTTTTATGGAGAATTTAGAAAATTAGAAATAGTTCTGCATGTGTGTCATTCTCATTTTGCTGCCCTTCTCACACAGGTTACTACTTGGAGTAAGAGGTAACAGTAGTCCCCAAGAATTCATTTTTGTCTCCTAGTTTTAGGCTGTACTGAGAGTTTTGTTTGGGAGGTTATTAATATAGGGATTGAATTTTCCAAGTCTCTGTGGCATAGCCTTGGCAATAAGTGATGAGGTGCATATTCAGTGAGGCATTCATGGAAGTGTTTTGTATCCCCTAAGCCAGAATTCTTCAGCTGCCTGTAAACAGGTTGCCAGAACCATCCGTGGGTGGGTGAGCTCAGGCAGAGCCCCAAAGTCCTCGTCCTCTCTCTGTTGTTGTTGTCACTTGTGTGACTTCCATCCTTCCAGTGGGATAAAGTGAGCTCTGTGCAAGGATTTTTGTGGTATGGTCTTAATATCATGGCAGAGTAAATCTGTCACTGAGGATGGCTCAGGCCATGCCAGCCTGTCACGTGGGGCAGAGCGGGTGACTTGCCCACCACGAGCTATGCAGCTGCATAGCAAACCCATGATGGCCAGGGGACCTGAGCTTAAAATACAAGCAAATAAATTGCTGGCAGTGTATGACCTGTAGGAATTGGAATATTAATAAATTTTAATTTCCTTTGTGTCCTGAAGTACATTTCTTGTGTCCCAAGATCTTATTTTCTTAAATATATCTTACATCAGGCTGAAGCTAGAGTACTATTTTGTGTTTAGTATGTAATTACTGCTACTAATAGACATGTTTTAAGAAGTTGACTTGGTGCACCATACATTTAACTTAGAAAATAGCCTCCAGAGCTATGGGGACGCTTAGTTTTAAACCCATTTAAAGCTTGAGAAATAATGTCAGGATGGCAATTTTAGAGTAGGATCAGTTCACTGAAAACACAATTTCATGCCCCAGCTCTGCCCAGTTTATATATATGTGTATATATATCTGTATGCCACCAGCAAGTGCTGTTATTAAATCACACATTCAGTAGCTATTACTGTGACCTAAGTTTGAACCAGAAACCTAGAAATGAAACATTCTTGGGTTTCCCTTTGAGTTCTTTCCTTTTTTTTTTTATGAATCTCTTTCATTCTTTGTCAGAGAGTTGGGGTCGAGTAGCTCTATAAGACCCATCTGTCAGCAGAAGCAAAATGATACAGTTTTCTTAATGCAGGATTTTATGCATCCATGTAAGGCCTCTGAATTGAATGACTGTCAGTGTTCTCAATCCACAGTCAGTCAGGAACTTTGGAAGTTAAAAGTCAGCAAAAAAGTTAATGAAAGTATTTGACTTGTCAGTGATCAAAGTCCAGAACTGTAAAGAGCATTTATTAGTTGGTGACTGATATGGTGCTTTTTCTTGTTTCTTTCTCTGCTCTCTCCTTTAATATCTTAGATCTTTTCTTCATACCTGTCTTAGCCTAACAAAAGCAGCTGTTATTCTGAATTTCTGGCTATAGAAGCTGATAAGTGAGGTGATTTTCAAACAAATTTTCTGACCTAGCAAATAATTACCTTAAAAAGTTTTGACTCTAATGTGACTGTACTCTAAAAGTAGAATAAAGGATTAAACTTGCTTTCATGGCAGTGAGTGTAAGTCAAGAAAAGTCCCAGAGAAATGATTTCCTCTCTCTATGGCATGTTGCAGGTAAATAGAGATGCTGATAGCAATAGCAGAATGCTGCCATATATCAGAAACTCAGTATTAAAAAGCAGAAATTTAAATGGCAGAAGATGCATCTAGCATATATACCCTTTTAATACCCTTTTAATATAAAGATTTGTTTTTCAGGTAATAGCCAAATTCTCTGTCAGTTTTATTGAAGGAGTTTGTGTGAGCCTATACCAGCAACAGATGGTGTCAACTAGGGAAGAAAATTGCTGAAATTCATGCCTCACAAAGCTGCTCTCTCCAGCATGGTGTGTTTTATTTTATCTTGTCTCTGATTGCCCTAACATTTACATAAAGCTGAGGAGGAAGCACAAGCATGTGCCTGGTCGTTGTGGCTGGTCCAGGAAAACAGAGCTAAGTGAAACAAATCTCACAGTGCCACTTGCTCCTTTGGCATGGCTGGGTGCCCAGGTGAGGCTTGTCTGTGAAGGTCTCTCTTCTGTCCTGTCCTTGAAGCCAGGGACAGTCCTGAGAGCTGAACTTGGGTTAAAGGCACTGACTCCTCTGTTCACTCACATGAGCTGTGAATTAGCCTCTTCTTTTTTTTTTTTTTTCCAGGTAGACTTTTATAACTGAAATGGATTTTTTTGCTTGCCTTTGTTTTAAAGGGAGAGGCAACTGGGAAGGACTAATCTAAATTAAATACATTACAGATCTCATTAATGCCATTTAAGCAGGTCCTTTCTTAATTTACCTTAGTTCTATGTAGTCTTTTATATTTCAAAAACATTTTTCATTTCTGTGGGCTGCCAGATGTGCTGCTGATACCTTCTGATCTGAGGTAGTTTGACACTGATTTTCCCAGCGCACGCCAGGGTTCAAGTCTGGCCTGTAACTCATCCAAATGATCTATTCATAACAAAAAGTGCCTTCTGGCAGTTGCACCACAGCTGAATATTGTTAAACTGAATTCATCCTTTCATTTGTTTCTGATTGCTCTATAATGTTTACATATCTTACATATTAGTATGATCTTTTATAAAGCACACGCTGAGGTTAAACCCGCCCAGAGAGAACTTTATTTCCCTTCTTCTCCCTTTCAGAAGGTGTGGAACTCTTTTTTTTTTTTTTTTTTTTTTTTTTTTTTTTTTTTTTTTTTTTTTTTTTTTTTTTTCCCTGTCAAATGAGCAGGAATCTTGGAACTGCTTAGTGTTCATTTCATCCAAAGCAATGGGGCTGAGCAAGCAGGAATGTGTGTGGTGGGGAGGCAGGGAAAGGTGACATTTCCTTGCACAAAAGGATTGTCCCCCATCCCCAGACAGAGTAACTGTGAGGTGGAATTGCCTGTCTGGGTGTAATCCTTGTCTGAGCTGGCATCATCACCCATGAGGGCAACAGTCCCTGTGTGAACACGTTCAGCTGAAATATTTATAGATGCAGCTTATGACTCAAAGTCTGAACAGGTTCAGATTCCTCTCGTCTTCTGTCTTCAAATTCCTGCTGCATTAATTGTGCAGAGATCACTCTCACCTCTAGCAGAGGATATCCTGTGTTTCAGTTTCACTCTATATAAAAGATAATCACTGTTGCTATGTCTCGCAGTGGGAGTGTGTCACAGGAGGAATTTCAGTTCAATGGAAGGCAGAAAATCTGAGGCTCCCTTTGAATTTGTATTTTAACTTCCAGAGAAGGATGACATCTCTTATTTGCTTTAAAAATAAAAATCAATTGCCCATAAATCTGAAACACATGTTGTTTTTCTAGCAAAAAAGATTAAGGATTTTCTTAAGCTCATTAAAGGAAAAAAAAAATAATGACATTGATCCTCCTATATCACCATAAGAATGTCTGAGGGCAATTGAGAGCTGTAAAAGAGACATGGTGTTATTGTAACCAAAATAGTCCTGAATCTGGAAAACTGTGCTTTTCTTTTCTTCTGGGTTCTGCAGCAAACTTTGCGCTGTTTCTCCATCCTCATGCCTCTGTCTAGTCATGTGTTTTAGTGGGATTGAGTGGGATGTATACTCAAACAGAATTAGGACCTTTTATTATGAAAATACAAATGCCAGCTGCTGCGTGGCTTGAAAGATTTAATCACCGTCCAAATATTTCAAGGAGGGGAAATGGAAACCATTTGCTGTTTCTGATGCATATAGCTACAGGAGGATGCTCACCCTGTTGCTTCTCAAAGATTGTGTATCTGTTTTGGGGAGTTTATTATTCCAAATTTTCTTCCTTTCTGTGTGCATGAAAGCCCAGAGTCTGCAAAATGTGAGTTAAACTCCTTAAGTAAAAAGGGGGAAATGGGAAATCTGATTATGTCCTATCATCAGTAAAGCCCAGCATGACAGCCAGTGTTCTTTATTCCAGTTAAAAGTTCCCACAGCAACAAAACTGATAACCAAGTGCCCTGCTGGCTTTATTCATCAGTGTGGCAATTCCCAACGCCCTCGTTTGCTCTGTTCATGTGTTGAAAGTTTGCTGGAATGTGTACAAATGGTACTTTGGTAGTAAGAGGATAGGAAGGTCTCAGTGTAATGTGAGAAGAGCCAGCATGGAAATATCCTGTCCTAAATTCCTGTGAGTGTCCAAAACACAAAGCCAGAAGTACAGGCTGCAGGGAGAATTTGGTCTTTTAATGACTCTAAACATTTTTACAGGAGAATTCAGTAAATAGTAGACTAATGACAGAAAAAAAGGTGTGGGTTTTGGTTTTTATTTTATAAACTCTATTGTCCTTCTTGATGTTGAGACTTTACCCTGATTTCATAAAGCATCTTGAAGCCTTTAATATCCTTTGGCTACTTGTTTTTTTCAGGTGACACAGCAGTTGAATTTTAAGCTTGATCCCTTAGCCATAACCAGGTTTTTCCTTCAGCAGACTGCAGAACCCTGAAAAGTTCTCTGCATCACAAATATTTTGAGATAAGCCTTCAAAACCCCAGGCCTCTTCTGCCTTAAATGTACCTTGTCACCTCCTGGGACACTGTGCTGTGTCCATGGCTGTAGGGTGGGAGTGAGTTAAGATGTTTGGGTTCTCCCCATGCTTCCATCACCAGTTCAGAGCAGATACTGACCGGGAACTTTGACCACATGCTATGTTCTCAGTAAGGTCAGTGTAGTGGAATTGGTCTAAAAATCAGCTTGTTTTAGGATTTGCTTTTTGTTGTGCTTCATTTTGTTATTGAAATCGTAAAAGAAGGCTTGCCCCATCGAGGTGATGAAAACTCAAAGCTGTATTAATTTGTAGTTTTAAGAGAAAACAAAACAAAACCAAATGTCTTTGCAATGTTTTTGACGTAGCTTCGTCCACTTGGAGTCATAAATGCCTTTGTAAATTCAGTGCAGCTATTCTTGCTTTTTAATGGGTTTAGTCAGCCAAAATCTTGCACAGACACACAGACATATGTGTACACATACATCTGTAGGGAAAGTAAGTCAGGGCATCAGAGCTGATAAGGGAGAACCAAGCAGGATTCCCAGATTTGTTAGATGCCTTCCTGAGAGAAATCTGCATTTCTTGACACTGTGGTGATGTATTTTGAAAAACAAATTTTTGTTGTTTTGTTTTCCTACTTAACTTCCTGACAAGAATCAGCTGTACTGTAAGTTTATGGCTTGAGCAGACTATTGTTTGTGCAGAAACCTCCCTGCTGCTGTATTTACTAAACATGTGTGATGCACAAATGCCAGTAAACTGCATCTTGGAGCATATTCCCTACTGGCTAGTAAAAACTGCCTTTAAAGTTCAGCCTGTTTAAATATAGAGAGAATGTGCATCAAGTTTAACAGGAACAGGCCTGAATTTTTAATTATTCTCAAAACTGTTTTGATGTGAAGTCCAGGCTTTATTGAATTCAACAGCAAACCTTGAGCATCCTTCAATAAGTCTAGAATTTTGCTATTGAAGAGCAAGGTCTAAATACAAAAAAACCCATTGTCCCATTGACTAAGACCTATCTTTTTGCTCTTCAGCATTGGAAACACACAGACTGATTTTGTTAGGGAATTAATTCTCTTGTATCCTTCTCTGCTAGTAGTTCCCACCTTTTAGAAAACAACAGTTGCAGATTTAGCCATCATCAGTGGGAAGTGCAGCATAAGTCATGGGCTGGTGTAGGACTGCACTGCTGTTCTCTTTTCCCAGTGAAATCACAGCTGTGTCTCACTTGAGTGAATGGATTCTGCTTCCAAGAGAAGCCTGGCAGGGCATGGATGGTCTGTGTCCTCCAGCCCCTGCTGCAAGAATTCCATGTTCGTCCAGTGGGGAATTCACAATTAGTCTTTGGAGCAAGTCCTGGGACCCAAGTCCCACCATTCCATTCCCAGTGTGTTCTGGCCTTGCTTGCTAGACTGGACAGAGATCTGCTGAACCAGGAGGGAAGTCTAGAAAGTCTGTCTGGTCTATTGAAAGTGAAACCACTTTGCAAGAGGAAGGAAAATGCCCTCCACCCTTATAAAATGGTAATTTGCATCTTCTGAAGGAGAGAAAGGAAATGAAGCAGTGTCTCCCACATCCTGAGTGGTCTAACCACAAAAGCAGGGAGTGCAGGGGCCAGGCTGTCACTGCGCTGGGGATATTGGTGTGTGAGTGGTGCAGCACTGCTCCGTGCCTGGGAGACACTGCTCAGATATCTGCCTGATCTGCCCTCACAGGAAGGAGTGGTTTGTGTAAAGCTCAGCCTAACTAAGGGGCAGAATCTGGTGTTAACCCAGGCATGTCTGCTGCTGAAGCCAAGCAGATACCAGCCCAGGTGTGCAGCTGAGGCACCCAACTGTCCTGGCAGTGATGTGAGGGCACTGGAGCTTGGGCTTCCACTGCCAGCATGGAGCTGATGGCAGCACTCGAGGGACGCCACTGTCCTCTGCCAGCAGGATTGCCTCCTCATTCTGAGCTCTCCAAATGTACAGGATGGGTGCTCTGGAAACTCCTGTGGTCCACTACAGTGCCTGTGTTTGCTCATGCCAATCGAGCAGAGTATTGTATCCCACTAGTCACTCTAAATAAGGCCTTTTTCTGGAGAAATGAGGCAGTTTCCCTCTCTGTGTAAAATACAGCTCCTATTCCTGAAATTTCTTACTTTCTGTTTGGCCAGGCGCAGCTGTTCTGTCAGTGGGGATGAGTGAGTTGTGGGCTGTGTCTTGTCATCTAAAAATTATGTAGATGAGAGAAAACATTTTTCCATGGTTTTTTTTAGTAAATTTCTACCTGTACATCTCCTCTTCTGCTGGTAATTCCAGTGGAGAAGCAGGAATTGTCTCAGTATTGGACTCTGATAGCTGCCAAGCTTTAATTGTGAAGCTCCTACTTTGACAAGCACTTGGATTCACTAGAGCTTCCTGTTGCTTTTCCAGGTCAGTGAAACCCCCATTTTTGTGCCTGGTGTTTGGGGACCATATTTCTCTGCCATGGTACCTGGACTGTGGTTGAATGAGGGAGGCCAGAGTGCTACAGGAAAACTGGTGAGTGTTTGGTGACTGGCAATTCTGACCTGAAACCTCTCCATAAGATCATGGGATGTACCAGGCTGCTGAAAGCAATTAACAATTAGATGAGTGTTATGTCTGTTATGTAATACTAATTTGCATAGAGATAGGGATTAATATACAGGGCATGTCTTCCTTTTATGGTGGTGATGATGATTATTGTAATTATCTTACAGGCAAATTGGCTTCATTCTTTGCTTTAGCAGGAGGCTGACACAGACTTTGAGGTGAAGAAAATGATACATACTGTGTTATATAGATCAGTTGTGTTCATTGATGGGCATAAATGAAAGATATATGGACAGAATAGTAAGAATAGTAATATAGTAACACATTATTCCATCACCTCAGTTGTTTCCCTGAATACAAAGAATCTAACAATATTAGGTTAATTTAATTTACCAATGAAAATTAAAGCCAACCAGGGTTCACTAAAAATGAGTTTTCTTATTTACAGGAAGGCAGTCAGAACTAAAACACTGATATCAAATTTAAAGAAAGGCTACATGTACAGGTTTAAGCTTGAGCCCAAAAGTGTCAGCAAGTCCTTGGTGACTGCTTAACCCTGGGGCTTCTGGGACTCCTTTTGATGATGCCTTGTGAAGGCTAAACTAGAACAGAGGCTAGAGAGAGTTAAAGAATAAAGCAGGGATTTATTAAAAGGATCTTCTCAATGGATCCACCTTGGGCAGCACAAGAGCCCAGGAAGGGCTACATCCAAGATGAACCAAAATGGCCACAAAATGGATGAGTGGTCACGGGGTACATTTGTGTAAGTTTTGGTTCATTTGCATATTGGAGTTTATTGTCCAGTTCTAGCTTTAGCCCAGGCACTCACACCCTGCTTGTTTTTCTCTCTCCAGCCCACGCTGTTTGTGCTCTTGGGCTGAGATTTGGATCATTTGTCCTTGATGCCCAGCTAGAGAAAGAATTGTTTTGTCTCCCTACTCTATGAAGAGAGCTCACCATCCCTTAACGTGAAGCTCAGAACTGCACACTAAAGCAGCACAGAACCTGAAAATAGAAAAGCCAAAACCTGAGGCATCAGTGTCACCTTGCCCAACCTGTGGAAACCCTGGCTGCCCTCAGGGCTGAGCTGCAGGGGCCTCTGGAGAGGCTGCAGGAGACAGCCCCAGGCCTGTGAGTGTCCCTGCAAGTGCAGGTGGGTTTGTTCTGTCGCAAACTGCAGCTGTAATCACTCCTGACTCAGCACCACCCATCTCTTTACAAGCCTGGAGATGGGAGTACATGGCCAGGAAATGCACTGGGGCATTGCTGCATTTAAACATTCCATATGGAACAGTCACTGAATGAGAAGCAGAAATCCTCCTGGATCAGGAAGCCCAGACACACCCCAGGGTGAGCTGTGACTGGGGATCCCTCCTGAGCTCTCTCCTCGGCCACACCAGCCTGACATTCCTCTGTGTCACAGCTGCAGTGGCACAGTCATTCCTCCTCCTGCTGCCTGGCTTCCCACCCCACCTTCAGCCCATCCTTAGCCTCGTGGCTAAAAACTTTTTAATTAATAATTAATAATAATTTTTAATAATTGCTTTTGCAGCAGGTGGGATGATGTGTGTGCTTTAAATTTTTCAGGTAAAGATTGGGTCAGGACCAAAAAGTGTCCCATTTTACAAATAACTGCTACAACCAGACATAAAACTAAATCATGCCCATATAAAATAATAAATGTATGCTCACAGCTCTCACATTTTTCAAGGAAAATAGAAAATCTTGTGTGCTGTTTTGCAAGAACACTTTTGAGAAGGAAGTTGCTGTGTGCTTAATTCTGAACAGGTAAATACACTTATCTAAGATCCAGACAGGATACAGGCAGTCAGTAGTTGTTCTTGGCTGGCTCACAGTGGTTCCACACTTAAAATGTACAATGAGAGTTAAGGCTTTTGAAAAAGATGATTTTAAAAATCCTTTCCTCTCTTGTACCAGAGAACAAGGTGTTCCTGAATCATTAAAGAAATTACTGGGAAAAATGAACGTCTTGTTAGGACCAACAGCAAAAGTCAGCTTGAAGTACTGTTAGGAATATTAGGGAAAACACTCTTGGAATATCCCCTGTGGTTTTCTTGAGGTGGTGTGAACAGAAGACACACAGGGAGCCATGGGAGGAGACACTGCCTTGTGCACTGTGCAGGGTACACTGCATTTATTATCTCTGTCATTTCAAAGCTCCTGCTTTCTCACACCTAAAGTTATCTGAAAACAAACCAAAAAAAAGGGCACATTTAGGGATTCTTTCCATTGCATGATCAACAGCCCAAGGTGAATTATTTCCATAAAATTCGAACAGTCTGATCAAACTTCTTGAAAGTAGAGTTGATCCCTTTAAAAAGCTCTAATTTTGGGGGGATATAGCTGCAAAAGAAATCAGTTGGATTTGGAAAACTGTTTTAGATAGAGTCCAAGTGAAGAATTAAGAAGTCCCTTGTTCTGTAAATTCTTGTTTAGTTGTATATTCAATGGGGTTTTACACTGTATTTTCGAAATTTATAAGAAGAAATATATTGCAAAATGGAGACAAAGGAAGGCATGACATCATTGCAAAATGTGAAATAAAAAATAACAGAAAAGGGTTTCTAGATGCATCCCTCATGTGGCCGTGGCTTGAATTAAGGGCAAACTTTGTAACTCCTGTAACAGTTCTGTGTAACAGTGTTTTCAGAGCAGACACCCATATATGATGTTTATTTATAGATTTATTTCTGAATTTATGAGCTGCCCCTGTGTTCTGAAGAGGTTCTGCAGGATTGCAGAATTCAGGCCTGAGCTGTGTTTCTGGTGCATGCACACGTTTGGCCTCTGTCTTTGATGCTGATCTCAGGGAGAACAGCCATGCATTACTTTCTTTGCTGTGTTCATCATGGGTATGCTTCATTATGTGGTTCAGGACTAGACTCATGCTGTTAAGATTAAATACTAATGTGATTTGCTGTCAATAAGTACTGCCAAATATACTCAGTGCTTTTGAGTAGCTGTAGTTTTGCCTCCTTTAGCTTTTACTGTCACCTCTGATGGGATATTACCAAGAGGCCACAAAACCTGCTGAATTATTGCCTTAAAAGCCCATATTATTCTACCTGATACTTTGTTTTGTGAGTAATGGTAACCACTCTGGAGTGAAAGGACAAGCTGATTTATAAATTCAGCATAAGACAGAGCTTATATTGATCCTCTTTTATAGCAATAATTGCTTCTCAGGGTATACATTTTGTTTCCTGCAATGAATGCACGAAGCATTTATCAGGATGACAACACACCTTGTGTTTTATCATAACAGTGTGATAGAGAAAGATGATGTAGGGATTTGGGCCAAGAAGATGCTTCTGGTGGAATTCCAATGAGGGTATCCATGCAGAATGGGACAGACTAGAGGACATGCAGGGGGTGTTGGACAGGCAAAAGTCATTCTTTCACCTTACTCCCCTGACTGAGGAGCTGCATGCTTAGCATTTGGCCTGGGTTTGGTGCAAGGCTGGTTGTTTTTCTTACTGTTTATATGCCAAATCCTGAATTTCAGTGGGAGTTTTGCCATTGGCCTCGCTAGGACTAGGATTTAACACTTCATGAGTAATTTAGAAGCTCTCTTGTCTTTGTTAGAGCTATGACACTGCCTTTGCCTTTTCCAGGATTGAATTTTCAAGATGTAATCATCCTCAAAATGCTGCTTTTCTCTTTTTCAGATCGATCATGTGGTGCGAGGCCACGTCGCCTTCCCAGAATTAGAGGCAAAGGCTGAAGCCAGGTCACTGTTTTATTCCTTTATCACACACCTGCCTCACAGACTGATGCACACTGTATTCCCAGCAGTGTCCTCATTCTCACTCAGGGGAATTAAGTCTGATAGCAGGCTGGAAGTATTTACAAAGACTTTCCAGGTGATTGCTCATAAACGTAAGGTTTAAACTCCCCTCAGATACCTTTGGCATATCTAAGTAATCATGTTAACTTTTTGCTTTTCTATCCAGCCCAAGGTATTTCTTGATTCTGTAGCACCAGCCCTGTTCAGCAGACCTCCATGCCTTGGGCTAACAATATGTCTTAATTTGTAGGTGAAATAATTAAGCTCCAAGGATGGGATGTAGCTTAATTAGGAATATATTATTCAGTATTTTTGAAACAGTCATCTAAAGGAAGGTGTAGCCACCGTATGAGAAACTCCTGCTTGGCAGCACAAATAGAACAGAGAAACACACAGGATGAATTTTCAGACAAAGCTTTAAATGGAGGGGTGATTTGGAGGTAGCTCCAGGATTCCTTGAACAAGAGGCTGTGTGTGATGTGGAATTTGAGCTTGTTCTGCTTTAGAAGTGGATGAAGACAGTTCAGACACTTCTGTCAGGCCTGGACTTCCTCAAGCTTTTTTGGCCTGGATTCATTCTGAGATGGTTCACATCACTCCCAGAGAGGTCTTAGCTGAACAGTTGGGCACATTGGATGAAAATGTGATTCTCTTAAATGTCTTTTTCCTCCTTAGATTAAAGAAAAAACCCAGCAAACTTGGCATTTTCCCTTCAGTTTCTCCCTCTGGTCTGAGAGGCAGGGCCAGTCCTGATAGATGGATTAAGCACGTGCTGTTACAGAGATATTTTCAGTCCTCCCTGGGGAGATAAAGCTCTACCTGGTTTCTCTGGATGACCCTTCCTTGCCTTGCAGGGCCCACTGCCTTACTTGTTTGTTAAGAACTTGACCAGGATTCCCAGAAATGTATTGGACTTCATTCAATATGAAACAGATTCATGCTTCCTAGAATTCTCTTTGTTGTTCCTTGGAAAAGGAAATCAGGAAATAAATGCATCTGTGTATGTTTGGAATAAAGATTGAACTGGGTCGTTTTCAAAATTCTGGCTTCCAGGCCATTTTTCCAGTGCCCCCATTTGAAGCACGAGCATAAGACAAACAGTTTAGTCTGTGATGCCAGGATAAACCTTTTTTTTTTTTTTTTTGTGTTGGAAAAATGCCTATGGAGTTAGCCTACTTGTGTCTGCTGGGTCTGATACTGAACTGACTGACCACAAACAATGCCACAGTGCAAAAACTGAGATTGTGATGTGAGCAGGACACTAAACACAGAATATTGGCAGTAGAACTCCATATTATCCAAGGGTATGGTATCATAACTTTGGATTTGAGTCTCCTGCAGTTAGTAACATGGTGGAGAACAGCACTGATAGTAAGAGTTGTAATACTTTATAAAAAGAGTGATAATATTTCACTAAGTTAATTTGCTCAATGGTATTTTCATAATGCTTTCCAGCTATCACTCTCCTAATGAAACTTTGGTATTGCTATAAATTTACTAAACAAGTCTCATATTAGTTCTCTCATCTTCTGTCTCCCTGTCCTTCTCAGATATTTGTTAAATTTAAAGAATTTCATTTGTATGAACAAAAATCAGGAATGTTGAAATTTGAACTTCTTTTTTTCTTATTTTTTCTTTTCTATTTTTCCATGATTCCCCAAACTTCAGCCTTATCCTGGGTACAAGCAGCAGCATTGAATATACATATGACTTAATATATTAATGACTTAATATTAATGACTTAATATACACAGAATATACATATTCTGTGTATATTAAGTCATATACACAGAATAAAAATAATCCCAGAATCACAGAAGGGTGTGAGTTGGGAGGGACCTTAGAGCCCACCCAGTGCTACCCCTGCCATGGGCAGGGACACCTTCCACTACCCCAGGTGCTCCAAGCCCTGTCCACCCTGGCCTTTGACACTTCCAGGGATGCAGGGGCAGCCACAGCTTCTCTGGGCACCCTGTGCCAGGGCCTCCCCCTGGCAGGGAACAATTCCTTCCTAATATCCCATCTAACCCTGCCCCTCTGGCACTGTGAAACCATTCCCCCTTGTCCTGTCACTCCTGGCCCTTGTAATTGTCTCCATCTTTCTTGAAGGCTCCCTTCAAACATTGTATCTTGTTTTGGAGGATTATTGGTGATGGTAAATGATTTCACTGGAATTCTCAGCAGAACAGATCAGAGAATTTGCTTTATTATGTTTAAAGGTATTCTCTGTGTGGCTGTAGGAGTTTGAATCTGTTCAGCCTTTGCAGATAGCCATGGAGGGGAAACCAGATGAGAATTCCATACTGTGGTGTGCAATTCCATGTTGCTTTTCCTTCCCATGCTGGGTGCAGTGAAGAGTTAAGCACATGAGTATCTGGATCATTAAATAAAGAACATCAGAGGTCACAAAGACTCTTGGTTCCTTGCTCTCACCTCCTTCTGCCTCCCCAAATCTGTCCTCCCTTTCTCCTGAGGCTGGTGAGAGGCAGGTTTGGAATGGCTGGTCCCTGCTGAGCAGCTGATCTGGGGAGTTTCCCTGTGCAAACTCTCCTTTGCTCCACCAGAGCAGATTTCCAGCTGTTTTAGCAGCAGTGCAGAGATTTGTGGTGGCTTGGGAGGGCGTGAGAGGCTCAAACAAGCAGCTCTGACCACTGCTGCTGAAGGCCAGGCTTGTGCAACCCTCCCAGTCCTATTCCTGGGTTCTTTTTTACCCTTCTTTTACTGGAAGTGGAGAGGGTTGAATTACACAAGGATTTTCTGGACAATTTAAATGTAGTATTTGGTCTATCTGATGGGCACAATATGTGAGCACCAAAACTTGGGGTTTTTTAGGGAATTCAGTGAGTTGCAGAAATTGCTGTGATGCATCACTTTTGCTCTTCATCCTTCGTATTGTGTAGGTCTGACATTTAGTCATCACTGCTCTGTTAAATCCTGTACAGGTAGATTAGAGTAGGAAATTTAAAGAAATAATATGAACCTTTTTGCTTTAAAGTTTAAAAAATTCTGTTTTCTAGAATGACCATTTCTAGTCTGATAGAGAAGGAAAGTGTCTAACTGGCAGCAAAGCTTGTATGTCCTTTAGCACTTGGTGAAGTGCTGGTTTAGGGCAGAATTCCCTTTCCTGTAGATGTCAATGTCATTTCCCCATCTAAAGAGATGTCTCCTGAAAATAAATCATTGAAGTTACACACACAACATCCACCAGCAATTCTGGCCTCTTTCTAGCCAAATATAAGAATCATATTGGGCAGTTCTCTGTGTCTCTGGATGGTTTAGAACCTTTTTTTTTTTAAATTTAGAAATCAAAACATTTTGGATGTTTTTTTCCCCTGAAAGATACCTGCAGGCATCCTTCAGATTAAATACCAGCCTCTGGTTGCTTTCTGAAGTCATGTCCCACGTATGAACACAGCTCTGGGCAGCCTTGCATCAATTTCTTATTCTCTGCTTTCTGCACAGTTCCTTTTTCATGGCAACAGCTCGTGCTGAGCTCTGCAGGTCAGAGGCAGCTGCCACTGATACTTTCACAGAGAAGAGCAGAAAAAGCTCCAGGAGGTGATGGTGTTATACTGTGTTAAACACTAAAGTGGTAAAACAGGCTCTGGCAGGTGTTTGAGGGATTTTGCTGGTCACTCAGTCCAAATGTAGTGCCTTGAACCCTTATCTATATTTAGGGGAAAAAAAAAAGTGAAAAGGTGTGGGAAAAAGTGTAATTCCAAGGTTATGTGGATCTTAAGCATATTTGGCTCAACTTCAGCCTCCTTTTGTTCAAGTCCTTGTGTTCTGACAGAGCTGCACAAATGGCTAATCCTTGTGAGAGCAATCAACCAGGATGGAGAGGAGAGGAGAGAGAGGCTGGGATGTCTGGTGGTTGAGTGAAGCTTTCCTTTTTTATCCTTCCCAACAGTCAAGCCATGATTGAGACTGGAATTAAAACTACTTTATCCTTAGCATGTACTGCTTGTAGTGGAGTCTTTAGGGACGGAGAAAGCAGGGCCGCTTTTCCAAGAACAGGAAAGAAATGATGGTGACCTCCAAATTATCATAATTCGGGTCCAGGAAGACACATAAAGCACATTTAAGGGACGTGAATAATGATGTAAATTAGTTATTTTAATGTCTTCCAAGTGTACTTCATTTTGAATGATATCCTCTGATAATGTACACATGGTAAGGTATAATTGAAAAAACATGCAGCTGAATGGTTGAATGCAAAGTATAAATATACAGCTGCTAGTGGGTCAGAAGTCAAACTAGTAAAGCATATGCCAAATTCCCTTAGGGATCTCATTAGTGCATGATTGAATATACATGTAGAGGCTAAATGAATATCACTGTTTGGGTCTGCAGTGGATGAGACAATGACTAATCAATTGTAATTAGGGTTAGATGCTATTATTGACCCACATGTCTAGAATTAAATGCCCCGCTTGGAGATTTCCAAGGAGTTGGAAAATATCTATGGGTTTGTTTGTGATAGGATGAGTGTTTGAAAAAAAAGATTCTGAGCATAATTGCAACATTTTTTAAATGGAATGTCACTAGAGTCATTGCAAGCCAAGGCACTGAAGAATTCACCATTAGTCTTGAGTCCAGGAAAAAAGTCTGTTGGATATTGTGGAGTTGGGTGTAGCATCTGAACTTAGATACAATCATATTTAGGCCCATGTTGGGCTCCTCCCTAAAATAGCAGCCACTCACTTTCTCTCCTCCACCCTTAGTGCTGCATTTTAATCATAACACACACTGAAATAATTATGGTTTAAAAAAGGAAAGCTGTACATCCAGCGCTATTGATTAATCAGAGAAATGTTTAAACATTTGCAAAGGAATTGGGTTTTCATTTCTCTCTGGAATCCTCTTTACTCCTCCCTCAGCTGTGGGAGAGGAGCAGCAGCATCCCCCAAATCTCAAACAGCCTCTGGGGACTCTTAGGAGTCAGTGGACAAGCTCAAGGTCACATTATCTCCCCTCATCCCAGGAAATTAAGGAATTCTGATGGCCTGTTGAGCCCACGTGCACAGAGATATCCTTGCAGTGCCATGGCCTTGGCAGGCAGTGGGATTTTACTGTTCTTTAGAGAGGTTTCTGCATTTGGTGGTGGTACAAATGTTTTATGTTTGAGGAATAACCTCCCCCCTCTTTTTCCAACTTGTTTTTCTTGCAGTGCTCACAGTATATATACATACTTGAACAGTCACCTGGATCTGATTAAGAAATCTTTGCCTGTGGGTTTCCTCACTGTTGATTTACATGTTTGGCCAGATTTCCATGGTAACAGATCTCCCTTAACAGATCTGACACTAAAGGGCATGGTAAGAAACAGCCTGTCTTTGCAAAAAGGTCAATACAGGGTAAAAAGAAAAAAAAAAAGCCTTTTGGAAGGAGCTTTTCTTCAATTTTGAGTGTACTCCTCCTTAGCTATTTACACTATCCCAAAGGATTTGGGTTTCTTGCTGCATTGCTGATGTTTCAGTAGAAAACCAGAGATCATTGTACTTGAGGTATCACTACAGCCACATTAATGTTCTAAAAACTTGAGGAATGTTGTGTGTGTGCAGGTACCTTTCCTAGGAATCACATTTCACAGCTCTTGCTGCTGTTATCTCACCTGTGAGATAACAAATCTTACAATTTGTTGCAATGAATTTCAAGAGAAATTTGGGTAAACCTGTCTGGGAAAGGAGTGAAATATTCTGACCATAGGTGGTTGATTTAAACAGCTTTTCCGCCCAACTTTCAGAGTTTGGGTGTTGCTCTTCCTTGAATTTACAGTGGTAGATCAGCTCAGTCACAAGCCAGGTCTGTGCAGAACTGTAACAGAAGGGTGTCACACGAGTATAATTTGGTGATATCAAAATACCTGGTGATTAATGCAAAAATCTCCTTCAAAATGGCAAATTGTCCTTGAAGTCAACCTCTCAAGCTGCTCACCAGCACCAAAATCTGCTGTATTTAAGGCTGAGATAAGAAAGGCATAAGCACTGCTGCATGTTTTAAGCTACAAATGAGGGAAACATTAAAAACAAAACAAAAAAAAAGGGCCTATATATTTTTGGGTTCTAATAATACCTCAGTTATTTTATGAAAGAATTACATGCCGCAGCAAAATCAGAATTTCCTTGATATGATGGCTGTATGCAAATACTGGTAATAGCAACCCATTTTTTCTGTCACAATTCTGTCTGCGTTCAGGTCTTGCCTGATACTAATCCAGAGTAAGTACAGTGCAGTATTGATTTATGTCAGAGTAAAGGAGGTTAAGATATAGTACTTAATTATTAATTGTGTTTTAGTGTTAGGGTGCTTGGGAAGAAGGGGGAGAAATGCTTTTAAAAAGTTATTTTTATGTAATAGCATTTTCATATTATTACATTAAATACATTCACGAGCAATATCTGAGTCATAACATAAAGCTGTCAGAGTTAATCTATCTCTAATCCCATACAATATGCTGTTTGTTCTTTATTTCTTCACAAGGGCAAGGATAATTTATGTGGCTCTTCCCCAGATCAGGAATAACATGTTTAACATAACATTATGTGTACAGCTCACAGGAGAAAGGCTGGGAATTAGCACTTAAAACTTGTTACAACAAGAAGCCATAGAGAATAATAGAGTTTTACTTTGGCTGGATTTTTACATCTTCTTTTTGATCTCTGCACAGGTTGTTGGACTAACATTGTCTCGGGGTCTGGATGAACTTGCCCTTATCTACCTGGCCACGATCCAAGCCATTGCTGTAAGACATTTTTAGTGCATAAAAGAAGAAATGAATTGTTCTGTGCAGACTGATCATTCCCTTCTGCTAACCAGATTTCTAATAATACATGAATTCACTCAGTGGGCTTCTTAAAGGAGCAAGATACTGTTCACCCACATCGGTGACCACTCCCAACTGGAGGATAATCAACAGACTGTGGGGGAAGATGCTCCCCTAAAAACCCTGTCCTTATGGCAATTCTGTACGTGGAGCTTTTGCCTCTGGTGCAGATGTGAGGGAGGAGGCTGACAGCACAAGGAGCAGTGTTCACATCCCAGCTGTCCTGAGGGAGGCTGAGAGAGGGGGAGAAAAGCTCTGGCAATTGTACAAAGGGCTCTGTGCTGCCCTGAAAAGCCTCAGCTTCAGATTGTTCCCAAATCCGAGGATCTGCCCTCCCTGCCCGCTGGGTGAGGCAGAGCTGTGTGCCAGGGCTGTGGTACAGACCCAGCAGGGCACATCTTCCCCCTGTGTCCCTGCCCCGAGGGGAGCAGTCCCAGCCTGTGGCCGTGGCTGGGCAGGCAGGGCAGGGAGGCTGGGAAATGTCCCTGGTGTTTGCTGGCACCAGGGATGGGGAATTTATCGGAATTCTTTTTGTTCTGCCCTGATTTTCTGTTGAACCCAGGATTTCCAGTTCACGAGAAGTTCTGTTTTGAGGTGAAACCCTGGCTCACAGAAGTGGTTTGAAAAGCCTGGCCCAGGGTGTTTCCAGTGGGACACGCTGTCCCCAGCCCTCTGGTGACTGAAATCCACATTCGTTTAACATCCTTTCTGTCCATTTTTTATTTTTGTTTTTTTAAAGGTTGTTGAACTTGAGGTGTTTTTGCAAAACATGAACAGTCTGATGAATTGGGGAGTTTTCCTGACAAAACTCTGTTCAGTTGGAAATATTCCAAACTCCTCTCCTGGTTAAACAACAACTTTTCTAGGCTGGGTCAGCCATCTGGGATGGAGAGGGTGGGTGGCTGCTGTAAATTTATTGGGAATCGTTCATCTCGTGTGTTAACCCTCCCTCTTCAGCAAATAAGGAGAACTTAACCCCAGCCTGGCATTCATTGTTGGGAGTTTGGAGCCTTTTGCAGATGAATGTAGCTGGGTTTTACCTGATGCTTCAGTATAATCCCACCATTGAAAGAAGAAAGTGGAGGAGAGGTTCAACAATGGCAGGGACTGATCCTGCCCCTGAAAGGAACTTCCCAGTCTGGAACAGGTGCCCTGTGATTATCTCGTGCTAACGAAGTGGAAACCTTCTCTGCTGGAAATCCTGGGAAAGTCACCTATTATCTCATTATATGATACAGCTCAAACTTGATTGTAAAACACAAATACTGTCTTGAACAGTAAACTCAGCAGCTGCATATCTTTTGGAGAGCTGATTGAGCTGATTTAATATAAAAAGGACATATTGTAGTTTTCTTTTCACTATAAGTGAAGGAAAATTATTTTTTCCCCAAAGCATTATTGAAACAGTAACTAAAAAGTAGACAGAGAACATTGGTTTTGACTCTATATATTTACTAATTGCTAATGGGCAATTAGTAAATATATACTTAGGAAATTAAATTTTCACTCCCAATTTTAGCTTCACTTTTATTGAAGGAAACAGTTGTAGTAATCCTGTACCATTAGCTGTCTTCAATGGGTGCAAGATAAACTTTAAACCTATGTAAAAGTCTTGTACAAAGTGTAGGCCTGCCCACAGAATGTTAATCTCTAGTTTTCTTTTCAGCAGGAGATGCTTTTTCCTTTTTATATAAAATTTGCATTTGAAGCCCCTCAATTTGCATTTTCTCCAACCCAGGATTAAATTAGTTCCCCCCCCACCCACAGTGAAATAAGTCTGGCTTTAATTTAAATTGCTGTGTGAATACAATTTTCCAGGCAGGTAAACACAAAATAATTTTCACAGCATGTTCTTTCTCAGGGTCTTTGACGTGTGTATGTTGTGAGAGAAGTTGTTAATAAATTTGAATTTCAGAAGCAGTGAAAGAGAATCTCCTTTTAACTATTCACTGCAAAATGCAATGCAACAGTTGGCCAGATGAGAACATGATCAGAGATGTAATTGTGGCTGTCCAGCCCGTTCTGAGCAGGCAGGCTCCTTTTGGAGCACTTGATTTTTCCATAATTAAAATCGTGGCTGTGCAATTTGGAGATCAGCCCTCTGTGTCAATAGGGAAGCGATGCATTTAGTCAGCTGAGGCTGGGGCTGCTCAGGTTCCTCTGAACTGCTTGTCTAAAAATCAAAATACGTTTGAAGAATATATACTGTCCAGAATAGTGCTGAGCATTCACTGTGGACATCTCCAGCCCGGTGGAGCCCTGCAAGTTCCATTTTCAGTAGATTTTATTTGGAGAGGGGTTTGTTACAGCTGCAGCCCTCTCGATAAACTGCAGCATGGTCTAAAGAAAACTTAAAAAACAGTTTATGAAAACTCTGACCAGATTGTGTTTTGTGGGGAATCTGCCTACCAAGAGTCAGCCTGGGCAACATTTTTACTTGAATTTGACATTTTGTCAAGTCTGAGCCTCAAACTTCACTTCCAAGGTATTATAAAGAGCTGGGAATTATTTTTGGTCAAAAGGTTTGTCAAAGAAATGGAAAATATTCTTGCAAGAGGGAAATAGGGAGAAGGTTGACTTCAGTGAGGAGGGAAGCAAAGCAAACAAAAAGAAAAATTTTTTTAATGGCAAAGCATTTGCTTCTGCCATTCTGATTTGAGTTTCTCAGAATGGAGTCTGTAGATGAAAATTTTAAAATATGCCTGCATTTGAGATGTTTCAATTAATCCAACCATGAAGTGGAACATTTTATTTTGCATAGGGCAAAGTCCAAGAGAAATAGTTAAGCCAATACAAAATTCTTCAGGTTTTCCTTTTTGCTGAAAAGACAGAAAACATTTTTTTATTTGCTGTTCTCTTTTTGTTCTGTTTTGCTATTTGGCTTCAGAATTGAAACCTCTTTACTGAGCTGGATTTTCAGATGCTGTTGCACAAAGTAAAGAGAAGGTTCTGGTGGGGATGCCTTTGCCATGCAGGTGTACTTCTGTTCCTGGCTGCTCTCCTGTGCTCATCTGGTTCTGTTTTTTCCCTCTTTTTTGAAGTTAGGAACAAGACATATTTTGGAGGCGATGCAGGCTGCAGGACATGAGATCACCACGCTGTTCCTGTGTGGTGGGCTGAGCAAGAACCCTCTCTTTGTGCAGATGCATGCTGACATTACTGGTGAGCTTGGGGAAGCGCATGGAAAGGAGTGGAAATACTTTTTTTTAGGTGTCTAAGTACTTTGTCTTTGGAAAAATGAAGACTTTATATAGAGCTGTATGTAACTGCATGGCCAAAAAAGTGGGCAATGAAATGTTCCTTCTATTGGCTTCACCCTGTTTGACTTGTGACACTTCCTGCTCGTGCTGGGCATTGCATCCATCCTATAGAACAATTCTTTCCTGAACTGCTTCCATGCCTGTGTCACTGACATGGTTTAGGGGACAACATCTGGATCCTTGCTCCTGCAAGGTGTTGCACTTGGTTTTGTAGAATTCCTGGCGGGCGGAAGGCCCTGGGTGTGTGTTTCACCACAAGAGGAACCCCACGGTGTTTCACTCCATGGTGTTTTTGGTCTCCCTTCAGCCTGTGTGTGTTGGACATCTCTGCACACCTGCGAGTCAGTTGAATATACTTCCAAAAATGTGGAAAAAATAACAAAATTTAGTGTAAAGGACTTCAGAGATGTGTGTTTTGGGTTTATTTCAAATTAAGATCAGTTAAGCTGTCATAAATGAAGTTTAAGACCCAAGTTTGGTCTGGAGATCTGACATCAAACATCAAACCACACTTTATAACCCTGATGGACAAGCAAAAAACATAATGCCTGTTGACCTTAAAATTCACTAAATATATTGTAGTCGAAGTGATGCTTTGTGAAAAATGATTTTAAGTCCATGCTTTTCCTTCAAAAACTCACATACTTTAGGTGAATTTCAGCTACATGTAGAGTTGGGCTGCTGGGTGGTGATGTGTAAAAGAAAAGATCTGTGAAAAGGTATTCTGATTAAAATGTAATCACAAGTTCTTTGACTGTAACTAATGGCCAAGTACAATTCAGTACAAAAAGGCCTTTTTGCAGTCTGGCGTTCTCCCCCATTTGTAAAATCAGTGACTGACAAGGGATGTCAGAGTTCATCTGACTGAAATGCTCTTGGTTATGTTGAACTCATTAGAGCCTATCAGATAAAATAACTAACATTCCAGGATCAATCCCCCATTCTTTCCTGAAAAGAAAAAAATCTGAATATATTATTGTTAGCTACAAATGCCCATGACTCAGCCATGCAGACATCCAATAGATAATTCCACAGGCCACTTAAAAAGTATCTTGATCTTTTTGTTTGCCTGGTAAGAATTCCGTATTCATTCTGACCATGCGGGAAATGGGCAGTAAATTTTAGAGCACGCTGGAAATTGCTCACTGACGCCTGGCAAAGAGCCACTCTGAGCTTGAGCTTTGCTGTTCCAAGCTGACCCAAGTCCTGAGCTGTGCTTCAGCTGAATGCTCAGGTGACAGGGCAAGCTTTGCATCGAGTAACTGAAAGCCTGGTGCAAGGTGAATTTGCTTTTTTATATCAATAATTTTATTTATCATTTTGTAAAGTGTGTGTTATGCCTTTTTCCTCTGTGGAAGTTGTTTGTGGCTGATTTTAGGACTTCACCCAAATTTCAGCTCTTTCTAACCTTACAGCTGGTTCTCAGGAGCAGCATTTTTGGGGTATAATACAGTGGAGACTGTTCTGAGCAGGAATCCCTGCTCCTACCCCTGTGTTTGCATCATCATTCACTGAATGACATTATCTGACTACTGGAAATGCAGACACATGCCAAATACTGCAGGAATATTAAATTTTTCAGCTTAGTGAGGATAAGCATCTGAAGTGCAGCTAGAAAAGTATTTAGATTTATGCTCTTGGTTTAGATTTTTCAGGGGAATGAAGAGAGCAGGCTAGTTTTTTGTTTGTGTTTTTAGCTTTTTCCTGCTTTTCTTTACACTAGTGGAACAGGTCTCAGAAAATTCTGCATAAACCAAGGGAAAGTATGTTCTCAATAGTACCCATGGGTGATGAAACGCTAATATTTAATTCTACTTTAGAATATATATTGTTTGCTTGTTTTTCTAGTGTTTTAATTTTGTTTTCCAGTATCTCGCACAAATTGGAAGACATGATTTCTCTTATTATTTCATACATAGCTTGAGAAAGTTTACTACTCATATTTTCATGTCTTCCAGCAAAACCAGGCTGGCTTTGTTGGCTGTATTTTCAAAACCAAACACAAACAGTCTTTTTTTTGTTTGTTGCAAAAGAGACAAAAAGGAGACCGCCTTGTTTTCCCCTCCAGGTCAACTTTTAATAGGCACGTGGGTTTGGAGGGTGTGGGTAACAGGTTTATACCAAGCCCTTTGAATGAGATAAATAGCCAGTGTCAAAGATCTGGGGGGTTGTTTTTTGTGTGCTTTATGTTCTACATTAATATGTTGCTAAAATGATTTTATTTAAATGCTGCATTTTTCTTGGAGCCTGGAACCACAGAGCAGAGAGATTTACATTAGCCTACAGCAGAATGTAGCTCTGAATGGGGTTTTGAGTAATAGTTTTTGATTCCTTTTTTGTTTGTCTTTTTGGGTTTTAATTATTTGTGGAGCTGCTGGTGCTGCTGTTTTCCCTAACAGAGGCCTGGCTCTTCCCTCTGCAGGCAAACCTGTTGTGCTGTCCAAAGAAGTGGAGTCTGTTTTGGTGGGTGCTGCCATTCTTGGAGCTTGTGCTTCTGGAGATTTTGCATCTATCCAGGTATGCAGCACCTGATTTTATGTCATTCTTTGTTCAGTTTTAAAGTGTTTTCCACCTTGACTTCTGGCACCACGCACACACCTAAAGCCAAGTGGAAAAGTTGGTCCCTTCTGCACAGCCAGACAAGATCCAGCATTGCTTTCTCTCCACCCTCTGTTTAACTCCAGATATTATTTAGGTGTGTTGAGGATTCATTTGCCTTTGGACATGTGTGGGGACATGCAGAGAAGCTGCTGTGTATGAAGTTAGCCCATGTAATTTTGCAGACAAAACAGGGAATTTGGCAAGGCTCTGATCCTGCAGGAAGGTCACACTTTCATCTCGGTTACATTTGTCCTACTTTCCTTCCTTCATATTGAGGAATGTTAAACATAAGAAGCAACATAGCATTATTTATGCAGTAAAAAATAACACAGCTCTTGTCTTGCCCCTAGTGAATGCAGAGTTAATAATGAGGATGGAACTGCATGTTCATTCATGTTGTTTTAGTCCATTAACAGCTGAAAAAGTAGCAGTGAGGCTTTTATTTTTAGTGGATCAGTCAAAGCATGGCTTAGCTGCATTTATACAAACAACAGTTTGTATAAACCAAATCAGAAACCCAAAGAAGGGTCTGACTGTCCCAAATCATGCCTGTTTTCCCACCTGGCAATCCCATAAGCCATGTCCTCTCCTCATGCTGCACAAGACACTGAAGAGCAAAATACAGTTGGACAAAATGATTTATTGGGATGATCCCTAATACATTTGTTGCATTTTGCTTTATAACATCAGGGACAGATATTTGTAGAAGAAATTTTGCACAAAAGCTTATCTGGAGATATTTTGTGAATAGGGAGGTCAGCTCCTTGACCTGGTTAAATTGGTGCAGTTCCACTGGAATCAATAAACAGCTCAGCATAAGCTGAGGAGCTGGGCTGTGCTTGGCACTTTTCCAAATGGGAATATTCTACAGTGCTGTGTAGGTTAGCACAAAGAGCAGTTTCCTTTCATAAGAATGTTTCCATTACAATGAATCCCATGCAGCAAATACACAGTGCAATATATATATATATATATCTGTGCGTAGTAATTCTAGTGCTTGTAAGGATTGTAAGGAGGCCTTATTTTGATAAATGTAATTTCAGTAGCAACTTTTGGTGACAGGACTTCATATTTAATTCTCGCTCTTCTGTTAATCTTTTGCCTTCAAACACATATTTCATTCCAAGTCTAGGATGTTTTCCACTACTGTACAGTAACTGAACATCTCAAAACTGATTTTATTAAGTCTGTTTTTATCAGAAAAATATGGTTTTATTTGGAAAAATCTAATGCTGCGAAGTTTTCTGTGTTGTGTTTTATACAATTTTTGTGTAATCACTTACCTTTAGTTTTTAACCCTCCCCTTAAAAATAAAAATATTTCAGAAGAATATCCAGTTATGTCAGAACAGATATGAATATGTTTGAAAGCATTTAGCTGCATGGGACCACAAAGGAGAAATGGAATACATTTATTTTAGGGTCAGGGAAGTGTAAATGTGTATCTACCATTGCAGTTCAATAACCTCTCTGACATTTATTTTTATAACATGTCTTCCAAAACAACTCTTTCTTAGAGGTGCTGCTGCAAGCATTCAGCATCTTTGTAGACTTTGCAAGTACAGGTTATTACCTCTCCTCTAATAGATGGTTTGTGCTTAATTACTGAGCTTTCCAAAGCTCTTTGCTCAGTGTAATAGCAAAGAAGAGAGCTGTGGGTTTTTTACAATAACCTCTCTCCTTATGTCTATGGTTTTTTGAAGGGGATTTTTTACTGTATTTTTCCCAGTCACTGGTCACATTTCTCAGAACAATTTTTGGACATTTCCACTCGATGTCAGAATCAAAGCGTTTAAAAGTTCCCTGGTTTTTATGGGTTGGCTGTTCTCCACTTTCTAAAACTCAAGCAGTTTTAGGACAGCTTGGAAGTAGCACCCAAATCTGGATCCCTCCAAACCACTTTTAATCTTAGCCCATCTTTACCATGTTCTGCTGACAAGAGCTCTGGCTGCTGCCCACCAGGGGTGCTGAATTTGATGTAATGTGCATCCTGTAGGTATTTGGGGCATGGGGCAGCCAGGTCAGAGCAGCTGCCTCACAAAGGCAAGATCCTCAAAATCTCCCAGGACATCCTTTTCAGCAGAGGAAAGACAAGGTGGGTCACCTAGGGAAGAGCCAACTCTGTGGTGACCTTATGGAGTAGGCAGAGTTAGGCTTTATTTACCTGAGCAGGTAAGAAATGTGTTGGAATTGGGTGGTATTTCCTGGGGTAGGTCTGTGGCTGTGCTGGTTGCTGAACTCTCATCCCCCTGTACAGCTCTGGTGCTTGGTCCCATGGTGTCCCCTCGCTGGGGTTTGCAGATGGGGAAGCAGCTGCTTCAGAGGATGGTTTTTCCAAGGACAGGCAGTCACTCATCTCACGTGGCTGTTGATGCACCCACCCCACATGGGACAGCAGGAGCCTCACCCTGACCTGTTTTGAGCAGTGGGTCATGGTGGCTGAAACACCAAAGAGCTTTTCCTTTATCCTTTGGTATCCCTAAATAAGTTTATTCTCACAAAGGAAGATACAGCAACATGCCTCCTGTCTCTTCTCCCTTCCCATACTGCAGCTCTTTGAACAATTCAGCATTTTGTTCTAATTCTTCATTTTCATGTATTTTTCTTCATAGTTCAAGTGATTTGTG
Organism: Motacilla alba alba; assembly: GCF_015832195.1. Classification (NCBI taxonomy): domain Eukaryota; kingdom Metazoa; phylum Chordata; class Aves; order Passeriformes; family Motacillidae; genus Motacilla; species Motacilla alba. Next base: position 3,287,599 of record NC_052023.1, on the reverse strand, counting down.
CAAAGTTTTTTGTGCTTTCTACTGGCCACATCTGTATTAGTACCAAAATTCTCAATATACTAAGCCTTTACAAAGAAGCCTTGGAAATGAAGGTTAATGCAAAAGCTGTGACCAAACAGGTTAATTTGCAAGCTCCTGGTGTGGATTGAAAATTTCAAGCTCCTTGAAGCTGCAATTTCATCTTTAGGTAATTCTATCAAGGGAAGATTTATAACCTCCATCTCTCAGGCCTGGCCACCATATGTTGTTGCTTCAAAGAATGTTGACTTCCCTATTTTCCTCTTCATTTACTCTCCCTGCATTTTTCTTCTCTGTGGTAAAACAATTGGTCTACCCAAAAAGAAGAGAAACCACACAGTGTGGTGAGTTCTTCCCCATTTCATCTCTTGGTTATTTAGTCTCTAGAATCTCCAGAAAGGGGAGAAAATCCTCTGAATTTCTTCTTGGTTTATCTTTTTAATTGCCCCTACAGATGCTGCACACTTTTTCTCTGAGTGGTTTTGTGGGAGCTCTAACACAGCCTGGCTGGGCCCCAACAGACAGTGCTGTGTAAAACAGCTTGGCATAAAGATTTGTGAAATAGACTGTATTTTTGGGGTTTGGATTTTTGAAATACATCCTCTAGTGAATGAAATAACCTTAACATTGCTGGCTTAGGTGGGTCAATTTATTGGTTCTAGCCATTCCTTTCATGCTGAGCAGCAGGATCCTGCTTTTCTATGGGATTGTTTCTATAGTAAAAATATAGTTTCCGGTTTAGCCAGCCAGCAATTCCTTCTCAGTAAAATGTTCAATAAATAAATGTCAAAGTTTCCAGTATATCCTCGTTACTCTGCCTCACTTGTACGTAATTGAAAATGGGAAGAAGGTGCTGTTTGATTTGGCAGTCATCCAGCTAATTTTTTTTTTTTTTTTTTTTTTGATAGCCCACTCTTTGGGACAGAGCTGTACACCAGGGAACAGGATTATTGCCTTATAAAACCCTGCAGCCCACTGACTGTTCCTTAATTGTGTATTAAAGCAATTAATAAAATTACCTGTATGGAACCAGATTACCAGATTTATTTTGGATATGCTGCATCACGTGGGGCATTGTTACTGGCCAGCATGGCAGGGAAGAAACCCTGATTTTCTAGAGTGCATTTTGTTGGTAACTCTGTAATCAGCTTTCTGTGAATATTTTTGGTGTGAAACACTGGACTAGAATTTAGAATCTCTGTGACTACAAGATTTTTCAGGTCTCAAATTAACTTTTAAGGGAGGTTTAGTCTTTCCTTTGTTGGTTTTGGTTGTTAGGCAAGTTGGTGGTATAGCCTGCAAAAAGATAGGGAAAAGCTTTTTCATTGTTTCTATAAAGCAGGTCATAGGTGCATGAAAATGAGCTGGATTCTATAGGAAGAGGTGTTAGGTAATTATCTCATGTGGATTAGCTGAATTGTTCAGCAGCTGAGCAGGTGAAGAACCCCTTGGGTCCAGTCTGCAGCCCTGGAAGCAGCCCCAGGAGCCCTGGGGCTTGTGGTCCCCTGGCTCAGAGTCTGTGGACTCTATGGTGGGAGCTGAAGTTAAGGTGGTGCAGGGAAATAATTCACTCACAACTCTGTGCCAACAGAGCCTGGAAGAGTTTTCTTTGTTCACTGCTTGGTTTTGCTTAATTTGATGGACATCTCCTCTCAGTTGGCTCAGGATGACGTTGGGTGGTAGAACAGAGAGAAAAATCAAATAACAAACCCCACAGGTAGCACAAGTGTTACAAAGATCAGCCAGGAAGAACATAGGATACACGGAGTGTTTGCCTTGTAACAATTAAAGTGTTACAGACAGTCATGAATGTAAAGAAGTTCCTGAGTACAATTAGTCCACAGCCTTGGTAAGGGACCAACTGGCAATGGGGAAGAGACAACATTTTCAGAAGAACACCCATAAATAGTACTGGGACATATTCAACTTTTGTGCTGACAGAACTGGAGGGGGTTAGGCCATTTCCATTTTTGGATCAGGCTGTTTCTGGTGTAATTTTGTTCCATTTATTTCAGTGGACATGCTGCAGTCGATGCTCTGATCCTCTATTCCTCTTCCAAAGCATCACCTGTCAGGCCATGGATTGAAATTCATGCAAGCGTCCCGTGATTTCCATATTTTCAAAAGCAAGGACTGAGTGGAAGATCAGGGAAGGGATAAGTTTTTCCTTAGAAATGGTAATAACTTGGGAAATCAAAAGAGGAAATAAAATGACTTCTCCCTGTTGAGTTCAGGAATGCTGCCTTCCCTCATCTCATTAAAAATGTAAAGCACTCTTGTTTTTGAGCAGGGTGAATTAGTAATTAAGTGCTATAATCAACTTGTGTAAACATAATATTGAAGGAGAACAGCAAATTAATCATTTCTTTGGCTTGCCTTACTTAATTAATGCACCTTTTAGCAAAGGCCTTGCTGCCACGTTGTTTTTTTTTTCTCTCGTTCCCTTAATCAGAGGATTTTGGAAAGGCAGAGGGAGGAGATGGTTTTTCTTAGGCACCATGATGTACACAAGGAGTGTGTTAAGGTGCTGTGACCTTGCCTTTGTTTTCAAGAACTCCAAATCTGCTCATACAGAGTTGGAGTCCAAGGTTTAGTGGAGACCATCCTCAGGCACAAAGCAAAAAGCTCCTGCTCTCCTAGGTAGGCATTGGTTGCTGGGACTTCTTCTTCTAAGAGACTTTGAGAACCAAACTATTTTATGGAAAATGTTCCATGACCATGGAGATTATTTACATCTAACCAAGCCTGGGCTCAGCGCAGCAACTTGGCAGTAGAACTCCATCCCTTTACCTCTTTCCTTGGTGTTTTGACACTGAAATATGGCTTTCCCTAGTTGAGAGTGGTTTTATTCCTTGTGTAATAAAGTTAGATCCAATATGGCATGCATGAAACCACCAAGATACTGGCAATGCCTCTGGCTTTTGTATAGAGTCAGCTGCCTCCTTACCAGAAATCTTGAGAGAAATATAGATGAGAGAGAGAGAAATGAAAAGGCAGTGATTTAATGGCCACTGTCCAGTTCCTTGTGGCCTGGTGTTTATGGTACAAAGAGTGCCTTTTTAGTTAGGATATTTTGGCCTTACTGTCAGAAGTCTTTGCAGTTGAGGGTAAAAAGCAGATGAATCACTACTACTCTTTTGCCCTAAGGATGATCCTTCTGTATTAAAGCTGAGGAATATAAATGCTGGTTTGTCTCTGCCAAGCACAGAATGAGCTTTCAATCAGTTTGAGAGTGTGACTTTTTTCACTTTCCAAGCCACAACAAGTATGTAGAAACCTTTCTACTTTCTTTCAGCTGACTCCAGTGGACAGCATTTCCATGTGGCTGGAGTTCCTCTCTTGGTGGGAGTTAAATCACACACACAAACACCACCGTGTAGAGATCACACAGCTGAGATGTGGCTGTAGCTGCTCGCACGATGCTTTCACAAAAGTGCTTAGAAAAGTACCCTCTGCCTTGTTGCTGTTTACTGACATGTGATACTGCTTGACATCTGTTGCCCTTCTCATTTGAGGTCTGTTTGCTTTACTAACTTTAACATTTCCACATTGCTGTGCTGCTGAAGTGCAGATACACAAATCTCCTTGCAGTCCCCAAGGTCCTTTTATGAGAAGCAGAGCTGCCATCATTTGATATCATCCTGCTGGCTGCCTTTTATACTGGAGTGGAGAGAAATAATTCTGTTGCTGTGAAATGTTCTTGGGGGAGTGCAATGTCTAGAGCTATATGTTGTCATACATTTGATGTATTATCAGATCAGTACATGCTGTGCGGTAGTGTTTAGTTCATTGTCACAGCAGATGATTTGTGGTTGGTTTATATCACTTAAAATTATTACAGGTAAAAACTTGTCTAAGTAAATGTCAAAGTTTGTCATAGCAGGTCACATAGCTGCTGCAGTGACAGATGATCTTGGTCCACAATCCTAATGCAGCATTCCCAGTTAATGCAAATCAGTGTTGCTCCAGGATTGCAGAGGAGTGACACCAGTTTACTCCAGTACCCCAGTCCAGCTCTGCAGTACATCATCTGACTTTCAAGTAGGCAAGAAGCTCAGCTGGAGACAGGCAGGACTGCCCATGTGCTGAAGTACTTTACTGGATCAGAGCCCAAACAGGAACCTGACCCAGTTCACTGGGAGATGACACATCTTGAGATGATAAAGGTGATTAGAGCTCTTGCAGTTGGTTTGTGTTATTGCTCCTTCAGGAACAAGTTGTGGATGCTACAGGTAGTGGGACACAAAGGCTGTGTCTTTTGTTAAATGCTGTCCTTTTTGTGGAAGCTCAGCGTGCTGCATTTGAAATGTCAGGCAGTACACAAATGTTCAGATTTGGAATTTCTCAGTAACTCTTTAATGACAGGGAAAGGCAGCTGCAGTGAGTGCGTGTGATATATCAGCTATAACAGAACTGCCCCTTTACAGGAGCTGAGTGTTTGGCACAGCTCTTCTAACACTGGAGGCAGCAGCCTCAGCAGCCCAGGACTTAGGGATGTGGCCTTGCTGCTGCTCTGAAAGCAGAAACAAGCATGAAATACCACACTAATGAAATAAACCATGGCCTTTCATTTGGGCACTGGTGGAAGGAGATGGGGCACCGTGTGTCAGGATATCAATGTGACTTCCCTGTTTATTAATTCTGGCTGAGACTGGTGATAAAGATTTTATTACCTATTTTTCATATTTATGAGGATGGACTGAAAAGGTAATTAAGACCTCTTGGAGGGAAGCATGACAAAAGAAATCTATTTAATCTGTCTTTATGCTGCAAGTGTAGCTGGCTTTGCACAGTGGCACAGCTCCACTGACTTCTCCCAAGTTCTGGTTCTTTCACACCCTGAATTACTGTGTTAGAAACAATCACATGTATGTGAATATAACCTTCTCTGTCTGTAGGATTAACACTTACATTGTCATGTCTTTCAGCTTTGTAAAAGCTCACATCAGCTGATGCTGGCAAAGAGTAAGATGTAGTGTTTTGTTAATCTGCACAAGTTGAGACTCTTTTTAAACCAATGGTGTTTTTCTCATCTGTCAGTAAGCCCAGGACCTGGCAAGCAGGAGAAAAAATGCTGCCTGGAATAGTGCAGCTTCTGCTGCTGCATATTTTTGTAACAAACCATGAAATGACCACAGTGGAGTTTGTCTAAGGAGATGTACAATTAGTTGATTTTTTTCAAGAAGAATAAGATTAAGATCTGCTTGTAGAAGTTTAATAATATCACAACCTTACAGTTTTTCCAGCTTGCTGACCTTGTCTTTTCTTGAGGAAAACCATAAATATGAAGAAACCATAAATGTGTCTTTGTAGGAGATAGATACTTTCTTAAAAGTGTACTGTGATCCTTCCCCTTTCTATTTTAGGGACCGATTTTATCCATGTGCTCAGAGACACAGCTGAAGTCATTTGGACCTTGGACTCCCCTTCTGTCTAGGCCATTTAGGCAGGGAAAAGTGTGATAGCAATATTTTATAGGAAGGATGAGGACAAAGGAGGGTACCATGGATCTTTTGTAACTGTCAGTAGCCAAGAAGGTCCTTTTCAGAGCGTGTCTTGCTTAAATGATGTTTGGGATGTCAAACAAGTTAAAGTCTCTGTGCCCTCACCTCTTCAGTAGCTGAGCAGAACAACCTTCAAGTTAGGCACTGGAGAATTGGAAACTCAATCTGGCTACATTGTGAGATTAATTTTCCATCTGGGATTTGCACTCTTGCTATGTCAGCACAGGGATCAGACTGTTCTGTGGCCAAGCACGAGCATGTGGAGTCACAGCACTGTCTGAAATGCTTGAATGTCTTTCACACTGAAGTTTGTGAAGGACATTATGATCACTTAGTTGGGATTTGGTGCCACTAGTTCAGACCACTAGGACGTACTTTTGCTACCCCGTATTTGAAAAAGTTTAATGTTTTATATATGCTGTTATCCTTGCTCCTAAAGGTGTCTAGAGGGGTTTGTTTCTTAACATTTTCTCTCTCTGTATAGTTTAACAAGATTGTTTACTATCTCAGAGTGTCCAATACATTTTATTATGGTTAACAGTAAAGACATTTTTCTTTATTCCCTTTCATATAATCACAGATCTGAAATGGTGAAGGAGAGATCCCATAACATCTATTAGAATGCAGCTGCTTTTTTAAGGTTTTGTCTTTCCTCAGAATTGGAATCCAATTCTCATTCTCTTTTCTTTATTCAATCATATGTTCTTGTTTCCTTGGTTTCTTAGATAAAGACATGTAACAACCATTCCCAACCCTTTCCTTCTTGTTTTGATACAACTTTTTACATGTCCTGTGCTTAAAGTTTCTGTGGCACATTTTGAAGTTGGGCAGTGGGATATAGAGAATCCATATGAAATTCCTTTGTGGCTCTGTTTTGTTTTTACTGGGACACGTGTCCACATAATGAGTAGCAAGACCATAATTGTCACTCTTGAGGGAAATAAAGGCAGAAAGGCTGACCACCAAGTGGGCATGGAAAAGCCTGACTTGCAGATTTTTGCACAAAGATATTTCTCCAGATGAGGCTCAAAAACATTGGAAGAGCACAAACAGGAGAGCTGCTGTGCCCATTTCTTGCTGTGCCTTATAAGTGCACAGCAAAAGCGAGTTGGGTTGTTGTCTTAGGAATGATTTATGGGGCATGTTCTCAATGTGTAGCATTCCTGGGAGCTGCATTCCTCTGAGCATCACTAACCCTCGGTACAGAAATACCTCCTGACCCATGCAGGGTCTGTTTGTGTGAGCACCTGCTGTCAGCTGCTGTTTGCCACGCAGCTTCCAGACAGTCCTTTGCCAGGTAGAGGTTTTAGGGAGGAGTGTGGGTGTGGGAGCTTTGTGGGAGCACAGTTTTTGGGCAAGGAACAGAGAAAAGTGATGTGACAATGGACTCCTCACTAATGAGGGATGGTTTGATCTGGCCATGTCACTTCTTTGGGAGCTTGGGAAGCACAGGGGACCCCTCGAGGGAGAACTCTCTGGAAAATAAACCAACTTCTAATCAATAGTTTTTCCTTTGAAGAGTCTCTGCATGACAGGTATGTATGGGAGGGCTGTACCATTGTCCATCCCAACCTCTCTTTCCCAAAACCGTGGGGTGATGATGATAACACATCACCTTTGAAAGGTGCCTTCATTGCCCAGCCCTGTAGCACAATCACCTTGGATGTATTCAGCAAAATACTGCTGAGTCTTGTAGCTTGCAGACTTCTTTTGCTTTCAAAATCTCTGGTAAGACTTAATTTTTGCCTAATTTTTCCCAGACTGGTGGTTTGCTATATGTTGTTGTGAAATCACCCCTTTCTGTTAACTTTAAGTAGTTTAGGTATTGGATCTTTAGACCAGAGTGAGGGAAGCAGCTCACGTGTCTTCCAGCAGATAAATGGGATGTGTGTTAGGCTCCTGGTTGGGAGCTGGCACTTAGCTTAGGTGTGGGAGGTGAGTAATGGCCCTAAAGATGCTAAGCTGTGTGAAGCCCTTCTGATAAATGGGGCCTTTTTGTGATGAGCTCTCCTCACGTTCCTGGGCTGGTTGGCATAAAAGCTTTGAGCACCCAAGCACATTACTCATTATTTACTGGTTGTGGTTGCAAGGTCATTTAATTTTGCAATAGTCCCATCTAAGGGATGATTCTTGCATTGCATGAAAGGGAGACTAAGCAAGATTCACTTTTTTTCATTTGCTTTGTATAACTTTGCCCCTGTAGATATTCAGCACATTTGCCATAAGACACAAAATGCCAAATGTGTGGCTTTCTGGACATGGACATTCCACTCATCCCAGAGGAGAATCAGGCGTGGAGAGAGAATAAAGATAAGGATGGGGCTTTTCTCTTTCAGCACTAAATCCCCATTAGCCACCATCTCCTTCTCTCTGCTCCCACTCTGATGTTGTTTATTCTTTCCTCTTGTATTTTTGCCTCTCGTTTGTGCTTCTCTTTTGTTTAGTAACTTTCACTTTTCCCATCTCTTGGTCTTCTTTCTTCTCCTCTTTCCTCCCAACTCTTTCCACATCTCATTCTCTTACGCATGTCCTCTTATAATGAAAAGCAAGGAATCAGGGATGGTTTGTGGCTCAGTCAGTGCTGATCCCTCACCTCAGGTCCTCTCTCAAGGCTTGCAGGACTTCAGTAAAGCCTCATGGCAATGCCCTCTGTTTTATGGGCACAGCATATGAACACTGACTGGGCTGTGCCAGTGTTCTTGGACTGGAAGAGGGAGATTTATGATGGCACTGATCACAGTGCTAAAATAAACTGTCCTTCCTCAGCCAGAGGAATAGGGGTTTGTAAATGCCAGCATTTTATACACAAACTGAAGGACAGGGCTGAGGGAGCTAGCTGCCCAGGTTAGCTGTTCAGGATCTGAGCATGGCAAGCCTTTAAAAGCAGAGAGCCAGAAGAAGTCATTTATATTAAAACAAACTCTGTCATGAGTCATTTGACTTCTTTTTCTCTTACACGCATAGTTTATGTCCCAGGCCTTCTAAGGCCCGGGTAACATCTGATACTCTTTAGGCTGAGCTGGCTTTAGTAGGAGTGGGATCCTGCTTCCACTTACCCTGTACCACTTAGAACTCTATTTAATTTGAGTCTTGTGTTTACAGGCTGTAACTGTTACTTATTTGTCATTTTTATGGTAATAAAAAGATTGTTTGTCTGTGATTCAGTCCTTGCTGTGCTGTTGAATAGGTCTGTGTCCTTCAGCAGCAGCAGAGGAAAAGAGGGGCTTTTGCTCTTGACCTCATTCATTTTTCTCATGCAGCTCCAGTCAGGTCAGCAGGCAAGAGGGGGTGCAGGTCCTTCCCATCCCTCCCAACCACTGTCTCAGTCTATTGATGTCAGCAGAGCATCACTCCACATTTTTCACACCATTTGCAATGACGTGAATGTGATTTTTCTTCCCTTCTCCTGCAAAAGAGCCAACACCAAAGTGTACCCTGTCTGCAAAATACAGCTTTCTCTCTTTTACCATTTTCCCTACTTTTTCATGCTCTCCTTTGTCTCATCCTTTCTGATCCCAGGTTTTTGTTTAAACATTTTTACCAGGTGCAAGAAACAGTTACTTGCAGGTAGGAGATGTGAAAGGTGTATGAATTCTTCAAGTCTTGTTCCCTGCCTATGCCAAGGCCTATAGAGATCTGAAAGAGGAAAATAAAGCACAGACAAAGGGCAGGAAAGCTTTGTCCTACTCCAAAGTTTACAGGGAAAGGCTTCAACCCCTTCCCATCCAGCTTCCCTGGGCAAGGATAACCCTCAAACCCCCCCTGCTAAAAGAGGCTGCACCTTAATTAAGAGCATGACTCTTGTTCCCTCTAGTGGCTAATTACACAGCATCTCTCACACCAGTGTCATTCCACTGCCTTCCTGCTTTCCTGCCCAATTTCCCTCCCCTGCACCCTTTTTTATATGTTTTGTAACTGTCTAAATGTCTCCAAATGATGGTATTTGCCATTCTTTGGATTGTGCCTCCAGAAAGCTGGAAATTCTCTCATGGATAGATGCAACACAGCCATAGGATTTAGGGCTGGAGAGGTTTTTGCTCCTGTTTCAGCCATGGTGGATTTTTCTGCAGCGTTACCAGGAAGGGTTAAGGAAAAAGGGCTTTTCTTGGTTTATCAGCATCCCTGCTCCTATTGTAATTCCTTAAGTATGAACAGATATGGATGTCCAGAACTGTTGGACACCTCAAATCCCAGGCTTGTTTCATGTCCTGGAGATAAGGAGTGAGTTGCCTGGCTTTCCAGATCAAACAAATACCCTGTAAAATGTAGTGTAGTGTTTCCTAAGGACACAGGAAAAATTCAGTGTTTGCCAAAGTAGTTGTTATTAACAGCCTGGTAATGGGAGGCACTCTGTGCTTGTTCAGATTGACACAAACTACTGCAGCAACAAGCTCTTCTGAGTATAAATAAAAGCAGAACTTTGCAATGAGAAAACAATCTGTGTAATTGAGAGGCAGAGTACATAGACTTTATTCCCACCTCAGCCACTGACTTTGTCTGTGACTTTGGCCAAGTTGTTTAGCTTTGTTCTTCTTCCTCCTGACTTGTGGAGCAGATTTAGTGATGTTTACAGAGGTGGGGTTTATTGTTGTATTAAAGTAATAGAACAAAAAGTGCGAAGAAAATCTATGATGATGCTAAAGGTGTTGCTCTGGTGGGTTAAAATAAGTCAGAATGGAAAGGCTGTAGATTGACAAGACAGTTACACATAATTGGAACATCTTTGGACTTCAGAATATTACTTTTGAAACTGCAGTTTGTTATTAATTTTCATTGCTATGTATATAATATGGAAAATGGCTTATATACTGTGGCATATGCAAACAACTCTGATGTTTGTATCAAGTTTTAGTATTTACAGCATTCAGAACATTTAAAGATTGTGTTGTACATCTGCACAAAAATGCACTTCATATGCAGAATTCTTGTTTTTAGAGAATATTTGGGAAGGAGTGGGAGACCACATCCTTTAAAGCACAAATTCACTCAGGGTTTGGATTGGCAATTTCTTAGGAACAGCAAAGGCTAACTCCAGATCAGCATTTTCATTCCCAGCCTGAAGCTTTAGGTGTCTAATGCTGTGCCCAACACATAACTGAGGTGCTCCTCTTGCTCAGGGTTGAACCCTTCTAAACTGCAGTTGTAGACATTTCTGGAGACTTCTGAAAATCAGATGTTGCCCTTTTTTGACTGCAGTGGGACTAGGATTAGCAGAAACAACAGATGCATCTTGCGTTGCTGAGTGTTTTCTGGGGTACATCTGAAACTGATTTGTGACAGGCCAGTAACCCAATGAGAGTAATGTAAAACACCCAACGGGGTAAGACCTCCTCCTTAGAACTGTATCCATTTTCTTGCATGCCTGGGTTGCATTTTTTTAAATTAAGTTACTGAGTTGTAGAATGACCCACATTCCTTTTATTCCTGTAAAACCAGAATGACTGACAGCTTTTAATTGCACATGCTCCTACTGTTTGTTGGGAGGGGAGGGGGCAGGATGGGATCCTACCAAATGTTTGAAATATTGTGAATAAAGAAAAGATTGTTGAGCATGAAAAAATGACTTCTTATCAAGGATTTAGTTAGATATGTTGCTGATCCTGTCTGTTTTTATATAGATCTTCACTAATTCTTCCAATGTCAATAACCAAGCCAGAGCAGAACAATGGATAAGTGTGTTTAGAAAGGTGTGCAGTAAAATTCAGACTTGCATCAGATAAAAGTAATTTAATATCTTTCCCTCCCTTCTAGACTCGTCACAGCCAAAGAAATACCTTTGAACAAAAAGTAGTTTTTTTTTTTCCAGATTTGCTGCATGAAGCAATTTCCAAAGTTCAGAATTGCTGCTAATGGAAAAGCGAAACAAATCTGGGATTTTGAGCTGGTGGAGTGTTCGTGCAAGTGATTAGGCTGTACAAAAGGAGCATTCATCTTGAAATGACAGATAAGTGCTAAGGACAGGACTGAAAACTGTAAATATGTTAGCACTTTAAGCGAGAGCACAGCTTCAGCACTTGTGAGACTCATCAGCTGCTGTAAACAATATGGATCTTTGAGCTGATCTCTGCCGAGATCTCAGCACATCAGATAATGATAGAGTTGTTCATTTTTGCTTCTTCTGTTTTGTTTTTTTTTTTTTTTTCTTTCAGAAAGTACTTTCTGCAGAGAACAGGCCTGTGGTGCTGCCAGCACCTCCTTCCTGGAGCAGCCTCTGTGGGGAGCAAAGGACAGGGCTGGGCTCTGTCTCTCCCCAGTTCTGCTCCACTCAGGAGCAGAATGTGCAGCTGCACTGCCACTCTCCTTGCAGGGCTGTGCCCCCACCCATAGCTGGGGAAGGCTCTTTGAGCTCCTCCAGCCCCAATTCACAGTCAGGACACTTCTCCAAGTGGGATTTTAAAAGGAAGCATTCAGGTGGTGGCAGCAGTTTCTCCTGCGGGGCTTTGCAAAGGGTTATCAGTGACTGAGCTGTGACAATGGAGCATTTAATGTTGGGAAAACTGCATACAATAGAAATTATTTTGAAACCAGTAAATCCCCTTTGCAGAGGACATGATAAAAAGCTGGCAGCTCACCATAGCTCCCAACCCTCACTGAGGTTCTGCTCAGTGACCTACAAGTGAAAAGCTTCATGAACCATTTGGGCCTCTGCTATTCATCTCTTTTCCCAGCTTGCTGTCTTTCAGCAGGAATTGGCTCAGTTCTTAGGATCAGCTGAATGGTGAAGCACAAAGTGGTTTTTCTTCAGTTGTGTCCCCCATTGGCCAGATTTTCCTCCTGAGTGTTTGGTATTAATCTCGTGGTGTCAGTGATTCTCATGGAATATGTGAGGAACTGAGGTGCTTCGCAGGATCACGGAATATTCTGAGTTGCATGGACTCACAGGGATGATCAAGTCCATCAAGTGAAGGGCCCCCAAGTGGGGATCAAACTCACACTTTTGGCATTATCAGCACCATGTTCTGACCAGCTGAGCTGATCTCAGGGCCTGTGTGACTTAAAATTCAGGAGCCAATGAATCCAGTGACTACAGTCATGGAAGGTGTGCTGGGAAGAGCATTCCCCCATATGCACTTCAGGAGCAGTGGGTTCGGAATTTCTCACTGAAGTGGCTGTGAAGGGGTAAGGCTTGCTTGGAAGTAGGAGCCACAAGGTTCAGCTCACTGGGGGCTTCTTAAAAAGCTGGGAAAATAGGATGAGATAGCAAAGTAAAAGTTGGAATGGTGTCTGGCCGGGTGTTGTAAGGTGAGAACATCCCTCTGGAAGGATTTGGTGTTGTTTGCCTTTCGTGGAGATAAAAAGGAGAGCTTCCAAACCAGCTCCCCAGGCTTCCCACCTGGCCAAAACTTGGAGACGGGAAGGTGGAGACTGTCCTGGGTGCTCTTCTCTGTGGGATCTCAGCTTTCAGGATGGGGCTATGTTGGAGCTCAGGCTATGCCTAGCCCAGCTCTGGTGCCACTGGTGCCTCACTCCCACAGCAAATGCCCTTCTAATTCCAACTGGGGTGCTTGCAGACAGAACCAGCCTTTGTTTTGGGCACAGGCAATTATAAAATGTGCTCTTTTTCTATTTGCCAAATGAATACAAATGCTTTCTTAGAACATCTGCTAAGGGAAAAGATGCCTGAGATACCTTTAAAACTCCTGCTGGCAGTGCTGGGTGACAGGTTTGGATTTGCTCAGTAACAGAGGCTATTGAATATTACTGTAATCAAAGGCTCTTTCTGGCTCTGGGGCAGGTGTGAATAAATAGTTCTTGGGTTTGTATACAAAAACATCAGGCAGAGTGGTGATGAGGGCAACCTGACATTTGCCAATAAGAATAGTTTATTCCAAATTAATTTGTTCAAGTCGGTGCCTACAGGTTTTCTGTGGAATAAATGTGATTGCAATGCACAGGCATTGTGCACATAAAGAGATGCCTGCTGACAGAGAAGCTTTAGTGCTAAAGGGAACTGTATTTACCATTTCCCTGTGGTCTCCAAAAGACATACGAGCCAAAGTTTGGAGGAGCAGGGGGAGCAGAGCACCTCTTCTGGTGTGACTCTTGCAGTTTCCTCCTATGAAACTCTCTCAGTTCTGTGTCCATGGGAATTCCACAGCTCAGACTGAGCCTCTCCCTTGCTGCTATTAGAGCACATTTGGCAATTGACTGGCCATCCCATCCTCAGACCAGGCTTCCCAGGTTTTTAAGGAATCCTTCACAAAATAAAATTGTTTAGCAATTTGTATCCAGCATTTAAAGTGCTTTTTTTTAGAAAGAGCACTCTTGGAGGACAGTTGTAGTGGCAGAAGACAAATGAGAGCAGTAGCTTCTCATCCCTGGCTGATTGTCAGATCTGGAGGGGAAAGGATGCTCAGTTTTAAATAAAACAGGACAGTATCATCAGCTGATCACAGAATCATAGAACAGTTTGGGTTGGAAGAGACCTTTAAAGGTCATCTAGTCCACCCCCCTGCAATGATGAGTGTGCTTTGCTTCAGCTTCACTCAGTTCACTTGCTGCTAGCCTTTAATTTGGGAGAGAAAAATACTTTCTGGAGCAGTGTGCTGGAAAAGGTTGCTGACCCCTTGTCTGTAGCAATCATGGCAAGGAAGCCAAATGCCTTGTGCCATGGACAGCTGCCTTCTCTGTGCTGTGCTAAACTCCCAAAAGATTTCTATTTTTTTCTTCAAGGATTTATTCTCTGTTCACCACTCGTTGGAGATCTCTGTACCTCTTAAATGATATTGTATTTTTTGTTGGACATGGGATATCTGTAAGGTTACTAAAAGGTTCTCTCTATATTTTAATGCAGTTTTACTCTCTCTTTTAACATCTCAACCTTCTACTGGCTTACAGTAGTGAAAGACTTTTTCTAAAGGTCTCTTGTTTTTTATGAGCCCCTGTCCAGGGTAATTTCCCAAATGCAGTCCAGATTGGGTAAAACGTAAGCATATTTCTTAGGTACAGTGATTTTTCTTTTAATAGTAAACCACACATCAGATGAACCAGTTAAAAAATATCCCAAATCAAAACTCACAGCAGGGTTTTTCCTCATTAACCTCAGGTAGATACTGGAGCATGGCAAAGAATATATTTGAAAGATAAGAGGGAAAGGAAAAGGGAAGGGGAAAGGAGAAGGGAAGGGAAGGGGAAAGGAAAAGGGAAGGGAAAAGGGAAGGGGAAGGGGAAGGGGAAAGGAAAGGAAAGGAAAGGAAAGGAAAGGAAAGGAAAGGAAAGGAAAGGAAAGGAAAGGAAAGGAAAGGAAAGGAAAGGAAAGGAAAGGAAAGGAAAGGAAAGGAAAGGAAAGGAAAGGAAAGGAAAGGAAAGGAAAGGAAAGGAAAGGAAAGGAAAGGAAAGGAAAGGAAAGGAAAGGAAATCTCCTCAGCCAGTGTTGGAAAGAGGGAAAGAATAAATAGATGAAGAAGAGTGAAATATTGCAAATAGTTTTGCTTTCTTGATAGAGTAACCCTAAAGCAAAGTACAGGCAGAAGTTGGTTTTATGACAATCCCAGCTAGGTACCCCAAAAATGCTGAAACTGCCCAAAGTGGGGAAATGAACAGAGAGACGTGTGTGGATTAATTAGATTGAAAAAATGTTTTGACAGCATAAGTGAACATATGGAATGAATTGTGAGAACCTGATCCAGTTCCCCATGTGTAAATGATGCCTTAGCCATAGCTCATAAAGCAAATACAGATGCAAAAAAAAAAAAAAAAAAAAGGGGAAAAAAGCCCCTTTCCTATGCCCTCCCCCCAGTAAAGCCCAGTCTGTTGCCAGATGGCAAATAAAAGTTTGAACTTGGGGACTAAATGTGAGGAAAGCTGAATGTTCATTATGGATGTTGAAAGAAATCAGCCAAATAAATCTGAATTTTGCACCTTGGAGGAAGTGGTGCAGCTCAGCTAAATATTGAGTGGAGTGTCCAGCTGAGTGTCAGGATCCCCTGGGCTGGATCTTCAGTGTCTCTGTTTTACCCTCCCTGGACTAAATCAGAATTGTGGAGTGGTTTGGGCAGGGACATCTCTCACTCTCCCAGGCTGCTCTAAGCTGTGTTCCAGCTGGCCTTGGGCACTTCCAGGGGTCCAGGGGCAGCCACAGCTTCTCTGGACACCCTGTGCCAGGGCCTGCCCACCCTTGCAGGGAGGGATTGCTTTGTGCCCAGCTCGGTTCTTGGTGTCTATGTCCATGTGGAATCACACACCTTCCCTGACTGCCCCAAAGGCTTTACCACCTAAAATTGAGCATAGAAGCATTGGGACACATGCTGCAGGCAAAGGGTGAGGAGGGAGCCAGAGAAGCAAAGCAATGTGTTGCAGGTTATGGAGAGGAGCATCCCCTGGATTCGTTTGCTCCATCCCCAGGAAGGATGGGTAGGGAGAGGGTGGATTGAGCAGTGCCCAGCATCAGGAACTGGTGGAGGAATTTGCTCTCCTGACTCCCAGCTGAGCTTGTGTTCTGTTAAACACAGCTGCCTATGTCAGCATCACATTTCCAAGCCTAAAAACTGTGTTAAATCAAGATATTTTCATGTGGTTTCAATGGACAGACCTTCTTAGTCTGTTTTAACAGCGACGCTGTGCGTGGTTAAATTTATTCCACCTCAGAAGGGGGTGAGGGAGATGTGCTGCCAGTGCCAGTTGGTGCTGGAGTCAGGAGCCCATTCCTGCTGTGCCATCAGCACCATGGCATGGGCTGGGACCTTCACACACAGCCACTGAAGGGAACAGTCCCTTCATGGAGACGCTGCACAGGCTCCTGTCAGGGGAAGAGCAGCTAAGCCCTGCCCCAGACTGCTTGGGTGGTGCTCACAGACTTGATTCATGGCACCCAGTGCCAGCAGTCTGTGAAGCTGAAACAGGAGCTGAGCACTTGGGCTCTTTCCATTGCCCAGGGAAGCTGAAACCCCTGCTAAGCTGTCAGGTTTGTGTCCAAGCAGCTTTGGGCATGAAGAGGTGCCAGCAGCAGAGTTCTCACAAAGCAAACTGCTTAATTATTTGCTAGTCAGAGGCAACTTGGGGGAGTGCAGACTCAAATCAACAACTAACCAACCTATATTTAGTAGCAGAGTGGCTGGAGCTTAGACCCAAACATAGTTTTCAGCTGATAGATGATGTGGCAATCAGAGCTGACCCTCATCCCATTCTAAATTTGGGCTGTGGAATAAGTAATTAATATCATGGCTGGCATGGCAAGGCACCCTTCCAGCAGCTGCCCTGCCACTACTGCCCCTCTTAGGGCTGTGCCTGTGGCGGGCCAGCCTGACTGGGCTCTGGGACACCACACTGGATGACCACAGCCTGGCTGGCACTGTGGAGACCCTGAGGGAGAGGCAAAGTTGGTGCTCTGGAGGCAAAAGTGATCCTGTGGCTTACCTGTGCTTGTCTGCTGCTGTGAGAGCTCTTTTCCATTTGTTCTGGTACTAAAGGAGTGACAATTTTGTCTGGTGGTGCAGGACAGATCGGGTGATCCATGCTTCAGTGGGATGTGGAAGATGCAGGAGGGCTGGGAGCTCTGTGTGGCACCCACAGTGCAGAACTGGGGACACACCTTGAGCGTGCAAACTCTGTGCCCCAGCCAAACCAAACTGGGGAAATGGCCCAGCCCACTGCAGAGAGATGTAACTGAAAATTAAAATAATAAATTACATGTCCCAGATAACCCCAGAAATCTCTTGAAACTTCTGGAATTTGATTCAGTGCTGGAACCAGAAATGCACCTTGTCTCAGTGCTCAGGATCCATCCAGTTGGCCTCTGTCAACTCCAGTTGGGTGGTTGAAGGGAAGAATAATGTTGGGCTTCTTTTGAGCTGCCTCAGTGTAACAAACAAATGCATAAAATATTCCTTTAAGAAGGGCCACATATGGACAGAGAGATTCCAAAGGCCAGTGACTTTTCCTGGAAGACAGACTCAAGTCCTGAGCTGGTCCTGCTCAAGACAGACTCAAGTCCTGAGCTGGTGTCCTGCTTGCCAGCCCTCCATTCTTCCATCCTCTTCTCCCTCCTCCTCTGTATCTCATGCGCACAGACAGACAGAAACTCTTCCTCTCTCTCTTTCTGAGGTTTGATACAGGCACAGAAATCAATGTTGGATCAGAGCAAAAGGAAAACACAAACTTGTGTGAAATTTTCCACCTTTTCACTAAATGAATCAAAGCCAAATTTTCACACTTTGGTCTTAGGTGTGAATTTTTTGCTCAGCTCTAATATTTATCCATAATGTGTTTTAAAACTTGGCTCATTCCATCTAGAAACCCACAGAGAATTGAGTTACAGATTCTGGGCTTTGTGCACGCTGCCAAGATCTGCCCCTATAACTCAAACAAATTTGGGGGGGGGCGTAAAAACCACTAGAAAAATATTATGTATGGTCCATCACATGCTTTCTTCATGCAGTCATATACCACTAAAAAGTAATGTTCTGCAGAAAGACATTCATGTACCTCCTGTAAACACAGATAAGATGAATTTTGAATCTCCAAAGCAATCCCTAAATAAAAGCCTAGAAGGAAATAGCAGCATTGCTTAAAATTCTTACAGAAGTTTAAAAGTATTTCTTCAACATCAGCATTTCAAGAAATCTATTTATGCCCCTCAAATCCAAATATATCTGTCACTGAACTTCTTAAAATGATGCTAAAGACATCTGTTAGCTGAGTTTGTGTGTGTGGAATAGAGATGAGTGAGAGAGAGGTTCTTCACTGCTGCAGAACAAGTGAAATTATTACACACAACATTATTTGTTTTATTTGTTGTGAGGACTAGAAGGGTAAGGAATGTCACTCTGATAGTTTGAAGGTTAACACCTTCTGAATCCTAAAATCAGGACAGTTTTGGTGGGAAGAATGTTCCTACATTTCAGTCTTGTGAATGGGGCAACTTTGACATTATTTTCCTCCTGCTGCTGGATCAGGAAACTGAAAAAAACAGGAACACTGAAACAGGAAAACTGAACAGAAACACTGGAGAGGTGAGGCTGGCCTGAGTGTGAGCATCAGATCCCCCAGCTTGGTGCTTTGTGCAGCCACGTGCTTTCAGCCACTGAAATGGTACCGGAGAACTTGAAATGATCTGTGGTTGTTTTGTTGTTAATAATTACCTTAGGTTAAAGTCCAAGCATTTCTTGGGATTACCAAAATGACTGAGTGATGAGAACACAGCTGGGAAGTTGCATTTGTGCACAGATGCCTTATCCATTTAACTTTGGATAAAATTTTTTAAGTCTCAAAATAAAGAAAAATCCCAATTGGGATTTTGTTACTTGACTTTCTGAACTAAGGCTGGTGTCCCTAAATCTGATTTCTCACACTTTAAGGCTCACATCCCATTAATTTTCAGTACGACTCAACCTCATCAGTCCTTGAGTCACAGCTGAAAATCAGACTTGGGGACTATTCTAGGTTGGGCTTAATGATCTCCAAGGTCTCTTCCAGCCTAGTTGATTCTGTGATTCTATCCACAGGTGGGTTTCTCTGGCCTCCCTGTGCAGTCCCAAGGGACGTGGGCTTCTCCTGTGGGATGTGCTGGGTTTTGTGAGGCAGCTCTTGAGGATCCCAAGGGTAGGAAATCAGAGAAGATGGGTCTCAGCCTGAAGCTCTTCCCTGTGTGCACCTCCTGTGGCTCCTGTGCCAGGCTGATGGGCTTCTCCTGCTGCCTCCTCCTACACAGGGTTAAAAACCTTTTCCTTCCCATTATTGAAGGGGCGATGGTTGAAATTTCCAGCTTTAAGATGTTGTGTGAAAGTTGGGCTTCCCTAGGAGACAGGATTTGCCCTGGATTCCAGTAGGGTTTCCCTTGAAGATCCACTGCCTGTTGGGGCTGCCCTGGATTCCTCAGCTGGGCAAGGGATGGATCCCCAGCCCCAGATGATGCTGGAGAGTGGAATTCAGCCACCAGGACCGAGCAGATTTGAGTGGCTGCTGACCTTCCCAGCAGCAAAATGGCACCTTGTCCTGAGATCTTGGTGGGCCTTGGGGAGTTTGGTTCCCTGTCCCTTCCCAGGCAGGGATAACCCCTCTGGGCTGGGTCTCTCCATGGAGAGCAGAGTGTTTACTGGCTTGTATCTGTCTCAGCGTTGACACTCCAACAAAAGGTTAGAAATCATGAATGCATCCCTTTATTTCTGCTCCACAGTGCCTCTCTTTTTTTTCTGTGTAAACCCTTCACTTGCCTCTTGCCCAGCCTTTAGAAACGATGATCAAATGCGAACTTTCAGGGTTTATTTATAGCATAGCCTTTATAGAAAGAGAGAAAAGAAATGATTAAAAAGCAATTTTACAAAATATTTTGTTTTAAGAGAGAATTCATTGTGTTTTAAATCACTGTATTCATTGTACTGTCTAGACTGGCAAACAAAGAAGATAGAGCGTCATTCAAATTAAGATTGTGAAATCCTTGGTGACTGGAATTATGGATTTGGATGTCAACCCTCAAACAAACTATTTCTGAACAGCAGTATTATCACTTTGCTATATTTAAGGCTTTGTTGGAGACAGAGCAGTGCACAAGGTTGATCCGATTCAGTAATGCAATTCTAATGTTCCTTTGTTTCCCGTGTCATTATAAATTCATATTTTCAATGTTCTGTTCCTCTTTGTCCCCAGAAAATTGTTGAAAAGACTCTCCTCTGGGAGTAAAGTTTTTTTGTTCAAGCTAACAATGACCAAACTGACTTTAAAACACAGAAATACACACAACTAAAATGTGAATAGAGAGAGAGAATTAATTTAGGATATTTTGAGCAACACAGAATGAGTGAGTTGTTGAAAATTGCTGGCTGTGTATTTTTTTGCCATGCTATTCCATAGACCCATGGTAGTTGCTGTGAGACTTTAATGCTGTGGATTCTCAAAGGTCTGTGTATTTTCAGTAGATTTAAAAACACCAAAGTATTTTAGAGGATAAACTGAAAAACTGATAAACTTGGAAGTCTTCCTCCTTAGCTCAGGGTGGATGATGGGGGTCCAGCAGAAGAGAAGCAGCATTTTCTGGAAGCTGTGAGAGTGCAGCAGAACACGAGGGTGTGGAGCACCCGTGTCACAGGCAGAAGATAGCCTGGGAGTGGTGCTGTGTCCAGGTCCTGAGTGTGCACAGACAGGGGAATGCAAAGTATGGCCCTCCCTTTCATTTTTGTTGCACCTGTGATAAAAAATGGATTTGCCTGTATAGACACTTCAGATGTTATGGGTTTATTTTCGTGCAGTGTCTCCAGGGCAGTTCAAAAGGAGGTGTAAAGCAGGGAGCAGAAAGGAAGGTGACTCTTCCATTAGTGAGAGAGTGTTTCAGGGGGCTTTGTTTTCCCTAAGGCACAATGGAAAAGCAGTAGCCATTGTACCAGAGGGAATTGGCTTCTACTTTGAGTTGCCTTTTTTTTTTTTTTTTTTCTGTGTGTTCATTCATTTTTTGGATAGTCTGTAAATCCAGCTGGCCGTGTAAGGGACTGACTATTGTAAACAGGGACAATGCTTGAGCATTGTCAGCGTCACCTGTTAAAGGCCAGGGAATAAAATGCCCATTTCTCTTACTGGGAAGGATATCAGCCTTTCCATGGCAGTATTTTAATCTGGCTGCTGTGCAGAGTCTCAGTGCCAGCAGGCTCACATGTCCCAGGCAAAAGAACACACTATCTCTCTGTAAGTGTCATTTCAAGGGTGTTTCTTGGGGAATCGAAGTACAATCAGCCTCTGCACGTATGAAGGAGAATGGGCATATGAGAGCACAGAAATATTTCCTGCTGCTGTATCAGCACCCTTAGCAGAGTGGAGTCCTGACTGCACACCTGGCAATGCTTTTGCCTTTGGTAGAGCCTGCCCTGGGCCAGTGACACTGCACTGACATTGCTCTTCCACGTTATGAAGTTCTGTGAAATCATTTGCTGTCAAGTGCTGGATTAGTGGAAAGCACAGATTTCACTAGGGCAGGTATTCCAGCCTGTAAAATCATCCAAACCTTTTAAAAATCCAGCTGTAGCAGCTGGCAGGAAGGTTCCAGCAGCAGCACAGGCTGCCTGTTCTCCAGGGTCATCCTCATTCTTAGGCACTGCATTAAAACAGGTTCAGGGTCCTGCTTAGAAACTCTGAACCCTGATTTAGTCACACACTGACTCTTGAGTCCTGACCTTTAATGGTTTTAACATTCTCCCATCTAGAAGCTGTTGCTCTGATTCTCCTTGTGAAGTCACGGAGTGTCTGCTGCCTCTGCTGTATCCTGAGAGCTCAGGCCTCTTAACTTGGGTGATTCTCATTCCCGTGGGATTGCTTGGGAGAATCCACGGAAAATCAGAATCTCACAGAGATCAGAAAAGGAACCAAATTACTCATCCCTCTCCCTTCCACACATGACTGTCCCAGAGACTCCTTCTGCAGGGGATTCTGTGAGCTCTGACTTTGTTTTGGCCAAAAGCAGAGCAGGATCAGAGTTTGCCTCTTACACCTTTGTGCTGGAATGTGAGGGCAGCTGGGAGCTGCAGAACAGACCTTTCCAGGTTACCTTCAGCTTGTAGAGCACCCCTGAGTCCTCCCTTGCTGCAGGGAACCGATACTTTCAGAATATGATTACAGGATCTCAAGTACAGTATCATTTTATTTGAGAACCCTCCCCTCCAGGGATGCAGTGTTTAACATTTCCTTTGGTTAGAGTAAATAATAAAAGATAACTCTGTTCTGCCTGGGACTCCCAGTGAGAGAGAGGAACAGATTTTGGTTACTGAGGGTCTGCAGAGCTTTGTTCTCTTGACTACTTTATAATGGGATTGAACATATTTGCTGCCATCTGGCCTGTTCAGCCGAAACAAAATACATCACTAATGTTCCAATTGGTTTTGAAACATCTTGTTCTTGTCAAAAAGTATTTTAAATCAAAACAGGCTTTTCCAGTTGGTGTGTATCTTTTCCTAGGAGGCCATGGCGAAAATGGGGAAAATTGGAAAAGTTGTGCAGCCCAACCACGAGCATAAAAGGTAACGCTGGCCCTGGTGTGTTCCACTGGGAGAGTTCAAGGGAGATAAAGTTGGGGTCTGGAGATGAGGTTGGGTGTGTCTCCTCCCAGCCCTGCTCGACTGCAGTAGTGCTTAGCATACAGATACTTTAGGAATCACAGTATATTATATTTTTAAGAATTGTTCCTACTGTATTTCTAAGGATTATTTCTATTAATTTTTAAAGCTTGATTATTTAGATTCTATTTTAAGGATTAGTAATATTACATTTTAAAGGATGATTTCCGTCGGTTTCTAAGGGTTATCTTCTATTTCAATGGATTCTCGGGGTTAATTTGCGTCCCATTTTTGAGGGCTCCGGATTCCGCGGGCGGCGGCGCGCGGGCTCCCCCTGGCGGCGGGTCCGGGCTGAGGGGACCCGGGCGGGACACGGCGGCGGCTCGCGGCCTGTGCCCGGCTCTGGGCCCCGCAGCACGGGACTCACTCTGAGGGGCCGCAGCCTGTCCAGGGGAAGGGCTGGAGCCCAGGAGGGGCTGAGGGAGCTGCGAAGGGGCTCAGCCTGGAGAAAAGGAGGCTCAGGGGGGCCCTTGTGGCTCCGCACAACTCCCTGACAGGAGGGGACAACTAGGGGAGTCGGGGTCTGCTCCCAAAACAAGAGACAGGACAAGAGGAAACGGCCTCAAACTGTGCCAAGAAAAGTTTAGATTGGATATTTGGGAAAATTTCTTCATGGAAAGAGTTGTCCAGCCCTGGCACAGCTGTCCAGGGCAGTCCCCATCCCTGGAGGGGTTTAAAAGCCCTGTGGATGTGGCATTTGGGGACACAGGGTAGTGGCAGCCTTGGCAGTGCTGGGGGAATGGTTGGACTCGGTGATTTTGGAGGATTTTTGCCACCTGAATGAATTCCGTGAAGCTCTGGTGTCTCCTCACTCTCACGACAGAGGACTCTGGGGAAAGCTGTCTGAGAAGCCGAGCTGGCTGTAGGGAAATGAAAGGTGGAACTGCATCTGGAAGTCACAGCTTGGGTGGAAGCTGCCCCAGCAGCGCACAGGGAGGGCTCTGACCCCAGCAGCAGCTCTACCTAGGAAAGAGTAAAGTGTCTTTAATGCTAAGAGAAGCAAGTAAACATATATATTGCAAGGGATTTAAATCTCCAAATCTCAGGCTTTGCTGACATTAGCTTTCTTACACAGATTTTATGACAAGAAATACGAAGTATTTTTGAAGCTTGTGGAGCACCAGAGAGAGTATCGCTCCATCATGAACAGCTTGTGATCCAGAGGCTTGGGAGCTGGGAACAGCAGGCAAATTGCCAGGCATGTGTGATGCGGGTAATTTCTTCTTACTGTACTGTCCATGTTAAAAATATCCTTTGATCATTTAAAGTATACATTTTAATTTTAATGAGAAATAAAATGCAGTCACTTTACTCTGAAGCACTGGGTATTTTCTGTCAATAATTCCTGCACACAGGGACAAGGAATATTCATTTGTTCCACTCAAGAGAACACAAGACAACCCGTTGCAGGTACCCCAGTGCCAGTATTTGGACTGGCAGGAATAGCACGAGGAATAACATGATTCACTCAGATGGACTTGAGTCCATGGAGTCAATATTCACATAGATGGACTTTACACACTTAACTTGAGAGAAATTCCTTCTTTAGTATTGGCCTAGGCTGCAATTCCCAGTTAAATGCAAGCAGGAGTCACGCAATAACAAAATTACGCTTGGGTTATTTGAAAAATAATAGTTTCTGGCTTTTTTTTAAATGTTAGTAGTCAGCCCTGAAAAACCTCTGGTAATTTTTTTAAAGAAACAATGCACTTCCTGCCTTGTAGTTCATGGAAAAGCAGTTGTTACCCTTTCTAAAATACCCATTGTTAGGAGAAACAGCTTTGCAAGTTCAGGGACATAATTAAAGACAATGAAAGTTGATGGGAATAAAATGAAGAAACTTCTTAACAAAAAGAGTAAAACAAGCAAGAAAATTACTCTGACATAGTGGGGTGTCAGAGCTTCCAACTCAGGGGCACAATAAAATCTGTCATCTGAAAAGACAAGAATGAGAAAAAGCAATTGGAGACCAGTGTGTTGTAACCAGTAAGTATTCATAAATCTTAATATCTCTATTTTAATATGCAATTAGTGTGTAAAAATGAGGCCCACAGACTCCAAATGGATAACAGTACCTATAGGTTATACGGGGTTGGCTGGCACTGCACCAGCACTTTTACCTCTTTGCAGCTCAACACAAACAACTTCAGCAAAGTTTCCATAAACTTCCTGCTATTTATATCATTATCCTCAAACTGGCCTCGATTTCTCTGGCTGAACTGGTAGCAAGACTCAGCACGAGGGGTAGGGAGTCTGGAAAGGGAACAAACAATGACACTGCCTTGGTGTAAAATGTAGATGCACAGGCTTCAAGGACTCTCTGTGCCTTGTGTGGGCTTGCACAACACAGTTACAGAGATCTGCTCACATTTCCTGCATGGCCTCTAATGCCTTCCTCCCCTTGTGATACTTGTACTTTATAGTTGCATTTTTGTTCCAAGCCAGTGTTGCTACCAGCTTCGTATGATCCATTTTAAAACCAGAGCTGTGAGAACCTTGTATCCCAGTGGCTGAGAAATCAGCTGTGATAACACAAACACTGCTGCAGGATTTTGCAGTGAGACTGCCTGACCATCCTTGTGTTATACAAGACTTAGCAAACTGTTCCGTTTGCCAAGTCCTCAAATTAAAATTTAATTCAAATTGAGGCAAGAAGTAAAATGTTAAAGCTCAAGAGTTCTAACACTCTTCAGCTGCAGGTTGATGGGCACTGTAATGTTAAACTCTGATTGTGGCTTGAGGCATTCTTGTAAAACTGCCCTCTGAGGGCTCCACACTGAGTGCTTTGGCCATGCCAAGCTCTGCTGAGTCCTTCAGCCTGTGGCAGCAGCACAGTGACAAACCCATCCCACTGCCCCAGTCCAAGAGAAGCCTCAGTCACGGCTTGGGGAATTTTGGCCAAGGGCCCCAGCTGGGGTCGGTCAGGCCCCTGAGCTGCAGACCCTGCCATCCTCACTCCTTCAGGTGCAATTTGCTGACAGATTTTTATCATGCAAATGAAAAGAAGGGAAGCAACCACCGTGTCATCAGCTGCTCCAAGAGTCCTGCAGAGAGGCCCAGGCTTCGCTCACATGGAGAAGACAAGAATATGATGGTTCCAAAGAAGAAAAGACCAACTCCTAGGAAAAAACTCCATGAAAACCACCCAGGTGAAGAGTTCTCACAAGGCAAGAGTCAGGAATGGCAGCCTGTCATACAGGTAACCTGCAAACTGAATGTTCACGTGAGACTGGTTATTTTGTATTCTGATGCATTTCAGTTCCATGTGTCTCTTAAGCACTTTGAAAGTTAAACCTTTCTGTGCTGTCCAAATGCCCCTGCACTGTTCAATCATGGTACAGTATCCAGAGGAACCCTTTTAAAAGGGATCCCTGCTGCCCCAGCCCTTGAAAAATAAAGGGTTCTGCTTGATACAGAATCCTTCTGGGAACTGGGATTCCAGCATTAAGAAAGGGCAGAGCCAGTGTGAACTGTTTGGATTTGGCAATACCTGGGGGAAAATCCAGCTGCTTTCTACACTGGAAACTGATGAAATTTTAGAGGCAAGTTAAAATCCTGCAGTTCAAATCTGAGTGATATTTGAAAAGTCCAGCCTGACCCTCTCTAGGTCTGCTTTTTAATTAACCAGGCTTTTCATGGCACACTGTGTTCTCCTCCCTGCCAGGGCGACTGCAGGACTTCTCCAGGTAAGAGTTCCAGAAGCACCTTCACTAGAAGGTTCTGGATGCAGCAGGATGGTAACATTCCACCACAGTATTGCCAGTACCTGCATCAGAAGGTAATCACACAATGGTACAGACTGGTTTTCCTTGCTGGGTCTCTTTCAATCCATTTGTTATGTGCTGCTCCCTCAGTAAATGCTGATTTATAAACACTTCAGGGTCGAGGCTGTTTCCTTGGCTTATTGTGTTGCTTCTCACAAGAGGTGTGAAAAACAACACAGTTCCACAATAAAGAACATTTTCCTTTTTTCCCCTGTATCCAGCCTCCCAGTACAACAAGCAACCTCTGACTAGGGCCTGGTGAGATTAGGAACTTCCATGCTGCTTTTTGTGGAATGTTATCCCAAAGATTCAATAAACCACACAAAAGCAAAATACTGGAGGCCTGTTTGATATTTCACAGAGTTGTTTGATCTGACATGTGTCAAATGATAAATGCAAATGGCTGCAGGATCATTCAAGCCCAAGTGGGTTTCGAAATGCTGTGGGAAAATTAGAGGATAAATAAATCTGATCCCAAGAGCTCAAGCTCGGTGTTTGGCATGTGTCAGAATGCAGACAGGGGTAAATATTACCTTTGTCTGCAGGGAGGGCAGGTTAGTGCTGCTAACCAGGGACTGTGCCTCCAGGAGGGGGTCAGGCAGCAACCTACCAAATTAAAAAATGAAGATATGCTAAACATACTGGTGGTTATTTAATGTTTACAGGGAAGTTAGCGGGATTAATAAACCCTCTTTCTACAATGGACTGTGAAAATGAATGTGATTCCTTATTTTTAATACATGGTTTTCCTCTGCAAATTGACTGTGCAAAAATGGAGCCTTTGCTCTTCTACACTGGTATGTGCAGAGATTTACAGATCAGCTAGGGGAGAGTTTCCTTTCCACAGCTTCTTTCCCTGTGGATTTTACTCTGGAAGTTCCCTGGGTCAT
The DNA here is from genome assembly GCF_015832195.1 of Motacilla alba alba. NCBI lineage: Eukaryota > Metazoa > Chordata > Aves > Passeriformes > Motacillidae > Motacilla > Motacilla alba. The sequence continues at coordinate 3,260,390 of NC_052023.1, read as the reverse complement.
GGCTGAAGCCCTCAGGATTAGGGGTGCCTGTGGACAGAAGCACCCCAGCTGCATCAAGGTGGAGTTGTCCAGAGTGACTTCCAGGGCCAGTTATGCCAGATGAACCAGCAGGCACAGCCAAGGAGCAGCTTGTACCTCTGGAAAAGCCAATTGCCACATCCTTTTATACCCAGACTGCTGCTGATTTCCAAGTACAACATAGAGGGGTCTCGGGGTGAAAGGGGGCAGAGTGTGAGGACAGTAAGATTGGGCTGCACATGCAGTGACAGCAGTGAGTTTGTGCTGGTCAGAAAACAGGAAAATGGAATGTCAGGGCTGGCACCACCAACAAACCCAGCAAAGCACAAACAGCATCTCAGCAGAAGCAGCACAGCTTGACTGGCAGCTCCGGGGCACAGCAAGCAGTGTGACAGGTCAGGGAAATAAAACCTCTCAGCATTTCAACTGATGCAACTTGACAGGGACCCCAGTGAAAACAGCAGCACAACTTGTGCTGCCATTTTGATGGGATTGTTCTGTTGAGCTGAACAATGATCTTTGTTCTTAAAAACAGCCAGTGAGGAGTTTGTGAGCTGTGCTGTAACGAGAAGTCTCCAGGAGCCCTCAGTGCAGGGGTTCTGCACCCAGCATCACCTCATCTGCTGTCACTGAGAAAGGGAATTTGAGACAAACCATGTTTGAAATCCAGAAAAAAAATGTTCCTGATGCCATCAGTTACATCGTGTGTACAAGGACTGGGAATGTGAAATTTGGCCCAAAGGTATTTTTATGAACCTCGCTCGGACTTGTGCTTTTTACTCATTTTCATTTGAGTGCAGGGTTTTTCTTTGCGCCTCTTGTGTTTTGTTTGCGCACACAGAGCGTTTGGCTGAGCCCACGGCTGTGTTTATTCCTAAATCCCCATCCAGTCTGTATGAACCCAGTGTGGCACCCAGCTTCCAGCTTCTCCTTGAGCTTTGTGTTTGACACCCGTCACCTCTGACTGGCTTTGACCCCTTGGGGTGGTGGATCAAAGTCTGGGGATCCCCACGGCTGCACTGCTGTGCCTGTGCTCAGTCCCAGCAAGGCCAGCGGGGCACTGATGGATCCCAGAGTCCTTCAAGGCCTTTCACAAAAGAATCCCATGGAAAGTAAGATTTGCTGCACTCAGAATCCTTTGTTTGGTAGAACAGGAAAGGAAGGACTCCTCTGAAGTTGACCCATTTGTGCTTCAGTGAATTTTTCATAAAATTGACAAAATCCTGTTTTAATCTATCCCACTCCACAACCTTCTGAGGGACTCTGTAGGTTTCTCTAAAATACCTCTGTGGTTATTGTTAATTAGAAAAAAATAATATTGCTGAAGGATCGCTTTTCAGTTGAACTTCCTGAACATATGGTTCAAACTGAAGCTGAAAAGGAAAACTTCAGGACAAACTGTATGAATTACTACTAATAATAAAATCAGACATTTTTTATAAGTCCACATTAATCTTCTTTAAAAGCTTTGGGTTAACCACATTTTTTAAATAAAACTTTTACCGGAGCGGAATTTATTAAGAAAGCTCAGTGTTGCCTTAGCTCTGTTCCATGGGGCATCAAGAGAAGTTTTATTACTGATTTCAGTCACAACAGACTTAGATCTACACAGAATGGTTTTGATAAGCCCAATGTAAAAGTTTTATTGGTTTAAGACATGAAAAACAGACATGTTACAGAGACCACTTCTACTCTATAAACAGCCATAACACGGATAATGCATCGCGCTGGAGTCAGTGCTCCGGAGTGTAAATAATGGTGTGGAGGGAAGGAAAGCCTGGCCAAGTATGTACAGCTAAGAAAAACAACATAGACCCTGCTTGTATATGGTGCTTCTCCTCTACAGATCTCAAAATTAAATACAAATAAAGTCTGTATCATTAGGTCATACTCACAGATGGAAAAGGGAAAATTAACCAGAAAGAGGGAAGTTGATGCTCTTTGTTGTTATGTCTATCTTTGTACTTGAAACTATAACTACTGAGGCATTATTTGAAACAGGTTTTGAGGCCATGTGGTTGCTGTTTGTCCTGGATGGGTTCTGTTCAAAGCCTCCTTTTCCTGTATGTTATAAAACAGTGCTACAAAAACATGAAACAACCGGAAGTATTACATGGTGTCTCCCAGAGGTGTCCCCGGCTGTCCCTGGCTTGGGGATCCACTGATTTGTTGTGCTCCCAGAGGATGGGCATAGTGGCAGTAGTGATGTGGGGCTGTGCTCTGTTATCTTTATCCTATAGATAAAAATGTGCTTTTATTGCACCAGCATTAACAACACGGCCCCTTGTTCTCCTTTGTACATAGATCTTTTTATAGTGTGGTGAAAAAAGTGTGAATGGCTTGTAAATATAGCTTGCACTTGCTTCAAGATGCCAAGCTCACACTGGCTCCAGTGGTGCAGAACAAGGGCCTTAAAAATCCTGAAATCCCTTTATAAATGCAATTATGGACATACTTCCCTCCACTGTTCTGTGCTTCATCCTTGTATTCATTTGGAAAAACTATTTAAATGCTGTAATCCCAACCATATGGCTCAGAGCCTCAAAGAAGGCATTTAGCAGACACGTTTGTCTGGAGAATTAGGATTTTACACAGATTATCCAGTAACTGGAGATGGGATACCTCCTCAGGGGTAGGACAGGAGCCCACACCAGGGGCTGCCTTGACAGAGGGACCCTCTAAATCTGTTCTGTCCCTTTCCTGTTATACAGATCCCGGGCCGGAATAAACAGTGAGCTTACGTTGGGATGAGATGTCTTTGAACAATTTTCCTCTGCAAGACCACACAGATTTACTTAAAAACAGTAAACAGATTTAAAAAATCCTTTATGCATGACTAGAAACCAACTTACTGAATTGTTTAAAATGGAACTTCCACTACTTTTGTTTGTGTAAAAAGCTTTTACAGGACTGCAAACCAATGTAATTATGCCCAGATCACTGCTTTATTTTGGGCAAATGTTTCACATGGGAAGCAGGAATGTGGGACAGAACCAGACCTAAGCCTGGTGTGTCCTACTCCCGATTTTTACCCATAGAAATTAATTTTATGGGACAGCTGGATTTTTATGCTGCTGATTAAAAAGACAAGCTGTCTTCTCAGAAGTGAGTTCATGCTTGAAGATGAGACTTCATGTTTGTTACATCTCGAGCTTTCACACTTACAAATGTGATTATTGGACTGTGATTTTTGTAATAGGTTAGGGGTTTTTTGCATAGTCAAATACAAATAGTGTGATTTTCTAGTGCATTTTACCCATTCCACGAGTTTGCATTGTAATTTAACAGTATCCTCTGAGATCATCTGTTACTTTTTGGCAGCCTAAGACTTCATGGGCTTTTCAAAAGCGGCACCTTACAGATGTGAAAGCAATGAGCAAATAAAAATACTGATTTTTCAGGGAATATCAAAATGGGATTTCTCCTGCTTCTAGTGAGGGAACCTACATTAATTGCAGGGAAGAAGGGCTTAGTCCTGGTTCTTACACAGGCCTTGAGATTGCTGCCAGAAGAATGCCTTGTTTAGCAGCCTCTGTAAGCACTGCCTGCACTGTCAGTCCAGAACACTTCCCACAGAATAAAAGCCCACAGCTGGTTTCTGCTGGGAGAGGGGCTCAGTGGAGGCAGGTGGGGCAGCTGGAGTTGCTGTGGTTCCTGGGAGAGATGTAGTGCAGTCTTCGCTAAATTAGTAATTTGATTGACATATTCAGTTCGTTAATAATAATTTACTGTGATTAGCAGAGAGTCACAGAAACTCAGTGTAGATATCACACAGAAGTAATTGTCACTGTTTCCCTCCTCCTCTGCAGTTGCATCTGTCACTTAAATGTACTGAAATAAAGTCTGGTGTGTTCTCTGCCTTCCTGGGATGCCAGAATGGGATTCTCTCTGTACCATAAGCTGAATGGCAAAAAGAATCCAGGTGAGTGTTCAGGAAACCAGGTCTCTTGCCAGAGCCAGGTCTAACACTATGAATTCATCAAATGGGAAATTTTAAATCAGCACCATTCATACCATTCTTTCCTCCTGTAATGAGGGTCTGTAAATAAGAGCAACTGGAAGTTTTAAAATAATGTGCAATAACTTTGATTCAATGAATTTCAAGGGCTTTTCCAGCCTTAACAATAGTGTTTCTATGACTACTGGGAAAAATCTTGCTCCTTTACTGTGAAGTTATAAATGAATTTGTTTCCATCCTCAACAGAAAAATGTCAGATGCCAAAGGCCTTTTCATTGTTTTCAGATTTTCCTTTCCCTGCACTGATAAGATTCTCTCCTGCAGAGATAACAACCACACAATAGCCCAGCAAAGGATAGCTGGGTAGGAATGAGACACCACAGCAATGGTCAGATCCAAGTCCAGGACACTGAACTCCAGGCAAGCAGATTTTATTTCACACAGTGGCACCCGAAATCCATCTGGCACATCCCATTCCATTCTGACTTCCTGTGCAGATCCAGAACATCCTCTCAGCTGGACAAGCACTGATGGTTTCTGTCAGCTGCAGCCCAGAGCAGTGGTGTTTACAAACACTGCACACACACAAGCCCATTAGGTATCTATTCTATTTGTGCACAGGAATAACACCCACATTTCTTTAGCTTTGTCTCCTACAACAAAGAGAACAAAATGTGTTTCTGGTTATGTGATAGATACGGAGTCAAGGGAAGTGATAGATATGGAGTCAAGGGAAGCCCAGCATTCCCAGACTGTAACCAGTGGAAATTCTGAAAGGCTCCCTTGCCCTTTGCAACCTCAACAAGTTGGAATCTCCTGTGTATTTTGTATTAGCTTGTCTTGTACAGTAATTAACTTATATATGACTCCTAGGGGACAAGTGATTATGGTTTATTTCCAGATGACTCATGAGCAAGTCTGCAGAAAGAGAGTTTGTGCTGCTCAGAAAACAGAAAAATGGAATATGTAGTGTTGCTGATGATACCAGTTCTGGCTGCTGAGCTCAGGCACCAGGCAGAGGGGCTGGAAACTCCTCAGCTTGAGTGCAAGGACCTGTGGAGACCCTGCTGATGCTCAAGCTCTGCTCCCAGAGCATTTGATTAGGACTAGGAATTACAGCAAAGATCCAGGCAGTGATCCTGCACTGTGTGAATAATATGTGTGTGTGTGTGTAGGAAGAATAAAAATCATTCAATCATCATTCAAATCCAGGATTGTGACACCACATTTTTAATTTCCTTGTGATCTCTCATTGATTGAGTGAAGCAAGGTGGGAAACTCCATCAGCTCTTGCAGGATGACCAGGGGTAGCAGATCCAGAGGGAGCAAAACCAGGCAGTTCCTTACATGCACAGTAAAGCCATGCACATTCTTATGGCTGCTAGGAATTGCTGAGTCCAGCAGGTCCCAAGGCAAGGTGGGCCTGGTTTTACCTGGTTTTTTTTTACTTTCCTCCAGTTGCGTGAACAGAGCATTTGGGAAGAAAAGGGGACTCGGGGTCACCTTCAGCTGATCTATTTTTAATAGATTATCTGCACATAATCAAATTTCTGATTTATTGAGTCCAAGCACTCCCAATGATGCTGGAGCTGGCTCTAACCAGCATCAATGATTATGAGGGGCCCACCCAGCAGGATCTGATAGAAGAAGACAGATGATATCTGAGATTGCTGTAAGGCTGCCAGAACTAATTTACCCCTTCCAAAATCCTGAGCTGGCCTTTGAACATTTGAACTATGATTGAATTAGAGATTGATTATGGCAGTCAGTCTTTGTGTTATGAGGCTTTGAGGTTTTGATGGCACTAAACAGTCCTAACAAAATAAAATATTTAGTGTGACTTTGCCTAAAATGACAAATTTTTAGGGAGCTTCCTCTCATGCAGTAATTCTGTGTGTTATTTCAAACAGCACTATTAAAATTGTCAGTGCTCCTAACATTTTAGGCTGGAAACTTTGCAAGTGCCCTTAGGAATGACTATTTCACAGTCTTATATTTGGATCTGGGTGGATTTGGCCTTTGGTGGTTCTAACCCATATGTTGTTGGAACTCCTCTGCCAGAACTGAATGATAAAATGTTTAGTCCAGTAGAAGTCAACTTAATTCCTTGTGAGGAAATTAAATGAAAAAAGCCCAACCAAAACTAAACTCCAAATTCAGAAGCAAATTATTCTGAAAAACAGACTTAGAATTCAAAGATCCAGAGAAAGCCTTAAAGTTTTTCAGGAGTCAGATCCTTATGTTTCTATTCCTTTCTCACTGCACAGCACAAGTGTTCACTGAGGTCACATTTCCAGAGGTCAGATTTGCAAAGGAATTCTTTATGTAGGTACCTCACCAGGCGCCAGGCTTTCAAACTGTGACAGTCAGATTTTTGGAAAAAGGAGCTTTTCAGATCTGGACACATCTTTTGGCTAAAAATGAAAGCTGTGCATTTCAGAAAATAATTCTAGTAGTAGAACTCCACAAAACCAAGCCCATTGTACTAAACCCCAGCCCCCAGATTGAATACATTTTTAATTCTTTCCCACAAAAGGAGGGCGTGAAGCACTGATCTGTTTGTTGGCTATGAAGCCAGAAGCTCCTGGGTATAAACCTTTATCTCTGTGATACAGCTCAGCTCACAACATCTTCCAGTTTTACCACAAGGAAATTTAGCTCTAAAGCATCAGTGGTGAGTCCGTTCTCATCAGCATCTTTGAGGAGAGGTATTAAAGTTTAAAAGCCCTCAGCAGGTCAAGCACTCACAAACATTCATTGGTTTTTCCATGAGCACGTGGCATTGCTCAGTAAAGCAGCCCCTGCTGTGAGGTTTGAAGTTGTCAGGGAGGGGTGACAGTGGCACTTTGCTCTGGCAGGAGAGCAGCTGCTCCCACGCTCAATTACAAGGCCAGTTCAGATGACAAGAGAGGCTACACTGGACAGCTCATGGTTTGGCAATCCAGATCTAAACTAATCATAAGCAAATTAAAACCAGGACATTTTAGAAGGAAGAATTGATTCAGATGGATTTTTCAAAAGGAACCTAATGATAAAATGTCTAAATAAATACTTCAATTATTTATTCCTAATCAGTCTAATGAACACTTCTTACAGTGTCCAGGAAACCTACATGAGGTTGAGTTTGCTATTCCTCTTTGCAAAAATGTTTGAGAGGAGCTGAGTCAGTGACACTGTTGGTATGGAATCATTCAGCCAGGCCAACTATGCCTTATTTGCCAATTAATAATTTAATTGCCCAATTTAGTTGCCTTTATTTGCCGATTATTAATTTAGTTGGCAAGAGACTCTCAGGTATTATAAATTATGTAATGAAATGTATTTTTTTTCCATCTGAAAGTAATGCCCACCTTTCTAAATCTTCTCCCCTAAAATACATTTAACATCATTAAAAAGGTACCTGAGCCCAATAAAAAACTTGCATTCCTATTTTTAAATATTAACTTCAATCAAGGGCACACTGTAGGTATTTTGATCACCTGACATCACCTTTTTCCAAAAATCTGACAGAGTAGCAGCTTATCAGTGCTGTTGTGAAACATCTCTAAAATTTGCCAGACACTTGTGATACTTTGGAATTGCATAACAGCAGACTTAGGTTATGTAATACAAATTTGTCCACGTCCTAAGTGAAGTGCAGAATTTAAGCAGAAGGTCTAACATGTTGAGGTAGTTTTTAATGATGGGCATTTATATGCCACAGTGTATTTATTCTTTGTCCTGTTCTATGGTCCTTGAGAAAGGTTTGATTTATGTAAAGGTGTTCTTCAACTTAATGCTGTAAAATTGATAAGGAAATGTGTTCAGGGCTTGGTTTTGTGCAGTGTTCACCATCCTGATCCTGATTCAACAAGGCACTGAAGCACAAGCCAAATATTCAGCCCTCAGGTAACACATAGCCTCTTATATGTCAGTAATATTGGAACAGAAATACACTTAGAACAGAAATACTGCCCCTGGCATTCCTGCCGAAGCACTGATAAGCTAAACAAAGCACTTTTCAAAGCCTAATAACCGGATGGGATTTGTAGCATAAACAATGCTCCTTGTTAGTCACCAGTCCCCAGGGCATCTTCCTCACTTTGTTACAGATAAATTAGCAACAAATGAAATGCTGTGTGTGATTTCCTGCCCTGGGTATGCCTGTGTGCTCGCGTGCCAGTGTGAGAGCTGTCATTTATTATTTATCCAAGAACGTATTCACGTCCACAGTGTGATTTAATTACTTATTAAAGGTGCCAGACTGGCAGATGCAGGAGCTGGAGCAGTTTGCTTGTCCAGAGAATGTGGTATAGGCAGTGACATCCTCCAGGATGTTCAGTGCTTCACCCCAATGGACTCCCCAGATCTCCAAGCACAGCTCTTTCACTCCAGCCTTTTCCCAGGTTCTCTGCACAAGGTGTAAAGTTCATAAAGGCTGCTAGCAGAGATGTCAGTCCTGTGGTTTTTAGACAGGAATGTTGATACTCTGGAAAATGGTTTGAACATATTAGGTCAGTCTGTTTCAGCTAGGCTACTCAAGCATTGGGTTAGTACTACCAGAGGTGAAACACCTTCTGACTAAATAATAGCAAAAGATATTATTTGTACAGTTAGAAAGAGCCCAGATTTTCTTCTGCTTGCCAGGGGCTGTGGCTCTACTGCAGTCACTCAGGCCTCACCACAGACACACTTGTCTTGGAATCTGCAGACTTAATTCTGCACTGTTTGAAGAAACAGGATTTTGGGTCCATTTTTTATGTCACTCTAAGCCTACTACTGCTCACTTGTGCTATTCAAAGCAATGCTGGATGCAGGACAGCAGGGAATCTTCTCTCACTTCCATCAGCACACAGGCTTCAATGGGAAAACCAAGATTTTATTTGGCCTAACTCATTGAATTTGACCAGAGAAAGGCTGTTAAATAAAAGCAAGGTTCCTTTCACATAGCTGCAGAATATTTTGAGGAAGATAATGAACACAGGAAAATCCAAATTTCTGTGACTTTGTACATTAATCGGACAATCCATGATTGCCCCAGGCCAGCCGTTCCTGTTGCCTTGCTGACATTTTGGTCTCAGTACATGCCTGAAAGTTGGAATCCTGGATCCATTTTGTCTAAATTGTAGGTCGGGCTTTTCTGGTGCTTGATCTTCGGCTGGGTCTGTAAAGCACAACTGCAGTGCCAGGACCAGTGTTTGCTCTTAATGAGCTCCTTGTTTTGGCTCTGGAGTTTGAGCTGGCAAACACTGCCGTGCCTATTTTAGTTTGCACAGTTGAATAGTCCCATGAAAGCCAACAGGTCTGGACATGCCAGCCACTGGCATTGCTGCATTATTAATTCCCAATTTTACACATCCAGACTCTTGGTGTACTCGACAAAAGCCTACCTAACCAAAAACAGAGCCTGTGAGGTACAAAGATGGGGCTGAGAGGTGTGAAGGTGTGAAACACTTGTGACACTGTTCTGGAGCAGGGCCTACGTGATGGCCTTTGACACAGACTGAGGGGGTTTTGACTGATGTGGGCTTTTGTATGACAAACCCCCAGTGAGTCCCATCTGTGACTGAATTCCATCCTGGAATGTGAGAATGGGGGTTGCTGGATATGTAGGAGGCTTCACAGAGCTCAGCTCAGAACCAGCGTGCCCCTGGTTCCTGTGCATGAGCAAAACAGAGCAGCTGTTGAAGAGCAGCACGAAAGCAAGGGGAAAATCTCTAAATGCAAACAGAAGGGACAGACAAAATTAGCCTTTATCTTAAAAAATTACCCAAGTGCAAAATGCAGTAACCAAAAATATAATTGCAAGCTCGCTGGCAGTCTGTCCAAGAGAGGCTCGACCCCTGCTGTGGGAGTTGGCTTTCCCTCTTTGGAATATGCCATAGCAAGGGAACCTTCAAACATGAAAGAAAATGTGTTCAAAATTCTGAGGCAAACTGAAGTCTATTTTCAAATAAAACCAAGAAAAATGGCATTGATATAGAAATGATGGGAAATCTGAACTCAGTTTTGACAGGTAGGTACACAATAACTTGTTCATTTAATATATAAATATTGCAGTATCAGGACAACTCACATTTCACACACCTGTAGCTCTCCTGCTCTGTCACCTGTGGTTGGGTTCGAGACACTGTTGTGTTACTCAATAGCAAGTGGTGGCTGTGACATTTTCACCCAGGGTTTCTATTTTTGAGCACAGACTCTTCTTCCACTAAAGAAAACTTTTTCAATACTCCATTTGAAAGCATGTCTTTTAGTGCTTTTCACACTATCTTTCAGATGTTGAAAAAGGAATATTCTTTAATAACTTAGCTGTTAATTTTCCATACAAAAATAATTACCAAGTTACTAACATTTTCTTTGGTGAATCTTCTGTGCTAGTAATAATGTTTCTGAATAATAAGAAAATGGTATATAATTGGTATAATGGAACATACAGTTCTGAAAATTATTTTGTTTAGAGAGATTAGCGATATTACCACAATTCGTTTCCCTAGCAGTACATTCCCTGGCACAGAATCAAAGGGGTTACTTCTTGGAAATTGAGTTTGTGATTTCCCTGATCTTGAAAAAAAACACGTTCCTGATCTTACCTGTGGATTAATCCCTGACTGTGGTGAGTACTAGAGGTATTTAGTGCACAACATTAAGTGTGGAGAATACTCTCAGGGTCAGAATCTGTATGGCACAAAACTGGGACACAAACCCACCTGCCAAACTAGTGCCTTAGGAGTCACCTTTTCTGCACACCTGTGGGAACAGGATCTCAAAGTGTCACTGTGTTCATGACCAGCAGGTCTCTGCCATAGTTCATATCCCAGTGCTGCATTTTTTGTCCCGGGCACAAACTGAAATTGTATCTGAGACATTTAATACGTGTGCATTTGCAGAGGGGCTGCCATGACACTGCCAACAGTTCCATGATGTCAATTAACGTCAGCCGGATAATGTTGGAATTGCCAAAGCCCACTCTCACTTGTGACCTTGTTCACTAAAAAAAGATAAGGGTACTAAAATAGAAGTGCAGATATCAGTGAGAAAGTAAATGAAAAGGCAGAAATAAAAAATAATAGACGGGAGATGAACAAATGTTAGGGAAACAATGGAGGCAGTGAGAGTGGGGGAGGGAAGGCTGCAGTGCCAAGTTAGGGTTTTGCTGAGCAGAAATGATGCTGTAGAGGTGTAAATACTTTATGCTCTTCAAGTCACTGTTTGTAAAAGTTGCCAATTCTGAGATTTTTCCCTGAAATAGTTGAGGCAGATAATTCCTTAAGGATGTTACCATTTCTCTCTTGCTGGATGATACCTAAAGGTGCAATTACAAGATCTGATCACAGTGTCTTTTATGAATGTAGGTCAGTAGTTTTCTACCTCAGATCTGCTTTGTCTCCAGTACAGCTTTTTAAGGAATTTAATGAGATATCACCGATTTTGATTCTGTGGCTCTATTTCCATCTTTTCTGTTTCAGTTTATCAATACCTTCCTCACTGGCATATGATAAACCTTCACAATTATTTGGAATAGCAGTTGTTATTTTTTTCTGAAGCTCCTATAGTAAACAGTATTATTATTCTGGGTGGAAGGTGTGCATGCATTTGTACTCTGTATATACACACTGAACCACATGGGCTAAGATAACTCTGTCTGGGAGTCTGCAACCAAGGGGCCCAGAAATTACTCCAGTCAAAACAAAATTAATTATAAAAGACTAGAAATGCCACCCCAAGCCTTGAGAGTTTTAATGAGATGAATGTTTCTTACCAGCATTAAATCTGTGGGGATAAGGAAATGCTCACTGAGTTAAGATGTGCTAAGAAAAGTGTAAAGAAGAGCATAAATGGCTCAGGAATTTCAGGAATCCCACTGGCTTAAACACTCTTTTATTTAAAGCAAATGTTCTCATAGTTGAATGACTTCCAAGAAGGGCCTCAAGTGATGAAAGTATTTCCAACTAATGTGAAAATACTTGAAAGATGCTTATTCCATGTGAAAGTATTGCCACCTTTCAGAAAAGCCTGAATATGAAACTCCTTTAATGAAGATATTCTCAGACAAGGTATTGATTTTCAGAACATACAAAACATCCAAAATTCCTACTAATTTGATAATAAAGAGATTTTAATGACTTTCATCTCCTATAGCAGCCAGGGAAAATATTTCAGGAGTATTTCACAAAACAGATACTTCAGTAACAGAGTGAAAAATTTTCCATTCATCATCCTGACATTGCTCCCTTTTCCCTCAGGGCATGACTGACCTGGAAGGTACCACTGAGCATCTGCAGGGAAAGGCAATGGGGAAACAAAACCTGTAGAGACCAGCAAGGCATGAACAACTCCGGTCCACAGCAGTGGCTTTTTAATTGCTATTTTATGATTTTTAGATGTTCACTCGTGCTGAATAAACTCCATTTAATAACTCCTAAATCAGCCACATTTGGAGAATAAACATAGTCACTGCTTTCTTCATGGAAGGAGAGTAACTTCCAACACACAGCTTGATTCCAGAGTGGCAGGAAGGTGCCAGGGAGTGTGCCAGGGTATGAAGGGATGTGTGGCCCAGCAGGTATCAGAGCAGTTTGTATCATGCAATAATTAATTGCACACATTTTGGAAATTGGGTTGATTCTGGTTTCTGCATCTAAAAATTCATATGTGCCTCAGTACTGCAGAACACCGTGGGGATTACTGGATGCTCCTAAAGCTTTTGCAAGATGCTCAGGAAGTGCAGACTTCCGGAAATCAAATCAACTGAGCTACTAAATTTGATTGGAAAGCAGAGGTAGATTTTTTATCTTGTTTTCCAAAGGCAAGAAATGTGCAAGTACACGAGTAACCACCAAGGGTCAGTGTTCGGTGTTTTTACATTCTGACATCTTTGTTCCCAGGTGCTTGGAAAATCCCTTTTCGATGCAGTACTGTAATTAGCATTTTCCAACAGTATTTTTAAACTACCAGTGAGACGCATATGTGCCATACAAAGTATGGGAAAATTCAAGTGTCTGGATATGGGCTTTTGTCAGCCAGCTACCAAGTTATGTCTGAACTGAGACTGAACTGTTCATATTCCTGGATATAATGATATAGGTCCCATTGAAAATAATAAAAAACACCCTAGGAACTGGATTATATTTCTATGAATAGCACTTAAGTTATTGTAGCAAATGCCATTCTTCTGTTTTGTTAAGAAAGTTAAGACAGCCCTCACTGAGAGACTGTCAGGTGCTTTGTCAAGATGGCAAGGGAGGCACTGTCAAGAGGAGTGAACACATTTTAAATAAGTTCCTGTGGAGAGAAGTAATTTAACCTGACTTTAAAACATAGTGAGGGTGGATATCAGACATCAGGAGATTGAGCTGCAGGCCTGGCTGGCCTCCCCTGTTTCTGGGATGTTAATATAGGTCATAATCCTTGATTGGCACAAACCCAGAATGCACTGACAGACATTCATATAAACTGCAGCTCATGAAGAAATCTCCAACCAGGCTTACAAAATAAACCCAACCCACCTTCCTCCACATAAGGCACAGAGATCCCTTTGTTCCCCTTCTGCCCCACGGCTGAGCTCCAGGCACAGCTGCCCAGTGATGTGCCCCCGCTTAGCTGTGACTCAAAGGATGTAAAAACTGGGCAGGTTTCTGTGTGGAGCTGATTTTATTTCTCTGCAGGCACAGCCAAGCCCTGGCAGTGCTGCCACTGCTGTGTCTGGGTGAGCACTCAGCCACCTGGAGCCCGTCTGAGCTGGATGCAGCAGCCGGGAGCACAGGGTGAGCCGATCCCTGCTGACACAATCCCAGATTACCCGCCCCGCACAGCCTGCCTTGTTTGTACACGGATCTCAGCCGCACTCCTTGCCCTGGCCAGTCTGGATCACCCTTCCAGCACTGCCATCCCTTAGGAATAACCATTTCTGGATGCTGCTGAATGACGATCCACCCTCGGGAAAGGACATAAAATTATGGAAACTACAAAGTAAAGAGGGATAAAATAAACAAAAGCCAGTAGAAATTTAAAAAGAGCAAAAATACTAAAAAAATTAAAATGAACATGCCAAACAGTACAAATCCTAGCACAGAACTCTGGGGGATTTTGCTGTAAAAACCTTTTATTCCTTATTCTATTTTTAATAAGGATTTATGTTAATCTTCCATGGCAACCAAATCTCTTTAAGAACCTTTGGTGAAGGAAACAGTAATAGGGATTCCAGAAATCCAAGTCCACTCTCAAGTCTTTATCAGTTCTGGAGAACACTAGGAGGAGAAATAGTTATGTAATACCATCACACCATCTCCACAATTTCAACCTCTGTGAGGCAAAGTAGAATCAGCAACAGAAAATTCAAGTAGGTAGCTTGAAGAACAGCCACAAAACAGCAGATGCTGCCTGTAGCAGTTATTATTCAAGTTGTTTAGTCCACTCTTAGGCTGATCTGAACAATGATGTGTTTAATGTCATTCCGTACACTTCTGTAACAACAGGCACTATGGAAATGGTCATAAAATTGAATCAGCTAAGAAAAAAAAATAATGGTTCAAATTAGTAAGAAAGGCTGGTGGAGGGAAAATTTAAATAAATTCTTCTGGTGAAACAGGAAAAGGACAGAATAAATACATCTCCTTAGTGTAAGGTGCTGAGCCTCTTCTCTGGAGTGTCTGAGGCAGAGTGCTATAGCAGACAGGATCCTGGCTCAGGCATCCACAAGTTCTGATCAAATAAGGCTAACCTCTTCCTATGAAACAAATACAGTATTTTCTGGAACAAAACAAAGATCAAACAAAAAAAGTACTCATATGTTTTAGCTATCGTGTAGTGAACTAAGCAAGATGAAAAGCAGGCGTGTGCTGGGGTTTGATGTGCTGTGAGGGCTGGATGCAGAGCCTTGGCTGCGAGCCCTGGGCTCTGCCAGGGGCAGGAAGGAGCTGCTCTGGAGAACAGCTCACACCTCACTGGCAGGTCAAGGCACTGGAGGCTGCTGGGCTTTGGGCAGGAACAACTCTGAGCCTGAAAAAAAGAAATGACAACATGAATGAAGAGTAGTTAAAACTGCCCCCACCCTTCTCAATCCATCCTTTTGGAAGGGGGCACATTTCCCACCTCTAGAAGGGTTAAACCAGCTGGTCCTCACCCCCGTGCTTAGAGCGTCATAATCCTTCACCTCCACAGATAACTGAATTGGTATTTTCACCTCATTTAACTTTATTGTTATTATTATAACTATTTTTTAAGCAATTCTTTACCCTGCTCTGATAGCAATGTTCGTGGCAGGTACAGATACACTGACCTACCTGCACCTTAAGCACAGGTAATTCTGCACCACGCCAGCAGCTCTTCAGCCGTGACCTCCCCGGCCCGTCCGTGCCCGCGGCAGCGCTGACAGCCGGGGCGGGCTACGAAGAGGCGGCACCCGCCATGTTGGGACGGAGCGGCGCCTCCCGGGCCGTGCCGGGGGAACGAGGTGCCGCTCTCGGCCCAGGAGGTCACTCGGGGCGGGTGACACGATCGATTTTCGCCCACGCGTCAGCCCGGGGCGGGTGACACAATCCCGACTCGCCCCCTCACGGAGGCGGCGCGGCCGTGAGGGCAACCCCCGCCTCCAACGGGTCCCACCGTGATTGGCGCGAGCGCACCCCTTCTCCGCTGTGATTGGTCAGACGCGCTGTCACTCCCGGCCTCTGAGGGCAGGAGCGGGCGCTGAGTGGTCGGCGCTGGAGGCGGCCCCGCCCCCGCGGGACGCGCGGGCGGAGCGGAGCCGCGGCCGGAGCCGCCGGAGCGGGGGCGGCCTGAGGGCGGGGGGGGACACGGCAGCCGCCGCCGCCATGGAGGCGAAACCGGCGGACCCGCTGCTCTGCGACAGCCTCATCCTCTGGGTGAGTGGCGCGGGGCTTCTGCCGTCTCTGGGGACCCTCGAGGGCAGCGAGGAGGCGCCAGCGGCGGGGGCTTTTCCCTCCGGCCACCCCTCCCTCCGTCGCCGCCCGCGGGAGCTGCGGGTGGGTCGGGCACGGCCGCGGCAACGGCAGCGGGGCTGCCTGGGACGCGCTGCTCGCAGCCCGCGAAGGGTTCCCGCGGCGCCCGCGAGGTGTGGATGTGGTGGTCGGAATATCCCGTGGGCCCAAGTGCGGCTCTCCAGCCGTGGTTTCAGTGTGGAAACTGCTCGGCAATTAACACGATTAATAAATAAATGCAATTAATTTGAATTGACAGGCGTAGAAACCTCAAGTATTTCGTGCCGGCTGGTTAAAGCGTTTATTAGTCAGGCACGCCACACCTGGGTGTGTGATGTTACCCGTGCCAGAGGCACCTGTTGGGAACTGCGGAATTATTTAGGTCGGAAAAAGCTTTTAAGGTCATCCAGTACAAACATATTTGTTAAATTCATCAATTGCTCTTGCTTCCTCTTTGTCTTTCTCTCCAGGCTTCTTCTGTGACCTTGTGTGTAATTCTGGTTTTGCAGGTGCAGTTCTCTTGGTGACAGGGAGCTCTGTGAAATAGAACTTCTGTACGAAATCTTGGCAGGGAAGGTCACAGTTACCTGTGTGAAAGGTTTCTCTAGAAATAGCAGGAGTTTTGCCTCTGTGAAATGTAAATCATGGAGAGAAGGGAGTGAGTGTTTCAGAGGCATTGTAGAAACCCAGGAATGAAACTGGTAAAAGTAACAGGAACAGCAGCCTGAGTAGGTGTTCTTGATTTCTGCATGGCAGTACAGAGGTGTTGAGTTAAAGTCTGTAATAAATAACTGATAAACAATTTCTTCCTTTCTTTTTCTACCTTCCATTTTCCTTTATTGACACTGTATTCTCCCAAGGTTTTGTTGCTCTCTAGAATTTTGGTGGCCTTATGTTGGATATCTTTTGTTATTTAATCTTTTTCTTTGGGCTCTTTAACTTTGTATTTTCACCTCAGTAGTCAGGTGAGAATAACTCCATCATGATTCAATGGCAAAAAAATAAATCTCTGCAATCCTGAACTCTTTCACAAAAATCCTGTCAGCAGTGCTGAACTCATTTATTTTTCACAATTCCTGCTTTAAATATTTCTATCCTAATTGTCATTTTTGGTTTGCTCACAGTGTAATAGCTGTAATCACATCATGAATCTTAATGGAACCTTAACTAGCCTTAAACTGAGCAATTGTGTCAGTGTAAAGGAAGACCCAACCCTCTGTTCGGGTTTTCTATACAGCACTCAGCAGATCCATGTTTTTAGATTTAGCACCCTACTTCTCAGGCCTAGTTTGCAACTTAGAAACTGCTTCTTAACACTTGGGTGTGCTTGAAACATCCTTTCACAATTTGAACTTCAGTGTGAATAATAGGGAGAAAAGTGATGTGAGGAGAGGGAGATGAAGTGCTCTGTGTTTGGAGAGAAAAGGGCTCTGTAACTCTCTGCTTCTAATGGTTTCTCAGTTTATTTACTCATTAATATAGCAAACAGATGCTTATGATTATCTGTATTTTGCTGCCAGATCTGTCATTTTCCTATTTTTATTTTACCAAAAGCAATATTAGAAACCATGCTGCGTCCAGAGAAGAAAGAGAAGATTCAAATAAAAATGTTACCTGTTGTTTCTGCAGCCCAGGTGTCATTGAATTTAAAGTTCTGAGGATTTTACAAGAGAAACATTATGCAGCTAAACTGAATTGTAGGGGTAATGTTTATGAGTATCCATGAAAAATTGACTTAGGTAATACCTGCTAAGGTGAAACTCACAAGCTGCAGCAGAAACAATTTTCTAAGTTAGTTATTTTTCCTCTGTGTGGAGGAAAAGTTAATTGTGTGTCTTTTCAGTGCTGTACTGCCTTAGCCTCCAAAGCAGGGACTGGATGTATGGCTACATCTTAAATTGGAAGCATTTTCCACGATAAATGCACTGCTTGCCACTGGCACCACTGGTAATGTTCATTCTGTCCAGTGGCTGACTTATTCTATTAATATACTTGTTTTCAGCATGGGAATGTTTATTTTTATTTTAAAATCTCTTTGATTACTCTGTAAAACCTCTGTCCTTCGTGTGTATAAACTCAACCCCTCATTGTCAGGGGAAGCTGAGGGCACACCTTCCCAGGTGGATGGCTCATTTCTGCTGGGCACTCTCTACGCTCATGTTTCATCTGCAAATGTTTGGTGGTAGAGCTACAAAATTGACTTTTCAGCTGTATATTGGGAGCTTAACAGCTCTGTGTCTGAGAGAAGAACTTCTGCAGCAGCAAGTGGCAGAGGGCATTTGGGGTGGAATTCACAAAATGGTTTTCAGCGTAAGTAGCAGCATATCCTTGGAGCTATATTTAGTAAAACTGAAAAAAAAGAGGGAAGAAAGAGCGCTGCTACAGTCCTGAAGTCTGTGGCTTCTTTTTCCAACCTCCTCCCCACGCCTGCCACTTTTATTGGTTTTGCAAGAGCAGTAAAAATCCATTTGGATGAAATGATTGGGCTGGCATGAGGTTTGGATAACCCATAATTAATACTTCTACTCTCTTATTATTTCTAGGTCCTTATGTGACTTTTAAATACATAGAGAAACCTAGACTGTCAGTTCTGCTTTTTATTTAATTTTAATTAGCTGTTTCTATTCTGGGAGATCATGCATAAGGCAGTGTTGCATGTCAGGGTTTTCTAAGGCCTTGTTTATCTGCTCAAACAGGCTCAGGTGAAAGGGTTGCACCTGTGCATAGCAATTTCCTTGTTTTATGAGGGGCATATCCAGATGGCAGCGCCACAACATTGTGCCATAAAACTCTGGATTTGGGAAGGCCAGCCTGGAATGTGAACTTGCATGCCTGTGCTTGTGCTGAGGCTGCTGGAGTAGTAGAAGCCAGTGCTGTCAGGCATAGCAGCTTTGGGCTGTGGTGTTCCACTTAATCTTTTATGTAACCTATGAGGGATTACTGACTTCTCGCTTCCTGTAAGACAGGATTTAAACCCACTTTTTAAATTAAAAAAAATCCCCTCGCTCTGCCTATTTTTCTTTTGGCTTGATTGGATTCTTCTTGAAGGAAGCAAACAAGTATTCCAGAATTACGGTCACTCTTTATAAACACAGAGTGGACAAAAACTGCCTGAGATTCTCTCAGCTGAAAACTGCTTTTCCATCACTCTGGTCCCAGTAGCTCCATTTCCCAAACACAAGGTCATTTTTTACTAGGAGTTCTGAAGAAGCTTGTGTTGCACAGGATGTTTGGGGAAGCCCTCTTTCAGAGGGACAGGTAATTTAGGACATTGTAAGTGCAATGAGTTTAAGAAGTCAGTTTCTGCAGTGGACAGGGTTTATCAGGATTTGTACTTGCTCCCATTCTATTCTATCTTTTAGTAGTATTAATAATAAATTTTCTGTTTTGTTTATTGTGGTAAAGAAGGCTCTTATTTTCCTGAGTAACTGTGATGAACTGACCTGTGTATGGATATGGCTCTCTCATCTAGAATAATTAATCCTGAGTTGATTGTCTTTGGAGGGATAAAATAATACTATTCTAAATATACAGCTAATTCTGTCAAAATGTTATCTGTTAACCTGGGGATAGTTTGAAAAACATCCCACAATTTTAAAAGAGAAACATTTTTAACATTGAGGCAATCCCATCCTATTTCTATTTCTAAGTTCTTATAGTAAAAGACTGGATTTTTTTTCCCCAACAACTTTCACACCTTATTCTGATGCTGGTTTTTGTTTAGATAGTTATGTCTAGAACAAAGCACTGCAACATAATTCAAAGGCTGGATAAATATTTAGTCTCCCAAGTTATCTTTACATAATCTGCTTTACAAGAGAAGGCCTAGCATGAAAAAACAGAGCGTGGGTGTTTGTACCAACTTTTTAAGCTACCAGTCATAACAGTCACAAGTGTTGAGAAAACTGGGTTGGCTTAAAGTCTGTGTGGTTCAGAAAGGATTCCAAGTAGAAAGACATTTTGCTAAATGCTTGTGGCTGAATGGGAGAAGGAAGATGGCAGCTAATTTACTGTGCTGAACTAAACCCCAGTGTTTTTCCCTGTTTTAGCTACAGACATTCAATACAGCTGCACCCTGCAGGGATGTCCAGGACTTGACTAACGGCGTTGCCATGGCTCAGGTGCTTCACCAAATGTAAGTTGATTCTTCAGCTGGAAGAAGAGGGATTCAATTGCCTGAGGTTTTTGTGTTTGACAGACGTAGTTGCTTTTAAAGGAGGCAGAAATCCAGAGTGGACAGTTTGTAACAGAAGAGAGGTAATGCCTCTGTATTGCTGTTTTGGGGATGATATAATAGTTGATTAATGGCACGGTGGAAAAGGTGCTGAGAAGGTACACAAATACTGCAGTATTAAATTCATACTTGGGTATAGTTGGGCAAGGATGACATTATCTTCCTTTCTTTTCCCATCAGCACTATTTCCATGCTTCAGGCAATACGTTCCTTTTTGGAATGAGAAACTAAAAATTCCAAAGGCATGGCTTTGTGTTCTTTTCTTCCTGAGGTTGCTCAATTAATTTAGATTTAAGTTCTAGGTTTTAAATGACAACTTACTATTTGTGCGGAAGACAGCAACTGTAAAACTTCAATTGCAGTTAATAGTTAGCAATTATTTTACTTTTGATTAGCTGTTCTATTGGTGTGATGGAGATTGGTAGTCTGAGTGATACACTAGTTTTGAAAATTAGGTAGAGGGTTGTAATGCAAGTCCTGTTTTGAAATAGTATCATACTACAAGTCATCACTGCAATTTTATTGTTATTATTGGCCCAGGTGATTGAAGAGAAGTCTGCATTACCACCTCAAGTTCAAAGCATCTTTTTGTAATTACTAAGAAATTACTTTGACATCATCACAATCGACCCTCCCACAAAAATGAGTTCAGAAACCCTCCTGTCTGTTTGTAAAGATTTTAAATGTACTTTTTAAAGGCAGAGCTAACCCTTTTTCTGGACATAGCAAAAATTGATTTAGGGTTTGCTTCTCATGTATTTTGAGTATTAGGCAGCCATGTTCTTCGGACAAACTTCTTACCACCAAGTTGGTTCTTGTGGAAGTGGGGATAATGATTGTCCTTTCTTAGGTGCTTTGAGACCAGTGTATAAACAGTGCACTGTCAAAGTTAAATATTGTTTAATATGCTGTGATTGTACTGCTTGGTAGCTGAGAGTGTGTAACACCTCCCTCAGCAATTCATCCTTGTTTATGCTGGCAAACTGAATCCCCTTCTGCCCAGGGGAACCAGAGACATACAAAATATACAAAATGCCAGTAGTTTAAAGGGTTTTCTTAATATGTGCCTTTGACAAATGGGAGTAAATGTTAGTTAGTCCAGCCTACAGGAGTAGGTACCAAACATAACGTCAGCACTGGGCAAAAAAAGATGTCTCTTTACCTCATTATGGTTGCTTTATCAGGTACAAAAAATCAAAATTATAAAGACTCCCCATCCTTGTGCTCCATCCATAGCTGGCTCAGGCAAACAGAGAAATCCTCCTTGGATTTCCTGGAATATGCCTTGATGCAGCCAGCAGGATGGAAATCTCCTGTGATATAAGTGTACCTTGCAATCTCCAGGAATTCATGCCTTGTTAGACACTGGAGTTCAGCATCAGATGATTTAATGCTGGGAATTTGCTGTCTTATTTATTTAAGTCTGTGCTCGTGATTAATCATTTCATTTTGTTTCAGAGATGTTGCCTGGTTTGATGCAGCTTGGCTCAGTCGCATCAAAGAAGATGTTGGTGACAACTGGAGAATAAAGGTATGTAAAACTGAAGATAATTAGGTTTGTGGGGTTGGATGTTGTGGCTGTTCTGAGATCTGGCAGTCCAAAACCTAGAGAATTAAGCTCAAGCTTTTCAAGGATATTTTAAATGAGCTTGAATTGTCTGTTGATAGTTTAAGTACCTTCCAGCATTGTTGGATGGGGATTTTCTGCTTTGATATTTCTATTCCAATGTCCTCTCATAGAGCTGCCTTGTAGCCATTTTATTAGAAATTATTCCTTGATTTAATAAGAAATAAAATTTTAAATAAAATTATAACCTTGTCTTTCATGTACAACAACTAGTCCAGTAATTTGAAGAAGATACTGCAAGGAATTATGGACTACTATCATGAGGTATGGAAAAAACAATTTACTGTTGTTCTCATCATTAAACGCGATGATTATTGCTCCCCTTGACTTAGCCAAGTAGAAAAAAAAAGCTGTAATTTGTTTTGAGGACCTTTTAGGCAGCAGATGTGTGATAATTATCTGTTAAGTGGGAGGTCTGAGTGAATATGAAATTAATTTGAGCAGGTGTGTTTTAGATAAGGCTCTTGGAGTACAAACTGGGAGCCATGTCTCTGCCCAGGTGAATGTTGAAAGGACTGAGCTGCAGAATCCTGTTGACTTTTGTGCGTGTGTTCATGTTTGCTCTTGTCTAGAGAAGTTTTAATCCTTTTATACACAACAGAACAGACTCAGCAACCCCAGTGCAGATTTTATGATATTCAGTGGGAAGCTGGGAGCCAAGGTAGGAATCCTCCTGGACAGTGTTAGTTTGTTCTGTCTCATGCAGGGATGAGTACAGTAGCCATAAAAAGCTGCTGTATTTTGGGTTTAAAACATTGCTGAATTTTGTATTGATGTGATTACAGTTATGTAATGGGTATGGTTTAGAAAAACTTGCCAGATCTTGTGGCTTCCTGCTCTCTCTGGGCTGAGCTGTGACACCAAGAGCCAGGCCCTAACGTGCTGCCAGTTCTGAGCATCTTTGGCAGGCCCAGAAGCAGAACTTCTTCAAGGTTATGAGAAGCCTTTTGAAGGATTTGGAAACAACTCCATCTGGAAGTGTTATTAATTCATTTCTTTATTATGTTGGTAAAATAAATGAGTTCGCTCATATTTTAGAACTGTCCCAATAACTTTTACTAATGTCACTTTTTCTTGTAGAAGTGCTCAATTAACTAAACCTGATAACAAACTTCTAGGGCATTTTCTCTGGCTGGCTCATTGAGCCCAGATTTCCTGCATGATACCAGATTTTCACGTTGTACAAAAATGGGAGTCTACTTTTTTCTCAAAATTTTAAATTTTTTTTCAGTTCCTGGGTCAGCAGATTGCAGAAGAGCTTATTCCAGACTTGACCCGGATATCTGAGAATTCAGATCCCACTGAACTGGGCAGACTCCTGCAGCTTATTTTGGGTTGTGCAGTCAACTGTGAGAGGAAACAAGGTAGGCACTACCTTAACCTGCTCAGCAAACAGCAGACTGCCTCAGGTGATAGTTAAGGTGGAAAAGATGTAGAAACTTTTCTTTCTTATCCTTCAACATTGTTGATTTGCTGAATGCCTGTTCTGAAACTGGGGTTCACTTAAAAGCAGAAATTCCCTGGGAAATGTCTGTGAATAAAGCTCCAAACTTTCTTCAGAGTAGGTTTAAAAATAGAGTCTGAAATATGTATGGTTTATTCATATTGTTAAAACATGTAGCAAGACCTATTCAAATGCAAATATAGCAAAATTAAATTAAGTCCTTAAATTAGAAACTGCTTGTCTACCTGCAGAGGCTCAAGGCTGAATTGGTTGTTTTCTCTCCTGTTACCAGAACTAATCCTCCATGCTCTGATGGCATCTCTCCTTGGACAGAGTATAAATGTGTCCAGTTAAGAGTTGATAATCTTTTCTGCTTATCTGCCATGTTACTGGAAAATAACAATGGTGGTTAATGGTACTGCTCTGTATAAAGAGACCACTACTTGTTTTGAGGAGCTTTATCCATAAATAGTTTTTTTCTGGATCTTTCAACTAACAGTTTATCATTTTTCTCAAACCATTGACATGACCATTGTCATGAGTCAGTACAAATCCTTTTTCACAGAACACATACAGAATATCATGACCCTTGAAGAGTCTGTTCAGCATGTTGTCATGACAGCCATTCAAGAGGTAAGTAACAGTTCATAGCCTGATGCTGTCAGTTGAGAAGTCCAAAAATCTTTTTGTTGACCTTTGTGAATTTTGTCATCCAAGCAAAGGTCAGGGAGGAGTATAAGTACTTCCCTAAATTATCTGGGAGGTTTGGGACCAAGAGATCTTAAACACCAGCCAGAAGGTTTTGGTTTTAGACTCATCATGCCCAAACATACAACAAATGCTTAAGATTTTTTTATTCCACACAAGAAATATATACAGTTACCAACCACTGATTATACTGGAGTTAGAGTCTGTAATTCTGTCCCAGTGCTATAGTCTTGGTCCCAGAGTTAAGCTGATTGTGTTTGTGAGGTTGCATTGTTCTGACAGACCATTCCAGCCTGTGACTTAGAAGCTTGCAGCTGCAGCTCTTCTATTTTTGTCATGGTGTGCTCCTCCTCCTGTCTTAATTTGTTCTTGGTTGGATCATCTTAGTGATCCAGCTCACAGCTTAGCTCTGCAGTCACTGGCTTTTGAGGGCTTCAGGACTGTGAAGCAGAGTGTGGAGAGAGGCAGAAACTTCACACTGATTGTGAAGAGAAGCTGGTGTGTAATTACACCCTCATCAAGGTAACAGTGGAGTTGGTAATAGGCTTTATAACTTAGATTTAAATTGTCTGTATAGTCTTTAAAGCTGTACTTGTCCTGTGGGTAGAAATAAATCCATAAAGCTTGTGTTTGTTGTCTTCTGACTAAGTAAACTTTCTAGAAGAAGGTCTAGAAATAATTCAGTAATTTCTGAGAGAGGATTAAAGCCCTGTAAATGTTGGTAAATACACACGGTACATCTTTGTATCTGAGGAGTAATATTCTCATTGTTTGTTTAGTGGCAATTAATGGGACACAAAGAAATGTGAAAACTGTTACATCAATCTGGTTCATTCCAGTTTGACGGACTAGGGGGTGGCAATACCTTCAACACATCACACATTCATCCAATACAATGTTACTGCAGACTTGGGTAATTTTGAGAGGAGGGAGGTAAAAAAATCATCTTACTGTAGATCTGTTTAAATCTTTTACCAGCCATGAGATGAGGAGGAGCATTATTAATCCATTTTGGTATATTGAAGGGATGCAATAACACAATGAAAGATACACTTGGTACTCAGTAGACAGTGAACTTACAGATCTATAACCTCTAATTTAACCTTTTTTCCTGTGGCCTCTTTCTGTAGCTCATGAGCAAGGAAGTAACAAGTGCTTCCCCATGTGATGCATCAAGTGAAGTGGAACAGCAGGTAATTGCCTGATCTGTGTTGCTATTGTAGATCAAGCCTGAACTCTAAGTTGGTATCTGGCCATCCCTTAAATGAAGAAATGCTGGTTTTCATTGCTAATTAACTGAAAATTTAAGTGTTATTCTATAGCTTCTTAAAAAACCTACAGTGACTGCATGGGGTGAAACTGGTCAGTGCAAACCTATGTTGCAGGGAGGGGTAGGGGTGCACCCTCAGCATTGTCAGGCTGAGTACTTCAGGTTACTTTTAAGGAGTTGTGAAAATTCCTGATAACCTGAACACTACAAGGTGTTGCACATAAAATGAACTTTTCTTTAAAGGGGTATGAAAATGGTGACAGCACGTTCCTGTGTTTTATTATGCCTTTAGCCTAAGTTTTTGTGTTTCAGTAATTTACTTTCTAAGTGTGATAATAATTTAGGACGCAAGTGAAATGAGCAGGGATCCTGATCTAGCAGAGTATTTATAGGTTTGTGTGTCAATGTGTGCACCCAACAGCCAACTTAAACAATAGGTGTAAGCAATTGAGGCATTTTAGAAGCTGTAACTGAGTACTTTGAATATGGGCCATAGTGATTGACTGCCTTATTTTTGAAAGCTTAAAAAAGCCTTGGAAGACCTTCAAGAAGCTCGAGCAGAAAAAGAGGAGTTGGCACAAAGATGTCAAGAGCTGGATTTGCAGGTAAGAAACAGTCAGTTGTTTGTTTCTTTAATATGTAGTGGTGCTGCTTTTAAGATGCAGAAATTTTTAGGGGCAAAGTGCATTTTGCATTGTTTAAATTTTGGTGAGAATTTTTAGCTGCTTGTGGGGGAAAAGCAATTATTCTGTGCTCCAAAATGCAATTACTGGAAAGAGTTTTCTGATGGAAGTGTAAGATGAGGTCCTGTGCCAGTTTATCTCAAAGGTTCTTTGTCTCAGGTTAATGTTTACTGTTAGAAGAAGGTAGTGTTAAAACAACCTTATCATGGTTTTAAGAATTGCCCTTTTCATTCTTAGTCCTCTAGTCTTTTGTACTGTGTCCAAAAAATCCAGTTCATGTCATAAACAGTAATTAGATTTAATCACAGGAAAATCATGCTGTTTGAATAGGAGTTGATGAAGGACAAAAATTTGTAATTTATCTGAAACTTGCTAACTTTTTCTCATGCACAACTGCAACATGGAGGAGATTTCAGGATAAAAATAATGAAAACTAATAGATCCTTGCTGGCATTTTCAAACAACCCTAATAATAGGCCTATTTTTGTTTTTAATGGATATAGCAGTTAATCAAGTCACTCTTGAGAGAAAGGAAAGAGGACTTCATGACAGTAAAGATAAATTTGCATTTCAATCAACACTTTAAAGAAAAAAAATCACTTATTAGCCCCTCTCTTACGGCACTATAATCTGAGAATAGAAAGAGTTTTATCTGGGAGGGCAATTCATGTCAGATTTGGCTCTGCACAAAGAGAACATTGGGGTGGCATCTTCTTGTAGGAGCCAGAGGGCTGTACTGGCTGTGAGAGCCTCTGGAAAGGAACACCCACAAAAGCAGAGGCCAGTTTTGCATTTCTTACTGACAGTGACAACTGTAAAAGCAGAATTCTTGTGTTTAAAGCATCTCAGAGCTACTTGCCGTGCCCAGGAAGCTACTGCTATAACTGAATTGATATTTAATTCTCTTTTTTTCTTGAGGCAGTAGTAAGGATTCCTAGTGAAAGCAGGGATGTAAAACGGCTTGTGAGAAGAATCTGCAGGAGAAGTTCCAGGTGTTCTCCTGTTTTCCCTGGCTTTTCTTCCAGAATTCTCTATTAATTAATCATAGGTGATGCAGAGCCGGTTGCTCATAACATGGCATGGGACAGGTGAAAGGTGTTCAGGGGAAAGGTTCTGAATATAAACAGATGAGTTAATGACAGCACAGCTCTGTAATACTGTGATGTGTCTTTAAAACCTCTCTTCATAATTTCTGTCAACTGTGACAGCACTTCTGCTACATTGAAATAATTTAAAAAGAAGAGAGGGCTACCAGAAAGCAGCTGAGAAAAGATGTAAAACTTGCTCTGAGTTTTGTCACAGTTTGATCTTTAGGTTTTTTTCGTATCTGAGAAAAAGTCTGAGATAAGTGATGTTTCAGGATTATTGTGAAAGTCCGAATGTTGTGCATGCTTAAGGAGTGGCTGACCCTTGAGCAGGAGGCTGAGCAAGGCTCAGGTGTGCTCCCTACTCACAGGTGTTTGTGTGCATGTAAATAGTAAATGACATCTGATACGTAAAAAGGAATGAACCTAGAAAGCCAGCACCTCATGAAGTGGCAGATTAATTACTCTTTGACTTTTACATCTGTTTGCCTGATAGATTTTTAATTTATGATCACATACAAATTGTTTTTTAATATTGCATACTGTAGATTATATCTGTTTAATAATGTCATCATGATATGTTTTATTTTATTTATTTGAAGCCGTAATATTGACTTGACGCTTCTCATTTAAACTAATTCTTAATAAATTCACTTGTAAGGTCTCAGTCTTCCTTGATATTTTCCAAGAGTATAAGAAAGGTAGGTTTACTTTATAATTCAGGAAAACATAACCCAAAAAGCATATTGTCCCTGTTTCAATGCAGTCGACTAACACATGCTGCGTGCTCTTACGTTCGACAGGACGTTAAAATTAACACGGCAGCTTTCACTAGACAAACTTTAAAGGTTCTATCCTCTTAATCCTTGTGGCTGTGAAGCTGGCTGCTGTCAGTGGAGTGCTGTAGCCCCTGTGCTTAGCTGTGACACCGGTAGCCGTGTGTGTGCTGCCAGGGTTGCATGCTCCCCGAGGCTGGCCAGGCTGTCCGTGCGTGTGTGCTTCGGCCCACCCCGCTTCCCGCAGCCATCCCCGCTGAGCACGGCGGCCTGGGCTGCTGGCCGTGCCCTGCTGCTTCTGGTTGTCAACTACAGGCAAGATGGACACTTGTTGCAGCAGCACTCAGAGTTTTTTGTACGGCGTCCATGGTGTTTTTAATGGAAGTAGCAGTTTCTCTCCATATCACTTTGTCTGCCTTTTTACCGTGGTTTCAGTTACAGAAATTCATCTTTTTATTTAGAGGGACTTTGCCTTTAGTGCTTCATAACTGTCATACACTAAAGCATCTGTATGCTCAAGTGTGCTCTGTAAACTACATTCTAAAACTTCTAAACGCTCAGCCTTTTTCATAAACTAATTTGGTGATGTATTGCTGTCTTGCTTCAGTTCTTTGGACAGGTCTTACAGTGTTCATGCTGTTTTATCTGTGCTAGGTGGCTGCCCTCCAGGATGAGAAAAACAGCTTGATGTCAGAAAATGAGATTATGAATGACAGACTAGAGCAATTAGACGACTCTCTTGATGATCCAAATACCATGGTTGCAAAAAAGTATTTTAGTGCACAGTTGCAGCTGGAACAATTGCAAGAAGAAAACTTCAGGTATGAAATTATTTTCTCCCAAAATCTCTCACTTGTCTAATGCACTCTGAAAATTTCTGGTACTCTTTGGGGCTTTTCCATCTCAATTTCTTTTGCATTAAAAGCTATCTAGTGCTGTCTAAGCATATTTTAAAGGCAGTCCTTAAATTTAAAAAAAAAAAGAATCTGTTACTTGTTGTAAAATGTATCAGTTTGTAATTGGAATTGCCCTCTAATACTTAGAAAAAAGGAAGAATGTGATGGAAGGCAAAAAAATGAGTGCTGATTTGTGTGTCAACAAATCAAAAGTTAAACCCCCCCAACACCCACCATGTCTCTCTACTGAACTGATTTCTTTCTTTCTTTAGTCTCACTGTGATCCATAGTGGGAAACAAAATCACTTTTCATGTGATTCCTTGATACCGATCTGATAAATTTGCAGTGTGCAATGCATTATGATTTAACAGGTAGACAACAAAATGTTCCATGTCTATTGTAACATTTTCCCTGCTACTTAAATCAGTGGTTTTCCTTTTATCTTGGTTCTTTTCAGTAATTCTAGTACTAAATGAAACTGTGCAATAGTGATGAGTTCCTAACAGAAGTACTGGCTTTGATCTGGTAGGCTTGAAGCTGCAAAAGATGATTATCGTGCCCATTGTGAAGATCTAGAAAAGCAATTGATTGAGCTGCAGCACAGAAACAATGAATTGACCTCTCTGGCAGAAGAATCGAGGGCCTTGAAAGATGAGAATGACATTCTTAGGTATGTAGCAGAGAGAGTTCCACACACACACATTAGGATTTAATGGCTAAATCCAAGGATTTGTATTTAACAAGATTTTTTGAGGTGTTATTTTTGCAGATCATACCTGAATGAGCTCTTTGGTTAAGCAGAGGTGAAGTGCAGGCTTTAAGGGAAAGGCTCCATTGTTTGACAAGAATGGCACAGGGAATTTGTCTGTGAAGCAGAATTAATGACTACAGAGCTTAAGCTTCTTTGTTTGGGACAGAAAGTGGAAGTTCTCATGTAGAGAAGCATATATACAGCTAGAATTTTAACCTAACTTCTGGTGTCAGCATTCTAGGCCAGATTTAGGTTAGTGAGATCATTAACAAAATGAAGATGAAACACACAGTAACTTCCATGAGAATTCAAGTTAACATTCCAGCTTGTATAAACTGTATTAAATACCAGACCACCCAAGAAATATCCAAAATAAATTGTATTGTGAAGGCAGATCTGCTATTCATAAAATAATATGAAGAAAACATGGAAGGAAAAGTGGTTTCAGGTGTTTAACTTAGTGGTTCTTAAATAACATCTGAAACAAATCCTAGCTGTAGATTTTTTCCATTATTTTCTTCTACCAGCTTCTGGCAAGATATGAATGCAGATAATAAACACAGATATTAAAATTAATTCTAAAATTATTGTCCCAATGTTTTCTTACCATGTAGATTTTTTTAATGATCATTTGACTGTTCTTGGGTGTATCTGCTGGTGATCATTTTCACAGAGCAGTTACGTTCTAATTCTAAATAATCCCCCAGTGAGATCATACCAAGTACCAGTATTATGAGGTGACTGTCTAGCACAGGATGTTGTGGTGCCACAGAATTCCTCGGGGATATTTGACCCACTAACCCTTGCTCGTATTTCTGGCATGTGAATGTCAGTCTCACTTGAAGGCTGGCTGATTTCAGTTTTTACAAGCAAGTTTGTGTCGATTATACATTAAAAAATAAAGCAGTGAAATGTAACTGCTGCTAAGCATGTCACATCTCTTTGAAAACAGTGCGTGTCAGCAGGGTTTGAGTTTTGTAACATTTCCTTCTGGTCGCTGTTGATACCTCAAGGGCTACTGCAGACAAGGCAAGCAAGCTGGAGTCGACGGTGGAGGTGTATCGGAAGAAGCTGCAGGACCTGAACGATTTCCGCAGGCAGGTGAAGTCCCTGCAGGAGACCAACATGATGTACATGCACAACACTGTCAGCCTGGAGGATGAGCTCAGGAAAGCCAATGCAGCACGAGCCCAGCTGGAAACCTACAAGAAACAGGTGCTGCACTTGAGTTTGAAAGGTTCCTTTTTGCCTACGTAGCTGGGAACACCTTAACAACCCCACATTGTCCTTCTGGGATTTCTGAGTAGTGAAAACTCTTTCATACCCTGCAGTTCCCTTGTGGGCTTTTCCCTGTTTGTTAAACTTGCAAGCTTAACTGTAGTTGCCCTCTCAGCTGATGTGAGAGTCCATGGTCTGCAGGCTTTTCTTCTTTACTCTGACTGAGGTAATTTGTGTGCCTAGGAGAGGTTGTTCAGCTGTTACTGAGATCACTTGTATGGAATCATGGAGTGGTTTGGCTTGGAAGGGGACCTTGAAGATGATCTTGTTCCACTGCCATGGGCAGGGACACCTTCCACTATCCCAGATTGCTCCAAGCCCCATCCAACCTGAGCGTGAACACTTCCAGGGATGGGACACCCACAACTTCCCTTTGAAATCTGTGCCAGGATCTCACCAACCTCACAGCAAAGAATTTTTTCCTAATACCTGATCTAAACCTGTTTTCTTTCAATTTGAATCCACTCCCCCTGGCCTGTCGCTACATTCTTATATTCTCATATTCTTACCAATCTTCATGGAAATTAAAAGTTTTATTTTAATTTCAGTAGGAATTAAGAAAGAGTTAGATTAAAAAAAACCAAAAATCCAAAACCAACCAACCAACCAAAAATCAATATAACCCTCCAAAACACAGAGGCCCCCATCCCATCTCTGCTTCCTTAAACTTGAGGACCCAGCTGTTTTATTTTGGCTGAATTGGGCAGGAGGGACTATTTTAATGTAGCTTTTTAAAGTAGCATCTTGCAACATTCCTGTGCTAAATAGTGCTTTTCATAAAAGGTCCAGGAGCTTCATAACAAGCTGTCTGAAGAATCCAAAAGAGCTGACAAGCTGGCATTTGAAATGAAGCGACTCGAAGAAAAATATGAAGCTTTAATGAAAGAAAAAGAGGTAAGTCCCTTTAAGAGTTTATTTGAGCACCTAAATCTCCCTCAGATCCTCTTCTTGAGGAGAAACTTTCTGGAAGTAGTGCCACCATAAAGATGAAATTTAGTGCCCTGTGTGTGTGCATTCACATGTAAAACAAAATACAGAATCATTGAATCATGAAGGTTGGAAAAGATCTCCAAGATCATCAAGACCAGCCTAAAATTTGCATGTGTCATTATTACTTCTGATGAATGTTATTTGGTCTTAAAAGTGGTGCAGCCTGACCTAATTCCATCTTAAATGTGTCTTGTTAGAGACTGATAGTGCAGTGTGATGCATTAAGAGAGACAAATGAGGAGCTCCGGTGTGCACAGATGCAGCAGGATCACCTGAGTCAAACAGGTACTGCTTTATCTTCAGAGAAGACTCATTTCTTTGGATTACATGTTTCTTTAAGAGTGCTAAATTAAACCCCTGATGTGATTTCAGGTGAAAAAAGCCATGAGAATCTTGCTGCTGAAATTCTGCCAGTGGAATATAGGTGAGACCCAAAGGCTGAGGTTGTTGGGCATGTTCATAGGTGGGGCATGACAAGGCTTCTGTGAAAGTTCAGTGTTTACATCAGTGTGATTCTTTATCCCACTCCTTGCTATGCCCCCATATAGGTGTTAATAATTATTTCCCCATACTAAAATTACTTTGCTTTTTTTCTTAAAACCATATCAGATTGCTGTATATAAATCTGACTTTGGAGTAACAATTTAAAACTCTGCTCACATATCTTAAAGTTTTCAAACATTTTAAGTTACCTTTTAATAATAAATTGCACTGTTACCCCAATTACATCATTAAGTACAACTTGCTTGGCTTACTTTAATGTTGGGGGAGTGAACAGGACTGTTACTTCCTCCTCTTGGTCACCTTCTTAATAACAGTGATTTTTTTGTTGTTTTTGCTTTAGGGAAATGTTTATTCGGCTGCAGCATGAAAATAAGATGCTCCTGCTGAAACAGGAGGGATCAGAAAATGAACGGATTGCTGAGCTCCAGGAAGAGCTGGAGCAGAAGCACCGGACAGTGAACGAGCTGGAAACTGAGAAAAGGTGATGGGTGAAACTACACCTTAAAATACAGCAAAAAATCTCTGGAGTTTTTAGGGTGGATCTCTGGAGTTTTTAGGGTGGATCTCTGGAGTTTTTAGGGTGGATCTCTGGAGTTTTTAGGGTGGCTCTCTGGAGTTTTTAGGGTGACTTGTGCCTTGCATCTGTAGTGTAGGAACCTTTCCTTTCACATTTTCTTTCACCATAAAGGAAGGATTGTGAAGCAAGGAAGGAGGAGAGTGGTTTAAATGTGGTAGATCTTTGTGTACCATACCCTGAAGAAAGTGTTGCTTACAGGACACTCCTCTTCAATCTGAATTATTCTTGGTAGACCAAGAATGGATGTGAACTCTGTTTCTAGAACTTCAGACTGTTAGACCATCGATTTTCTATCAAATGAATGCTAAAAAATTTTACTAGAATAGGAAAATTTTTGATAGTTACGTTTTCTCGAAACTTAAAATGACGACAGGAATTTCATTATAAAATGTTCAGTAAAGCTCCTGTGTTTGTTTCTGCAGAAGTCAAACTAAAAGCATTTGAAATCAGTTTATTTGTGGCTTAAGTTGTGCTGGGTAGACCCTATGGAAAACTAATGAAACAGAAAAATCTGTCTGGTTTTAGATTACTTAGATGGGCAGTAACTGTGTTTTATTCCTAAAAGGCTCAATGAAGAGCGTATTGGAGGATTACAGCAGCAGATTGAAGATCTGCAAAAGACTTTACAGGAGCAGGGATCCAAGACTGAAGGAGTGAGTGAACCATTTTGCCAGTTTTGTTTAAAGTCCTCCAGTTTAGCATCATATTTTTCAGCATATCTGAGAAGTACCTCCATATCAACTGCAGTTCAGTTGAAAAGTTCATGTTTTTTGTGATTCCTTCTATGGAATTGTAACCCTTCTGCTTTACTTTCAAAGTCTGTGGTCTTATCATTCAGTGGATTTATTTGCTTTGGCTTATTTAGTTGTGCTAAGTATTCTTGGCTGATTTGTTAAGAGCCCTTGAATGTTGCATGGTATGAAATACTGAAATGCAACTGAATTTTAACTCTCTCCTTTCACAGTCCAGCAACCTGAAGCAGAAATTGGCAGCACACATGTAAGTAAGGCACATGCATCCACAATAGCTTATTTATACTAAATAGAGCACAGGAACTGCCTAAATCTTGGTAGGGATGTCTTGTTTTTCTAAGCCACTGATTTGAGAATTATGCATAGAGTTAAATATTGGTGTCATAGTTTTGTTTACTCTGACCATGATGATCTTGTAATACCAGAACCACTTCACTGTCTCTTCATCACCACCAGCATTTTAACTGTTCTGTTCTACAACAGGCTGCTAAAACCATCACTCAAAGTGTATTCTACTCCTCTGAAATATTTCCAGTCCTTTCAGCAGATGTAGTTCCTCCTAAGATGATGCTGGAGGGGCTTAATTGTTAATTTTCCTAGTTTTAACTAAAGGGGGATCAACTCAGAAATCACAACTTTTATGATATTAATATTTCTATTCAAACCCTGCAGAAGTGCTAGAGCTTGAAATACTTATTTAAATACTTTTTTTGTGAAGTTTTAAGCTTCCAGCTCTTAAACCTGGAATTATTTGTGAGCTTAATCCTTAGCCCAACTTTTCATTCACAGGGAAAAGCTGAATGAGGTTCATGATGAGTTACAGAAGAAAGAGGCTGATCTTGCAGAGCTCCAGCCTGATGACAGTCAGAACCGTGAGTTGTTTGGTGGGGGCTTTTTTGGGTATTTTTTTAATAAGACTGTGTTAAGTTTCTTCTAAAATGATTCCCATAACCACTGGATGAGGCTTTCTGCTGCTGCTTAGCTTTGAATCTGAGCTGGGGGGTCTGGAGGGGTTTTGTGTGGTGGTGGGCAGGGAGAGGATCCTGGGGGGGATGAGGTTTGTTGAACAGTGCTCTGCAAAATGGGATTTCAGGGTCAGATGGGACACCTAAAACAAAAATAAGAACTTAAATCTTCTAAACCTAAACTTTTAGCTTCTACATTGTTCTCTATTTGAGGGATGGTGAAATCAAGAGAACGCAGAAGCCCTGAAAGGACCATGTCTGTTTTTATTTTGTATGTCTTTGTTGATGATTTCTGTAAACAGCCCAGAAGATTGGAGAGCTGGAAGCAGCTTTACGAAAGAAAGACGAGGATATGAAAGCAATGGAAGAAAGATATAAAATGTACCTTGAAAAAGCAAGGAATGTGAGTGGCATGTTTCTGAGCATATGCATTCCTCCCTCATAAATTGTTAAACAGATTGAGTGTGTGTGTCCCCACCTCCCAACTAAAAGCAGTAACTGTAAGTTGCATTTTTAGTCAGATTGTTCAACTGCAGTCAATTAAGTCTGAGAGAATAAGTAGGGTTTAGGCTGAGCATGAGGTGCAGTAAGGATTCCTTTGTGCCCTTTGCTCACTGCTGTACAGGGTAACAGCCTGACCCGTGCCCAGCCTGTTCTCACACTCCTCCTTTGAGCGGATGGGATGCAGAGCTGGTAAGTATCAAACTGACTTGTAATGCCCTTGTTTTGCCTTGTCCAGGTGATAAAAACCTTAGACCCCAAGCTGAATCCAGCATCAGCAGAAATTATGTTGCTCAGAAAACAGATTCTGGAAAAAGACAAAAGAATTGAAGCACTAGAGGTAAAAATTTTGCATATATTTAAAAATAACTTCTAATATACTCTGTTTCTGATATTAGGCATTCAAGATGTTGTTTCCTAGTGGTTCAGTAAAATCTGCCTGGCTGAAATTCTGAAAGGATTGTTGACAGTAGTCCAAACATCAGAAAAAATTGGGGAAATGCATTGAGTTTCACAGCAATATTGATGGAACTATTTGGAATAGTTGAGTTGAGTGGAGAATCATCCTCAGTATGATTCAGTAGGCTAATAGGTCTGACTGTAAATGCTGTGGCCTTACAGTTCTTTTATGTATGAGTACAAGGGAAGTATATTATATAATAGCAATTAGCCAGTCACTGGAGGTGCATTCTTTTCAGGTGAAGGATTACTAAATTATTTGTAGATTTTCTGATACACAGCAGTCCTCTTGTGCATTTCCCCACACAAACCCTCAGAGTACATTTCCAATTTCCGTACAGAAAATGTACAGAGTACATTTTCCAATTTTCTGCAACTTGTGTAGTTTAGCCCCTTCTTAAAGCAGGCTGATATTTATCTCAGTTTTTTATGGACGTATCTTTGTTTATACTTCTAGGCTTTGTAGTTATTTGGTGTCTTGAAGCATTTCTGCTGCCTGTGTTTATTTCACTCAGTGGACTGCAGCAAGTTTATGCAGATAAAATTTGTGTTTTAACTGAGATTTGTGTCCTTGCAGAATGAATACAAAATAGCCAAGCTACGCGACTATGAGGAAAAGCTGATTGTAACTGCATGGTACAACAAGGTGGGTCGAAAATCCACTTTTTGAAACATCTTTTGCTACGTGTGCCAGTTAAATCATAGTTAACCTAAGAAATACATCGGAAAAAATTGTGTGCGTGCTAAGAAAGCATGAGCAGGATGGGTAGTTTTTTCCTTCTGTTTTTGCTGTTGTTGAAGTTGTTGTTGAACTCTTGCAGAGCCTGAGTCTGCAGAAGCTGGGCATGGAAGCCAGGCTGGTGGGCAGCAGTGGCAGCTGCGGGGCCGGGCCCGGCCGCTCCTTCCTGGCGCAGCAGCGTCACGTCACCAACACCAGGAGGAACCTCACTGTTAAAGTACCAGGTGCAACATCCGATTAAACACGAGGACATGAAGAAGACTCACGTGCTAAAGTGTCCTTAAATGTTTTATACCTTTCCACTTTACTTACTTGATGAGAGAGGAGGTTAGAATGCTGGGCAGCTGCAAGTGACAACATCAGAGCCTGTCAGAAGGGATTAAGGTGATCAGCCAGAAGGTAGCATGTAGATTTCCAAGTAGATCTAATAACTGCAGCATGTACAAGCACAACTTAAAAGATTTCTATTTGCCTTCAGATTATATTGTAAATAGGAAATTTGGCACTATATATTTAAAACTTTATTTAAGTGGGTTTGGGCTAGGAAGTTGACTTTTATAATGGGAAGATGTTATGCAAAGGTGTACTTCAGGAAACTGGCAATACTGGGCACTTTTGCTGGGCTCTTCTGAAAACAGATCTAAAAGATTGGTAACACCTTTTAAAAAAGACTTTTTTAGAGTAGAAAGTACAATTTTAAAAGCAAGAAAGTACTTGCATTTATAGAAGAAGAAAATAAAGGTGTGGTACCAGTTGTTATGTAACAGAAGACAAAATTTGTTTTATGAGAAGCAGAATTTCTCAGTTTATTAAAAAAAAAAAAAAAGCAAAGCTTAAGTTGGTGCATATATACACTGAGGAAAACCTGTCTTTAAGATGTTGAATTCAGTTAAGCCAAAAAAACTTGTCTTTTCCTGGGTAAGAAAAAAGCTATTGTACTAACTCAAAAGTCTGGGCTATGTTTTAAAAGTCTGGCATATTGGTATACTGCATTTATCTGCAGAAAGGGGATTAGGTGGGAAGGAGCCCCATTTATTTCAACCTATTTTTACAAGCCTGTGCATGGAAATTGCATTTCCTCTCTTTTAAATGTAGTTTCACTTGGCTACTCTGAACTAACTGTGCTAGGCAGAGGAGTGAGAGCTGGCTTTGGCAGTTCCTGGCAGCAGAGGTTGTTTGTTGGCAGGGAGCAAAGTGCATAAACTGTAATAGTTCGATTGAAGATGAAACGGGGGTTGTTACCTGACATCTGTGTGCAGGAAGTTGCTGTCTTTCACAAAACTTGTGACTTTATTTCCCTAATGTCTAACTCTTGTTTTGAATTGTAGTTTTAGGAAACCTGTTAATGTGTGTTCTTTGCAAATGGTCTAGAAAAAGTTCATTATACCCATAGTTAAATGAAATAAAATTGCAGCAGCCCTTGAAAGGGATACACTTAATTTAATTATTTGAGGGTGCTGTACCAGACCATCATCCTATGCAAAATTCAGCTGCCTGTGAGAATGAAAACACACCTGTCTTACCATTAAGGCCATCTTTGATTTGAGAACAGGGTTCAGCTTTACAGAATTTTTAAGTTTTAAAGTGGGACATTTGGATAGTGTGTCATTTTGCCTGCCCCTCACTATAGCTTGTCCTTTGATTTCTTCCTTCCCCAGCATCTTAAATCTTTAATTGGGCATTGCATGTCATGCCAGAGAAAAGGCAAGCATTCATTTTTGATACTTAGGGTTGCTTCTTAGTTGTGGTGGTTGTTTTCCAGTGCTGTATGTATGAATAGGCATTCAGCAGATTTCTTCCTTCGAAAGACATTGTTTAAAAGCCAGGCTCGTGCTCAGCATGGCACGAAACAGACACGTGGCTGTTGGAGAGTTGTCTGTGGTGGTGTTCTTCAGGACTTTATGCTTCCTTGGACTACCTCGTGGGTTTTGAGGTCTTTTATTGCTGCAGTGGTGTTA
Source organism: Motacilla alba alba (assembly GCF_015832195.1). Classification (NCBI taxonomy): domain Eukaryota; kingdom Metazoa; phylum Chordata; class Aves; order Passeriformes; family Motacillidae; genus Motacilla; species Motacilla alba. Next base: position 3,222,295 of record NC_052023.1, on the reverse strand, counting down.
GTGGAGTTGGTGTTGTTAAGGTACAGTTGCATATTTAATCTGCCAGAGCTGTGGGTGGGAGGGAGGTGGTGGTGAGCAGTGCAGCAGGAGATTAAGGCTTAGCAGGATGCTTCCATTCCTAAAGTCTGGTATTTGGTGTGTTCTAGTGAAACGTGGAGCTGTTTCTGATGGTGTTGAGTGGGTCTCTTAACCCTTGTTCTTTGCAGCATGGAAACTTTCATGGATGTCCTTCAAATACTCATGTAGTTGGTAGGCTTGATTTGTTGTGCTTCTCCCAGTAGTGGAGCTGTGTCAGTAGTCTGTCAGGTGCTGAATAGTGACAAACTTGGAGCAAATGTCTTTGACTTACACTTCTCAAAACTGCAGACCCTGGGACCAAAAATAACTAAGAACCTTCCTGTCATTTAATTGGAAGTTTGTCTTCTGACTAGTGATGAAAGAATTGAAGTCCTGATCTACAGGCAGGGATCAGCCTTTTTCAGGGCACAGTTGTCCCCATTAATCATGTTGGGGTTGCCAAAATGAATCTGGTTTTCAGGTATTTGATGAAATGTTGCTTATTTGGGGCTTTTCCAAACTGTTAAGAGTGAAGCCCGTGAATATCGCTCAAGGGTTTCTTTGGGACTGAGAACCTGTTTAAAACAGCTGTTATACAACTAGTTAAACCTGGGTTCTGTCCTGTGAACGAGGAACTGATGTGTGGAAGTAAATACTGGATTAGAAGCCATGGTGTTGTATTCACTTCAGCTCATCTGCTTGTGCAGGAAGGACCATTAGATCAGGATCATTTTATTGTTGGCTTCACCCGTGTCAAACCAAAAAGGTGCTGAAAACACTGCTGTGTTACAGCTGAGCTGTGTCCAACATGCAGCAGCAGAGCCCTGTCACTCCACGTCCTTTGGTGCACCACGCCTGAGGCAGGAGGAACAGAGAGGCCCTTGGCTCTCCTGGAAGGTGAATTTGTACCAGCACAGTTCATATGAGGTGAAAATAAATGTGAAAAATAAAATATGAGGTGAAACCACTGAATCCTGGTGAAGTTAAATGGCATTATTAGGAATTTAGCCAGTTTCCAGTAAAACGGGTAATGTAGATCCAAAGAAACAAAAAAAAATGTTCTGATTGACATATCATTTGTTGATTATTTTTTATATAAGATTAATTACTGTGGAGGAGAAGTGTTTTATAGCAATAATAGAAAATATGGACTAGTAGGTTCTTTTACTCAAGATGGGTCAGGCAGCAGTTTTGAGAAGATTCTTTTGCAACAACCTTATTATATAGTGGTTTAAGAAACACTCATTGAAAATAAATTTTCACCTGATTTTTTTGTTCATTAAAAAAATCTATATATATATGGGTATTCTATTTTCTATGATATATACTTACTTGGAAATAAGTAATATAAGCAATACTGATGTTCTATTTAGGTAGCCATAAATAGTTTAGAAATTAGAAAATGAAAATAATTGTTTAGGAGTTGGTAATGTCTAGTACAATAATTTTCTTACTTATTTCATTTTCCCCTTCCCCTAAAGCTGGAGTTAAGGTTTTTGGTGTATCGGTGTCTACATCTTCTGTTTAAAACAAATGTAAACACTGTGTTGCATAGAACTCGAAAAATTGCACTAATTTTTAAACTTTTGGTTTTATTTTTTTCTTTGGAAAAAAATCCTTTTATATTCACATAAAGATTTTTAAAATGAATTCTTTGGTGTCTTCATTCCAAGCCATGTATTTAATGGTCCCGAGCTGGTGTTTCTGGGCAATGCACAACCTGGTGCTACATGTTGATACTTTTACACCACCTCAAATACCCTGTTTCAGGACAGACCAGGTTCTCCATGGGATTGGCATGAGACAAGTCTGCATTTAATAAATGGACTGGTTTGTGTCCCACCATGTGTCCTCATTTCTCCACCTTACCGGGTCTGTGAAACAGCCTCAAGTACCTGGAGCAGTATCTCAGCCCAAACTCTTGTTTCCACTGGCACAGAAAATCAGAGGAAGTGGCAGAACCCCCACCCAGGCAGTGCTGAAGGAGCTGTGCCAGAAGCTGTGTTCACCTGGGAGAAATTCACTTCCTCTAGGAAGAGGTAAGCTGTACTCCAGGGAAAATTGAAAAGAGGAAAAGATTGCTCTCTGCTCATTTCCTCAGCAGGAGAGCAGGAGCTGGAGGTGTGTGTTCCTGGTGCTGTGCTGATTTTCTGATTCCCCATCCTGTTCCTGGGAGCTGCAGCTTCTGCTTGGAGGTCTCAGCAGGCTCCTTGGAGTGCAGCTGTTTCCCAGTTCAGTGCATTTACTGGTGCTAACCATTGGTTGCCAATCCTGGGACTGTTTCACTGTGTAGATGATGGTTCAAAACAGTAATTTGTTGCTGTTATTTCTCAAGGCACCCTTTTCCTCCTCAGACTGTTGAGTGCAGCTGAACTGCATCGTGTGTTGCTGGAGCTCACCCCACTGCCCTCGGACACACCAGCCACTCTGTGATGCTGGGCAGGTAAACAGAGAGGATTTTGTATATTGTAGCTCTAGCTGTGCTGCCAAGATCGTTCTTTCCATCACTTCTGTAGGAATTGCCTTTGTTTTTACAGTGCCAACCTCCTGCAGTGCAGGGCCAGAGACACAGGGCATGGCCAAAGCCTGCAGCCCCTGCTGGACTTGGCCTGCATTGGTCTTCACTTTGCAGAACACTTCATGACACAAATGCTTTGATAAAGATTTATTATGTATTTATTATGTGTGTATTGATAATGATTTATTATGTAACCAGTGTTATAGAGTGACTTTTTTTTAGATAAGTACATATTAAGGAAATATCAAATTAATGCTTGTGTTAATGTTGTAAAACAAAGGCTGGTATTGCTCTCCCATTGCTCTCCCACTGTACCCAGCCACAGTGGGTGGCTCAACAGTGCAGTCTCTAAAGTGTCCCTCATTTTGCCAAGGTGAACCACGGCCATCCATCACAAAATTAGGAAATCCCCAAGCCCCTCATTAGTTTACAGTGCCATAGGGCAAGCCTAATAATGCCCTGGAAGCTCCCGGGCTGATCCCATGATCACACCATCATGGGATACAGAGTGCAAGGTCTAATTGTGAAAAAAAACAATTTTACAATTGCTTTGAAAGAAATAAACCACCCAGCATCCCCCTAAAGCTGTCAAGGGCTTGTTTTCAGCACCCCTGACAAAGGATTTTTCATGTGAGGATGGTGGCCAAGGCTCCTCTACCGAGGCACAGCGCAGATCTTGTAGGGCTGTGGGGCCAGTGTGATGCCTATAAAGGGCTGGAGGCTGAGCGTGGTGTCGGGGGGTGCCTTGAAGGTGAATTTCTGGAGCAGGGAGGTGAAGAAGAGGAAGAGCTCGGAACGGGCCAGCAGCTCGCCCAGGCAGGCACGCTTCCCTGTGGAGACAGCAACCCACAGCATCCTCAGACTGTGCTTTTTGTCCTTAGGACCTTGGTCCAGCTGTGTTACCCCATTCCTGGGTGAGTTTTTCAACCCAAACAAAGCTTCACAGTAATAACTTTGGCATTGCAGCATGGTCTGCTCCCCATATTGCATGATTTTGTGAGGACAATTCACACACACACACGACCTGGATGTGCCCATGCTGGAGAGCTCACCAAAGAGAGCTCGCAGAGATGTGTGGTGCTGGTGTCAAAGCAGGTGCTAAAAGCAACTTCCCCATGGAAGCTCTTGGCTGGGGAACTCTGTGGTGGCAACAGTGAGGCCCCTGGTGAGCTCAGCCATGGGGGAGCAGAGCAGTGGCCTCAGTGAAGGTGTTCCTAAGATCTCTGGAATTTACATGGTTCTTTATTCATCCTCATTTCTCTTCTGTGCATGTGAAAGACAGAAAAGGGCTCCAGGTGTGGTTGTGGTGCTTTGGGGAGGCAACGGGAGCATTTTGAGTAGCACCTCCAGGGTGCATCTGCCCCTTCCACTACTATTTTCCTCTCTGTTTCCACCCTGCAGTTGGAAACTGAAGCCCACGTGCACCATAATTGAGCAGATCTTACCCATAGAAAATGGTAGAAAATACTCGTTTTTCCAGAACTTCCCATCCTTCAGAAAATGCTCGGGGTTAAAACTTTTAGGGGTTTTCCACTCATTCTCGTCAAACAGCAGAGAGGATAAATTTGCCATTACACCAGTGCCCTAAGAGGAAAAAAGAAAGATAAATTACACTTTCTCTGGCACTGACAGCAGGAGGAGCAGTTTTATCTTCCAGTCTGCTCTCCATGAAGAACATCCTTAGTCAAATTCTACTGAAATTATTTGTGTAACACCCCACTGCAAGCTCCAGATTTTCTATTTCTTGTCTGTTTGGAGGTGCAGTTACGTAACTGCGTTTTCCCTCATCAGCATCATTTTTATCTGTTCTAATCCTGGGCTAAAGTCCCTGTAAGAGCTGGGAGCTGGGATCTGTGCCTCAAAGGCATGTGTGGGATGGGGCACTAGTCAGGGAGCTGGAGAACATTGGTTGGAAAAAATCCATTTTCAGCAGGAGTGAACTCTGGACAGGGCAGGGACAGTGTCTGCACAGGAGGGACCTGGGCTGGCACCGTGCCTGGGGAGCTGGGAGTGTCCCTGGAGTGCCAGCGCTCTGGAGTTTACCTTTGGGATGTAGTAGCCATCCACGTAGGTGTCCTGTGATGCCATTCTTGGCACGTTGAAAGGGATAACGTTGCCTTTCCTCTGCACCTCGTGGATGACAGCGTTGGTGTAGTGCAGGTTGTTCCTGTCCTCCAGGGCTGGTGGCCGTGCCTGGCCGATGACTGCATCGATCTCAGCTTGCACCCGGGCTGGGGAAAGAGCAGGAATGAGCCCAGGGAAAAACCCTTGGAACAATATAAGGTTACTGCTGTAAGGGTCTAGCAATGGACCTCTTATGTGAGTGTGGGGACACTCCCAACTGGTCTCTCACAAAGCTGTGAGGGATAAAAGCAAGGCAAAACACCCCCTTTTTGTTAACTGTACCTTGAATTTCTGGGTGTGTGGCCATAAAGAGCAAAGCCCAGCGGAGGGTTGAGGACGTGGTCTCCGTCCCAGCAAACATCAGGTCGAGTGAACAGGCTATGAGGCCTTCCTCCTGGAAGGTGTCACTGTCATGGTCCTTCAGGAGAAGGTGTGTTAGTGACGCAGGAACAGTGAGGGTGTCCTGGCACCAGACTGTGTCCAGACCACCGCAAGGATTTTGGCAGATGCTGCTGACCCCTCGCATCCCCATCCTGCTGATGGGTGGCCTGAACCTGATGTCCATCCTGAGCTCATAAAAGGCTGCACAGGCAGCTCAGATGGAGAATCTGGGCTCGTTTCCCATCCTTTCTGATTTCTAAGCCCCACTCCAGGAGGGTTTTCTCCCAGTTGCTGACCTTGGAGATCTCCAGCAGGTAGCTGTCAATGTAGTCCCGGATCTCTGAGGGGTTCCAGTCCTCCTTGTGTTTGTTGATCTGCTCTTGCATAAATTTTTTCAATAACCTCCAGTGTTTAAAAATGGTTTGGTGGGCTCCAGGTAAGTACTTCATTATAGATGGGAAACTGTTGTACAGCTTTGAGCACAAAAGGAGAAAAATTGAATAAAGGACTTTAAAAACTCTTCTGACACCAAGATTTTAGCCTTCGATTGCACTCACTGAATTTGGAGCTGGTGGAAACAGCTCAGCTCCAGAAGAGCAGAATTCTCACTGTGGGGTAACTTGTGTGTTACCCGCTATTTCAGCGGGCAGGTTGGCAATCAGGGGGCAGGAAAAGTGATTTTGGGTGAGAGAAAACAGCGTGAGCATGGCACAACTTAAACAGAAGGAAGAAAGAAATGACAGGCAAATCAACCCTGTGCAAAGGAATAGGGAGTGACAGCTTTGGTGATGACAGCACTGTGACTTTTAAGGTTGACTTCAGAGAAGAAACTGTGGCCCTGGGTTGGTGGCAGGAGGGCTGTACCTGGCTTGTGACAGCTCCATGGAGGGCAGTCATTTCATTCATCAGCTTCAGCAGTCTTTGGAAATCCTCATCGTGGTACTCAAACCGATTGCCAAAGATGAGGGAGCAGATGACATTTGCAACAGCATTGGTGACATTAAGCTGAGGGTCGAAAGGATTCCCTGGAGAAGAAAAAGATCAGTTCTCTTCCACTCTTCTCAGAAAAGAAGAAAACACACATCAGAGGTAAAGTAGTCAAGAAATATGAATGAAATGAGTGGCCCCTAATGGGCACTGTCCTGTGTCAGTGCTTTCCTGGGGTGCCTGGCTGACCCCATCAGCTGGCCAAGCTTGGCAGGACAACCCCAGTGGTCCCAGTTCAATCAGCTTATGGAGATGTTTGTATGAAAACAAAGTCTGCCCGATGTCATTCGAATTCATTGGAAGCATCGGTGTTTATGCACACGCGGTATTTCCCAGAGAGGAGTAGACTGAAGGTGGGCTGTGAATAATGCTGTGGGTGTTGCCTGGCTGCATTCCCCAGCCACTTGGAAGGCAAAGCACCTGCAGGAAGGAGCAGGGATGCTGGCAGTGTTGTAGCATCGCTTACAAGGTGTGGTATTTTTCAGCATGCAGTGAAATTATAACAGGCCCTACCAGTTCCTGCCTTCCCAGCTGCTGAGGGCCGTGGCACTCACCCTGTTCATCCCTAAACACATCCACGAGGTATCGGCACTCCTCCTGGATGCGCTCCTCCAGGCTTCTCTTCCCCAGACCGAAGTTCCGGAGCGTGGTCAGGGTGAACCTCCTCTGTGCCTTCCACACGTGCCCAGTGGAGGAGATCAGTCCTGGCAGAACACCCCCGTGAGCCAGGGCCCATCTCCCACTGAGGGAGAAAAGCTCCAGGGCTCTCTCTGCCCTGTCTCCAGCAGTCTCAGACCTCTGAGGGTCGAGGCTTGGACCTTACACTCGAGGCGTGTCTTGAGGAGTAACTTACCGATCTTGCTGAAGATCTCCTCGTCGATGGGAATGTCAGGGCGGTCCATGAACTTGTCCCCTTGGTTGACCAGCACTTCCTTCACCAGCCGCATCCCATTCACCATCACAAACTTCATGGTGCCCATGTGCATGCCGAAGATGTCACCGTATCTTTTACTTAGCTGGGAGGGGACATAAACAAAAGGGGTTTTCATTCGCAATGAATGTTGCTGGTGAGACCAGGACACCCCTGTCAGGGGACACGGGTGAAAATAAGGGAAGAGTGGGAGGGGAGACAGAATGTGTGCACTCTGCCTGAGGGCATAGTCTTTTTTCTTTCCTCTTTTCCTGAATCAGTGATCAGGAGATGGTGTTAATTGGCCACAAATCAAGTAAAGCTCACCAGGTTTGATTTCTGAGTCCTGTTTTTCCAGTTTTTGTTTCACCCCATTCCAGCCCCCACTCGGACCATAGGGTTTGTACGTCTGTGACTGCACCTGTGGGATGGTGCTGTGACCTTTGCCCATGGAATCACTCCGCACTTGTCACCCTGCTTGTACACAGGCAAATGTCACCGATGAGGGCAAACTTCCTGCCTGCCTTCACTACCTGTGAGATTTGGGTTGTCCCTTTCCCTGCATGGCCAGGGATGTGTAGCTGCAATCCCTCCATCCCTTCTCCATGCTGCTCACCACCTACATACCTTCTGCACTGTGATCGAAGGATCTTTGAAGTCTAAGAGGTAGATGTGCCCCAAAAAGGGCAGGCGGAAGGGGGTGGGAGGGAAATTCTTTGGATTTCTGTTCTTCATGTAGTCTGCGATGAGCAGGAAGATGAAGAGAAAGATGAGGAATGTCTGGACGGAGATGCTGTTCCAGAGGAAGTGCAGCATGGCTGGATGGTGGAGCTCTGCAGGGACGTGTCCCACAGCAGGTCAGGCAGGTTGAGCTCACAGGGCACCACTGAGGCTCCCAGGGTCAGGGGGAGATGGGTGATGTGCTGGCACAGCTGTGGGTGCAAACACAGGGACAGCAAGGAGTGGCGTTTGCAGCCTGCTCTTGGGGCTGCATTCAGGCTCCTGCTTTCCCAGCTTTCAGAAGGAATTAAACCCTCTCTTGATTAAACTGAAACATTCCCTCTCATCTGATTTAAAACAAACCCACCACAAACCAGAACACCCCCAGCCTCCCCCTTCCTCTCCAGCCTCCCCTCAGTACTTTACTAAGCCCTGGTGCTCCATGCCCTTGTATAAAGGACAGAAATGAGCTTTGTGGGATTGAGATTAAAACCTGGCAGTATCAGCATGCAGCTCCCACAAACCCATCTCCCAGGATGACCCTGCTCCCTCCTTCCCAGGTGCCCTCACCGTGCTACATCCCAGTTTCAGCTTCTCAGTGCCAGGGAGTCTCCAGCTGCTCGAGAGCCTCGTGCTTTCCTTGTTTAAAGCAGCTCGCTTCCTGGTATGAGGAGTCCCAGGTCTCAGGGGACACCCGAGATAAGGTTGCACAACCTTTCACAACCATCTGACTGAGTTTCGTGTTTCCCGTGTCTGGTGACGTGGGCTGGAAGTAAACAGCTGTCCCGGAACTCAGCGCTTCCGAAGCACCAACATTTTCTATCTCCACCCAACGAGTGCCGGCAGAGCAGCTGGTTCTGGCCATGCCCTGAGCTCTCCAGCCATCCCTTCCCACCTGCCTTGTCCTTTGGGTCACAGCCCATGGCGAAGCTGCTCCCAAAGCCCCGCAGAGCTGATGAAGGTGCTGAGAAGTCAATGCAGATGCCCAGCTCTGCCGGCCGGGGCCCTTTGGTGGGAGCTGGCAGCAGAATGTGCTGCATTTTCCCACCCAGGAGCAGCTCTGGGTTAGGGAGGTGTTCATGCACATGGACCATGTGGAATCTTGACGTGTTTGTTGTGTTTTAGTGTGAAAGAAGCAGGGAGCAGCAGCACTTTGCTCTTGCACCGTGTGGCTCTGTCACGGCCCTTTGCAGTCATCAGCTGCCTCCTCTTGCACTGGGGGACATTTTGGGTTCCTTTTCTCTCTTTTGGGGCCATCAGTTGTGGCTGTTGGGATTGTCCAGTGCTGATGACAAGGCACAGAGGTGCAGCAGAGCCACTGTAGTGATGCCATACACATGTTCTCCATTACCTTACACTTGGGAAGCTGGAAAATTCAAATCTCTGTTTTAATGTGGAATTTAAAGGGGAGAGGCCTATTTTTGAGAATATCTCTTTTCACCTCTGGGTTTAAGCACACTTAGGCATGAGCCCCGGGAGATGCATGTATTCACCAGCAGTGACATGAGAGGATCCACTTGAAAATTAAACAAGTTCATGCCTCCTGCCTCTGAGGTATGGCATCATTGCATTTAATAAAAAAAAAAAAAAAAAAAAAAAAAAGAAGAGAAAGAAGATCACTTCAATCATTTATTCTCTCCAGGAGTAGAGGAGGAAACCCCAAAGTTGGAAATGAAAGAGAGATCAATATTTATTTGCTAAGCCAGTGCAAATAATACAAGCTGCAGCGACAAGCCAGAGGTCAGACCTACAGCAGAAGGAACACAAAAATGGAGAGAAACCAGTGCCTAGTCCCGAGTGGCGTTGAAGACTTCATAGGTGAAAAAAAGTCCCTGTATCTTTTATGTTTTCTCTTTTACAAAGACAAAAACACAACATGGGAGCCTGTGACTGTGCAACAATAATTAAAAACGCAATAGGATTAAAGTGATCAGTCGGAAGGACAGCTCAGTGACAGAATCCCCGTGTGCCCAGGGATGTGATGTGCAGAGGACTCTCCCCTGTGGCATAAATCTGCCACTGCACAGGGATTGCTTTGTACCGCAGCAAAGCCGCTACTGCCGGGCACAGAGGAGAAAACCAGTGGAAATGAAACTCGATGTAATCCTCTTTTCCTGTTAACTCTTCCATATCCTACGTGGGTACCCACAGAAAAGTCATTTATGAAAGGTGAGAAGCAAAAAAACAAAAAACAAAAACAAGAAGGAGAATCTTTGCTGTGACTACAGTCCAAACTGAAGCACACAGGAAGGAGACAGCATTTCTAAGTACAAATGCTTGGTGACATAAATGAAAAATTCTCTACAAGTTGCATATTTAATTAACTCTTATCCAAAGAGGCCTGGCATAGGAAGAAGCTGTGTCTATGGTGCAGGTTGCCCTGTCCCAGCCTCTTCCTCAGCCCCCCGCTACGTCCATGCTGGTCACACAGACACAAATCTTTGCCAGAAGCAGAGGGGAAGTGCTGAACTCGTGACTTCCCACCACAAAACCACTGTTCCAACACTTCCTTCCTGAGGGCCAGCGCTGAGCCACCACAGGCACGACCCTTCCAACACTCTCTGCTGTTCCCTTTCTGCTGCATTTCAGGTGAACTGCTCCCCAGCAACCCCAGGGGATTATTTTGTTGCAGCTTTTCTGATTTGTATTTTACTAGCACAAACCTTTTGATTTTCTAATATAAATTGCTGTGTCTTATTTTTATAGCCCTTCCAGACCTGCTGGAAGCACAGCTCCTTGCGCCATCCCACTTGGGTTGGGCTTTGGTAGAAGCTGCTTCTACCCCCCTGTAGTCTCCTAATTAAAATTCCCATATACTCTTTGAGATTTAAAAAATGCTTGCTGCTGCTGCAGACATCTCTACTTAGATTTTTTTTTATCCCTGGAAGGTTCCAAGGCCAGGCTGGATGGGGCTTGGAGCAATCTGATTTTGTGGAAGGTGTCCCCGCCCATGGCAGAGGGGCTGATCTTTAAGGTCCTTTTCAAGCCAAACTATTCCTTGATTCTGTGATTTCCATCACACAGCAGCAATGTGGAGCTGTAGGGAATGTCCACTACCCTGAGCCCAAGCCCACCTGAGGCTCAGGATTGGCTGTGGCCACCTGAAAACCCAAATTGATGCTGAGTCTTGAGTCCAGGGCTTGTGTCCAAGGCCAGCAGCTCGCTCTAAGCAGGGATACCTTGGGAGCCCTTGGCTATTTGGGTGCTGCAGCATTCGGGGATGCTAAGTGGTCTCTGGGTGATGGACATATTCCCTATGGAAAAGTCAACATCAAAGCATGCTTTTGCAGCTGGCAGACACCTTCCTGGGAATTGCTGACAGTGGAAATGAGGTAATAAGGCTTTTAAATCCATGCATTTTGTCAGACTGGTAGCGGGGAGCAGGAATGAGGTGAAGGGAAGAGGGAATGAGGTGAGGTGCAGCCTGTGGGCTGCGTTTGCAGCACGCAGGATGTGGCCCTTGTGCCCTTCCCCTGCTGCCCAGACTCTGGTGAGTGCAGGAGCTGCAGGGCCCATCATTTCAGCCCGAAATCTCTGGGGTGGTCAGGAGAAGGGCATTTCCCAGTTTGTGAGGCTGCGGGGGGCTGTGGGGCAGCCCCAGGCCCGGCTCAGTGCCGGGGCACGGCGCAGAGCTGGAAGGGCTTGGGGCAGCGCGTGAGGCTGAGCGTGAAGGCGAAGGACAGCGCGGCCTCTGCCGGGGCCTGGAAGGTGAACTTCTGCAGCAGGGCCACGAAGAAGATGAAGAGCTCGGTCCTGGCGAGCTGCTCCCCAGGACAAGCCCTCTTACCTGGAAAAAGAGCACAAAGAACCCGACAGAGTCCCGGGCGAGCTCCAGGCAGCTCCGAGCCGCCTCCGGCCCGCGCCGCCTTGCACAGGCTGCGGCAGCTTTTCTTCCTGGAAAGGTTAGGTGGCAATGTTCACCCACACAATCTGCTCAAACCTTCCCCAGAAGTTTACTGCCGAGCAAACTGCGCCTGTTCCGAGAGGCGAAGAGAGGAAACTGTCTGAACAACCCAGTTATGTAACTTCTGCAAGAAGAAAAAGCCTTTTTCTTTTTTTTTTTTTTTTTTTTATCCTGCAGTAACAAATTGATTTCCGATTTCCTCCCTGCTCCGAGCAGCCTCTATTAACTGTGTCTGGCATTTTCACTGTGGGGATGGGCTGGAAGCTGGACAGGACTGGTACCCCCTACTCTATAAGCAGTGTCTTGGGGAAGAAATAAAAGCCTTGCCAAAAGAAAAGCCACCTCTCCATCCATCACCCTACCTGCAGAGAAGGGCAGGAAAGCCTCCCGCTTCCTGTACTGGCCGTTTTCCAGGAAGTGTTCAGGATTAAAGGTGTCTGGAGTCTCCCACACGTTTTTGTCGAACATTATTGAAGTCAGGCTGGTCATCAGGGTGGTGCCCTGCGAGAGGTGGAGAAAAGGGGCGATTATGTGGCAAAGAGGAACCAAAATGTTGCCAGACTGGGTTATTATTAGCTCTGTAAACTACACTGTTTTAAGGGCAAAACGGGCTTTTTCCCCCCCACTAAGCTATGTAATTAAATGAGGGTGAAAGCTGGCAGGATTGTTCACTTGTGTGTGCCTTTACTGATCACCGAGCCATGATCTGCATCCTGAGCTGCAGTAACAACTTTAAATTGGTAGCATTGCATTCCCATAGGACCTTGAAGCAATTTAATCAAGTAATTTTCAATTGATTTGTTTGAAGTGTTTTTTTAGGAAAAAAAACCCCAAACTGATCTCGTTTATCTGCACATTCTCCATCAGCAAGAGAAATATTCTAATCCATGTGGAGGAAAATGCCTGGATTTTTAAAATTTCCCTCGGTGCAACCAGTCATATAGAGGGAAGAGACCAGTTATATATAAATCCCATATTTGCTTTTGTAATTGCAGAAGAGTGTATGTGAAACAATACTCATTACCTGCCTTTCATCAAGTGCTGCTTTTAATAGGTGAATATTAATATTGTGTAGAATTAGCAAATCCAAACTGTTTGCTTTCCTATGTTTCCTCTATTCCCATAATGTGTTCAGGATGTCTTTTACAAATTTAAGGCATACACCTTTTAAAATTGGCAATTACAGCCAACACCATGAGGATCTCACAAGTCTTCTCTGTAAGAAGGTGAGACCCACAACAGCCCCACAGGATCCATCAAGAGGGCTTGTGTTTTCTGTACAATTGTGATATTTCTATACGATCCTGCTGGTTGGTTCCCCTCCAGGTGAGATTTGGGGCTTGGGCCGTGAAGACCCCGCTCTGGTGGGACGAAGGCTGTTGGGATGAAGGCTGGTAGGATGAAGACTGGTCGGATGAAAGCTGGTGGGACAAAAGGCCAGTAGGATGAAGGCTGGGGTGACGAAGAGCAGTGGGATGAAGGCTGGTGGGATGAAGGCTGGTGGGACAAAGGCCGGTGGTCCCCACGCACTTTGGGCAGGTGGAAGCCGGCCAGGGTGGTGTCGCTGGTGGCCATGCGGGGCACCCCCAGGGGCACCACGTTGCCCATGCGCAGGACCTCGCTCAGCACGGCGCTGGTGTAGGGCATCTTCTCCTTGTCAGCCATCGAGGGCTGCTGGCACTGCCCGACCACGGCGTCGATCTCCTGCTGCACTTTCTCTACAGGGAGCAAAAAAAAAAAAAAATTCAAAATATTCCTCTTCACAGAATTTTTAGGGTTGGAGAGGGCCTCTTAAATGATCAAGTCCAACCATTAAGCCAGCACTGCCAGGCCACCACAGTGCCACATCCTCACTCCTTTTGAACACTTCCAGGGTGATTGCACCACTCCCCTGGGCAGACTGATACAGGACTGGACAACCTTTTCAGTGAAGACATTTTCCCTGATATCCAACCTAAACCTCTCCTGCACAACCTGAGGCCATTTCCCTTTGTCCTGTCACTTGTTCCTTGGGAGGAGGGACTGACCCCCACCTGGTTGTGCCCTCCTTTCAGGGAGTTGTAGAGCACAAGAAGGTCCCCCCCGAGCCTCCTTTTTTCTGGGCTAAACACTCCCAGTTCCCTCAGCAGCTTCTCCTAAGACTTGCTTCAAAAAGTTCCCAAGAGGATATTTGGGGCACAGGCACATCCAGATGTGGCAGAGCTGGGATAACTCTATTCCCTGAGTTTCCCTTACCTAATTTTGGGCTAAGCAAAGGAGCCCTCAGTGGCCCTACCCTGAACGTGGGGGTACGCGGCCATGTAGAGCAGAGCCCAGCGGATGGCGGTCGCAGTTGTCTCTGTCCCAGTTAAGAACAGGTCCAAGGTGGAGCACAGCAGGTTTTCCTCATGGAAATAGGAGCTGGTGTCATCCTTAAACTTGGAAGAAAAACATGGCAATGAAAGCTCTTACTGTGGAGGGGTTGCTTTTAAAACCCAATCCAAAATCACCTGTGCGTAACTGAAGTCCTACTGCTCCTTTATTATCAGCACCTGGGCTTGGAAATTTCCAGCCTTTCACTGGATTTCAAGCCCTATGGACTGTTTTGACAGACACCCTGGTTGCTGTAGAGTGGCTCTTGAAAGCAGGTAGCATTTTTAAATGTCAAGTTTCACAATAGCAAACACAGGCGTGCGAGTGCTCACAGAAACATGAACATGTTCCCTGAGAGTCCTCCTACGCCGTGTGACAGAACGAAAAAGGGAGGAAGACAAAGTGTAAATCCTTTCAAATGGAAAAAAAAAAATCTGTATGTTTTCTAAGAGATCAGGCTTCTGCTGCTGCTAAAGTTTGATGTGGCAGAGGTAGGGAGGGGAAGGCAGCATGCGAGGCAAGAACTCCCCTGACAAAACAGCCCTGAAACTTCTCTGCTCATTCTATGGGTTAACCTTTAGGTGGTTTTAGTTATTTACTTCCTACCTTTTCTATTTCCTTCAGGTAGCAGTCAATATAATCTCCTGCCTCAGACTGGTCCAAATCCTCCTTGTGCTTTGCAATCACACCTTTCACAAAATATTGAAGTTTCTCCCAGTGCCTGAAGATTTTCCTGAAGGGTCCTGGCAACCATCTCATGATCAAAGGAAAAGCATTATAGAGCTGGTAAGAAATCAAACAGAGCAAGAGAGCATTTTTTGAGTTAGAAAAGAGCAGGTATCATAGTTGAGAGGATGGGACTCTAATTGATTAACTCTGCTTGCTACCATGAAAAAAATAATCCTTGCTGTAACAGTCCAATTTGTACAAATTCACTCACACAGGTGTAAACAAGTGCAAACAAGACAAGAATTGGACGGATATTTTCTGCTGATAAAGTTCTCAAATACGGAGTGGCCAAAGCTGCCCCCTAATGTGAGGTGGCCACAGGTGAGGGGGATGCAGATGATCCCCTTAGTTTGTCCCCATGGAGGGGACAGAGATCAGAGATCAGGTGTGTGGCCACGCAGAAAATACATCACCAAATCCACCTATTTGGTTTCTAAACTGGAATCTCAATTTTCTCTTTGTAAATAGAAGTTATTTAAGAAACTGGTTGGATATGGGTGTGGGAAAATACAGGAATTTTCACAGTGTTACTTGTTCTTCTTTTTGTAGAAATTTTGTAGATTCTTTTAAGATTTTCCCAATGTTTTTTTGGTAATGTCAGGCATAAGATTGGTTTCACAATCCTGTAGTGTTTTTTTATTCCATGTGTCCCAATAATTTTAACTTATTTCTTGGCTTTCCTGATAGGCTTTGTGTATAAATCCAATCTAATGTAAAACAATTATCCTGGTCATTTTCTTTTAAACATGGCTCTTTTTCTACAGGAAAAGGCAGATTACACCAGTGCCTTAGAAACTCCAGTTTCTGAGCTGTTCCATGCAGCTAAAACTGGACAAACATCCAAGTGGCTTTACCTGGCCCCAGAAACTTCCGATGAGCAGCAGCGTTTCAGCCAGGGAGTGCAGCAGTTCCTGGAAACGGTTGTCATGGTAGTCAAAGCGGTTCCCAAAAGTTATGGAACAGATGATGTTCGAAACAGCACTGTTAATTTTGTAATGAGGGTCAAAGGGCTGTCCTGGAGGAAAGAAAAGGAAAGGAAACTGCCTGAAGGGAGGTCGTGGCCGGGTGGGACTTGGTCTTGTCTCCCAAGGAACAAGGGATAAGAGGAAACAGCCACAAGTTGTGCCAGAGGAGATTTTGACTGGATATGAGGGAAAATGTCTCCATTTGAAAGGATGGCAGGCTTTGGAAGTGTTTGCTCAGGGCAGTGGTGGAGTCACCACTCCTGGAGTGTTTGAAAGGTGTGTGGATGTGGCATTTGGGCCATGGTTTAGTGGTGAACACAGCAGTGCTAGGTTAATGTTTGGACTCAATGAACTTATGGATCTTTTCCAACATAAATCTCTCCATGATTCTTTGATTCTAAAGACAGCTTTCATTTCTTTTTCCTGTTCAGTCTCAGTCAAAACAGTATTCTCGATCAGATCCACAGCTGTGAATCAGGGTGAGACCTGCTTCTCACCCACGATGGAGCTCAGGTTTTACCCCATGTCCCTGTCCCCCCATCCCCATCACCTCCAGCATCCCGCTGGAGCCTGGACACAATGGGCCAGGACACCCTGTCCTGTGTGCAGCCCAGGCTGCTGGCAGGCAGTGGCATTAGCACTGAGCTGCCCAAGCAGGGTCTCAAGCATTTTCCAGGGAAAGCAACCAGCAGCATGCCATGCTATGGCTGTCAACTTTGCCCGCTCCAACCTGTGTTTGGTGCCAATTTTAAACACCAGGAGAGCATCCCTC
The DNA here is from genome assembly GCF_015832195.1 of Motacilla alba alba. Lineage (NCBI taxonomy): Eukaryota > Metazoa > Chordata > Aves > Passeriformes > Motacillidae > Motacilla > Motacilla alba. The sequence continues at coordinate 3,205,876 of NC_052023.1, read as the reverse complement.
AAAGCTTTGCCCAGGGCAGGGAGCCCAGGACAGCCACACTAAAAAATACCATTGCCCTGGGCTTTAGTTGTCCACCATGGAGAAGTCAAGGGAGCTGGAGGAGAGAGGGCTGCAGATCTCTGTGCCCACCTGTAAACCCCAGCAATGGCTCACGAGGCCCAGAGAGCCCATTCATAAAGTGAAGTGTGATGTGATACTTGTCACATCTGTGCTCCCTGAGAGAGAGCTACTGAGCAGAGACCCTCATCTCCTTGGGCACATTTCAGCAGCCTGGAGAGCCACTTGCTGTGACAAGAGACTGATCTCAGTGACAAGCCCAGGCCAGCCCTGAGCTGCTGTTGAGCATCACTTTGAAATGCAAGGCACTCCTCGCAGCACTGCTGCTCTCTCCTCTCTTCAAGAAAGTAATTAAACCGGGCTGGTGCTCAGATATTAGAGTGATGGACATGATCACTATTTGTCATTACTAATGGGAAGAAAGGCCCAAACCAGCAGCTTAATTAGTTTATTGATTAGGACTATAGAAGACTATAATCAATTGGCAACATGGAGTATTTGGCCTGTTCAGTGCAACAGCAATTAAAATGGAGCAAGTTTAGTATATAATTTCACAATTCCTTTTTAGATCTTTCTTGTTTACTATATATAGCTCCATAGAATTAGCTCAACCCCATCTGCTTCTATTTAAAGCTGAAGTGCAACATCACCCATGCACCAACATACAAATTATTCTTACTAATATCCCTCTGGCAGTTTTTAAAAGCTGGACCATAAAAGAGCAAGGCACACGCTTCATCTGTGTGTGATACAAAAGGAAAGCCTGACTAAACAAGTTTTAAAATACTTTGCGAAACCAAGGACAAGCAGAGGTTAACTAAGGCTCTGAGTGGAAGTGCCTGATAGCAGGAAAGCTGCATTTATTCCTCCACAGAATGCACGAGACACTTCCTTAGCCATGTAAACACTCATGTTTTAATAACCACCTAGTATATATTTGCTTAATATTAATAAGGAGCAGCTAAAATAGGAGTCCTGAGGTCTAAAATAAGTCCTAAAAGGCACAGTCTGGAATTGTAAGATAGAGATTTGAGCTACTGAAGAAATGTTTTGCACATTTGGAGCTGTGCTGGGGCAAGAGTTTTACTTCTCATCATTCATTTAGCTGGAAGCTCTGAGCACAGTGCTGTGCATTAACCCCCACCTTTCTCCTCCTCAATTGTCTCCACGAGGTACCGACTCTCCTCTTGCACTTTTTCCTCAAAATTTACAGCAAGGCTTTTCAGTGTTGCTAAAGCAAACTTTCTCTGCTGCCTCCATATGTGCCCATTGGATGATATGAGCCCTGTAGGTGGAAAAAACAGGTGAACAATCCTCTCTCTGGGTCATTTGTGAGTGTTAGGACTCTGAAACGGCCATTCGTCATGGACAAAAACCCCAAACCAAGGCAAACGAAGCTCGTGGATGTAGAAAAGGCTATGGCTTTGCCCGAGAATTAAAATTCAAGAGTAATTGGCTTATGCTAAAGATCTAGCTTTATGGATTTGCTTTAATCTGCTACTTTGTCACTTTGCGTGGGAAAAAAAGGTGTAAGCCAAAATACTCTGAGTACTATCACGCTGTTGGCAGAGCTGCAGTCAGGAGCACCCCGTCTCTGGAGCTGAGTGCAACCCAGGCAGGAGAAGTAAAGGAGGAGTGAAAACCAAGGGGAAACGCTGCAAGTGTATTGATCTTTGGGCAGCTTGCATTTATTTCTCCTCTTTCGCTAAAATCTGGTTTTGAGCCCATCCTCATCCCTAAATCTCACAGAGATTAAAACATGCTCCTGTGAGATTATTAGCATTCTTGCCTTCCCCTGTGCAAACTTTCACAGGTGCAGCTCACAAGGGTTGAATTCAACCAGTTTCTTTCCCTCTAACAGTTATCATTCCAAAGAGATGAAAGTTTTGTCCCAAAATCCTGGTAGCTGTGCTTACCAAAGCCTCTAAATATTTCTTGGAGGAGTGGAATATTTGGCCGGTCAGCAAATATTTCAGCCTGGTGGACAAGAGCTTCTCTCACCATCTGGTACCCGTTGACCACCACGAATGTCAGACTTCCAAACTGCACGCTGAAGATGTTCCCGTACCGACCTGTGAGCTGAAAGAGAGTCCATTGTCTTCTGAAAACAAGAAGATGGGGATGTTCAAACCTCACCAGGCCAAGACCTTGAACAGGGAAATCTGACTTTGAATTTAACCCTACTTGAAGCAAAGGGACTTTAGAGAAACCCAAACCCAAGCACCAGGTCCCATCCAATCTCAGCTGCTCCATGAAGGCTGGAGAAGGCATAAAAAGGGCTGGAGAGCTGTAGTGTGGGAGGGATGGATTGCTTATATTTGTTATCTGGTGTGATCTGGGCCTGACCAGGTGTTTCCATCAGTTTGGCTTGTATTGCTTTGTAACTGATGGGCATCTGCTCTGTCCCTTTCTGTTCCACCACCTGGGTCACCACATTCAGGCTCTTCCAGCTGAGGGCAAAGCATGACAAATTATCCCTTTCATCAACTTTGTGTCTAGAGCAGTGTGGTTTCTTCTCCAGCTCTCCCACTTAGACAGGAGCTCTAACTGCTTATTGCTAGACACGTACTTCTAATTTTAAGCCTGACTGCATTTATGGCCAAATTGCAGCCATTTTCCTTGCATGGACTTTGCTGGCATTAGTGTCTCCTCTGAGATGTATAAGGGTAAAAGGGGGATCATATCTTCTCTCTGTCAAGGAGCTCATCCTCTTCTTAGAATGAATCTGCATGAAAGGAAAAACAGGGTCACCCCAAACTGCTGTGGTGACTTGTGAAACCAGCCTGGGACCAAATGGGTGTCTCAGTCATTGTATGCTTGTAAATAAATGGGATTAATTTTCTTAATAACGGTGTGTATTGATAAAATATCTTGAACTCGCTGCCTCAGCCTTCCCCGAGGATTCCTTCAGGGACCAGCCATGCTGATTGCCTGAGAGCACCCATGGTGGACAGGCTGGTGTCAGCCTGCTAAGCAAAAGCAAGAGACAAATAGTCACCAGGAAGGATTTTTGCAGTCAGCATGTCAGAACTTCTTCCACCTTTTCAGAGAGGAATATTCAGCATGTATAAAATCTCTCTCTTTTTGTCTCTGGTGGGAGTCAAAGCTTTCCAGAGGGATCACTGCCTCTTTCTGCAACACAGTAGAAGCCACAGGACATAACTCAGGGTTTTAAATGTTTCTTTCAGATGTGATCAGGCGAATTGTTGGCCTTTGAGCAAAGACAATGACAGGACAATTTCCAGAGGTGATCTCCAAACAGTTCAGCTGTCACACAGCACTTTTCACCTGTCCCCCAGCCTGGCCCAGCCCTTCTGTGCCCTTTCTGGGGTCCAGAAGGAAATGGTCATAGTCAGATGGGAAGAAAAAGGAGGAACATATAGGTCTTCCTCCATTATGGATTTCTTTCCCATTGGACCATCCCACTCCCCTGGAAGAGGAGGTGATAGTGAGAGATAAAACCAAGAAGGGTCATCTATCTCATCTGGTTATTATATACCCAGCTCTGCAGAGGCTGCCCTTGCTGCTTCTCAGTGTGGTGGTAAGAGTCATGGAAGGGTAAGATATTGTTAGTTGGGAAAATGTCCATGGATCTCTTACCTTCTGCAGTGCAAGATGGAGGGGCTGCTTAAAGTCCACAAAGGTTCCCACGAGAGGAAAGAGCTGCGGCCCTGGAGGGAAGTTCCTGGGTCGTCTCTTTTTCACTAGGTCAATAATCAAAAGAGACATGACCAGAACCACCAAGAGCATCCGACTGTTCAGCTTTTTCAAGAGAGACACCGAATCAGGCCAAAACTGGAGTTCCATCTTGGCTGATGAACTTGCAGGTTTTCATCCCAGGAAGGGACTTGGTTCTGGTGTTACATTTGCTAAAACAGGAGTAAGCAAAGACTGGAGAAGAAACAAAAAAAGCTAAAATGCTGATAGCTGACTGGAAGCTGCTTTTCCATATACAGCTGCTGCCAGACCACCTGCTGAACAACTAACTTTAAACACCAGGATCTCCAAAAACAACCCTGAAACCTCACAACATTTGGCCAAGCAAGAGCAATCTTGCAAACCTTTAGCTTTACAGCTCTGTCAACTCCCTGATTTTCTTATGGAAGAGCATTCCTCCTTTTTGCCCTGAACAAGGGGCTCCTTTATACGGACACCCCGCTGGGATTATCAGCACAGCAAACATTCGAGGTGAGGTGAAATCAGCTTATGGGGCTGATCACATGTGGTGGGCGTTGCGTTGTTTCAGGGATGGTGAGGCATCTGAGGTGATGGACACCACACAAGGGGCTGAGGGGCTGATCCTGTTAAGTGCTAAGCACCATCTGCAAAGGGCTGGGCGCCTTCAGTGCCCACCAAAGCCTTCCTGGCTTTGCCAGAGCCGTCAGGGGAGGTTCAGACAAGGGAAGAACTGCAGGGGCCCAGGGCTCTCCCAGCCACACAAATGAGAGTTAAAGGAGCTTAATTTCAAGAGCGAGAACATAGGCTCATGTGCTTGCCATGGGATTGGAACTTATGCATTTAAATCTCCTGGGTTTTTCTGAAAATCTCCTTTGAATAAAGCTTCACACTGTCCTGGGGGAAGGCTGCAGTGGACTGACAGTGACCTCTGTGACTTGGAATCAATCTTGTGTCACCTGCTGATATTTAGCTACAACTTGGTTCCAGCTCTTCCTTTTTTTTTTTTTCTTTTACAAAATTTACTTTTACAAATAATCTAAATTTATACTAAAGCAAAACTATAAATAATGAGTTTTCAAATTATTTGTCTAGAACTTAATGTGAGAAATTCTGAAGGATAGTCATTTTTTACTGCCATAGAATCCTATGACGGTTTGGGTTGAATGGGAATTTAATATGAAAAATTCTGAAGGATGGTCAGTTTTTACTGCCATTAAATCATATGATGGTTTGGATTGAATGGGAACTTAAACATCCTCTGGTTCCAACCTCCTGCCATGGGCAGGAATGCTGTGTTTGCAGCTTTAAAGAAAGCTTTCATTTTTAAGGAAAAAAGTTCAGCTTTTCATAAGAAACAATAATTGGGGAAAAAAAATCTGGTATTCTCTGATCTTTGACCATTTTAAAAAGCTTTGCTGTCCCCGTCTTTCATTATCTTAGAAGCCAAGCAGGCTGACCTGCACCTTGGCTATGGCAGGAGTCATTTTTAGGGGCAAAAGCTATCTGCAACCCAACCCTTCTTGCTTTGAAATATTATTTACAGGTTCCTAGATGGGATTAGGCAGCAAACAGGGAACAGCAATGGGAGAAACATCTCACATCCCTTGTGTATAAAGCACATTTTGCATGTCCCCATAGCACAGCTGTGAGCAGCAGTGGTTGGATGTGCTTTGCTTCTCCTCATGCACCCACGGCGCTCCTGCACCATTTGCGTCCATGCACCTCTTCCAGCCTTCCTGGTGTGGCAAGCCAAGCCTGGCTTACCAGAGGCTAAATCAGGATAGCAGGCTCGTGCTCCTCATCCTGGCACCGGGGAGATGACTCGGTTGGTGGAGGTGTCAGCCTACAGCATGCTCAGAGGGACTGTGATGATAAGGCGTCAACTTCTGCTAGCCCAGTTTCACTCCTCTGTTCCTCGCTGTGCCATATGATTTGTCAGCATGCACAGAGTGCAGATCCCTCTACCACTTGTGGCTGCTGTGAATCGGGCTACGTGCAAAGCCAAGGTGTTAATGTGTTCTTCTGGGTGGTGTTGTGGGGGTGGGTGCATCGTGGTTGACAGGAGAAATGTTATTTTTAGCAGGAGGAGCACATTCTGCATGTACTCACATGTGTCTTGTCAGTCAGAAACCTCAAGTCTATTCCTTTGCCTTGAAGCTTCACATGTCCAAATGCATCCCCTCACAAAGTTCTTAACACGCCAGATTTACAAAGAATCAGGGAAGAGCCTTCCAGTATTACCAGGGCTCTCCTAACCTTGGCAGACAGCAACACCAGCATGTTATCAAACTGTGGTGATCCTATTTTGGGTCCCAGGCTTTAATCAACCCAGTTCTCAGCACGTGGTGATGTGCAAATCCCCAAAGCACTGAGGAAGTCACATCACCGTGGCACATGGGCAGTGCAGAGGTTGGTGGACAACGCCAATCTCTGCAGTGTTGATGAGATCCTTATCTGTAAGGTCTTGGTCACCTGCAGGATGAACCTGTTCCTCTGACCAGGACCATGAAGGCTGGAACTTTGGTGTTCTGCAGATCAAGTAACACAAATTTGAGTTCATAAGAGGATGTGCGCCCACACGTCTAATAGGGAACAGGATGCAGACCCACCTTCCCCCAATTTCTCCTCAAATACCTCCCCTGATGCCAGTACACAGCTTTTGACCACCTCACCTGAGTTCTAGGATTCCACGTGGATAAATTGTGCCATATTGCATGGACAGGCACACATCACTGCCTGAATATTAAGGCATCTTGAACAGCCAAGAGACAGAAATTGGCCCATATGCTTTGTACCTTCTTCCCTGGCTAGATGTCTAACTGTGTGCAGAAGGTTTTGAAACACAAAGAGAAACATTCTGTTAAAAATGCAATTACCATTTGTTTTTCAAGATATAGTATCCCATTATTTTTTCCAGAGAAGTGAAATTCAATAAGGTTACAACAGAATGTAGTCCAACAGTTACCGTACTTTCAGAGCATTATTTAAGCTACAGAATTTCTTAATGATTAGAAACATATGTAGGAAAAATCACATGCAAAATGAGAATGACTGGAGACAATTTTCCCCCAAAACACTTTTTTTCAAGCAAGTAACAGCTCATCCACCACTGTTGTTCCATCCATCAAGTTGGAGGTGTGAGACTCCCACCCACCCGGGGAGCTGCGTGCTCAGGTCCCGTCAACAAACAGGCTCAGCAAAGTCCAAGGACCCATCCTGATTTCCAGCGAGGAATATTTTGCTGTTTCTCTCCTCTTAATGTCAGATCTAAGGAAGTGAGGCCATTTTCACCATGAGGAAGCTCTTGAACAGCAGCGACCGCCCCGATTTCTGTCTTAATGCCACGTTCCAGAAGGTTTTCACGCAGGTGCAGCTGCTGTTTCATGGTCCAGCACAGGTGAGTCTTCATGAACCTGGAGTCAGTGACAGATTAGGACACTCATTTCCTTTCAGGACTTACTTTACTGGATCAAGTGAAATCTGCAGGGGATTTGTAGTTTCAGAAAGCCAGGAATGGAGAGTGCCGGAGCACCCAAACCTCCTGGGGTGAACTCAGCAAAGACATGGTTGAACTCACTTCTTAGGCTGAAGTTCCCCACTTGGGGTGATTTTACTGGGACATAAGGGCTCCCATATATCCCAGGCTTTGGCTTCAATGCCCAGAATCAGGAAGCCAAGTCCATGTTTACTGCTCTGTGTGTGTGGTGAATACTAAAGTGCCTCCAGTTTTGCATCTTCTCTCTCTCCTCCCTCACCCAGACTAGGTGCAAGTAATCTCCAGGTTTTCCTGGGACCACAGACCTCTCAGCTGTAACCTCCTGGCCACAACATTTCCAGTGCTCATTAGGGCTCCAAGTCAGGGAGCTGTCACCAGGAATGGGCAAACTGAGGCATTACAAGCCTAAACCAAGCGGTGTGAGCAGACCTACAGTGTCTGCCTGTGCCATCTGGGAAGGATCCCAGAAGATGGGATGCTCAGTCCCCCTTCTGTTAGAGTCCAAAATGTCCCTTTTCTGCTGTAGAAGCCGGTTGCGAAGGGATTACATTCAGACTTCAGCCAGATAATTAAATGCTGTTAGCAGAAAGTGCTGCAGGGAGCCCTCCCTGTGCCCCCCGACCCTGCATCACCCCTGGCTTTTCGGTCCAAGATTTTATTCCCTTCGCACCCAGGAGCCGCGCCGCCGCTGCCAGCGCTCGCCCCTCAGGCACATCCCGCCCGGATGCAGCGAGCCGGATTTGGGGGCGCCGGGTGCTTCCCCCCGGGGGCCGCGCCCGCGGCAGCGCCAGAGGCAGCGCCCACCCTCCCCTGGCACGGCTCTGCCACCGTCTGCCGCAACCTGGCAGCGCCGGGGCTGCAGCCCGGGCTGTTCCGCATCCTCCGGCTCCCCGTAAACCTCGGGAAAACTCTCCCGTCTAAGGCGCACCTTTTCAGTATTCACAGAGAAGAGTACAGTCACATATTCCTCTCAAAGCCACAAGGACTTGACTAGAGCTAAAATGTCATTTATGTACATATCACAAGCGTTTTTCTAGGCACAGATGTCTTTCTGGTGCCAATATGCTGTTTATGTACTTATCTGTCACAAGCACATGTCTACATACATATGCCCTGCTGGCAGAGGCACAGAGCATTTTGAAACTCTTATTAGACTGCTAATGAATAATACGCATACAAAGGAGAAAACAGAAGGTGGGTCTATCAGGAACAGCCTCTTTCTTAACTACCTTTTAATTGTAGGAGAGGAAGAAAAGAGATGAATTTTGATATGTTGGCATCTGTGAAGGCCTGCTTAGCAGCATCCAACGCCATCATTTTAAAAGTGGATTTTTCACAGGTTTGGGTATTTTGGGGGGGAGGGGAGGATTTTTTTTTTTCCTCTTAAAAAAACCCCACAAAATTTTGACACTGAGAGTATTGCAAATCCTGGTGCCAATGATGTATGATAGTGTGATTGTCACCATGGAATGCTGAAAAGCTCGAGCAGCTGTTTGGCATATTGACAGTGCGAATTTAGAGCGTTTTAAATGCAAATGACAGTATTCAATTGATCGCAGGAAAACAATGGGTCATAGCCTTACCTTTCCTTGGCTATGCTCTGAATAATCAGGCTGCAAATCCATGCACAATAGGGATATTGTACACGTTCTGGGGATTTTGTTCCCCACGTTCATGGGGGTCGATATGATGCTTCTTTTGGGCAGAGCTGAAATAGAGGTGCCGCTGAACCGTCCCAGGCACCTCGCAGGGCTGAGGTGGGGAAAAGGGCATAATTTGCTCCAAATCCACCACGTCCTAAGTGTCAGCCTGTTTTTCTTCACTTCTATCCTTTTCTGCTTGCTCTTTAATCATTCCCAAGGGTGGCTGGCTTTCTGCCTGACTTGTCTCCATTATACCCTGCTGCAATCAATATGGCAAGCAGAAATCAGCAGGAGAAGGCATGTTCTGCTCCCAGTGAAAGCCGGTGGGAGGGAAGGAGATCAGGCCAGCCAGCTGCAACCCCAGCCCGGCAGGCGAGCCGAAATCCAGCCGAAAAAAGCTGCCGCCAGACGGCTGGGTCCTGTTTCCTTCGTGGTGCCCCCTGCCCGGCAGCGAGCAGCAGGTAAAGGTCTTCCTCCTTCCCCCAGCCCTGGGAGGGCAGGCAGGAAGACCTGGCCCTGGTAAAATTTACCCTAAAAGCCCCTTTGTGTTTTGGGGTTTTTTTCGGGTTTGGTTTTTTGGTTTTTTTTTTTTTTTTTTTTTTTTGGTAGGTTTTTTTGTTTTGTTTTGTTTTTTGTTTTGTGGTTGGTTTTTTTGGTTTTTTTTTTTTTTTGGTTTTTGTTTTTTTTTTTTGTTTTTTTTTTTTTTTGGCAGTGGTGGAAACAAAAAAAAGGGTCTCTCCTAAGCAGAAAAGTCCAGGAATGGGAGAGCCACACTTTCACCTGAGCAGGTCTGTTACATATGGACACTGGTGAGTGCTTGTTGGGATCACCCTGGCTCAGGTCTCCAAGGCTGGCCATGATAGATTGAAGGCAGCCACTGCCACTCTTGAATACCTCTAGCAATAGATTTTTGGTTTTAAGACCCACACTTCTTTGAAAACAAGTTAAAGAACATGCAGGAGTGGTGTGAATGAGGACATCACCAAGGCCATGGCTTTACCTTACCATGTACATATATGACATCTCCCTCCAAGAATTTTAACTTGGTGAATTTCTTCCCTTTCCCTAATTTGTACGCCTGGAATGGATATTCAGAATCCATTCCCTTCTGCAATCCCCTGATTGCATCTAAATTATACCAGTGTGCAGAGCTTTTCTGCCTCTTGTCCTTCCATCTACCCTTCTGGGGTTTCAGTGTTAAGCACTTTGGGTCAAGCACTGATTTTTGTGTCCCCTTGATCCATGGGTTGTGTGCTCTGGGACATTCTGAGTGTTTCTGCAATACAACCACTGTACAAGCAGCATCAGAGTTGCCAGAGCCGTTGCTGATATGTCTGAAAGATATCCATGATCAGATTTGCACCTGGGATCAGGAGGGTGAGTGGAACATCACAAACGGCTGATGCTCTTGTCCTGCCTACATGTGAAATCCAGGCTGTGGCTCCTTGCACCAGAAATTGGCTTCTCTAGGGAATCTGACAAAAAGTTCTGTTTATAAAAGGAAGGTTGATGAGGAGCTGGGGTTGGAAACCACATGTTAATGGTTAATGTCATCCATTTATGGAGTCTCGTTAGAAGGCTCCACAAGTTTTTCAGGCTTTCCCAATCTTGCCCAGCAATCCCAGATGCCCATTCTGCCTTGGTACAAAAATCAAGGGACTGTACAGCTAAATGACACCTATTCCAGCATCCAGCCCTTCAGTCTCTGATGGAAGGCAATGAATAAAAAAACCCCCAGCATCATTATTACCTATGCCTTCCTAAGATAAATCTGTTTACCTGTAAAACAGATGCATTAAAAACCAATCAGCCAATAGAAATAATTAGTTACAGGGTGGGCATGTGATTTGCTCAGCCTCTGGAACGGGGTAATGTCTTGCTTAGCTTGAACTCCTTGCTGATGGATGCTTGGTGAAAGGTCTTGGAGACGATGTACTCAGCTAAACGCTGGGGAGACAGAAAATGATTACTACAGAGAGACATTGCTCAAGTCAGCTCCGCGAGAAATTCATCACCAGCAGCATTGGCACCACACATGAGCAGCAGCGTATGGAAACTGAACTGTAAAAAGTAACAAAATGAGTGAACTAAGGGAACACTGCATACCGTGAATGTGAGGGAATGCTTCGTTTCCCAGAGGGAGAAACGTTCCTATTTAGCAGGCTTTTGTTTTGTTACAGGAAACACTTGGATGGGGGATTTAGCTGTGAACACAGAGCCTTTGTTTTCTGGGAACAAAGGGAACCCAAAAGACACAGGTTGGTAATGGGTAAACTTTCTATGCTGAGCTGGTAGGTGAAGCCTTGGGCTTGCTATAAAACACGCACGACTGGCTTCTTGTGCCTAAAATCCCCCAAGCAGCCCAAAACAGCAGCCATTGGAGGTAAATTTAGAGCTCATGTCTGCTTTGTGGCCACAAGACTAACCTCAAATAAAACCAAGACCAAGAGGAGGGGATGCTGCAGAAGGCTGCTGCCCCCTCCCCAACATTAGCAAGATGCTCTTGATAAACCTTCGAAAGACATCAATGTTGTCTTTAGTCTGCTGTGAGTCCTCCTGGGAAAATCCCCTTGCAGGGAAAGTGGAACTGGGGTCTCTGCCCCAAAGGCTTCCTGTGAGCCCCTTTACCTGAAAGGTGGAGCACAGCAATCTTCAGAGGTTCAGGAACACCCGACAATTTAACAACGGCCCTCGTGGTTTACAAGCAGCTTGGCGCATCTGGAATGAGAGAGAAGATGCCTTGACTTCAGCTAAATGAAGAGACTGATCTCATCCTGCCAGAAGGAGATGGGTAACAATAAAACAATTCCACAAGCGTCCCTTGTGCTGACAGGACCAGTAGAATTTTTCCAATCCTGCTGGCAAACGGTAGAAGGCAAAAGTCTTGTGGAGACAGAAGGAATAAAAACAAAATGTCTTGCAGGAGGCTAGAAAACTTTCCCAAAGCATTTTTCTTTAAACTTAACCACATGATTTACAAGCTTATTATTAGTTTCCCCCCTTCCTTACATAAAAAGAGAAATTAAAAAAGTGTAGATTAACACATTTTTGGATATCTTCCAAGCTCTCAATTCCTCTGCTTAAAGGATTATTTTGACAAATCAAAAATCACTTTTTGGGTGGCCTGGAGAGACCCAGATTTGCTCTCTCTCTGTAGCAGAAATGATCCCTTCTCAGAGGGTGCTTACTTGTGCCTCTCAGACAAATAACAGAGAGAAATCCAGTCCAGCTTCTGATCTAACTGTCATACAATACTGGCTGCTGATTCCAGGGAATTTTTTCCAGATTGGTCAGGCTGGGGACTGCACTGGTTACCTTAATCTCTACCTAGTCACTACTCAGGAGATACTAGAGGTTCTTCAGTGAAAGCAGAGCCTTGGGACCTGCTACCAGGCCATCTTCACCTGGGTCATGAGGGCAGAAAATGCTCCTGAGCAGGTACTCACTGACGTTGTGGGGGAGGGCACAAGAGTTGGGCTGTCTGCTGGAACTCCCTGGTGTCGCCCACCTTCGTGGCTGGACACCAGAATGCCACATCCATGGGATATGCTGGCTTTCTCACTGGGATGTGGCTGCAGCTCATGGTCTGGCCCTGCCACAGTGATCACCCTGCATCTGACAAGAATTCCTGGTGGCCTCAAAGGGATTGAAGTATCACAATGCATATTGGAAAGGTAAATAGATTAGCAAAAAAAAGTGCCCAGAGAAGTTCAGAGAAGCAATTTAAGAACAAACCAAACCACTGTGAAAGAAACAATTGTTCTGAAATAGAAAAAAGAGGTTTTTATATATATATATATATATATATATATATATATATATATATATATATATATATATATATATATATATATATATATATATTCACTTAAAGGCAATCTTTGTAAACAGGTTGAACAAGACTATAAGACTATGAGGCTGGAGGAACAGATGGGAAAATGGAACAAACAGATGGAAAAACTCTATTTCTGAAAAAAAAAATAATCTATTTGTAAAGCTATAGCTACTTTGAATGAATGCTTCAAGGTTAGGAAGCTGAGGCATCAGGAAATTTATAACAAGGCCATAAATTCATCAGAGATCAGTAGGTTGGCAGGTCTTTTAGACAGGTGAGTAAGGTGCTTCCCAAACAGCCATATACATTATTTATCCATACTTAGTGCCACCATCCTCAGGGATACTTTGCTGCCCTTTAAGGCTCTTATTCACTCTACAGTTAAAAATTACCTTTCAGCTTTTCATTAACCATAGCTGGCTAATATATTAAAAGAAAAGAAGCAAGTTCACCTTGCTTTCTGCCATCTAATCACAGGGGAAAAAGCTCACCAGCACAGTTAGAAAAGTCCTACAGAAAAGAAGGGGAGAAGGAGTGAGCACCATGGCTCAGCTCTCCAACTTGATGGGTAAGTAAAAGCATCTTCATTAAATGCCTCCTCCTAACCTAGCTGTTCTTGAGCAGCTCTCTGAGTAGTTTTAGAGGGGATGATCAAGAGAAAAAGTGGGAGGAAAGGTTTGATGTTACACTGACTCCAGGGGGGAAACTTTTCTTGCAGCAACCAAACTGCAATGCTCGGGGTGAGACAGCCTTGCAGGAAAATGCAGGTCGTGTGTTTTAGTCAAAGAACCACCACCTGCAGAGACAAATCCAGCCCAAGCATCACATGGTGTTCCTTGGTGAAGAAGGGTGAGATACTTACAGAGAAAAAATTTCCAGCCATGGACCAGATGTGCAGAAACTCTCCCAGGAGTAAAGGAGTTCAGCAACCTCCGAGCAGTCCTGGGATAAGCAACAAAAACTGCATTGCAAAATAGGCTAAGTTGCTCTGAGGACTAGGGAGAGGGTGGTTTGGACTGGACAGTGTTAATAGGTGCTGGTTTATGATGTTGGCTCCAAGCCCTCTGAATCACAGCTTCACAGCTGTGAGAACGGACAGTAGAAGTGCTCCAGCTCACTGGGGAGATGCGAAGATTGAATTTTTAACTGAGTGCATTCAGCAGCATGGAGGCAAAAAAAAAGGATGTTTGCTTTCAGCACGGGGTCTGGGATGGGGATACAGGGGTGGGGACCCAGCTGCCAAGTGTGTTTTGTTGTCTAACTTATTTCAGGTCATTTCTTTTAAGTCGGTGCAGGGCTTTTAAGGACTGTGTCCCATATCTGGGTCTGAGCAGATTTGCCCACATGTTTTCCCGTGTGTGTCTCTGGGACTCATAAAAGCGTCTTTAGCGCTCAAGTAAGTTCCCCTTTGAGAAGGGACTGTCAAAGACAGGCACTAATGTCATTAGGAGGTTACAAGGGGGAAACAAGAGAGAATTTGCTACAGATCCTCATTTCCATAATCTTGCCTTGGCTTCCTCGTTTGTCAGTTCTTAACCTCAATTCCTTAACCTCCAAATCTGTGGAGTCGTTGACCTTGGGGATTTGTCTTCAAACTGATTTCAAGTTTTAGGCAATCTAAATTAGGCTTCCCGTGACAGAAGACAAAACTTGGTCTTTCACCCAAATGTGAAAGACAGGCCCAGAGTGCAAGTGAAATCTTGCAATCGTTTTTTCAAACCATCTGCCCATCTGCAGTCCCAGAACAATATCAGTTCGGTGCTGCCTTCCCTCTCCCTCTCTCAGGAATAAAGAAATTACCATAAACAAAGCAGATCAAGGGTCTTTTTAAGCCAAATGCAGCCAAGACACATTGCTTCAGAAAAGAGCAGGAGAGGAAAAAAGAGCTGCAGGGGAAGTTTCTTCCTAATTCTCATTAACTCTAGTTTGGCCAGTGATGCTGGACACTGCAGTGTAATTTGGAGGGGATGGTGCTGCGTCCCTCTCCATGGGCACTCAATTTCCAAGGTATTTCTGTGGCAAACAAAAGTGATCACCACAGGAAAAAAAAAAAAGGAAAAAGACTGCAGAACTGCTCCTTAAAACTGCTCCCTAACTGTGCAAAGGAGGGAGAATACAAGAGAACAGGGAAATTGGTCTGGACACAAAGAGCCTTTTGGTCTCTCAGACCATTTCTGCGTTGCACATGGCAGTCAAACCCCTGCCTGAATCGTGTTCTTTATTTCAGGGAGTGAAGCCGTTGTGAGAAGATGCATTTATTTCCAAGAGTGTGCTCTGAGTTAGAGAGGCTGCAGCAAGCTGGCAGGGCAGCTTGGCACGAGGATTTTCTGGAGCAGCAGGTAGAGATGAACAACGGGAGCTGGACCAGTCCCTGCATGACGGGGAAACAGGGGAGGCAGGGAGATTAAATAATTCAGTGTGTGTTGATGTGATGCATGGAAAAATACTGCCAGAAGTCACAAAGCTAAATGCCTGGGTACCTCTCCAATGGATCAGAGAGCAGGTTTGGGGGGTAAAGAGAGGGAAACAGGCACATCCGTGCTGGGGAGCAGCTTGTGCAGTGGTGGCTGCAGAGAGGCTGCCCCCGAGGTGCCGAGAGGGGGAAGGAGATCTGCGGGAGCCTCAGCCTCATTATTTTTATGTTCAGCTGCCTAATTACTACGTGTCAGCTGTCTGTTGGAAGGAACGATGTACTGCAGCCTCTCGTTTGGGAATTTATAGTGATTAATGGGCCTGGAGGGAATGACTAACGAGGAAATGTTAGAATTAGTAAATATGCATCACCGTGCAATGAGTAAAGCGAGGGACATGACAAATGAGCCCAAGTATGTGAAAGATGTAAATGTTGCAGAGGGACAACCTTTGGGGTGTCCTGGGGACCCACAGAAACTGAGAGGAACAGGAGGGTGAGAGCAGCACAGGTGTGATCCCATGGGGAGACAACAAACCGAGTAAGAAGGGCCCTCCAAAACTTTCCAAGCAGTCCTAGGCAGACTTGGAGGAACAAACTCGCCCTGGCAGGACTGCAGCAGGATGGAAAGCTGTTTCCCTGTCTGTTGTGTCCTGTGGAGCACAGCAAGGAGCACCGGTGTCACGGCTGCATGCTGGGTGATCATCACAGTCTGTCCTGCACCAGGACCTGGGTTTTTGAAGATATTTAGGTACTGCAAGACCCAAACCACTTAGTTTATCCATTTCATGCACAGAAATTGCTTTCAGCTCGACTGTTTCAGAAGAACTTGTTTACCAAATAACAGCTTTGCTGCGTGCCAGGGACCTGTAGCTGGTCCAACATCCATGCAAAGTAACACCTGCAGGCTCAGCCTTACAGGCAAGGACAGCACAGAGCAGCATCATGGAGGGGCCTGGGTTTTGGGGTTACTTTCCTTCTATTCCTATGTAAGAGAGATGTGTAAGCCCCCAGAATTACAGCTTGCAGGTGTTCTTGAATGGCTGGCATTTTAAAAACTGTAACTTTAGGAAAAATTCCACTATTTTCAGTAAATTTATTAAAAGCTGTAAAATGAAGAGGATTAAGGAAGAAAAGCAGCTGTCTTAATTTCTTGATCTAACATCTCACTGAGATCATCTGACAATCACTGGTCTGTACACCTGTCCAGTGCCAGCATCTGCTGGTGAGAACATTCCTCGAACAGTGCAAGGTAAATCTTGGTACCAGTGTTTCAGTCTTTATATGAAACTAGAACCCAGATTAAAATGTTCATGAGTTTTGGGTCACAGATAATCTAGAACTAGATCTGCTATGGAAAACTAAAATTTGGTCTCATTTGCACCTACCAGATCAAACCCCTCATTCCATGTGGCTTTTCCATTTTATTTCCAGCACAGCAACATTATTCAAATTTCACTCAATTGAAAGATGCAGCTGTTTCTATTTTTGGTGCATCCCTGCTAGAGAATAGGAATCAAACAACAATTCTGCACTGTTTGGTGATCAGCAATATTCTGTCTGTAAGATAATTTTCACTCATTGGAAACAGAAGTCAGGGGAGCAATAGCTTAGGTGCTTCTGCCCTTTAAATACTGCAAAACAGCTGTAATGTTATGTTTTCTCTAAACCAGACATTTCTGAAAGCTAAGGCAATTTTCAGAGGATGTAACTAAATCATAGACAAGCCTGTAGCTATGGAATAGATAATTTCCCTTTTCCAGCATGCCTAGATGAAAAAAAAAAAAAATTTACAAGGGGAAAACAAATCAACAAAACAAACACCCCCTCCTCCAAACCAATCAACTAATCTCCTAGGTGAAAATTAAATAATCTAAATAACTCCTGCCCAGGAGGATAACTGTGAACTCCTACAGGTAGAAGGAGGATCACTCTGTGTTTCAAAGTCCTTTAGGGCTCTGAAGGCAGAGCAGAATCACCAGTGCTGACCTCCAGTTTCTGACTGGACAGCAATGATTTCTGTAATTACATTTTAAAAGAACAAGTACCCCCCTTGCTTTTTTGTAGAGATCAATATAAACTGAGACTAGACATGTACAAAACAACTTCTTCATCAACAACTTGATGCTGGCAGTGGAAGTAATTTAAAGTCACTTCGTTAGTCCCTCCTAAAGCAGAAAATGACAATTCCCCCTGCGACACATCTCCCCTAAAGAAACACTCACAAAGGCAATTTTGGCAAACCAAAGACCACCTCCAGTGTTCCCATGGGCAATGGGAAGTATCTCATGGACCCAAACCCTCAGGAGAAGCCCAGCACTGCCTCTTTCTCTGTCAGCAAAGATGAGAAACACCAAATCCCAGTCTCAAAATTAGGATTTCTTCCTTTCCCATAGGTCTGTGGCCTCAGCCAAATGCCACTTCCATCACTCCTAATGGTGCAATGACCACTGCACCCCACATGAAGGGAGAGTTCATCTCTCTTGAGAAAGTTCAGGACTGAACCAGAGCTCTCACTTTTCCTGCTTTCACCACTGGCAAGAGCAGTTCAACACTTAGTTGAAATGATGAAAAAGAAAACTTTTAGCTGAAACATTATATATAATCTAATTACAATCAATCCATCCCCAAACAAAATATTTAATTTCAATTTTCCCAATGATGGCTTTATTTGGGGGCTGTACATCCAGGGGGAAAGGATTTCTATTTTTCAACGGCAAAACATGATGTTTTCGAATGTACTTTTTCAGTTGGAAAATGACAGGATGGAAAATCCACAGCTATCTCTACTTATAACACATCATGGTTAGGTGTGTGTGCATAGCACTTAGCACAGCATAAAACATAACATAGCACATAACACATCCAGGTGGGTGTGCATATGGCATGGGCACAAAAAGTAAGTTTTAGAGACAAAGTTTGAGAACACAGAAACTATTGGAAAAGGAGGGTTAAATAGCAGTCAGATCAGATGGTACAAAGCAAGCTGTGCTTTCTTCACCTCAAGGAAAGTTAAAATAAAAAAAAATCTGTTTGCAGGTGATGCTGAAAACACTTTGGAGGTCCCTCCATTTATTGTCGGGTACAGGGAGACCTGGCGCAAGAAACATTTGAAATACCAAGTCATTTGTACTGGGGGAACAATATGCAGCCCTCAGCAGAGAAAAAGTCAAAACTCAGCTGATGTTTCTGAGTCAGAGGCAAGTGCAACTGGTCAGATGTGCCACACGCTTCTCGCCCTCCAGCTGAAAATAACACTGCTTCCAAATTTTCTGGGAGCGTGAAGATTTCAACAGCAGCCTCAGCAGAGCTGCCCTGTGCTGTGTTGTTTACTTTTGAGGGAAATTGTTGACTGCTTTCCATTTTGCCACATGTGAGACAAAACAATTCACTATCCTTTTATTCAATAAAATTGTTTAATATTCCAAGTTTCTCGTGTGATTCAGAAGGGAACTGTTTCCTAGTGCCAACCTCCCCTGCTGGGGGGTGGAAAATGCCTGCTCCTGGCTTGGTTTAGCAGCAGGATGGCAGCAGATTGGCCTTTCCAAAGCAGGGGTCTTGGGCAGCGACAGGCAGACGTGCCCAACCATCAGCCAAAAAATATCACCCAAATCCAGGAGGAAAACATTTTTAATAGCTCACCTAAAAAGGCAAAAAATATTTGCCAGAGGTTCTGGCAGTATCACAGTTAACGCAGCCATTTCTCCTGGTAAACAGGGGGAATTGCCTGGATTGCCTGAAACGGGTCAGTTATCACCCTGGGAGCTGCTGGCCAAGTCTGACCTCTCCACCTCACACCTGGGTGCAATTTCCAGCAGCCCAGCCACTGCTTCCAGTGAAATCAAAGCCGATGCAGCCGTTGACTTCTAAGATCTCCAAGAGGGGGATCTCAGCTGTGGTTACCAGCTGGGCTGCGCAAGTGTCATTTTCCAAAAAACCCATCTGCCACACTGAGGCTTCAGTAGCCAAGAATCTGCTACTTACTACCACAAAACTGCTCCAGATTTTCACAGGGGTAACTACTAGCATTTACATTTTGGGAGGGACAGAGAAGGTGGATTTTAGAAACTGTTACTTTCAGTGTTGAAAGGAAATTTTTCTCCTCCTGCGCTGGTCCAAGTCTGCCTTTTTCTCTGCTGCTTTCTTGTTTTGCTGCTTCATTTTCAAAAGCATGCCCTTGGCTTCCCAGGACCATGGGCCACCTAATGTCTTTTATCTTTCTTGACATTTTACATCTGTTTTATGTCTCTAACTGCCTTTGATTTCAGCCTGGCTTCTTTTTTCTCATATTCAAGCTTAGAGGCAGAGGCAGCCCAGCTGAGATTCATATCTCTAGAGATATTAGATGTCTCCAGGGTTGATGTCTACATTGGAGCTGGTACTCTAGATTCCCTTTAGCATCAATGGAGAGAAATGAGTGGCTAAACCATTATTTATCTGAGCTACTTGAGGCATCTGAACTTAGTGGGGGGTAATTCCTGCATCACCAGCATCTCTTTTGCTCAGTTAGCAACAAACGGAGAAGTCAATGTTGGGAGGCACGACTCCTATCCTGTATCACAAAAAAATAAAATTTGAAGTGCACTGAATGTGCCTTTCCTTTGGGAGAGTCCTGTCCCTTCACAGAGGCCTTTCTACACCCCTTGGCTCAAACAATTCACAGGTACCTGCCTTCCCAGGTGATGCCACCAAGGTTCATGAACATGGTCACGGATTTCTGCAAGGTCTGGCTGATCCATCCCCACTTATTGCCAGGGTATCTGGTGTGATTTTTCCCCAAGAGGCCTCATGAAACCTAAAATACCATCAACAACCCTGTTTGAAGAGTGTGGCCATTTACAAACAGGGAGGCAGGCTACAGAATGAAGGTTATTTAGTAGAAAAGGGGATTTATCATGATGGATGAAGGGCATTTTTAGCTTGAGAGGCAGCTGGTTTCCCTGCAACCAGATGGCCACAGGGTCCAGGCCAAACTTTGCATCTTGACCATGCTCCAGTGTGATGATTACGACTGACTGAACTCAGAGTTTGGCCACTGTGCAAATATTAAACACCCCAGAACGATTTCTAAAGATTATTGCATTACTGCAGCACCCAAGTCAACATCTCACCACTGAGCTTGTGGAAAAATGAGAGGCTGAAATCAACAGTATTAAATCAAGCATCAATAAAAAGCACTCTCCAAGACCAAGACACTAAACTATTAAAACTGGCCCAGGATGGAGATGCTGGAGCCCACCTAACATACAAGGAAATTGAAATATGCACCAAATCTGAGCTCAGAACTTGATCCTGATTTTACAAACATGCATTTTGTCAATAAAAACATTGGCTACAAATATCTCAGCACTTCCTGATTGTCAAAATTTGGGCTGAGATGGAATTTCAGATGTGTGAGGCACCTCTACTACTTCTTCATAGAGATGGTATATGATTATCCAGAATTACATACTGAACCACAGCCATAAAATCCAGCTTGAGTTGCCCTTGTGCTAAATGACTCCAACACAGATGTGTGAAAACCTGCTAATAGTAATCTTTAGATTACTTTAGTAAAACAGCTGAGTGTGGTGGCATCTTGGGAACTTGCTGTCAAGTAAATTCCTGCTTTGGGGAGCAGCAGGAGCAAGAGGGAAAGGCTCTGGTATCTATCTGCTCTGGTCATCTGCAATTAATCTGCAGCCAGGCATCTGTCAAAGCTCCCAATTCTTTGGGTATCCAGAGACAAATGAGGGAGACAGTGCATGCAAAGGAAGTCCACTCTGGAAATCACTTCTGTGCACACAAGGCAACCCGAGCACCCAAAACCTGCACCAAGAGAAACCATTCATGTTCCAGCAAAAAGACAGATTTTATATCCAAGTATAATATACATTTTAAGATTTACACACAGGGACCTGATAAACCATTTAGCAAAGAAAAAAAGGAATCAACAGGAAGATAAATAAAACTAGTCCCTCTACAATGCCTGCAAGTGGCTTCTGTGAATTGCTTGCCACAGCTCCTCAGTGCATCCCGATCCAGGGGTCATCCATGGAGGGAGGATCTTCCCCAGTGCATCTGCACTTCATTAGGAGTTTGTAGACTGCTAAATGAGCAACAGACCCCAGCATGAATGCACATTGTCTGAGCTGGGCTGATCACACTGTGTGATACAAGGGAGTGTTAAAAAAAACTGCTGTTCTTCAGTAAACATTGGAAGAGAAGACTGAAGATTAATTCAAACAGCTTGGAAAAGTGAAACAAGAGAAATGAGCTGAATATTTCCAAATATGGGCTACCTTACTTCAGTATCAAGCCAGGAGAACCTTGGGGCATGCGAGCCAACCAAGCTGCAACTCCCTGGATAACAAGGCCTTAATTAAAAGCTAAATTGCACATACATAAAAAACCCCACAGGGCTCACTTCAGCCACAGAGGTCATGAAATCACAGGCAATCATATGACAAACATTAATCCAAAAGTCCAGGGAACAACTGCTCTGCACACACTCACTCAACACAAGCCACAGAAACACTTGCAAAAATGCCATAACGAGCTTAAGGCTTTTAGTACAAATAAATAAAGCCACAAATAGTAACACCAAAGGAAGAGAGAAAAGGAACCACCAAGGGCTCTGGTCTTCTGTAGCTGGGAGTTGTTCACTGAAAATGCCAAATTAACTCCAAGGGAGGATTCTATCCAGTGTTCCCCCAAATCCCTGCTTCCCTGCTTCACTTCCCCATCAACTCCTGCTAATCTGATCTGGAGGAAAGTCTTCCCCACTCCAAATCTGGCACTCATTTTACCCTCACATACAATCAAAACATGCCAACCAGCACTTGAGATGTTTTTCTTTAATACCATTAGGAGCAATAACACACCATGTTCAACATCCCATCTCCAGCTGCTTTGGAGAAAAGCAAAAAACCCCAGCTCAGACACCAAACTATGCACAGGGGGCTCAGGGAGAGGAATAATTAGCTGATTTATGTAATTCCCACATCCAGCCCTGGGTTTTATTCAGCATCCTGTGTTGGATGGTCCTGAACCCCATCACCTCAAGCAGCAGGTCTCCCCACACACGCTGTGGCACCAGGGATGAGCACAGATGGTCCCACGTTGAGGTTGCATCCAGGAGGCCAGTGCAGGGTGATTTATCTCTTGGAGCACAGCAGACCCTGGGACTCAGCTGCTGTAATTTGGGGGCAAGTCAGAAACTGCCACAGATATCTGCTGAGGATCTGCTCCTCTGTTTCAGCACTTTTTTTTTTTTTGCCATTAAAGACCAGCAGCTTGCAAGAAAAGCAGTGAGAAAAACAGTAAAAGAGAGGAAATTTATGTAGGGCAAACCAGGTGCATTGTTCCTGCTAGCAGTGCTGACCCACCACCAGCACATCATAGTGCACAACCTACCCTTGCTGACTCTGGGTGTCAGGTACTACTAATTTGGACTCAAGTCACCATTTAATGAACATTCTTTTCATTTTCATTTTGACTGGAGGCTTCCAAGACCATTTCCTTTGGAAACACACCAACCCAAAGCTCAGGGTGGTGTTTGGGGATGGTGGTGTTGCCCACAGCAGACTCCTCTTAGAAGAAGTTTCCCTGTACCTGTAGGTCTTTCCCCAAGCCTTCCCTGATGGCTCATTGCATCTCCCAGGTGTGACATGGAGTCACAAGCCCCTGTCCCATGGGACAGGCAAACGGAGAATTTCCTGGGAATTAATACTACTACTACTACTAATAATAACAATAACAATAAATATCATCTGGCTTCACTTGTCGAAGACCAGAACCTTGCCAAGAGCAGGAGACAAGCATGTGGATGTTACTCTTGAAAAAAACAATGTCCTCTCAAAGAGGCCACAAAACAAGACAATTAAACACAGTCTGCCAGCAGAAATACACTTGGGACAATGCTTCCCAAGCCTCCCCTCCGCACCCATCACCCTGAGCATGTTGTGGATGTGGGTTTTGCTGTGCTGACTGAGATAGGAAGAGAGCAGCCCCAGCAGCATCACTCTTAGGGCTGGATCCAGAGGCAGCTCAGAGCTGGATTTTGCTCTGAGGGTCCAGCCGGTGGGGATGCAGCCACGCAGCTGTGAGGGAAGAAGCTGTAGCTATAAATGAGTGTTGTTCTCCATCTCCTGACGTCAAGAGAAGCTTTGCTGGCGAGCCCTGCCAAGCTCCCAGCTCCAGAGAAGCTCTCTCACCCCACACAGCCCCCACGTGAGATCTCAGCCGTCTCCCTCCCAGCTGGGTGCAGGCACCTCCTCCACCCCCGGCCCCGAGCTGCCAGGATGGGGGGGACGTGCTGCCAAAAGCTGCTCGCCCAAAAAGCCACTTTCCATCAGCAGCACCTCGGGCTGGACCCCAGGTTGATGGAGGAGATGGTGGTTTGTATCCAGGAGACCCCGGGGTGGGAGTGGTGTGAGTGCCCGGGTTCATGGCAGCAGGATGGAGAAACCATCTCAGCAGCTGCTTCACCCTCTAGTGCTTCTCAATCAACACCTGGGCTTGAGCTGTTGCTCTTTACTTTCATAGCTGACAGGGGATATCTCATTGCATTGCTCCCTTTATAGGGAGAGAGAAGAGATCTTTGTGCCTCTTCTAGAAAAGAGAAATAAATAAAATCAGACAGCCATTTCCTTCTGTAAATAGTCAGGACAGAGCTGGGGAACAGGTGAGGCCAGGAGCAGGTAACTCTTCATAGCTCTGATGCAGGATTAAAACAACATTCCCAGCATATCCTTAAACAAACCCATGAGAGAAGCCAAAGCCACCCCAAAGTTTCCCCTTCAGCCTGTAATTTTCAGACAACAAACCAATCCTTTCACTTTTCTAAAGGAGCGAAGAGAGAGGCAGAGAACTGGAAAAACCCTTTATAGAAATATCAGCTGTTCCTCCTCATTCCCACCCCCAGTTCTGTTTTTTGACAAGTTAAAGTGAGGCCATAACTTATTCTGCTTTGTTCGACAGGGCTAATCACACGTGACTCTAATCACTCATGATGTTTTATTGATTTTAAGCACATTTAATCAGAAATTGGCTCGGAGTTAGATTCCTGCTAATTACTGAGAAGCAGCATTTTGAATGACTTCACAATTGGACTGCAGATTAGAATGGACAATATGTACTAAAATAATGATTCATGCATTCAGCTCCCTGGATTTATTTTGTTTATATTGGATTTTTTAATCTTTAAAGACATAATTCTGCATATGGGCAAGCAGCATTTAAAACCTTTAACAAAATGGCTTTAATTTAACAGGCCAGGCTTTCACCAGAGATGGGATATGGGGGAAACAGTTTATCCCCAACAAATGCAGTTATTTCTTTGAAGGTCACTGGACATGCCTTGCCCCACGGTGACACCACACACAGGTGGTGGTGGTGGCACTGCCAGGAGAGGAGAAGCCACTTCTAGGGGCTCCTTTAGCATTCCCACCAAATCCATCACTTCTGCTCTGAATCCAGGGTGAGCTTTTCTCAGTCAGTCCCTGCACATCCCTATTTCCAACCCCAAAACCCAAATGCAAATGGCTCATTAAGGGAAAGGCACCCAGCTCCAAGAGGTGCCCGTGGTGAGCTGAGTTCTGCCACCACCTCACCCCTTCTGCTGCTCAAATCTCTCCACAACACAGGGTTAAACGTTTACATTTCCATATTTCTTGACCTAAAAGCCACCTTCTCGTGGAAAATCAGATTGTTTCTGATCACAGCCTGGAAACAGATTTTTATTTTTCAAGAGCTGCAGGTGTCTCATCTCCACCAGTGTCCAGGAGATCCCTGGCAATGTGGCTGCAAATGCTCCAGTGACATTGTCCATGCTCAGAGAGAGCTGTGGCCAAGCACAGACCTTTCTCAGCTCTGCAAAGCTTTCTCTGCCTCCTGGGAAACACTGATCCATGAGCAACAGGGAAGCTGGAGGCTGGCAGAGAGGCTAGACTAGAGACTACCAGATATTTGAACTGGTAGGAAAGGAAAATTTCCTTCTGATTGAAAACAGAAACTTTCCACTTCCATCTCTGCTATTTTATTTTTGTTGGAAAAAAAGAAGTCACACTGGGGAAGGCTCTCACAGTTTTCAGCTAAAATTTTCAAGTTTTGAGTTATAAAGTCAAAATTTTCCATTAAGAAAAGGAATCTTTTTTCCCCTCAACACAACTCCACTGGGAATACTTACAGCAATCTTGCCAGCCAATTGCTTTCATACAAAAACAAGCCTAAATTCAGAATGATGCACGGAATACACTCCAATAACTGGCGTCTAAAGAGTGACAGCTCCAAAATCTCCTGTTCCGCTTTCACTCCTTTCCATGGGTTTGTGACACCCCAGTTCAGTGGTTGGAACTTGCTCATGAATTATGTGAAACTTCAGTTTCACAGGAAGCTGGGAAATTCACCCCAGAATCACCACTGGCCTCCCAAGGAACCAGCCTGCAAATCTGTGCTAATTCATCCTACATGGAGAAGTGGTGGGATTTTCACTCTTCAGGTGCTGTTACACGCTGTAAGATGGCAAGGCTCCAGCCTTCATGTAGGTTGTAGTAAGTCCAGAGTGTAACTCTGACTCCTGCATCCTTCCCTTCATCCTCATGACCCTCCCCATTCCCCACTGTGCTGTTTCACTGTCACTGCAGAACAAGATTTAGAGGCAAAGGGAACTCTCACCTTGGGTGTAACTTCACAAGTTATAAAAAGGAAATATCTCTTTGAGTTGGACTCCTTTAATATTTTTTTCCTTCCTCCTTTTTTTTTCACTTCTTCATTTCTTCATTTCTTCATTCATTCTTTCTTCTGTTCTTTCAGTTGTCCTTTATTATTTCTTTCCTTTTTACTTTCCCAGGAGTTGGATTCCTAGAATCCTGTGAGTCCTTTCTGATCATGATATTCTAGAACTCTATAAAACTCACTGCATCCAGCACTACTGGGTGTAGGTGTTCACAGCCCTGAAGAGTGTTGTTTTAGTAGTTTTCTGAATGGTCATGAGTGACAAAACAGCAAATCTGTGTTCTTCCAGACATTGGTTGACTCCAACTCCAGAGTCTTCAGTGAGAAGAACAGGCCTGAAATTATTCTGAAGTTACAGCACCTACAAGAATTTTACCAGATGGAAACCTGAAAAAAGATTGCTGATTACTTCTCAGATGCATTGCTCATTTGTTAGAGTAATTACTAGATGCAAAACCAAAAATAGACCCTTTTCCTTTGATCCTCTCCAGTTGGAGTCTGCACATGACAACGCAGAACATGTATCTGGATGTTCTGTACTGAAGCTGCCACAGTTTTCATTCAAAACCCAGTCAGTGTTTCTCATCTCACCTATGAAAATGCAAATGAAGATAAAATCTGTCAAAGGACACTGGCAAGCATCAACCTGTCCCAGCTCCTCACAGTTTATATCCTCCTAGGGGGGAAGAAATCACTTACAGAGTTTGGAGCAGCTCAGTGATGACACTGTGCTGTTCTCCTCTGGGTATTTAATCATTTGTTAAAAAATCCACCCTGAAGCCAGCAGCCAAGGTCTTTGTAGGTCCAGCTTTGGGATTAGCCCTTTATATATAGCCTAGGGCAAAGGGTGAGAAAGAAGAGTGGTTTCCAGGAGGTGTGGACCAAGGGCTGAGCAGATGAGGCCAGGGCAGAGCTTGGCATTCCTCTGTGTGTGTGAGAGCCAGGGAGAGCTGGCAGCAGGAGCTCAGGGGTGCTGGAGATGCTCAGGAATAAATGCTACCAAAGTGACCCACGGGACAGTTGATTGCTCCAGAAAAGGAGATGATTCTCTCACAGTGCAAAGCTGGCTGAGCACACATGAGCTGGCCATCCTGCTCCAACATTCCCGAGCAGGAGCTGCCTCACTCCCCTCTGAGGAGCTCCAGCAGCTTGACACGGGCACCTTGACCCCCAGAGAGAGGCTGGGAGGGGTAAACAGTGCCTGAAGTTTTCTCTGCAGGTTTTCTTGCAAGGCTATATTAAAGGAAGATTATATAGATCGGTTGCTCATCAATGCCTGTAGAGACTTGTCCTCCTTGGATGGCTTTGGTAATGTGGCACCAAGAGCTGGACTGGCTACATGGCCAGAAGTGAAATGGAGGGTGGAGAAGCTGGAACTCACACTGCTGTAGCATTCTTTCGGCTTGTAGCAAAGCTTCAGCACAATAATCCAGTCCCAAATTCATCCATCAGCAACTGATTCCTCTCCCCCAGCAGCAGCACTGAGGCCGCTCAGTGAACGGCACCGGACCGGTGGGACTGTGGTCAATTTTCCAGCTGTACATTCAACAAACCTCATTCTTTATGCTGAGCATTAGCCTTGATATCCTGAATTAGAGATTAGGCAATACTATACATTATTTCCAGCCAGGGATTAATTAAATCTCAACATTTCTGAGAGGCAGCTGGTATAAAGGAAGCCATTCATTTCAGCAAGGTCCAAATGAACAAGCTCCTCATTTGTTTCTAGGCTTGCTCCATGGTGGAGTGAAAAGTAAGCTGGGAACTACCTCTTGCAAATGCTTTTAAATGCCTGATAATAATGCATATTAGGTACCCTCCAGAGGTTCTTTGTGCCAACCACTGCTCCTTCCTCTTCAGGTGCTGAGGCTGCCTTTTCTCTGCCCTAAGAGCAGGTCCCAAATGTGGCAGCAATGTCCCTTTCAGTACACTGCCCAAATGAGCTCTGCAGTGCTTTGTTCCTGATGTTCCTTGGGCTGGAAGGAAGCAGCACAAAGCCCCTGGCACCATGCTGGAAAAGAACTAAAACCCTGTTTGTGTCTTAACATGGTGAGGGGAGGCAAGGGGGGACAGGACTGTGTGTTTTGCTCTAACTGGCTGCAAAAAGGGGCTGTGAAGGAGACCCCCAGGGATGAAGATGGGGCAGCAGAGTTGATGTGCCCCGGAGATTGAAGTCGGAGTCCACCAACCAACATCTTCAGAGGGATTTTTTCCAGGAAAATGGGAAATCTGCCATCAAATAGCCCCAAAGCTGAGCAAAACACTGACTTCATTAGAACTCTTCACTGGCAAAACTGCTCACAGATTTACTCATTGTCCTCCCTTGCCCGCAGTGCTCATGCCCACATGCACATGGCTACGGACAGACCTGGGGATGTCCGTGCCATTCCCCACAACAGGGCATTTTCCATGGTTTCTTGGCTTTTTGTGGGCCAGTGAAACAGCTGGGGCTGCCCACAGCTGCTCACTTTGCTTTCTCAAAATCTGCTGTTACTTGTTTGGGCTTATTTAAACTCACTTTCTTCCTGTTCACTTTTATTCTGCTTTTCTTCATCAAAGTTCTGCTTGGGCCGAGGAGGGACTTTGAGACCTGGAGGGTTTCCACGGGTCTGGCTTGTATTAGAGTGGGGCAATTTCCCAACCACCAGCTGAGTTTCAACATTCCCTCTCTCCCTGCCTTACTGAGGAAAACCAGGGGCGCACATACAGCCTCCTGCAAAGACTCCTTTTCCAGCAGGATGAAATCAAGGTGAGGGAATTTTGACAAGTTCAACAGAGTGGGCTGGGCTGGAGACCTGCTGCTGGCATGCTTGGAGCTGAGATTTTTCAGACTGATGTTAATTTCTGCAGCTCTTCATCCTCCTCCCTCCCTGCAATCACAACCCCATGATCACAGCAATCCTCATTTGCAATCTGCACAGGGGGCTCTTGCACAGGTTGAGGTAAGTGACATTCCCAAACCAGTGCCAGTGCCACAATATTAATATAAAAACCATCATAAATCTGGGGTTTGCTCTTCATTGTTTCAGTGCAGCTCAAACTATTCAAAGAAGTAACATGTTGTAAAAATCAATGAAATAATAAAAAAAAAATTCCTTAGACATAAGATACTCCACCCCTGGAAACATTTAAGGTCAGGTTGGATGAGGCTTGGAGCAGCCAGGTCTAGTTAAAAATGTCCCTGTTCACTGCAGGGGAGTTGAACTAGAGGAAGTCCCTTCCAAACCAAATTTTCTATGATAAGCATGCCAGATACTCCACTCTAAATAACAGCTTTGGTGTCTTTCATAATTTGGAGGAGAGTTTCCTCCTAGTCCTTTTCATGGATTAAGTTCCATCCCATACCCACCAAAAAAACCCGAAATCCACTGGGCAATGATCTCCATGTAACACAGGACAGTGTGTGGCTGCTTAAAGCCACGTGAGTTCCTGAGTGCTGGAACTGAAGCCCCCATTTCCCCCTCCCAACTCCCCTGTTGCAGGCCCAGCTGCACAATATTCATTTTAGTCCCCCCATGTGCCTCATGTCCAGTGGATGTTGCATTTTAAAAGGTGCCTTCGTGCAATTCAGCATCAGTAATGCGAGGAGACGTTCTGCAGAGCCAGCAGTTTTTGCAGGGAACCACGAGATGGCGATGGAATAGAAATTTCCATCCAGAGGAAAAGCAGTTCTGGGTTACGGAGAAAAGACTGAACCCCCTGCTTGCTGAGCCCTCTGCCAGAAAGTAAAAAGCAGGGAGGTGTTGAAATTTTACATTATTTTACAGCTTTTTTTTTTTTTTTTTTTCTGGGCAGAGCACATATTGGTTCTGTACTTATAGATTATCAAATATCTGAAGCATAGCCCAGTTTTCATTTTTTTCTTTTTTTTTTTTTTTTTAATTAGTGTATGCTTTAAAATCTCCTGGATTAGAGCAGAAACTTAATCCTGCTATGACCAATCAAGTCACCATGAAGGGGCAGTAAAACTGCAGCCTTTTAGAGTTTGCTGCATGGGAATAATTAAAAAAAGGTATCTTGCATTTCTCCAGTTCCATTTCCCAAGAGATATGTCCATCATTGATCAGCCCACTGAAGGGAATTTTGACACAAAGTGAAAAATTAATTAATTAAGATTTTTAATTAAAACACAGAGAGGCATGGGAAATGGGAAGCAGGAAACTGCAATCCCTTCACCCTCTGAGCTCACCCTTTCCTACAGGATGGTGTGACTGGGATTTGGAAGGTGGGATGAATAAGTGTGACCGGAGTTTACAGCCTGGATGTTAAGAAGGGTCTGAATATTGTTACTTAACCCCCCTACTTTATCACCTTATTTTTGCTTATAGTCTTTCCCCTCTACTGGAAACATACCCATAGGAAAAGGAACAGTCCTTTTTATTTAATGAGTGAATATTCATAAAATGATTTGGGTTGGAGGGGACCTTAACGCTCATTCAGTTCCACCTCTGCCATGGGCAGGGGACACCTTGCACTACCCCAGGCTGCTCCAAGCCCTGTCCAACCTGGCCTTGGACACTTCCAGGGATCCAAGGGCAGCCACAGCTTTTCTGAGCAATGTTTCGCAGTCTGTGACCAGTCTCATAAGGCCCCGTGGTCATTTCTGAGATTATTCTCAGCATCAAAGAGTAATGTTGGCAGTTTTAAACAAGGGGAACCAAATTAACAGAAACTGAACTGTTTTCAAATGCCTGCAAAGCAGCAAAAGAATCCATGTCCAGCATCTCCATCCTCCCTCTAAAAATGCTTAGTGAGGCAATACTCAAATCTTAAAGCCATCAATTTTTTTTTAAAATGTGACTTCTAAAGGCAATCCCATTAAAAAACAGTGTGCCTTTTCTCTGGGTCCCTGTCCCCCCAGCTGCCACAGTGCATGGCATGGGAGCAGCACCCACTTCCCACCAGCCCCTTCCACACCACACAGGGAGAGGGTGGCAGTTTTCACCTTCCTTCTCCAGAGTAACAATATTTCTACTGCCAACCCCAAATCTGGGGACCTGTTAAACTGAATGAGGATAAAGGTCCAGATTTTGAGCCCATAATTCAATTAGGACTTGCACAAATGCAGCTTCAAAGTGCCCTCATGAAGATTTGCCCTGCAAATTTAAACTTCACTTTGCAAATCTGCCCTTTAGGTTCCTGCTTGAGAAGGAGATGGGAGACAGATTGAGGAGATTCATTTTTCCTCTAGTTTATATATAACTTGCTAAGCTTTTTATTTTTTCAAATGAGCTTACTATGTCCAATTTAAGTCAAAATTTAATGATCCCTGCAGTAATTCATTTAAGGATACAGCTTCCATAAACGGCGTAGCATAAGTCAGGGAATAACTGTCCTTGTCCTCAGCGCAACCATTAATCAACTTTATTAAAATCAGGATTGGCTGAGGAGGTTTGCAGAATGAAAGAAGACTCGGAGCGTTTTCCAGGACTAAAATGGACCTGAGACCAAACTTTGGGTATTTCCTCCCCACTTCCCCAGGACTTTGCTCCACGTAACTTGGGAGCATCCAAGTCCAGAGTTCATGGTTGGGCTCACGTGTGGAATTGGATGGGGTGATAGTGATCCAAAAAAGGGTTAAAAAACACCAATAGTCCCTAACACAGACAGGCATGTTGCTTTGCACTTAGGGCAGGAAGGGGATGTGGGAAACATCCTATTTCTGGCAATTTTAGTGGGGTTTCTCAATGCTCTGGTGTAGGGATGCTTTCTGGATGAGGCATAAGCCTCAGAGCAAGCACCTGGAGTTATTTTACATTATGTTATTTTACATTATTATATATTATTTTACATCTTCATCTTCCCCTCAGGTTGGGCAAGGCCCTGAATTCCTGCTCTGCTTAGTGATGGTGCTGTGAGTGGCTGAGCCCCTTGGCAGGTCAGGGGAGGCAGGAGCAGCCCAGGGTGCCACCACAAGGGACCAATTAGATTTCTGGATCCAATTAGCAGTAGCTGTGATTTGTGTGCACCCCCTCTGTACATATGGCTACGCTGAACTTTCCCTCTGCTTTAAATGTCCTCACGGAGCGCGGGCGAAACGAGAGGAAGGAACATTTGTCTGGGTTTTTTTTTTTAAAGCCTTTATCATGATGGACGAGGAACCTTTTACATCATTCTCCAACTTGCAAACAAATGAGGTACCTTCATCACCTTCCCCTGATAGTGGAGCTGGCAAGCGACAGCCCGATGAGCTGCTGGGGAGAGGGTAAGGAGTGTGCAAGTGTTTCATTGGACCTCATCAACCAAGTTTGCTGGAAATAAAATATAAGTGAAGTCAGATGCTGAGGGCTTAAGTGTCCATGCATTAACCAAGATGGTTTCCATCTCGTGGAGCAATTTGGGCTCCGGCCATTTAGGGCAGGACAGGAATTGTTACTCATTTTAATGGATGCTGGGCATCCAAATCCCTTCGGTGGCATTGAAACATCTCATCCCTAATTTCTGTGTTTCAGTCCCTCACATGCAGCCAACTCCTGCAGGGCACTCCAGGAAGCCCGATGAAAATGTTGCTGGTATTACTCATAATGATCTTCAGTTTCATTGAAGAGATCAGACCAAGAAGAAGAGAAGGAAAGGTCCAGGTCTGTTGACAAAATGTCAGGGAGATTAATAGAGCTGGTTCCTTCTTCCCCATCAGTGGTTTCAGTCCAGAAATAGAAGATCCCATCACCTGCAGCCCACCAGCAGTCCCTAGCTCAGGGTTTCACAAGCAATGAGGCTGCAGCTGGGCTGGCAGCGGAAGGGGACAATGCAGGGCAGGGCAGGTCCTGCTGCTAACCATCCTGGTAAGGGATGTTGCCAGCACCGGGGAGAAAGGCTGTCATGAATGACTGAGAGTTCTGCAGCACAGCCCAGGGGTCAGGTCTACCCCTCTCTCCTCCATCCAGAGAGATTTTAATGGCAGGATGTCCTTCCTGGCAGGAGGTGCTGATAATGGGGTGGATCACCAACTCCAGCCCAAAAGGAGGAGATAAAACCACTTTACAGGATGATTAAAAGAAATAGTCATCTAGCTGGAAAGTCTCTGTTAGAAAAAAAGGCAGTGTTGGAGAAGAAACCCCTGCAGACATTCATAGCCTTGACAGAATTGTTTAGGGTAGAGTAACAGGAAAAAGGCCTCAGATCTTTTCCTAAATGAGCTCTTTTACACAGCAGCTGGCTGGCATTCAGCTCCTAGAGATGAGTGTGGGGAGAGGTTGTAAGTTAGGGGAGCAGCAAAGGGGGCTGAAGGTTGCATGACATCACTTCAGGTCAGAGGGTCTGAGAAAACCCAAAACAGTTTCTCTCTATTTGACTGAAAAGTGAAGGGGGCAGTTCCCCATCCCTTCTCTTACAGGTGGTTCAATTTGTCTTTCCTTGGTGGAGAGCAGGCAAAGTTGGGCAACATTATCTCTAGAGGGGAAGGATAAAGTGGGTGATGTTTTCCAGAAGTGGAAAATCCAGCAGAATTAAATTTGATCCTTGGAAAAAGATAAACATCTTTAAATGCCCGGCCCAAATGCTGAAGTCACTGTAGCTGACCCACAGAGAGGAAGAATGGTTTTGTGGTTAAGGCACTTCACTGCGATCTGAAAAATCTGGGTTTGATTCCCTTAGCCACAACCTCCCTGTGTGCTAACAGACAAATCTCTTCCTATCGTTTTGCCCACATTACTATTTATAAAATGGGGTTGAGAACTCTTCTTTTCTTACCAATAGTTGCTGCCCATATGGAATTTGCAGTCATGGTGAAGTCCAGACATTGTGGATTGAAGCAACAAGTTTCAGGAGTGCGTCTCCTTGATCATGATTTTATCTATTTCCTTCATGGAAGGAGCTGAATTCCCCACTTGAAAGCAGAATATTATAGCCACAATCCACTCCTATTCACGGGTCAGGATTTGAAACCAATTCTTGTATTAAAAAAGATGAATCACAGCACAAAAATGACTTAATTAGCTGTGTAGACAGCCAGTGTGAGCACAGAATACCCCGAGTGAGGGTCCTCTCCAGCCAAACACCGTCCTTTAGGGAACTTGGCATTCCTTCCAGGCTGTGTGTCAAGGAGACTGAGCAACTTTACATCAACACAACATGGATTTTCCTTCTACCAAACTACTCTGCAATCTGTAATTTTTAACCTCACAAGTTTGAGATTGTACCTTAACATTTGCAGGAAGCAGATGGCTTCTGCATACTGCCAACCTGTTGTTACAAAAGCATCTTCCAAGAATTGTTTTCTACCCACAGTCGCTAACCATAATTAACCTTTCATATGATTTAATAAACAGCAAAAAATATTTGCCATCTCATATTAATAAAGAGAGCTTTTCAGGACATTTTTCCCCCCTTTTCAAGAACGTAGAAGCTGCAGTAATTTTTGTGTGTGCTTGTTTTTATTGCCCTTCAAATTATTTAAGGATGCAGTTTACCTATGCTGATCAAAGCTGAGAAGGACAGCAGAGCAGTGGATGAGCAGAGCATCTTCTGGCAGGGCACAAAGTGACCTTTAATTTCAGGAAAAAATGAAGTTTGGGTGAGAAGCATGACTGCTAAGCGTGGGGCAGCAAGGGAGTGCAGAACCCATTGACAGACACAGTTATATCAAGTTGTGTTTTCCAGCTTTCCCACACTCATGATTTTAATGCTTCATGGAGTTTTAAGTGATAATAATAGTCCTGTAGTACTTTGACCTTTTTTATCTTGAGAAACTTCACTGGCTGGTCATTTTTGGGCAGGACTCTCTCTATATATACACACATACCATGGTGACAGACACCTCCAAAGTGCCTGGGAGACAGCTAAGTGAAAAGTGGGATATTACCATGATTTCATTAATGAATGAAAATGAAGATGTTGGCTAAGACTTACCCCCATATTACAGGAGAAATGAAATGGCAGACATAAGTAAAAAGCTGGCATGGGGGACCAAAGTACATCTTTCTGTTTCTGATGGGCAGTTGCTTTGGCTTAGGATATCAAAGGCTTTCTGAAGAGCTGAAACTATAAAGGAAATATTCTCTTGCCTTAACCAATTTCCATAATGGGGGCTAGGGAACACTGTCCCTGCTAGGACAGGAGAACTTCTTTAATTAATATTTCTTGTGACTGTTGAGTGCTCATCATCCATTAGTATGATAATGTACCTTTGAAATTACAAATACAATTATGATGATAACTGCTTGGCTATAAAAAATAAAATCAAATCATATACATACGAAGATTGAGTTGCAGCCCAGGAACTGATTCCAGGAGATGGCCCCAGGTTTTCTGTTTTCTCCCTGGTTTTGCTGGTAGATTGGAATTTGCCAAATGGTGTTTGGTTCCTGTTTATTATCAACGTGCTGCCAAGACTGAAATGGATCAGCTTCAATTAAGATGGATGCACATCAAATTAATGCAAGCCCAAGGAGGCTGACTTGTAGCTGAAAATAAAATACAGTAAAATAATTAAAAAATAATTTGCTTTCTAAATCTAGAAATTAGGCAAGGGAAATAAAAGACCCCAAGGAGAAAACACTTTAAAAAATATTATTAAGGATAAAACTTCTGGTTTTTATAAATATAATATGCTCCTGAAACCAACCAAGCAGTTGCAATGTTTTCTTTGCATCACATTTCAGATGTTGACTCACATATTTGCTTGCCTGGAATACAGCAGAAAAGCACCATTTTGTTAAAGATGCCATTTCTTTAAATATTTCTGGTAGCCTTTTCCAGTAATTAATGCTTCAGTCATGCCAGACTGTGGGTACACTCCTTATTGTGCCCCATTTTGAGATAATTTTGTCCTAGTCTTCCTCTACAGACTTTTTTAGTGTAGGATTTTATCTAGTTTAGAACAAATTTTTTAAAAATTATTCCCACTAAAAAATTATTTTCCTGTGAAGACAAAACATTTATCATGATATAGACACAAGTTTGAAACATGCAAATGTGGTTTTTACTGTTGCAGAGCTCAGTGAAATACAGGATAGCAAAACCACAGAATCAGTAATCTTTTATACAATCCTTTTCCTCTTTGCCTGGTACCCCAAGGTGCCCTCTCTGACTATGGAAATTCAGAGTTTGTTTCTGCTGTTGTCCTTGGAAACTTTTTTTTAAGCCCAGTTTACAAGGTCTAACCAACTGAATTTAATTTTCTTTCCTTTCCAATTTAGTTTAAAATTCAGGTGGAGGTTTAGCCTTTGACCGTCTGAATTTTCTTTTTCCTGTCCAATGTATAATAATAATAATAATAATAATAATAATAATAATAATGTTATTATTATTAAAAGGTGTTTTCTTGCTATTTTTTCTTGGGTTTTTTTTGGTTTTTTTTGGTTTATTTAGCCTGGGGTTTTTTTGTTGGTTTTTTTTTTTTTTCCTTTTTTCAACAGGATGGGTTAAAGAGTCACTCCCAGCACTTTTTGGATTCATTGGATCCAGCTCAAATCAAATGGGACAAATATTTTGTTGCCACAAGAGCCCCGAGGATCTATAATCTGCAGTTCTTTTCAGCTCCCTGGCAGCAGTTTCCAGCCAGGACGTGTTTTTTGGTTTTTTGGAAGAACACGTTTTCATTCAAGAGATGTTGCAGCAAAATTCAAGCAAGGTCTGCAGTGGTCTGTGTCCGAAGGCAACAAAGCGAGCTTTCTCCTCGGGTTTGGGTTTCTTTTCAGCACTTACCAACTTTGTCTCACAACACCCTTGAGGAGGCAAAAGCGCTTTTTGTTCCTTTATTAACAGGCGAGGGAAGCGGGACATTAAAATCCCGGTGGTGCAGCAGGAGGCAGCCCTGGGGACGCCTTGGCGGGGCAAAGTGGGGGTTTGGGGTGATGCTTTGGGTACCCCCCTGGTCCCTGCTCACCTTACCCACACTAACCTCCTCTCACAAATTTATCCCCTCAAAATTCAGAGCCACAGAGCTCTGGGAGAGCTGCTTCAGCAGGAAGGCAGAGGATTTATTTGCTGCTAACCTCTTTGGGGAGTTATTTTTTGTTTCTCTCCAGCCTGCACATGGCCCTGCCATCGCTGCTGCCCCTCGCCAGTTTTAAGGCATTTGTACACAGATCCCTGTGGAGGAAATGGGCTCTTTTTGTCCCGTATTGCAGATGGCAGCTATGAGAGAGGAAGATTTATGTCACTTGCCCAACTTCGCCCTGGAAGTCTTTGGCAGAGATTTGCACCCTGGTCTCCAGCCTCACGCTACAATTTGTGACCATCACTCCTGGCTCCACTTCAGCCTCTCCTGTCTCAAAGCAGGGATAAGGACAATTTCCATCTTTCACCCTTTTACATGATAATTTTTTTTTTTTTTAACCCTCTCTTTGAAGTGGTTTGAGACTGTGGAAAACTCCACTTTCATTAAAAGGAAAATTAAAGTTATGGACAAAAAGGTTGAAGCAAAAAGACTAGAAACTGTAATCTAACAGAAAAATTCAACATTAAAACAACAATCTGCTGCTCCAAGGGTCATCTTGTGATTTACATGGAGTAATTCGTGATTTTCCAGCAAGTTGCTGGGCAGACCTTAAAGATCGATGCTCTGAGAGAATACTAATTTTAAAAAGTATTCAGCTCCTCATCAGATGTTGAAGAGTATGGCACGCTTTCATTTCTCCCTGCACATTAGCCAAATTAAATCAAAATAAATATCAATGAAAATATTGCACAGGACATAAAACCCCATCCATTTGTGCTCTATCCATATGCTGCTTTATGAGATGCTGGGTTTCGTTCCTGCTCCGCTCTCCGCTGCCAGCCCCGAGCGCGCAGCAAGGCGCGGAGTCCCCGATGTGCTTTAGGCATTCATCCCTCCAATACTGCACCCCGGGGCCTGCCTGCAGTTTTGTTCTCACCCTGTATCTTTGCCAGGCTTGTTTGTGCCCACGGGCAGCAGCCATGGCCCGGCCAACGCCTGCCAGGCCAGCTCCAGTCCCTGCCACCGGCTCAGGCTGCGCCGCCGTCACTGCGGGACCAGCCGCAAGGTGCATTCCTGCCAGCAAAAAGTACAGTTGCTAAAAGGTGCTTTGTTCATTAATTATCTTAGGGTGGTTTGGACAAAGCAAACATTTCCATGTCCAGGAAGTTGTTTCTGAGGGATGCTGGTGCATTCGTACCCCGTGGAGTCCCTCGCTGTGCAGCTGCACCGAGGCACCGTGCAACCTGCAAAGCACGGAGTGCCCGCGACAGAAATCATAAACCACAACTCAGGGTTTGGAAATGCAACCAATTTGTGCCGGCTCAGGAGCAAGAGCAGCGATTTCTGCTTTTAAAACCGGTGCAGTTTTTAGGGTAATGTGATTAGAGATTCAACATTTCCCCCTCTCATTATTATTTAGCTCCCTCATTTGAATGCTCAGGTTTGAGGGAAGGGGGATTGCTTGGAAATTACAGACGCAGCCAAATTTCTTCCTTCCCCTTTGACAGGGCAGCGCTGATGGTTATTGTTCTTTTCTAGCTGCATTACGCTGTCCTTGATTTTTGTTTCAAGCAGTCTAATGGCATGATGTCAAATCCTGCTAATTGGTTTAGGATTAAAATGCAGGGCCACATCACTCTCTTGATTAACCAGCAGCAAAACTGCTTTTGTCTAACGATCGTTTCAGAGGAGAAAGAAAATAAAGCATATAAAGGAAGCGCCAGGCTTTTGTCAGTAAAAATACGTAGGAAACTGCTTTTTTTTTTTTTAAGGAAAAAAAATTGCCACTGTGAGGCCCACTAAGTTTTGACTTGTAGCAGTTCAAAAGCAGCCCTGTGGGGAAAGATCGCTTCCTGAGGAGCAGGGACTGTGCTTTTATCCAGCATCCAGCCACTTGCTGCGCCACACTGGAGCATCCGTGGCTGAACCTGCTCGTATTTAACAAACCAGCAACAAAAAATCAACGGAAACTTCTCAGCCCCATTTCTGGCCTCTCTGACACCCAAAGAATCCCAGTCCCAGCCGAGTTTGTACTGGGATAAATAATCCAGGACTGAGCAAAGTCTGTGGTGGGCAGTGCAGTGGCAGGGAGGTGTTGGGAGCTCCTGGCCCTAGAAGGGTCTGAGCAGGATGTGGGATGCCTGGGGCCATGGGAACAGGCTCTGCAGCTGCATCATCCCACTCCACTCACCCTAAGGACTCAGAAATTAGTTCTGCATCCTGAAACGGTGTTGTGCTTGCTGGGACAGAGCTCACCTGTTGGGTAATGAGCATAAAGAGGTAGTTTTTCATGGGGATTATTGGGAGAGGAAGAGGGGAATTCATGGTTCAAATTAAAATAGTGGAAGCAACACCAAACCACTACTTTGCTACCCTTTTGTTATTAAAAATAATACCCCAACAAACCCACAAGAACACCCCCAACAACCCTCACAGATTCTCCCTACTGCACTGTTTAATCTCTTTGGCTCCTGTTTTCCCTGACCAGCTGAGGGATTTAATTTCCAGGGAATTAGATGTCCAATTCAGGGCATTGTTTTGGGAAATGTGCACACGATTTACCACACACAGTCCTGAAAGTCACCATCAGACCCAGCACTCCCAGCACGCTCCAGTCCCATCCCTGCTCTGCCGGGAGGTGAAAGGGGCTTTATTGGGAAGGTTTTGATGCATTTGGCACGTCTTTGAACCTGGCTCCCCCAAAGGGAGAGAATGAACTCAGGCGGAGAAAGAAAAAAGGAAATAAAAGGGCCCTTCCCATCTGCCCGGCTGCATTCAATGGGGAGCTTTTTAAAAGGTATAATAGAGGTTTGTGTGTTCCTGCTGAGATTTGTTCTGGTCAACTTCTCCAGGGCGCTCAGACGGGGCGGTGTGGTGTGCCTGCCCTCCCCCAGCACCCTTAGAAAGAAATTACAGTTGGTTTCCTTTTTTTTTTGAACTAATTTTTTCCTGCTACAAAAAGTGTATACCCTGCACACACACTGCTCTTGCACAAAAGCAACTCGAGCCAGCCCTGCTGAAAACTAATGTGGGTGTTTCTCTGGGTTTTTAGCAGCAGTGCAGTAAAGCCTGGTGTTCCCAAGCATGGCACTGAGGCATTCAACCCCCAAATATCCCTACAGGATCCAGCCCAGGTTTTCCTAGAAAGCTTCTCTGGGACAGTGAGGATGGGGAGCACCCAAGGGCTCAGCCCAGTTTTCCAGCATCCCGTTGTGGAGGTAAATCAACAGCACTTTGGCCATACTCCAGAAGTTGTCCTGCTCTTTATTGTGCTCTGTGACTTGTTGGTGTGATTATTAAAAGCCAGGTCGGCTGCAAAGCTGATTTTTTCAATGCACTCCTGGCCCCAGAGCAGACGAGATGACATTTAACAACACCAAGCACTCAAGAAGGGGCCCTGTGTCAGCACCCAACAGGTACAGAAACGCCTGAGAAGTTCTTGGCTGTCGTGAGCAGCTTTCTGCTTTGCACACTATGATAGAAAGAGTGGAAATACGCTTTGTGTGCTTTTCCCTGACTCCGGGACTCCAAAGCAGGAAGATGAGAACATCCTGCACACATGTTAATTAGTCATTCCTTAAAACCAAATGTCACAGCGCTCATATTTAATTCCAAGAACAGACTGATGAATATGTACGTATAGTTATATTTCATTTACATACTCTGGGATTTGTTAAGAGACGCCTAATAAAACCATCTAAAATGAATTAGATGTTCTCTTAACAGCATTTATTTTGAATTCATGTATATCAGAGAAACATTCCTAATATTGTAATAGGGGATTTTCATAGATATAAAATACATATATTGCATTTCATAAACGAAGATAGGGAGTTAAAGCAGCCACCTTCTAAATGGGATTTGATTCTTGAGGTAGCAAGCACACGAAACAGGGCTTGAGATTGGGGGGAGGCAGTGATTGGGTTTGTAGGACCCCAAAGAGGATGAACTCAGCACCCAGAATGCAGTAAGAAAGTGTCCACATGAGGAAAATATTAAAGGAAATGAATTAGCTCCTCAAAGCCAGCAAGCAAAGAAAATCCCCTTGAGACATTTGCATCCTCTTATTTTCAATTTCCCAGTTCTATATCTGATACTTTTTGAAATTTATTTTTTTCTTTACTCAGAGCCCCTGCCCTTGGAGTGGGGTCCATACGGGTAGCTGCACT
This sequence comes from Motacilla alba alba, assembly GCF_015832195.1. Classification (NCBI taxonomy): domain Eukaryota; kingdom Metazoa; phylum Chordata; class Aves; order Passeriformes; family Motacillidae; genus Motacilla; species Motacilla alba. Next base: position 3,164,990 of record NC_052023.1, on the reverse strand, counting down.
GAAAAATGCCATTCAGCCCAAGAGGCTCTTCAGGGATTTTTTTCCTTTTCCCTGTGGTTTTGGTTTTGGTTTTGTGTTTTGTTCTTCCCCCCTAACTGCCCTGCATCCTGTGAGCTCCCGGGGAGCACAAAAGCATGTCCTGGCGGGCACACTATCGGCTCGGCAGGTCGTGCCGCGGGAATTCAGCTCACACTCCCGCGGATGTGTGAGTCTGGAACAAATCTGGCTCACCCGCCTGCCTTGGCCGGCCTCCGTAGGGCTAAGAGGGGTGGAAGGCAGTAAAATCTCCTTTCAGTCTATAAAAATCTGCAGAGATATTTGGAATGTGCAGAGGGAGCAGATCTCCTGGGTAAAGCGGAGCAATGATTAAAATAGTCACTTTTCTGACCGTAATCGCAATTTAAATACTGCAGCTTTTGTTTGTAGAATGGCTTTGGTTTATATTCTAGTGACAGTCACACAACTCCAGGGGTTGTTTTTGGAGTTAGTGGCAAAAACATGTGGTTTGAATTTAAAGTTAGAGGATCGACATTTCTCCAGCAAAGATATTACCAGTGTCTCTATGAGTCATTATTTTAAATCATCAGGAACCTGAACACTCCTCATTAAATGATTAAAGGGAACAGTAATGAAAAAGCTAAAAAAAAGGATAAATATACAGCTATAGAAACAGGAACATCTATTTTCAAAGCAGAAAAAAATACTACCATCCTGACAAAGGGCAATAAACTTATCAAACTAACTCGCTTCTTTATTTTTTTTTTCTTTCAGTCGAGAATGTAATCTTAATAAAGAAACAAATTTCAGATGGCAGGGTAAGATTACAGCTCTTCTAGACTAGGACTAGAGTTTTCCCATAAACAGGTTATTGCTGTGGGTTCTGGTAATAATTAACTCTGTATTTATGCCCCACTTTCTGAGAATAAAATGATCCCGGAGACCAAGTGCTTGATGGTTAAGTTTTCTGTTGGGGTATCAAGATTGTTTCTCTCTACAAGCTCCATGTTGATGTTTTCCCCAATAATCATGGCCTCAACTCAGCCCTCCCACACCTGAGCTCATTCCCTTCTCCCCTCCCAAAACAGAGAATGGGACATGCAGACCAGAGCAGGGCTGGGTTTTGCAGACCAGCATCCGTATACAAGACAGAGGAGCAAAGATAACCTCACTCTGTGTAAAAATATACCTCAGCTGAGCTGCTTTTTCCTTCCTCAGAAAGACCAGGGGCTGTCCAGTTGTCCAAAACCATTCTGGCCAGTTTCAGTAAGGCATGCAATGGGAATGATTGGAATGATTGTGGTTACCAGAGCTGGTGCTTGTTGGAAACCTTGGCACATTGTGTTTACAGGAATTGCATTGGGTGGGTTGCAGTTTTGCTCCTTCAGTGCCTGTTTTGAAGAAAATATGTGAAAAAACAAATAAACAAAATATAAAAAAATTAGGTAAGTGTATTGACTGAGGCATTACGTAGCATAAATAAATATAAATACATGAGGCTCACTGCCTGACTGTATCGATACATTGGCAAGAATTCAAGGGTTATATTTGAAATGCAGAAAATAATCCAGTGAGTCATCTTCCCCACGCTTTGGCTTGCCATCCTCTCCCATTTTCGCTTTGACCCGGGAGGGCACAGCACACAGCCTGAAAATATGCAGTGGGATGATGTGGCGTGGCTGCACCGCTCCGCTCCGCGCGGGAAGCACCCAATCCCATCCACGGGCAAACGGGAAGGATGCTCAGGAAAAGTCTGAAAAATGCTGCTGTCACAGGCATTCTCATGCTTTTCTTTGATCTGCATTCCACCAGCCAAGAGAAATTAGCATATAAGAAGAATCCCCCCAAAGTAGGTGATAATAGTAATAATAGTGATGCTGACAGTGATGATAATAATAAAATAATGACACAGAGAAATACAACACCCAAAGTCACGGCATTTTTAGTCCCCAGGTCCATGGACTTAAAACTGAATCACAAACAAAATCAGAACAGGAAACTGGAGGCACACAGTTTAAATACAAAAATGAAATTTTGGATTGTAACATTTGCAAATGTAAAAATAGGATTCAGCCTTAGGCTCCATTACAGATGACTCCACCATGACAGCTTGGCAAACTGAATCAGCGACTTACCTCCCCAAAACAGCTATTTTCTAGCAGATTTCCAGGGCCAGGCAAATGGTTGTGGTTTGATTGAAAGAGTCTTAATGCAAATGGCCAAGGTGGGCACCTGAGAGCAGAGAGGTGGCTCCAACTCCTGGGTCATCAAACTGTTTCCTGATGACATTCCAGGGCCCTGCTCTCCCACTTGCATTAGATGCTGCTTTTAGAGGGGACAGGACTTTTCCACAGCATCCCCCTGATCACTGAGTAGTGTGGCAGGTGCTGCACCGATCCCCAAATCTGGCCCTGGGCGCTTAACTCTGCTGCAACCCAGCTGGAGACACCCTCCCCTGCCTCATGTCTCTAAACACAGAATGCAATCCCTGGGAGAGAGCCTATGCTCATGTTTAATCTTTCCTGGAGAAGGAATCTGACAGTCCTGATCCACCCTGTTCTGCTCTTCCACTACTGAGCACCAAATCCTGACTCACATGACCATGAGTTGTCGGTCAGGTTAAAGGAACTTTGAACTTATATATATTAAAAAAAAATAATAACAAATATATACATGTACACACATACAATATATAGACACAGATGCACAAGACTGCAAGCAAAAGTTACCTAAACCTCTGTGATTCTAATCACAGTAATACACAGTAGTAGTAATACATTGATATTTCATTTCTAAGGACTCAAGGCATAATTTAAAGAAAGGACTCTCAAGAGTACAGCACCTGGCCTATAAACAGGTAATTTCCTTTCATCCCACCATTCTCCTGTCCTTACCCAAGCCTTGCTACTTCATATAAGCCATAGAACCCTTCACAAACGACCAATATACTGTGTTCCTATTTAAGATATTGGCTACACTCAGTTTTTATGCAGCTTTTGATCCCCAATCCTAAAGCATCCATATGAAAGGCCTTAAAAACAGGTGGGTATGTTTGCAAGAGCCAGTTTTCTCCCCCATCCTGCCATCTCTCATCTTGCCATCTTTCATCTTGCTTCATGGATTTTTCCATTAAAAGAACCAAGCATTAAAAAAAAAAATGATTGAAGTCTTAAGACCTATGTATTAAGATAATTTTTTTTTTGCACATTGGAAGGAGTTATCTCAGATATGCATCAAAATGTGGCTGTCTCTTATTTTATCTTCTCAGTCCAACAGCCTGGCAGAGTCACACATGGGACACGGTGACCGAGGGCTTGGTCAAGGACATAGGAGAACATTCCATTTTCTCTCTGCATCCATGCACACACACATCATATGTACAACATGGGTGCCTGCTAAGCCACGGATTCAGCACATTCACTACAGAGATTGTTTTCTTAGTAATTCTTCCAAATGTGGGAAAACAACCGAGTGCTCAGTCCCCAGGCATCCCCAGGGCCAATGTGGTTTTGTTCTGTCCTGTCCTTGGAACATTTGTGCTTTGCAAGTCCCTGGAAAGAGGGATGCTCGTGCAGCAGCATAAACCCCTTTGGTGTGCTACCACATGCCTTCCCTTGGACAATTTGTATTACAGAGGAGCCACAAAGAGGCAATATGTTTGGAATGGCTGATAGAGGAATTGCTCATATAGGCAAAACATAACATTTTTAATCCCATCCTCATTTAATTTTTTAAGCAAAATAAATGATCCCTGTATCTTGGCATATGCATCACGTTGAAATGGAGCCATTACTCTGGGCAGCTTTTTCACAATGTCTTGCATAATGTGGTATGAAAATCATGTACAGCTCCTGTGTTTGTATCTCAGAAGGAAAATAAAAGGCAGTTAAATTACAATGCAAGAATTAAGCTATGAATGGATGTTGCACTCAAGAAGTCTAATGCTTAAGAGGGGGAAATGACAAGATTTTTTTTTTCCTCTTCTAGATATTTTATCCTTGCAACAAGCTCAACCGTCAAATGTTTCGAGAGAGGTCAAAACTAGTCTATCTGTCTTTTTTATGTGAGTTTGTGAAAGGAATCTCTCCGTGTGGAGTTGTACAGGAATTGACACGATAAACCTAAATGGCTCCTTTACAACTGTTAGGGTTTTCTGTAAACACATGCTGTCCTGCCAGCCAACCAGCTTCAAACCCGGGTGCTGAGCACAGCAGATGGTCTATCCTGCCGATACACACGCTACTAATTCATATTTCAATACACAGCTTTGCTGCCTAAACGAAGCCACTGCCTCTTGAAAAGTTTTAAAACACCCCAAACTGGTAATCTTGGGCAGGTTAATTGGGGGAGGCTACAAAGAGGAGGTTACTGGCTCGCACGGGAATGGACATTTTGGAGGTGCTTGTTGCAGAGTTGCAGACATGAGTCCTGCTATGCAATGCCTCCTGCCAAAGGGAAACCATGGCATGGCTGTGCTGCATTAATTGAGGAATAAATAAAGCCAGAGAAATCAGCCCTGCAGAACAGAAAAGGTAAGTGGCAATGAAAAATAGGGCTACTGGCAGTATAGTGGTCACAACACCCTGCTATTGGCATGGCCATGTCAGAGGAGGATTTTTAGAGGAAGACAGGCTTTTGAGAGGGATGCAGGATAATGCAGCAATTTAAACAGCTCCCTTGACCCTTACTGCACCAGCTCTGCTACTGCTGCTATGTGCAGGAACATATTTTGGCATCAACACTTGATGTAAAAACCCTTGACTAAATCAGTTTCCTTTCTCATCTCCTGCAACAACCAGCTGTCACCTCACAGGTTTGGGTACGATGGTGCAGTACAAGATCCTTGTCTTTCCACTGGGCTGCCAGAGCAGGTTGTGAAGGGCAAATTGTTATTTCACCTTGAAAAAGAAAGGAGCAGGGGAAAATGCAGGTTCTTGAGGGTTTTATGAGTTTATGATGTAGGGTAGCAGGTTTATGAAGCTGAAGGTACCGTAGACATGGTAGTGTGCAGAACCTTGGGCACATCAGCCCAGGGCTTGTCACTGTGTCCTGTCGCCAGGGCATTCTGGTGTCACCAACCAGTGACTCTCAGGGTGAGTTGGGAGCATCCACTGGTAAGCCATGGACCACTGCTGTTCCTGATGGAGGAGGACACAGGAGACACATCCTAAACACTTCCACAAGTGCCTGAAGACAGATGTTCCATGCATTTGGCCTGGAGCCCCCACACTGTTGTATTAACTTCTCTCCATTGCTGACAACTGCTTACACCAGAAAGAAAAAATAAAGCTAAACCCTCAAAGGAGCAGTGATCCTCAGCATTAATAACCCCTTTCCCTGCAAGGGGATTGCTGCTTGAATTCCCTTTGCTGAGGTTTTATCAAATGCTATGCCTCCTCCACTGAGCTGTGATCAGCTGGGCAACTTCATCAAGTTCAACACTAAGTAGGAGCAGAACCTCCTTCTAAAATTCATTTAATCTTTCTCCCAAAGGAGAAATGCAAATTAATATTAATTTTCTCTTTTTATTTCAATTTACCTACCTCTCTTCCAGAGACTAAACTATAAAGGTGTTCCCAAATCCACAGTTTTTTTCTCTGGCTGTAACAGAGAATGAACAGTTCTGATAAATTTGTTAGAGGGGAAAACAGAACGAAAATGTTCCTAAGAGGGGGAGAACAGCCATTGTTTTCATACACTATTTTGGCTTTCCTTGGTTAAAGAGTCCCAGATGTATAACTGGGTTTATTCTTAAAACAAAATCCCTCCCCCAAAAAACCCAATTTTGAAATCTTGTGTATTGTTAAAGAATAGAAAACTAAAATCAGGAATTGCTGCAGAAGTCACTCACACTGTAAATAAGGAGAACATAAATCAGCAGAGAGACAGAGTCTTACAACTTAATGACTAATTAAAAAATGCTAGTATGCAATTAAGGAGTGTCCTTTGATAAACGTGCTGTATTACATGAGTTAGCTCTACGCAGACACACAGCATTGCAATAATTTATTATTTTTATATCCTAGGCATAAAAGCATGGCATGTGTGCATGTGTATTATATTGATGCAAGGTAATGTGCAGGGCTCTGCGTGTTGCCATTTGAAATGAAAAATCTACTTACTGTAAATCAGATAACCCCCTTCCATTTAGATTTAAACCTTCTCCTTAGCACACCTACTGCCAAGCTGTGGGCAAAAGGCATGGGAAGCAGTTCCAGAGGGAAAAGTGGAAGCTAATGAGAAACATCCATGTGTCTGCACCTTTTAATGAGGTTCTGCAGGGCTCCTGTCCATGGGATAGGAATCATTGCAAAGAGCGGTGGCACTATTTCTGATGGATGTGGGGGTCTTGCTTTTGGTCACCAGACCAACTTTCAAAGTCCTCTAAATGAGACTTATTCCCACCACACACATCCAACTGCAAACCAAATTCTGTCACTTGCAGCTCCAAAAGTCTTTCTCCACATACAACTCCCCATTCTCTCTGTGCCTTGACTGAAGGCAGATGACAGACACAGCACTACTCACATTTCAGGTTCCTGAGACTAGGATACTCAACCCCATGAACGGCATGAACCATGATGCTGAGGAAGACTTGGAACAGAGCAGGTGGATGATAATAAGATTGATTGACCAGACAAAAGATGAGCAGCAAAGCAACACAAACCCCAACATGCCATCCCTCAGAGCTTATCTCATTTCTCCTGCAGCCAGGCTGTTTAGATCAGGAATACATTTTCTAAAATTCTCCTCCTTTCTTACTTTCTGGAAGATCCTCCCAGAAATTCTTGGCTTCCTGCAAGCCATGGGGAGGTCTCGGGGTGCTGCTTGGGTGGACAAGTGGCTGCGCTCCCGCCTGGAGGCAGAAACCACAGCAGCAAAAAACCAGATTTCACGAGAAAAGCAGGGAAGGGAGGGGATGAACAAAAAAAAAAAAAAAGGGAATGTGTTAGTTAACTTCGTGTGGTTGTTCGAGCCACTTCCTGACACCCGAGCGAGTCATCTGAATTTAACACATTTCTCTTTTGCATTTTGCAGCTCACCTTTAAGAGAGCACAAGGCGGAGGAGGTGGGAATATATGGACTTCAGCCCTTCCCATCCGTTTCCCCCTGTTACTTTCAAAGATTTTCTATTTAGAAAGGAAGGCTTTTTTTTTCCTGCTGTTCATACATTACACATACTTCCCAGCCAAAATATCTTGCTTGTATATTTTTTTAATTTAACCTACATTACTCAAAATTGCTCTAAGAATAATTTAAGAGAATTACTTTCCCTGTCCCTTTGATTTACCTGAGATTTTATTTCTGAAGAGTGTTTTGAGAAAAACCATTAAAAAAATGGAGAGATTAACAATTACAGAAAAAAACAATCCCACATCCTCCTTCTTGTCTGAATCTAATGAAAATGTTTAAACTGCATGGATATTTATCGTTATGAAAAACACATGAACAAAACAAAACCCCCAGTATTCTGGTGAGATTCTGTAAACAGGACAAAACGTTAACTGCGGAAATATATCATTTAAGACCTTTATTTCCTTCTAGCTCTTTCCAGGCACCAAACGAGCTTTGCATGCAGATTTCGTTTCAGCTGGGTGGAATCATTCTCATAACTATTCTCCAAAGCCCAAGCTCTGAGGTCAGCCCTGCTCTTTCTGCAATGGGATAAATATTAACAAGTGTGACTAACCCATTCCTTGCGCCCTTCTTAAATTTTCCAGAGTGTGTCAGCAAGCATGAAAGCCAGAGATCAAAAAAGGCAAGGGTTTTATTGTTGGAACCGGATGGGAACAGGGATGTAATATAGGAGAAGTCCCAGCACCTCGGAGAAGTTGGTTTATAACAACACCAATAAAAAATGAAGGAATTACGCGGCTACAAGAAAATGACCGTGTTCTCCTGCTCAAAAATGAGTCAGTTTTCACTTGACCCCTGCAATAACGTTTTACAAGGGCTGGACTAGCGCCCCAGGAGCAAATCTGGCCTTTCCCTGTGGGTCCCAAAGGACCCAGGAGGGGACAGAGGTGGTGGGGAAGGTGTAATATAGCTCAGTGCCTCCTGGCCAGAGGTGATGGGGCTGTGGTGGCCTCAAGGGCTCAAGCTCACTCCTGTTTTTCTCTGCACAGCTTCTGCTTATGAAGTTTCATGGATAATCTTCCTCCCTCCCATGCAATTCATCCTGCTGTGACCCAACCTGCCCCCATGATGGAGCTCGTGACACCAAGACGCATCTGGTTATATCACCCAGATGTTTCTAGGGGGGAAAATCTTAGTTTAATGAATCTGGTGTTCAATAAAGTACCTTGAGATGCTTATTACAAGTGCAGTTTGATCCGTGCAGCAGCAGCAATGCCGTTTGGAGAGGAATTGGGACACAGGAGCCAAGCAGTTTTGTACATAATCAGTTAAGTGACAAGAGAGATGTGGATTGCACTTCTGGTGAGCAGGGCATTGGGAAGGGAGGGAAAGAAACCAGGGAGGGTTGGGAATTTAAAGGCATCTATCACACAGCTTCCCAAAACTGGACAAATCCTGTAGATATGAGGAGAGCATGGGGCCTCTGTACACACTGCTTATACCAAAAATTTGTCAAAACTAGATTACAGCCTGGAGAATATCCCTGCTCAAAGTCAGACCTAGTCCTGACAAAGCCAAGGAAAATTAAAAGCCAAGGAAAATTAAAAGCCAACTGAAAAAAAAAAACCAAATCCAAACCACCAGAAATGATGAGCAGAGGTATTAAATCCTGAAAGAGGTTTTATTCACCTGATCAACCGAAACCTGGGCCCATATGATTCAGAGTTGTTCCCTCATAATGCACAGGCCTCTTGCTTTCCAGAACGTGTTTAATTCTCCTACGCATTCCCTCAAACGAAAGGTATGCCCCACATTTCAGCACCTCTGTTGCATCTACTCTACTGACCCCGCAAGAAATCATCTCACTCACTTTGTTTCCACACCTGGCTTTCTTCTCCTCCAGGATGTCAAACTGCAGAGCAGAGCACACCGAAGAACATACACTTTTCTCCCTCCATCTCCTGAAGCACTTTAGCTTGAAAACCGGCAATTTTTGAGGTTACTGGGTTTGCAGATTATAGGAAGAAAAAGAAGGTACCTGAATTGTGGTCCTGACTTAGATAGTTCCTGTTCCACAGTCTTGTTCCACCCTGGTGTTGTGATAGCCAGGGCTTCCAAAGGCATGAAGGGAGCTTGAAAAGAAAGGAGGAAAAGGCAACATTTAGTGACACCTTATCTCATAGCCTGTGATATCTGCCATGGCTTGACAGAACATGTGAAAACCTCCTGCAGACACTGTACAGGAGAGGTGGACCTGTCCAGAGGTGACACTAATGAAAGCAAGCCTCATACCCATATCCCAGATCGAAAGAAAGACTTTATGTTTTTCCAGCATAGGAAATATTTGGGTTCTTTTTTACTCAGTGGCTCCTGATGTCCTAAAAGTTCCTGTGTGTAAATGCCAGACACCCAGCTGAGCCCAAGGAGAGTCACGAAGGAGCCACCTGCAAATCACTGCCCACTGCTCTGCCGAGGTCACCCATCTCCATGGCATGGCAGTGACATTCCCTGCAGCAATGCCAACAGAGCCTTGTGGGAGAGGCTGTAAGGAAAAGTCCCAGGAAACTTTGTAACTTGCATAACTTCTAAACTTTGCCCAATTAAACTGCGGTTCCATTAAACTTTCCTTTAGCTGGCAAAGGACTGGCTGAGTTATTATGGGGAACAGCCCCAGGCAATTAAAAGCAAGAGCAACATTACAAATCTACGATTTGGTAGACAAAAATCCCTTGCAAAAGACACAGCCTTACAGAGTTATAGCTTGCCCAAATGGGGAAAACCAAATTAAATGAAAAAACATATTGTATATTATCTTAATTTATATATGAGATTTTAGACAGTTCCAGATTTCTGGATTAAATACAATACCATGTGGCTCCATTAAGCCTCACTGGCCTCTTAGAATATTATTGAAAGAAATAATATATAACAGTTTGAAAGGTTTTTGGATGCTTGGTGGCATCATTATGCAATTTATTAATATGTGGGCAGAGTGACTAATGCCTCTGAGGATGTATTTTTAGTTTCAAAAATAAAATATATAAAAAAGAAAAGTGTGCTGGGGGGGCCCAAGAAGGAAAAGCAGCTACAACTGGGTTTGTGCTGGAGGCATGTGATGGCATCCCTCATTCTGTCTGTCCCTCCACACACCCAGTGGCCAGAATAGCCTTTCTCCTTTCACTTATGCCATTCTCAAAGAGGCCCAGAGGCTCCAGCTATTGCAATTTGGTAGAATTTGGATATTTAGCTCCTTTTCTGGCATCTTTCCTCCATTTTTAAGGCTGAAAGGGACAATTCAGCTCATCTAGTTTAACGCTCAATATAAATCCCCAAGAAAATAATTTCACACATTCACTCACTAATTGAGCCTACTACTATATGTTTCACCAGTCATCTGGGCTGGCCTCCAGTTCTGATTTCAAGATGCAAAAGGATGACAAATCCCCTGCCCCCTTCAACAGTCTGCCCCCTCTCCCTTCCCAATCTCTCAATTTTGCCTGTCTTAAATTTCCAGCCATTGCATCTCATTATGTTTTCCCCCATTAGACTATAAAGCCCTTTTGTATGCAGTATTTTTTCCTCCAGAAGCATTTTCTGCCCAGAGTCAGGGCTCTGCCTGATCTGCTTTTTTTGCTAAGTTCACCAAATGGAGCACCTTAAGCCTCTCTCCACAAGATTTCCTTTTCCAACCCTCAAATCATCCCTGTGAAACTGAACCATAGGCTGAGAGTTTACAGCCTTCATCATGAAGCTGAGTCCCTGAATCTCAGGTTAATAAACTCTCTATTTTTTAATAAGGCTTCTGTGAAATGACCAGAAATAGTCCCGCAGGATGTGTTATTTGGAGGTAACTATTTCCACATGGGCTGGAGGTACAGCTCTGGGAGCAAAGCCTGGGGAGAGCAGTAGGAGAACTCTTTACCCTTTTCTGCAGCCGTTTTTAGCACTCTTCCAAGCTGCATTTCAAAACCCAGGATTTTTCTGGAAGGGCCCATCTTGGTGGCCATTTCCTAGACCACTAGGAAGAAGCTGAACAATTTTACCTCCCCATGCACACACAGAAACCAGCTCCTGAGAAAGCTGCTTCTCCCAGCACAAAACCTTCCCCGTGCTCAACAGCACTGGGAGCCCCATCTCCATCACAAGCAGAGGTCTTGGTACATCACACTTCCCAAACCACTCCTTCCCTAGGCCCAAAGAGATAGCTAGAAAATCTCTGAGACATCACCAGAGCCACTCCTTCCCTATAATTAATAGGATTAAGGAAAAAACCTGGAGTTTTCCTTCCCCATTTTTTTTCCAGTTGGTGTCCATGCTTTGGAGGTGCTTCTTCCCATTATTAATTGGTTTATTTGCTGCTTGTTAAATGACAGTGGAGTTTCACAGGAAGCTTGGCTCTAGATCATTGAAGAAAACTTCCCAATATTGCCAAAAATACAGTGAAAGGACAAGACATGATGAGTTCTAGACAGTCTCCTCAGGCGCCGGAGCTACAGCTCACTGTTCCACAGAATCTGGATGACATAATACTCCACTTTTTCATCCGTCCTGTTTGACTTGGATGTGAGATTACACACCAAATGAGGAGTTTGAAAGAAGTGCCAGCTCAGTTCCATTTGGCCTGGCCTTTATATACCCCACAGGGACAAACTTGCTGTTCTGAACTGAGACCAAAAATTTCAGAGTCAGTCATAAGTGATAAAATATCTGAGCAAGGTCAGTGCCACTTTTAAACTTGTTTTCCTCGCTTGATTTGTTTGACTCTGTTGCTCAGTTTTACTCCCAGTGCTAGTGATTAAAATCCTTCAAGACAGGTCATTCACTTCACTTCAGGCCATTTTCTACTTCCCAAAGTTGCCTACACATGTTGTGAAATCTTCCTATGACTTAAGAGCTACCCTAACCTACTTTACCTATTTGGTTTCAAACAAACCTTTTGTTCCCCTCTCTGATGAAAGACCACCAGTTTAAATGCAAATGTGAGTAGGCATTACAGCTAGAGCAAACCAGCTAATAAACCCTCCAAACCAGCTAATATGACCCTCCTTTCCAGCTGTGAATTGTCCACAAAGAACATATGGAACATCTGGATTAGAAGAACATGCCATTGATTAGTGACTCGGCATCCCAGTACTGGTGTTACACCCAAAAAGTAATGCAGGCTTGTGCAAGCAGCCTGCAAAATCTATTAGATTTATAGGTGATTTTGAATTCTGGCGTAAAATTTAAAAAATCCACATGGCAAGCAGAATTGCTCAAAGTATTCTCAAAAATATCTGTGCTAGGGAAAGCCTAAAAGCCTGGTTTTATTGTGGAAGCAGGCAGGAACGGGTCAAAAATGCAAATAGGCTTGCATGCAAAGCAAATAAAAATAATCTTTGAAAGGAAAGAACATTAGTAGATGTTTCCTAATGGTCACCATTCACCCTGGTCATTTTTTGCACTCCACTTGCCAAAGGCAGAAGGTTTTAATTTATAGTCAATGTAATGTTTGTAGTTTCATCTACTTGAACGATTCTTTGGGGAATGGTTGCAATAGCTATATTCTGGGTTTAAATTGCATTTTTTTTTAACTAGAACAGAATCATACCAAGGAGTGAAACTGGAAAGGATAAAATTAGATTCCTGAACCTTCATCTCTTTTTAGAAACAGACATGAAAAAAACTGCATCCAGTTTTGTTAAATATTTTTTCCACATCTGGTGTTCAGTCAAAACCATAAGAAAAGTGCTGGAAATCTCACAAGAAGGCTCGTACTCTTGTGATTTCCAGTCCAATTTTTGCAGCCACAGGAGATCTGTATAGTTCAGATAAGAATCTGAAGCAGAAGCCAAACCCAAACTGTGAACCTCCTGAGGCTCACCCCACCCACAACAGCTTATGTCTTTACCCATCATTTGCAGCAGATGTTCTCCCAAATTCTCCAGCGAGATAAATTCCATTAAAAGTTTCAGGAGAAAGATTATAAGATACATACAATACCAAATAAAAGTGTCCAGAGGAGCTCATCATGGCCCATTAAACTATTGTTAAAGACCTTCATCCAGCAACATCTATTGATTAGAGCAGTTTGCTTCTCCTTAGGACTCATTTTTCCATGCTGAGCTTTGGGGGCTTTTTGATCTAAAGGCCACTGACGTCAATGAGAGCATTTCCATTGTCTTCAGTGGGCTCCAGATCAAGCCCTTGACAAGCTGGTTCCCCCATAGGTCAGTCTGGAGAATGGGTTTCTGCCAGCAGATTGTCCCTAGAACATTTTACTGTAGATTTACAATCTTTATAAAATTTTTAAATGAAGTTCTATAGTTAGATTCATATGGTAAATCATAAATTACAGCAGACTTTGCAAGCTTGGGTTTGAGGGTTGGGATTTTTTTTTTCATTTTGCTCTCGGGAAACATAGCTTTTTTCCATAGGAAGTTTCTCCAAATGCTAATTTTACCTGTTTTCTTTCTTTTTTTTTTTTTTTCTCTCAACATGTGCATTTTCACTGCCAAACTCCTCTGAGGAAGGTTGTGCCTGTGGCAGTGTTGGCGATGTGGGCAGGCAGGGACTCACCACTCTCTGTCTTTATGTTTGTTGGAAGGGCAGGAGGTGTTTTTGGGCTCTGCCTGGTACCAGACTAGTGAGAAAGGAAAGCAAGCCAAGAGTTTCAGAGTACTTTTCCCTTTCAAGGTGTATTTAAAGTTGGAGGAACATCTTCTGTCCAAGTCTTCTGTCAAACCCTTGAGGGATAAATCCCTGGAGCAAGGATGATCCTGATGCAGAGGCTTGCACACATGAACAGTGGTGCTAGCTGGGACCTCAAGGATCTCAACACTTCCTGCAGTCACCTGGCCATGTGAGGGCAGGACACAAGGGACAGTCCTCAGACACTCAAGTCCTAATTCAGATTCCCCCTCTCCAGAGCCTAAATTTAAGAATTCAAGCAGCATTACCAGGCCCATCTGCAAAGTGAGAGCAATAATCCCACAATACCTTCACAGAAACGCTGTGAGGCCACGAACTCTCTCTACACAGAGTAGTACTGTTCAGTAGTAAATGAAATCTGTTTTCACTTCCAAGGCTATGGCATAAATTACTATAGGCAGAAATCCAGCCTAGCAGGCAATGAACTGGATGGGGCCCACTCAGTTCCTTCCATCTTTAGCTTTGATTTTCATTGTTCTGTTTCATTAATAGAATTTCCTTTTTTTCTTTTTTCCCTCCCCCCGCTGTAATTTTTCTAAGCTGTTAATTTGCCAGCAGAAAGAACAGCCTCAAAATTGTATACCAGCTTCTCCAAAGCACCCACAAGAATCTGAACAGTTTTCAGCAGACTCAGCGTTTTCCTCTTTACTTCACAGCCCTGGTATATATAGAAAAAGAGGCTGAAGAAAGTCTGTTGTTGTGTTTGCACTGGGGGACCATAATCTGGCCACTTGTTTTCTGCTTAAAATACATTGCATTCTGCAGAGATTGTCCTTAAAATCAGGGTTATCCTCCCAAGTCAGTGGGGCTGTTACAATTGACACCAAAGAACATAAATATCATCCCAAACCAGGCGTCAGCTGAGAATGCCTTAATTCATTCTATTGTCTTGTTTAGTCCTTTTATTTTTAAGGAGGGAAATTCTGCTCAGATCATCTCTGCAGGAAGGAGAATGGGGAACACGCTCAGGAAAACTGTAAGGAACAACAAAATCATCCAGAAATTTTTCCAACTCTCCCCTTTGTTTTCCTGTGTTCCCAGCCCCTAAATCCTACCAGGGACCAGCTCAACTGCTGGCCCCTTCTCTGATCAGTGGTGTCAAAGGCTGTGGATGAACAGGCATTTCATCACCTCTAGCTGCCCCTTCTGATTCATGATGTCTATGAAAGGAATTAACAGCAATAAATTTGATTCAAATCCTATTTTTTCCCCAATAGCAGAGTTTGTGAGTGCATACAAGTGCTCCCTCTGGAAAGAGGACTGGAAAGCTAAAAATAAATAAGATGAATGAGGGATTACAGGAGAAAATGATGGCCACTTGCAGCCAAACAGGATTCACTTCTGGAGGCTGATAAGTCCCTTCTGATGTTGAGAGCAGTAGAGAATCTGCTCCGTAATTTTTTTTCAACCAAGCTCTCCTGGAGGTTCAACCTGACCATCTACTATTTCCTTGGGGCACTGGCAGGGAGGATTTTTGATGTCAAGCTCTGCAGGAGGAGCATGTCCTGATTGATGAGCATGTCCTGATTGATGAGCTCAGTCAGAGTGCGGGGGTGTATGGGGTTGGATGAACCCACAGGTTTTAGGGACTGAAGTGAGAAGGGTGGTGTGGAAACCATCACCTAATGCAACCCTTGCCAAACTTACCTCCCCCCAAACATGATTAAATCCTCACCAAGGAGGTTTCTGCAGGCAGTTAGGAAAGGGCACATAGCAGGACATTATCTGCCCATACCTGAACTTGGGATTTCCACTGTAGTTTGGCTTTGCCCATCAAAAAGCCCTTGCTTTACCTCCACTTTTGAGATACAAACTTTCAGGCACAGAAAGGTTAAGAATGAGCCCAAGTTTCAGAGCCAGAAATAAAACTCATTAGTTCTTCGTCCACAGGGAGCCCTTTGCTTCCGTCTCATCTGAACTGCCGTACAAGCACCACTGTCAAAGGCATCTCAAAGGAGCAGATCAATTTTATAGTGGTTTTACTCTTTGAAAGCATGAACAGGCTCTCCATTAGGAGCTATACTTTATCTGTCTGTGACCACTGACTGCAGGTCTATGAAATGCATCTAAATGGATTGCACGGAGCCAGAAAACTCAACCCAAGTATGTATAGCACACATATAACAAAGCTCTGCAAGGCTGAAAGTGCAGAATATCAGCAAGTGCTCTGGTTTCTGGATTGATTTGGGAGGTAGGTAGGCTTAGCTGAGGGCTGTGGTTTCTAAATTGGACATGGTTACCTAAAACTATTGGAAATTTGAATTGCATGTCAGATGTCTGGAATAAATGGACTCAGGAGACATAAGAAAAAACATGTGGCCCAGTATTTTTCTCTTTTTTTAATGTCTTTTGGAAACTGTTTAAATCTCATCTGGGGCTTGTATAGTTTCTTTGTTTAGTAATTCAGAATTGAAATTCTTTATAAAGCTTTGCTAATCAAAAGGTAAAAACTTGATTGTTGCACACAGAGCCCTTCATCCTGAAAGATGCCTGTACACTTTCCAAAAACATACTCTCCTTTCCAGAAAAGTAAATGATCCTTTGCAAACTAGGCAGAGCAGTTATTTTATTTACCTCAAGTAGACCGACTTTAAATTCCAAGCTGGGCCCTCATGGCCTGACCCTGTTTCTAACTCTGCCAAGAGCTGCTGTAGCTGGGCTGTTCCCCCCAGCTTCCTGGTGCAAGACAGACTTTGGGCTGCACATCTTTAGCAAGACCATCCAATATAATGATGGAGATTTCAAGCCATAAATTTCCTGTGGACTGCAGTCACCTCTGGGGTGAACTGTATCACCTTGCCATGTCAAGGGCTCTATTGTCCCCCCATGACACAAGAAAGGGACACAAGAAAACACCCTTCTGTAGCCAGAGTGGCCTAACCTGAACCAAGGAGGCAGAATTTGGGATGAAATGTTTCCCACCAATGTGTGGCTTTGGTTCATAAAAAAGGAGAGGGGATTTTTCAGCCTTACCACATCTTGGAGATGGCACACGGCTTCCTGTGCTCACTTTGGGGTCTCCAATCTCTGTTTTTCTCAACCTTCATTGTTTGCTTGGTCAACCAATCAGCCAACCTACTCTTCTGCTTCTTTTCCCACATTCTTTACCTGGTGGATCTTACCACTCCTGATGTTCACTAGGAAATTCCCAGAACAATGCAGATGTTTTTAAAATTTTTTCTACTTCTTATTTCTTATAGCATGCCCAAGCTGGACTAGAGATCTTATTTTTCTCTTTGCACCTGACAAAGATGCAAATGCTCAGGCCTAGAAAATGCTGAGAATGACCTAAGGGCATAAAAATATCTCTTTTTGTTAGGATACCTCTTCCTCTCCAGGATTTTGAATACAATGGAAAATGGCAGACAATCTCTGTAGGAGTCCAGGCAAAATTTGCAGTTCCTCTCATCAGAAACCTGCAGTAGTTATTTCTTCTGAAGTCATGTTTTCTAAAAGCCCTAAACTACACCAGCTAAAGCAGAGTTCATGGCAGCATATAAATGTCATTGGAAAGAATTACCGCTGTTTTATTTGCTGCTTTTGTGGACATTTAGGAATCTCCATCCAGGCTCTGTTTCGGATATATGGATATTCTGGTCTGTGCAGTCTTGGCAGGGTTAAACTGCTAGGGATAAGAAAGGGCATAAGTTCTTGGAAGGATTTGACACCCCTCTCTTTCCCACTCCCAGCATTCAGGTGTGCCAAGACGTTATAGTTTCTTTTAGATCTGCATAATTAAATGAGTGATGAGGATTTTCTCACCAATATAAAACAAAATTATTTGCTTAAAATAGAGCTGTACCTGCTCCATGTTGTCAGTTGGTGTCAATCCGGAATAACACCACGAAAATCAGGACAGCACGGTGTAACCCCAGCACCAGGATTGGGAAGGGAGCATTAGAGTGACCAGAAGAGAAATGCTGAGGGGGAAGCCCACGCAGTTTTTCTCCCGGTTTAACAGACAGCTGGGGTTCATAGTTGCCAAATTTTGCGAGCAGGCAGTAGATTTACGAGCCCCAGGAGCGCACCCGGCTCCGGCTGCGGAGCTGCGCGGCCGCGGAGCTGGGGGACCGCGGCGGGGCAGGAGCCGCTGCTCCTCGCTGAGCTGCAGGACCGAAACCAAATATAAATGGGGGAAAACAACTATAAAAATTGGGGAAAAGCAAAGAGGAACAAAAGGGAAAGGGAGATTTCGGTCTCATCCCCTAAGTCTGTACTTCTAAAGCGATGAGATTATGCCGGCCCCTGAGCATTGCGGGGCTCGCAGCGGCAACACCTGGGGTGGGAAAGGAGAAGAGTTGGGACAGGAAAACTCTGGGGAGGGGGAATAAAGAGGCAGACGAAAAGGATCCGGCGAGAAATCCTGTAAGGTTACGAAAAAGAGTAACTTGTCCACAGGGTGTCACTCTTGACCCACATTTGGGCCAGCACCAGGCCTGGTCTGTGGCCCCAAGAAATTGGGGATTTTTAGCTCCCCAAGAAGTCTCCAAAAAGGCAAAAGTCTCAAAAAAGGGCAGACTGGCACCTCGGGTGTGCTGGCCAGGACAGTCACCTGCCTGCTCCTGACCCTGCTTGCCCACCTGGCTGCCCTCCACCTTGCCTTGCCTTTTCAAAGAACAGTTTGAACAGTGTCTGCCTTAGGCCAGGCTCACAGCCCACCATGGAAAAGGGGATGAGAAGTGGAAGAAACCACTCTTCTGCACAGCCAAACTCTTTCTCACCATTCTTGCACAAACTCCTGCCATTCCCCTTCAGTGTTTTGGGAGTGTTTTAGCTTCGCATGAAATTCCCCTATCATCCCATACTGTTAGTCTGCTCCTTCACTGCAGGAAACCTCCTGTTTCTCAGGCACTTCCTCATGGAAGATGCTGCATTACAGCTTTATGGTGAGCCCCAAAACAGGATAAATCAAGTGCTGATAACCCCTTGCTTTTGGTAGCTGTAACTCAGCAGAGATTAAAGGGGTTCTTAAGTTAAGGAGAAGCCCTATGAGTTCCCACCATGTTTTCTGCATTGAGCTGTAGGCTTCTGCAGCCATGAGGGCAAAGCTGGGGGTTGCCTGAAAGCAGGGAGAGCCTTGACCTTTGGTGGGATGTAGTGCAGAGGCCAGGCAAGGCAGGATTGCCTGCCTGCCTGCATTACCTGTACCAGCTAAGGGCCAGTTGATGCATTCGCCTTCCCAGGACAGGCACAGGGAACTGCAGTCAGTTCAGGCATGGAGGGGCTGCAGGCTGACATGGATGCTGGGGTCAGCAGCACAGCAGCCAAAGTACAGGCTGCAACTTTTATAAAGCATCAGCAGAGCATGAATTATGGTGTGTCCTGCTGGCAAGGTTCCTGGAGCAGAGGACACACCAGCAAGAGTGCTATCTCCTCTTCCAGGGCTGGTTGGGACAGGATTTGTGTGTAGTGTGTACAGCACATAATTCATCAGACTATCACTTACAGAGCATGAGCTCAGCACTGCAGCACTCTCTGACATTTTGAAATATTCTGCTGGGGGCCCAGCAGTTTACAGGGAGCATTGCAAAAGATACATCCCAAAAGGGATGCTGTCCTCCTCCTGCACAAGTCAACCCTCTGTAGGGAGGTGTGCCCCTGAAAAATCCACATCCATTAATCCTACCTGTCTGTCCTCCCTTGTTCGTGCAGTGACTTCACTCTTCTGCCCCAGGACGATATTTGTAAGTGTGCTCAGTAACATTTTAAGCACTTCTCCATTTTCTTTCAGGCCATCCTGGATGTGTCTACCCTGAGCTTTTATGGAAACACCTGCAATATGTAAACGCAAACGTATAAATCTCTGTAATGTGAAAAAACAGCTTCATGAAGCTGTACAAGAATGCAGCCATATGACTGCAAAACTTCATTTATAAGTATCTAAATATAGATCATAGCAAGCAGCAAACCCAGCCTTCAATTTTAAAAGCGAGGGCATAGGGGAGAGCGCAGAGTCAGCACTTCTTAAATAAGAAGTTCTTCTTGTACTAATTCATTTACAGCGGCATCTTCCTTTGACACAGCAAATTTGCATCACCGAATCCTGATCACAGAGACATAAAGATTTTTATGGGAGTCGGAAATAGCCTCCATGCAGGCACTGCTGTGGAAGCACTGCACCACCACCGACCTCTGCGCCCAGACAAGGGCACGCTGCAGTTTTTGCACCAAGTGCTGCACAGGCTTCGCTCCTCCGGGTGCTTTGATCACATCCCATTTCCGTTCCCTGGTTCCAGTTTGCTCAGGTTATTCCCCAGCACCAGGGGCTGTGATTGCCCATGATCCCATTTGGAACATTAGGCCAGAATGTGCAGGCTGAGTGGAGAATGCTGGACACATCTTCTGTTCCATCTGCCCACACCTGCAGCTCAACTGTTTAGGATGATGGGGTTGTCATAGTCTGGATGATATTCCTTTATCAGGAACTATAGTGACAGGATAAGGGAGGGATGGCTTCAAACTGAAAGAGGGAAGGTTTAGGTGAGATGTTAGGAAGAAATTCTTCCCTGTGAGGGTGGTGAGGCCCTGGCAAAGGTAGCCCAGAGAAATGGATGTGTGGATGACACATCCCTGGAAATGTACAAGGCCAGGCTGGTTCAGATGTGGAGCAACCTGTCCTCATGGAACGTTTCCCCCTAGAAGATCTTTAAGGTCCCTTCCAACCCAAACCATGTGAGGATCCTATGATTCTATACCTCACACATCATTGTGTGGCTGTCTACTGCCATTATCTGGGCTGCCAATAGGCATGAAACTTTCTCAAATCATTCTTCTAGCCTTGCAGTTTCCATAGAAATACATTTTAAATTTAGAAAAAGTCAACTGTCCTTTGAAAATCACTGAAAACTCTGCAGAGAGACAGTGGCAAGTGTTCTACCCAACTTCCCCTGGTCAAACAGTGGGGCAGTTTTGCACGATTCAATGATTCTCCATGTTTGCACAAGGAATAACCTCACAAACCCACCTGCCAGGGTTTGAGCAGAGAGCAGAGCAAGAAACTAAGGCTTTGAGAGCCAAAACACTAATAACCTGAAATTAGCCTTGTTCTGGGTTTACAGGAACCACTTCCTAAACCGTGAGGACTGTGTCCAACTCACAGCCAAGACTGGATCCAGCTGCAGGGAACAGGAAGGAGATGTTTGGGGAAATTACTCCGTCCCCCTGGACACCTACCCCAGTGCAGGAGCGGTTGTGAGAAAAGCTTGAGACAGACCCAACAGGGAAGCACTTTTCCAACCTGAATCCTCACCTGGGAAAGCACTGCTGTTTAGGAATGGGATTTCGGTCTTATAGCATCAACAGGACTTAAGCAGATGCTTGAATGAATCCCTACATCTAAATCACCACAGAGACTGCTCTGCAAATTCCTAAACATTTTCCACTGGAATAATCAGAAGATCACACATTTTCTAAATATTGCATAAGTTGGCTAGTTGCTTGAATTTAAAATTTTGGGGCAAGGATCTGTGTCATTATCAACAAAATCTGAAATTATTATAGAACATTTTTCACACTCCCTTTCTTACTCACTGATTTCCTATTTAATAAACATAAAGAACATTAACTGGTATTTGTTTTCAGCCAAATGTTGAAGCACTGAGATTTTCTTACAGAAGAAAAATCAAGTCACAACTGTTTATGTTGGATGGGACATAAAATGGAACACTGTGATGTTCTCAGATCAGGGCATCCAGCTGAAGCTGCTGGACTTTGGCACACTGGCGTGATCCCAGAACACAGTGCTGCATTTTGATTACCCCCATCAGATTTTTCCATAGTAAATTTGAGATTTCCATGTGGAAACTTCCTTTTTCTTCAATTAAAAAATCCCTACCACCCAGAAATCTGCTCTACACATCATGCACTAGGCTGAAGAGCCAGTACATGACCAAAGAACACCCACCACAACCATTCTACATTTTATCTATTAAAAATACATCTGTATTAGCAGCAGTTTTCTGCGCTCATGTCTGTGCTCCCTAGTGCTATCTAATGTGTTTAAAAGCACGTTCTGCCATGGTGTTTGGCAAAAATCCCAGCAGGACAACCACAACTGCCCCACTCACACAATCATGGGGCAGGCAAGAAGCAAAGGTGCCCTCAGATGGGAGGAGATGACAGAGGTCTGCCAAGAACTGGCCAGACAACAAAAGCAGGGGACAAAGCAGCTCTTCCTCCCAACCAAAAAGTGTGAGCAGAGGCTGTTACACCCCCTGAACTCCAGCAATGGAGGAGGCTGCAGCTACTTCATGCTCCAAAGCCCAGCTTCTTGCAGCCACCCAGCACACAGGGGCAACACATTAATTATAAACACATACATATCTCCAAGAATGACCTGGTAACTGTAAAAAAGTACTTACATTATGATACTTTACTACTGCTTTTGTTGGACTCACTCTGCAGGTACAAAGTGGTTGCTAAGGAAAACCAATCTCTTGGTTTTGCCACGAGCAATTTAACTCGGGTTGCCAACACGACGGTTACGCAGGGCCAAGGCTAACACTGGCACCCAACCATATTATCCATCTCTCAGTTGTGGCTCCCCAGTAATGAATCCTCTGCCTCATATTACATATCCACAAGCTCAGGAAACAAATGGCACCAGAAACCCAACTGTGCTACAGGAAGGAAAACCCCAGGAGCAGATACCTTGTGTGGGTTGTGGTTCCTCTCATGTGATTCCTGGTTTTGATGAAAAGGCAGAGCTGGCTCTCGTTTTGCTCCATGGGGAAGGTTTGTGGATGAGTACCTTTGCCACCCACAGGTTTTGTGTACACCTTGCTTTTCTCACTCCTCAGATTTGATTTTCTTGTGGCTGCTCAACACCTGACTGCAGCACTGCAACAGTCTTGGGCACCATAAAATCTGGAGCAAGAATCCACTGACAACTTTGGAATCACTTTTTAGGCTGCAGGATTTAATCCATGGTACACAGGGGGATCTCCTTGCCATGGGACTGTGTTCAGTGCTCTCTGCCATTTGACTCACCCATCTCTGATCCACAGAAAACACAAACTGTGGTTATTTACAACACTAGAAATGATGAGGCAGATCACGGGTCACTTGCTCCTCATCTGAGGCACAAAAACACAGGCAAAAGCTCCTTAGTGTTCTCATCTGTCCCACTGCTGCATGTTAAAAACACTGTCAGGAAACCATATTGAACACTGTTTTCTCAGAATAGGAGAAAGAAAATTACAGGGAATTTGGAACATTTAGACCACATCTAAAACAAGGTAAGAAATAATAGCAGGAGAATCTGCCATTTCCATTCTTTCCCAGCACGTCTGGCCTAGGGATTCCCACCTCCTCCCACTGGGGAAATCACCATGACTTTCCAGTCATGAGGCCAGCACAAAGAGGTGACTATAGGAGTATAGAAGTTCCAGTGCCAGTAGTGGTCACCAGGGAACTGGTTTGGACTGGGGAGAAACAGAAATAAATCTGTGGTCCCTGTCAGCCCAGAACACAAGGAAATGTCTTTTTCAGGTTTTTCTTCCATCCTGCTCAGGGACATAGGAATAGGAGCAATATTTGTATTTTATTGCCTATCATGGCTTACAAAAGCACAACTAAGGACTTCAAAATTGCAGCCTGCATGGTGCCAGTTTTAGGAATGGTTGTTCATTATCCTTGCCTGGAAAAGTGGTCACATTCCCTTGCCTCTTCCAGCCTTCCCCATGCTGGGAGGTCCTATCACTTTTCAGGATAGGGATACTTACCCAAAAAACTCAGCAAGGCTGGACCCTAATGGGAAACAATGGGAAAATGCTGGGGGTGTGCTATCCCAACTGTCTTACTCTAGAAGGAACAACAACAAGCTATAACCCTGGAGGTGAACCTTAGCCAGCTCCAGATGAACCTTCTCGGCCCTTAAAAACAAAGCAAGGCTCATTAGCCTAAATTAGAGCCATCAACCAGACATTTAGGCTTCAGATCATTGAGAGGTGCTAATGGCAACCTGCAGGCATCCTCCACCCAAACCTCTTTCATATCCTACCTTGAAGCTGCTGTGAATGATGGTTCCAGACCCTCGCCTGTGTTTGCCACTTGTGACAACATTTTCATAAGCATGAGCAAAAGTTCTGTGCAAAACAGTTCTGGACTGTTTCGTTTCAAGTCTGAAAAAAAAATCAAAACAAAAGGGAACTTCAATATTAAAATAACAGGTTTTTTAACAGCTGAGGCAGCTTCTGGCTATTGCCACCTTCTGCAATGGGACAGAGATGTCCCATCCTCTGAGCAAGCAGAGAGCACCTACCCCAAAGCCACCCCACAACCATGAGAATGCACCAAAGATGTGCTCCTCCATTTCAGGTTAAAATTATAGATTTAACTGTATCATATTTTACCACACTTGATTCTTCAACATCCAATCTTTTCCTTATTTTCAACATCCCCACATTTTTCATTTTCTTTCCCCATCACATATTCATTGGATGCTGTACAAACAAGTGTAGATTTAAAGTGTCCCTGTAACATTTTACTTATTCCGTGACTTAATAATAAAAAGAGCACTGAATAGAAAGGCTAGAGTTCAATTTCTGGGCTCTATTGCCACTTGCAAGCTGCACTCTCCCACAGCTCCTTGCTTGAAATACAGCCACCCATTCAGCTTTATGCTGCCTCTGGAGCAATAAAACTGCACTTTGCTGGAAGAATTTTAAATCGTTCTACACCAATGCAGAGATCTTTAAAAAAGAAATCTAAAAATGTAAAAAGTGAGGGTCAAAGCAAAACTCTGGATTTTACCTAGTGGATAAATTTTCCAAGAAAATTTCCCTTTGCTTTCAGAAGTGAAAAGGGCCTTTTTTTTTTTTTTTTTTTTTTTTTTTTTTTTTTTTTTTTTTTTTTTTTTATGGGAATTTTTATTTTAAAAGGCCCCAACAATGTAAAACTTGTAGAATGAGAATTAAAGAAAACTAAAAATCTACCTTATGTGAAAATCTCCATCCCATTGATGCAATTTAGACTGCAGGAGCCTATAACCCAGAGTCTGCTCCTGGGGTTGTGCTCATGTGGGATGTGTGGGCAGTTCTTGAGAGCACTAATGTGGCTGAAGGTGCAGCAGGATGTGACCCCCTGCTCCAAACCAAAGGGAACAACATCAGGTCTGAGCATCTTGCCTGGTGCAGGAGGGTCATTATTTGAAAAGTGTCACAGTGCAACGAGCAAGGGTAAGGAGGGGACTCCCATATCCTGTTGCCTGTGGCTTGGCATTTCTCTGCCAGGTGCTTGTTTTTCTCCATGTTTTCTTTGTCTGCCTTGGATTGAGTGTCCCTGGAGGAGAGCTCACTTCTGCGCAGTGCAAAGCCAGGAGGCCTGGCTGCACCTGGCTTTCTAGGAGGGAAATTAAGCAATTGCAAATTGTTACTCTTATTTTTTGGCAATTTCAATGCCAAAGTTCTGTTTTTCTTCAAAGCTAAAAGGTCAATGATTAATTGAAAACTTGTATTTTCCCAAAATTATGGACTAGGGAAATAATACAGAGGCAGTGAGCCCAATTCCAGTCTGCTTTATACCTTTGTAAAGCTGAAATAGCTCACTCTGTTTGTACCAAGTCTCTGCCTTCTGATTTCTTCTGGCCTATTCCCGAGCTGTTCTGGGGGCTGACTTTCTATGGGTGCAGGTCCTCCCACAATCCATGCATGCATTGCCCTCCCACTTGGACCAGCTAAGCTGGACACCAGCTTTCCACAGCCCTGGAAGCATCTTATCTGGGGTTCAAAAGTCCTTTCAGTTCAGGAGTTGATGTACATGGTGACAGATGGTGTGATTCTTGGGGATGTCCTGTGTAGGGCCAGGACTTGGACTTGATGATCCTTGTGGGCATGTTCCAAATCAGGATATTCTGTGATTCCATGTATGAGATCATGTGCTGATTTAAACCTTCCTGGATTAAGGTGTTGAACCTGTGAGAGATCACAAAAATTTTAGTAGAGAACAGATTTTGCAATCCATTATGGACATTGCTGTGTTTTTATTATTAATGTTGAAAAATAAGATGTTTAGCTAAGCTTACTAATTCCTTGAAACTCAAATCATTTAAGCTGTCTAACCTTGTTCAGGATAATTATTTCTATCCATTATCCATCATGTTAAAAATGACAGCTCTGGGACAAGGAAGCTTTTCAAGCAAATGTTTTAAGACAGTGTTTTAGGTTGCAGGCACTAGCAAATGGTAATTAAATTAGATAAACAATGACTCAGAGTAGCTGTGCAACACTAGAAAGAAAGATGGGAGGTAATGGGGGAAGGAATTTGGCAGCTCAAAGGTCAGAGCAGCTTTTTTGGAACCAAGAATCTGTCCCTCAAGTAAGTACCTTGCCTGAATTCAACAGGATGGAAGGAACTGGTGTCTTTTTACTTTTACAGCTCCAGACAGCATTTGTGTGGGCTTGCTGAGTGTCGTTCTGCCACGGCATGTGGTCCACACTACCTGTGCAAGGCATCCTCTAGACCAGTCTGCCAGCCTTGGTGACATGATCATATTGTCCTCCAACAGCATCCTTTCCCCTGGGTTTGGTCAGCCCTGCAGTTGTGGGTCCAGGCTGAGCACTGGATTGTTGCATTTGGTAGTAGTCTAATGCACTGAATCAAGCCCTTGCAAGAGTAAGGCTCAAAAGTGACCTCCAGGTCTGGGAATTTCCTGATAATTCCTGTGACACGTCCATCCTTAATCTGTACAGGAAGACAGCTAAATACTACTAATACTTAGTGCATCAATCTTGTGTTCTTGCAGTGTGCAATAACATTTTGGAAATCAAAGCACCAAAAAGAAGATTTTCTCCTGAGGACTTGTTGCACTGAAGATCCCAAATCAAATACCTGGGTTTGAGTTTACCCTAAGAGAAGGGGCAAGAACTGAGATCCTCATTTTCACTGAGAAAGAGAGTGGCTTGTTGATGTGAGGGGTTCCTGGTGTCCCACACTGACCCACACCCAGGTCCTGCAGGAGGGTGGGACTCATCCTTTGGAGGAGTTTTGGAGAGGATTTGTTCCACTGCTGCACCTGCGGAGTTTGAATAGGGAGACAGAATTCCATGAGTGCAGCAGGGGTGCCCCTGTATTGGGGTGGGATGAAGGGAAACGGGAAGAAAGTCACACAGCACTTTTAAAACAATTAGTGTTAAAGGAGTATATGGGACACTTATAAGTGTTAAGTCTTTTACATCTTTTAGTCCACAAGAGAGGTTCTTATGCTTGTTCCTGAGGCCTTTTGCCCCCAGCTGCATCAGGAGGCAATTGTTCCTCTGCACTGCTGGCTCAGTCACCATCACCTGTCTGAAGGGAGTGCAGAAGGGAGTGAAGGGTGGCCTGCCTGGTGCCCACAGAGAATGACCAATGCTGACTCCCGCAGTGACTGGGAAGCAAAGGCTTTGGGAATGAGTTGGCAAGTCAGCCAGAGAGCTACAGTTCTCCCAAATGAAACCAGAAACTGCTCAACTATTCTAATCCCTGCACATCTAAGGTCATGCTCCTCCAAGCATTCAGCTGACTTGCCTTTCTTTCTGGAAGCAGCAGTGCTGCAGTCCCCCACCATGCATATCCCTGAGGAAGAGCCGTGGTGCCCTCACCCTCAGCGTCCCTGTGAACTCAGCCAAGTGTTTTATACCACAGAGATACTGATCTGTCCAAACTTTCTTCACCTGCTCTGATCATTTCAGCTCCTTGGGGACACACACCTCCATGCCACTGCCCAACTAATTAGTTGCTTCACTGCCTGCATTCTACAATTCTTCAGTGATGGGTCCCCATCTGACATCTTATGACAACTGATTAGTAAAGTAGGCCATGAGTTTAAGAAATATGTAATTTGGGCACCACTTGTTATTAACTGTTTGCATGCTCTTGTTTGTTTTCTTGTTTTTCAGAAATTGTTACCCAACAATGTAAATAAATATCAAGGGAGGAGAAGAAGTTTGTGACCTGGCAATTCTACAAAACAAGATGCAGTGGATTTTAAGATCATTTCAATAACAAGCCCTGCAGAGGCAATAAGGGAATAGATATCCTTACTGCAACACTATATATTATAGAAGTCTAGATACTAAAGCAAGATCAAAAATTGCTGTCTGTCCTGTAGTCGTGGGCCAGAACAAGATTAAAGCTAATTAATTAACTAGAATTAAGGCAAAACATCCTGTCTTCACCCCAAGTTTCCCCTGCCAACAAAGCAGAAAAGAAACAATAAATAAAATTGAAGATTTAAGTGCGCCGAACACTCCTCTCCAGGTTAAAAGGATGTCAGCAAGCTACGGCACCACAGCGGTTAAATGTTGTTGAAAATTTGACTGCCTTTGGTCTGGGATTTGCTCTCGCTTCAGAGCTGGTCAAACCAATCTTTCCAAAACACTGACTTCTGAACTTTTGCCAGAGGTGCCTCTCTCCGGTGACCAGGCAAACGACATGTTAAACCTGTCAGTTCAGAATAAGCAGAAAAGTGTGCACCCGCCATGGGGAGGGCATTTAAAGGCACAGGGCTTCCTTTGCTGTGTGAGGTGGAGGCCTTGCTTATGTACCTGGAGGCTTAGGAACATTTGGGGAGAGCGATGGGACTCAATTACCAGTAGGCTTTCTCCATCCCAGTGGGGTGGAGAGAGCTACTCCAATTTTAAAATTAATCTTTTCTGAAAGACAAAGCTCTGCCCTTCAGGATGATGCACAATCTAATTTCAGGGAAGCCCAAAAGATAAAGAGTGGGAAAGAATAAAAACCAAGCTGCTACCAAAAAGAAATGAGAGGATAAAACCTTGCAGGTTTTTTGTACACATACAGGCTACCCCTAGCTAAGGATCTCAAGTAATTTCTGGTCTAAGCTACTCTTGACAACATGTTCAGCCTTCCTGATAGTTTTTCAGGAACTGCAACCACTGGTGACACAGGTTGGGATCACACTACTGCAGTAGTTAGTCCAGAATTTATAAGACACAGCAGTCAACAGAAACCACCAACGATCCTGGTTTTAGCACCATGGTTTAGAGGCAGAATCACAGACAACTTGTGCTCCTCTTGAACCAAAGAGTCCCAGTGTAATACAGCAAAGGAGTCTTTCTTTGCTCCTTTGAACAAACACTTCTAAAGAAGTTCCCTCTATTATACATTAGTAAACAAATGTCTGCATGAACCTCTGGTCTCAGATTCAGATAGCTGGACTGCTCTAGCTGGGAAGCTGAACATTTGTTTTGCTATGACCTGTGGTCCAGCCTAGTACAAACTAGACTCACAGCAGACCCACAGCTGAAATGGTTCTGCTGCCACCAACCTGAGGTCTCATCCCATCCATGGAGAAGACAATCCACTCCCATCCATCCATCCATCCATCCATCCATCCATCCATCCATCCATCCATCCTCTCTTTGTTTATACAGTCACTTGGATTGGCATTACCATCTCACCTGCAAGAAGCAACATGGGTCCAGCGCAAAGTCTGAGCCTGCGTCTTCACCCTGGGGCATAAAATCAGCCAAGATGTATCTCCAGCTCTTTCAATATTTATATACAGCTGGGGGTAAGTGGTCTCAGTGCTGGCAAGGCACAGAAAACAAACATCTCTATTTTTCACCATATGCAATCATGCCAGTACCAGGATGAAGTTCCAATGCTGAGTCAAGACATCCTGAGAGTTTCACCACAGGTAGGAGAAGTTGAACTCAAGTAGACATGAGATGTCAGTATGCAGAGGAGAGAATTTGGAGTAGGTGGCCAAAGCACGCATGCATGTTTGAGCTTCTATTAAAAAAAAAAAAAAAAAAAAAAAAAGAGAGAGAGAGAAGAATCTACAAGTACATTCAGCTCTCTCATGGCAGCAATTATCACTTCCAACCATCCCCAGTTGGCTGGGAGACTGCATCCCATCCTGGCAGATACTGACCTGGCCTTAGTTTTTCACACCTTGGTCACTTGGCTGTATTACAGCAAACCGATATACCTGGGCATGAAGCCTGCAACACTTAGGAAAGTCCAAACAGTACAAAATGTTACAGAAAACCTCTTCAGTGACACTCTCTGCCACAAATACATCACAGCTATCCTCAGCTGTCTACAATAGCTTCACAATTTTAATTTGGAGACAAGTTTCAAGTTTTCAAACCTTTTCTTTCCGATGCTCCTTGGCCTGAAGTTAGGATATATAAAAAACGATGTGAAACTATTGGATAAAAACCACGGACAAGAAACATGCTTCTTTGTTGCAGTGCAGACCTTTACAGCAGGTGTAAAGCTTGTCTAAGTCAGAGACTGAACTTTTGCATGAGCATGGTATGAACTTGCTTAATCATAGATGATTGTGTGTGCTGTAAACAGGAGTCATCCCCCTCTCTCAGCCAAGAACACTTGTAATTGCTTGATGAATATGTAGTATAAAAATAAATAAATCAGAAAAGCTCTGGAGGAAGGCACTGAGCTCTCCTCCAGCAGGGATTCAGTTGCAGGTATTGCTCTTATTGGTGTTCCTGGCTCACACAGACCTTCCCCTCACTCAAAACAGATACAAGAAAATGAGTTGCAGGCTGCTGAGACAGTCAGCAAGATGCTGTCAGAGGGAGTTCCCAAATTATCTGTTCTCTGCATGTCTTCTCATTTGTAACCAGAATCTACAGTAAGTCAATTTTTAGTTATTTGAGATGAATAACAACTAGACTGCTACAGTTGTTTAAACCCATTAGGGGTGGTTACATCTCATCACATTCAGATCTCTCTCCTCCCACATCTAAAGGGTTTGAGCAAAAGTCAAACAATCCTGTGTGTAATGTCAGGAAAACTGTGGCTATTAGCAAGATGTAGGTGACTCATAAAAAACACCCTTGTGTTTACATTTTCTTGATTTGTCTGAATAATGCCTATAAAAAAGAGAAGCCTTCACCTTAGATTTCCAAGACCTGGCTGACACTAAGAGGAGGTGAATGCTTTTTTTTCCTAGTAATTTTGGCAGACTCTTAAAGAGAAAGTGCCATTTTTCAGAGAAAGTTGCTTTTATTCAGTGGTAAATGTATGTTTGGTCAGAGTTTTGGCAAACAACTCCAGCTACTTTTTTTGTCCTATGTAAGCCTTTTACGTCATGCCCTAGAAGAAACAACAGCTGTTAATTATTTATCAGCTGATGAGCACTGGCCTGTTAATTGCAAAACATTATAAAATAGATTAGTCAGAAAAGTTCGATATATATGCAAGCAGGGGATTTTGCTCTGCTTTGTATGTGACTTGATTAAATAAGCAATTATGACTCTGCTTAGTTTACAAGAAACACCTTCACAGTGACTTGATCTCAGAAATTCTAACCAGCCACAATCTTCAGGTAAGTTTACTAAAAATTAGAAGATTTTTCAGACATCTAGCTCTTTGTGCCCCTATCACAACTCTAATCCATCTGGGAGAAGAGATCTCTCCAATCTCCAGCATATGCTGCTTTGACCCAGAGTGATTAGAGTTCCTTCGGAAGGGGAAGTGCTAACGAGCAAGGAGAGGACCACAGGATCCAATCTTCTGCCTGCTAAGTCTTAGACTCAACATCATATTCTTGTCATTCAATACTAGTGTTGATTCAATACTAACACTAATTTAGTGTTACATGAGAAGACCACTGTACACAGGTTCCACTGCATTACAGGTCCTACTGGCTTCTTTTTTGGTCTGCTCCAAAGAAAACCTCAATTGACTTTGTACCAATGGAATAAAAGTTTCCAATTTTTCCTGCCGCATCCCTTGTGCCAATGGAGTGTTTCATCCTATTAAATTGGCCCCAGTGTACAACAGTGTCTTTCATATACAAATGGCTACACCAGGGCAAGGAGAAAATATAAACAAAAGGGTTTTTGAGAGGCTGTGCCAGGTGAAGGACCTCTGGGCAGGATTCCCATGCCATTGTTCAGTGCAGGCACTTGGATTCGTGTGAGCATGAGTTAGCATTGAAACAATCTGTTCCAGTTGCCATCACTGCTTCATACCCATCACTTGGCCCCCATCTTCTTGGTGGCCTTCAAACATCACAGATTTGGGGGACGACAAAGATAATCTTGTTTTTTTCACTCTAATCTCTGATGCCTCGTCTCCTTTCCTTTTTAAGAAGGAAGGCGATTTTCTGTGACAAACTCAAACACCCCAAGAGGCCAGCGCTCATCCACTGGCACATGAGGTGGATCTTAAACCAGTGCACATTTGAGTAGGTTAATTGGATTAAACAGAGCCTCACTGATTCACACCAGCTGAGAAGAGACTAGAGGAAGGGATTTGAGAGGATTTAGGAGCTGTCCCAACTGAGGAATGTTTCAAAATTTGGTTCACAGACCAGCAAAGCAGAGAACAGACCGGCACTATGTGCATCAAGATTAAAAACAGCCCCAATGGTGGTAAGACCAGGATTTTGTCCTATTTGCTGGACTTCCTGTGCCAGTTACAAACCACTCCATATTCCAGCATCCAAATTGCTGGAAAGAGCAAGAAATCTCATGCTCTTGCAGCTTCTTGCAGTGCTCACTAGAGAAACTTCTCCCACTTCCATTGCATTTTGGTACTACAACACTGTGGGTCAGCAACATCCAAAGAAAACCTTTTAAGCTCTGAAAGTCATACCAAGCCATACCCAGCTCCAAAGAAAACACGAAAAACCCAAACCAGATGCACACAAGCTTGGTCTTAAGAAACAGGGAAGGGTGGAGACAGTGTGCTTGTTGCTTTTTACTCTAAATAGCAACAGGAAGCCCTACAAAACCCTGAATTAAAAAGGAAATAAACTTTCAGTGCAGGCTGTGGGACCAACAGTTTACACAGGAAGGCAATATTCATGTTTAACAGTCTGAAAATGAGACAGGTTTACACCACACAGAAAATAAACTAAATCCTTGGAACAACCATCCTGGAAGGTTTCAGCTCCAAGTCAGACCAACGTTTCAGCATACAATGAAGGTGTGACTGCAGGGAGGCCAAAGATCCTCCAGCTGGGACCCAAGGGCTGGGAAACAGGGGCCAAGTCCATCCCTCTCACCACGAAGCCAAGGTCAGCTTTGACTGAACAAAGGATGCTGGAAGGGGGCCATAATTCACAAAATCATTTAAATGGTTAAATGGCCTACACATGTGGTAGAGTGCTCTTGGAGTGACAAATTTAGAGTGCTGTATGCTGTTTAAATAATAAATGATGTATTTTTTTCTTTTCTTTTTTTTTACAGGACTTGTACAGCCTGTAAAGTGTCTTCAAGTATAGAAAATCCCAATTGCTCTAAGTCTCAAATCACCCTGACCACTGGGCTTTGGCCAGTTAAACCAGAGCAGAACTGGGACAAAAATGAAAGTGCATTTACAAAAATATCAACCACCTTCACCAATATCTACCATTTAGACAGCCCTAAACTCTTTCCTAACGGCATCTGATCTAAGAGGGGCTTGAACTCTGGTTTCATAGGTACTGCTTGGATCTCTGAATGCTCCTCATGTTCTTAATCACGTCTGCTCCAGAGATGAGGCTATGAATAATTAACTATGCCTCCAACATTACAGTCATAGATTATGGTGGTGGTGACTTGTGGACTGCCATGCGCAGCATAAACCATTTAGGAAACTCTGTTATCCACTTTCCCTTTATATTTGTCTTGCAATCACTTACCGCTTAAAAGGGTAAATCTTTCATAGCTTTAATTAAAGCATTTAAAATAATTTACACTGAAATTGTATGTGCTTGGGTCTGTCAAAATTGATGCTTTAATAACATGTCATCCCTTTTTTCGATTGCCCTGAAATCTGTTAAAATTACCACTAATCTAATTGGGAACAAAGTTGTCAAATGCATGCAGCTCTGACAGTTTGTCTTTCTGCAAACTGCCGACAGATTGCAAGTTACGCATGTGTTGAGCAGATGGGTAAGTTAAAAGGAACACAAAAAAAAGCAATTTATTAAATCACCTGGAACCAGCAGCTCCATTCCAAAAATAGTGAGAATGAAATATAGCAAGAGCTAGGAGAGTTGGCACTGGAATATGCCAGAAGGTACCAGTTACAAAACAAGATAAACATTTTGAGAAGCCTCAGCTGTGTTGCAGAATAATGAGGCGTTATTTAACCCGATATAGATTACCAGCAGAAATTAATTTAGGGTGCAGGGTTTTGTGAGAGTGTGTGAGTGTGTGAGTGTGTGAGTGTGTGTGAGTGTGGGGTTTTTTTTAAGGATTTTTTTTAAATCCCTGTGTTTTAACTCCTTCATGTCTGAAAGACAAGTTCCCCATCTCTTTTCCTGAATCCCAGTCCTCCTGCAGAGCTGTTGGACCCACTGTACACTCCTGTGGTGTAGGCAGCCAGTGTGTGCCCTCTCCTTTGGCTTCATCTTACATCCTCCTTTTCACAGGCATCTCCCTCATATCTGAGAGAGGTCAAGGTTGCATGATCCTTGGACACAACTTGGCCACTGACACCCTTGGACTATTCAGTCCCCTACCTGCCCATAAATTCAATTTTTTGGAAGGAATTGTGAAGAGGAGAGAGGCAGAGATGGCCCCCTGCAGGGACAACTGGCCCATCCACTCAAGTTCTACCCTTCACAATCCATTCCTTGGTCCTGCTGCTGCTCCTCTGCTCTCTGCCCATTCCCCATGCCCCCAGCTCTCTGCCCCCACTAGCAGCAGGAAATGGAGACACCCTCCGTGGTCATCACATGGGTCCAGCCCTCCCCACAATGTCCCCCTGCCCTGGGGACACACAGTGGGCTGTCTTTATACAGAAAAAAACAGACTTCATTCTTGGTTGCTCTGTAAGCACTACTCTGCTCAGCAGCATTTATTATTAAAGAACAAGACCAAGATTAAAACTAGTGCAGAAGCACTGGATGAGCACAATGCACCCACTGAGACCAGCACGGAGGACACTGGGAGGAAGATGCTTGTGTGCTTCCCCTGGTTCAGTGCCAGCTCAGAGGGAGGGATGAGGGCACGAGGCTTCCCTGGTTCATGGTGATTTTTGGTGGAAGCCCTGTGATTGGGGATGCTGTGAACACGGAGAGACTGCTGTGCCTTGGGGCCCTGCGCTCCCATGCACAGCTTTGCCAAAAGACCCAAACCAAATCCTACCCACGGCAGCCAGGTGGGCAAAAAAGAGAGAGAACAAACAAGTTCTGAGACACAACAACAGCTTGAATCAATGGAATATTTCCCACTGCCACAAAAAAAAAAAAAAAAGAGATGAGCTCCTATGACCACAAAGTACATTAGGAAAGAGACTCTCTCAGCAACTTTATGAACTAACTTTATAAGCCAGAGTTTAAATGGCTACGGCATCATTTCAGCAAATGGAGATATCCTGATTTAAACCAGCTGAAAAACCAGCCCATAACACAAGGCAATAGGTACCCCTTCCCAGTGAGCAGGGAGCTGGGGCCATTTCATGATGTGTTCAGGGAGGAGAGAAGACCATAAAAAGAATTGCAAACGGGAGGTTACAAGCAGAATTGCTTCTCCCTTCCTTTTTTTATTTTTTCCTTTTAACTAAGGAATAAGCATTTTGACCCCTTCTTTCCCATCTAAAACTCAAGGAGGAAAGTCTACCCAATTTCTACAGTTTAAAGACGTCCTAACATAATGGTGTGAAGATGGATGAGCCATTCTTCTGCAAAAGTAATGGTATTCCTTGTATAAAATTAAAATTTTTAAGTCTCAATGAACAAGAAAGATGGAAATCTAGCCCTAGGTAACATTACTGCACTCAACATGACACCAGGCAAAGTATGATCCTTAATGCAAGATTAAAAGGATGTGGCACAAACCAGCTAAGAAGCACGATGGGCCTGGTGCTCGAATGGTCTCCCAGTAGTTTAAATTGTCACTAACCCTATGAAGACAAATTAAAGTATCCAAGAGGAGTGAAAATATTTGAGATATTTCGAGCAAGGCTGGGTCAGCCCCTGCATTCCTGAGCTCCCGCACAGAGCAGGGATGGAGGCAGAAGGTGCTATTAAACAACACTTCTGCCTAAACGTCCAAAAACCAGAGCTTTTCTGATCCCTGCCTGGCTGCCTCCCCACAGCTGGTCTGTGGCAACCATCACTGGGAAACCACATCTCTGCCTTGTCCCAGGGTCCTTCTCTGGAGCTCCTTTCCTCTCCTTTGCCCCCCTCTTTGTGCAGTGTGTGGGGGCCACAGATGTTGGCCCTCACTTTACTTTTTCCTTTCACTGCAATTTAAGTGGACATTTTTTTCCCCCTCTCATATCCAAGCGGGTCATCATTTAGAGTCTGTGATTTATTTAATGGTGGTTTTAACCCCACTTAGAAATAGGCTGCTTTCATGATTTATTGATTCCTTCTTCCCCTTGTTAATTTGACTCATTTCTTAGAAAATTATTCATAGTTAATCATGGTAAGAATAAAATTAGTTATAGTGCCCACTTTGCTGCAAAGGGAGCGTAAATAACTTTTAAAGCAAATCGGAAAGAAAAACATGTTAAAGGAAAAAAAAGAAGAAAAAAAGAAGAAGCCAGAAGAATATAAAAAAATGATGATCATCCGAAGGGGGCAGTAAATTAAACCTCTCCACTGTTACTGGTTGGAGGAAGGCACAAATTTACATTCCACAGGAGCACAGCTTTTACAGCAGGCTCTCCTCAATTGAATTTGCCATGTCTTCTGGGAAACACACCATTTGGAAGATAAAATCTCCCACCACTCCACCACCACTGCCACCATTCAGAAGATTAGAAAACCCCGCCAACTCTGTTGTGTGCCTTTTGTGCCCACTAGAGGAATGTAAAACCATTATATTTAAGTATCATAATGGCCAACATATGCTTTTTCTTAGAAATGACACCACCATCTGGATTAAGTTCTCCTGATCATTTCAGACAATGTTACGATTATTATTTTTTTTCCCCTTCAGGAGAATGAACTGCCCAGAAAGCAGCAACAGTCACAGATGGGGAATTCTTCCTTTTCCTTTTCCACCGCTGGCATCTTTGAGAAACGTGGTAAATTCTTTATATGTACTTAAATTGTTTGATTTCACTTGCTAATTGGTATGAAAGCCTACCTGGTTACACCCTATTCCTAAGCCTGTGAGACTCCTATTGCCTTTGGCCATACAACTTCACCATTACAGTTAATAAAGTATGTAATTGCTGTAATGATAAAATTACATCGTGTTACCGTTTGCAGCAGCCTCTTCCCCACAACCACATCAGTCATTAAATATTGCACCAACTGGTACGGGGAGAAGGAGAGGCAGACTTAACCCTTCCCTGGATGAGGGATTTCAGCACACTGGTGTGCAAAGGGGAGGTGTTCTCACCTGAGTGCCTCCTTACCGGCCCCATGGCTATTGTCGTGGACGTCGGAGACCTTCTGGGCCACCACATCCAACTGGCTGTAACTGGAAATGGGCACGCCGGGATAATTGATGTGCTCAATCTGACCATGCACAGGTGGCAGGGAGACGGCATACAGCAGCTTCTCGGGTTTGCTAGTGCCATCTGTTGCCACAGGAACATCTGTCGTCAAGGTCACCCTGTCACCCTCTGTTAAAGTTACAGGTTTGGCGAGTAGAACAATGTCACCTAAAAAAATGAAACCAGTAAAAGGGGAAACCAACATGAGAGAAATTGAAAAGGGGAATATTCATTTTTACATCCCAGGCCAGGAGAGAATAGAGTAAAAGTGTTCAGGGCAAGGAGAAGAGCGTTATCAAAATGGGCTGGGAAAATATTTTTGCTTTAGGTTTTAGAGGCAGACAGGACATTTAAAACAGAATAAGCTCCAGAGCCATCTTGTTTGTTTTCAAATGTGCCCCACAGAGAGTCTCACTTTAGGGCCGATGCTAAATGGAATCACAAGATTTTAATCTGACCTCAGCCTGGGTGAGTTTATAGAGAAGCCCATGTTTTTATGTGGCTGTGTGATTTGTCCAAAATGTCGAAGCCAGCTTTGATTTTCTGTTTGGGCAGAGAGAATGACCCAGTTGTTTAGAAAGAACAATTATGTTAATAGATCCAAACGAGCCAATGGACAGGGCGCGTTAATGAACTAAGCGTTAAGCACAAACACTGTGTTTTAAGCCGATAGTGCTGCTGTAACCTCAGCAACAGAGGTTTGACTCCATCAGATTTATTTATGAGGAGCTCCACTGCATCGGCCAAGGGCCAGGGCAATTCTCACTAGCACAAAGGAGTAGCCCCAGAAAATTGAGGTTGCTGGAAAGATGAACTGGTCTTCTCAGAAGAGGGGTAGCAATGATTTACCTCGTCATATCCACTTCATCCTTTTCTATCACAGCCTTACTTGTTTTTAAAAACATATCTAAATCAGCGTGGCAGCACAGGGGTTGATCTGCCAAAGGCAGAAGCAGAGACAAGTTTTTATCAGAGGATATTCTCTTGCAAGAGCAAGAGAATAACGTCAATCAGTTTCCATTGCTGTCAGTCAACCTGCTGATGACAATATACAATAGTGGCATTTCTAGCCTGGGCTCCAAGGGAGCTTTTTTTCTGTTTCTTGTCTATTATGTTGCCAACTGACTTTTAAAAACAACAGGTTCCTTATTAAGTGGAGAAGGCTGCCAGCAACATTTGAGTATAGTGGTTATCAGGGCTTGGGGGGATTTAAAATTTTATTTCCACAACAAAATGTACATCAATTTCCATGCTTTTGGCCCCATTTGATGGCTCATCTTTGCTATTAACTCCACTTCCCCATGCAGCTAGCAGGGCAAATGAAAAGTGTGGCTGAGACTTGACACATTCAAGAAGTGACTGTTATCTGAGGAAATTAGTCGAAGACATCTGAGTCATTCAAAATATAAATACAATTAGCTAGATTACCTTCATATAACAAAAACTGTAATTCTGTTTGAGAAAAAGCAACAAAAAGGAAAATAACCAACCCCTTTGCCAGCACAAGCAACATTATCAGAACTCACCAGTCTTGGAGCATTTAGACAAATTGTTTGGGCTGTGTTGGAGAAGAAATTGGGTGTTTTTTACTTTTTGGTTGCACCTTTGAACTACCCTAAATTTGTATGAAATCTCACTGAATGGGGAGTCCTTTTCAGACTGTTTCCAAAAGTAATCTGAGATCAAGGAGTGCAGCAAGAGGACCTGAGAAGGCAAAGGACAAGTCAACCCTGTAGGAAGCAGCCAGAAATGCAGGACATTGACTTGCTGTACAATCTGCCCAAGGGTTACAGAAACCCACAGTCAAGCTCAGGCTGATTAAGTAGATGCAGTACTCATGCTGACTCATTTTCTTTACAAGAAATCCAAACAAATAAAATAAAATAAAGAGGCAACAGTGAAATAGTGAAATAGGCAAGTGCAGGCGATTCAAATTATCTTTGCCTATATGGAAAAAAGGGCCAGGTTTCCTATAGCAGCTTGAAAGTCTTTTTGCCCCAAGCCCCATGCTATAGAGAAGACCCTCCTGATCAGTTCTTTGACCAGCCAGTTATACACTCCCTTTGGTTAACATTGTGGGAAGAATCAGGCTCCTTATGTCCCCAGTTATGAGCCTAAGGATGAAGCTTTCAATCCTTTTCTTAAGTCACAGTGATCCAAGTACAGTTTGGTTACCGTGAAGTAGATATTATTTAAAATAATCACAGAGTCCTAGAATGCTTTGGGTTGGAAGAGGCTTTAAAGACCACCTTGTTCCAACCCCCTGCCGTGGGCAGGGACACCTTTTACCATCCCAGGTTGTTCCAAGCCCTGTCCAGCCTGGCCTTGGACACTTCCAAGGATGGGTCATCCACAGCTTCTCTGGGCAACCTGAGCCAGGGCCACATCACTATCACTTCCTAATATCTAACCCTGCCCTCTGTCAGTGTGAAGCCATTCCCCCTTTAGCTGTCACTCCATGCCTTTGTCAGAATTCCCTCTCCAGCTCTCCTGTAGCCCCTTTAGGTACTGGAAGGCTGCTATGAATAACTTAACAAAAAAGTTTCCTTCCCAGTTTATATCAAGAATTCAGAGAATAAATAAATGCTCATCTACTGGGTAGCCCGATTTTCTTCTTTCTTTCTTTTTTCAGCCCCATACCCATCATGGTCAGATCAAACCCCTCTAAGCCTATGTGACGCATGACAAGAAGACGCGTACATCTGAAGTTGTTCATCTAGCAGCAACATTTGGCCTTAATATGTTCATTTTTTTATAGACTTTAGAAAAAAAGACAAGAAGCACTTTCAGATATAAAGGAAAAAAAAAACCAGACTGCAACTGCTAGGAAGGGTGAAACCCCTCAACCTCAGCAGCTCAAGCGGTCAGCAGCATCCCCCGCACACTCCTCGGGGCCATGCCAGCTCCCTGCCTTGCAAGGCTGGTGAAGCCATTTGGGTTTTTTTTTGATTCACTTGCTTAAATGTTGTAGGCTTGAAAGTTTGACTTGAAATATAACATTAGTGGGTTTGTGGTAAAAGCAGCAGAGAGGATAGGATGACAGGCGGGGCAGAGGGGACTGATTGAAGGCAGGTGTGGAGGAGGAAGATGGGAGGAGGAGAAAGAGGAAAACATGACTGAGTAAGTAAATTCAATGTTATACATATTGAAAAAGAGCACCCATATATAGAGCATGCACCTGTGCTCACTTCTTTTGAACATTGTTTTTTTAGCATGAAACAAGAGACAGGCTTTAAAATTGAGCGACCAAAACAAGGCACAGCATGGCATGCGCTGCTCCCACAAAGGTGGCTGTGGCAGGAGTGCAGGGCAGGTGTTCTCCACGGTGTTTAACTCCCCACTGGAATGTTCTGGGATCTTGTGGGAATAAGAGCCCATGTAGACTTGAAGATGGGCTTGGTTTCTGGCTCCAGGGGATATCTTGTATTTATGTCTGCAGATACACATGCAGAGAGAATAAAATATGGTGGAGATCAATCACAGAATCATAGAATATACTGGGCTGGAAGGGACTCACCAGGATCACCATCATCCAACTCCTGGCCTCATACAGGACAGCCCTAAGATCACACCATATGCCTGAGAGCAACGTCTAAATGTTTCTTGAGCTCTGGCAGACTTTACACTGTGACCACTGTCCTGGGGAGCTTGTCCCAATCCTAACCACCCTCTGAGTGAAAAATATTTTCCTAATACCCAGTCTAAATCTACCCTGACCCAGCTTCATGCCCTCAGGTCCTGTCACTGGGTACTAGAGAGAAGAGACCAGTGCCTGCCCCTGTGCTTCTCCTCATGAGGAAGTTGTGGACAGCTATAAGGTCTGCCCTCTATGTCTCACCTGGTTTGGCCTCTTAAGTACCCTCATCACGTTCATTTTACAACTACACACAGTACAGCCTCCTTCCCTTAACTAAACACATCCTCAAGCAAAAAAAAAAAAAAAAATTGCCCCTTGTAAGGGGAAGGAAATTCCCAGGAAGGAAAATTAAAAATTATGGGACATTATTGACCATATGAAGCTTTAGGGAGGCTGGTGAACCTCTTCCTCTCTCCACACATGCACACACCATCCTAATTCCATACAGTTTTACCTATTCTTTTACTGCATTTTTACTTGATTATACATATTATTGTCTCATTAACTGCAAACCTTTCCAGAGCACTGAAAAGGAGAGAGCATTAAAATACACTGAAAAGTCCTGCAGCTCAATTAACACACACCAGGGGGTTCAAGGGGAGGGGAAGGGGGGGTGGGGGTCAGCTCCAATTATAAAAGGCAAACTTATCTTTTTCTTTTTTTTTTTTTTTTTTGGTAATATCAGCTAATTAGACTTTGACAACCAATTAGCAGATTTTTAGCTTTGCTGAGAATCAAGTTAGCACCGAGAAATGAGAAGGCAAGTAAACCAAACATGCAAAATGCTCCTCTAGTACCACAAACAGGCTGTCCTAAAGAAAAAAAATATGCCCAGGGCCAGATTCTGCTCCTGGATTTATAGCCCTTTCAGCTGGCTGTCACGCCAGTTACTCGCAGGTGTAAATTGAGTGTAGGACTTGGCCTGCAAACTTAAGCTCACCATAACTCATGCAAGCCCACAGCAGAGAAGCACTCTCCACCCTCCTTGCAAGGTTACATTTTAACTTTTAATAACCTTTTTTTTTTTTCCTATTTTTTTCCCCCTACGAACCATGAAGCACCCAGATGATTATTTAGGATTAATGGATTATCAAAAGTGCCAGTTGGCACACTCCTGCTAAAGAGAAAAAAAAAAGGGGGGGGGGGGGGGGGGGGGGAGAGAAGTGTAACAAATGCAGCTGTTTACTAATAAATAAAGCCTCAGCTGTAACAGAAATAAATTAGATGCATTTAATTGGTCGACTGCAAACCTCCTCTCTTTATTACAATGCTGCTTCTTGTTATTTTATGATGTCAGGGTAGATGGCAGACTGACAGAGTGTTTATGAATCACAGTTTGCAGATGGCACTCCTGGTTTTTCGGCAGTTATGAGCACAAGTAGCATGAGGACTCAATAGAGGGTTTTTGCCAGGGAGGACCCCCTGAGAATTAGCCGCCTTCATTTCTCTGGTGCCAATCTCCCCCTGACAGGAGCACTATTTCACAAAACCTACATTCAATAAATTATAGTCGCCTGGCAAGAACTTGGAAATATTTAACACTCGGAGGATACCAGCGTCTCAATTTAATTTCTATTCATTTCCAGAGGACGCCAAGCACTACTTGGAACAGCTCTGGTTTGTGTGCATGCGCATGTGTTTCCCCCCCTCCCCAGCTAAAAAGAAAATATAAAATATAATGGTCTCTGCAGCCAGGAATATCTCACCCTGCCTTCAAAATGACTTTGAGTCTCCTGAGGACTGTTTACGGTCTCGTGCCCTGGTCCTCCCAAGTTGCCCTGCCTAATGACAGCTTTGTAATCCAGTTGGGAAATAATCTCACATGGCTGCACTTGGAGCTCATGAGCTGTAAAACTTCTGGATTGAACTCCTTCACCTGGTCACTTCAGTGAGCTACAAGCAAATGCAATGAGGGATGTGGTCATAATTGTCAACAGATTTGTAAATTTGTGTCATTAGTTATGCGCATAATGGATTTTATTCTAATGAGCTTGTTCATAAGAATGCCAGGAGGACTTGGCCCCTTTGGAGGAAATAAACTACAAACTTTGCCTATGCATTTTAAAACACATCAGTGCCACATAAAGGGGAAAAAGAAATGTTTCCTCTCCTTTGAGTGCACTGCAGTTTTCACTTAGTTGAATCTGATGCAATAAGCAATGGCTCCTTTTACTGCTGTAAACTCATTTCCTACCTTTCCTGGGATTTCTCAGGGATATATAGGCATTTTCAGATGGGGACATGTTTTTTCTATTCATTGAATAAAACTGGAATCTATCGCGACTCTTTGGGCTCAAGATACCAGTGT
Source organism: Motacilla alba alba (assembly GCF_015832195.1). Taxonomy (NCBI): domain Eukaryota; kingdom Metazoa; phylum Chordata; class Aves; order Passeriformes; family Motacillidae; genus Motacilla; species Motacilla alba. Next base: position 3,121,923 of record NC_052023.1, on the reverse strand, counting down.
GGAAATACAAAAGGCAGCCCTTGTCCATACTCTCAAAAATGAAATTTATTCCAGGGCACAATATTGTCAAAGCTGCCACAGCCTGAAAACCATAGCACTTCTCCCTCCAAACCCACCTAGAAATGCTGTGGTGCTCAGGGGGTCAGTCAACAGCACCTGATACATATGGAAGAACAGTAAAACTAAGTATTATTAAATCAGGAGTTTATTGTATCTATTACTATTAAATGTATTCTTACTGAATCTAGTTATAGCATAAGCCTTGTTCTCTAGAGACAAAGAATGAGGCTTCTAGGCTTGCTTTTTGAGGAAATCTACTCCTGCTTTTCTTTGAAATAACCTGGATATTTTTATTGAATGCATGAGCTGAGTGAAGAAGCAGACAAGCCCATGGAAACCTACTGGCACCTTTGCCAAAATGATGTTCTCCGCGTGCCCAGCGGAGCCCTCTTCCCCTGCTCTCCCTCCTCTCTCTCTCTGATCCTGCTTTTCAGCCAACCACACATAAAAATCTCCGGCATGTGCCAAGTACTACAGATGGGTCCATTGTAGCACACCCTAATGTTCATAGCTGACACCCAGGTGTTACAGTTTGTACTTGCTTGCTAGCCAGACGGTGGCTGTGTGCCAAGGGGAAGGCACAAAGCACTTGGATTCCATGCTGAAAAGCTATATAAGAGAGACTTTAGGAGACAGAAGAGCAGGTAAGAGGCTAAGCAAAAGCAAGAGCAGACCCATCCACCAGCAAACACCTCCCTCTGCTGCGCATCCAGCCTCCCGTCCCGTCCCCATAAAGCTCTGATTTATTATTGGATTCCATCCAAGCATCCCTGTTCCCCTGACCTTATGCACTGTCACACCAGCTCATTTCAAACCTACTACTGATCTGCAAGTTATTTTAGGTCTGGCTAACAATGAAGTGATTTATTTAAAAGATGCGGGCAGAGGGAGAATGGGCTGTCCATTTCGGATGTGCTCATCCCACCTGGGTTATGAACACTGCCTGCACAGGGTCTCAATGTGTAAGGAGCAGAGCTCCTGAAATCACACCAACCCTCTGTCTGCATGTATTTGAGTGGCCTGGAGAGTATTAATGAGCCCTTCCTGTTTAATAGCAGCAGCTGGAAAGGGTTAACACCAGTATCCTATTTTCTCTTCCATTTTCCCCTCCCAGGAGCCTACTCCCCTTCCAGCCTAATTTCCTTCAGTTTAATTAATTTTCAGTAATCACAAGTCTAGACACCACAAGCAGCAGCTTCACACCCCAGGTGACACGGTAACGCTTGAAGCGGATGGGCAAAGGGACGCGATATGGTTTCATGCACCAGCCCCCCGCACAGAGCCAGAGATGCCCACGTCTCAGCTAAGCCCTTTTTGCAGAACAAACAATTTTTTGGAGAACAAATGCTTTTAAGGATTCAGGTGCAGGGAGCTTTTCGACCATCTGGCTGGCGGGGGCTCCCCAGCTGTCTGCAGCGGGTGCGTTCGGAGCAGCACGTACAAGCAGGGTCCAACTCTTCGGAGACGTGCCAAACCTGCGACACATGTGGAGAGCAACTGTGCAGCGCTGGCTCACTCCAGAAAGCCTTGGATCAGTGGTGTGTGGGCTATAAAGCCATGCACCATGCGTATGCTGTGGCCCAGGCAGGGTTTCTGGAGGGTTGGCAGCGCTTGCTGACACAATCAGAAGTGCTGGGCCGAAACGCACCTGCAATGTGACCCCACAACTTTCTACTCAGGGCAAATCCAGAGGTTCTCATTTCTTGGATAAAATTTCAGAAAGGAAAAAGAGAAAAGGACAAGAGCAGCTCTGATGGCCCTGAGGAGGTCACCCTTTATTGACCATTTGTATCTGCTACCCATGGCAAAGCAAGAAAAATTACAAGGTGTCAGGAAGGCAAGTTAGGAAATAGTAGCAATATCTTGGAAATACACAGAGATGGATCACTTGAGACATGCACAGGAAGAGCAGGACAGAAGAACAGGGGCATGGTGCCAGTAGAGCATGGAGGAGCAGAAGTGAACAAGACATTGCTTCGTGCATTAAAAACAGCACCTTTTTCAACCCAGAACTATTCAACAAAAGATTGGATGTGGCAGTTAGTGCCGTGGTCTAGTTGGCAAGGTGGTGATAAGTCAAGGTTTTTGACTCAATGATCTCAGAGGTCCTTTTCCAACCGAAATAATTCTGTGATTTGTAAATCCTCAGGCTGAAGCACCTCCTAGAGTTGCCACCATGTATCGGTATTCTATGCATTAATATGGATTATTTTGCATCCTGACACTAGCAGTGACTAATTGCAGTCACTTGCACTATTCCCCACTCATGAGCACTCATGAGCTCCAGAAAACACTTGGTGGTGTTTGAGGGACTTACACATATTGGAAAATAATCCCACAGCATATGAGAATGAATTTGGGATCCAAAGAGAGAGCTAACACCCACCAGCCCTAGTAGCTGCTGCTTACATAGAGGCTCCGGACCAATTTTTAGCCCTATAAAAAGCACACATTTTAAAACACACAAAATTGGACCAACTGATAGCCAGCCAACTTTTGGTATAATCTCTCTTTCAATCTAACGCCAGTAAAGGAAGAAAAAGAATACTAATGAAGACGCTTGACAGAAAGGACAGTTAGTTCATGCATGCATTAGTGAACAGCTATGGTGTGTGAAAAAAAACCTTCCTATCCTTTGGTTGCAGAATATCACTGCTAAAATATTTCCCCACCCTCAGCCCAGTCTGAGATTTAGTACTGGTATTTATTGATCACAGTCCAGAGGACTCTCTTTCCTAGCCCCTTCTGAGGATTTCCACCTTCACCAGGACCAAGCAGGATGAAAGCCAGCCCTTGCTTGGCCCTCCTTCTAAAGCCTGGTCCTTATTAGAGATCATTGCTCACAAATTGCTGGCTTGCAGCAGGGCAATGCTCTGCTGCATCCCCAGCCCTCACAGCTCGTATTTAACTCCCACACAACCTGCGTATTCAGGTTGGGAGCACAAAGCCTACCTCAGAGGGTCACTTCCTTCCTCTTCTGAAATGAATGACTCCACAGATCTGTTGGTTGGGCACAGACATTCCTATGGAGAGAAAGTAAATATTTCACCCTGTTTATGAAGACTGAGAATAATGCCCTGGGCTTCATCGAGCTGGGATCAGGAGCATCCAAGACACTCACAGCACTGTATCATGACCCAGGATGAATGACACCATCCTCATCCACCCCAAAGTCACAGAAGCACAGAATGGCTTGGTTTAGATGGGACATTAAATTCATCTAGTTTCAACTCCCCTGCCATGGGGAGTGACACCCTCCACTAGATCAGGCTGCTTCAAGCCCCATTCAACCTGGCCTTGGACACTTCCAGGGATGGGGCATCCACAGCTTCTCTGGGCTATGTGTCCCAGTGCTTCACCTCCTCACAGGGAAGAATTTCTTCCATATATCTAACCTAAGTTTTCACCCATAACTCCTTGTCCTATCCCCAAATCTCCTGATGAAGAGTACCTTTCTGGCTTCTTTGTAATATTTTCCTGCTTCAGATTATTACGTTGTAGTTACTGAAACGAGACCACTTGACTCCTGAAAGGTTTTGTGTGTGTGTGTGTGTTCCCAGTAAGCAAAGCAAAACAAAATAAATTAAATTCGCAGGACAAAGCACATTAAAATCTATTTGGCTGTAACGAGCTAGATTTACTAATGCACTCAGGATGCCCAAACAAATGGAAGTTCACTTTTCCAGTCACCTTTCTCTCCTCTCATGCACTCCCCCCACCCCTTCCTTTCAGTAGATTATGTGAGACTCATTACTTTTTATTGCTCTGAACAAAAAACATAATCTTACTGTTTCTTACTAATATTAGGCAATGACATAATGCCATTTGCAGAGGTGTCACTGACTTTTACTGGCTTCTGATGGCAGGGCTTTCCACTTTATATTCTGTTTTATGTAAGCCTCCTCAGAATTTATTGACCTCAAAGGATTTCTCAAGTTGCTTAATTATAAAAGGAAGAAGACAGCACAGTGGCTTAGTGAACCAACATAAAAGTCAGCTAAAATGTGTCATTACAGAGAGGGATGGTGGAGGGAGATGTGCAGCAAGAAGCAGTTTCTAGGGTCTGAGCCCAAGAGGCAAAGCTTCCTCTCTGAGTTATTCCCCAGCTGGAATGCTGCAGGGTGAGGCTGAGGATGGCTTCCAGCTTGCCCTGGTGTTGCATAGGTGTGTTGTGTTCACTCCAAGTGAGGCTACGGGCACCTTGAGGCAAAGACAAGGAGGAAATAAGAAAGAAATCCTGCAGGAGACCTTCCAGAGCCACCTCAACACAGGAGAAAGTGTCAGATAAAAACCTGTGTTTGGTCTCGTTGCTTACCCTATCAAGCAAACCAAGTCTCGGACTAAACTACTACCAGAACAAGCCTACTGCTGCAGGAGCTGGCTGGGGATTTCACTCATCCCCAGGAAAAAGGATGAATAAAATCCCTAAAGCTACTGCTGCCTCCAGCTGCAGATCTGGGGACAGTTTGGTCAAGCTCATCCCCTGAAGCATCTTTGGTATCTGATCATGACCCAGTACTGGAAATGGCATTTTGTCAGCTACTTCAGTTTCCAAACCCATATTCCTAGGGAGAAAAAAAAAAAGTAAAAAAAGGAACAGGAAGTGAGGCACTGGTGAAAAAACAAACCAGCACCAGTCACTGCCCATTTAGCAAGGGGGATGTAATGACTTGAGGCAGACTTCCTTGAGCTCAGCATTGCACAGCAGTTACTTGCTTCACACACTCTCTTGTCCAAACTCAAAGCAACATTTCCAACGCCATCCTTTCTCCTCTGGAAGGGAACTAAGAGATTTCTCAAAGTTACTGTGGGAAAAGCACCTTACTAAGGAGAGAGGCTGGAAAAAAAATTAGTCAAGATCACAAATCTGGGTAAAAATAATTAAAATACATGCATGTGCTGCAAGAAAGGCCACTGGCTTCTTTGCATGACCTGCAGCAGGAACAGCGCTGCAGTGTTGGTACAACACCCAGCACAAGGTGAAAGGCAGCAGCCCCTTCTGAGGCTTCTTAGTTCTTAGTTACTTCTAATTTCAAAGTAGTGGAAGAGGCAGCTCAGATTGTTTAAAGATGTTATTTTGGTCTCTCCTACACTGCTTGGTACGCGGCCCGTGACTGTGTCCAAAAGAGGCAGATTTGGCTGGAAAGACTGAATGCTGCTTAGTATTTTCCCTGTTATATTTTCACATCTTGGGGAAAACTGTGGCAGGGAGGGATCTGTACCTAAGCTTTTCTAATTCGTGTGGCCATCACTTACTCGGCACGACACCACAGGTCTCACGTCTCTTGGCAGCAGTACAGGGCTCGCACTTTCATATGGATGAAGTATTTGTGAGCAATTTCTCCGATTTATTAAGCATGAACAGGCTCCTCTTAGCATGGAGCAGATAGAATTTTTTAAAAACATTTCAACAAATCTGCTCCTGTGGGACTGGGACAGAAAGCTTTGCCACGCATGCACATGCGATTTTTTCTTATGTTGCCCTTCAGCCTCACGGGTTTTGATGACACTAAGAATTGGATTTATGGCTTTGTGCAGAAGAAAAGTGGACTTCCAGCTCCATGGCTTGGTGGAAAATGGTAATATGGGCACATTTCCTTCTCTTATGAGAGAGAAGGCTCCATTTGATCCATTGACTGGGAATATATAAACAAGACCTGAGATATGAAGCTCGCCTCTGACGGACTAGAAAACAATGTGGAAATTAAAAGACTAAATAAGGGGTGTCTCCATGGGGTTGCTCTCAGTAGGAAGGAGAGAACATACGGATCCAGGAAAGCTGTTTCCTGTGTGTGAAAATAGAAATGGCAGCGAGGAACCATCCTCAGAAAGTGAAATTGGAAGAAATGGGGGAAAGGAGGTAAAGACATGAAGCATAAGCAAATCAGACTGAGGGAGTAGGCAAAGAGGAGGATGAAGGAGATGACAGAGCTGCAGATCACACCTCGCAAGCAGAGGACCTGGCTGGTGAGGGAAGGGGGAGGCTGGCAGCATTCCCCTGAGCAAAGGGGCTTGAGGGCTCCTCACCCATGAGCTCCTAAAGAAATGCTGGTAGGAAGGAGGGGCACGTGTCCATTTTATAACTTCATGTTGTTTACAACTTCTATGAAATTTTTCAAAATACACACATGATGCTCTGGGAAAGAAGCCAAAGCTGTTTCAAGCTTTGATGCCCCTCTGTGCATGCTATGGGCTGCTGCTCCCCTCCAGAGAGGGGCAACCACAGTGGATTTTTCTGCTTTTCCCTGCAGAAAAGGGGCCTCAGGCACCCAGGCAGAGCAACATGGGTTTTCATATGTTCACTGATTTCTGCCTCAGAAAGAAGGCTTGTACGTTTTTCAAAATTAGAGTTTACTAGGTATTTTATGATCCAACAGGTTTCTTGTGCCCTGAAATTGGGGATTCAAACCTTGCTAGTGGGAAGAGTTGGACCTGGACACAAATTTGAGACAAAAAGTTTGTTTGGCAAGTCCTAAATATTCTTTTGGCATAAGAATAGAAATTATTTTTAGCTCTACAAACTATTTTTGTGAGTCAAGAAAATGTAGTACCATCACCATTCAGTGAAGTTTTAGCCTTGATGGTGCTTCTTTCCCTACAGCCCATGGAGGTCTACATAACACAAGAAGCAAAACCAGTCTTCTATTCTTCTTTTCACAGACTGGATTTGGCATTTCTGGAAGGATTCAGCAGGTGAACATCATTTATTTTGTTTTTCTACTTGTGAATTCTTAAAAGTAGAACCCAGATTAGGCCAAAACATGTGTTACTGCCATGAAGTGAGTGAGACCACATCACCTGCATACCAGTCTTACAAACACCAGTTTTTTAACTTGTTCTTCTGCAGACCAATAAATAAAATGGTCATGACAGGGTTTAGACCTGCTATGCCACTCAAAAACCTGATGATAAACTATTTTATGGTGAAAGGATGTCAGGAGGACTTCACTACTGGAAAAGAGAGAAAATTAATTAATATTACTCTCCATTCCACCTCTTTGAACCTTTATTCCCAGAGATGGCACTCTGGCTCTCTTGAAAGGAGTATGAGCATTAACACTGCCTTCAACTGGTTTTGGACCTTAAATATTAAAAAAACCCCAAACCATGCCATGTTCTTCCCAAGAAGATTCACTGTTAAAAATAGATTAAAGAGAATGGAGAAAACATACAGAAGGGAATCAAGAAAGTGGGAGACAGACATAGAGTGTGAAAAAAGAGCAACTCTGGCCTAACTGAAGACAACCAGAGTTTTGCCACTAACTTAAATATAAACAAGCCTTTGCTCAGAGACCAGAAACCAGCTTTTTCTGCGCGAATGGTTTTTGCTGGATTGCATTGTGTGGCTTGTCACAGTCTTGTACCAGGCAGTCGAGTGCACAGCCTTGTTGTGAACCAGCTTTCAGGGACAACCCATGCAATGGAAGCCAGATCTCCTCTGTAATGTGGGTGGGCTTGGAGATGCTGGTGTTGAGATGAGTTCCTCTCATTTCTTTCTTTCTTTTTTTTCTTTTTAAGTCTTTATGCACCGAATGTCACTTAGATAGCTAACCTGGAAAGATGAGGGATTTCATCGTTGACTGGCATGATGTAGATGTAAAGTGTCCCTTGGACTGTGCGCTTGCCATCTGTCAGCTGCATGGTAAAACTATCCTCTAGGCTTTCTGTGTCATTATGCATGTACAGCAGCATCAGTCCTAAAGGAAAAAGGGGAAAATTAAAATAGAAATCCAGGATTCTCTAAAAACTTAGAACATAGCTATCATATTATTAAAAAAAAAATAAATCCAAAACTAAAGCCAAAAAAGCTTCACAACCCTCTGGAATTTAAGACATTAGTTGTGATCTTTAAACACTACAGAAAGCCCGTCCTGCTTCCACTGAAAGAAATCCTTGCTGCTGATGTGATGCCAATGCCCATGTAAGCTCATACAACCCACAGCCCTAGCAGCACTCAAACTAGGTGCTGCTCCACTGTCAGTGTCCCCCCACAGCTGAGCTTTCCGAGGCTTTCATATTTCTCGTCTCTGGTCTCCCACCTTGTCTCGTAGCTCGGACCCCTCCCAAGGGGTTAAGACTCTGTTTAGCAGCCCTGGGTGGAGGCTTTATTCTTGCTGTGATTCCTGCAAATGCAAGAGCAGAAGCAGCACAGCGGGGCTCTGGAACTCATTCCCAGCTAACTTACGGAGCAGAGAGTGAGCCAAGCTCGGCACACTTTGGAGCAGTCCCCATGGGAGGCCTCAATTGCTAGTCAGATACTGGCAATATCTGCAGTAAATTTGGGGGCACTTAAAAGAGATTCATACATGATGTGTTCTTCAACACATCTGCTTTGCAGGGCTAGAGCGCTCCCTAAATTCCTTATTCCCTGGGCACAAGCACAGCCCTTGTCACCACGGTATCCAAATGCTTCGCACTCGGTCAGTGGCCCTGGCTTGCCAAGCCCTCACTGCAGGAAAACACAGCCGGGCACAAGCCAAATTTAACAAGTAACCTGGAAAGTCAGTGACTGCAAGAAGATTGGAAACAATGCCCCTGGAGACCTGGTGCTGCTTCCTACCCATGAGTGGCTTTTCAACCCATTTTGGGGCAAGGAAATGGGAAAACATTGAATCAAGGTGTTCATGGAATAGGCGTAACTAGCAGTGTTTTCAGGTAAATACATATAGCGAATGCTTGAATATACTGCAGGGGAAATGAAATGGTTTTTTAATTAAAAAGACTACATTAAACCCAAGCAAACTTTCCGTGAAACACCGGAACAAGGCTCCGCTGTGGGGCCGGGTGCAGTGAGCGGCCGCCCCCGGCAGGGGCCCCCCGCGGCCCGCGCAGCCCGCGCTCCCAGACGGCCGGGCCGTGAGGGGACGGGCCCGGTCCCGCCGGCTGTCACCCCGCAGCCCTGAAAACAGTCATTTACTTGGGAAAAACCCTCCAAGATCACCGAATCCCAGTATTCCCCCAGCACTGCCAAGGTCACTATTAAACCACGTCCCCAAACGCCACATCCACGCTGCTTTTAAATGCCTCCAGCGATGGGGATTCCACCACTGTCCTGAGCAGCAGGGCAACCCTTTCCCTGAGGAAATTTGCCCGAATATTCAATCTAAACTTTCCTTGGCACAGTTTGAGGCTGTTTCCTCTTGTCCTGTCTCTTGTTATTTGGGAGCAGAGCCCGACTCCCCTAGCTGTCCCCTCCTGTCAGGGATTTGTGCAGAGCCACAAGGGCCCCCCGGAGCCTCCTTTTCTCCAGGCTGAGCCCCTTCCCAGCTCCCTCAGCTGCTCTTCATCAAAGGTGCACCAAAAGCAGCTAAACAATACAAGGGTACAAGGAAAGCCAAAGTCATCACTCACACCTTGCTGGAGCTGAGCCAGGGAAAAAGCAGTGAATCATAGAATCCTAGAATGGTTTGGGTCAGAAGGAACTTTAAAGTCTGTCACATTCCACTCTCTGCAGTGTGTGGGGACGCCCTCCACTGGACCAGGTTGCTCCAAGCCCTGTCCAACCCGGCCTTGAACACTTCCAGGGATGGGTCATCCGCAGCTTCTCTGTGCAGCCTGTTCCAGTGCCACACGCTGGTAAGGTACATCACCAGCATCTCCCCCAGTGAGCCATGAGCTGGTGGAGGCTGATGATGGGATACTGAGTGTGCCCATGGTGATGGCAAAGTCTTCAGCATTCAGCATGGTTAGTCCTGTAACGCTCTGGACACCTGCTGCAAGAAAAGTGTCAGAGGAGAGGAAATGCAACTAGGGCAATCATCAAGATTTACGAAAAAAAAGTTAAACAAGAGCTTTTAAAATATAATTATGTGTACATGGGAGACATTTGACCAAAAATCTATCCCAGCAGACCTCTCTGCCTTTTTCATATATTTCAAATATATATTTCAAATATATAATATTTCAATATATTTCATATATTTCAGATATTCTAACTTCCAGTGGAAGCAAGAGTTTGCCTTTTGTTTTCAAAAATCAGTTTCTGGAGGCCAGATGCACAGAGACGGACTCAATCAGCATCCAAACCTGCTGACCCTGCCCTGTCTTTACTGAAAGACATGAGGGGATCCTAAGACAGAAGAACAGATCCCATCATTGCCCTCAGCACATGCTCTGCCACGTGGGTACAAGGCTGCAAAGTCTACAGGTGCCCCCAGATTTGCTTTCTCTCCCTTCACCCAGGGACTGCCACATATCATCGCTAATGAAACCTCCGTTTACATTACTCGGTCCTTTCCCACTCGCAGCATATGCTCACTGGAAAAAAAAACTAAAAAAAATTACTGCTGGTAGCCCCACTGCAGGATCTTTTTTTGCACTTCAAAGTAGTCTATAATGTACGATGGAGCGCCAACGCTTTCATTGACATATAGCTTGTTCACTTGGATGTCATGAGAGAGCACACGAGTGAATCTAAACAGCGCAGCAAGCTAGTTAGATGGCTAATCTGGTGGGTTGCTTTGATTTCATAAATAAATTAGTTTAGTCTTCTGAACAGGGAGAGAAACACAAATCAGTGATCTCAGCAGCACTGCTGCCCTTCATTACCGAGAGGGCCTTGCTCAATTAGAAATGCCATTTGTTTTGATTATGAGGTTTTATGTGAGTAGAACCAAATTTTACCCTAATACGTTGAATAAGGACTTGTATAAAGAACCACAGCCAGAGCTGTTTTCCAGCTGAAATACTGGACACAGGCTGTATGTTAAGGGATGCAGGTAAGGGACTGAGGGCTGGGGGTGCAGACCAGCACCCCCAAGGGTGTCCTGTATTCAGGCTGTGTTAGCACTAATTGCTGCCAGCTCACCGCTGATGGCGTACCAGACACCAGCATGAGTTTTTCTTGGGAATGAACCACAGGATTTTTTTTTTCCTCCCCCCCTTCTGGATGGAAATAGCTCATTAAATATTTAATTTTTCAATTAAAGAGTCACTTTGAAAAAACAAAAGTTAATATTCATCCTTTTAACATGTGGCGGGTTCAGAGCAGCCGTGCTCTTTGCACACATCAGAACCAGAGCTCAGACATGAGCAGAAACTGTTTAAAATGCATCTAAACTGCATGATGCACCAAAAAAAGGCAAAAAAGAGAAGTGCTTCAATCAAAATAAATACAACTTCCATAAAACTTGAACAAAAAAGTAGTGGGTAAAATATTTTTTTAGAAGTGTTTAAAGTGGAGTATTTCAGGTGGTATTTGAAATCATATTTCAACTAAAAGCATCATAAAACCATTAGGCAAGATGGTAAATGCAGTCTTTAGATTCCAAGAAAGATTTTTGTCATTGAATTTGGTCAACAAGAGATTGGCAAAACATTTTCAATCTGATCTTACAAAAAGTCCTTCAAATTTTCACTGTTGTGGTGCAGCCCATTTGCTCTATTGTAGAAGGACAAGTTAGTGATTTGCTCAGTGCTCTGCAATTTCGATTTCAATGCACCATCCCTGAGCCAACTCACACAAATCTTTAACCTCTTTGCATCCCACTTCTTTCTCTGTGGCTGGAGGTGGTGACACTTCTCTTCCTTTTACGGGGACAAATGAAAACTCTGGTGCAGAGGTGACAGGACCACACAGCCCTGTGCCCTTTACTGTGATCCCAACCTCGTGGAACTGGAAGTACAAAATGAAACCACTCTATTATGGGCAGATTAGAACTCCAGAGTTTTGCTGCACATTTTCTGTAGAGCCAGGTTATAGATGCACAGGCAGGAGATCCTTCCACCCATGTGAGTCATTTCCTTGGGTCGTAACATTCCTATTTATGGAACTATTTTAGCACTTCTTAAAAATTGCCTACAATTAATGCAGCTAAAATTGCATGTTCAGCAGGAGGGAAAGCTGTGCCTCGACACAGCTTGGGAGAACCGGAGCCAGCTGAAAGGAATATAATCTCACCTTGAACTTTACGTAAAACAAAGACGCTTCTTCTAGTGATGAAAAAATTCATTGGAAAAAGAGGATGTGACTGGCAGAGAGATGGGTGGGCTTGTTAGCAGAGACAAGTGTGCTTTGAAGCACTGCAGATTTTAAAGATCTATCAGCTAAGATAGCCAGACCCATGCAGGGTCATATATAAAGCGTTTTCTCCAATGCATTTTTCCAACCTCATTGCTCTGCTGAGCTTGCTAAGTTGTATCTCACAATGGCATTTTTTCAAGCAAAACCTACATAATTCTGTGTCACTTGTGTACTAATCTGGGAAGAATTGTTCAAACTTCAAAACAAAAGGGAATTTTGTGTTCATTTGGAGTATGACACCAAGAGGAAGAGGAGGTACCTAGGCTGTGTAATCTCACTGTAATGAAATGTGATTGAGGGTCTGTAAACTGGGCAGATATGGCTCAGAGTTGCAGAGCTTTTGGTTGAATGTTAGGAAGTGACTCAGCAGAGTTTTCTTATACGGACAGTTGTATGGAGGGACCAATTTCAAGCATCCTTTGTCTAGTCATCTCTAGAAGACTCGATATCCTGTCTAGATCTTCGACATCCTGTTCAAGTCAGGATGTCCTGGAAACAGTTCTGCTCCAAATACTGATTGGTTTTTGGGAATATGCTCCCAAAATTTTGTCACAGATGACAGAAAGAGTGCGACAGAGGAATGATTTTTGTGATCACAGGGCACTTGTCCTCAGAATAATCTGGAAACAAAACTTGCATGGGTACAGCAGAGAAAAAACAGCCAAATTTCTTTTTTTTGTTATGTAGATAGCAGTAGTAACAAGGTGGCTGGAACAGAGGGGAATGCCAGAGTGGGAAGCTCTGTAAAGGAGCAAAGCAGATACTCTGGCCTAATACTTGCAAGTTTATCTTATCTCCTCCTCCAGCCTGAGCTGTTGCTGTCCAGGTCCCTGTGGTTTCCTCCAGTCCTGTTGTGTCATATGAGGTATAAAATGCCCCTAGAGGGAGGGATGGATACACAAGTGTTTATTTTGTGCAACAAATCAAGGAAAACAGTTGAAATTTTGATTATAAGACAATGAACATTTGGTAACGTCCTTGACTAAAGTATGGATTTTATACTTTAAAAAAACCCTGCCAAATCAGTTTAAAGAAAAAAGTCAGGAATTTCAGGCTCCTGCCCTCTTGTTCAAGGACAGCCCCAGTTGTCCTTGTGATAAATACAAATAAATTGCTACAGAAATAACATCAGGCTTAAAAATTCTCAGTCAAGTTCCTCGGTATGCTGCAGCAAGGTCGAATCCATGGGGGTAACATATTTTCATTACCTCTTTTGCTGGTGGCCTCTGTTGCTGCAAAGCACTCCAGCATTCTTCCCAACGTCGAGCGCTGCCATTTCAAAGGACATGGCTTGTTCAGGACCAAAATACATGGCAGTTGTTGCCCTTTCCATTTAGGCCTTAAGCCCTGAATCAACGGTAAGAATCCTGGACATGGGAAAATACAGTGCTGACAAATACGTAATTCAATTAAATGGGCTGGCATTGTTTAAGCAATAGCCCTTTCCTCTGATCCATCTCTTTCAGAGCTCTGTGTCTTAATATTATGGCCTACTTGAAACACTCGAGCTCATGAATGGATTAAAGAGGGTTTCATTTGTTTTATTTATTATTTTACTGCTTTGCTTGGCTTTTTGCAAATGGGAGGCACAGGCCTCATTTAGAATTCACTGTAACATGCACATTCTTCCCTCCTCTGTCGAGAGGAGAAGGGGGAAGGAAAACAACAACAAAAAAAGATCGCAACTGTTTGTAAAGTACTAAAACTCTTGGGTAATTCATCATCAACGTTGACTGATTAACAAAAGTGGCTTTAGAGCACAATCATCTCAAAACATGGATAGCATATACATTTACTGCCACAGTAATTTGACAGATTTAAAAAAGGAGGAAGTATTTTACGCAATTTTTTGTTCAAAGTTACATTGGATTATTGAATATTTGCCTTTTTAATTTCAGTCTTTGATTTTAAAGAGCAAATCCATTTATTCTCCCAAATGTGATCTCAGTACTGTAGTATCTCACTGTGATAGCTGTCCATCCCTTGAAATGCATCGATGTTGCATTACATCAACAAGGACTCAAGCTTCCATTTATCTTCAAAAATTTCACAATCCACTGCAGTATATTCTCAGTTGCAATTTCTGCTTTCAAGTTTGGCCACCATGTGCATAGCATTAATTTCTCTGTTCACATGTAATTCATTCAGGGACTTACACCAGCTGAGAACCACATATGGAGGCCCAGATTTACAGAGCTTTTATTTTGTGCCATGGAAGCCTACAAGAAACAATTTTCTATTTGAATATTGAGTGTTTACAGAGGTCTTGTTGTTCACTAGAGACAGGGGATTATGAAATCATATTCTGCAAGAATCCTATCCAAAAAACCCTGACTGTAACATTTATTAACTCCTCTTTGTTTGAGCACTCACAGGGTTCTTACAGGGCGATTGATAATTGCTTCTCCTCTCTCAGAGTTTGTTGTTTGTTACTATTATTTACTGCTTTTTTAAAATGGTTGGTTGAGCTTCAGCTGACCTTTCTCAGCTTCAGCCGAGCTTTCTGTTGTGTCTGACGTTGCAACTTAAAATGACCAAGACATGGCAGCAGAGAGGAGTGGGGGATGTAGGTCTCAAGCAGACCCACACAAGTGCTCTAAAGCTTAGCACTGTTTTGCAGTCAGAAAATTATGTGACGGGTATTTACACCATACAACTCCCCAGCACTGGTGTCTGTACCAGGCAGTGTTTAGTTTTGAGAGTATACTCCTGTTCTGTCACATTTGGGTGAGCTCCAAATGCAGATCTCTAAGACCCTTCTGTGGTGCTCATTTAGGCTTGTTTTGAGACAATAATTACACATATTGAATGACTAATGTCCCACATAATTAATTCTGTAGCTCCTTATTTATCAAAATTTCAAGGGGAGGCAGCATTTTGATGGAAAGCAAGAAATTAGCAGTTAAACCTAACATAGAGAAAAACCCTTGGAGAGATGCTTCAGGGTTCAGGCTACCTGAGAGAGCTGGAGGAGTCCCTGCATACTCCTGTTTGTTTGGAAGGGGAGCTGAGGTGGAGGTTAAGTATCCCCAGCATTCCACAGGCCTCTTCCCCTGTCTCCTGAAGTCACCCCTTCCTGATTGCTACTAGAGGGAGCAGAGCTGGGTGGACATGAGCTCTGGTCTGGAAAGCCCTGCCAGCCTCCCTGGCAAAGGACAGAAAGTGTAAATTGATTTTAATTAGGGATCACTCATGTGGCCTCTGAAGTATCAGTTTAAATCAAACATTAGCAACTGTCAATTTCTTCTTTCACCCAAGACCCAAATCCTGTAAACACAAGGACCGTAACAAATCCCCGAAGCAGGCTTTAGTGCACATATATGGAAAACATACTAAACTATAAATACTCTATACCATATGGCAGTGAGATTATCTAATTTCACTTCATAACTTGTGATAAAATGACCAATCAACTGACGTGCAGAATGAAATGCCCAGCCAAGGATTCAGATACCCTTAAGATGGCTCTGAGGTTTCACTGTATCCCACTGCATCCCTAAAAGTAAGCACGTACCTGTTTCACTGAATGAGTGTGGACACCACAGGAATATGTGCAATGCTGGGTTTGCCTTCAGAGCCAGAGTCTGCCCTCATTTCTCTGCAGCTAAATTAAAGGTGGAGAAGCTGGACTGGGAGGGCACCAGCAGTGCCAGAGGAGAAATTTTGAACTGTCCATTTGTTTCTTTATAGGGAAGAAGCGTCTGGGGCAGATAACACTCTTTCTTCAGCTTTTGCTGAGCCCAGAGGCTCATCATTAAAACTGACAAGCTTTACTGCAATACAGAAAAACAACAATGTGCTCAATATTTACAAACAACAGAACTTCATTGTGTACGTGTTACTAACATACCTTCATCAATTTCTTTCCTCGCTACTAAAAACATTTAATCATTGCACAGGCCACAGCTCTACTGTTCTGCTCCCCACAACTGTACAGGGCTCCTACTTCAGCAGTGAGTTATCACTTCTCAGAAATGAAGGGTCAACTCTTTTAAGACCAAATTCAAAGTTACTGATATGTCCCTGAGTTAGAAGGAAAGGGATTTCATTGTTTGCTGAATTCATGGTGACAAAGAGAGGAACCACCAGGGAGCTATAAAGGTTATCTCTAACAGAATTCCCAAAGTGATCTGCAATGATGCCTGAACATACACATGTTTGGAGGGAACATAGTGGGTATAACCTTCTAGGCACTGGAAGTTAGATGAATCTTGGAGTAATGCAAGAGTTTTAAACCACACCAAGCTTTAAAAAATAGACTAAATCTGAAAGCAGTTTGTTTCAAAGTTGAACCACCAATGTCATCAGCTCAGATTTTGTGGGGGCTTAGCCCCAGAAGCAGAAAGATCCATCAGTCCACAGATTCATTTCCCAGGAGAGTGGTGGAAAATGGCTTTGTTGGCTCATTTAAAATTAGCTTGGGTACAGCAGTTATGAATATACTGTGCAGAAAATTGTGCACTGAATTATAAGCAAATAGGTTGCTATGATTTGATGCTATTTTAATAGCTGGTGATTAACCAAATGAATGCTATTTGGTCTGGCCTGATTTGCCAAATGGTTCCTTTCTTCTACCATCCAGCCAGCTGTAAAGTAGAGCCCCATACAAACAGGCACTATTACCATATTAAACTCTAATAAATTATTTTTTAGAGGAACAGTAGCATATTGTGGGGTATATATCTATCAATTTCAGCATTGATCTTCTTGAGCCAGCTGGGGGAAGAGCATTTTCTAGCAAGCTGTACTCAGGGTTTGCCTTTGATGTGAAGTTAAGATCTTTGAGGTCTTCTTCAAAAACACGGAGACATTTCAATCGGATACATGCTTAATGTTCCTCATTCACCCCAAAAGCACCTGCTGAGACAAACCCACATTAACGTGCCTCTAGTGTGGACAAACCTCTTCCCTGCCTCAGTTATCAAGAATGTGCCATCTGACAAAGCCTACAGCTTGCCCATACTCCCATAGCATCTTGGTTTTCAGCTGGAGGACTGCTGTATTTGGGGATTTGTATTATTAAATTATTTGAAACTGAGCACCTACAAAGGTCAGTGCACTGCTAATGTTTACCTAGAAGTAAAATAGGAATTTCTGGTTTCTTGTCCAGTCCAAAAGAAGTTTATTTTGTGTCCACCATCAGTGTAGGCAGAGATCCTTTCCCAGACGCCTCCATGCTCACTGCAGTGGTGGCCCTGAGAGGTTCATCTTTGCTCTCCAGTGGAGTTTGCTCTAAGGTGAAGGATGTGAGAGCTCTCAGGTCTCAGAGCAGCTGGGGCAAATGAGCTTAGCAAAGATGCTGCTGCCCAGCCCAGCAACAAAGCTTCTGCATTTCTGTAACAGCAGCTACAACAGAGCTCATCCTGCCTTGTATTAACAAACTGGGGAGATGCATTACTGAATCCACTTGATAATTTAATGGCTAAATCTTGTTTTATCTATATTACTTGGACTTTTGCCTTTTTGCTATTTTTTTAGCAT
Source organism: Motacilla alba alba (assembly GCF_015832195.1). NCBI lineage: Eukaryota > Metazoa > Chordata > Aves > Passeriformes > Motacillidae > Motacilla > Motacilla alba. Next base: position 3,104,360 of record NC_052023.1, on the reverse strand, counting down.
GGGTTATTTTTATGAGAGAACAGTAATTGGCACCACAATGCTGACAGAAGTATGTCTCAGGTGTACAGGGCCAATGCCTCGTTGTGTCCCCTCAGGGTGCATTAATTAGCACTGCTGCACTGGCTCCTGTTGCTGCCCAGTTCTAGCTAATGCCAGAGGTTAAACTGTCCCCTGCCTGTGTCACCAATTTAGACTCAGAATAGCTCTTCATATGCACAATGCACATTAGTATTGCTCTAATCAGGGTGCTGATACCAAACAAATACATTTCTGAGTGATATTTCAAAGGTTTGCCTTTGCTCCAGCATTAGTTTTCTTTTAGTTCACTAATTTTTAACTAGTCATTTACTCCTTACTACACCTCTACAAAAAAACCTCCCAAAAAACTAACATTTAATGCAAAAATTTCTACTTCCTTGAAAAATGAATTTTAAAAGATGTTTAAAATAGTTTCTTAACCAGTAATTTTCATATTTGTTGTTAAATTTCTCCAAGTCCTTTACAAATTACTCAGACACTGTGTAAATAATGCCTTAGCATGTATATTGTTCTGTGCAGACAGCTGGGCAACTTCTTGTGTACCTTAAAAAAAAGTCCAGGTTAAAGTGGTTTGCTGAATTGCACAAAACAGGAGAATAATTTTTGTCCTTTTTCCATGAAAGATGAAATGGAGTCATGGAAGGTTTAATGTTGATGTTATCAGAAGACAACCCAAATTGTAGTTTCTTCCAGTTTTTGGGGCTGAATGGCAGAGGCAGTGGTCAATACCACCTTCCTCTGCTTCTGCAGCCAGACAGTGTTTCCTTCTCCCCCAGACAAGCCCCATTCCTGCCTTATCAGAGAAATTTGCATTTCATTTCTCTGTTACACGAGATACTGCATTGTGTGGCTGCACAGAGAGGGGCTTTGTCTCCTCACCAAAGGCAGGGAAATAACCAGCTATTGAAACTGGAAAGGAAGGGAGTAACGTGATGAAATGCCACGTTGCTGGAATGCTTCTGCTCAGGAGTGTGCTGGCACAGATGGAGCAGAGCCTTGTCACCAGTGACCTTGTTCACTCTTCCGCACCAGTTGCATTTTTCCAAGTTCCTTATTCTGACTGCAGCTCCGGACCTTCCCTTCTCTGTGGTATTGCAACTTGCCAGCGCTCATCTCTGAAAGGGAAGCCTTGAGCAAATCATTTAAAAGGAAACAAAATGTATCACAGAGGGAAATTGTAACATGTTGATGTGCCAAATCAAGCTATCTCTGTGTTGTGGCAGCATGATTGTATCACCTGCCCTGCAAAGACTGGCAATTTCACCTGTCTCGTCATTGCAGACAGATGCTCCAGTGCTACCAAACCACAATATTGAATCACCTGGTCCTCTCCAGCAATAAAATCAGCCATTCATAACAGGATTTTCTAAATGTCATCTTTGTAAGAAATTTGGATTAGTTAACTATTTCATAATTTTTGAATCATTAACTACAGTAAACATAAATCCAAATGACAAAACAGATCATGACACACAGAGCATCGGGAGTTTATTGACATCTCCCAAAACCTCAGACACAGCAGCTAAGGGAGCTGCGGAGACTTGCAGTGGCAGAAGAGACACAGTGAATGAGCTGACCAAGGTGGATGTATTTTCTGCTCATTAGCCTGTACTGATGCTTGTGCTGCCTCGACATTATCTGTGTTGACATTTGCAACCTCACCTGACTCACACCACTGCAAAACTTAGTGCTTGCACTGATAAATCCTTTTGGTCCATTTCTATTCTCCTGTACATCCTCTCCCTTCTTTTCCATCGTGCTTGGTGTCTGGGATCTGTGTTTGGCACCGACAGCAAGCCTGGATGATATTTCTTCCTGTTGGGTTGCAGCAGGGGAAGGGTGAGATGCCATCACTGAGAGGTTTGTGACAAGTCCTCAGTTATGAGAACACCAGCAGAGGAAGGGGCTGCAGCCCATGACCCCATCAGCTCTGGCACGCTCCAGTGCTACTGAGCCACCATTCATAATCACCTGTGCTCACCAGGGCACTTCCAGGGCTGCCCTACATCCCTGCGCTGTGCCTCACCTCTGGCAGGTAGCAATGAGTACAAATAGCTCTGAATACACTGACTGAGCAGCCTTGCAGCAGGAGAGCATCTGCACTGGGAGCTCAGCACTTGGCCCCCTGCGCCCTGCCCAGCGAGGCAGGAGACACAACATGTCACACCAAGTCCCCAGTATGCCTCATTTTTGCTCCAAGAGCCTCTTTAAAAGTCAGATTAAAAAGCATCAAGACAGGAGAATTATTCTCTAACATCAAGCCCTTTCTTAACCAGGTAAACTACTTCAGCCTGCAGCATAATCAGAGGCCGTGGGATCACACAAATTGTAATTAACTTGCTGAAGTAGGTCAGGACTGTGTGTATTGCAGTGCAGGGGTACTCTGGCTTTAATGATTTCAAATATTTTGAGAAGCAAACTGAAAACACTTAGTCAAATTAAGTGTTTTCTTTAAGCTGTCAGCATTGCGAGCACTGCCAAGATGAACAGGATAAATTGGATTAGATGCAGTCTATATGCTTCGAATCCTAATGGCAAGGGATCCAAAATGTAAAGTAGTGCACAAAGGCAAAGCAAATATTACATTATTGTCTGTAAAGCAGCAGATCTCAGTTTACTGATTAACCAGATAGTTTGAAAATAGCATGACTCATCTCCAGAGGAGCTGAGGGTTGCTGCTGGCTCCCATGCAACCCAGCTTGTGACAGCATGACAGTCTCTGCCTGCTAAATGATGGGTCTTACAACAGGACCAGCAGCACGATTTGGTTCTACCCAGGGTAAATCCTGTCACTGCAGTCTGGCCTGAAACAATTCAGGCTGAAACACAAGCTTAAAAAATTACATGTAGGTAGTAATTTAGATTAAATTTGAAGGTGAAATCTTGTTACACAAGGTGTCCTCGTGAGTATTGAGCTACTGGTTATCAGCAGGCAGGGATGCAGCTTCCAGGTTACAAACGGGGAGAGCAGTAGGAAGTGGTAGAGGTGGATGAAGATCTTCCTAAAAACAGAAATCAGCCACTGCACCTGTGCCTTTGTCAGAGACAGTGCAGAGGTATCTGCACAGGACATGCCCAAGGGAGGAGCAGAGAGCACCAACCCAGAACTCACACTCAGGTGAACATGCAAACTGATTTGAGAGCTGGCAATAGAGTTAGAAACTAATGCCTTTGGGGGGATTCATTGCTGTGGGAGGGATAATCCCCACAAAGGGAAGGGAGCACCCAGAGCTCAGAGCTGCTCAGAATACTTTTCCTCTACTGGATGGAAACCATCCTTTAATTGCTGGCCTGAATTTTCTCATGGTAGTTTCAATCTTTTTGGATTTTTTGCCAATATTCCCTGTTAGCATAGATAATTTAGGTTTTATTTATTGCCTAGGTTTATTCCCTCAAGATACTTGAGGGTAACTTATCTCCATCTCAGGCTTTGTTTTGCTGAGCCCAATATGCCAAACTCCTGATCATCTCCACGGATAGACCCTCCATTCTTCTGATGATGCTGTTATTTTATCTCTGTGCTTGGTTTGATTTTGTCTTTCTGGATATTCTTGCATGTTTTTTTACAATGAGGGTGGTGAGACCCTGGCATGGGCTGCCCAGAGAAGCTGCCCCAGCTCTGGAAGTGTACAAGGCCAGGTTAGATGGGGCTCTGGGCCACCTGGGCTAGTGGAACGCTGCTCATTGCAGGGTTGTTGGACTAGATGACCTTTAAAGGTCCCTTCCAACCCAAACTGCTCCGTGACTCCATGTCCACATGTCTGCCCAGTACTCTGCAACAGGTAGGACTTAATTCGTACTGGAAATTCATTATTGATTGGAGTTATGAGCACTAAGAACCTCAGAGTTAAGGCTACAGGGTCTCCAGGTTGCCTTGCTTACTCTGTTCCTCATCCACCATCTCCTAAAATAAAGCAGAAGAAACCTGGCCAATATCTTGGAAGATGAGTCTGTGGCAAAATCAGGAATAAATCCCAAATAAGCCATTTACTTCAGCCATATGAACACAAATATCAAACAAGAGTATCTAAAACATCAACAAATTATGATAAGTAGCTAAAACACAGCAGTTGTCATCACCATGTCTGGACAGAATTTTGACAAGTCCTCAGATAAATCTTCTCCATCTCCCTTTTCCACGGTATGTTGGTATTTTGAACAGAAATTCTCAAGTCAAAAGACATACATCAATTTTTAGTTCTAGCAAAACAAAAAAAAAACCAAACTAGACATACAAAGCAGATGCTTTTCGCTAAAGCTTTTTTACATTAAAGTCTATTCTCTTATCACAAAGTTGGTTCAAAAATTTTCTGAACAGCTCTAAACAGTAGCAGTAAAAATGGTTCCCAGTGGAGATAGACTACAGGTGCATTTTACATCTGTTCATCTGGCAGTATACAAATCCTTTAAAAATCATAAAAATCTTTTGTTTAGTTAGGGAGGGCCACCAAGTATTAGAGAGGGATCAGCTTCAAAGTTCAGCTTTAAAAATGCACTGTAGTAAAATGAGAAATAACAGTTATGTAAGGGAAGATGTTCGCCTGTAGGATTCAATCCTATAAACTCAACAGGTCTCAGTGCTGTACCAAAGTGACTTTTTGTCATGTCCCAGATCAACTCCATCTCCAAGGAAATAATAAAAATTGCTCTAAAAAAGCAAAGGGATCTCATGGGATAGATTTTAGAGGATCCAAAAGGGAAAGACCCAACTTCCAGAAATGCTCACTGCAGCAGATCTCAAGGCAGATTTATGTTATTCAACAGCAATTAGGAGGCATCCAATTATAGAAGACCTGGCAATAGGAGGAGTATTCAGAGGGAAATACAGCACTGGCAGTGACTAAAAAGTCCACTCTGCCTATAAGATGAGCAACTTCTTCTGAGAGAAAGAGCAAACCAGCAAGGAAAATGTTTTCCTGCCTCAGAGGATGAGACCACTGGAGGTGGGAGGGGGGAAATTGGTGGAGAAGGAGAGAATCAGGAGTTGAACTTGAAAAAAGATTGATAGGTTCAAGTAGAGCTCTTGTCTATTCCAGTGACTTGAGCAATGATCTAAGTTTGATAATAAATTTGGTATCTGTTCTACAGCTGAGTAATTGCTGTGATAGAGAACTGAATGAACAAAGGTCTGTGCATGGAGATGTCTCCTAATACATCTCCCAAGACATCTCCAGAATACCAACAAACAAGGTGTTCCTTCTTTTACTCCCTTGTATAATGAATGCATTTTACAAGATGATTCTCTTTTAATGATCTTTCATTTCTCCAAGCATGCATGAGAAGAGGAGCAGGGACAAACTGTGTCATGTTCTCCTGTGTATTGTGTTGTGAAGTAAAGCCAGGAAAGTTGCAGAGCAAAGAAATTTCCCAGAAAAATATAACATTTAAATAGTGGGACCACTTAAAAAGCATAATTGGGCAACCTGAGTTGAAAGAACTTATTCCGGGTAATTCAGTGCAGCAGAGGGCTCTAGAGTGTAGCACCAGAAATGTAAATGGTTTGAAATCCCTCCCCAAAACAGACTATTTAGTATTTATTTAGAACATTTGTGCCACAAGTGGTGGCATTATGTCATTGCACAGTTGTGTGTGCAAGCCCAGCAAAACCAAAGTGAGAAAATGGAACCACCTGACTTCCAGACAGGAGCACTTCTGCAACACAAACTCATGAGTTAAAAGTCTCAGACTAAAAGAATACTTATTATGTTTTTAAATTACTGTGAGACTACTAAATGCTGTGTTTGTAGTAATGATCAAGGAAGAAACAGGATTAACATTTAAAAAGAGCAGCTTGTATTCTGATTTTCCATTCTAAATGGGTGCCAAAAGTCACAACTGAAATTAAGACAATCTTTCATTGAACTTACTTTAATAAAGTTTTAAAAATAGTATTAAAGCAGTAACTTTAGGCTAAACTTTTATAGAAAGACCAGTTATTGAATAGGATGATGTGACCCAAAATACTGGTCTTTGAAGGGATAAAAATCAGCTTTTGACAACCATAGCTGCTTCTGCAGCTGCAGGGAGAACATTTTCTTCATGTCAATTTATATTTAATTTCCTTCAGCTCAATAGCTGATTCATTCAAGTTCAGACACTGATGAGGAGTTGAGACACAGGAATGTTTATTTGCTCTGTTGCAAATGATGAGAGCAGACCAGCACTAAAGCACGATCCACTACATCTAAATCCTCCGGGGACAAATTGTAAAAAAAAAATCAGATTGATTAACTCAGGGCATTTTTCCTTTCTTAATAATTTATCAAGTTTTGAAAAACAAGATATTTACCTTTATTTTCTGATACATCCAGCAAACTTCATACAGTTTGAGCTAGCAAATAAAATGCCTTCATAAAACATGTGTTCGTGATTTTCCTTGAATTACAGTTTTCCTCCAAAGAACTCTGTCATGAATCACAAATTAAAGACATCGTCACTTTAACTGGAAAGACCAAGCAGCAAATCCTGAGATGATGCAGGGCAGACAGGGACATGTAGAAGTCCTGATGACAATGGGGAAGGAACAGAGGCTCTCCAGCTTTCGCAGGTACCAGTGATTTAAATTGCAGCCCTTTGCTCTTTGCTTGAACTGGAGTTTGAGTATTTTAATAATATATACTGCAGCAAAGTATGAGATGATTTGATAAAGGGAATATTTTGCTTCCCAGTATCTTCTTTACAGACCTAGAAAGCTTCTTAATATGTATTTAGTTCTATTATTATGTGTAAATACAGTGCTTTACCCACCTGTTTCTCACAAATGGGTACCAAATGTGCTGTCCTGCTGGTGAAAACTGAGACTGAACCTTTCCCAAGCAACACAACTCTGTGCTACAAATGCAGAACAAGTTTTAAAAGACACTATTTAAATCAAATCTGAGACACCTGAAAATTTAAGTAATTTTTGATTCAACTAATTCTCATAAACAAGGAAGGGAAAAAAAAAAAACAGAGAAGGAGGGTTCAAACATTGCCAGTAAGATGAAAAGTCCATCCTACCAGTTTGCACATGGGAGAAATATCTCCAGATTGGAAAATGGAAGCACCATGACTCATGTCCTTTGTGTCACCTCTCGAGTCAGTGCCTGGGGAGCCGCATTCGTCAGCTCCGTGCGACACCTTCAGCTTCCACTGCACGGAGATGCTCAGGGTGATCCTGGCTGATCCTCCCTGCACACACCCATCCCTGCCTGCAATCCCTGCTGCAGCTCTGGGGCTCGCTGCTCACACGTGGAATATGGACAGCACGGGAAGGGAAGGGAAGGGAAGGGAAGGGAAGGGAACTTTATTTCAAGGTGTAAGTGAAAATTAAACAGAAATACTATTTCTCTTTACAGTCTAGCAACAAGCTCCCCCCTGCCCACAAGAGCAGTGTGGGACCTGAGTTACAAACCACTCATCTCACCTGGAGGCACCATATTTAGAGCCATTTATACTCACAGCTTTATTTGATTACCGTGGTCAATCGATCAGTACCTGTTTGTATCTCTGTGGAGTACAAAAGCCTGTCAGGAAGTAGACAGCACACTCATTTCACATCATTAAACATGCTCACCTGTGGTTTCTAGTCATGCTCAATTTTATTTCCAGTCATGTTGAATTTTATTACCTGATTTTTTTTCCTTATCAGCCAAGATGAAGATACTGTATTGTCAAGTGAGAGTCAATTTTCCAGAGAGAATTCCAGTTTTTCATTACATTTTTAGTGTTCATGGATAGCTAAAAAACTAAATAGCTCAGCAAAAGACTGCAACATTTGAGCAAAGTATTTCATGGGATTTAAAACTTAGGTGTTGAATGCTTATGTTGTTGCTTACAACAGTCCATCTGGTCAGTCCATGGTCATCATGGAACACCATGGCTGTACACTCCCACCAGAGAAAGAAAACCTCCTAAGGAAATCAGTGGAGATACAACCTCACCAAATGCCTGAACCCACAGAAAAGAATGTGAACATAAACCATCCACAAAAAACATATTCAAAAGAATCATGTTTCTGTTGTCACCAAAACCCTGGTTTATATTCCTTGTCTAAAATAGATTTTTGCATGAGCTGGAATTGTGCCCTACCACACTCCCCATTCCCTGAGTCCCCAGGTGGTACATTGGAGCAGGGACCACTTTGCAATCCTACAAATGATATCCGAGTTATAAATAGCATTAATTAAAGAATCAGAGTCATGGCATGCAACCAAGCATCACTGATTACTCTGGTCCTGCATGGTCTGCTCAGAGCAAAAACTCCCCTGAATAATCCAGGCTTCAAATACAACCTCTCTGAAGAGGCGCATTAAAAAAATCCCAGCAAGCTGACAGGATTTATGGGAATAACAGCAGGCATTTCTCTGCATGCAGATAATTCCAAAAAGTCTGTAAAGAAAATAATGAGGAAGGGCACCCCCCCCCCCCCCTCCATTTTGTCTACATTCTAACTCCCAATCCTGCAAAGGTTTAGACTGATGGTTCACTTCTGTAAGGGGATCTTTTTAAATTGCTGGGTTCTGCCCCAAATCCTGCAGGCAGCCATTCCTGCTGGCAGATTTCCAGCAGCCCCCATGAAGGGAAGGGTCTGGGCTTTACCGGTGACTGGTCACCAGCTGAAGCTTGGGCCATATGAATGGGGGCCCCTCTGACAGCCTTATTAACACAAATGATTTTTATTCTGCATGCCTGGGTAAGCCATGGGCACATGCCTGCAAGATCAAGGCTTCAGTCATTAATAATTTGGACAATCGCTTCACCTAAAGCCACACTCTGTCTGCACAGAAATCTTTCCGGGAATCTGGTAAAAAGATTGATGAAAATTAAACATCTACTTAGTGAAGCTGAAGTAACCAATATATGATTAATACTTTCCAATTATATTTCAGTACAGTACATTGCTGAGTTTGTTATTACCTGCACTCTTAACACTCCATCTGCAGTGTTAAATCCATCTGTTGCTGAAAATATGACTATATCTTCAAGGGTTTCTGAATCATCACGCTGGTACCTTTTAACATAATTATAATGAAAAGCGATATTCATTATCCAGCGGAAATTAGAAACCTATAAATATGAGGGGAGGGGAGCAAGGGAAGAGCTGAGGTCCAGCATTGCCCACTATCTCAATTGATCATGTTGGCTTCTCTCACTTGAAGTATTGCTCTGGGCTCTGGATTTAGCACCGCCAGTCCCACTGGTTTCACTGACGTTTTGTGAACACCTCTCATGGGGACCTGGTCCCTCAGCTTTTTATGCCAGGTGGAGGTGGGCAAGAGAAGTGACTTCATGACTGGCACCCACATCAGGGTGTGAAGACAGCACAGACCTAAGGGTGTGTCCCATGGCCAAAGCTTCTGGTGGGGAAGGATGTCAAACCTTGGGAATTGCTCCCCTGTCTGAGCAGGAATGTGCTGGACCCTTGGCACTGGGCTGTCACCTGCTGAAATGGCAAGAGAAATGTTCTGGTCGTTCCTGCCTTTGAGAAGGATCTAAAGCAGAGGGTGCTATTTCTAAATACTCAGTGAAATTGTCAGAATAAATGTATCGTATTTTTGTGCATATATCTTAGATGTTAAAGAAACCCCCTCTTTAATACAGCAGCAGCTGGTTTAAATGTGCCTGCAGGTAACAGAAGGCAAAGCTTATGCCACAGTCTTCCCTGAACTCTGCTCCCTCCACTTCCTTCCACTTCCTCTGCCCTGTTAGGATTTGTCATTACAAAACCACAAGTTTCCTTTTTAAACCATTAAAAGAATAATATGAATATTCAGACACCATTACACAGTTATGGATAAGATATAAGTTTCACTTCCCCCCAAATCCCACAGCAGAGGGTCCGTTTTTGAAACTCTGGATAGTAACCAACTATGGAGAATTTTACGGGAAGAACTCAAACTAACTTATCCTAAAAGCCCGCAAACAAAACTCCTTCCACCTTGGCAAGTCCATGCAGATCAATGAAACTGGAGAGAGGAGGTTTATTGACTGTAAAAACTTTCACATCCTCATGGGAGGATGAAGCAGGGTTTTCCTTTGCTGCATCCAGGGGGGACCATTCCACCAGTGCACCTGCCCGCAGTTTGGGCCTGGAGGGGCTTCTCTGGTGCTCAGCAGGTGTGCCTGTGCTGTTGGAATAGGAGTAGTCCTGTCACTTGGTGTGAGAGATGGACAAAAATTACAAGAAAAACAAGGGTACCTGTCTATCTAAGACTGTTGAGTTAGAAGTGAAGCTGCTGTGCCTTCTCAGCAAGAGGCGACTGAGATGCTTTCCTCTGTGCCATCAGAAGCAGGGGATAAGTGAGGTATTACCCCACTGTGGTGGTTTTTGATGCTCGTGGATTTCTGAAATCAAAATCAATCTTTCTCCTATCTGAAAGAAATCCACAGGGTTAATAGCTAGAGGCACACAGCTAAAATGTGATTTTGAGAAAAACAAGAATAAAAAGATGCAGTATTTCTACAGAAGAGAAAATGGGCTCAGGGTTTTAAAAATATCCTTCAGAAAAAAAGCATAGAAATTAAAACTACTGAGCTGACTGAAGAAGCTTCAGTATTCCTTTCCTCTCACAAAGCTTTTATTGCTATTCTTTGGAATATAATTGGTGATAATTTTCTACTTGGAGTCTGACACAAATCTTACAAGCTACTAAAGGTACTTGGAAAACAAAAGAATAGGTTATTTTATTTCTCTTCCTAAACAATTTGCTGTTGGAAACAGTAAAGCCTCTTGAACAACTCCGAGACTTCAACTGCTTGTTTTAATCTCTCAAATAATCCTTTCCTATGGTTGTATTTTCTTCATTACTAGTACCTCTCACTTCTTTTCTGCTTTCCCACTGTTGTGGGCAAATTGGTCTTATGGCAGAGTTTAACCATTTAGCTGAAGAATATAACCTTGAGCATTATAGGCTTTACACAGCACACTCAAAATTCACCCTCCACAAATATTCATTTAATACTGGCAGGAATTTTGCTGATCCTCTTAACCTACCTGGTATTTTAGTATTTGCTAGGACACTTAACAAAGAGTACATGCACACATACAAACCCCAGATGGAATAAATTTGATGAATAATTCGCATTTGTGGGGAAAATGCTTGCCTGGCTCCTTTCAAGGAATGCAGGCATCTTGAATAAGCTTTATGCTCTGACTTTAGCAAGGGCTTGCTTACTCGATGGCACAATACAAATACATTCCAAAACTATAGGAGGAAGTCAGGCAATAAATGTGTGGAAGAATCTTCGGGGCTTATTATTCAGCAAAGGAATTGCCAAACCTGGATTTTTCGAGCAATGCCATGAAAAGATAGAAAGGCAGAAAACACTTAATTGAGTGATCTTTCCTGCCAGATGTGTCAAAGTGCTGGTAGGGAACAGAAACACCAGCAGTGGGTATAGCTCACCATTTTCATTTTTTATGGTGTGAGATCAGAGATGGGGTTTGACTGCTTTGGCACAGAAACTGCCAAGCTCTTACTCTGCAGAGATTCAGGAGTGAGCACAGCTCCTGCTGTTTGCCACGGGGAACCCAGGAGTTTGTGCAGGTCTTTGAATTACGAGGCTTGTCCATTATCAAAAAAGAAAATTACTCATGTTGCTGGAAAGCGCTGGAGTCCTCACTGGACAGATTTCAGTGAAACACTAAGAAAATCACTGATTTTGGTCTTTTTTTTTGCAAGAATCCTGGAGGAATTCTCCAATCTCTTCATGTGGAATGTTGTTCTCTGCAGTGAGGCTGCACTCCTTAACAGTCAGAAATATAATTGAGAAGGTGATGCTAGACTTCTGCCTTTTTTCTACTTTTGTGTTTGTTTGTTGTATTTTAACTTAAAAATTTAGATTCCAGTAACCATAATTTGTTCTCATGCCTCTCCCAGCACCTTTTTATGAAAGCAGAGCTTTAAAAAAATTATAGTAATAATACTTGGAAATTATATCAAAAGCTTTTCTTGTTTACCTGAAAGATGTCAGGTCTGAAGTAGCAGGACTCGATTTGTTTGGTTGGCTTTTAGGCTGCAAAAATTAGCTTCCACACACTGTAAAAACTTGTCAAAGGGAAAAAGAAATGTTAGATCTTTTCCCTATCACCTTATAAAGTGTAATTCAGCTTGACAGTTTCATATACATGGGAGAAGTGAGAGAAACAAAGCATTAACAGCACACACGAGTTGATTGTCTGGAGATTTGGTCTCTGGAGAGCAGAGCTGACGCCTTGTGATGGTGCAAGTTTCTTTGACAACGAGTTGTGTGTAGTTCCAGGCTCCCTCTGGCTCATGTAACACAAGAGAACAGTCTAAAAGATGGCTGAAAAATGTGGAAATCCAGACTGATCCCACTCTGCTGGTACCAGCTCAGCTCTCAGCTCATCAGTTCATAAAAATTCTCTTTCAAGCATTGTTTTTTTCCAGTGTCCTGAGATTTCTATTAATTTTCTATATTTGCTAAAGTGTTGCAAGAATGAATTGAAACAGCATACCTAAAGAAAAGGAGAAAAATAAAAATTCAATTGGTCTTTTTGCTGTTGCTTTCACCTGTTTTAATACTGGTGAAAATCCAGAGCAAGTCTTGATTTGAATCAAGTAATTTGTGTAAAACAGAAACATTGTGTTTTTACAGAGGAACAGCTTCAACCTTCTCAATCCTGCACACTTTCCTATTATGCAATATTTCTCTGCATGGCTTTCAAATATTTTGAATGCTATGTCATTTAAAAAAAAAAGCCATACTTACATGAGCATCAAAGCTTAGGCAGTTCTTGACTATCAGATAAAATGAATTTAAGTGAGTCATGAAAAGACCTCTTCTTCAGAATGGTGATGGCAGACAAGGCTGTAGAAGAGATTGCTTTGCAAGCATATTGACACAGGGATATCTTAAAAATACAAGATTATCACAGATCCTTTTAGGCACTTGTCTGCTGTTTTTCTTTTCTCCTTTTACTCCTGTATTGATTCAAGCCCCAGATAACCCCTTCCACCTCACCAGGGGACCAATAGCAGTTACGCCTTTTCAGCCATGTGGACAGCTCAGTCCTGCACTCCCAAACATTTGTCAATGAATCACAGGATCATTGCAGCTGGAAAAGATCTTTAAGATCCAGCCCAAGCATGGGCCCAGCACTATTCACTCCATCACAGAGCAGTACCAGGGGACCTCCCCAGGCTGCAGCACCTACTTGGCCCATCTACAGTGGATTCCTTGACAAAATCCAGCACTCGGATTGTTTCAGTCAGAATATAATAATCACTTAATTAAACCCACAAATGAAACATCAATATAGGTGTTTCAGGAAGAACCATCTTCCTGTTTGCAAGCTTGAAGGTGGCATTGCTCACCAGGTTGTCATCTGTTGGTGGGATGGCAATGGGACACCATTGCCTGAGGGAAACCAGTGCTAATGCTTTGCCTCCCATGAAATACTCTTAAAGCAGCCCAGCCCTTGGCTGTGTCTCTCTCTTCGTGCTGGAAATAGGCAACTGCATCCTCCGTGTTTTCAAACTTGAAGCTTTTGCCTCCTGTTATATAAATGCAGAAAGAAAGATACCATGTGCTCTTTCTATCAACACAAATTACCAATAACATTTTCAAATTTAAGTAGATGAGACACACGTCTTCTGTTCCCTGTGTAAAGGCTGGATCCACTTAAAACCAACAGGAGCCTTTTCATTCACTTCAGTGAACTTTAGATCACGTTCCAAAGAAGTGACATGATTATTTTTTCACCCTCAAATATACATTGGTCTGTTCTTAGTAACAAGCCTGAACTCTGCAGATTCTCACTGCAGAAATTTCAAAAGATGTGAAAATCTTATGTTTCTTTCAGAAGAAATTCTATTAATTTTTCTGAGACACATGCAAAAAAGTCAAACCTTGCCTAGGCAGATTATGGGGGTAGAAACAAGAAAAAGTGTGCTTATATTCCGTAAGTGTTGCATTGCATCCCATAGTTGAACTCAGATCTGACACAGCACCTCACACTATGATCCATCCATTCTGGAGACCTTCCACCACCAGGAGCTGGACAGCATTCAGGTTATCATGGGCAGAAATCTGTAGAGGATCAGAGAATCACAGAATCACCAAGGCTGGAGAAGACTCCAAAGTCATCAAGTCAAACCGTCAGCCAAGTACCACCTTGTCAGCTAAACCATACCATGAATTGCTATGAATTGTCTCTCATTTTTTGAACATTTCCAGTTTTGGATGGTGACCTTAGCACTTCCCTGGGGAGCCTGTTCCAAGGTTTAACCACTCTTTCAGTGATGAAATGTTTGCTGATGTGCAGTCTGAACTCTCGCCTGGCACAACGGGAGGCCAGTCCCTCTTGTCCTGTGTATCCTGCACAGCTGAGCACTACTCCACAGCCCAGCCGTATGATACACGTGCATATAAAAACTGAAGGCTGATAATAAGCATTTGCATTGCTCTTCACAAAGAGCCACACAGCAAAATCCAAGATGCCAAATCGTCTCTTGCATCCACTTTAAGTGATTCATTTGGGGAAGGGAGGTTTTATAATGTTTATTTGAGCCTGGAGGAACTATCCTGTTAGCACACCAATAAATGTTGAGTGTAATACCACAACACTTTCCTGTACCAAGGGAATTCTCACAGCGCTTGTGTCTGCAGCAGGCAAGGAAAAGCAACAGCTTTCCCCCCTGAGCCAGCCTGCCTGCCGTGTGCCAGGTCTGCACGAGCCCGGGGTCCTTCCAGAACAATATGTTAACCAGGAAATTGGAACTTTGCAGTAGAAACTTAATCCAAAACCAGAAAGAAACATGAAAATGTGTACAAACAGTTCTCCAACTGGCGTATTTAAAAACACAGTTCTCTTTTTTTGGTGTGTTTTTCATTTTCATTTCTGCGTTTTTCATCCCCCTTATTTTGTGAGCAGGAAAAGGAGCAAGATTAGGGTAACAGTGAAATAGTGGAAAATTTCCAAAAACTGAAAGGCAGAAAAGAGAAAAGCACTTAATTATTGCCCTTTTTTCTCCACCCAAAACCTTCTCAAAGTACATTCACAATTAAAATTTAAGCAGAGGGTATTTATATTTATCAAAAACACACTTTAAAAAATACTGTTGTGTGTAGCACTACCTCTGGAGTACTCATAGCAGAATAGATTTTATGTAAAACATTGATTCTCAATGTTTTAAAGCAAAAGTTTGTAGGAGAAGTATGTGCATGTGAAATATCCACAGGATTTATTTTATCCCAACACCATAAAAATTGTCATTTTGTAACAGACTCACTGCCCAGCCACATTCTTTCAGACTATGTAAGCTGGCTAAAAGACCTCAAGATCACAGTGCATCCTTCTGTTCTCACTCTGAGAGCTAAAATTCTCTTCACTTGTGAAAATGTTGCAAGATTTTTATTTTGCAAGTCATCAAAGAGCACAGAGTATCTTAAAATAAAAACCACCAAAAAAGTCCAGAAAAGGTTCTGCACATACAAGAGTCTCCAGACTTGAGTTTTTCACATCCTGAAATTTTTTTGCGTGTCTAAATTCCTTTTTGCTTAGAGGAGCTAAATGCAAAAAGACTTGGAAGGATGGGCCTTTTAGTGAGAGCTGTAACTTCAGTGTTGCAGCTGGACAGCAGCAGCACAGCGGGGACAAGTGGGAACAAGCCAGGCCCACTGTCATTTACCTCCTGAAATTCCAGACATTTCAACACTTAAAACCCTGTGACCTATAAAATGTTTGCCTTATCTAACCCTCAGAAGCCTTCAGAGTTTCTCCTTCAGCAGTCAGAAGGTTTGGCTATTGCTCAGCAAACAAAAGTACATCTCATTTGCAGTGAAATAACTGCACAAGCAGAATTAGCGCTAACAGAGAAGAGCCAAGTCCAAGGTATATTTTTGAAAACACTCATCAGACTTCAAAGAGCCACAACTCCACTGTCCCAAATGTACCTGCAGATGTATTAACATGCACTCAAAAGCACTGTGAGCTCACACGGTGAAGCAAGACCATATATAAACCTTCAACCCATGTTCCACCCAACCTTGGGAGCTTCGGCCTTCACACTTCCTTTGAAAAATGGGCTGCAACAGGAGAACTGCTCATGAGCACATTATCAGTTGCTTGAAACTCAGCCTAGCAAAACAAGCAAAACAAACACTCCCTGAAAGATTAATGCAGCATTTTCTGACTGGCAAGCTTGCTTTGGATGTAGTACAGCAGTGCTGACTGCAGACAGCCAGGCTCCATTACTTCATAGACCTGTCTCGCAGCAGGAGACACATGGAGTGGCAGGTAGCAATTCTCAGATCACAGAGATCCTGCCGAGTGAGGGATGTCATGGGCTGTGCACTGCCCTCCAAAGGGGTGAGCCACTCCTGCAGCAGGGGGCTAGCAATGTGCAACATTACTTTTTCCCTCTGCTGTTTCTGCATCTTCAGCATCTTGGGCCACGGCCATCAGTGTGCAAGGGTGAGCTGCTGAGCTTCTGAGATGAACATAGACACAAAGGCAGCTTCACATTGTGTTTGTAATACCTCCCTTTATCAGGATATAAGTCCAAACATTTTCTGTTTACAAATGAGAAAGCCCAGTGAATCTTTGCACTCACATTAGCAAGGGTGAGGGAATTCCCAAAGGCAGGCGAGTGCACACGTGTGGGTGTGTGTGTATATATATAGACATCAAGCAACTCTTGGATGCATCAACAAGTTCCTGGGATAATGCTAGAGAATTAACAGTTAAACACAGCAATTACCTTCTGAGCTTTGCCTCAGACAGTCAATAATCTTGTCCCAGTTAATGCAGCTGGCAAAATTCCCATTTGAAAGGGCAGGATTCTCCAGTAAACTCTTGAACAACTGCACAAAGAAAGATGATACACAGGTTAGCATAGATGCATGGAGCAATCCAGTCATGGGTTTCCCAGATTTTGGCACTTTTTAAAAATTGGTTATATCAGCTAAGTGTAGGAAGGCATGTCCTGGATAATAAGCCCTGGAAAACTTTAAAAGTCCAGTTTGTGCTCTTTAATCTGGACAACTGGAATTCTGCATGGGAATGATGCATACACTCTCCACAGGGGAAACAGCCCATAGGGGGTTTTCAAATTCACAAAAGTGACTCTGTGAGTAATTGTGGCTATAGCTACTTCTGATCAAGTCCCAGCTAGACAAAAAGCCCCAATAGCAAGCTAGCCCTTGTCTACTTTTTATAAATAAAATTAATGAAATTCAGACAGGTAATCACAGGCATGTTTTTGGCTAAAAATGGGCAGGGGTTGTGATAGACCCCTATTTCCTTCCTATATCATTTATTCCTGGCAAGGCACTGACAAGACACTGACAAGATTCATGACAAGGTCACAGAAAGTTATTAGGCGGCCAAGTACCAGAAAGCCACAACTTTATTTTCTTTCAAGATCCATTAAACACTCCCACATCAGTTTTTCTTTTGTTTTACCACTATTTTTAAAGACACCTTCAAGATACAAACCAAAGCTAGGTGAGTTGCAAGCTAAGACAAATCCTTGTTAAAAATCTAGGCAATGCTTCTACAACGCTTTCAAGTCAAAAAATAAGCTTATCCAACACTGTTTGTTTTCAAATCTTTCCATCTAGCAGCATTTTTTCAGGTATTCAGGTAGATGCCCCTTCTCCCTGCCACTACTTGACCTGAAGCAGGGAGCAGTGTCTCCAAAGCCATGCTCCATGCAGGCAGACTGTACAGGAAACGAAGGCTGGGATTCTTCTGCCTGCTCTGTCAGATGTGCCAAGCAATTCGTGGAATTCCAGAGGCATTTTTCCAACAGGAGGAATACTTGACTCCAGCTTCCTGGTCTGTACATGAGGAACAAGTATTTCTGTGATAGTCTCCAGTTCAGCAGACCTGAAAGCAGAGGATTTATTACACACAAGATCAAGAAGCCTCTCCTTTGATCATTTATACAGTGAAGAAGGCATTCAGAGCCCAGCTCCAGCACACTCTGAAATATTCCTGGACACAGCCAAGAACAATAACTAAGCACTGGTTGGAGAGCAGATCCTTTGCTGGGGGACATCACAGCAACTTGGTTGTTTTTGGTGGGGAAACAACAGTTTACACAAGCTAAAAATGTAACATGGAGCTCTTCTTTGTAAACCATGCTTTGATACACATCTGGGAGCCAGATAATAAACACTTCAGATAAATCACTGGAAGGTTTAGAGAGCTTTATGTGCTCTCTCAGACTTTCAGTTGAAGAGCAGAGGCCAGAAGTCAGCACTGGTTACACCTCAGTAGCAACTAATCATTATAAATATCAAAGTTGCACTCATTTGGATAATTTGTGGGAGCTTTCTGTTCTGTTTCTGAAGAGCTCTCTTCAGACCTCTGCATCTTTTATTCTCTGGTACTTAGATACTTACACCCCATGCTTGGGTAGGGCTGGATATCCCACTGAGCCTTGAGACATCAATAAAGAACTGCCAGAACATTTCTTTCTCCTGTAAATCAAACTGACAGCTCCATGATGCCCACAGCAAGTTTTCCCCATGACTCAACTCATCATTCAGCCATAGCCTGTCCCAGAACTGGGACAGCACCTGCAAGTTATTGTCACCTTGGAAGGAATCATTCACACAGCCCAAGCACTTGGGGTTTTAAGGTGTAGGGAAGTCCCAGTCAGCAGGAGCTACCCACGGAGATCCATATTGGTCAAGAAGTTTTCTTTGACACTTGTCTGAGGTGTAGTTCTGAAGTGATTTTCTCAAAAGAGTTACCACAGTTCTTAATTAACAACTGAGATTTTTGAGAAGGACATAAAAAATGAAATGGTGGACAACTTCTAACAGGGTGAGCTTTGGAAAACCCTAGGTGACAAAAAATGCAAGGAAAATAATCACCCCCAACTCAGTATTGAAACACAAAAGAGGGCACTCCCTTAAAATTTAAGTCACATTATCACAACTGAGTTCCCACCTCTAAGTTCTCAGACTCGCACTATTTTCATCCAAAAACTGGTCATCCATTGTCAGTATTCTTAACTTCTTTGTGACAATCAAAATTTTTGTTAAAATAAATGGTACTAACAAACTGATAAAGAGAAAAAACATCATTGTTTTTACCAGCCAAATCCAGCACTGTTGTCTCACGAAGCACCTGAAATTTCTCTTACATAAATACTGTAGGCTTGGGCTCATACTAAGACAATCTCAACAACATTTTAAGCTTTAGTAAAATAACTTTCATGTTATAACTTTATTCAGTCATTAAGACAGCAACAATTTAAGATAGGAAATAAAGAGGAAAAAATTGTTTTTGCACAAGTTATTCTATGAAGGACTGGAATATTAATGTTATTGGGTACATGAAACCCTGTGCAACCATGGAAACCATGGCATTGGATCCATTCAGCCTCCAAATCTGAGCTGGGGCCTATGGTTGCTATGAGAGGATATAGCACACACCTCTCAGCAGTTCTGCTTAGAAAGTTCTATTGTGTGTTTGTCTACACTTCATCTCAGCAAAAAGCTATTTGTGGAACCGAGGTTAAGGAGAGGGTTCTGAAATCTGAAAACATACCTTACAGATTAATTTAGGAAATCAGTTGCTCTTTCACAACACTTTAGGGCTTTTTTGTGACAATTTGACTGATATCTTCCCTTGTTCTGAAAAGATAAAAAAAGGATATAGTGAATTTGACTTGGAGAAGTTAGGGATTAATTTATATTCCAGGAGCATATACGTATCCTTTTCAAGCTCATCCTCAGCCCAGACATCCTACAGACAGCCTGCAGGAGTTGGTATAGAAACATGCTGCTGGTTTATGGTTTTTAAAAAAATTTAATTGCAGAATTTTAAGGAAAAATATAAATGTAGATCTTTTGAAACACAATAAACCCAAAACTGTAGTTATTATTTAATCAATTATATTTTCTAGTTGCAAGAGCAATTAGAACACTAGGAACAATAACATGACAAATAAAACCATCTTGATGTACAATAATAAAGCCTAAAAATCAAAGAGAAATTTTCTAAAAGGTTTATGAACTTTCAATTCAGGGAATGCCATCTGTAGCAGGGTGGGGCGGGAGAAAACTTTCCTTGTGGAAAGCATGGAACTCACCTAAACCAACAGCACACTTTTGTTTAAAGTCATTTATTAAGCCTTCAAAGCAGGTGATGATCTCTGCCCCAGCTCCTCTGACAGCAGCTCCCCCCACACCAATTTTCCACACTCAAGGTGCTGTCCTCAGGCCACCTTTTCTCTCTCAGCATCAGAACCCTACCCAAGCCATTCATATTCCAACTTTCTGTGTCACTGTCTCATTTAAAACCACTTTTCCTACCTTGCAGGACCCGCTCTCTCTGGGAAGATTGAGCCGTAGTTTGGTCTCCGTAACGTTCACCATCTGTCCTCTCTCCGAACTGATGCCTCTGCTCCCCAAGACAAATTTTTCTGCTTCTACATATGCAGGATGCAGCAGAAATACCAGAATATCCAACTTGAGAAAACTGAGCAGAGCTTCGATCTTCTGAGTCCAGGTGCCTCCTTTAGTGTGGTTGTAGTGTTCAGAGGATGACAGTGCTTGTTCCTGAGAGTAACAGTCAGGAGCAGCCTTTCTGCTCAAGAAAGGCTTGGAATTGCTTCCAGCTTTACCTCTGTCAGAAGGAGTTTTGATTCCTGTTTCATTTTAAAGTCTATAAAAAAGCCACCCAGTTTCCTCCAGGCTGTTGCGGGTGCACTCGCTCGGTGTCACTCAGCGGCCCGGTGGCCACGGCTGAGCAGCTCGCAGGTGTTGCAGGTGTTGGATGGATGGAGGTCAGTAGTTCACCTGAGGAGTGTTCAGCACATGGAGATGGCTCCCCTGGCACTCAGACAGGCCGGGGAACACCCTCCAGAAAAATACTCTACAATAACATCAGAGCAGGCAGTAGCTGTTTACCTGAAGGTGTTGAAAACGGTACACTCAGCAACAAAAATGCTTATTTGGTTGTGGCAGTAACCAAAAATTACAGAACGTTGTAAATTCTTTACTTACATAGCAGATGGCAGAGCACTCTTCTTCCCTTGCTTTTGTTTAGTGGACCATTATTTTGGAAGACCCACATCCAAGGACAGTTTCCTGCTCTGCAAGACTCCTGTGTCCTGCACAAGAAGCCAAAGTGGTTCAAATCTCCTTTGCACCAGAAAGGGCAAGGCTGGTTCACAGGGAGTGGTGCCACATCCATGGAGGATGTCACATCTCCTTAGGAAAGTGTTCTCTAAAATTCCTCAGTGCCTTCTTTTTCCTGTTTGATTTTTCCAAATGTGATTGTAACACCTGCACCCTACTCCTGCATCACACTTTGCTCTTACCAAGCAAAAAATATTCGTGTTTAAATGCTTTCATAAAAGTGTTTTTGGAAAAGTTTATGAGGGAAATACCAGGCAAATGCTCAACTCATGATTTACAAATGGTAGCAAATCCCTCAGCCAGAGCTTTTGCCATTAATTTACAAAATAAACATTCTTAGGAAGAGCAGAAGCTGTGAATGTGCTGGAGGCAGCAGGGAAGATGTCAGGGTTGGTGCCCTGGTTCAAGCACCAGTACAGTCATGAACCACTGAAGGACCAAGGACCCTGTTTTGGACACATCTCTGTTGTTGTCTCCAAGGATCCGGATTAAAGGGCTGCCAGGAGTTATGAATCCAGACATCCACTATTGGTTTAGCAGATCTCTTAGCTTTGGGATAATGCACACGAGAATCCTCGCTTTAAGCCAAGCACAGAAGCAGACAGGTGCCTTGTGGATGGCAAGGAGCACCAAGGATCACTGTGCTCATTCAGGATCAGCCTTATTTCAGAGACAGCTCAGAAGCTTCTGTTTGCAGCACGTTTGCAGCGATAACCTTAAGGCTTCAGAGTGTGAATTACTGGGGTGACATGATGAGGCAGAGAGAAATGGCAGTGACCTGCAAGCTACTGTTTGGAAGTGTGTTAACCCATTCCTACCCATAACCATGAGCATTTGTCATGGCTGAAAGCACATTGTACAGGTCATTAAGTGCCCTGATTTAAGTAACTCTTTGGAATTTGGGCCCATTGAGACTCACAAGGAGAACTACTTTAATGGAGTAAAAATCAGGAACACAGAATTTAAACCAAGGGCTATTTTAATTATTCAAGTAGTTGTAGTAATAGAGCCTTTCTCTTACTTTCTACCCAAACCATGTTTCACACAAAAGTGAGTAGCTCTGAAAAATTGCACTCATCTGTCAATAAATTGAGAGAGAAGCTGCCATGTTTAGAGGAAGAACAAAGCTTAGGACTTCTACATTAGTGCTTAAGTAATATCAGAATCTCTCTTGGCTTTCTGATTTACTCACTAAAATTCAGCAGACTTCCTCACAGCAGGAAGTAAATCTCCATTCTGGATGGCAAGATCTCCACTCTGCTGAAGTCAAAGCAACTTTTCCCTGTGAGATGCAAACTGAAAGAGGATTTAATCTACTTCCAGCATTAGGCTTTTGCATCTAGTTGGGATTTGGCCATGCATTTATATTTTAATGCCTAACACTCTTGGAAGTCATGCATGTTCCAAACTTCCAATCAGTGTGTAGGGATGGCAATTGTGATATCTGGCCTGGGTTCAGGTACTCCAGACTCTTATCTCTGCTATGCCCTATACATGTCCTTAGGCCCTCAGAGCTACATGGGCAATATGGAATATTGGTGAAAGTGACTTAGAATTTAGGCCAACACAATCTTGGCCTATGTCACATCTTATAAATGTGATATATTTACATGTGATAGTTTGATGTAATATATAAAACACATTAGTTCTTACTGTATTTAATAAATGCTGAGAGCTAGCAATATCAAGATAGATTTATGATTTTCCCCCATCCATTATTTTACCAGTGATAATCAAAAAAAGACTACTTGATTTAGGCCATTCAGCTGACTTTTTTTGGTCATTTTGTAGTTAATGTATATTTTAGTATATTTTCCCTTACTTTTAACAAACTTGCATAGGTGCAGACTCACACACAAATCAAAAAGTTGCCTGACTGTTTATTGCATCTTTTTTAGGAACATGTTGGTATATCTCTATTCTGGAAAACATTTCACAGTTCAGTGATGGAAAATAGTTTGCACTTCATTTGTGCGTGTACTAATTTTAGATTAAGCGGGACCACATAAATCCTGCTGAAAAATGATGCAATTAAGCCAGACCTATTTGTAAAAAGGACAACATGTGGCTGTAATTATAATGGCAAAGCATTCGGTAACACATTGACTTATTAGCGCTCTAAGAGGAGTTTGTGCAACATGCTGAGTAAGTCTTTATAGAAATAAATCTTAATATTCCCCCTAAAGCCATTAAAAACCATCCTCTGTTGCATTGCTGATCAACTTCCAGGGTGATTTGCTTTTCCAAAATGGTCACTTTTGTTGTAAGAGTTGCAATCAGTGTGTGCTGTGCCTGCTGCTATAGTGGGAGTAGCTGTAGTTGCTCCATTTGACTTTTTCCAGAGCAAAACTCTTGCCTAGGAGTGACTGGATGACTGGCACAAGCACCAAAGCTCTCAAGTCTATCTATTTATGTGACCAATAATCTGTAAAGATTTATAGAGCTCATACTTCATGATGCTGTTGCAGTTTAATGAGGATTTCGATTTCTCAGCACATTTCTAAATCCTTGGCAGCCCCCGAGAGCCATTGGTGCCTTCACCAACAGAATCTGTGGTAAAAACTGACAAAACACTCCTTGTCCTTCTCCATGACCACAAAGACTGTCCACTATGATGCCAAGGAAGGGAACAAGCTAAGTTTAAGACCATTTTTAGCTGTTTAGAGGCAAATTCAATTTGCCATCTGTACTTCAGCAGTAGAAATCCACAGTGTTCTGCAAGTATCCCTCCCTACCTGCTGGTCATGGGTCACACTGTCCCTTGTGGTGACATACATGGGAAGGATTTTGTGCTCTTGGGACACACCTGTGAGGGAAAGCAGGACAGAAGAACTGTCCTAGGCCATCCCACCCAGGGCATTCCCCAGGACAGGGACCAGCAGTGATGCAAGTTTCTAATTCTCACGTTCAGCAAAAGCCCCTGCAAGCTCAGCTCCACAAAGAGAGGACTGAAGGTGAGCTAGGGTTCAAATCCAGGCTCAGGTCCTTGTTTGAAGTGCAATACACACATACCAAACCCCCTATACAGGGCTTTTTTGGACAGTGATCCTTCTATCACGTCCTCCACATTCAACTGTTCATGTGAGGTGGGTGCAGAAGGAGATGTGAGAATCTCAGGACCCCATGCCACCAGGCTGGCCAGCAATGGGAAGGCTCTTTCCAGCCCAGACATGGAAGTCTGGCTGCCACATGCGAGAAAGAATTAATTTATTGTTAATCTTTCTTTCTCAAATTCTTCTTAATGATGCTGTGGATGATAATCTGGGAGAATGATACAGTTTTGCCAATCATGTGTGGACCATCTAAAGGTAAAAAAAAAAATAAAAATCTGTGTAAATATTTTTTTACTTCCAATCCTCAGTCTTTCTGATTTACTGCTTTATTCTTCAACATAACAGGAAAAGCTTATTTTCATAGTTGCATGCCTTGCCCTGAAGTAGATCACAAAACCCCTCTCATCTCCAAAGGGCTCATTTCCTTCAGAATTAAGACACTGAGTCAGTTGTTTCTTCAGTTTCAGTGACCTTTCTTCCCCTCCTAGCTGGGGGGGGGCTTGGTTCTTTCACAGGAGAACACATAATATAAACATAATCAGCCCTTTCACATCATGGAACTCTTTACTTCAGCAGGAGATTCCTTACTCTGATTGATTTTTTTTCCTGATATGCTCCAGCTAAAGTAAGACCCATAAGAAGGAAAAAAAATTTGAAGGGACCTTAAATGCTAACATCCATTGAAACATCACTTAAAGTGCACCTGTGTCTTGTCATTTCAAAATTAATATAAGGCAAGTTATGTGATCCCTTTTGGTAATTAATTCAGCCCTCTCAGATTCCCCTTTCCCCTCATGTTTATTAGCACAGAAAAATCGTTATGCAGACAAACAGACAAAATAGCCACAGGACTCCTGTGTGGAGCAAAGCACTTGGAGGAGGGGAAAGGGGCAAAGCTCTGCCTTGGTGATTAAAACACCTGAGTGCCTGAAGCATTCAGGTGTGGGGAAAATGTTGCTGGAGTGATGCAAACCTTTAAAAATGCCATCACAGTTTGCCTGGAAATTCAAAATCCTCATTAATTGTATGAATAATTTATTAGCTGCTCCACCAGGCAGGGAAGGGACACTTGTGTTGTGTACTTGACTAGCAATGAGGTTGATTACCAGAAGCAAAAAGTTTCTGAGAAATGGGAATTCACTCACAAATTGTGGTCATTCCTTGCCAGAACTTTTACAAAGATATCATAAAGAGACCAGTCACAGAGGTACAGGGTACCCCTTCCAAGGACTGCTCAAAGTAGTTAATGCACTTTAGAGAATTGCACTGACTTTAATCCACCTCTTATTTGGTTTAAATAACAGGTATGGCATGGGCAGAATTTAAGAAAAACAAAAAGTTTAGAAAAATCCAGTATTAGTAGTTAAGCATCCTCAAAAATGTCTTTTAAATTAACTTGAGGAAGTTTGAAAGTACTGTAAGGAATAAATGTTGCTTTTAATCTTTCAAAGCCCAAACTGTAGCATTCCTGTTATCTGCTCCTGCCAAGTGTAAGAAGCATACAGGTCTTTAGGCACCCAGCAGTGATTCTTGGAAGGGCAATGAAAGAGGGAATGGCAAAAGCCTGCCAAAAGGAAAATCAAAGCCATACCTGCAAGCTGCAGTACAGTTCTAGGAATCCCTTCTGACTTTTCCTTTTCATGTGTTTGAAATTGAAACTTTTCAAAATGTTGGCGAGGTTCTTTAAAATAATTTTAACTTCTGAAAAACCTAAACAACTTGGAGGGATGGGGGAGAGGAAGAAAGAGGAAGCAGAGATGGGGTTAAACAAAAAGTAAGTGGGAAGAAAAAGAGAAGGAGCGGCATGAAATGGAATTGAATTGTCCCAAAGCAGCCTCTTCAGAGGAAAGGAGCCCTAAAATGCAGGAAATCTGTCTAACCCCCTAACTATTCCCACTCAAGCTGCCCCGAAGTCACAGATGTTACTGATTCAGTTAGATAGCAATTCCAAGCTCCCAAAACAGATTCCAAGTGAGAAAATAGGAAAAGTCCTTGGTTGCTATTAGATACGCATTCTGAAGTAAAAAGAAGTATGAGCAAGGAGGAATTTGTGGCCTGGATTAGAGGTTCCACAGTAATTAAAGCGCTATGACAAATGGGGTCTGGACTGACCTATTGAACGGGAAGCCACAGGGCTGGGAGCTCAGGCAGCAGAGAAAATTCCTAGGGAAATGTGTCAGGGTTTTTTCCTGCTGTGATTTACTGACATGTTTAACAGGAATGAAACCGGTACAGGTCTCTGCAAATGTAACCAGGGCCTACAGAGATTAGATGAAAAAGTGGAGAATTTAGAAGGGCATGCTAAAAGCCTTGTAAATGATGTTTTTAACTGTGCAATTAAACTCTATGTCGGGGTAATAATTTATGGCATTGTTGCTAAAAACCTGGAGGAAAGTTATCTCTCACTGAGAGACTGAGGACATATCCCTCCAATGTGCCCAGCAGCCTTCAAAATTTTAACAATTACATTAACAATGTGGGAAGGAAAAAAGGCACTGCCTATATCCCATGAGAATAAGAATAAAAATAAATAGAATGCTAAGTTCTGCCACTAAGGGCTCCAAATGAAGGAACGAGCAGGTCCCCAGGTGGGTGATGCAGGTAATGCAAATTCTTCTTGTGATGGCCATCAGAAGTTGTCCCCACCCCACACTGCTCATCTGGGGAGATCAGGTGGATGAAGAGGAGATGTTAAACAAAGTCAAGCAGAAGGGGGGTTGAAAGAGCTGATGACAAAATCTGGGATCCTGTCATCACAGTCCTAGGGGACACAGGGCTTGAGCTGCTGCTGGCTGGGCAGCAGGAACTGAGTAGTGACCCCATCCCATCCCATCCCATCCCATCCCATCCCATCCCATCCCATCCCATCCCATCCCATCCCATCCCATCCCATCCCATCCCTCCCGCTGCTTCTGTCTCTGCATCACTCCCCTCCCTGCCAGGGGAATTACTGAACTTCTCTCTTGGGAAGCAGAGATGAGCATCCTCTCTGGACACAGCCCTGAGACAAGTCCTACCTTTGAGGACTTTGAGGACCAAAGCTCTGCTCCGGGCTGTGCTGCTGGGTCCATGACCCCAGCCTGCCCTACATTCCTTTCCCATTGCTCCTCACTCAATAGCTGAAGAGGTTTTCTTTTTAAGACATTTTGTGTTGTTTTGTACATTAAGTTCTTGTTTTGTTTTCATGAAAGATTGTTCCCAAGCTCTGGGTGCCTGCCCTGGCAATTAGCTAGATTCACTGTCCAATTGGAATAAACACCTGGCAACATAATGATCCTCCCTCACAACAAAGCAAATTAATATGACCAGCCAATAAATCAAGTGGCAGAATCAAGCCCCTTCCACCCAGCTCCCAATCCCATGCCATCAGGCCTCCTCCAAAGCAGTTGCATGCAGATGGTTTTTCACATCAGGCTGGAAGGGTCAGTAATGTTTGAGCTGTTTGACACCATTGGGGCTGGGGAAGGCTCCAGACCCAGCAACCATCTGCAAAATGAGCTGTTGGCAGCTTTCACCATCCACAGTCAGGGTCTTCTAACTGGAGTGAGCCCAGCCCTGCATCACCACATGGTGATGCAGCACTTGCAACTCCTTCAAAGTGGTGGAAGATGGTTTCAGTGAAGGTGGAGGATCACAAGGACACAGACATGAACCCACACCATCCTCCAACTTCAGCACCTCTTTAGCCATCTCTAAAGTGGTTTAACTTTACATAATTATTTCATGTTTGAAATGGAGAATTCAAAATCTTGCATACAAATAGCTCCCCGAGTGTCAAAAGCAGCAACACTTCTCTTCCTGAGATTATTGGTATCAGATAATACTTGATCTTCAAAAGCATCCACACAAGGCAACTGCATTTCTATCAATAACACCAGCATTTGCAATATTGCTGTATCAGTAACACTAATAGCTCAACTACAATACAAACCTGTACATTAACAGCTTGGAATAACAATGGCATTAATCAAAATGATGTCTAGTGAACCAAAAGGCTCTGTATATTTTTAGACAGCTGTGATTAGAAAGCTTAGCTGAACTCAGCTAAACTGAATTTAGCCAGGTTGGGCAGGGCTTTGAGTAATCTGGTTTAGTGGGAGGTGTCTCTGTTCAAGGCAGGGGGTTGGAAAAATGATCTCTAAGGTCCCTTCCAACTCAAACCATTCCAGGATCCTATAATTCCTTTGAGGAGAAAGTGGGGCTGAACTGACAGCATGTCTATCCTGCACCTCTGAGGCAACAGGCTGGGGGTCAGGGGAGGAAATTTCTGTGAGATTGATACTGCAGCAGACAAGGCGCGAGTCCCTTGACAAATAAAGAGTTAAGTCCTGCTTAGGAAAAGTAGGTTGGATTACAGATAGGTAGGGGCTGAGTTTCAGGCTGCGCTGCCAGGAGATGAACAGCACCAGAGCTAAATAATCCTGGACACCCTCTATGGGCAAGGCAGCCTCTGGAATGTAGTGTTTCCTTGAAGGCAGCAAAACTGAGGTGACAAAGCAAGAAAAATGGGTGGAAAATGAAGCAAATATCCTTGACTAAAGAAAGACATGAGGGCTAGCACACTTCAAATGATTCATAATTGGGGATGTGAAAACCAACCCAATAATAATTCATTAAAAAAAAAAATCTGACCAAATTATTCCCTGTGCTTGAATTGAGCCTTATGCTATCTTTTTTCTCTTCAAATTCCCAGTTTTCAGGTGAGGGGATGTAAAGACAGGTCTTCCATCGGGGTGTGCTATCCCCTGCCATCCCATGGACACGTGACTCCATGTTAATGGGATGCAGTTTTATCCTAATTCCAGGTGAGTTTATTCCCTTGTCCTTAGGCACAGCAGATATCTCACAGCTCCTTGAGTATCAGTAACACCTTTTTAAAAATTGATGTGCAATAAGAGTTGGATTTCTGGAGGGGGAAGTGGTGCCAGAATAATCAGTTTGAATCCCTCTAATTGAAAGCTCAATGCAAAATTCAAGGAAAGGCAAGCAGAGTCCACAGCACATGGAGACCCATCTACATAATGAGAGGAAACACGGAGGCTGCAGAGGACATGGAGAGAAATAATCTGGACCTGAGATACAATGAGGGCACACATCTATGGAGCTGTTCTTCACTGGCAAAGGGGAAATGCATTTTCATAGAATTATGGAATGATTTGGATGGGAAGGGACCAAGCTCATCTTGTTCCAACCCTCTGCTGTGGACAGAGACACCTTCGAGTATTCCAGATTTCTCCAAGCCCCATCCAACCTGGCTTTGAATTTTTCCAGGGATGGGTCATCCATTCACAGATTCTCTGGGCAACCTGTGGCAGGACCTCACCACCCTCACAGGGAAGAATTTCTTCCTACTGTTTTATCCAACCCTACTCTCTGTCAATTTAATTTCAGTAATTACATACATCTTTAGCATGTACCCACGATAATGAGATTTTCAGATCTGTGTTCATGCCTCTGGAAAACTCAAAGTGTACCCAAAGTCAAGCTCAAGCAGTTAGTCGAATACTGAAGCTGGAAAATGTCAGTGGGATGTCCCAGAGCAAACTGGGATCTGCAATATCTTGTGGGATACACAAGTGGGGGGCACAAGTGGTTCCTCCATCCCTTCAGGTGACAAAATGGACTGAGCAGTGAAGCAATGCAATGATGAAACTTTCCCAGTAATTACAAAGGGGTTCAACATCTCCTCACACACAGAGAAAAATGCAATTTTCTGAACACAGAGCTTGAAACTTGCCATGATTTTTGGCCCTTTTTGCCAAACAGGCTGGTTCAAGTTGTGAGTCAGGTATTGTTAATTCAAGAAGTATTACAGGATGTGTTTTATGTCAATTTAATAACTTATTAATAACTATTGGGTGACCAGTCATAAATAAGTTAGCACTGCCCCAGAAGATAGTTTGGGATGTACAGAGTGATTTACATAACAGATCTTGTCATGTCTCTGTCTTCTCTGCTTCTTTTCATTTATTCATGTGTACAGCCAGGCAGATAATGGAAAAAGTAATTAATAGATTTGGCTTGAAAAATGTTTTGATATTAGTGTATATTTTATTAATACAAACTATCTGTCCAAACTCCAGGAGCTGGATGAATAATTGGCAGAGAAAACTTTGCTTACTGCAGGTACAGCATGAAATTTATTGCATCAATCTTCTGATAGTTGCCTTTTAACCAGATTTAGCAAGGTGGATAAACCAAACAAAATATAGGAAAAAAAATGAAGAAGAAGGCAAACATACCTGACTACTTGCTCTCACAAAAAGAGCAGATTGCTGCTAGAAAGCCAAATTCCCAGCTGGAGAATGATCCCTGGCTGGGGACCAGGTCAGCCACTCAGATAGGCAAGAGACGAGACACAGCAAGGTTGGCTGGGAGTTCCCTGATGGCAGCAGTGATTTACCTGCAGTCCTGCAGGTACCAGGATGGCCTGAAGCACCAATTCCAGACTTGCACAGGAAGCAGGAGTCAGCAGGGAGAGCTGGCTGTGGCTTGTGCCTTTCCAACCAGGTCATTTGTCCTGTGGAACAAAGAGACTCAGAATACAGAATAAGGGAATAAATAGGAAGAAGCTGACACTGTTAGTGGTTATTTATTACCAATTTGCTAGCAGGCAATGCCTGACCTGCAGGCTATACTAAAGAAACATCCTCAGCTAACTCCTGAATAACCAATTGTTTCTACTTCTGCCACTGAACTCCAGAAATCTCTGCCTGGGAGTCAGGTTAGCTTCTTGGCTGATGCTGAGGAAGTCACTGTGTCTGATGACAATGAGTTATAAAACCAGAAAGTGCATCAGTAAATATGATGGGCTGCCTGAGCATCGTGAATGCCTACATTGTATAATTGGGGTTCAGGTACCCAGCAAATGAGATACGCTACTCTTTTAGAATAATCCTTTAAAACAAACAAAGGTACTGTCACTGGATGATTACAGATTTATGGGAATACCAAAAAATACAACAGTCTTGGAAGAGCCTCTCTTTGGGCTGGCAGTTGATGTCCAATGTCCTGCTCAGAGACATTTGGAATTCTCCTTGCCTTGTAATGAAAGGGCTGGCAAGGTCCATCAGGTCCTGGTTACATCGACTTTTACCCTGGTGCCCTTGTGACTGCCAACTTTCTTCATAGAATCATAGAACAGCTGGGGTTGGAAGGGATGTTTTGAGTTCATCTAGTCTAATTCCCTGCCATGGGCAGGGACATCTTCCACTAGACCAGGTTGCTCCAACACCTATCCAACCTGACCGACTTTCAGAGATGGGGCAGCCACAGCTTCTCTGGAAACCAGTTCCAGTGCCTCCCCACCCTCATTGTAGAAAATTCTTCCTTATGCCTAATCTAAATGAACCCTCTTTTGGGTTAAAACCATGACCCCTTATCCTATTGGCAAGGTTTCCTCTTCTCCCTCTGCCTTCCCAAAACTGTCCTTCCCTAAGCAAATCTGTGTTTTTCAAGACCCCAGGCTGTTTTCCTGGGGTGTCTGTATGTCCTAAGCTACACAAACAGAAAGAGAGCTCATTTGATCTAAACCAGAGCACAAGGGAGTGTGACAAACAAGCAGCAGGACAAGAGGCAGACTGTGAAACCAAAGCAAATAAAATAAGGTCACATAGCTGCATAATTCAGCCGGCCCCTGTTTCCAAATCTTATCGAGGGTCTACTTCCTGATGTTATTACAGGGAATTGCAGCTAGTGAAGCCAACCTACGCACCACAGCTATAAGCACAGCAGAAGCTTGGTCATGTAGAGGCCCCTGGAAGAGGACAGGGAGGTGGCTAGAGGATTTTTGGACCCAGGCTTCAAAGTGCCCTATGAATGCTGAATCTGTTCTGGTGGTTAAATCAAACTTGAATTTGTTCTGCAGGGGCACATCTCCAGGACCCCAGCTCTTAAGAAGAAACACCTTTTGATAAGGTCCTCAAACTGTCAGCTGTCCTGCAAATTCTTCGGATTCCAAGTTTTCAGCAGTTCTGCTTCCTGGGCAATGTACATATTAAGACAGATGCTGTTCAGGGGAGAAAGGGAAGTGCTAATCTGCAGGTAATCGGTCCACATGAGCACTGTGGATGAACCCTGGGAAAGTATCTACAGACAGCATGAGACAGGTCAAATTCTGCTGATAAATGATCACAACAAAGACAAGGATCATTTTTCATGACAACTGGTGCCTGTGTTGCAAGGGAAAAGGTCTTTTGAGATCCATTGCAGAACTTCACAGAGTAACTTATTTGTTCTTACCAGAGTGATTCAATTTTTTGTAGTGGGTTGCTGATTCGAGGCCAGAGCTTTGCTAACCCTATGTGTAGTATGATTAATAACCTCTTACTCCAACAAATTGCTCTTCAATAAACCTCTCCTTTTGCAAACCTTGGTCTAATGTTTACTGCAGAGCTTCATAGTTTGCATAGGATTCTGCTTCAGGGAAATTGCGTTTCGGGTTTCTAAATCATTTCAACACAACCAAAAAAGAAAATCTGATTTTCTTTTAATTTAAAATAGATCGCATTTCAACTATCACCGAGAAAGAAACCTCCTGCTATTCACTTTGTGATTTATGACTGCCCCTTTCAGAACAATTACTATTTATACATTCATTTATTGTGTCTCTTGGTGTCATATCTTTGGCAAAGTCATTGGACAGTGTAGTGTGCCGCAATTCTCCCTCCATCAGAAAACATTTAGCAGAACTGCCTTTTAATAATGATACTGCCTTTTAATTTTTCAAAATGTGAATGTGAATCGTACCACTTTACTCAACTTTTCCTTTGATTACTGGGAACACACTTCTGCATACTGAGACCAGGGCAGCGAGCTTGCTGGCCTGAAACAGTTCCAACAGAACTTTCCAAGTATAAAAAGAAAAAGAAGGAACTTGAAATGTATTGTTTTAAGGTAGATTCAGGGTGAATTGAAAGATAAGACAATGGAAAGGTACAGGAAGAAATTCTGTTGGAAATAAGGATGTTTACAAGAACCAAGTCAGTGCCTGGACATACTTATTGCTTGGATAGGAAGAGATGAAAAGAAATACTCTGCTGATAATTATAATAGATGATCCTGCTTCCCTGCTGTCTTCTGTCATAAACAAATGGCATAAGCCAACAGTTAAACATCATATATTTTAATTAGTATTTAAAGCACTTAGTTATCTATGTACTGAGTAATTCCAACAAAACTTTGTCAGGCTGGAATGCAAAGGTGGGAGTTTAGCAAGGAAAAGCAATCTGATCTGTGCTCAGTGCTGTGGCCTCCCTTCAGATACCTAAACCCTTACACGTCAAATTCCAGCTGACATTTCCAAAGGAAAAATAAAGTGAATGGAGAACAAAAACAACTGATGTGAAGTAAATAACTCCTTGGTCCTTGACTTTTGAATGATACATGTATGGGGCAAGCAGAGCTGCACACTGGCACTAAAGCTATGCCGGCACAACTGCTCTGGTCGAGGAATGCATGAACTGATTGCTAAATGCTGACAAATTTCTCCAGCATATTTATTATTCAAAGTATGAGGTATTTAGACACTTACATATTTTTTTAAACCATTGCCTACTTGTGAAACATTTGTTAGGATCATCAGTATCCAAGTATTCTAGTTACGATTTTTTTGGGGCGTGGTGTAGGATTATGTGGACATCTTGTTGCATGAGCTTAACTTGGCCATAAATGTTTGCAATATCTGATGAATACCACTGGTGTGAAATAAGCCCTGCTTGACAGCAACACAACTGTCAATCCACTACAGTTTAAGCTTATCAGGAAGGTGGCTTTTGGCCCAAAATGTGCCCTAACTGTGATGGTTTGGAAAATGAGCCCGATGTGCTGCATTTTGGTGGGGGCTCATTGACCTACAGTGATTTCAAAGAGTGTAAGATTAGTGTTTCCTGGAAACTGAACCCATAGTATTGAGGAACTGAGACTTGATTAACAACCAAACTAGAAGGTGAACCTGACTTCATGAAGATAAAGTGAAGTTTTAGGGGAGCTGAAGCCAAGAGGGAGATCACCAGTTGCAACTGCTGACGCAGGATTCATCTCCACAGGCTGGCTATGGAAAGAAATCCAGTGGCATTTGTAGTCCCCTCATCCTTTAATCTCCTTGGGATCCAAGCAAACAACTGTGTGCATGGCTTAAAGGGGTAAATTGGAAAAAGGTCCTGTGGCATTTCCTATGGAAATCAAAGAAAATGAAAAAAATCGGAGGGATTTTTGCTCTCTGAAAGCAAAACAATTAATGGTATGCTATAATTAACACAACCTCCTGAAGTTTATAATCATGTGAAAAGAACATGAAAAGAAGAATGTGAAATTGCACCTCTGGGTAAAAGGGTGCTTATTTTTCTGTCTGTTCTGGGGGGAGCATGCATGGCCCTCTTCTAGGGACAGGGTATGTGCCAAAGAAAGGTGATTTAGGGACACTCAGCTACATTGCTGCCCTTTAATTGAAGCACAGATTCCCCTTTATCTTCTGGGGAGTGGACAGGAACCACAGCCAAGCAAAAAGTCATCTCTGCTTTCCTCCAGGCTCCCCCAGAGTGGGTGCACTCCCCTTTTTGAAGAGCAAGCTTCCCAAATGCTCCCAACACCAACAGCCTGCAGGGAGGCATTTGATATGCTCCCAGGAACCAGCATCCTCTTCCTCACACCCACTGCTCTGGGTCTGGACACACACCCTGCATTCCTCATGCTTGGGACTCCAGTGGGACACAGTGGTGCTCCCAGCAGTCCCCATGGCTCCCTGTTCGAGGGTGGATGATTCCATTCTGACCACCTTGCCTACCTCTGCTGGCCATGGGGAGCTTCCCTAACTAACAGCCACGTTTTCAACAAGCCTGGAAAAAGCTTGAACTGCACTTCTGAGAGCAAGGCTGCTCTGAGCAGCTTGTCGAGTTGTAGAGTTATTGAAAACATTTACACATGTAATTTTATTGCAAGAACAGACACGACTGTGACTTTATTGATTGCTTTCCTAGTTATGGAAATGTTTCACCGCCTTAAACCCCGCAGCTCACCCTGCAACCTCCCCAGCAAAATCATGCCCCATTTAGTGCCGTTCTAATATTAGCAGACCTTTGTTTCCACAACCTGGATTTTCCATATTTTCATCCCTATGATCAAGAAAGCTCATGGCCAAATAACAATGAGCTCATCTCAAATGCTTAAGCAGCCAGTGCCAGGTGAACAAATTGTCTATTATTAGACTCTTTCATGCTCTAAGAGCTTTTGTTCCCTACTTGCCTGCCTTAACACCTGCTGTTGCAATGTATATCAACTTTCAGAACATCATTCTCAGTAACAACAGAATGTAAAAATGTATTTGGGGATTGCTCAGATAGAAAGTGATTAAGTTTTGTAGAGGGAGCTTTGTCAAGCACAAAAACATAAAAAAATAAGGCATGTGGTGATGAGACTGGAATAATTATGAATACAAATCAAAAATCTTCACTGAATCAACACAATAAAAAGTTAGACATTGAATTGCAGGGAATTCATTCAGCAGCATTCAGGAAAACACTAATAGTTGTGAGAAATGAATTTGTATTAGTAGTAGTAGTAATAGGAATTTTTTTCCTTCAGTGAGTTTCACACAAATATAGAGTGTTTGACTGGTGTGTGAAAGCGTTGATGGGATTGTGTGGGTTGGGCATATGGAAAAGGTGTAACCCAAACCCAGCAGCTTAAAAAACACATATATAGATATTTAAAAATATTTAGTAGTGTGATCCAAATGTTAGAGAAGGAAATCATAATTAACAGGTTATAAGGTATGTTGTGAGGAGGTCTGGCTTTTACTGGAGCAAGAACAGTCATGGTTCATGGTACAGAAATGGACTACTGTTCATATGTGGGATGCCTTTTTTTTTCTTTGTACATTTTTCTTCTGCTAAGAAAATCAAACTTAAATGGTTGCTTTTACAGGCATGAAATAGAGCTGGAGAGAGCAGCATGATCTGGGAGAGGAGGCTCAGCAACCACCTGGAGTGGGCAAAATTCTTGCCCACGGCTGAATGGATTCCCCCTCTCACCAAATCAGATGTCCATTTATAACAAAATTCCCCGTTATCCCCTTCTCACCTGCCACATCTATTTAGATTGTAAATGTTCCAGGCCAGAAACTGTCTCTCACCGTGTGTTCATCCCTTGCTGAGCATGGGGGGGCTCCAGGCTGTGTTGGGCTGCCACAGGATTGTGCTGCACACAGTAAACACCACAGAGATCCACGGGCAGTGAAACCCCAAAAGCATTTGTTACCTCATTTTACTCCACAGTAAATTCTGACCTTGGTTTAGTATTGCTATTGAAAAGAGCTTAAGGCCAGTTCCCAGAAAAGCATAGTCATTGTATCACTTATTAAATATTCAAATAACAAGTAAGCTTCTCTTACAAATAACTCCCAAAATATTCCCTATACAGAAGGCAGTTTTCCTAACAAATATTGCTTCATTCTTTCTTCCAAAACACACAGTACCAGCAGCTACATGCACTGCACCTCCATGGGACACAGCTATGTACCATGATACTTGCACAGAAAGTCTGCTGTGGTTCTGGTTGCATTTGGATTTTATACTTTTCAAATCAGAATAGAGGAAATAGGGGATTATTGACTTTTCTTGCTGCTTATTTAATACATATGACCTGTCCCCACCAGTTAAAAATTCTGAAAAATATTACTTACAAGAAAGAGGAGGACATAGACCAGTCTCTGCTAAAGAAGGAATTGCTCTGCAGAAGTAGTTAGTCAAAATACATCTGTTAAAACAGGAAAAAAATCATCAGCAAAGTTACTTAAACATGTACACCACATTCAAATTCAAGGAAAAAACGTTATTTTTGGACCGTAACTATGGTAAGGGTACATTAGATCCTCTGCTACAGTGCTAATAATGAATAAGAAATCTGGAGGCAGAAAGTGAAGTGTTCATCAGAGTTGTTTTAACTTGCTATGTGATACCCACGCTATCCCTGTGCACGTGCCTTGGCTGTCCCTTGTGTCCCTGGGCAGAGCCAGGGCAGGAGAGGCAGATCCGCCATAGTGACTGGTGTCCTCCAGGGACATTCTCTGCTTCAAGTTGTTCCAGGTGCCTTTGCACCACCTTTGTCCTGTCAAGAGATGAAAACCAGCCATGAGTTTGAGGGGAAAATATGTCAAAATGATCCCCTTTCTTTAGAACTGAGCAAAGATTAGTCCACAAAGAAATCACCAGCTTGGACTTTCAGCAGGAAAATGCTCTGCTTTCACAAAAGGCTACTCAATATGTTGTATTTTAACTTCAATAAAGATGCATAATCATGGAAACATTAATGTTGGAAAAGACCTCTCAGATCATCAAGTACAATCATTACCCCAACCCTTCCTTTTGCCAATTATGGTCACATGTCTTAACAAAGGCAAACCTTGAAACACCAAAATTCCCTGAGTAATAAAACCCCAAAATACTAAGAAACAAAACAAATCAGTAGAACTCAAATAGGGGAAAAGCAAAAGGAAGAAATTTCACTTAGGCAGCCCGAGGTCTTCCTGATCTATGATGTTTATTTGAGAGTTCTCACAATAGGAACATGGAAAAAATTGGGAAACACAATCACCCATGTGAAAATCTGGTGAGTACACAACACAAAGCCTTGCTGTAAGGCATAATACTCCTTATTTCATATGCGAGATTTATTCTGAACATTTGTTATTACACCTCTGAACATAAACATAAAACACATATAAAAGATAACAGGCAGGACAATTCACTCATATAGATCATCCAGCACACATCTGACATGATGTCTTGTGTCAGATGGCCAAGCACATCTCTCTTAGAAGATCTTATGTATCCATCATCATAAGAGAGACATTTCTGCCTCTGGTGTTGCACGCTGGTATCACAGGGCCGCTGTAAAATAGGTTCAGGGGGCTCATGAATCTGCCTCAGCCACCAAAGATAAACAAATCTGGAACTCATTAGTCTTCACACGGCAGTGTTTTGGCACACAGAGGAAAAGGAGTTATCAAGACTAAATTCAGAAAGGTTGATATATGTATCTACATCTCAAAATGTCTGTTAAACTGCCAACATGCTTCACATAGTCCCTGTGAGGTTTGTATTTTTTCCTGCATTGTTTAAGCTGTCAAATGTTAATGTGTTTCTGGCTTAATTTATTACACTGATATGACAAGTTATGAGCAAATGTATTCTTGTTTACTACTGTTAATATTTTGGTTATACTCATTAAGAGCAGTTTTAAGATTAGTCTTTTTTGTTATTTTGCATAGCGGAAAAGAAGCAAAAGTCTTCAGTGAGGACTGCATCCCACTGCTGCAGTGAGGACTGCATCCCACTGCTGCTTGCAGCACAGGCTTCAAACTGGAGTGCTCCAATCGACTATTAAATCATCACCACAGATCAGGACACATCCTAATGAAAGGGTGTCCCAGAGCCTGCCTGATGGATGAACTGCCCTGCTGCTTATGAGATCTCTCCTGGATGGGAGAGATGGGCATTTCCAGTAAGTGAAATTCCAGAGTGTGCCCCTGAACAGGTAGAGTACTTTTCTTCACTAACAGAAAGCCAAGATACATATAATTTTCTTAAATTCTAGCAGGGTCCCCCTCTCCAACTTCAGGGATGGCACAAAGTATTTCCCAGACTGTCTTCTGCAGGGTCCAGTAGCTTTTTGTCATATTTAAGCTTCTTTGGCTCTTGAGCTTCCTAAGTGAGAGCCAGCTCTATTGGAAAGGCGATGGAGCAGTGATGGTACAAGTGCCATGCTCTGGGGAAAACGTAAGAGAAACAACTGGCTGGGGTACAGAGCACAGGGTCAGTGCATTCCCTAGGAACAGCTGGAGATGTTGGAGATGAGCTACAATCATCTTGATACATAAAAGGCACTGTGATGAGCATGAGCAATGTCAGGCTGTTATTCCCACGACTTATGCAATATGACACAGCTCAGTCCCAAACTCTATTGTGACACAAATTTAGAAGCAGACTTGGATGAAGATATGGAATTCTGGCACGGGAATTATTTTAATATTCTGGAGTTTGTTTTCATTCTGATTTGGAAGAAGAAGAAGGAAATCTAGAAGGTTTGAAAAATTATCAGGCAATTTGGATAAGTCTCCAATTAAAATTCCAGTTGGTTGCATAATACAGAGACAGGAACTTGGAAATCCCAGATGAATGGGAGTCTCAGTGCCTGAGAGCCAATGCTCCTGGCTTTCCATGAATGCACAGAGCCCAGAGCTGCAGCAATCTGCTCAATGGGCTGTCAAGTTGCCCATCAGCTGAAACTCCAATGCCTCTTCCAGTCTACATTTAAGCAGCTACAAATCCTGCTCAGATCCTCACAAGACAGCATCCAAGTAACTTTCTAGGAAGTCCACATCTGTCTGGGCAGGAGCAAGATCCTTGACAAATATGATCTCCCTAACTTGAGGGTGTCCCTGTTTACGTCCAGAAACAAAAGTACAAAATTTCATGATAATTTTCAGTAATTAAAGCCCATCCAAGACAACAGGAGCATTTATGTTTCCTTCAGTTGCCTTTGGGCACAGAGTCTACATCTACAGTACCTTGCAGTATTTACTGCATATTGCAAATGTCATTGCAATAGAGGTAAATTGCCTACAAAGCCTTAGCTCAGAAGTATTTGCTTATCTGGCAGGGTTTTTTAGTAGTCAAGTTGAGATTTTTCTCTTTCAGTAGCTGAATGAGGCAGATGGTTTGATTCAGTGTGGCTACAGAAAGAGAGCCAAGGCAATTCTGGGGCTGTGTGTGCAAAACCTTCACATCGGGGCTCAAGAGCAAAGCTGCTGCAACATTCAGTGATGAAGAATGTGGCAAAGAGCAAGCATCAAGCAATTATGGAATGACTTCTGCAGAGGCAGCTCACCTGAACCTGCTGGTCTGGGGCTCTGTCCATCCATACCTCACATGGTTCATGGGGGTACAGAGAGGAGGGTTCTGAACTTGGCCACTTCTTCTCTTGCATTATCAGGAATGTGCATAAATGTGTGGGCTTTAATAACATGTAATGCCTTGTGGTTGTGTGCCTCCAGAATATCTCTGGGTGTGCTTATCTCTAGCACACCAAGAATGGCATAGCAGGATTTTTTTATAGCATTTCCTCAGGTAAAGAACAGCAGATGAACTCCAGGCCTTGCTCCTGTCCATATGTGACATTGGAATAATGAGGACATTGTTTTGATTGAAGGGACCTATATTTCACAGGCTGTGGTCCCCTTTTGGAAACACACAAGCAAGAACTCCATTCTGACCTATTGTTACACTCATACATCTTCCACTATTCTAGCACTGCCTGTATATTTCATTACATTTCACTGTATCAGCAAACCTAGATATACTTTTCTTATCACTTATCAGATGCAGATAATATTTATTTATTTATTTATTTATTTATTTATTTATTTATTTTCAATTTTTTGGCATGTAGTCCAAAACAGAATCAAATTTCTTGTTGCTACAAGCCAGTCCAGGCACCCTGAGAAAACATGCCGATTGACAGAGGTAATTTCTATTTCGTTTGCAATGGATACACAAATTCGATCTCCTCAGATATTCTTGCCTGGAAGTAAAGAGGTATCCCATTGTTCAGGTAACACAGATTTCCAGATTAGGATGATGAGACAACCAGGCTATAGATCTTTGCTTGCTTAACCTTGGGAGGAACTACTTTCTTCTCAATATTTTACAGTAACTACTGGGTACAGCTTTCATTCATTTTCACTTCCCCACCATTGTGCGAGCTGGCCTCCAATGCTGACTTTCCTTCTGCCCTTCTGCCTAAGTGTGCTTTCTCCCTTTATTTTTCTGTTGTTATACTTCCTGACATTTTTATTTTCTGGGTCATACCCCACTGTGCTACGTATCAGGAGCAAAGAAATAAAATTACTCACATAAAACCCCTGCAAGAGCTGGACCCATTGCTTTAATCAGTGAGCTCCCCTCATGTTTGATTGTTCAGATCTGAATAGCTGGAATATGTTTTAAGGCACAAAAGCACATTGTTTCATATGCTCAGGGAAGTTGGTGATGATGGGTAGATCTCAGGCTGCATTGGAAATGCAGTACCTCTCTAACAAGTTGTCAATCTCAATTAAGACATCAACATGTCGAATTAGGAAGGTACTGCTGCACAGCCTATTGTTGAACTGCATGTCAGGTGAAATAAGCACTAATTATACACTTAGCCAAATATGTCTGTTCAATATTACTTCAAAACTAAGGTCACCGAGTTATTGTGAAGTGGTAGTTTACACTATTTTGGATCCCACCAAATGGCAGGTGGCCATACAAATATGCAACTCAGCATGTTCTGCTTGGTCCCCACAGCTGTGCTGCCAATCAGTTAAGGATGGCTGCAAGTAAATGCTAATTAGCTTCTGTTGATCTGCATATTCCAGCAGCCTCCCAGGATTCCCATTTTGATATGCAAGATTGCCAGTTGGGTATGTGATTGAATTAAGAACCAGAAAAGATTTTATCTTCCATGCAGGAAAATGTGGGTCTGAATCCCCGGTAGAGGCTGTTATCACTCTGATTTATGTTTGGCAGTGCCTGTCATTGGAGTGGTAGCAAAGGCTCAGTGCTAGAGGGTGCTGCCTCCCTTCTTTTGGAGGATAAAGACTCTCCTCGTTAAGAGCAAACACTCACCATCTGGGGCCTGACCCCCTCCTGGCTTTTATATTTGCAAGGCTTCCACATGTCTGCTTCTCCATGAAGGGTCCAGCAGATGCTCTTCTGTAGGTTTACTGGTCCTCAAAAAATAAATAGAAATAAAAAAAAAAAAAAAAAAGAAAAGAGAGCAAGTAAATGAAAGAGCAGAAAGATTTTGAGTGATAGGTTTGGGTTTTTGCATTAGTAGGGTTGCAAGGGGCAAAAAATAAATTAAAAAAAAAAAAGAAAAAAAAGGAGAGACTTCCCAAGGTTGTCAATGGCCTATTAATAGCTGGCTGGTTACATTTACAAGGACCACTTAAGAAAGAAATGGCTGGAAAGTTGCACTTCTGGGAGCAAAGTGCTTAGATTTTGCACCTGTACTTCATAAGGGAAAAAAATATGATCTCATTATGTAAACATTACAATAACAATTTTCAGAAATTTTGCTTGGCTCTGCTATTAGTGAGCACTGGTTCCCTGCAGTGAGAAAATGATATTTCTCAGAAACCACTCAGTGCATACGAAGACAAAATAAAATTTGTCTCATCTTTGTGATTTTTTACCTT
Organism: Motacilla alba alba; assembly: GCF_015832195.1. Classification (NCBI taxonomy): domain Eukaryota; kingdom Metazoa; phylum Chordata; class Aves; order Passeriformes; family Motacillidae; genus Motacilla; species Motacilla alba. The sequence continues at coordinate 3,061,925 of NC_052023.1, read as the reverse complement.
ATGGCTTGATTGGACAGTGGAAGAAAAATGATTATTTGATTACCCTGCCAAGTTTCTGTAGGTTGTTATCATATTGTTTCTTGTCCTGAAAATAACTCAAAGCAAAGGTTGGCTTCAGGGTGATGGAACATTGTATGCTGCCTTAAGTGCTGGGAAACTGTTCTTCCTTAGGGATTTGAAGTTATTTTCTTTTTTTAATGATGTTGTTCTCCCATTCATAAAGCTTGTCAGCACTCTGCTGTAAACAAGACACCTAAGTATGTGAGCAAGAATCCAGTTCAATAAAGTTTATAGGAGAAAGTCATAGGTAAGAATTCACTGCAAATTTCAGTTGGCATATTTAATGTACAAAACTCTGAAAGCAAAACTACAATCACTGTTTTAAAAGGTCCTTGTGTACCCTGACACATTTGAAAACATTCTCTTCTAAAGGATATTAAAAAACTAGATGGATTAAGATGTAACATTTAAATGAGTCCAAAACATTTTTAAAATTCTTCTCTTTCTGTGATTGTAATGAATATAATGAAGAAATAGGAGGAAAATACTTAAAAGAAAGAAATAACTGCCAAGAATTCTAAGTCAAACAAGATTTGCTATCCCCTCTATTATATGTACTATTTTACATTTAAAAGGCGTCTTGACCTAACTGAAGGAATAACCTACATTTATATATATTACATATAAATATACACAGATGTATATTTTATATATATATATATATATCTGTGGGATCAAAACCAAGCTTCAATAAGGACAGAAACAGAATTATTTCATCAGATGCAAATTCATCCTATGGCCAAAACTCCTTAAGTTTTTATGTGTTAATGTTTATATAGTTTTATATGTTTATACGAAAGTGAAATTATTTATAAATGAAACTGAACACTATTAAAACTTTGTTATCCCATGCTTTTGCCAGGTCATTTTTTAATAGGTTGTGCATTACCACTAAATATATGGCCCCAATTCCACAAGGCAATGAAGCACACAGTTAACTTTAAGCATCCTTGAAATCAAAGAGACTTATTTGCTTTGATGAATTCGGGCCCTAGGCTTCTTGAGATATTTAGTAATATATCATATTTCTATCCATTAAGCAAACTGCAGGGACCAGACAGTTTTGGAGGTGTTTTGTTTTAACTTTTTTGCAATGACACTCTCAAAATAAGTATCTTTGTCCTCCAATGCATATGGGCAAGAGTACCTTTGTGCCCTCACATATTGCACAGGCTCCAAGGAACTCAGAAAGTAACACTGAGAATAGCTGTCAGAAAATGTCAGTAAAAATGCAGTTCAATCTATTTTTGTAGTTTTATTATCTTTTTGGCATTGACACATTTCAGAAGGTTCTGAAGTGCTCTGTGGCCCCAGTTTGTCAGATCACAGACTTACGTCACTTGTCCAAGCTTGGCCAAAACAGGCAAGGACTTTCCAGTCTGGAAAGGAGTCCAGGAGAAAAGAATAAATATTGCACTGCAAAAAACTAAACTAATGGGGGGAAAAAAGAAGAAAAGAGAAAAGCCAATAGACTTTGCATGTCTCACAAAACTGCAGTTAAAGGCTCTAAACGAGTTATCCGGCAGCTAGTTTAAAGGAAAGAATATAAAATGCTTTTTTATTTTTAAAATACATATGTGATAGATGGGGTGATAATGGGTAATAAACAGTACACTTGGGTGTGCTAAGAAATTAATGAAAAGTCTTTGTTGTTAAACAAAATTCAATCTAAGAACAAAGAAACAAGCTTAGGCTATTATATTTTGGAATAAATGATCTATTCATCCATTTTTTACTATTAAGGGAATTGCTGCAATGGTGTGAATACTGTTTGCAGGACTAAACAGAGAAAATATGTATTCAAACAATATTTCAGTGTATTATTCTTTACATCAAAATAGTAAAAGTTTTTTGTCCACTTATCTCTAACATTCACAGTTTGTCTGTAAATATCTAACAAGGAGGAGTCTGCTTTTCAAGCTAACTCCACAAAAGTAAATACCAGAAAGTGACAGTTAGGGTACATGTGAAGGAAAAAAGTCATCTTAATCAGAATTATTAACTCTTGGACCTGTCTTCCACAGGAAAAGGTTATTCTATTGAGTTCTTACTGTCCTGTTAGTTTAACTGTAGGACAAAATCTTACCTCAGCAGTGAGGAGTGAAGCAAGGACAAAGATTCCTGTGTATGAACTGGAAACACTGATGATTGAAAACAGAAGAACTACTAGAAGGAAAAAGCATAAATCTGAATAATCTCAACCTAACCATATCAAAGCTAAAAGCTATTCAAATTAATTTCTGGGAAGGTAGAACTAGACAAGCTTCAAACAGGAAACTCCTTCATTTTTTTGGGTGTGAAACAGTATGATTCCTTTTCCTTTTCCTATGGAGATTGAACTACAAGATAGGACTGCAAATATGATGAGCATAAAGATGGGGATAATCTTCCTAATGTGTCCTCAGTGTCCCAGGAGCTCTACACTGGCAATATATGACATCTGCTCTTGTCAAGTCACCAGAATTTGGTTGCTTGATAGCAAAAAAAAGAAATAAATATACTGGTTTACACCTAAATAAATGTCCCAATCTTACTTTTTTTTTTTTTTTTCCAATTTTACCTTTTTCGTGAGCATCAGCAATTAAAACTGACCAGTTGAGATCCCAGCTTCCCCAAACTTGGAAAGCTTGTAGGAAGTTTGCTCCAAAGCCACACATCTCTCAATGAGAACAATGAGGGAGGACACTCAGCTTGACAGCTAGGGCATAAAACTCCCATTCTTTCCTTAAACACAAAAATGATGAAAACATTTATTATGAAACATATTTTCCATTACTGTATTGTAGAATGTAAACAAGTTCTCATGACATATGGGGCCATGTGTTTCCTTAAAGAGGTGTTATGTATGTCAGAAGCAGCATATGTACCGTGTGATACAGCTACCACCATGGTAAGCATTTGTTATTGCCTAGTGAACAGGTGCATAAAATCCCCATGTAAACAGATGTCATAGCTGCACTGACATCTCTTACTCATGTCTACTCCTGCAGGAAAATGAGGGGGTTTGTTTCCCCCTCTTGGGTGTTTAATGTGGATGGCCTACACTTGTGTGTCTGCATCTTCCCACTTTCACGGATCTCCTTCTTGACTACACACTGGCTTTTAGGAGGAATAATCACACAAAGAAGAACCTTTTTCTATAAGAGGTTCCACAGTCGTGCTCTTTCCAGAGGTCTCCATGTAGATACTGTTGGCAGGTACAACCAGTTTCATTAAGAAATTAATATAATATTGAGAATCCTGAAAGGCACAACCAGATTTTCCACTGATTTTTCTTTTAGCCCCTAGAAGATGGCTTTTCTCCATGAAAAAAATCTTAAAAATTGGACCATTGAACTTAAGCCCATTAGAAAAAAGACAAAATGTACAGAAATACTGCTCTTTGCTGTCCCACTTTGCAAGGGGATGCTTGCAGGTGGACTAACATGACCAGGTGAAACACAGCAGATCTCACTGGGAGTCTCTGCATGGCCACAAGTTCATGCAATGGAACCAACCCTCATGGTACTCATGTGAGAAAATTTTCCTTCCCCACTAGCGATCTCAGAGATACCTGCACATCTCATGAGCTCTAGGTGCTCTTAGATTTACATATTGCAATTAGTGCAATTAGTGCAACCCTCAGTTATCGGGTCACTTTGGTGAGAATGAACCAGAAGCTCACAGAACCCTCTGTACCGACTCCCTGAACCCTTTGGAGACTGAGTAACGTAAGGAGTAAACATAAATATGTCATTTCCTTTTATCAAACATATGCATTCAAATCAGGCAAAAAATCTCGAAAGCTAAGTGTGGTGCAGCTTCACACAAACATGAAGGGGCTGGTGTGCCAGATCTGGCTCTTCCCTTCTCACACCTTCTTTTAAACTGAGATATTTGCCAGAACTTTTCAATGTAAGCCAAGGCTGTGGCTCTCTGCTGTTCTCAGACGTGGTCACATTTGTGCTTGTCCTTGCCTGGTACATATTAAAATAATAATTTTTCCTTCCTTTCACCCTTCCAGAACAAAGTAGTCTGTTTCTGCTCACATACTAAATTTTTAATGCAGTTTTCATTTTAAATTCCTTTAGCGCAGTTTCTGTGGTTCTTTTTGCCTTCCTTTCTTCCCCACTCCCCTCCACTATGGCTTGTTGCACAAAAGAAAAAGCCATTCTCGCAAAATTATGAAAAGAGACAGTATATTAGGAACATGAATCTGGGCTTGATCCAAAGCCCACTGGAGACAAGGCTATTCTTCACATTTATTTCAACAGGCTTTGGATCAGTCACTCCCTCAACAAAAGTCTCTCAGCGTAGATCATTTAAGTTATTAACCATGGCATGTTTCTTTCCAGTGAAATGCAGCACAAATGGCACCAGATAACCCCCTGCAAAAAATGGACATGGTAAATCTGAGCATGCTCAGCACTTCATTTATGACAATTTCTGATGGAGCAGTCAGGCTAACCAATATCCATAAATTCTTTGTGAAGGGAGGTGTTGGGTGCACTGGGAACAGCATGGCTGCAAGTTGTGGCCCTATTCAGGTGGCTGAGGTTGTATAATTTCTTGGCTTCCTTGGGGTTTCCAGGAGTTGGTGATGACAAATCACAGTGGGAACATGTCCTTTATAGAAAATATCCTTCAAGACTCATCCTGCTGACAGAGACGAGGTGATAGAGTGAAAGGAGTGAAGCACAAGCCAAGGAGATTGAAGGGAAATCTGCTGAAGACCACCTGGGAGAAATGATCCTTTCATGAAGAGACAGGCATATAGGAAGGAAGAGAAAAAGTTCTGCATGGTTGGCATCCCCCACACCACAGACTGCCAGAAGGCATCACTGGTTTGGGTGCAGGTGTGGAGCCAGAGGAGGCAGAAAGGTCTCTTCCCTGGCCAGGGGGATCCCACCCAACCCCAGCCAACTGCCCTCTGTCACATCACATGTTTGGGTTTTTTCAGGAACACCTCTCTGCCATCTCTCCCTCTTCTGACTCAGCTGAGCTGGAGATCAGATGAGATCACAGGCTAGAGCCAGTGGAAAGGCTGCAGGCTGTAGCAGGATCCATGGTACACCCTGGGATTAGGGAACCATCCTCCTTTGTCCCCTACTTCTTGCAGTGCCTTTCCAAGATGATGTGGCACAGAGAAAACACAGCCTGCCAGTTTATGATATGAACAATGATATTTACATTTCAAGTATTTAAATACCAGTAAGAGACACTCTGCAGCCATTTCCCAAGGAAGTTTTCCACAGCCCCTTATTTCTGAGCAAAGGAGCAAGTTAATTATCAAATTAAATGAGAAAAATAACCATCACATCCATACACCCCCATCTTTCTCCTCATTCTCTGATCACTTCATTAAGTTTGAACAAAACCATCTTTAGCTGATACCAGGAAATTCATACCAGAGTCTTTTAAGACAGTGCTTTTTAGATCTGTATCAAACCAGAATGCTGGATCTGAAATAAAATATTGAAAATTCCCCTCTGACCTTACTCATTGAGTGTGTATATTTTTCTGGGCTGTCCTCACCCCTCTGAGAACCTTTCTACTGTGAAAGATATATTACTCCACCTTTTTTTCCCCCTTTCTTTCTTTTTTTTTTTTTTTTTTTTTTTTTTTTTTTTTTTTTGGTGGCAGAAAAAAATCTTTGCAATATCAGTGGCTGGATCAAATTAAGGGATTCATCCCAAGATTTATTCTGTTTTCCATCCCTCATCAGTTTTCATCTTAACCAGAACTGTGCAGCAAGGGTGGGACAGGTAAATGTAACCTATTCTTACCCAACATTCAGGTACTAAGGCAGCAAAAAGAAAATATATTCTTTCAGAGAGAAGCAAAACTTTGTGTCACAGCATTGACTCAGTTTTTACACTTTAAGATACAACTGTAAACTTCTATTAGAGTTACTAAAGAAAAAAATTACAAAAAGAGTTTCTTTTAGGATCCAAAATCTTGATCCTAGAATGGGAACTTTTTAACAGGGGTTTTATTAACCTTAGTGTCACATAGCTCTGTGTCTGCTTGAGGCCTTAGCCAAGACATAGTAGAAATAATAGCAAAAATATAAATAAGCCAGAGAGCAGATGATCTGCAGCTATTTTGTCATCATAAAGTAAAAACTAAATGAGATCAATAGGGAAATGTGTTAGAAATTGTAAAGCTTGTAAACTTAAAATGATTGGGGAACATGGAAGGATAGAAAGCCAGACAACCTCCTTATTGTTTAAGAGTTGGATTTCTAGAGGGAATTAAGTATTATGGTATATGCTAAATCATGTTGTATCACCCAAGGTCTATTAAAATGTCATTCTAAGGTCCAGATTTTATCTTCCCCTATCATTGCTGGTGTTTGTTTTTGTAGAGTCTTGACTTGCTCCTTAATGCCATTACTGAGTAGGTTCCCTTGAGAAACTCCAATCCTCTATTTTATTTTTATAGTTTTCTGTGCTGATTAATTCCTGAAAACATATTTCAACCTTTCAATTTCTAGCACATATCTCATTTCACATGTCATGGGAAGCAAAAAAGTATTGCTTATTTTGAGGGGGGGTCTTACTTCCCCTCCCTCCCACCCTCTACATTTGACTTAATTTCATTTTCAGCTGAGCAGAATTACAAAAAGGTGTTGGTGTGTTGCCACAGTTTTTAAGCTTGCTAAGTCTTGGATGCCACAGACCAGGCTGACAGCTGCAATGACCACAGCAGGGCTTCACAGTACTTCTCCCAAACAATGAATGATCCAGCATCCCTGTATTTCCTTGTACTAGTATCACCCACTTAGCTTTGGCTGGGGTAGGTTGACAGAAGACTGGAGAAAGCACGTTCTACTTCAGGTTTTTGATAGTTGATTTGGACCCCATGCTGTGATGAAGTGCTGGATGCTGATATGCATCAAATCAAACAGCACAGAGGTAAAGCTGCATGACAGCTTAGAAAAAAAAAGTAGGAGAAATAAAAGAGAAATAAGTGATCCTTCATTTCCAAGGACTTCCGTGTCTTATCTTTCCAGAAGATTGCTACAGCTAGCTCAATTATTACTTTCCTAGGATGTCTTGTTTGCTTCCACCAGACGGAAGTAATATAAAATTATGTAAATCAGCTTTCTTGAAGTAAAGAATCATGGACCAGTCAATAATGTTTATGCATTAAGAAAGGGCAGCTCCTCCTGGAAGAAATAACACAGGGAGCCGATCATAAGCAAACATTTCTAAACAGACAAAGGGCTGGTCCCTGCAGCACTATATATTATCATATTTCCACATAATTAGTTTGTTTTCCACTTGAAATCAGAAAACGATTCGACATTGCATTCTGTGCCTCAGGATGGTGCATACAGTACAATTCTCATGTGCAGGTTCATATGTTGAATAATTAGTAAGAATTAATCTGTTGAAATTAAAGTTTGGAATATTATAGAACTCATGAATAGTGCATGGAACCATCAAGTAAATTAAACCAGAAACAGAATTTAGGAAGCCAGACAATAGCAGATGACTGCTGGCAATCTGTTTTTTAATCAGTGCGTTACAAGCCAGAGGGATGAATATTGTTACTGACTTTGGAAAATAGTGTAAAACGTTAGCAGGCACAATAAAGAAGACTTAGGAAGTGAGCACATTTTTACTATGTTTGTTAAAGAAGGGCACTTCAAGAGGACCTGGTCACTTAGAGCTGTATCTGTTCTCCACGATGCTTAGATCGGAAAAGATTGGACTTATGGAGGGTCCTGTACTTCTGGTCTGCACTGCAAGTGCACTAAGGACTTCCAAGAGCTCCAGCCCTGTCTATTTTAAAGTTGTATTTGCCTATCTGAAGCCAAAAATGTGTAAGTTTCTTTTTAGTTTTTTTTTTTTTTTAAATTAGCAGTTGAGTTGCTGTAAGTCTCAGGCAGCATGAGACCAGTGTGATGATTTCTCATTTTAAGAATTCAGAACAGCTATGCTTTAGTTCAGTTTTATTTTAAATAAATTTAACCATCATAAAGATTTTAGGGTTTTGCTTGCTTTACTATGAAGAAAGCACTGGTCATGCCTTAAAAAAAAATAATTGAGAGCAGTCAGAAATCCTGTGAGGACTAGGTTTATTCATGCTGAAACGCATATATTCCTTCCCTTGAAGGGAAGAGCTTTAAATCTACTAGCACACTTGACTTTTTCTGTTCTGTATGATCCTGTTAAATTGGAAGAGGTTTCCAGATCTATTTGAAAAATGGCCACTACAGTTAGCTGAAACTTCAATCTTGAAAATGAATGAATGGAGCTGGTCCAGTACATTGGCTCTGGACCAGTCTTTAAAATACAGCAGAACAATGAATAACTGAATTCACAGCCAGCTGGTATCATAGTTGGGCAGTGAAAGTGTCAAAATATTAGTGACTTTTTTACATTTGTCAAAATCATTGCCAATATGGGAAGCATGGGCAGCTTGCAAATGCGAATCTTACACCAAAATAGTTTTAAAATCTTGCCTTAAGAATGTGAGTGCAGCTCCTGGTTTTATCTCACCCATCACAGAAAAGACGGAAGAGAATAAAATATCTTTTACTTAGAAGATAAAAGCTATTATTGATTTATCATCAAACATCAACTACTAATGTGGTTGAGTGGTGCTATATGCCCTGAAGGAATAATGGATCAACCGGCATTTCTGTGTCTTATTTTCTGGAGTCTAATAAGTCCATTCTAATAAGTCCATCACTGGATTCATTTCTAGAATTTAGCATGTAAAATTCTCCATGAAAAATAGGTACAAAATTTATATCTGTCTATACATACTCACACAACATAAAGGAGAAGGAAACAGAGTTTGGCCATGCTTCAGTTCCAGGAGAGAAAAAGAAAAATAAACATATGTTAGTGGTGTCTGACACATCTTTCTGCTCCAATAATTTGAAAAATGTTTGTTTTATTTTTAAAACAAAATTTCGCTGGCATTCACTGGATGCTGCAGTTCAGACAGTTTCCCTCTTTTTGGAAAGAATAAAAAAGCATCTCTGTGACCGAGTTACTCCAGTGCAGCAACGCAGAAAGTGCCTGTGCTCATGCACTCAGTTTGTTCTCCAGGAAGATGTGGGGGAATTTGCAATGCCTACATTGTGGGTGCTTCCTTACTCCCATGGATGCAGATCCTTTTGGGTGTCAGCACTCCAGAGGGCTTACATCAATTATCCTGTGATGGGGTACAGGGCAGCCCAGCACTGCTCAAACCAAGACCCATCTCTCATGGAACACAATGGGTTATTACAGAGAGTTTTGGTGACCTGAACCTGCTGACAACTTATTGATGATCTCCAAAGGCCTGGTGTGCAAAAATGAGTGAACAATTAACTCTTGTGACCAGTTATATTAGGATCTATGGAAGCAATCACGGAGCTAATGAACTTGGGAGCTGCAGCACTCCATCAGGAGCAGGTAGATTTGTGGGAGGACAGTGCAAAACTCCCACTGATGCATATTGGACACAAATCAAAACTCAGCTTTTAAAGAACAGGACATACCTCCTCTCTTTTTTTTCACTTTAAAAGGCTAATTTCAAAATCAAACACGTACATAGCTAGATCCATACTTTATATAGGCAAATTCACTGCAGTGATTAAGAGAATCTTTTTACTGTCTCTTGCCCAAATTTCTGATCGATTCCTTTCTTCCCCCCTTTGGAATTCATTAGTTAAGTGAATAATCTCTTTATGTTCCTTTATTAGTTATAAACTGAGAACCAGGAACCTGTGCTATTTTCCCCTGCTCCTCTGCAATGTTCTTATTTCAGCAAAGTAAGGTTTGAGCTGGAAAGTTTCCCTGAGAAGATTTTCATTTCTCATCTTGTCTGATGCAAAGTAAAGAGTATGCCAAGTGCCACTGACCTTAACTCTCCTGAATCAAAAATATCTGATGTGATATATAGAAAACTTTGATGTGTAGATATGCTAATCAGCAGAGAAATGTCAAATTTGCATACATTTCAAGTGACCCAACAATATTTACCTTAGAGCTAAGTTTCATATTTTTCTGACAATTGCAGCATTGAACAAGTGACTCATTTAGCATATCTAAGCAGCATTATGTCACAGGGATTTACCTCAGAGTTGTTTGAAAGCATCAAAAAGATGAACATCACTGTCTGAAATTAACAACAAGCCTAATTTGATTTGACAAATGATGTTGATTTAGATAGGGTCACTAGCTATTGAAGATGCGGAGGACAAATAGTGCCTTGAAGCCTTGATAAAACTGAATATTTAAACAGTTCATTATGCAAATTTGCCCTCTACCTGTCAGTAGTGACTAAAGTATAGGGTTAGAGTGCTCGGTGCTAAGGAGATGAGTACTCTATGTGTACCTGGATCTGCTTAAAAAAACAACTCCACAGACATTTACAAAGTGGATGTACATCAGCCCCATCCTCCCCAGCTTTGGCTGTGACAGAACCAACAAAGCCTTGATTCTGAAAACTTTCAGCATCAATGAAGAAAACTTCGCTTTACCAAGGGAGCAGGTAAACAGGGACATTTTCCTGTTGCATATTCAAGGACTTTTTCTCCAAACCTTTCTCACAAGATGCGCTTTCTGGGAGCCTGGTGGAGCTACCTGCATCACCACTGGTGCTGTTCATACAAGGATGCTGGATGGGAGCCCTGAAGTGTAGGCAGGTGGGAAAAGATCTCCAAAATCACTGAGTCCAACCCTTGGCCAAATACCACCATGTCCACTAAAACACAAGGACTCATGCATAAAGACCTGGGAAACACAAAGATCCAGGTTGTTCACAGCTGTGTGCTACACCTACATATAAACCTCCACTATTGCTCCCATCAGCACTTGGCCAACTGGTATCCTTTATCAGCAAAAAGAGAAAATCCCATGCAAGATAAGACCTTGGGGTTTGAAAAAATACCTTGGGATATCATTGCCCATTCAAAACAGATGGTTTTGGCTTTTTAGGGTCCTTTCTAAAAAACAAAATATACTTAAATGTACCAGTTCTGGATGAGAACACACATTGTACCAAAGGAACAAAATGTGTAGTAACTTGGAGTGGATGTATAAGTGTTCAGGAATAATTAAAATTAATCCAAAAATAATCCAAATCTGCAGTACTAATAAATCCTTATTTTGAAAGGAAGTGCTGCAGAGTAATTAATCTATACTGCAGGACCTCCTTAAAGTTATTTTATTGAGTTTGTTTTGTTGGTTTTTTGGTTTTTTGGGGGTTTTTTGCTATATACATGCACACAAACTATGGTTTTAGTATTTAGTATACTTCAATTTACCACCACACTGCATGGCCACAGGTCAGCAGCTTTTAAGATACCAAATAATGTCTGGGTAATGTTACTCTTTACAAGTTAACTTTTTGTAAGACTCTTTCCACCACATTTTTCTCAGAGCTCAGAAGAGCCCATTGTCGTAAGCCAGGCTGAATTCTGATGCAGTGCATTTAGAGAACTGTATGAAAATGTCAGTTTAAGTACTGGCAAGTAGATTACATTTGAAAAGCAGACAGAAGCTATTTAATTAAAGAAGTATGGGAGAGCAAGAACAATACAGAGGGCGGATATGAGAATATCTTTTCTGATCCCAGGAAAGCCTTGCTTGGGGTGAGCCGTGGCCCCATGGGCCGGGGTGCCTGTGCAGCAGGTGAAGGAGGTGGTGTCAGCAGAGGCGCTTGGACCCACCCTACCCCACAATCAGAGCTCCTGTTGATGCTGGTACAGTGGCCAAGCCAGACATGACTCAGGAGCAGCACTGCTCTTGCTCACAGCACTGTGCATGAACACAGTATACTCACAAGGAATGGGATTTCTTAGGTCTGAAGAGCCAGGGAAATGTTTATACCACATGTGGTAGACTTGGGCTAAGGTATAGAGCAGCACATTGTGCAGACTTCCCAGCTCAGGAGCTCGTTAGCACCCAGGAATGTAAGCCAAAAGCATCATGAACCTTTTGCATTTTGTGCTTTTATCATACAATCTTATTGATTCATTTCCATGTGTTTTGGGGTATTTGTGTTTTCTTTATCCAGGTTTATCCCATCCCCCCTTGCTGGTCAGACTAATTGGGAGATGGCTGTATTTACCATTTCACCGGATCTGAGAAAACATGCCTTGTGAGCAACCTTGATTTGTTTATAAACTACTCTCCTAACTCTGCTGAGCTTGTAAGTTCTTGGCTAATTGCTCTCATGTCCATGAAATGGGAGAAACCCAAGTCTGAAATACATGGAAACAATTAGGGCAGAAAAAAAAATAAATAAAGGCTTTCCCTGTAAACAGATGTCTATGCCAAGATACCCTACCTAAAGCAACTGGCACGTGGTATGTTTGCAGATGGATCCACAGTAGGATCTAGCCACTTATATTTAGCATGCAGTGTTATTTGTTTCAGCTTGCCAGTGAGCAATGGGCAGGAGTTGGAATGGGAACCCATCATTTTTGCACGGAAGTTCACCAGCACCACCCCAATCACATACCTTATCTCTTAATTATTAGAAATGCAGCAGCCATTACAGGAATATCTGCCTTTTTCTTCTCCAAAGTTGTCTTAGAAGAGCATAGGTAAGATGATTTGTAATGTGCTATCGTGTTACATAGTTCTAGATGACATTTTGTTCCTTACAAGTGGAAAAATAAAGAGCAGTACAGCAAAGTGTTCCAGCCTGTTTCATTATGTTGGTAATTTCCACTGCATGGATTTACTGTAAACCCTGGTTAGCATGCATGAAGTAATTCAGCAGTCTGAAGGCCAGGAGGGATCATTTGTGCATCTAGTCAGATCCTCCTCCATAAACTGTGTCACAAAATTTCTCTATCTTCATCCACTATCTGTACTCTGCCTTCTTAGTGAGCTAAAATGAAAGAGAATCCTTTTGAAGATTTGAAGCCTAAAAATTATGAGAAAAACCTGTTATCCCTTTTCTACATAGATTGTTCGAAGGTCAAAATTAGTTGCTGTACTTTCAATTTTTTCCCCATTTGAATGCATTGATTCAAAGTCAGAGCTGTCTTTAGACTGGACATAATTTTAAGCTCATGCAGGACTCCTGAAGCAAAAAGTTATTATTTTTTATGAGACGAAAAATCACTTGAAGGGAATGAGAGCACGGAAATGTCAGACAGACATAGTCTTTGGGCTTACATCCAAAAGGAATGGCTACATTTCCACGACCCACAAAACAGGCATAGATGGTCATATTGGTCCTTTCTGCCATAAAATAACCAAAAAGTTTACAAACTGATACCCTGGAGGGCTTCCTTTAGCAAAGTCTTGCTAGTATTTGCTCCCTGCCAGTTTACATATGATAACATTAATATTAAGGTTTCTTTCTTATAGGAAGGTGTTCCAAGCACTGATGATCATCAATATATTTTTGTCTTTATGAAATTGTAAGTTAAAATACGTTTTCTGGTAAAAGGAAGGGGACTGAAGCAACAGTTTTGATGGAAAAACTAAAAGCCTAGTCATTCATGTGTATATTTAGATGCAGAGTTCATTCTCTCTTGTTCTGCTGAATAAGCACCTCTGCAATCTCTGTATGAAAATGAAAAGGCTGCTTTAAAACATCTCAATATTTCTGAGTTATTGCAAATGCCACAATCCAGAAATCAATAACTGAACCAACTTCAAGGATTGCTGATTTTGTTAAGAACCCAATTCTCTTTTTCCAAGCATTGTTATTGAAATATCATTAATTTAATGACTCAAAGTGACTATGGATTTATTTTTGTAAATCATAGTATCTTCAAAGCAGATTGAGTGGTTTTGACTCCTCTTTTGCAGCAGGACAGATTCTTCAAGTTCTGCTAAAAATACCCAGTGTTCTCTAGTGCACATTCTATCTTTCTATCTAGTTGTTTCTGAGACATTTCAGGGTGCTTTATGCTGCAGCTGCTCTAATACTTGGTGTTACACCTCCAAGCATAGGCAGGATAGGTAAACAACCACTTATTTAGATTTGAATATCAGAAAAATATGGTCCTTCACTTTTCCTGGAGCTCTCCAGAAAATTAAGTTTTTCTCTAGAGAAATTCCAGTAATGGTAGCATTTGAGTATTTCATAAGGCATAAAGATTGAAATATATCATCACACTCTGGCTTTACAGCCTCCTTGCTTTGTGAAGCTTTAAAGGTCTGTGAAGGCTTGGGGATAAATACAGGTAAATAAATAGGTTTTCTCATTAGACTTTATTTCTTCTTTCTAGAGGAAATCGAAATCACACATAATTTTTAAATTAAAAAGAAAAAATAAAGGAAGGATGTCTCAATTGTGAAAAGAACAAGCAACTGACAAATACCAGGAGGATGAACAGCAAGCAGTGGTCTTCAGAATATTCCTGGAATGAATATCATTCTGGTGACTGGATTTCTGCCAAGACTTTTTATTCTGTTTTAAAAAATGCATAGACTAGTAGAGTCATAAAAGAATGTTTTGTCTCTGGAATATGCTGGAACAAAAGCCAGATATGCTTAGGCTTTGACATGGACATTCATCATGTCCCAAGCTGAATCAGTTATTAATTCTGAAAGTATTAAATATGAAATGGACTGAGTGTCTAACAAGTCTGCCATGTTGTTCAGGTATAACTAAACTGATTGAATTTTGAGAAACATCCTCCTGTATATTAAGCTGTGTGAACTCAACCAAGCAGCCCTTCCAGTCCCAGTCTCCATGGGGACCTCCATCACTTTGCCTTACAGGGTGAAGCTGAAGCACCAGGATTATTTTCATTGGCATGGAAAGGTTTTCCACACGCAGAACACAAGCTCCACACAAAATTCATAGAAGCTTCTTATTCTGAAATCTTGCTCTGTACTGGCTCCTTCCTGGTGGCCAAATTGACATCTTGGCGTGAAGGCTCCTGTAATCAGATTGTTGGAGCAATATCACAAGGGTTCAAGACATCCTCCACCTTTTCAGTTGCTCCTCTCTAGCCCTTCAGACCACGTTCAGGGACACACATGCAATTATTTCTGCTATTAAGTTACACTCTTGAGCCAGTTACTGGCTCACCAGTACTGACTAACATAGATGTAGCATTATTATATCTTACAGCACTTACAAACCCACCAATTTTTATTGTAATGGTTGTGTGAGCAGCACTGCTGTGAAATTCTGAAGTTGCAGCATCAAGCCATTGCCACAAAATCTGTATTTAAGTGCCATTTCAATTTTCATTGCTATGTTTGTGCTGCGTTAAAGAAGAAAGCAAAACTCTCCTCCAGCTGTTCATCAACACCATTGCTTATCACCAAGAGGAGCTTCTTGGGAGGGAAAAGGCTACAGCTGTAGCTCATGGAGGATACGAGAATTCTTAAGGACATTCACTGTACTAACAAAAGAAATCAGTATTTTTTAGTCCTAAATGAAGAAAAGTCCTTCCATTCAAGGAAAAAACACACCTTTACAGGCTAAAATATGGTTAAATGTGGATTCCTGCACTCCAGTTTTCACCATAAATGCATATCCCACAAAAAAATTATTCCTAGACAGACAAAAGCTGAATGCTTTCTTAAGCTCCCAACTTAGACTGTCTTCAGACGCTAAAAACAGAAGGAAAAAAAAAACAAAAACCAGCCACAAATCAAGTTAATTCTTGATTAAGAGCTGATCAAGAGGTTCTGTTAGGATCTCTCAGAATGTGCTCCTTCATTTTCTAATCAATTTTTTAAGTGATGGCAATAGCAGTAGCAATAAATATTAATATTAGTGCTGAGCAAAGCCACCACTGGAACCCATTGCACTCTGTAGTACAGGAGCAGAGAAGGGACAGTTCTTGTGCAGAAAGACTTCCATGTGAAAGCCATCACTAGGCAAAGGGATTACAAAGCATAGGAACTGAAAAATAGGACTGGGAAAGTGCCCAAGGGCCCAGGCTTCACCATCCTATGGACATCCCAGGATCCAACCTGATTTTTTAAGTCTTGCTTTGATGGCAGTACAAGGCCTCCTGTATTGTTTCTTATTCCTCCCTTGTAAGAAAATCTCCACGCCAGAGGAGTGTTCTTCTCCTTCCTCCTGTCCCCCTTCCTCCTGCCAGAAGTATTTTCTCAGAATGGGAAAAGCCATACATATTAACGCTGCCTCAGACTGTGTAACCAGAGGAAAGTGCCTTTTGAACCATGAATTCCTGATACTGAAGATCATCCGCTGGAAAAAGCCTTCAGCTTTACCTCTGACATTCAAAGCTTTTGTTTATTCCACTCAGCGTGCATGTAATTTTTTAACTCAGAGAAATAGAAGACAAATGTTGTCTGATGCCTACCCAAGGAAATAAAGAAGATGGGAGAGGATAAATAGATGTTTGTGCTGTTGTGTGTTAAATTGAAATGAGATTCTGATATTTCCTCTCAGTTCTAACACCATGATAGCAATAAAATAGCTGGAGCTTAAGTATTTCTCCTCTCTTCAGTTTGGGGCTGTGGCTGCACACAGTCAGTAGCATTTTAGCTCCTCAAAATGATCTTCAAAACCAGTTTGCCTAAATCCCTACTAGCTTTTTTGTCCTGTCCCTCACCTGTATGATCAGAAGCTTGTTTTATTTAGCCCCTCATATACCAGACCTGTTCAGCAGAGGGGATGCTCTGCATGAAGCAGGAATCCTTACAAAATTTCTGCACAAATTCTTATTTATTGTCAGAATAGGCTGAAATAAGTCACTCTCAAGCCAGATATGAGCAATTACATACAAATAAGAAATACTCTAACCCAGAGAAGTTAAACATCACTCTTTATCAAACCAGTGCAAGTTTGCTTCTAGACAAGGCCTACTAAAATTTGCTACGCTGTTTTAAAACTATTTTTTAATACTTTTGGGCAAGCAGCTTATACATCCAGTGTGTGGCTAATATTAATGGCAGAGCTGTAAATCCCTCACAAGGGAGTTTGTGGAAGTGCTGATATATCCATTACCAGCACAGAAAAGTGCTGCCAGGCTCTTCTGTAATTACAGCTTCTTCAAAGGCAGAGTACATCATTTGGTCTGCAGAGAGAAGCAGCTAAAGCCAACACGAGAGGAGACTGACTGATTTCAGAAGTCCTGGTGCCAAGGGCATGAGTACTTTGGTACCCAGACATCCTCACCCAGGTCCCACTGCAGCAGAGAAGAGCAAATTCCTACCTTCTCCACCACTTTCCTGCTCTTCTTCCTCCTTCATTACACCCACTTGTTCTTTTGCAACCCATGTTTCCCCAACACCCATCAACACAACAGTCATGCCATCCCTCTATATAGCATTTCCATCTGTAACTCTCGGAGTGTTTTGCACAAGGCAATAAACAAGCTGCTTCCTCCACCCAAGGTCACCCAGAAGGTCAGTGCTGAGCCCAGGAACTGACCCCAACCTCTCAGGACCCGCACCAAGGATGGGACAGGCTGTACCACTCACAGCCACCTGTTAGGGAACACCACAGCCTGAGGAAGAGCTGAGCTCTTACAGGGTGCTTGACACTACTCCTAATCATGTAAAAATAATGAAAACTATTTTCTGTCCATTTGAGGCACTTGCAAATTACCATTCACTGTCATATCTAAGTGCCAAACACTATCAGGCATACTGACAGGCTTTGAAGGCTTCCAAGATGAGGTGGTATTAATACAAGCCTGTCTCACTACAGTACCACAAGAATTATATAGTAGATACTGAAATGTTGGGCTCTGTGAGTACAATTTGGTTCCTTGCAATTGGTAGGAACAGAGCCTTGGAATGGAGCAATAATGCTGTTGACAGCGTCATTCGGCTCAGCATCATCACACCCCTGTGGGGTCATCCACAATAAAGATGTTTTGGTCATGTCCCACAACCCCAGGGCAGTGGTACCCCACAACATCCCCAGGAGAAAGTGACTGTTCCCAAATAAATGTCTGGCTTTCTGCTGACATGAAATTCAGATGAATCTTGGTATTACAGACCAGATAAAAACATTGTGCCATTGGTCTGTGTGCATATCTTGTCTCTGCACTGCAAATAGCCAAGGAAGAAAAGCTTCCTGCTTCACATGCATGAGAAAATGGTCTCCCACACTTCTGGTCACTGCCCAGGGTACCAGAGCTCATAAAAATGCATCACAAAATTTCTAATTCTGCATGCAGACACCAAGGGAAAATCAACACCTGAGGATGGGAACCTGGGACCTGCAGTGGCCATGTTTTCACTGCTGCATGATGGCATCTGAAAAAGAAATTAGGAGGAAAAAAGAAAGAGAAGGAGAACCCTTTATTGTGAAAGAAAATTCCACATTTTGCCCTCTTGGCTCTTACTCAGATATGGAATCCCTGCTCATGTAGTACTGAGTCTTATGAGGATTCAAGGAGCTTGGACTCATTTTGAGCACACTACACTTGCTTTCCTGCAAGACAACATTTTCCCTTCTATTTCAGATATGACCAGCTATTGTTGGGAGAGAACTACTTTGGACCAGGACACAGAAGTAAGAAATGATATTTTACTTTCTGATAAGGTGAGCAAAACTCAGGTTATAAATCAGTCAAATTCTTTGCATTTTTTATTGACTCATTAGCTGAACAATTTCAGTGATTCCCTGCTTGAAGGGTATGTGATTCTTTCTCTAGCTTGTGACAAAATTCTGCCAGCAAGCAAGCAGAAGCAAAAATCTCCTAGACATTGTCAGTTATTGCAAATTTAAACCTGTGACTGGCACGGAGATAAATCACTACACATCAGAAAGTCTCCTTTATGAAAGTTCAATGTGTGTGTGATAGAAGTTAAAGGGAAGCAAATACTTCTCAAACAATAATGAAAACATAGTTTTGGGGTTTTTTCGCCAGACTTAAATAATTTTAATACTTGTTCTATCTTAAGGGGAAATCTGACAAACAGTTTATTGCCAGCAGAAGCACAAAGGGTGATTAAATAATACAAAATAGGGGAAAATAATTCAAAAAATTCAGTTACACAGTGTTTTCCTCCTGCAAAAATGAGTGATCAACCATCCTACATGACTTCATCTCTAATACTTCTAATTCCTTTTCTATTGCAAAGCCATGGATTGGAAGTGTTTATTCCAGCAGCATTTGGAGCACCACATAGGTCTACACACCATAAACCTGAACCCTACTACAGCATATTGTTGCCTAAAAACATGCAAAGTAGGTGAAAAACATCCCCAGCACAGTGTAGTTATATAATTCCTTTATTTTGGACAAATTACTGAGTACAGGATGAAAGGCAACATATCAGCACACTCTCTCCCACCTAAATATCAGATCTTAGTTAGAAATTAAGATTTTTTTTTTTCCCAGGTTTTAGGGCTTTTTTGTGATTTCCTTTTTTCCTATCATTTAATCCAGAAAGCTGTCTTTCAGACATGGCCATCCAATTCAGACATAGTCAAACTGCTATTTTGAGTTACAGAATATCTAATGAAACTAAACAGGACATCGAGCAATGAATTTCTACTCAGTCCTTAGCGGACAGCTCTCTCCAAGAAGAGCGTCCCTCTTTGCACTACTCAACAATTCAGGCAAATTAAGCAAGGGTTTAACACACCTCCACACAACCAAAAACTGCCTTTGAGACCATGCTTAAGTCTCAATTGTTCCAATACTGCTGTTGGCCTCTTTTATTTTCTGCCAATGAACTTGGGCCAGGAGCTGGAAGCCTGTCAGATTTTAGAAGGCCGAAGCAAAACATGTTCAGGCTGGGCAGTTGCAATTGATTCTCTTGTGACTCTTCCCAAAGATGACTCACACATTTCAGTTTGTTCATGCTTTGAGAGAGCAGAGCATGAGCAAGATCCTCCAGGTGATCCATGAGCTGACCCGCTGTGTGCTGCTGGTTGTCATTCTCCCAGTAAAGCCTCCCATGGGCTGGAGCAGGACTTTGTGGAGATCGCTTCTCTCCCTGCACACCATCACAACACCCAGGCTCAGAACTCAATGCATCTGCTGGCAATGCAACTGGCTGCGTGTTCAGGGAATGATGCTTTAAGCAAAGGGTCACCAGATGGCCATTCCTTGTAGCTTCACTTGACCTTCAGAGAGCACTGCTGTGTCCTACGCCGCGCGGCACCACGGAGCTCCGAGGCACAGTGTAAGATGCGTTAGTAGGTCAAACACTTTCTTGGCTGGAGACCATCGTGGAACTATTTATTATGGCCAATTGGGGCAGATTGCACTGGGCAGGGATGTGCTATAATAAGCACATTAATGCTAAGTGTCACATGCCAAGATCTGACAAAGAGGGGTGAAGAACATCAGTTCATACTTCACTCATCTGTTTTTCCTGGGTAGCTGCACAAGAGGATTAGAGAGCTTCTGCCCATTCTACATCTAACCTGCTGAAAAAGAATCAGAAACCTCAATTTTCCAGCCCAAAACTCACTCCAAATCCACCCAATCTGATTCAGTTGCAGTCAGGAAAAAATCCTGACTGAACTACATAGGGTTAAGCACTGGCCAAAATATCAGCAGAAGCAGGAGGCTTGGGTGCTTTGAAACTCTGTTCAACATATGTCTGAAGGATTTTTGGGACTGCACAAAACTGTAGTAAAAGAAAAGATTGGCAAGGCAGATGTTCGTTGTTTACTGACCCCTGATGAAACCTGCCCTTTCCTTTACCCATTTGAGATGTTCAATAGATACGTTGGTGCTGATTTTTAAACCATGTGCTGCCAAAAATCTGGTGTATTTCTACGTCCCTGAGAGTTTGAAAACAAGAAGTACACTAGACTAGTGTGAAAACACACTTCCTTATGGCAGGTTTATAAGCTGATCACTGGAAACGAATTTCTTGCAAAGTAACATGTTGAAAACCATGACAGGCTCATTGACAACAAGCAAAGCCCTCACATTTCTATCTCAGGAAGAGGGTCAGTTTGCAGAGCAGGCACCAAGCGATTGTTTATTGGAGCTTTTGCAGAAAAAAAAAGGAAATTTTGCCTTCCGGGTATTTATGTGGAAAAAGCTGATACTGTCGCAAACACAAATAACACAAAAACAGGACTGTGAGAACTCCCAAGCACACTCAAGCTTTCCTTTCCACGCCATTTTTCTATATGGCTAACATGGCAACCTTGGAATCTCAGCCAACGTGGTAACACTTCCGACTTTGGAAGAGACCAGCACTTTGCTTCGCTTGATTTTTTCCCCACCTGTCAGGCATGTCTTGTCCAAGAATATTTCCCAAGCAGCTGAAGGGATGGAGGTGCAGACATGACAAACACAATAATGAAGACACTTTCTAGAGCAGCTTCCTAGAATTGCTGGGGCAGCAGCAAGCGATAACCCTCGGGACTCTCATTCATGGGAAGCCAACACCATGGTGGTCCCAGATGGAGTAACTCAGCATTTCTGAAGTCACAGGCACTATTTCTATCACACATTCACACCCTGCTTTCATAGTCACACTTGTCCTAGCTTTCACTTATATTTCCAGGTCTTGTGAATGCCAGAAAATAATCCCCACACAGGTAGTGTGTAAAGCTGCTGTAAATGGGGTGCAACCCGAGATCTAAAAACCTGCAGAGCAAGCTGATATTAAGTGACATCCCATCAGGGAAACCTCCAACATCCCATGCATCCTGGAGTCAGCCTACTCATGGGAGTACACATATCAACAGTTCAGGTCTCATGCTAAAGGACATGCAAGACTCTCAGCTTCAGAACACACATAAGTGTCTAAGTAGCATATCAAGCTCCACAAAGGACCACCAATATTGTTAAACATGACACACAGTGTTCTAAGTGGTGCATGGTGCAGACAAAGTAGCTTTCTTCAATAGTACTAACTAGATTAAATCAACTATCATTCCATGCATAATGGAACAGCAGAAATTGATGAAGAGTGGGTTTCAAAATCCAGGGTGGGTTGTTGTACTACCAACAAACTCTTCAGCGGGGAAAGGTGTTAAACAAAGTTATGGACAAATACAGGGCAAATATTCATGGAATACTGGAAAGAGCAGAGGAAATGTGATGCTTGGCGTCCCTAGAGTAACCTGGCGAAATCACAGGGTAAGAAAGGAAGCAGGAGTTCAGAGAAAACAATTTGTCAGTCACCATCACTGTTAATACATCTTGCAGTCTTCACAGGAAACTCAGCTGATGGCCTCTGCCATATTTTTAACAGAATACACATGTCATTAATGCTCTGTATTCAATAATGTGAATATCACAGACCCAGGAGAGGCTACTCCAGCATGCTGAGCTGACAGGGAGGAGAGGAGTCAGGGCAAGCCTCTAAACACAGCAGAGCTCAGAAGAAACTCAGTACAGCAGAGATGACTTTGCATACCAGCAGCAGATATTCCTACAAGAGCTGCTACTGCATCTTCATCAGCAAACTCTAAACTTGTCTCTTCATGAAAACCAGAGAGAAACATGGCTTCAGTAGGAATCAAGGACTCTAACTCCATCCTATGACTTGAAATCACCATTCTTCAAGAATGAATCCTTGCTTTGCTCAGTGTGGCCCATTTCCTCCAGGCTCACAACCTCCAGCAAGTTTCGCTTTCCACAGGGGCAGACTAACAAAGGGAGGCTGCAGATACTCCATGGTCCTGAGCATAGACCTTGGAGACACCAAGTGCCTCAGACAAACCTGCCAGAGGGGTGGTTGTCACAGGCAAGGACTCCACCCAAGGCAGCAGACTCACTTCACAATACTGAGGAGACAGCAAAATAATGCAGGACAAATGAAATTAAGGAACCTATACCAACAATAACATTTCCAGTAGTCTCACCTCAGTATAGCAAGCACAAGCCCCAGCAGGAAATTACTTTGGGCAACAGCAAGAATCAGCAGGGACTTTTCCCCATTCCAATCACAACAGGTTCATCCATCAGACAAGCAGGGGAGCTCCCTGTTTTTTACTGGATCAGCAGACAGCTCCAACACCCAGCCCACTGCTGTCACATGCAGGAAGGTTAATTGTAATTACACAAGTGAAGTTTCCTGATGAATGTATCTGGGGATCTGCCATTTGGCTCATGCTCTTTCTATTTTACAGGTAAAGCTAATGAGTACACAATTAAGCACTTGAGAAACAGATCACTGACAAAGTCCACACCAGGTTCACTGGAGAGTGACATGAGCAAGTTCAGGGAATATTCCCTATTCTCTCATATCATCTTTCCTGTTCTTCAACAAATATGAAGGAAATAAGATACCAAACACCTTTAGCTGTTGTTTTCATTTTATTAATATATTCCTACTGCCATTTTCAGCTCCTAGTCAATGTCTTTGATAGCTGACACATCGTTTCTATCACATCTTATTTTGCTGAAGGCATTTTCCACCTCCCTTAAGCTTTTCCGTTCCCAAGTACAGTGCATACTTTTGAGCTAATATTAATTTAAATGACCTTTTTTTCCCCTACATCTGCTTTTTAAATTTAATGAGATCCCACAATTATACCTGCACTTACCAACACCCACAGGGGTTCAGTCCCTTATAGACAGATTTGTACCATCTGAACTAAGGAATGTAACAGAGGAAAGAAGATTTACAGAAAGCCTAAGTTCATATGGGGGCCATGTTCCTGCTTCTCCTCCAGGAGCACCCCTTCAGTTCAGACTCCCTGTTTATATTTTGGCTTTCTGGCACAGCTGGTGATGGAGAGAAAAGGGAAGCTACTGGGCCTGGAACTTCACCCAGTGAACACCTCTGTTTTCTAAACAAGTTAGCCCCAAAACCTGGAAGGCTATACATCCAGCATCAGGGCCAAACATGTGTGACTTGTAATTTCAGTCTCCTCGCTGGAAACCAGGGACCCCACATCATCCACCTTCTCTTTCAGCTTCCAAGCCAGCGTGGAACAAGCAAGGGACCAAGCCTTCCCACCCCTCCCAGCTCCACCAGCCTTCCTTGGCAGGCTTGCCTCCCACAGCTTGCTTCTCCAACACCTCCCCACCTACTACTCCTATTCCTGCTGGGCTGCAGCCTTTTATAGCAGCTGTTTTTTGATTGGCATTTTTTCACAGATGGGGGAGGCAAATAGGTCCTTCATTAACCCTTTGCAGGTTGCTGCCAAATGTGTGTGGGGGTTAGATGTCATTTTTTTAATGAAGTGCCTTCTGGAATTGAACCCCGCCCTCCTTAACTGTGTGGTTCGGTGCATCTAACTGGAAAGTACAAACAATATCTATTCTTAATCTTATTTATTGTCAGCAAATGAGGCAGTGAAGTGGTTGGGTGAAAAGCCAGAATTCTGAACAAACAGTTCCCTTTATCCAAGATAAAATTTTAAGATTAGCAGACTTTGGAAAACCACGCAACTATTTTGTCTCTGTAGGTCTGCTTGATTTTTATTTTGCTAAATGAAGTCTAGGATAAACAGGAGGGAAGGAAAGAAACAGCTTGCTTCCCCACTTTCTCCTTCTGTGTCCAAGGATCCCTAGCCTGTTTGTATCTCTGAGGTAGCACTCAACATCTGTTTGCAGGTACTGTGTGCTGGTGGCATGGGACAGAACTCAGCAGCACCTGTGAGCTGCCTGGCTAGCCGACCCATGTCTTGGTTTGCTTTCTTTTTGTGTCCTTGCTTTGCACACATTCCTGGCCTAATGCCCCACAGGAGAAATCAATTTGAGAAGGTTTATTAACATGAAAAGTTCTCTGCCCCACAAAGGGGCTTGTGGAATTTTGCGGTGGTGAAACATGAGGAAGGTTATAGAGAGAAGTTCTCAAAAGTGAGATTTAAGTGATTTAAACCAGAAGCATCTAGAAACAGAGTTTTCTCAGTTTTCCTATTTGTACTGTGGCCGTAACTAACATATCCTACATCCTCACCATGTCTCAGGCTCAGATACTTTCTTCTCCATTCCTCTGTCAAATGTGAGGAACAAATCCAGGTGGCAAATAGGATGGGAACAGGAAAAGGTATTCTAGCTATTGCTTGGGACAGGGAAAGGTGGAGGAGAAATCATCAGTAGTGGCTGGAAAAAACTTCCCATCTCTTCTCAGAACAATCATCTTAGGCATTCTACAGCCATGGGAAAGGGCTGATTGCTTTACTTACACCTTGAACGAGCTCTGTGTCTTCTTCTAAAAGGACACTTGCTTAGGGGTGATGTAAGTCATTAACACAAGTAGTCCATTCCACCCAGGTTTGGAGGGAAAACAAAGCAAAAAACATTGAATAAAATATATTAGATGTCTTCTGCATGATGATATAATACATCAAAAGTCTGATTTTAAACTTTTTGACAAGTTGCCCCAGGCTTTATATCAAAATTAGCCTTGCGCTTCTGCTGCTGAAAGGAAGGAGGAGGGGGGACAGCAGAACACCACGCATTAAGGAAATAAGCAACCACATGAAAAAGGTGTTTGAAGAGTAACCAACCCCAGTACTCCAATGGTTCCAGGGATTTATGTGACATACGGTGAAAAGGCACAAGCTCAATCTGTAACCTTTCCAAAGCGGTCAAAGCCTTGTGGTTAACACCATGCCAAGACCAAATGGGAAAGCCCTGCCAGGAACTAAATATATTATCCTGAACTTGGTGCTGTGTACACAGCCACATGGAATATGGACAAACTGGAACACAGACAGAGTGAGGCTGTTTTTGAACTTTATGTTCATCCACAAGACCAAGCAAAAGGGTTTCCTGCACCATGTCATTAAGGAAAACATGCAAGACACCCTTTCCAAATTTCCCCATAAAATGGAACGGACAGGCTAGAGCTTCCTGCAAGAAAGGACACATGGGATGTATGTTTGGACAGGCTTCTGAATGACCAAAGTTGTGCCTTTTCTAGTGTGCATTTGGTGTAAACTCTGTGTACTCTCTCATAGGCATGTACAAAAATGTCTCTCCTGAGGGTATCCAGGCTTTTCACCTTAAAGGTGAAATTACACCAGCAGACTCCAGTGCCAGCATCCTTGATGATCAGGGAAAATGCAGCAGCTGCACAGAAGAAACCAGCACTCATTCCCTGTTAATGCTATTCTTATTTGTGTTTAAAATCCTGCTTGTTTTGATGCCTTATGCAGAATAATAGAAGAACCACTAAGGTATTGACTCCGTGCAACTCTATAACCACACCTTAGGGGTTTAGGGAATAAATATTCTTTCAGTTATGACACTGTCTTACACTGATGAACCTTGAATTGGAAGTGCTGCATTTTTAATTTAGTTCTGCAGATTGGTAATGGGAGAAGCACTCACTTCTCCAACAACCCGCACCAATGAAGTCTCAAAAAATGGCTTGATTTCCCTCCCTTGATTTCATTTACTTTCCCAGTGTAATGTCAAATTTCCTGGTTTAATCGGGAATAGAAGAACAAACATCCTTTGAGAGAGCTTGTTCTCTTGAGGCTGCTTTACCTCAGCTCGGTTTATTCAAATGGCTTTGAACAAACATCTGGAACAGCTGAGTGCTTTATCCCATCTTAACATTTAACACCCATCTCTAGTAGTGGAGTGGACCATAGTGGAATTAGATCCAAAAAGAATTTATCTGCATTCATGAGTGCCATGTTCAGTGAAACTTCACATCCATAGACAAAATCCACAAATTGTCACTGTGCCCAGACAAGTTACTTGTCATTACGATGATCTGCAAGGCATCCATAGAAAGAAATCATTTTGACTGAGCTTCGTTCCTCAAGGACAACGCCAAGGTTAATTTATTTGTTTTTCACTTTGATTTGGGGGTGGACAGTCCCTGGAAGAGTAGCAGTGTTTGCCAAATGCGTTTCTGGGAGTATTTGCTCAACAACTACTCTTCTATTCCACACCTTCCCAAACGTCTCCAGGAATGTAGGCTGTGTCCATAAGCTCAGTTAATTCTCAAGGTTTCACTCCACCCAAGTGGTCCCTGGATGAATTTCTCAGGATTGTAAAAGTGAAAATGGGGATAGCTAAATGTCAGTGAAAGATACTAAGAAATAATAGGTACATTATTAGAGAGAAATGCAAACCATAGAGTTGGGAAACAAAAAACTAAATCAAACACTAGAACCAAAAAAAGCCCGATTTTGTTCAGAATGTAGAATCACACTGATGGAAGAAGAAAGTCCTTCTCCCTTCAAGAACTTCTCTCTGGTATAAAGGCAATATGTATTTACCCTTTCTTCCTGGTTTGGTTTGTTTGGTTTGTTTTTTGTTATGTGAGGTGGTATCTCGCTGTCTGCATAGAAATTTCCTGAAGTCTTCTCATCTTTTAGGGACTGTCTAAGCTTTCAAGATAAGATCTAGAGGTCCATATTGAAATTTAGAGCCTGTTGAGATTTCCAGAACTCTACACTATATTTCTATAAGTAACTCTCACTACATTTTCGCTTCCTCTTCCCAGGTTCAGAGACATGGCCATGGGCATATGATAAGCAGCCCCAACTGTACCTTTGGAATCAAGCCTTTCTCACAGAACCACATCCACAGACACTTTTGGCTCTCAGTAAACACCAGGATCAATAAACTCATCTCCTACAGATTATTTCCAAGCTAGGGGAGAAAAATGCATATTATAAAACCACACTTATTTAAGGGAAGTTGGATTGTAAAACACTGACTGCACTTTGAACACACTTGTCAATGTCACTGTAAAAAGTAAAAAGTAAAGGTCCTTCTTAGAAATTTTCTGGGGCCACAGTTTGGCAGAGACCAGCCAGTGGTTGGGGAAATTTTTTTCCAGTTCTGACTCAGACTTAAAGGGTTTAATGAAGATTGACCAGTAACTTCTGGAGGATAGCCTAGTTCGGACATTACATCTACAATGACAGAAGAAGAACCCCCCCCCCCAAAAAAAAAAAGGTACATAACACAGAGAATTAGATATAAATGCAAGTGATTTTGTTAAAAAAAACCACGATATTTTATGCACATTTAATAAAAAATTGATATATTTGCTGGGACATGGTGCTTGTAATTCAAAATAACAATATCAAAATTCAGCCTCACATGACATAT
This sequence comes from Motacilla alba alba, assembly GCF_015832195.1. Taxonomy (NCBI): domain Eukaryota; kingdom Metazoa; phylum Chordata; class Aves; order Passeriformes; family Motacillidae; genus Motacilla; species Motacilla alba. The sequence goes on along the minus strand of NC_052023.1, from coordinate 3,034,021 downwards.
CCGTGCCCCATATATTTGAGCAAATGTGGACTTGAACCCAGAACTGTTTTTAAAACTCTGCATGTATGTTTAGTGGTAAAATGACTTCTTATTTTCAATGTGTGTCACATACATTTGCATCCTGGCCAGCCCTCCACTATTGAGAACCATATGGCTGTTGTTTTAAACAGGTTGAACTCTTTTCAAAATCCATTATAGGGAGCATGCTAAACACCAGCTTTCTGAAATGAATAGAGCATTTATTCAGCCCTGTCTACATCAGGACTTACACATGTGTAGGGAATTCATGGAACTTCCACCTTCATCAATAACAGTGAACGTTGTCAGGATATAAAAGGTGCATTTAATACGTTAAGAATATAGAGAATGCAGAGAGTTTGGATTGAAATTAAAAGTTTTAATTTAGTATCTGTCTATTAAAAATGCCTGATTAGGCAAAAGGAAACAGAGTTAGGATGGAGGTGTGATCCCAAGCTACATGACATGAAAGTAATACACATCCCAGTGTTTTGTAATTTCAGACATGTGAACTTCATTATCACCTGTGCCTACAATGCCCCATTCAAAAGCAATAATAATTACTATTGTTATTTATTATAATAAACCACACATAGCTAACAGCGATATCTGATATCCAAAGTGGGTCTCCCAAAGAGGAGAATTTCTTAGATGACATTCTCCCTGCCCCAGACATCCTTTCTGTGTGCTGACTCACATGACTTTCTGGGATGTCTGACTGGGAATAGGGGACCTTGCAGTCTCCCTGAAAATTTCTTCTTATATTTCTCGTGTCACACATTCCTGTCCCATTCCTGAAAAAGCTAACCCACTACTCCCAGTGTATTACAACTGCCTGTAATAGTCTTTAAAATGATCACTAAATACTGCATCTCTCATTACCTATCCTTGGGTTCAGGACTGATTTACCAAGATCCTGTTGACATCAAGGAGATTGTTTTGCTTAGGGTGAGTGCAGAATTTGGCCACTATTCATTATTACACCACATCAGTGGAAGGTGATTATTTCCAAACTCTCACTCAGCATGTGGCCAGGTGACTCAGGTATTTTTTTTATTTACTTACATCCTTCTGCAGTTTATTACAAATTGTTGGCCCCAAATCACAACCACAGAAAGAAACAACCACTGCAGCCACAAGGGTAGGAAATCATGTTTTACAAGGCTCCTGAAGAGCTGGAAACTCAAGTTTTCTGTCTCCAAACAGTGACAGGGATAAAGAAGAAAACAAACTCATGCAAACCAGGGAAAATGCATCTTGGGGAAGCCCTGACTTCTTGCACCAGGTTACTTTGCTCAATACCTTGATGTTAACCTACACAGCATATAACTGAAGGACTCAAGTAAAATAAATGAAATCAGCTGTCTGACTTCTTTAAGATAAATGATATTATTACAGCATAATTGTATAACCCCATATAGCTTACAGCAGCAAAAGGATGTGTATTTCACATGCCCTACTATAATTACATTCCCATTATAATTTTGCAGTTAGTTGCTATGAGCTCTGGTCATGAAAACATGCCAATTTTGTATGGGATTGAAGTCTGCCTAATTTTAGCAAATTGAGAGCTGCACAAAAGAAAAGAGATAAATACTATGTTGTTATTTTTCATTAGAGAATTGCTATATTAAGAGGCTGTGATCCAGCTGTGTTTGTTTAAATAAAAGTGTGATTTGAATACCTCCTACAGCTATGTTCCTGCCAATGAATAAAAGATAAAATGCGGCTCTCGTTGGATGTTAGTCTCTGAGTTCTAGCTGACTCAGAGATTTATTGTTTAACATAAGGAAGTGAAAAGCATGTAGAGCAGACCACACACAGGGCTCTTTTGTGTATTGTTTCAAGCCATACCACTAATAGATTTGTTCCACCAAGGCTCGCAGCAATTCAGCTGTGCTAAAATGCTCCACTTAACTGTGAAAAAAATAATAATAAAATAGTAATTATGTCTCGATGGCAAATGCAGCTTAGACCAACACCACGAGTAGTGTAAACAGGAACTAATACCATTCAAAGCTGTATGTTATCATCATTATGATAATGAAATTAAGCTTTTATTTCCAAAAAACAAGCCCTTAACATACTACTCAGTGTCTGTATAAACACACTGACTTCCTCTCATAGCCTGATATGACTCTGTAGCTGCTGAGCTAATATCCTTCTAACAATACTTATAAATAAATCTACATATAAAGCAGCCTGAAACTTATCGCAGACAACTTGGAACTCCTTGTGTGTTGGAAGAGCCTTTTACAATGCAAATAAAAAGATGCATATAAATAGTCCTTGCTTTGTAGCTGCTTGTTTTGTAGGTTCCTTCATGGTAATCTTAGATGGAGGCACATCATTTTCCAGGAGCTGATATGTTTGAATGGATTTCATTATGGGCAAGTGCAGCAGTGGGTGGCTGTGTGCCAGTCACAGCCGACTACCGAAGGGCTTGGGTTGTCAAAGGACTCGCTTGGGCTGTCGGAGTTCATTTAAATAACACAGCATTCTCCAGTTTGGGGAAAAAGAAAAAACTGAAAACTCCAAAAAGGAAAAAAAAAGAAAGGAAAGCAGGACTTTTTCAACTGTTATATTTACATAGGATTTACACCTATAATGGATTGAGAAATTACATTATGAATGCACAGATTCGTGCAGTGATCAGTAACTATATTCCAGATTAGCAATGATCTCAGTTACACGCTAACAAGGAGGTACCATGTTCCTGGAATAAAACGGGGCAGAGTGCAGCGTATCCATGGCCAAAAGGACCGTGCGTGGCAAGCCTGAGACTTGAACTGTGTGTTTAGAGAAAAATCTTGAATCTAAATCTTGCATTTTAGATGAGAAAATGGGACTTTGTGCCCAAAATTTATCTAGTCTAGGGCAGGAGAAAAGCAAGGAGAAAGACCAGAAACCTGATTCTACTCAGAATTTGCCCTTTGGGCAAACAGCACAGTCACAGCACGTGCACAGAACCACCAGCAACTCCCGGCGCAGTGCAGGCAAATGCTCCCTTCTCCTCTTCTCACTTCCTCACGGATGCAGAGGGTGAGCCACAATTCAGCCCTGACCTGGAGTCACCCAGTGCCTGGAGCAGAGCAACATTCACTGCTCTTTGCCCCCGCCTGCGCCGTAAGAACTGCCCAGAGCCGACGAGCATGTTGAAGCTGTAGGATGTGTGGTTTGAAGATACAATCTCAGCTTGTTCTACAGGACTTCATGCTTCAAACTCTCAAGACTCTTAATAATAATATCCTGTCTGCTTTTTATGTAGCACCTGTCAACCCGGAGGGACCAAAAGCACTTCAAAAACTCTATGTGGTTGTTGCTGTTAAAAAACTCAGGAATCACTCCTTGAGTTGCCTGCAGGAGGCTGAAATGTAGGATATTTAGCATTAAAGAAGAGCAAATAATTAGCTATGAATAATTTATCCCCTCAAATCATCTTCTTTTTGACTTTATTGAACATCTGCAAATAGGTCTCAGCCTCACTCTTAGCTTTATTTGATAGTTTCAGTTCACTTTTTCTTTTTTACATCACTGCATATTTTCCTGAACCATCATCTACCTAAAAACATGGGAGAGAAGAGTAAAATTTAAATTACCTGACTATAGACACAATAGAAGCCACTAATGCATAATGAGGAGAGACAGAAATTTTAAATAAAATGATGGACAAAAAGCATCAAGTAAAAGGTTGAAAAGAGATGAGCAAGAACAGAAGAGGGTGAATTGTCCAGGACACAGCTGGACAGAAACATTTTATGGAGATATTTTACAGCAATAGCATTTTGTAAGGAAATGAAAGGAAGAGAGGCTCAGGTGAAACTGGAATAAATGTGGTTGTTTGGATATGCATGTCTGGGAGCAGACATCCCAAGGGAAGCTATAATCATCAGGATGAAAGGAAGAGAAGGTATGAGTAAAATTTAGGGAGGGAGGCATCAAACCTGTAGCACGACAGAAGCCATTTCTGAAGCTATGATTAATTCACAGCTTAAAATGCATTAATTTAGACTTTCTTCTTCCTGCTCAGAACTTTTCTGTCAACACATTTAGTTTATTTGAAATTGTTGAAAAGTTTTCTGAAAATCTGTTTCATTTAGAGGTTGATGATGAGATCTTTAGTTTCACATGTTTTCAGTTAGACAGTGTCCACAGTATGGGATGGGATGCCCCAACCATGTGAAACAGATAGCAGGAGGAAGGAAACCACAGCTTGCTGTGTGAGTGCTTTCTACTACACATAACCTTTGCTGGAGTGAAATTTTATTTACATATATGTATATATTATGCAGGGTAATCACGTGAAGAATTGGTTGGATGCCTTTTTTAAATTGATGCACATCAGGTTTTGTCTCAGGATAAAATTCAGAATTCCTCAAGACAAGGTGAAGCAGATATAGAATGATAACTTGAATAAATGCTCCAAGGAGAGAAGTTAAAGAAATAATTGTTCTTGACGTTTTTGACTTTCTAACAAAAGTCTTCCTTCACCCTCCTGGGATTTGCTTGTGACAGAGAACTGCCCCACAGTCGAAAAGTCTTCTTAGATTTGCTGTTCCTGGCTGTTTAACATTATTGGTTTTACTTTTTGCTGGTTTTCTAGGGATCTACCAGCACAGTACTGCTGACGTTTCATTATTTTCTAGACTTTACTGTTTGAACCCTTCACCTTTTCCCCCTCTTTTTATTGCTGGCAAGATTTACTTGCAGTTGCAAAAATACCGACAAACTGATTTTCTAGCTGTGACTGAACTTAAATAAACTGAAAGAAGCAGAACCATTGTAGGATTAAAGCAGTTCAACAGTTTACAATGTGAAATGATTTAAGTTTTGACACATTTCCTATCTTTCCTTATCGAAATATACCACAAATAACAGCTCAGCATGGTAGTGCTGACAGAAGTCACTGCCTGCTGAAGGTTCAAGCACCCAGTGCAGGGATCCCAATGACTGAGCAGCATCTGCCAACAGCGGGAGATGGCAATGAGACCTGCTAGGAAAGGCTTCATCCCTCAGTGCTTCCAAACCTTTGGAGCTGTGGATAACCCCAGCACTGGAGCCAGAACAGACAGCAGGTCACCCATGTCACGTGGCACAAAATGCATACCAACCAAAATCAAGTTCAGGTTTTTTGCTGTAGAAGAATGGAAAGCTATCAGCCACAATAGGGAACAGGAGGCTCTCCAGATTCCAGGAGCTGAGCTCATACAGCTAAACCCATCAGTCAATCCAGGAAATTAAAATCATAGCATCATAGGATAATTAAGATTAGAAAATACTTCCATGGTCATCAAGTCCAACTTTGACCAAGTGCCACCATGCCCACTAAACTGTATCATGAAGTGCCACATGCACTCATTTTTTGAACACTTCCAGGAGTGGTGACTCCTCTGGTTCTGATGAGGAGCCTGTTCTAGTGCTCAACCACTCTTTCAAAGAAATTTTTCCTAATATCCAACCCAAACCTCTCCTGGCACAACTTGAGCCTATTTCCACTTATCCTGCCCCTTGTTCCCTGGAAGCAGAGCCTGATCCCCCCTGATGACCCCTCCTGCCAGGGAGTTGTAAAGAGCAAAGGTCCTTCCTGAACCTCCTTTTTTCAGGCTGAGTCTCCCCAGCTCCCTTGGCCACTCCTCACAGGATTTAAATTCCAAACCCTTCACCAGCTTTGTTGCCCTTTTCTTGACTGCTCCAGCCCAAGATGCACCATGGGAAATAGAAAAACATCTTTAGATAATGCACTTCTACCTGCAGCCATACTACTACATACTGCCTCTTGTATCTAACCAGTTCCTATCACTTCAGAGGAAAATAGAAGCCCTAAAGCATGGAATTAGTGAAACACCACACAAACACGACAGAACTTGTTCAAATCTCTTTTCACCACTCTTTGTGATTAGTGAATCAACAAACCAAAACAGCCCAGATTACATGATCAGAAACAGTGGTTTCAAGATTGCCATTATTCTGTTTTACAGTCTCATTCATTAATTCATTAAAGTTGCTTTTGAAACTATATCCTTTTGGTGAGGCCATTCCAAAACTTCTGGCAGCTACAAACTGTCTTCTAATTCCTGGTCTAAAAATATTGAGAACAATATATAATCATTTGATATAGTACCAGCTTCATGTTATCTCTTGTTAGGCAGCTAAATTAAACATTCTGATGTTCCAACACAGTGTTAAGAAGTTCACATGTGTCACAGCTGCTTCTCAGCAACCTTTGTGGTGATGTAGGAGAATGGGACTTCATTGTGCTGGGTGTGGCAGAAATGCATAGAAAGAAACAGCTCCTGCTATTCAGAATAGAAATGGCACATACATCTTGGGGAGATTGGAGAGTAGCATAATGGTGTATACATTTTTAATGTGCTTTAAAAATACGGATATTCTTAATCTCTCCCCTCTCTCCAGGTCTCTTTCACGGATTGATTTTATTTTGTTTTTATCACAGAGGTGTGACTTGAGAACCAAAAGGAAAATAATCTTCAGTGGTGTCATTTGTTTGGACCGGCTGAGAGAGCTGGAGTTCTTTAGGCTGGAAAAAAGGAGGATGAGGGGGAGCTTCCTCACTCTCCAAAACTCCCTGACAGGAGGGTGCAGCCAGCGGGGATTGGACTCTGCTTCCAGGAAACAAGTGACAGGATAAGAGGAAGAAGCCTCAAGTCCCACCAGGGGAGGTTTGGGTTGAGCATTAGGGAAAATTTCTTCACCAAAAGGGTTGTCCAGCCCTCTCACTGATTGCACAAAGCAGTGGTGGAGTCCTCATCCCAGGAGGGATTTAAAAGTCATTTAGATGTCATGCTTGGGGACATGGGTTAGTGATAGCCTGGGCAGTGCTGGGTTAGTGGTTGGACTCCATGAACTCAATGACTCTGTGGTTCTATGGCCAAATTAATGATAAGGTAGATGAGAGAATGGAATTATTTCCTTGTTTTCTGAGTCAGAGTCTGAAATGGATCAAACCTGATCATTGCACGTTGCAGACCTGAGCTGCAAGGGAAGTGTGGTGCAGCCAAGGATTATAAACAATAAATAAGATGAGGGAAATATTAAGGATATGTAAGGAGTTAACTTCTGTCTGTAAAGAATTTCAGTTATAGCAAAATATCCTGGAAAACACATCCATAATCTGAGATGTATATTCAGAAGCAGAATTTCAGAAAACAGTGGGTGTAAAGACAAGAGGTGAATGTGCTGAATGGTCAGGTTAAAATATGGGCAAGACGTATGAAGAAAAGAGGGGAAAGCACAAGGAAAAGGAGCTTTGGAGCACTCTTTCTTGGAGGCAGAAAAAAAAAGGACAAAACCAATATTTAAGTAATAAAAGAAAGAAATCCTGAATGTTTCCTCTTAAAAAGAAATGGTAGCCTATATGTCCTGCCCAAATTTCCACTCTCCATTGTTTTATTTAAATTTTTCACATAGATAAAGATGTTCCTTTTTTTTTTTTTTTTTTTGTTCTATTTGGTTTTATAATGTTACCTGATATATTCCACAAAAGTGATGAATGTTTTTCAAAATTGCCTACTGTACTGTATGCATCACTTGACTAAATGCATGAGTGTTAGGGATGAGAGATACTGCTCCACAAAGATCTGTTATTAATGTTCTTGGACCATCAGTGCAGAACACAACAATCATTTTCATTGTAAGTTTTTATCTCTCTTCTCCTTCCGCAGAAATGGTAAAGTTTCTCATGCAAGAGTCACAAAGCAGGTTCAGGAGGGAGCCTGGCTACAAGTACGTATGGATTTTGGATACAGTTTTGTTATGCCTTACTTCAGCAGAATATCCAAGGCAACAAAGAGAAAGGAAATGTGAAACCGTCCAAAGCACTGGCTGAGCTGTAGCGCCAGGGGGGGAAGAAAGCACAGAGAGACAGAGAATGCCTGAAATGTCTGCAAAATGTAACTCAATTATCAGAGATCAGCCATAACAAGGAAAAAAAATCACATAAGGCTGTAAGAGCTATAAGTATCAAATAGTTACGTTTACTGCATTTATAAACAGATATCTTTTGGCAGGAGACTCAAAGAGGCCTCCACAAGGCACGAGAATCTGGGCTTGAATCCATTCACTCTGTGAATTAATTGACTTGGTTTGAACTCTACTGTTTTCAGTTGGAGAATTCACTGTGAACATGTTGTACATATCTCAGATATCAAATAGCAAATGTACTGAAGCCAGATACTGAACTGGAGCCAGAAATTTTTCATTAATCAGTATTGTATGCTTTCTGTGAATAGGAAATAGAACAACAACAAAAAGCAGACAAGAATGGGGAAAATATTTTTCTCTCTCTCCCTGTTTCTACACCCCCACATATGCTATTATTATTACTCAGTATTTACATTGCAGTCACACCCAGTGGTTCCAACCGAGCAGGAGCCCTGCAGTGCTAGGTACTGTACAAAATAAATACACTTGAAGAGACAATGGCTGCTCTCGTGAGCCTAAAGACCAAACAGATGGGACAGATGAGAGAGAGGTGTAGAAAGGTGACTGAGGTGGCCAGAGGTCAGACAGTGAGTCTGTGTAAAAGCTCAGAATCCTTTTCTCGGGGGAAATCCTGAAATAATTGTCAAAACTTGTAAGTTTTATTGTAGAAACAGTTCATCCCACACCACCAGTAACCATTACCCACCAGGCTCTAGCAGCTCCCCAGTGCTGCAGATCAAAATTCACTTCCAGGCAGAAAGGGGAGCTGAAAATCACAATAACACATTATAATATCACACTCACAGGCTTTTGTGAAAGGGCAGATTTAGCAGGGAGCTGAGAGTACAGTAGCCCTCACCACCATCTGACAGAAGAGGCTGCCCCCCCTTCGTGTGCTCCTTTAATTAATCCATTAGTTTCCTCATGATTTACGCCATCCAAGAGGTCAGAACCAATATCTTCACAACCCAGGAAAGAATGATAGGTTAGATTTCCATTTCTTTGCAGTTCTCCTTGGCAAAGCACCACACAACTGGCAGCCATCACAAACAAAAGCCACCCCTCCTTTCGGCCAGCCAGAGAGAATACAGACATTTTGCAAAGCACCTTCGTTTGCTCAGCAAACCCAGTGATTTCTGTCCTTGCTGTGCCCAAGTGAGGTGGTGACAGAGCCTGCATTTACTGTGCATTTTGTTCTCTGCTTCAGTCTCATCTCCCACACAACCTGTCCTGAGTAAAACTTCATTACTCTGTGTTTAGATTGTAATGTGCCATGGCCAAAAATATTTATTTGGAAAAAAAACCTGCAGGAATATAGTCTAAACACATGAGGATTCTGCTGGAATTTGATCATGGCTTCTCTGTCTTGTCTCAGCTTTTTAAGCTACCTATTTGCAAGCCAAATATATACATAAAAGGGAAAGCACGTTACACAGTTGCTGGAGGGAAGGATATTCCTACTTATACAAATGAGCAGGGGGAAATGGAAACAGAGAGAAGAAGACCATAACCAGGAAAATAAATGAGCAGATGGAGAAAACAACAAATGAGGAAATAACACCAGGCAGAGTCATGGCTGTGATTCCAGACGGCCCACCTGCACATGTTTTATGGAGAGCATGCATAAGAAGAATATTTCCATTGGCCATCTCAGTGTTTGCTTCCCATTACTGGCACATCCTATTTGCCCTAAATCCTGCTGAATGCTGGAAAGAATACAGAAACAAGCAAAAATAACAACACAAAGGGTTTATTAATGTCTCTGGGACTTACAAGTCTGCTGGCAGCAAACTGGGGAATCCTCTCAGGGAACCCACTGACCCAGAGCTCTTCCCACGTCATTCCCCCTGAATTCTGACCCCAAGCATCTCATTAACCTCATCTCCAGCTCTTTTGGAAATCAGAAAAAAACTCACAAAATAATTTGACTCCCTTAATCACTGACCTTTGAAATTACATTCATACTTTAAAGGCCCAGTGCAGAATAGCCTACTGTGAACAGAAAGACACGCACTGTATATTTAACCCACGAATCAGAACAATAATGGGGTACATGTAGATTCCATACATGTTACCTAGCTAACTGTCAGGTATAAGCCCATTATTAACCCCAAATAGCTAATGCATGTGAAATACAACTGTTTTGTCTTCAGCAAGAATTTAACATTATTTAGCTCAGACTAGCTTAAAAAAATACATTATTTTCCCTCATGAAGATATATACAGCATTTGAGCAATTGTTTGGAGAAATCTCTCTGTTCTGTTCTATAGAGCTCCTTACATGAGATTTTTTTAAAGGTGGGTTATCCTACCTCATCTGGTCAGGAAGCACAGTTTGCTTCTGACTCTTGAATTTTTATGGTTTACATAGAGTGCTCAGAACCAGTTCTAGCCATGTGCACTCCAACTTCCTGAGCCAGAAAATGTACATCAGCTCCCAGCCTTTCTGCCCAGTAGCCCTTTTTACAGATTTCAGAAAGTGGACAAACACCAAGGAAACACAAAAAGAAAACATGAACACCTTTCCCCCACAATGGCCCACTTCCCCCCCGCCCCCAAAATGACTGTGTATTTGTACAATTAATTGGAACAGAAAGGAAGGAAAACATCATTTTCCTGAATTTCAAAGCAGAATCCCTAAGTCTCTCCCATAGCTAAGATTCACCCCTCCTCCATGCATATGAAATTCCTGTTTATGTATAATGATGAAAATTTTGGGCAAATGAAAATGCAGCTTACCAGTTCAATAATATAATGAAAAGATCTTTTTTACTTTTGGGAGTAGATTTCTATTTAATTTGTAATTTTTTTACTGTTTTGTTTGACTTTTTTCAAACGGTTCCCCAAATCACTAAACTTCCTCTGGCGAAAGGAATACAACTCACTAAGAGTTGACCTCCAAAAGCAGTAAGAGACCCTGATACAGCTATATATGCTCATAAAGTATGCAAACCGTATTCTTCCTTCCAGCACCCATTTAGTCTGTTCCAGAATAAATATATTTGCTTGTAGCCAAGTCTGAAGAAAGTACAGTCAATAGACAGATGTGTTATATGTTTGGGTAAGACAGTCCATTTCCTTTCCACGTCACCTCCCATTTCTGGTAGTTCTATACTCTAAATAAAGAGTGGCTAAAATCCCTTATTTGGCATGGGAGATTGCCAGCTGTTGAATCCAAAGCAGTTCAATTTAATCTAGAGGACCACTGTCTGGTTCAAATGAAATATGAATATTTATTGTTACTAAATACATGAATTATTTACATTACTTGTATTAGCCAGAAAAACAGTTGCAAGCATCTTTAAAACAAGAGATGGTTACGCTGCTGACTGTGAAGAGTCAGACCTATAAAAATATTCTTAAAATATTTTATTTATTGATTGAGCATACACAGTTTGCATACAATGTAGTCTTGGGAATATATATAAAACTATACATACAGGTATGTATGTATATATACATAGGTATATCTGAACAGGGCAGGAACTGAAAGAAGGGCAAAGTTCTTGATCCTTATGGGATCAGAATCTTGTAGGATAAAAGTCAGGCAAAGTAGGAAACAGGCAGATGATAATAAGCAAGAAAGTGGGACTGGGAAAAAATCTACAGTGTAAGTGTCCATAGGAAAGGGAAGAGAGTGGTATAAAAAGGCAGAATCTAGGAGGACATTTAGGGAGAAGTCACAGAACCTGGAAAGGAGTGAAGAGCAATTCACTCAAGCGCAGTAAAATGAAAAACAGGGAAGAAATTCGAAGCTGAGAAACTTGTTATAGGTGGTGATCCTGGGAAAGGGGAGCCTTTCCATTTGGTCTGTGTAGCAGGCAGGCAACTGCTGCTAACAGCCTGTCTACAATCTGAAGGGAGGAGCAGGGGTTGTGGGAGTGAAGACACCCAAGGATTCAGCCTGAATGAGAATGGCTGGAGCGCCGGCTGCAGTCCCCGTTCAGTGCTAACCAGTGCTCCTACTAAAAAACTCCATCTCCTTTCAGAAATGGGGAGCCTTCTTGTGTTATGATGCAGCACTCTGCATGCGCAGAAGTGTCTGGGGTCAGCCGTGTGGCACTCACAGCAGGGAGCAGAGGGACGCCACGGGAAGATGAAGCAGCGTGGTGGAGCAAACGGGGCAAACAGAGCAGCACTTGGATGGCTGGGAAAGCTGGACAGGCTTTGAACAGGGGGAGGAAAAGGATTTATTTGCACCCCCACCCATTTATTTTGACATTTGGAGAGTATTTTGATGCAGAAATATGGAGTAGCAGGACTACTTCAGCTAACAGCTAGGAATATCCAATGTGGATGAAATATTTCTCCATATATTGTTGAGTTTGCTCTCAGAGGGCACCTTGGACTGCAAGTGACCAATAAATGCCCTCCAAGAGATCATGATCTTTGAGAGGTGTGAACAGAGGCAGCACTGAGTGTACTGGCTCTGCTGTAAAGATCTGCCCTTGACCCAAACCAAAGAGAATGGGATTTTGCTTTGGAATCTTCAGTTTTTCTGAAAAAAACCTAATTCTAATTTAGAATTATAGAACTATTTGGGTTGGAAGGGACCTTAATGATCATCTAGTTCTACTGAGGATCAAAATGTTAATATTAAACAAATGATCGTGGAGAAACTGAGGCAAAAGTTTTATTGCTAGGCAAATATGAAGGACAGCTACTGTTAAGTAATGCAGCCAATATCCTGGATATTTTAAGTCTGAAAAAAGTCCAATCACTGACTCAGTAGTTGTAAAATTTTTTTTTTAACAGAACATTCCTCAAAAGCCTATTACAGAGTACCCTCCATTTGTTTTAGGACTGTCTATACTTAAGTTATTTTGACCTAGAGTTGATCTGAATTTTGAAAGCAAAAGCCAATTTTGAGCAATCCCATGCTAGGCAAGCCACAGTCACATACTCACATAACTATCTTATCACATAAAATAGCATTGCTGTGTGATCATATTAGGTGCTGGGCAAACCCAAAACACTGATGGTCCCTGCTCAGGAGCAGAGACCAGCACAGGACTGGGACTGCCTTGCTGAAACCCTCCAATATCCTGCTGTAACTGTTTCTGCACTTTCTCATGCTGATCAGCAGTCTGGCGACTGAAATAATTAATCTTTAAAGCATAATGCCCACAGAACGAGCCCTCTGCACTTTTCTGACGTACCAAAGCGTATGAGAGGTTGGGAAGGAAGATGGAGTTGTTCCTCCTCCCTGCCCTGAATCAAGGAGATGCTGAGAACAACCCCAGCAAATCCACATTTTCCTGCTCCTAGCCACTGCGTGACCTCTTCAGTGAAAACATACAACACATTATGTAGCTGCTATTAGTAACAGCACTGTAGCCCAGAAACTAAAAAGGTCAGATTAATATTAATTGTCTTATAGGTATCAAGTTATATGCCATATATATTCCTAGTAAAGGTCAATATGGCCTTCCCTTATTTTATATCCATCTGCTTCATTAGGTAAGGAAAAGTAAGCTAGATATAATGGATTTTTTGTAGTTTTAATCAACAATTTCATCAAAGGCACATTTTTCACCTGTACTAACAACATAATGGAAAACTAGATCAATACATTAATTATACCCACTGCTTTCTAAACTCTGTTTTTAAGTGAATTATGGTAAGTGTTGTAGAAATAGGAAAGAAAAAACCTGTAAAACCAGAAGACATTTACTTTCAGTGTCAGGCAAATAATCTCGAAAATATGTCTACCTATTCTTATTTTTCAAATACTTTCGTTATTCTGCCATGGAAAAGCTCAGAAATTAGCAAGCCTTTAATTGTAATGTCCATCCAATGGCAAACGAGCAGCAGAACTGATTTTGGTAGCACATTACACAGAGCAGGATGAAGTAACAGCAGACTGCTAATGGTAGAAATGACAATTGCAATATTACTCTGGAGAAAATCCAAAATGTTTACTTGTGGGACCTCCTCAGACCAGTACAGTGAGGATAAATATCCTCGTCATCTCCATCCACCTGAGGTTCTGTGACCAAAACAACACGAGAGGTCAGGGCTGTAGGGAAGCATCTCTACAGCCAGGATATTTTTCTTTTGGAAAGTCTGTTTCTATACTGAAAGACCTATTTGTCTCCCAAGGTGTTGAGCTCTTATTTGTCTCCCAGGATGTCGAATTCTTATGAGCCAAGAAAGTAGAAAAGAGCTACAAATCAGCTGAAATTTCTCTGCAGACCTTAGCAGGCTTTGAAAAACATTTGTTCTCCAGGGAAAGTAGGAGCTGCAGCTCTCGCCAGTTTCCCAGCCTCAATAACTCACTATCCACACCCAAAGCTCATCATACATCTCGTATGTGCTTCATTGTACAACAGAGAACAGTGCAGAGAGCCCCAGGCAGGCACCATTTTAGGCCAGAAAGTCTTTACACAACACAACTAATTTACACAGCACAGATCCACAACCAGCTCTGTCTTGGAGACAGAGCTTGTTAATTTGGGTGCAAACCTGCAGAAGTATGGCTGTAGAGATTCAGATCCAGCTCATGGAGAGGGAGGAGGGTCTTTCCCTTCTTGACTCAGTGACTCCAGTTCCAGAGTCAGCTGTGACATTTTTAACCTGCAATCTAAGTCAGCTTTACACATGTACAGTAACTACTCAGCATCTGTTCCAGTTTCCTTACCCCAAAAGACACTTCTTTCTTCAGCTTGTTTCCCACCTCTGGGCAATATTGAGAAGACTGAAGACAGAGCAAGAGATGGATTAATCTAAAGAGGAACAGGATAATTTTAAGGTAGCAACTCTTCCATACCAAGGTCTATTCAGCATCATGCTGTGCTACTACTCCCATTTCTTCTCTCTATTCTCCCAAAAAACAACACCTCTTTAACACTTATTTCCTAATTTGTTCATATATTTTAAGTATCCACTTAAAAAGGAGAGCTGAGTCCTACATTATTTTCTTCTTCTTCTTGCAGGTAAATTCCCAAAGACATCTTGCTTCCAGGCATTCCCTGAAGCTTTCTGATGCACAAGTCTACACCATTTGGGGAGCTTTAATTACGTAGCCTACAATCACATGACCCTGATCCTCTGACCCACAGGACAGGTCAAATTTAAAAACATCTGGATCTAAATTCTTTGCTGGTTGTGGGGAAAGGGGGGAATTCTAATCTTCTGACTGAGTAGTGAAGGGAGACCTCTGCAAATATTAAACAAGTAATTGTGTGAGGAGCGGAATGAATTAAGTCTGTTTCTTTATGAATTTGAGGTGCATAAAAGCATGACCTTGGAGTGAAGCTTTTCTGTATAGCTGTGTTATTTACTGCAGCTCTCACCTCCTTGAATTCTCTGGAGCCTCATAAGATGTAAGTTCATGCTGCAGCTTCCCTCAGCCGGGCAACATCAACGTCTTTGTTCATCTATCTGGCCCCATATTTTTAGGAAATTTGTTAGAACCCAGATACTTCGAAAATTCTGTCATTTCATCACAGTTGATTGGAAAAGGCCACTAGATTCAAAAATTATTAGGGGGTACACAAGGACAGATACATGCACAGAGACAGCATGATCACAGATGCCTTGTTTCCATAGGAAACCAAACTAAAAATAGACAGTTTCTTAAGTGTTAAAGATGGAATTTTTATTTGTTTTTGCAGTTGGGAACCAAACAGACCCACTATTCACATGGCTGTAGCACATGAGAAATATGAAAGAAAAGTAATCATAGTTTTTTTCTGATAGACACCTCAATAAGTGTAATTCAGTGACCAGTGACACAACAGCCAAGTGTCCAAAGGCTGAAATACACTGGGCTCATTAAAGGGTGTCTATGGGACAGTAACTATGAGCTTTTTTTTCTTTTAGTACTATCACTAAAATAATTTGTTAATTTTTTGTTACTATTGCAACACATGATGACATTGAATTTGTGTAAATCTTATTGTTTTGAGTGATCTGTGAACAACTAAAGTCTCTGTTTGGTTTTTCATTCATCAAAAACTGATAAAACAGATGTTAGCAACTCATTTTTCCCCCCATCAGTTGCTAAGTATTAACCTCAAAGTGACATGCAGCAGCAAATGATAGCTAGGCATACCACAAGTGAGAAGACACAGCTTTATTTATAATCAGAATAATATGGTCATTACAGCCTGCATGTGAGCTGTGCAGGGCAACCTTTGCCTGCATCCTCATAGAAGCAAGCATCTTACATCCAGATGTCTTTAGTGTATTTGAGGTGTTTGCTGAATCCCTCAGGGATATTATATAAAGAGGTGTATAGGAGTGAGGTGAGGCTCTTGAGGGATGGATAGGAGAGATGGAGAGAGTGACTGACAACTCAGGCTATCTGTGTATCATCCAGCTAAACACGTAGGGATCATAGGACCACAAGAACTATATAAATACAGATAATCTGAGAACACCAAAGGATCTTGAAACAGAAGGCTATTTTTAAGGTGTAGTAATACCATGGAAAGAACTTCCATGGCATTTTTTATGGCAGTATGTGTGATTGTTGTGTGAAAACAACCTTTTAAACCCACTTTTGTTGAGACAGAAGCTGCAGGTAGTTCAGGCTGGTTGTGCCAATTGTTACTACCACACCTCAGGTGAGATCTAGTAGTCAATAACTTAAGAGGCTGAGCACATCATTTTAGCTGCATAAATGTAGATTCCTGGGCCATTACCAGCAAATAGTGGATGCAGCTGCAGATTTCCCAGGAAGCAGTGCCATGGCATCTATTTATTTGCCTTCATGCAACAACAGGCAGCCAGGTAAGCTGGTGTGGAGGTCTGTGTCTCAGACCCCTGTGGAACCCAGCTGCCGCTAGGCCCCAGCTCTACTGTGAGCTCTTTCTACTTCCTACCTCAGAAACATAAAATCATGGAGTCATTGAGATAGAAAAAGCACTCAGACCATCACATCCAAATGTTCCCTCAGCAACACCAAGGCCACCACAAAGCCATGTCCGCCAAGTACCTCACCTGTACCTCTTTCAAATCCACCCAGGGATGGCGACTCCACTGCTCTTCTGGGCAGTCTGTGCCACGGCTGGACAACACTTTCCATGAAGAAATTTTCCCTAATATCCAATCTAAAACTTACCTGGTGCAGCTTGAGGCTGTTTTGTCTTGCAGGAATAACTAACAACCTTGTGGTTAGTAGCGTGCTCAGAGCCCCCTCACGCAGTTCACAGGCTGCAGTGGGGTGGCTGACTGTGAGGGCAGCCGTGTTGCCACAAAGTTCCTCATCTTCCCGCCAAAATGTTCCCTATCTTCCTGCCACAGCCTTCCTCCAGGAAACAGAGACATGTTCTGGAGAAAGTAAGTGGGAATGTGGAGTAGGTGTGAGACGCCAGGTGAGGGGTGTGCAGGGAGCTGGGGACGGGTGTTTGTGCTGACCGGTGAGGTGGGAGGGAGGGCCGAGAGTCTGTGAGGGAGTGCAGCTGAGGCGGCCGCCATGATGGCGGTCTGAGGGAGGGAGCCGGCCGCTGACCGTGAATGAGTTAAAAGTCACATCTGAAAACTTTTTCCACACCGCAGCTTGGATGCTGGGTAGAGAAAAGGTTAGGAAGTGCTAGCTTAAATCCAGGATGGAGTTTTTCAAGGATAGGTTGTTACACACAGATTGATGCCACACTGTTGTCAACATGCCAGGGGTAGTTTTAGCTGTCAGCTCTGTCAGAGTCTGCCAACCAACTTTAACTTGTTTTCTGACTTTTCCAAATGTTTTCCAAGTTTTTGCTTGCTGTGCCGAGGATAAATTGTCCCTCAGTTTCTGTAAAACCACATTTGTTTACTTGTTTCCTTTTCATCTCCATTTCTTTCTCTGGTTTTCCCTTTTTAGGGGAAAAAAAAAAGCACAAAACTTGCACCTTTGCCCAACCATAATATAAACACAGTTCACCGAAGCTGCCTCATAAACCATAGGGTTTTGCTCATCCACATTTGTGCAATGCACAAATGCCTCCCTCACGGGCTGGGATGTGCTCTACCACGGCCCTGCCCAAGGTGGGGGATTGGGCAGCACATGCCAGAATAAACTCAGGAATAAGCTGTCACTGTGGCTCTTTTCTGCATTTTCCTACAGGTGAAGACTTCTTTCTTCTGAAATGAAAGATTTTGAGGAAAAATCTTCAGTTTGGTCAGAGTTGTCTGACCATGTGTGCAAGGGATTTGAGCAGGTAAGCCACAACCCTCTCTCCTTTCCCAGAGCCTCACTGGACTGATAGCGAATAACTCCATTTGGGAAAACAAATCTCTCATTACAAACACAGTAATTACAGTGAAATAACATTTAAGGAATGTTAAAAGGACTGGGGACTTCAAAGATTGAAACATTAGAAAGCTGAAATTAAGACTGCACAAGTTCTGTGTATGCATTATGGTACATTTACTCAACTGTGTAGGTTTTTATTCACATATAAGATAGATGGAACAGAAAAACTTCTGTTTTTCCTCACAGTTCAATGTGTGGTCCCAGGCCTTGTTTACTGCCCTGAGTTATTAATTTCCTCTTCAGCTTTTTACAGTCACATTTACGTATGTTACCAACAAGATTTAATTTATTTTTGTTATACCACCAGAAGGTGAAGGGAAATGATGTACAGAAAGCAGAATGAAGATCTTAATTTTATAATTATTTTAGAATGCTTATCACTAGTTCCTCACATTAATGCACTAATTCAGGGTTAACTACTGAAAATATGTTCTTATGACTATTATTTTTTTAAATGCAGCAAAGTAAAAATCTGCAGAAGTTGGATCACCTCAGCGACATTAGTGAGTGGTTAAATTCAATAATTTTTTCCTTGGAATCCACTGAATTCACAGTAATAATATGTATCAAAGAGAATTTTCAATTCAGGCTACTTTCTATTTTCACTGTATCTAAAAAAAAATTCATCTTTTCCATATACTTATGCTTCTCTTTTACTGATACTTAAGTTTACTATAAATGTTTACTATATGCTGAGTTACCATAAAGGTTTATGGGAATACCAAGTTAAACTTTATTTGTTCCTAGCATGGCCCTTTATGTCCTCACCTTCAGCTGGTTCAGCACTTCAGTGTTTCTAACCCTGGAGTATCAGTTTGGCCCTCTGAAAATGAGACACATATAAGTGACCATACATCACTGACTACATGATGACTTTAGTAATGGCACTTAGAGAGTTCAGACCTCAGTTGTAAGTGGATTTAACTTTCCTATAACTCCCAAGAATCTCTACCTCATTTATTAGCTCTAGTTCCTCAGTATGTGGAGATCCAGATCAGTCTATTTCACTATTTAACTCTGGTTCATCCCAGCATAGGTCAGAACTGTGCAAGGAATAAGGCAAGAGACTTGTAGAAAAAATAGCACACAATTATGTTATTAAAGATATAATGCATATGAACAGAGAGAATTCAATTTCAACTGAAGGAATGACATCGATTCTGTAATCTCTTTTCCCATAAGTCCTTGGCATTAAAAGACGTATAATTTCAGTATAGTCCCTGCCTGTCATCTTTCTAAAAGGATCATAAATAAAATGGAAAATAGATCTTCCATCACAGCGACATCCCTGAGGGTCACTCCTGATTCTAGGACCTTTTGTACCATATCTTGGACCTCTCTACCTGAGCTGACAAAGCAGTTAACTGCAGCTTCTACTCTTGCTGTCTGTCCTTATTGGCTTCCAGTTGCAGGTTTCTCCACTTACACCTTTTCCATAGCCAGCTCCAGTCCTTTTTTTCCCTTGCTAATTTGTCAGAGTTGCCTTTTTCAAGACCTGTAAGTGTCTCTGGGACAGGATTTGTTCAGTGAAAGGCCACGAAAAAGACCTGTGAAAGGCTGCTGAACCCTTTTCTCTACCACAGTATAGAAAGTTAGGCTAGTTCTCTCAGGTGTGTCCTGGAAAATTAATCAGGATGAATTTTGATAATGGATTAGTGTAAATGGAGTGATGGAGGGTCAATGCATATAACCAAAATATTACAGCATAGATTTGAGGATGAAGTTGGCGGGCATGAGCTGCTCTGCAGTAACTGCATGTGTGCTTGTTGTTACTCCACTGTAAATTAAATATAACATAGCCCTCTGTAAAATAAACTGTTTCACATTTACCTCTACTTGCAAGGCTTGCTTGCATACTGGCAGTAATTATGGTTTATATACTGCAAATTCACATTCAAGTTAGGTCACTGTCATTTATTTCTAGACCTGTGTGAGAATGAAGTGGCCCTACATCGTGTGAGTTGCACTTTGCAGCAAGGTCGCTGTCATTCTGCAACCACCAAGTGTTTTGTGAAGGGCAACAGATCCACTATGAATTCACATTTCTATTTGACTCAAATTTTCATACATAGCACCAAGTAAACAAACACTTTTCTGCCTCTTTCAGAGTCATCATCCTGGGAGGAAATTGTGATTCAGCTCTGTGAGTGGACCAGTCTTTGTGGTAAGTCCAAGGCAGAACTGTCAGGGTTTTCTCACTCCAAGTCATGTAAAGCATAACAGTAAAACATGCAAGAGGAGGTTGTACATGATATATCACAAAATGTGGTTTGGCACCCAGCACAGTAACAGTTTAGGGAACAGGCTGTTCTTTAAATAATATGCTTTTGTTTTCATGTTTTAATTCTTCATGCTGCTGATTTAGAGCAAAGGCTTTTTTCTTTAAAAAAAGATCCTTATCTAATGCATCAAAACAGAAAAGTATGTGGTTTCTTTGTCAAACATTTCAATAAAGGATTCAACTTTCTCAAGGGACCTTTTGTAGAATTCACATTGGAACAGGATTCTGGGTGGGTGTTTTTCATTTTACCCATGGGCTGGGTTTTCAGTTGTTGATGCCTGCAGATGGACATGCACAAATTCACATGCCTGACTTCAAAAATTTGATCTCAAATACACAACAGGTGAGTGAATGACGTGGGGGACTGAAGAAAACTTCCTTTTTCACCTAAAGATACCAAAAGAACCATGACCTGAGAGGTGCCTGTCACCAGGCTTTACCAGAGGTCAAGGGGCTGATGTAATTGGCACCTTTTGAATTTAGCATTGTTATGTCACTAAACACCGATCCAGCAGTTAATCCTTAAAAATTATTAGGGGTTCAAAGCTCCACTTCATTTTGTCTGTTTTTGTGTCTCTCCCCCCTTTCAGAAGGAAGTTTATTTTCTGTCTTACTTGGTGTTTATACTGAAGACCCTGTAGAGCAATTCCTGACTTAAAATTTAGGTCTGTAGTAGTATTACAGGTAACAGAGGAGTTTAACGTGTGGTGAAGGGTGTTGTTTAATAATGCCACTACGTCAGCTTTCTGGTAAAAAAAATAGTTCAGTGATCAATTTTTCAATTTCATTGCAAAATAAATACTAAACATGTGTTCTGCATCATCTTTGAATTTAACATTCAAATGTAAATAATTTTTTTTCTCTATTTATATAACTTTAAATTTCTTGTGAGTCTTGTCTTCATACAGGTTTAGGTAAAACTTTTAATGACACATACTTTGTTCTGAGGGGAAGTCCTAAAATATTCATAACCAATCAAAATGAGATTTCCTGAAATCAGACATTTTTATTTTGAAAAGGACCAGAAAAAAAATTATTTGCCATTTATATTTTCTGTATATTTTTTCCAAATTGTTGACCAAATCTGTTCTAAAAGAAAAAAACCCCATTTTTTTCTTCAAAACTTTCAAAAAAGCCCCCTGATTCTATATTGCAAATTCCATTTATGATGAAAAATAATGTAGAAGAAATTTTGAATTTTTTTATTTAACAACAGAAAATTAAAAGGGAAAAGTAAAATGTATTTTCACAAGATGGAGCATTTGAAACAATTTTCTCATCTGTCTTTGTGGAAATAACTTATTTTTCACTAAAATGTTGTGATAGATAGCCAAGGCATCTGGTCTTCAGCAGTACCTGGGATGTTATTGGGTAAACCTACAAATACAGGGCTTGCAGCAAAGACTAAAGGGGAGACAAGAGGGAAAATTCCTTTTTTGGTGGACTAAAAGCAGTGAACAACCACCGAGATCGTTAAGGCAAGTGTAGGTTGAACATGAATAGAGGGGAAACACTAAAATGCTAAAAATCACTTGGGCCAAACTGTGTCAGTTTCAATGTGAGTTCTCTCTTGCTAAAGCCCCTCATGTTGGTAAGCCCTGCTTATAAACCTCCACCACCATAATGCTGATCATTGCAAGTGTCGAGGCCAGGGTGAAATCCTGGCTCTGCTGACGTCAGTAACAGTTCTGCCTTTGATCTGAACCGGGTTGGGTTCAGCCCAAATGAAAGCAGTGGCCTTGCTGACAAATGGCCAGTGGTCAAAGGGAGGCCCAGTCACTGAGTTCATCAGTCCCATGGAATATATTCAACAAAGGTCAATTAGATGGAAGGTCTTGGATTTAGATCCCTTGGAAGATAAGCAGGCTGAAATCCAGAGAAATCAAGGAAGAGCATTATTTGGCTATTTGCTGTATGGCTTGTTGGCAAATTTTAAAAATGTACTTTACCCATATTCAAATCCAGTTTAAATCAAAGTAGGAGAATATGATCTCTGTGGGAAGAAGCCACAGAAACAATATCTGTGCACCTGCCTACAGATCTATGAAAGCATTTTCAAAACAGACATTTTGGAAAGAGGTAGCTGCTGCTAATCTATTATTGTTTCCGTGCAGATATTTATATAAATCCTCTTCTTGTAAAATGCCTCATACCATGCTTAGCTTTGCACTTAGGCAGAAGAAGCACAAGTTCAGCCTATGTAAATAAAATTTAAAACTGAAGTGACTCAGAAATCTGGGCTTAATAGATGCAACTGTGTAAGAATTATCTATTAATTACAAAATCATTAGATTAAAAAGATAGTAACTTTTTAAAATTACTTTTAAACATTTTCTGCTTGGTTGTATTTCCTTTAGGAAAATCAAAAAATACAGCCTGAATAGTAATCATAACCCTATCCTATCCATCAACTGTACCTGTTAATTTAAGACACAATCACTTGAACACGGTGGGATAACACACGCTGTAATACCGTGTGTGCCAGTGCACACACGTGTGTTTATCCCTACATGCCTTCTTTAATTTTCTTACTGAGACCAGCACGCTTTGGAATGATATTTTAATTTATTATTATGAAAGGAATGGCAACTGGTTTTTAATGGTTACAGAATGGTGACTCACAACACTGTCCCAGATGCTGTCACCGCCGCTATGAGAGCAGATTTGCAACATCTTGTCATGGGCACACATCAGTGCTCATGCCTGCTGCCTTCATCCCAGAGGACAGCCTAACACCTGCTGCTGGCAGCGTGCCGGCCCTTCGGGGAACAAATGTTCCATTGCTGCTGGGTGATAGGACAGGACAGACTCGAGATTCCAAGTGAACTGGCTAAAGGCACCCTAGGGCTCGGTGCACCCACCCCAGCACCCAGATGGTTGCTGTTTCTGTAGGAATATTAGAGAGTGAGTGGTGTGCCTGTAGCTGTCCCCTATAAATAAAGGAAAAGAGAAAAAATCAGCAGCACCCTGGATGATAAGATTTCTAGCATTTGCTGTTGTTTCTTATGAAAAAGCCTCCAACAATATTTTTCCAGTCATTATCATACTGATGGAGTATATTGTGCCTACTATATTCATATAAAGAAATTAGAAGAGTCTGTAAAATATAATGTTTTAATAGGAAAATACAAGTGCAAATCCACTTCCATAAGGATAATGTGCTTTTTTTCCTGCAGAATATTCTTAACCTTACACAATTTATAAATTCTGGACAAAATAGACATGATTTCTATATTTCACATAATGTTCAGCTGCCATACCTTTATGTTGCCAGAGGTACTACATTTAGATGTAAGAACAAAATAAACAAAAAAAAGAGTAAACATATTTAGTGTCTTTTAAATGTATTTTTCAGTGCACCTATCCTAGAGTTTTAAAAATAAAGAATACTGTGCACAAGCTCTGGGGAGCCCAAATTTCTCACTGAGGTCAAGGAGACCTAAAGGGACTCCTGGCTTGGAATAAGAAGCTCAGTACAATTCAGGATCAGGTCTCTTGGACAGCATGTAATGTGTTTCTTTCCATTTATTCCCACTCTACTTCCAGGGGGGTGATAATAGCAGCGTTACAATGTCTTCACTTCATGTGGATTGAATAGCAGGCTAATAAAGATGAGGGTGGTGCTTTTTTCAGCTGTTATACTCAAATTTCAAATAAGACCATTTTTATTCTCTGTTTTTGAAAAGGCTTTTTGTCCACATTATTCCCCAAAGCTTAGATCAAAACCATGTCATGTGTCTGAGGGAGGTACAGTCCAGGACACAGTGCTTTAGTATTTCAGCTACTGTAATATAGTTTTGATACTCCTTTGCATTTAAGCTTTTGCACAGGAATTTACTCCCATGAAAATGAAATACCTTAAAAATAAAAAGATTGATCATATATTTACGGAAGGATGGCTTGATCAGAAGCCACTAGATTGTTGCAGTTTAACTCTGTGTGGTTTAAATCAATGTGCAGTGGAGGTGATATTTCACATTCCCTGCAGTGTGCTGCACTTCTCTGCAAAAAATCAATCAAATCTACATCACAATACACTGAGCAACACTGAGCTGCCAACAAGAGAATTCTGGATAGCTTTCACTGGTTAAAATTTCTCCCTTTTTCTCCTGTTAGGTTAATGGCTGGGATACATCCTTAATTCTTAGGAAAAAGCGTATCAAACACATGGTGTCCACACTATGTGTAGTTCTTTGAACATGTATTCCTATGTTATTCCTTCTGATCATCTCTAAATTAAGTTCCCAGGTAATGCCAATTTACAATAATCTCTCTGCTTGTGATCCCACTAGTTGCCCTGGGCAAATCTCATTGTTTTTCTTTGTCCCCTGACTGCTTCTGTAAAATTATGCTAATAATAGCCGCACCAGAGAGATGCTGGGTAAATTTGTGTGCCTGCAGAGGACTTTGAAGATGAAAAGGCTTATTTAAATGTTACATATTGCCACAAGTATTATTATTAAAGCTTAAGAGTGCATTCTGCCCTTGGACGGACACGCGCAGCTGCTGCTGTCCCCACTGTCTGTGTTTGCACATGCAATGGGGCAGAGCTGTAAGATCTAGAGACTGTAAGTTCAGCAAGTCAGCTTTGCTGGAGTAAAGACAGGGTTTCTGTGCAGATGGCAGGCATGCAAATTTGGTATGATCACAATTTAGAGGTGCTTGTAAAGCATTTGCGTCGGATGAACTCTTTGCTGCTTCTATTTCTACAATGCTATTAACTACAAGGAGAAAGAATAGAGTGGAAAACCAGGAAAAATATTTGCCATTAACTTCTGGATAAATCTCCTAATCAAAAATGCGCAAAGCTAGAGCAGTCCTGGTGACAAAGGTCAGGCTATGATTCCGCGGTCAGGCTGAGCTCTCGCGTCAACTTGTAACCTGTCAAGTGTCCTGGTTCATAATGCAGGAAATGAGCTCCAAAGTTCTGATGAATCTTAAAGTGCCTTTGTAATCCAGAATTTCTGTTCAAACTTAAAAAAAATATGAAGATCCTGTTACTGCTCAACCATTGCACTCTGTTTTGCCACTGTTAAAACTATTTTGTACACTGTCCTGCAGATAGTCTTTATAGAGGATTTACAAGCTAATCTTTGTGACTGTGCCATGTCACACTTGTGGAATTCAATTGCAGTTCTACAGTCACACTGCCTTTGATTAACTTGCCAGGTGTAATGACAGTAAAATTTGGCCTAATAAGAAGAAACTTAGCCTTGTTCTCAAATAAAAGTCAAAGGAGACTCTCCCTAAATAGATTGTCATATTCCACTCTTCAATGTAGGTTTCTTTGTTGTAATTCCCCTTTTTCTGGCTTAATCAGAATGCTTGCAAAATAAAGATAATCTGAGTTCAGAAACAAGATAAAGAACACTGCCACTGCTGTTGTTTTAAAGAGTGTGTTGGCAAAGAGCAGAGATGCTCCTTTTACCAGCAAAAGCAGGTAAAAGCATTTCTTGCTTTATGTTCAGAACATTCTGAGAAATGAGCAGAAGTGAGGCTGATCCATGCAAGACCCAGGGTTTCAGAAGTCAAATAAACAAGTTCCTGCAGTTAATGGTGCTTTCCAATACACTTTTTAAGGTCAAGAACAAGTAAATCATGAACAGGAGATATATGCATCTTCCAAATCCAACCTCCCGGACCTGTTGTGTTTTTTTCAAATAAAAAGATCAAAAGCGGCTTAGGGTTTTGAGTACTCAACATTACTATTAGAGAGTTTGGAATTAAGATAAGGGAAGCCAGAGAGTGTGAGCCAAGCTGACTGACAGAGCAAGCTACTGTCCAGGCAGCTGCCTAAATGCTAAAAGGGCTCTCCTTCCTTTTTAAAGTTTAGGACAAAAACAGGGGGAAAAGAAAATCTTTCATTAAAGCTCTGTTGCCCTGGATAACCAAGGACAGATTCTGGGTGGTCCTCATAAAGTTTCTTTTAACTTGATAGCCAAACTCATGGGTATTTTCCAACAGTTGTGGGGGATGAAATAACACTGAATTAATTCCTTTTTTAAAAATAAAGGGAATGAAAGGAACAGCTAGATGTCTGTACAACCGCCTTTGAAATCATCACTATTGGGCTTGTCTGCATGTTCTGTGCAATTCTATGAATTCACATGGTCTTACCCTCCTTCAGCCTAAACAACTGATCCTGGTAACTTCACTGGAGCATAGCAGGTCACTTGGGCTGGTGGATGTTCAGGAAGGTTATTAAGGTTATTTAGTGGTAAAATACATGCCCTGCTTACCTGGTTTCTCAAAAAAGTGTAGCTGTCTGCCACCTCTAAATCATGTTCTCCTGTACTGTAGGAACCCCATGCGCAGGATATAAAAATTTTAAGATGACAGTTGTTAAAGCCATTGATGTAATTGGCTATCTCATATGAGGCTCCCAAATAAGTCAAATATTCATTAAAACGGTAAACAAGAAATCTTCACAATCAAAAGGAGATTTTAGCTGCTGTTCTTGCTCCATGGGGCTCTGTAGCAAAGGGCTGCAAAGAAAAGTGAGCCTTGATCTGCTGAACCTGAGGTTATGTCCCAATCACCCTTACATAATTAGAGTCAACACACTTGGAAATGGGGAGAGCCAAATTCTGACATCACCATTTTGATTTTACCATTATACAAATAGCCATAAAATAATAAAGTCATGGTCTTATCTGGAAGATCAATCTCAGGTAAGATGAACACAAGGCAAATTAACATAACCAAGAAGAAAAAAGGAAATGTCTGTTGGAATATCTTCATTTGAAATTTGAGTTTAGACACAGTTCCATTTTTAAGAATTCGAAAGAAAGTACCTTTGATAAGGGACACAGACATCCTCAGAAAATAATTATCATTTGTAAATTCTATTTAAGGGAAGAATTTATATTCCTTTGCAATCAAATTTCCAACTGCTCACATTCTGGCTTGGTTTTCCCAGATGTTCCTTCTCAGGTTGTCAAAGAAGTGAAGTGAATTTCTGTAGTTTGCAGGTGTTAAGTTGCAAGTACATAATTTTATTTTCAAAGATAAAATTCAATAAGGAGAAATAAGATTCCTGGAAGATAAATGTAGTCTTATGTCTATTTATTTGCATTCCTATCACCTCTTTCTTACTTATATTAATAGCAATAAAAATCAGGGAAGAGGTGTGAGGTAGATTGATGGTTTCCTCTTTCTTACTTATATTAATAGCAATAAAAATCAAGGAAGAGGTGTGAGGTAGATTGATGGTTTCCCAAAATATAATTTCCAAATAGAATCACACATGTATCCAAGAATACAAATGCTAATTAGACAGAAATTTGATTCTGCATTCACCTGCACAGACATTAAAAGCCTTCATGTGGCCAATAATGAGTGTTCCATGGCTTGAGATAGTGTAAGGACACTTCCCAGTCCACTCAGTCTTCAGCCAGGAGATGTCTGGGAGAAATCACAATCTCATCACAGAAAGATTGCAGTCAGGAAAGTGAAATCAAAGCAACCCAAGGTATCATGAAATATTTTTTTAGTTCTAGATGACAGTTAAAGCAATAAAGACCAAGTATTTAAACAGGCATGAAACCAACTCATGATCATTTTTCCTCTGAGAAGTGCTGGAGGCATGTTGGTGGCCTCCTGGCTCCCCACCCCATGCCTGCTGCAAGAACAGCTAAAGGCCTTCAGCTTTTGAGCCAAGGCCATTTCATTCACTAAAAGTAGTTTGATTTTTTTTTTTGTGTGTTTTTTTTTGTTTGGTTGGTTGTTTTCTATTTTACAAGAGCAGTATTTTTTATTAAAACTCCCAGCATTTAGAGGAAGGGGAAATTAGGTGACAAATTTACCACAGTAGTGCTTTTCCTTGAGAGACCGTTGCTTACTCAAAGATGTAATTCCTATCTCCAGCTTTTCCCTTGCCTTGAATGTCACATGTTTATGGCTCCCACCTTCAGTTTTGTACCATGCTCATCATTCCAGATCCTGGATATCTTCCAACAGCAGCTATTCTGGATGCAAGGACAGGTCACATATTGTTTGTTCCCTTGTTCTCAGGACAGGCAAATTATCTCAGTAAAGGAAGCATTTGAAGAGGATTGGATAGAGCTTGAATATTTCTGGGTTTTTTGGGTTTTTTGGGTTTTTGTTTGGGGTTTTTGTTGTTGTTTGTTTGTTTGTTTGTTTTTCTTTTCTAGCAGAAAAGACTGCTTAGAAAATTCTGGTTATCACTGTTCATAAGAACATAAATAAGCCTTCCTGCATGTTTGATTCATATAACCTAACATCCTCCCAACTAAAGGAGTCAGAAGTGAATTCTAGGGCCACTTCCCTTGTAAAATCATTCTGGCTTTCAACAATCAGTAGTTTAAGGACTCAGGACTGCAGCTGGATCATCTATCTAATGGATGTCAGTAGTTATATTCCCCATAAATTTGTTTAACTCCTTTTTCTGTACCATCAGATTTATTATTCTCCACATCAGTGCCAGGGCTTCGGATTGGATCATTGCAAGAGTATACTATGCATTATTTATATTCAAAATATTTAATGTCTGCCTCAACAATATAGCTTTACTTGTTCTAAGATTATATATGAGGTTGATATTGCTGCTTGAACAAACATACACTGACAAGTTAATAAAAACAACATTTTAACTGCTTGAGTGCAATGTTCCAGTGACCCATAAGATCAGTTCTAGGCTCTTTGCAGTCCTAAGCTCAGCATGAGTTTAACCTTCATCCATGGGTCCACAGCAGCCATTGAACAACTGATGAACTCCCCTAAAAGAAGAGAGCAAAACATGCAAACATCAATTTAAATGACTGCATGAAAAAAAGCCAAAATTTGCTGTTAAGCTGCAGCAGGCTGAAATGAGAGCTGAGAATGACAGAGAGGGCAGGTACTGACCCCCATACTAAAAGATGTACAACAAAGGCATTTGCTCTAAGTTCTCATAGAAAGCCTTTTAGACAAATTAATTAAGCAATAAGACATGACAGGGTGTGAATGGCTTGGTAATGATTTACGCCTATTGTGTTGTTAGGCAGAAGGCCAAAGGCCGAGTGCTGTCAAATCACCTAGGTGTAAATTATCATTTGATAATTTGAGCCCTGGAGTGCGTTATTGTAATTAGAAGGTGTTCTATCATAAGTTTTCTACTTCATTCCATTTTTTTTTCGATTCTCAGCTCCATTTTGATACTTAGAATGCTATCATTAAAAATTAAACCTTTTCTTGCAAGATCATTTCAGACAACTAATAGCCTGAGAGACTTTACACAACAAACCCTGTCATATACCACAATGCATAGCAGATAAGTCAGTGCTGGCATGTCATCACTGTAATTTAATCACCGTGCCTTCATTCATAAAGCCAGTTACAGAACACAGGGAGGTATTAGGGTTATAGGGGAATGTGCAATCAAAATTAGTTGGAAGTTAGGCGCAGAGTTGATGAAGAGGAATGAGGCAGCTGCACTTTCTCTTTTCAAATTAAGTAGCACAAAGAAGATGGAGAGATAACAACATGGATTCTTACCAGTTGCAGCATCCAGACAGCTGCAGAAACCACAAGAAGGCCACTCCAAAACTTTTGTCTTCAAACTGAGAGAATTAAACTCTAGCAAGGGCTGTTCAGTGCAAAGATGTGAATACCATCTCTAGCTCTGCAAATTCATACAATGCAGCTTATTGGGAGAAGGTTATCACTGCCTGCTTGTCTACTTGTTTTGTTCTTCTGCGTTTCTGGAGATGGGATATTTAAGTAGCAGGATCTCCAGTTTGATCCCATTTGCCATTCGTAGGTACCTGGGGTCTTTAATCACATGTACTGAGCAGAAGAAAGGTACTTTCAAGTCTGGCATAGGAATGGATGTCATGACAGCCTCTTTTTGCCTCCTGCCTCATCTGTGGCTCCAACATAGGGAAAAATATTTTATCAAATCCAGCTATTGTTTCCTAAACATTAACCAAGATCACAGTCATATGCAATAGAACATCCTTAATGTTCTTGCATGAATAGATGACAACAGCCTTCACTGGAGATTTCTTAACACTGAAATGATTCCCACTGATAAGAAGCAGTCTCATGATGGCAGTACTGGGGTGAAATGTTATGGTCAATCAAGAGAACATCTTTCTGAGCATTAGACACACACAGAAAAAGAGAATTTTATCATTGGTCGGCCATGATTTCAAAACCTGCAAGAAAACATCTTGTAAGTGATATAACTGTAAAAACAGAATAGGTCAAATTTGTTCTGAAAAATGACAGGTCTTAAAATTATTTTTCTGGAGTTTACTTTTGATGTTTGCTTATCAGTGGCATATGCTCCCTTGTTTTTGTTTTTGTTTTTTTTTTTGTCATGATTCTTTTTGCATCTATTTTTTTCCATACATTTTTGTGTTGTCACAAAAGCTGCCACACATCCACATTGCATTTATTTAATCAGAAGGATTCAGATAGCGTGATACTTGGTTTTACCATCCGTCTAGCATATTATTAGTAGGTTAGGGTTTGGAAAACTGACAGAGAAACAGATGTTGGGATTATTTTATGTAGCTTGAATACCATAATGATATACAGTTGTCAGAAGCATCTATTTTCTTATTTTAGGAAGATGATTATTTTATGGAGGAAATGGCTCAACTTTTTATAACCCAGAGGAGAGAGGAAAATAAAATGAAGGACCTGAGGAAAATATCTAAGGAAGGAGTGATGGATGTTTAGTATGTGCCTAAAAGTCTGTGCAGAACATGAGCAATTTATGAAATTGTTCTAAGGGAATAATCTTGGCTGTGCCTGTTTCCTTCACAGATACATAATTAATGAAATAAGGTAAAATAAATCTATAGTCTCATGATTTGCATGTCCTTGGTCTGCTGTAAAGCATGACAGGAAGGAGACACTATATTTGTTAGTCGCACCTTAACAATGTAATATGCATAGGTTACTCCCTCTCTCAGAAGGAAACAGAAGGCTTGGAAATGAAGGATTTGGACATGCTTGGTGTGGCTTCATTCCCTTTTCGCTATGCTTATCCGTCACAGTGGGGAAAAAAGAGCTAGCTAGTGTCCAAAGGACAAAGGTCAAAAAAACTTCATTCCCATCTTTTTTCCCATTTAGTGTCTTAGTTTTGGACTGTTAGATATGAAATAATGAGACCAAGTTTTCTTTTGGTTGCTCATGACTTTGTTTGCTTTCTCTTCTGGCCACCTGCCCAAATGATGTTTTAGGAAGAAACTAAGGGACAGTGGAAATACTGTGAAAAGGACATAGCTCCCAGAGCTTTGGTGCCTACTTTTAGGAAGGAATGTCCATTTCTACCTTTCTTTTCTTCTAATTCCTCTTTTCCTGCCTATTTCATCACTTCATGTTAATGCCAGATGTGGAAAGAATTCAGTATCTGGTAAGAAAATTACATTTAGTTCCCATCACTATAATTTAATTTTAAATAGTGCAGACACTCAGTTACTTCTGGAGGTGAAATAAGTCTCAAAAATTAGTTCCTTGAGCAGTGGGGAAGCCAGTATCTGTATATTTTTCATCCAGCATTCATCAGTAGGGCTTGATACCTCTACCACAGACATCTGCAGTAACATTCTGGGGAAAAAATTGAGAAAATAGAGTTGTGTGTGGCTTGGTGTGGTTCTGAGTCCAAAGTAGGGAGAAACTTCCCTGAATGTACATGCACATTCACATGCAGACGCACATGCACAGAGATGTTCTATGACTTCTGAAATCTGTTATTTAACAACATTGAAGAGATGAATTATCAGTCTTCAAAAAGCACGTGAAATTGGGGATGAATAGAGTAACTGCACAGGATGATATAGTCAAGTAAATCCCTAGGAAATTTGTGAAGATCTTGATTATTAATATCAAATATTCTCTTTTCTTGTTAAAGGCATAAATCTCTGTAATGAAATAGAGTTCATCACCTCTGGATTTATATTCTTAGCAGGGGTTTAGATATTTATGGATGCCTCCCAAAAAATTTAAGAGGTAATAAAGAAGTACTGATCTAATAAAGTCAACAGGTAGTTGATACAATATTTGAATTTAGACTTCACTATTTAATTATAAGGTTGCAACATGTAATATACAGAACTGCCTCTGGACATTCACCAGAAGTGTCTCCTTTTGATTCACTTACCTAGCCATTGGTTTCTATCTAGTATTACTGAATTCATAGACAACTGGGAAAGGATGTATCTGCTAGTAAAACTACTTTCATTAAGATATTTAAGAAGCAGAGCATGCATTTTTTTCCATGCAGTTTTAATCAAAAAAAGAGCTGTTCATCATGCTTTAGAACAACAATGGTTATTGCCAGTACTACCATAAGATTATTAGATCAATTACCAATCATATTATTTATTCTTTCTTCTCTCTCCTTTTATTTACTTTAAAATATGAATTTCATGGGTGTGATTGATGGTGAAGAACAAAGAAAAGAAAGTCAGCTGAGCCTCCACTGCTCCAGCACTCCAATTCTGTTCTCACAAGAACAAGTTTTTAGTGTTCGGCTATGCCCAGCCATTCTTTGAAGTGAAAAAAATGTAGATATTAGCAAAAGGTTTAGACAAAAATTCTGGATCAAAGCATTCTTTGTCCTGGGGAACACTCGTTTAAATTCTGTACTTCTTTGTCACAGCCTAGTCCCAGGCTCTGAATTCAGATTAATCCATGATATTGAAGTAACTGTGATCTGAGCCTTAACTTTGTAATTATGGTCTATCTCAGTAACATCCAGTGACTCCATAACATCCAAGTACTACTATAAGTGACCAATTTGGAAATGCAAATGGAGTTTTTCAAGGTCTGTCAGGAAAGCTTCTAGGATTTGCAAATCATTACATAAGGCAAACCAGAAAAATATGTGTATTTGAAATATTTGAGAGGTGTTTGTGTAGTTTTATGTGATTAAACTGCACACCAAAAGAATGGGAAAAAATTACCTGTCAAAGATATCAGACAGGGACTAAAGCTACAGAGGAATGAATTAGGATTGCTTCAAACAGATTATTTTATCCTTAAGGTAGATGTGTAGGAGAACTGCATTCCAAGATTATTCTTTTCCTTGGAGAACTAACCAGAATAATGTGATAGTCTTTACAGCCTTCAGTTTAACATCTCCAGGATCAGTAATTTAGCATTTTTATACATTGAACAGATCTGCACT
Organism: Motacilla alba alba; assembly: GCF_015832195.1. Taxonomy (NCBI): domain Eukaryota; kingdom Metazoa; phylum Chordata; class Aves; order Passeriformes; family Motacillidae; genus Motacilla; species Motacilla alba. The sequence continues at coordinate 3,000,400 of NC_052023.1, read as the reverse complement.
GGGAAACGCTAACGACAGCAAGCAGCATGATACAGATTGTTCTGTAGCTTTGACCTACAAGTACATTTTATAGCTGAGCTGGTGTCAGGATTCTGTCTGGCTGCTGCACCAGCCTCAAAACACAGCCCAGCTCCCTCGTACTACTTGCAAGCAATTCAGACACAGAATATTTTGGGGATCGTAAATGAGCAACATCTATTCCCAGGGTAAGGCAAGTCTATTTCACAAGTTACTTTATGGACCATATGGTTATACTTGGTTACGTTCAGTCACATAACATCACATAAAGCAACTTAATCCAGTATATTCAGATCCATGCAATGCAAATGGAGCATCATTTCCAAGCTTTAAAGGAGCCTTGTCTTTTCCCCTAGGGAACATGGTGTAGACCATAGTTTTAAATCAAACTTCTCATAAACTTTTAACACTCAAGTCTTAACAGAAATCATGTCATTCTCCAACTTGGTGTGATGCAACTTATTATCTGTATGTCTGAGCATAAAAAAGGCACTCTGGTGTTCTACTAAAATTATGCTGAAAATAGAAAATGAGATTGCAACCAGTAAAGAGGAGAAGTCAGAATTGCTCCATGATTTTAGTACAGTCCTTGCCAAAACCAGCAAAGCATCCCCGAGGCCTCCTTATCCAGTGTGCTGAGCTGAAGCCTTCTGGAAATAGCAGGCTTAAAGGTTGCTAAGCCAGACACTTTCTTAGATAATTTCAAGGCTTATAACCAGGACGTTTTAGTATTGTACAGGGAAATAGTTCTCAGCCTCAAATACGGCAGATATTGGATGTAATTATGGGGTGAGCAAGACAGAAAGCATTGCTCAAGAGGCAAGGAAGGAGTTAAGCATTGTGCATGCAAAGGTAGGATTCCATCCCAGGCTAACAGCCCTCCAACACAACTTCCCATTGTTCACAGGTCTGGTGAGTTCCTGGGGTAAAGTACTTTTTTGGCTGTTGATGTCAGAAATGCTATCACTTTTGTGATGTAATTTGGTTGTCTGTGTAATTACACCCTGGCAAAAGCATATTTCTAATAGCACAGCTAGGATTTTCTGTTTAAAATGCTCAGTTTAAATTGTTGATTTTCTGCTGGAATGCTGTATTTGGTTACATTCCACCCTCATTCTAGAGCTCCCTGTACATCCCAGAGCACAATAGCATCATTATGCACTACCTTGGCCTCCAGGTCATGAACTACAATTATCTCTTTTCATGGCAACAATCTTTATAACCTAGAAACTACTCCCAGGGACAACATTATAAAGAAGGATTGGCATATGCATAAATAAAGATGAATAGATATTGGCACTCCTCAGGGTTTTTGCCATTGATTATGGAATGTTGATTAATGCCATAATCACTACCTCCCCTCGAAAGCGATAGCGGCATTTTGTTCTGGCTTCACTTTTCTGTCTTCACATCTGCTGCTTTCTCTCCAGTCCCTGGCTCTTGTCACCCATCTGATTCATCCTCGTAGCACGATGACAAAAGTCACAATGTTTGGTTGCCAGCGAGAAAATTTCAGAGGAACAATTTTGAATCTGATTGTTCTCGACTAACATGCTGCTCCAACGGATTATAGCACTTTTATATGCAGTTGCTTTTTGCTAGGTCCATCTGTCTGCACTCCAAGCTGTGCTCCTAAGATTTGACATTTCAGGCAGTTCTGATTCTGTTTTCTCTCATTCAGTTTCAGTTTTTAAGAACAGAAATCCAGTCATGAAGGTTATTTGGGGAGCAGTAAGCAGAAAGCATGATTATTATTAGCACTCTTCAAGCTATTAACCACAATGCTTTGTATTTACTTGGCATTACGTTAAAAAAAATACCTACAACTCATCTACAAGGCAGATAAGTAAATAGCACCTGCACTGCATGTAAGTAACTCAAACCCAGAAATCAGACATTCTGTAATCCACTGAAGGAGCTTATCCAACCTAACAGCTACTCCCAAAGCAGTAATTACTACAATATTCCCCATCCTCATTAGATCAATTATTTGAAAGTTCATCTTTGCTTCATACAGGATGCTCACCTGCAATAACAGGTAATGAATGACTTGTTAGATGCAGCTGCATTTTAACAGACTGGCCTCACAGACTTCACAGAACATGATCAGAATCATGAGTGATAGAGATTGCTTTGCAGGAAGAGGCTACGCTAGAAATTTATGTCAGAGTCAAATAATTAATTTACATGCATTGTCATTTTATGCAACATATGTTCATTTTTTAAATACTTGCCTTGCCAGAAGCTAAGGAACCAGCCATAAAGATAAACTAAAGCAGACAATGTCTGATAAAGTTTAGAGTAAAAATTGCTCCAAGACGTACTGCACTGGTCTAGATGCCCTCCTGTAGACTTTAAAATAGATGGTCACATCACGTTGATTAGGTTAGTCCAAACACGCTAGATGAAAATTACTTGGTTTAGGTATCAGGGAAGTCTTCTGGTTGCATGAGAAGAAAACGCCTGAGGGGAGTTTGTTAGCCAACACCAGAAGAGGTTTTCTCTACAGGAATGTTTAGAGAGGTTTATGCATGCCTATGTATTTTGTATATCTGGTTTATATGGAACAAGTAGAAAAAAAGAACTTTGTCCCTTTGGTCCCTCTGCTGTGGGCCAGGTGTCCAAAATAAAATTGCATTATCCCTAAATGCCAAAGGTTCACTCTCACAATACAGAAGCTAGGAGCAAGAAAGGAGAAAAATACATAGGTGAGTGGCATAAAAATATATCAAAGCCAGAAAAAAATTAACTGAAAGTTTGTTCAGTCATACAGAATAGAGAAAGCTGGGAACAGAAACCAGAAATGGGTTTCCAAATTATAAGAATATTTAAAGACTAGAATTTCATTTTGTACATCAGAAGATTGACCTTTTTTGTTGTTTTGTAAAAAAAATCATGCTATTTAATAGCACTTAATGAAAGAACTAACGAAATCTTTAAGAGACAGGGAATTTCCTGAAAGAATTAGAGGTTGTACAGATACTGTTTCCTTTTATTCAGGAGCTGGTAGAAGAAAGAAAAAAAGATATTGCAAGCCAACAGTTCTCTAAAGATACCTTTAGAGGGTGAGCAGTTGCTACTCTGCTGGTCCTAGCACAATAATGTGGCATGTGGATAATGAATCCAACTTTTAAATTTTCTTTTTCCAAAAAGCTTGTGGACCTGTGTCAATGTACGGCCTGTATGAGGTAGCCCATTGCTGTCAGCTCCCAGAGTGTTCAAGCCAGTTTCTTTCTAAGATGGGAATTCAACCTCCATAAAATTTGGTCAAAGATTTGGCAAAGACATTCAGGAGGAAAAAAAAAAAGGCAACAACAAAAAACCAAAAATCCTCAAGGTGTGTTTAATTGTGTGTTAGCACAGGGAATTAGTCACACTGAACAGGACTCCCATAGGGTAGATGTAGAGCAAATCCCTTTAACATTTGCTCCTGCAATCCAGAGGGGTCAGTGAACAACAAATGTGTTCTCTCCATGGTAAAATGAGAGCAGCAGAATGAAATGATAAGTAATATCCTACTTTCTGTACAAAGTACAGCAACAGAGTAACTGCTTTGAAGAATTCCTCAATAACCTTAAAATAATGAAGAGTTTATTTGGATATATGAAAGGGGTAAATGCAGAAAAGGATCCGCACAGCAGGAGAAACAAGTTTGTCCAGTACAGCATGATATGCTGCCAACATTTGACAAATGAACCAGGAGCTGCTCTGTCCTCATGCCTTTCCATTTTTATAACTGCAAATCCACAGTGAATACAGTTTGATGTAGAAGGAACTGCCTCTGACAGATACAAAATTACTTCAACACCAACATAGTTTATTACCCACTCCTGTGTTGATTTACACACAAGCCAAACTCCAGTTCCCAGCAATGTCTGCTGTCCCTTTAAAGAATTCAGGTGTAATGCCTGAAGTTCATTGACTCTTTATCTGTTGCATGATGTTCACTGAAAAAATAATGTCTGAACTGAGCAGACTTGAAGACATTTATGCCTGTAGAAAATCAGGAATTCCTCCCCTATTCCTGGATATAAGCAGAAAATAATGATATTATTATAATTTTTGCCTGCTTTTCAGGCTGTCTCTCATGGACAAATACCATCTAAAAGGAGCCCAATGTATTCCCATTCAGCCTGGTGACAGACTACGTAGGTAGGCTGGAACTAAACTGAGCCCTGTCTGTCTGTCTGTGTGGCAGCAGAGGTGACAGGAGAACACCATTTGCAGCGAGGCAGCCAAAGAGCAACGACAGCAGGGATGATGGTAGTTGCAAAGTGCCAGCAGACTCAGCTTTGGAACAGATTTGCCAAGAGTGCTGCACCATGTGATGACACAGATTCCATGCTGAATGCACAGTGACATGGAAAATGTCTCCTAGTGGTGTCCAGGCATCACCAGTTAACTCCTCTAATAGCTGCTCTCCCCTGACTTTGTCCCGTTTCACCAGCTGTTGTGCATCTCCTGTTCAGCAGGAGACACTGGCACAGTGGAAGAATCATTAGGGAAATGCAACAACATATGGATGTGAGAGGGAGGTTCAATAATGAGTGTGTCTGTGCTCAGTACATGCACAGGGAGCACCATCTCATTTACTCGAGCTTGATTTGCTGTTTGTATCTTTCTGTACCAAGGACCTCCTGGATGTGCAGAGCATTCTGGAGGTTACAAGAGCAAATCTCCAAGCACAGAGTCTGTTCAGCTGGGCAATGCAAAGAAAGTCTAGAGTGGAGAAAACTCATTTTTGGTGAAAAGCCAGTTCAGCAATCCAGCTGAACATCCTTCACTCCTGGTTGTCTTCCAGGGCTGAGGACATTCACCTGGTGCCACTATGATCTATGACTGCTGAGCAGCCCCCTGAAGTTTGTGGGATCCAGCAAGAACTGCCTTGGGAAGCATCAAGACCAGAGACTTGAAACAACCTATTCCATGAGAATTAGAGCTAATGAAGCCTGAGCTTCTCTGTGAATTTATGTCTTAGTGCAAGTCTTTGGATGCAGGGTCAAACTGAGGTTTTTGGAATGCTAGGTAGGAGCAATCCTCTGAGGATTCTTTGAGATCTAATACTGTCAGCTTTGTGAGAAATGCTTCCTTAGAGTATACATAGGTTCATTCAATGGGTCAACTCTTCTAAATACTGATTTTTACCCAACCTGGAGAAGCTTAGCTGTCCTTAGGATATGTTAACAAAATATTAAAGGCCACAATGCAGCAAGATCACATGTGCCCCCTAAAACCTATGCCCTCAGGAGCCTCATTCTGCACGTCTTGCCTCTATATGAAAGGTAGTTAAAATAAATTGAGATTTTTTTCACATTGTCCTGTCTGTTTTTGCCTGGTTGCTCAACAGCCTGGCTCTAGTGTGTAAATCCTGGCTTTCTTTGTCCTGCAGGTCATGAAACTCTCAGGAAGGTATTGGGGCCATGAAGACTGACAAAGTGATTGCACCCTCTTTTGCCTTTCCTAGAACCTGTGGCATGTTCAGTGTCTCCAGGTGCCCTGGGGCAAAATTCCTAAGTTTTAGAGATTTTTTTGATCTCTTAAGTTCACACATCCAAGCAGCACAAAATTTATTAGGGCCAGCCACACTTAATTAAAGGCTTTTAACAGTTTATTAGCATTTCTTCCAAGCTTTCTGTTTATGACTGAGATAAGGATGTGTTCCTACGTTCTACCTCACACCTGCCTATCATGTGTTTCATTATTAAAAGCTTTTATTCGTTAAATCTCTCATGAGATGCATACCTCAGAGAGAAACTCAAATCAGGCAGTCACAACCTGTCCAATTTAATGTTTCATAAGAAGGAAGCTTTAGGATTCCATCTGGCATAGTAAAAAATCACCAGATATACCACCATAAAAATGCATTGGAAAAATGATCCTTAAAATTATTTTTCTGTGTGCTGGGGGCCATTCACTCAACTCTCCTTTTGCCCAGAGAAGCTGTGGCTGCACCATCCCTGGAAGTGTCCAAGGATGGGTTGGATGGGGCTTGGAGCAACCAGATCTAGTGCCCAGTATCCCTGCCCATGGTAGGGGCTTCAGAACTGGATGATCTTTAAGGTCCCTTCCACCTCAAACCATTGTGTGATTCAAAGCACCAATCTTCAGAACAAGGCCCAGTGTGGCAGAACCCGAACTGACTTGTGATCGTTCTTTATTGATGTGTCCAGAAGTGGCAGAAGGGGGGATAAGAAGAGACTGAAGAAAGCAAATTGGGTCATTCTGAGAATGGAGATTATGATATGGTGATTGTAATAGATTCCCCAGCCTGCACATTTTTCAACAACCCATTTGTTTTAGGCTTATCTGCATTCAGATCACATTAATTCAAAGGGCAGTGGATCCAATTTTCTGTTGCCCGGCACTTTGTATAACATTTGCCTCTTCTCCAAAGGAAGGGAAAAATGGATGTAAAATGTTGCTCAGAATCTGGGCTTTGTTTTCATCTCCCACTAGTTTAGCAGAAGGGCCTCTGTAATGTTATTTTTCCTCAGTTACCCTTGCGTGACAGCAGAGAAGCAATATGACCTTCTTTTGTCCTTGCTCTACTTACATGTAGCTGATGTTCTTATCAAACCGACCCCAAGCCTGCTCTTTGCCTGTAACTGCAGGTCAAAACATCAATTTTGGCAATTCGGCTGCCCCCTCTGCCATTTGGAAGGAGCAAGGTGGAGACAGCTGGCAGTTAGGGGAGCACTAGGAAGCATATGGTAGCTCTGTGCAGTGTTGTCCAAGGGCTCATAGGACAATCACTCACTTGCTTCACTGATTTCCAAAATGTACATCTCTTTTTTGGGTCTTTTCTCATAAGCCCCCAGGATAGCCATTGTTTCAGCAAAGGTCATTTTAGGAGAAACTCCATGTTTTGATATTATTTGGTCCTTTCCATGAAAGAAAATCTGCTTAAAAATTATCCTAATACCATAAATGACCACAGAGAAAATAGAATGACAGATAAATAAAAGTAACTGGGTAGAGACTGGGGCAATAAAATATTAGAAGAGACCATCCTAAATTTAAGGAATTATGTAGCTGGGCATTTGCAACTTGTGTTTTTAGCATGGCAGCTGGTTGGAGGGTTAAGAAAATATGTGGCCATGCAATCAATGTTGGCTGAGATCCTGCCTGATCTTGAGAGTTAAACTCAGCCAAGCCCTGTAGTGTTGGATGGGAAACCGCCAAGGAAAATCCAGTGATTCAGTAAGTGGCATCCTTCCTGCACGATTACAGCAACCCAAGTGCCAGCATGGTGCTCAGGGATAGTTTTGTTGGTGGCAGTGATATTTTAATATGAGATGTAAACTTGTTGAAGGATCTAGTGATGATTTGCACAAAGATAAGGAAGTTTTAATAATCACTGCCTTGTAATTCCATTCTCTGCTTTCTGTTTCATGGAGATTTCTTCCTATTTTATTCTGTTGGTTGATCATGATCATCATTGCAATAAAAGTGGATTCTTCCAAGGAGGTGGCTGCATTTTTATAAATTCTGTTTATGTGTACGGCCTCCAGAACGTGTACAACATTTGGTGAGGCATAGGACCAGAAGCTTGTGCCTATATAGAGATGTTTTAAATACTCTCCAGCAGTAGAAAATACTTTGAGAAGCTTGTAATAAACAATTTCTCTTCTTTTGCTGCTGTTGTTGATTTCAGCTCCAGAGCTGCAATACTTTTGTTGATGCAACTGTACTTTCTACACTAGATCAGTGTGCTGGTTTGGACAAAAAAACCTCTAAAAGCAGACATTGTTCAACTCATATAAATTCTGATGAAGTTTGAAGTGCAGCCATACAATCAGTTCCTAAAGCACAACTGTGGAGGCAGTAAATCCCAATGCAGACCTAGATGAGGGGGAGCAAGGAGGCAGGAAACACCTTCATGCGGTTTTTACACCAGAAGAAACAGTCTGACACATTTTTACCACTGCCAGAAGAGTAATGCCTATTTTAAGTTTTGAAGTTTACCTACTAGACATCAATATCCAATCTTTGTGCAGTTAAATTTACCTTATATAAGGAAAAGTTTGGAGTTTATAAAAGATATAAAGTGGTTTTTGATCCTTGGGTTATAATTGTGTCCTGTAATACTATTTGTAATGCACAAGTAGGAGTGGCTAGATGAACATTTTTGCCGAGGTCAAGCTGTAATTTTTGTTATTTCACTTCACGATTTCCATTTGTAATAAGATTCCATGACACATCTAAATGATTATACACAAGAGTCTATTCTAATAGTAGTAGGCTCATAAAAAATAACAAGACCAAATGATAACTGTCTCCTGACCCATACATGTATTTACAATAGAAGTACTTTAATAAAGGTAGCTACATCCTCTAGATCCCCAGACCTTTATTTGAACTCTTCTGTAGCATAATTGACAGACAGAATTAGAGTGTATATTAAGACCTGGAACTGAACTTTTTCCATAGACTCAGCTTCACTTACATTACTCATAATATTAGAAAGAATCTGTGACAATCATATTAAAATGATGCCACCCTGACACAGATTAACAGAATATGCAATTATATTTAAATGCTGTAATTGGAACTTGTTGTTAAGTGCCTACTGTCACTTCTCAATTCCCCTCAAGGCAAGTAAACCACTTCTTCCTTTGCTCTCTGAATTTAATGCCATATTCTGCACACAGTAAGAGCTGGTATTTCATCAAGAGCATTTTGTTTGCCTCAAATGCTGTGAAAACACAGGCCTTGTGAACACTGCAGGATATAAATCCATCCTGGAAAACGACTCTGTTAAAAAAAAAAAAGGGGGCATTTTGCCATTTCATGCTTATGGGGACAACCTGGGTCTTTGCGTTCGATTCGTTTCTTCACCTGAAAGCCATTTCCAGCTCAGTCTTTTGTAGACAGCATTATTAGGTGTAAAGATCCTGAAGGCAGGCCCAGGTGAGCCTGATCATACCCAGCTGAATCTTAGTGAATCCCAGGGATGCAGCCAGGTGCTTGTGAGGGCCTCACCTTGGTGGCAGAGCAGCTTTTGCTCCTGATGGTGCATGATAAGGGAGGGCTCTGTGGCATCTTCTTGGCAGAGGAGGAACTGCAAATGGGGAAAAGAGAATTGTCATTTAAGCTTTCAAAGTAATGTTTTATGGGAAATTTTTAGGAAAATTATGATGGAAATGTCTTGCATGGCTTTTGGGAAATATCCTCCTCTGAGTGCCTCCTTAGCTCTCTGTGAATGTGACAGTGTTACCTGTTGGTCATCAGTCAGTTTTTTATGCGTTTTCCTACATTTAGTCAGAATTGTGTGTGCCCCAGGTTTTGGTATGATTCCTTATTTGGACTGTGCTAGTCAACATCTAACATGTAACATGTCTAGGCGTATAAAGAGCAAAGTGTTAAAGTTTGGATAGAGTCTTGCCCTTCTCATGGTCCCAAACTGACTGAAGCTGGACTTTTTATTTTTCCAGCACAGCCAGGAACAGCACTGCTTTTCCTTCATGTCTGTTGCCAAAATGACCTAGACTTGAACTCTCCCAAGGATGGGAATGTGATTTTGAGTAGTCTCCATACAGGAGCAGTCCTGGGGATCTCAGCTAATAGGAGTGATAGCCCAGTGTGTGTTACATTGGTAATGCAGAAATCTGCAGTGTTGACTCTTGCTCACTGAAAACTTAATCTAAGGCAAGTCCTTTCTCAAACCTAGCCGTTAAATAGTATCCATTTGGAGGTGCTTTGGGAAAGGCTGACTGGAAAGGATAGGAAGGAAAAGGTAGGATTTTTTAAAATTGTTATGACTGACTATAGCTTTACTGTGGAAATTGGTATTATGCAGACTGGGGTGCAATTAGATACGCATTCTTAGCGGTGTTGCTTTTCTACCTAAGGTACTTGTGCTAATTCTACATGATGTCTACAGGCCTGTGGATGTTTTGAAAGCAGTGACTATAAAGCTGTGCATTGATGGCTTTGATAAATGCATAGGGGACTCAAATCTGAGCCTGGGCATTGATCTGCATTGTACAAAAATCCCTCTATTAATCCCTTTCCATTTTCTGTCTTGAAACCATGCATTTTTCTCTGAGCAATGAACTAGAAACCAGCACACCCAGATGCTACAGAGGGCCTTTGGCTCCTTCACAAAATTTGGTCTTAAATAATGTTTTTGCAGTGTGGCAAGTGCTAGAACCCCACATGGTGACCTACATGGCGTTGGCTAGAGCTTTTCTTGTGAATCTAATCCAACAAAAGCAGCTGTCTCTAAACCAGCAGAGCTGCAAAAGCGCTCATGTTTTAGCACTGTGGCCATTCTTTAGGGTACCTGGTAGTAAATGTGAATATTTCAAATGGGATACAACACTCTCAGTAAAACATTAACATGCACATTTTCCAGTAAAATTATTTGTTTGTTTGTGGGTTTTTTGTTTGTGATTTTTTTATTTTTGTCTTCACACTGTATTTACACACATGCTGCTCCCTGCCTAAACTGGTGGAAGGTAAAAATGCAACTGAAAACTTTTTTTAAATAGAGTTCATGCTGCATCTGATTTGCATTATTGTATGTTTATGGCCTCATTAGAGAATAATAAAGATAATGGAAACAGTAATATGAAAACACACAATTCCTGCTTATTCCAAGTCTGTGTGTTCTCACCATGCCTTTGTGTCAAGGCAAGAGTTCAATTTTACAGGGAGTCCCAAGAATCCTTATATCATCTCTTGTAAAATTTTCCCTTTATTTTTTTGGAGTCCAACAGCATTGTTAATTCAAGGGATTTTTCCAAGTACTTTGAGCATTATCCTACAACAATTATTCACTATTACTTGATCACAGTTTGTGGCATTGGCTGTTGCTTTCTCAGCCACCATACACGACAGCAAGATTCTGTAGATTAGGTCCTGCCCTACATTATCTGAGCCACAATCTCCATTATTAAGACAACTGAGGATATTTCAAGGCTGTGTTTGAACACTGCACTTGTTAATCTACTTTGCTAATTAAATTCTTTCTCTCAGGATTCCCTGCAAAATACGTAGAGTAAAATTCTGGCCCCATTCAAGCTAGTGGCAAAACTCCCATTGATTTCAATGATCTGAGACTTCCTCCTTGAATCCAGACTGGAAGAGATACAGGCCAACAGGCTGCAAACATACTAATAGAGTCATTTTCAATCCGGTGCCGTGACTGAGGCTTATATTTTGGAAGTGAGAAGCTTAATCCCAATAGTAGGCGACAATACATCTCTCTAAGGAACCAGTGAAAGTGCTGGTGAGGCTTAGAGGTTGTGACAGGCCTGCTGTCCTAATTAATAACTTGTCAATCTCAGGATGGAGTTAGGCTATTTCATCAGCCCAGGACTCCAACCTGGGGATACGCAAAGGCGGGGTTAATTGAAGCTCTGCTCTGGCTTAAAATATCACAAAGTTTGGGGGGGTTGAAGGATCTGGATTAAACTTCTGATGTGCACTGATACTTCATTAACTTCAGGATATATTTCTAGCAAACAGCATCATAGTAAAAATTAAACTGCAGTTTCATAATTTTCTTCCATGCTACCAAAGATACGCCCAAAGGAATGGGTATATGTCAAAGTATTTTGTATTCAGTAAAAGAAAAACAAAATCTTCCTGGGTTTTAGTGGTTGGGAGAATAAAGGTGCAGATTTCCTAAAAGCTCTGTAGTGTTGGGAAAAGTATCGGGGACAATAAATAGAAGAGGAAAGACAGCATAAAATAATTGCATGACTCTTTTGAGAAAATAAAACCAGTATTTGAATACAGTGATCTGAAAAAGAAACAATAGCAACTGGCCAAATTTTGCATCAGTTTAGTTCTAACATTTTCCTAATCAGATCCTGACAACCTCAGAGGGTTATTTTTTCATACCTTTACAAGGAGATGGAAGCAATTGGAAATGAAAGCACAAAAAAATATGTGCCAAAGACTGCAGGACCTACTGAGAATTTTGAGCCTGCAATCCCTATATCCTATTCCAGCCCTCTAAAAAACTAAATGCAACAGATTTGCAGGACTGCCTGCATATAGATAATTTTCCATATCCTGCTTGAAAAGTATACTTGGGATTCAATGGCTTTTTGGGAGACAATATTCATCAGCCAACTGAAGTTCATTGTTTTGAATCATGAATATCTCTGCAGCCAGTGAATAATTTAAAATATTGAAGAAGTCTCCCTGCTATAGCCATGTGCTCATTCCCCTCTACAACATATGGATCTGTAAGTCCTGGGACACCAGTTAGCTATCCCAAATCCACCATCCCTGGTAGTCACTGGATTCCGTTGAGGAAGCAAACTTGGATTTATTGTCTCATTCTAGGAGGCAGCCAGAAGGGGGGGATGACAGCAAGGTTGTTTAAGACTTAGAGGTCCAAATTATTCTTAACTCCACTAATCACCTCTAGCACAAATAGAGAGGCTTTGCTGTCCATTCTATTGATTGGGAAAAGCAGACTTACAGCTGGAAGAAGTGAGGTATGAATGGAAATAAGGGAAGAGAATGCTTGCAAACCTTGGGAGGCCACAAGGATATTGATTTTGGGACAGCATAGGTTCTGCCTGCCCCCCAGGGGAGCAGGAAAGGTGCCTGTGTGGAGGAGTTTGCATTGAAGGACTGTGTGCTGTGTAAACAGATCATGTTAGGTTCACCTTGTCATTGGCAGCTGTCAGGTCTGATGGTTATAATATCACCAGTACTCCTATCAAATTAAATTATTTTTCCATACAGGCTACTAAATGTCATTTCTGTATTCAGCAGCAAGGTGTAAGGGGAGTAAAAAGTCAACTGCCTTTAGTCCATTAGAACTAGGAGTAAGAACCTATGAAATTCAGGGAAAATATTGTATATACACGAAGAGTCTTATGCCTGGCAAGTGCTGCTTCCTCATCCTGCTGACATTTTGGATTGCTGACTGTTTTACAGCTCATTGTTTTTCAGCTGAGATTTTCTGTTACCCTGATAAAATCATAGTGTTTGATAATCAAGTTGGGAAGGAGCTGTAGCCTAGCATGGGACTTATCTAATGCTGAAAGTGGTTATTTGTAAACAGATGCTGCTACTAAGTGCTTAAATTAGATAATAAATGGTACCTATCTCATGAATTTCTTCCCTCCATTTACTGTGGTGTGCAGTCTGGGATTTTTTTTCTGCTTTTAAGATGTTTTAGGGATGCAATTTGCTTGTGAATCTTGCGCAACTGTCACTGGTTCAATACAGGCTTAAAGGGATTAATTCTTTTCTAGAGGGTCCCAAGTGGATTTTTTATTAACCTTTTGGGTAATAAACATTTATCTCATTTTTACAGCAACGTTTAACACTATCTATTTATGGCCAAATATCTCTAAATCCATTACATGAGCTGAAAATGCACCTGCTTTGGAAAAAACCTCTCTGGAGAACCCAGAGCAGGCACTGATAATTGTAAACAAAACAAAACAAGAGCCCATAAAATAAAAATAAAACTATTACCTTGAGTATCATGTCTTACAGAATGGCTGCTTTGAACAAAAACCTAATTATTATCATAGCATGTCTATTAAAAAAAAAGAAAGAATGAAGGGGATTGATAGAATTGGTGTGAAACTGAGGTGGGTTCTTGTGTGCCCAAGCCACAAGAGCAGCATCTGGGATGTTGTATGTGTATTGATTGAGAGCATGACACTGTGATCTATGAGCCCACCCTCTGCCTCATTGTTTAGAAATTTATAGCCTCCAAAACTGTATTGAAAGCTCTGTATGAAGAAATAATAATATCATGAGCTAGTGGTAGAAGCAACCCAGGTAAATCCCACATCTGCTGTTGTCTCTTCTCCTCAAAACCCTGGAGAATGAACATAGGTTTTACAGGAGTAAGGATGAGAAAGGAATGGAGGAAAATGCTACCTGCCATCCACAGAACATCTCTTCATGCTGTGAGCACAAAGAACCCAGAACAGAGAGGATGCATACCTGAAATCTGCAACAGCATTCTCAGGGGGAACAGATTTTAATCACATGTTGATTTAAGTGTCCTCTTACTTTCCCAAAGTTAGGCATGAATTTGAGAGCTTTGAATTGGAATTGTAGTAACAGATAGTCCCATAAAAATAATCAAAAAGTTTTCTAGAAAATGTGATTGAGTTTCAGGGTACAATATCATTCTTCTTGGAGATCTATTGGACTTTTTATGACTTCAAAATCTTTAAGATTAAGCTAGCTTCAAGTTTGGACAAGTGTTGGGATTTAATCACAGCTGCATTTCTTCTTACCAGTTACTAATGGACTGCTAATATTGTACATGTACATCAACTTTTCCTAAAAGGTCATAATTTTCTTATTATGAAGCACACACTTTTTCATAGTTCCCATATTTTCCAAAAGTTACACAATTCAGTTTCCTGAAAATATATTTATCTAGAGCAACATGACAACAGGTGTAGATGTTCATGGCATTGAGGCAACATGAAAATTTGCCATTTTAGAAAAAAGTATTTTCACTTACTGAAGTAATTATTCTGTAAATATAGCTGCTCGTAATGCAGTAGTGACTATTTCAAAATATGTTAACCTCTTACATCTAAAAGGTAGAAATAGGGGTCAAAGAAATTGCATCATTGCAGCATGAAAGAAAGAAGTACTCTTTTCGTTGGGCTGATCAAATTAATTATGCTAAATAGCTGAAAATAGAGGGAAATGAAACAGAATTAGCCCTTCAAAGGTTGCTTAAGGCAAAGCCAGAAATGAGCCCACTTCAGTGTGGTCTAGTGATATTTACAACCAGGGATCTTATGCTGTGCCCTCTGGCTCTGGCTGACACCAGTTCAAGTTACTGGTGCGGGTTCCTGTGGCAGAACTGTGCCATAGGAGAGCAGAGGAAGAGAGCTGTGAAGTTCTGGGATGGCACTACCACTAAACATGCAGGTTTTTAGAGACTTTTTAGCAATTAGTAACTGCTGAATTTTGATTTGCCATTTACATAATGTGATTTTTTCCTTTTCTGTAAGTGGAAGCTAAGAGCTTCCCAAGAAGTTGTGTGTTTGGAGGGAATAGGTAAATGTGCATCAAGCCAAATTTCTGTAGCATGTACACCTGTGCAGCCCAGAGGGAGCAATGGAATCAAACAAATTTAACAGAAGAACAGAGAATGGGGAGAAAACTGTTGCAAGTTTTCATTTATATATCAAAATAAATTGTAACAGTGCTTATTCTCAATGCTGAATCTATTCACAAGGTGATTTTGACTTAATTTAATGAGTAGTCTTCCTGCTGCTGCAGTGCTCTGAAAGTTATTGATTGTGCTCAATTCCCAACATAAAAGCAGTTTGCTAATACTATCAATTTAATCAGAGCTGCATTTTGGTTAAAATGCTTGTCCTATTGATATCAGTATTTATGTCTTTCCTTATCTGAGCTGACAATGTAATCAAAGTATCAGATGTACCAGAATCTCTACATGCATTGTAGAGATTTTCTTAATATTTACTATTGTGCATGTAATCTCAAGCAAAAATAGAAAACAAGATATTGCATAGTCAAGGAACAGATCAGGAGCATTTGGTTTTGGGGTTTTGTTTTGCTCTGGTTTTGATTAATACAAGGCAAAACTTTCTTCTGTAGAAGTTGTGGTATATCCTTTCCACAGCAGCAATGGGCTTCAGTCTTCCCCTCCTGTCTCTGTCAGTCAGGAAATGTGTGAGTAAGAAGTAGAAAGTGTTCCCAATAGTTCTCATGATTCTGTGAAGGTCACTGATATTCTGGTACTCAACCAGAAAAGACTTAACACAAGACATTAAACAATGGCTTTACTGAAGGTTAAAAGTCTTTTGTACTAGGAAATATTCCACTGTATAGGGAATAATAAATGGAACAAGGTTTGTAAGACCACTTTTTAAAATCTAAAATCCCGTCTATTTCTTTACATTTGCATATATATATTACATATTATTATATCCACTTTCTAAATAGAGAGCCTTAGGCTCAGGAATACTTCATACATGGGTCATGTAGTGTAGAAGAAGAATTAGAAGTACTGAATTGTTCTTCTCCTGTCTGAATCTGACTGTACAATAACCACCACACAAGACTGGGTGAATAAAAGGCTGATGAGAGGTTTGCAGAGGCCTTAAAAGCTCCTTCTATTGTGAGAAATTAACTCTTTGAGAATGAACTGTTACTTGTTGAAGTAGACAGCAAGAAATTCACTGCAGTAAAGTTATTAGGAAATATTCTTGAGACAAGATGAAATGCTTCCCTGGGCGGAACTACTTAGCCAACAAGGTTGTTAGGATTATATAATGGTAGGGGTTCCTCCATAAATAATATATATGTAAATCCCTTGAGAGCTGTGTATTACTTAATAGAATATTCTGCATACTGAAAATGATAACTGCAGAAAAGACTAAATCTACAGAGCACTATCAGCATTGCTAGGACTTAAATTATTCTTCTTCACACCAAAAAAAACCCCAACCTTTATGAGATGTTACTTGGTGATGGTCTGAAGCATGTAATTTAAATCTGAATGGTTTCAAAACTTGAATTAGAAACTTGAGTGACTCATCCAATTCAACATAAAGAAACATGAAGTAATGAGATTGGAGGGGAAGGTAATGAAGAGAAAATTTTACTGTTATTTCTTATAGGTTATGGGGATATGAACAAAAGAAAGATGTGGTACTGATTTGAAATAAGCCCTCTGAAGTAATGAAATAAATTTCAATAGCAATAACAAAACCTTAGGAGCAAGGAAAAGTTTTAATGTTAGGGACCTCGTTTATTAAACCAAGAAATGACATAGTAAACAAACCGATGGGGCGAAAGGTTATTCCTCTGGGGGTGTTCTGTAACACATTAACACTACAAATCCAAGCCTGAGAAAATAAAAGAAGCTCCTGAGCTCTGTTACAGAATACATGTGACTTCAGAAGAGATTTTTGTACATATTAGGGAAAAAAAACCATGGAAATAAAGCTTGTTACCAGACTTCAGTGGCCCACAACTTGTGAACACAGGGGTTTTGTGCTTTCACCATCTCAGCTTCCAAATGATTTAGGTATATTGGAAACAGAGTTGTGGCTTTGGCTTCTCTGTTGTAGTCACCAATACTGAGATTAGACAGATGCCTAAAATCCTGCACTTGTGCTCCCTGAACCAGGCCTCCTGTACTTGCTTTCCTTGGAGAGGTGATTTGATAGGAAACAGAGAAATGCTAGTGGAGCTTCTTATTTGCCAAGATAAGAATTCCTTGAACTTGAGCCCAAAATTGAATTAATACCTGATTTGAATTGCTACAATGGGTAATTACATTCAGATTGAAGAAAAATGGTTGAAAGACTCTTGGATTCTTCAGTTACATGCATAGTCCTCATTCTCTTAAAAACACACTGAGAGATTACTCTTTCTGTTAAGAAATCCTTCAGATAAATTGCATTTGAGGATTGTCCGTTGTATTCTCTGGCATTTCAGCAAAATGAGTTGGATGAGGACACATCACAGACAATAGGACTGCTGGGACATCAGGTGGAGAACCACAGGGTCAAATGAGCATTGCTGAGAACTGAGGGCAAAGCAAGAAGCACGTTCACATTGCTGTGCTCAGTGCAGGCCCCAGTCTGAATGCAGTGAGCTGCTCTCTCATCCAAACACTTGAGTGTTTTAGAGGACAGGGCTGATGTAGGCAGAGATGCAATTTTGTAAATGATTGTTTAATGTGATGTCAGTGGACAGCAGGCAGAGCTGTTGAGAACAGATGAACTGCAAAAATACAAATAACTGAAGTACCTGAAAAAATAGCTTGAATCAAACAAGACAGTGGAAAAAAATATATTACTTCATTTTGTGTGAGGGCTGCAGATCATTGGTTAACTGCTAGTACCACAAGAGCTGAAATATTTTTCAAGAGCTGAGCCATAGTATTTTCCAGAACTAGTACTAAACTGGCAGTACCAAAAATAAATAAATAAAACACTGCGAGAGGTTTCTTTCTATTGTGGTTTTGATCTACCTAGAAGCCACTCAAGGAAAGCCATTTCTTGCTGTGTTTCTGGCTTATTTTATGTATTGCTTGTTGGTTTGACCAAACACTCAAGCTTCTGAATTGATTCAGCCTTTGCCCACATTCAGAGGTGTCAAATCACAACTGAAAGCTGGAGGAGCACTCATTTTTCTCTTTCCCATTCACAGCTGCCAAGCTCCTGTGTTTTAGCACCTGCCCAAATTAGCATGTTCTGCTCCAGCCGAGGACTGACTCCCAGCCATCTCTTATGGGCTAAACCAGAGATTACAATTGGCTTCAGAAATGCCAGCTCTTCTTGTGGTCTCTGGCTTTCTTTGTGCCTCATCCAGCCAGAGCCAGGATGTATTCCTAGCTGGTGAAAATTGATTTGAGCACACAAAAGCCAGGGATGTTTTAGTGGTTTACATCTAGCAGGGGTCTTACCTGTCTTTGAACTCTGCATAGGCTGATGCTGTTTTCTCCCAAATATTTTTAAGAGTATGGTGACCCTCGTCTAAGCTTTAATTTATGGAGTATCACTTCTGTGAGCGGCCATGAAATTGAGTTTACCTTTGCCATTTTGCCTTTGCTACTTCATCAAATAGCCAGTTAAAATCTGCTCAGGCAAACCAAATCTTATGCAAAACATCCTTCATGGCCTAGCCCCTCTACAAGAAGCACAAATTTCAGGACAGTGCTGTCACTATAGCTTCAAGTTTTGATAAATACCACCCTGCTGGGCACTGCCATGTGTGGAATTAGTGCCCAGGGATAAATCCTGACTGTGATTGAGGGAATTTAAACTAATGAGAGTGGACAAACACCAAGCCTCTTACAACTTGGCTGAAAAAAAACCAAAAAGACTGGGAAAACTTTTGTTTGATTTGAAGAGAGTTTATATAAATGCTTTGCAGAAAAACCTTCTCGATGGTTTTGTATGGTGCTTGGGGTCCCTTTGTAATAAACTTGGGGTAGCAGCAGCCACAGCACTGAGCTGCCTGTATTTCTCCTGTGAGCACCTCACTGGATGTGGCTCCCATGTGGGTTCAGTGCCAACAAACAGCCTCTGCCATCACTAATGTACAAAGCATCAGTGGGACTACTGACCTCTCCTTTTCCATACTGAGCCCTGAAGTGGTTATTATTTATCAAGCAATTCTTTCTGTAAATATGCTGAGCAGGTTTTCTCATTCTCTTTTCCTTCCCTCACTGATGAGCTAGGGTGCACTATCTTCCCCTTGTACAGCACAGTAATTAACAGCAGACGCTTCACAAGAAAAAGAAATAAAACAAAAAATCCCAAAAAATAAAATCAAATAGGTTTAAATATGTGGAAAATTAGTAAATGCTCATATCATAATTCTAACTTCAGTGATCCTTGACAGTCCCTTCCAACTCAGGATATTCTATGATTCTAACTGAATATGATTCTAACTGAATTTTAATCTCTCATTTCTCTGGAAATAGCTAGAAAAATTCTACACTTGACAGAGAAGAAAGTTATCCTTCACAAATTTTTGGATAACTGCAATTATATAATGTTGTATTTTTTTATAAGTTTTTCCTCATTTTTGAGAAAAACCCTTTTCACTGGAAACCCTCAATTCTGTTTCAAAATAGTTTTTCTTTGCAAAAATGTTATCCTTCTATCATTTGAAACTGATACAAAAATGTAAGTTTGCATTATTTTGTATTTTATGAAATGTTGAAGTATTGCTCCTACAGTTTACTATGGAGGCCATGCCATATTTTCTGTATGTTGCCCTATTCAGCTGTATTGTAGAATACCTTGACAAATACATGCACAGAGATTGTCCCAGGCATTATTTGAATGATTTCTGATTGGAGCGGGCAAAGGAAGCAGCAGCAGTGAAATGTGAAGAGGGACAGAGCTTAGGCTGCCTTTTTTGCTCGATGAGACAAGGTGGCAAATCCAAAAGAGGAAAAACTGCTGGGAGTCAAAGCCAACTTCTCCCAGCTGCGGGGCACAAGGCTCTTCCCGTTGGAAGCAGTTCTGCTTTTTTCAAGGCCATGGGAGCCTGGGGGAATGGTTCTTGGGCTTTCGCTTGCCCACATCTTCCCTTTTCCTGCCAGCAGCCCTGGCCCCACTCCCATTTCAGTGACGGCCCTGTGAACGAGTCTGTAACCTTGGTGGAGAAGCAGGAAAGTGGTGTTAATAATAAAAGGGCTAATTGTGCACCCCATCTGCCTTGGAAATGGCTGAGTTCAAAGGAACTGTCCTTGCATAAAGCAAACAGTCCTCCTCCTCCAGAAAACATGGAGCAGTGCCTTTTAAATGGCTTCTGCAGAGGAATATCTGTGCAATGTATCAGTGTGCATATGAGATGCTCATACAGTTGTGACTCTAAAAAACCTGATTTAGTAAGTAATCTAATCTAATTAGATTTAATCTTTCTGATTTTTTTTTCTTTGAGGCACTCTATATGGCACTCATAGAAGGTGACAGAGCTGAAGGGTTTTACAATGGAGAGAGAAAAAATGCTTTAAATGTGGTTCAAGTGGCAGGACCTTGTGAGGCAGGGGGTTCCCTTTGTCCAAACTCCTTTCTGTGTTAAATATTTTATATTATAAAGACATATTCCCCTTGTACTTTGTAACGTGCACAATGTCAGGACTGAGAGGGAATGGGATGTAAATCTGCTGGAGTTAACCCCTGCACCCTCACACACACCATTTTTAATCATCCAATGTCAGACACAACACGTGTGATTGTGATCTCATTTATAGTACTACAAAATGGAGATTAATTCCGTCTAAATCACACACCAAGTCAAGTTTTGGAAGTGTACCTTTAAGAAGCATATGGCAGAACACAAATGTATTAAAGTCATCAATATTTATGGAGCAGGTAAAATGCATATTAGGCAGGCTAGATGCCATCTGTCAAAATAATCTTGATTCCAACTTGCTATCCAAAAAGATGAAGACTATTTCTAGGGCCAGCTCCTTAAGTCAGGTTAAAAGACAACATATTCCTGTGCCAACAAAAGTGAGGTTATCACATAAATGAATATGAAAGGATATCCTTACGTATTGAGTCACTGTCAATTCCAGACATGTACCAAAAATGTCGGACTCTGAACACGTCACAGAGCAGCCCCCAGGCACGACTTTGTCAAAGTAATTTTGTCCTTCAGACCAGAGTGCTAATTGTTCAGAAGTATTCCGGGCAAATTTAGCCAAAAGTAAATTAACTGGCGACTCCATATCCCATTTCCTAAATCATCTATGAGAAGAGTGGACCATAGATTATTTTAGGTAAGGAACAGGCTGAAATTTTCCCCTTTCTAGATGAATTTCAGGAAGTGTTGGGATTTAAATATTTAACGGTCTAATCCTGCATCAGCTTATGTTAATAAAACTGTCATTAAACCCCGGAGGAAGAAATTTCAGACCCTGGAAGTTAAATTTATTTTAATCCTGTTACACAGGGCTGTTTAATGTTCTCCACAGAAATCCCCAAAATAAGGCAAAAGTGACTTGGTTTTCAGATTTTGGGGGGATTTTTGTTTCACACACACCAACCTGAAGCTCTGATCATGTTTGCCAATTTGGCTAGAATTCTGACTAAGCTTAGGGAAAAAAAACAAACCTAAATTATAAGCAAGGGTTTCATGTGGTTTACAGTTTCAACCCAAATAACTTTTAGAATTTTTTGAGTTTCATTCAGAATTAAGCAAAGCAGACAGTAAGTTGAAGAAAAGGGGACGTGAATGGTGGTGCAGCCCAAGCAGGTTGGTTGTGTAAGAGTAGAGAGAGGCCCTTCCTCTGGTTATTATCAGGGCTAAGTGCAAAATCCCCCTTTTCAATGTTAAAAGAAGTATTTGAAATTCTGTTAATTAACATAGTGTCAGCTAGTGCTTTTTTCCCTCATTCTTAAGAAACTCCAAGAGTAGACAATTTCTGTATATTTAGAAGAGTTTTTTAAAATGCCAGGAAATGTGTCATGTTCAGTAACCAACAGACACTTCATCAGCAAAGCTGTTATTAAGCAACACACAGCCAAAGTCTCCTGAAATCAAAGGGGAACTTTCCATTTGCACCTTAAACCAGACCTTTAAATACAAGCCAGGTAGTAAAAAATGAGGCCTAATCATTCGATTTATTTTTTATGAAATGCTTATGTCTTCTGCTATGTTATTAAATGCAGACTGTCTGATCAAGGGTATTTTTTCCCTGAAATGGACTCACCAAGTCGATTTTATATCATAGCAAATACCTACAAAATGTTTCATTTGCTCATTAATGCCTTCATTAAATACAAGTTAAATTTATAAGATGAAAGCAACTTTTTAGTGAGGGTTTTTTTTTCCCCTCCTACCAGCTCCATTTTTCATCAGTGATGTGAATCACTGAATCCTAGAATGGCCCATGTTGGAAGGGACCTTAAAGATAACCTTGTTCCAAATCCCCTGCTGTGGACAAGGGCACCTTTCCCTACACCAGGCTGCTTGGAGCTCGATCCAACCTGGCCTTGAACTCTTCCAGGGATGAAGAATGGATAGTTTGCTGTTGGTGGCACAAAAGAACTTGCCGTTTTTTCATTTTTCTCCCAAAACCTCTTATTGGGATGATACATTGAGGTATTAAGTGCAGTGGGGTTTGTTTGTTTTCCCCACCTTCAAAAGGTGTTTATGGAATAGTGGAAAATGACACAATTTAATATTTCAGCTCAGAGGTGGAAAGGGGAAAAAAAAAGGAGTAATGTCACTGAGAACAGGGCATATTTTTTCTATACAAGTAGAGGTTTGTGTTCTCGTTTTGATTCTTTGACTTAAGCCCATCCTGCAAAATGTCTTCAAGTGTGCTCTTCACTGTGAGTGGATGCTGCTGAGCTCCATCTCTAACCCAGACCTCATATAAAACATTCAAGGAAGACTAAGTCTAATTTGATCCATTATATGATTGTGCAAAATTGCTTAACCGCATCAAAGAAGCGAAGGCATCTACCCTGGGACAGACATTGTCAAAGAGCTTTCAAATGCAAAATGCAATCTTACAGGTGATTTAGTCGTGGGAATGCAGCACTGAGTGTGTGCTTCACTTCTGCCTCTCCAATCAAAACAATGGAGCCATTATCAGAGAAAGAAATATTAGAACCATTTTCCTTATTAACTTTTCTTATTAGAGGCTATTTAGCTGTCTATTCATCTTTTCTTTTTCTTCATTTAATCAAAGCAGTTTTGTAAAGGATCCTTATTAGTAATAAAGCTTCTTCCAGAGGTGAGGAGACATTTTATTTCTTTTTCTTAAGTAATAAATTTAAATATTGGTTTAAAAAAGGAGGAGGGGGGCAAATTCTGAATTATGTGAATCAAATTCAATTCTGAATGAAGTTCCTTTCCAGTAATCCAGTAATTCCAAAAATCCAGTAATTCTTGCAAAAGTAATATTTCTTCCATAACTAGCTCTTGCTTGTTAGTCACTGAATGTTGTTTACTGGTTGAATAAATTTTTAAAAAAGGTGTTTTGTTATTTGGTTTCTGCACCAAGTTGTTTAAATGCATGTTTACATCTCATTTGGGGGTTAAGCTGGTAAAGTGCCCTGACAAAACCCTCAAGATTTGGGAGTTTTTTGGTGATTTGGTCAGTCCTACTTCAGGCAAACACTACCATGAAAATGACCTTACTTCAGTGAAACTCTACCCCATTTTTCATTATTTTAGTCTGACATCGCACCTTTAGCAGAGGAGTGGAATAGCTGACACAAACCTGAGAAGTTTGGCTCTAGGGTACCTCACCTCTGTTGTCCTTTGCAGGCCTTTGATTTTGGGGCCCTTTTCATTCACTGTCAGAGCACAAAGGGGATGTTATGGGTAATAACAAGACCTGGAAGAAGCCCAGCCATGACCCTTCCCCAGGCACATCCCGGAGAGTGATGGCACAGATCTATTCCTCTCACCTGCCCCTGATCACCCCCTGGAACAGATTGATGTTGTCACTTAACCAGACTCATTTTGGATACCAGGAATCTTTATGAACCATTAATTAGTGAGGGTCCAGCTCACTGACATCCACCCCACACCATCTGAATTGCTTGGATCCTCCTCCATAGCTTCATTTGGAGGCGAGCTGAAGCATAGCCAGCCCCCCAAGGCTGGCAGTGATTGAAGGGGGCAGAGTGCCCGGGAGCAGGGAATTATCCTTTGCAGCAGAGTGGGAGTGCTTCTGCATCCTCCACCTCCTGCCTTGCTCACAACCACAGATTTAAACTGGCGCTGACAGGGAGAGCCAGGATTGATGTTACCTGAGGAGTCCTGTGCCCTCAGTCCAGTTCCTGTGGGCTGTGGCAGGAAGAAGGCAGGCAGAGCAGCCCAGATGTATTTTTCTGAAGCACTAAATCTTTGCTCAGAGCATAGAAAAGTCTAGAAGTCCCCCCCTCTGAAATAAAGGTGAAACTGGACAAAATAACAATGTCTCAAAGAAGATATTTGTGGGATTTCAGCACTCTTGCTCTGTGAGGAAAGTTTGGAGACAGAAACATGCTGGTTTCAAGTTCCTGTAAATGCTGATATAGAACACCAAGATGCTGATAGATTGCAAAAGGAATTGTTTGTGCTAAGCAGTGGCAGAGCAATTGTCAGATATGTGGGACTTGTCTTAACAGTCTGCTCATTCCTTGACTGGATCCAGAACGTGCAAATCCACTTAGTATATTTATTTTAAAATAACAATGTCCACAAGAGGCTGTAATAGCCTCTCACTGGTGATTAGCAGGTGACATGTACCGTGTAGCTTTTAAGGATTGTGTGTGGTAGTGCAGTTGTTATGTGCTCTCATGTACAGTTATATGCTCAGGTGTGAAGGTGTTCCTGTTGGGCACAGACAAACTGCACAACTCCAAATGCCAGAACTCCCTGGAGATGGAATTTCTTCATCCCAGACAATGTGGTGGCCTGGAAACAAGAGCTGGCACAGCAGTGCTGGTGCAGTGGGAGGTGTGGCTGCACAACACCTGCACTGCTGCAGCACAGGTTCAGTTGTGCTTCTGACAGGAAAACCTGGACAATTTCACCTGCCTGTTGTGATCAGGTTTTGGCTCCAGTGTGAATTAACACCAGGGCTTTAGCAAATGTGTGACAATTACAGTGTGACAATTACAATGCTTCTGCAGCAAAATCAGGCTGGGTGCAAGCAAGTTTTGAATTTCTCAGTGGATGAAACTGATGTAACATTGTCCATATTGAATTGCATTTAAAACCAGAAATCCTTCCCCATTCTTTGCTAATTGGAGGAAGCAGATTATAGCTGCCAAAACCACAAGTCAAATGCCAATAATTTAAAGCACAAAGTAACTGAAGTAACAGACATGCTAACCTAGATATTAGAAAAATTGTGTAGGAGGTGTTTTCCAGTTCTATTTTAAGCCATATAAAATTAACACTTCATTAAAATCTCTGAAACATCAGCTTCAGGGCTAAATTTAGCTTGCACCAGCATAAATCCAAATCACCTCTCATAAAGCAATAATTTTATATAGATATAACCAAAGTCTAATTTTGTCACTTTTGAAAGTGCAACCTTGTAGCCATAGAGATGGCAGCAGAATTGTGAATTTGGCCTTTTAATAGCAAAGCTCTTCCATTCGTGACTAAGTATGCAAGCTGCCCATCTACCTTAATGTAGAGAGGCAAGGCAGAGAGAATGAGAATTAAATTTAGGGGAGCCTGATTCTGAAGAGCAAGTTTTAGCAAATATTAGTAAATACTGTACTTGGTAACCTTCTGAACTAATCAGCCTCTGGAGCACAGTCCCCTTGCTTGTTTCCTCAAGCAGTTTCATTTGCTGTCAAGTTCCCTTTATTTCCACTTCATGAGCTAGTGGCTGATGAAACACCCTGCCATGGTATACTCAACACTGAGATGTTTCCTCTTTCCAGAAAGTACTTAGTTTGGACATTTGGTCTTGAGTACATTGGAAATCCTGCTGGAAAATAAATAAGAATACAGACTGTGAAGTCTCTCTGCTCTTCAAAGAGCAGACTGTTGTTCCCCTATCACCCACAAAAGTACATCAAAGTATTGTATCTTCCTTATGTTCTTCCTGGTGATCCTCCAAGGATTTTGATGTTTAACATAGACCCTTGTTCAGAGTTGGGATCTAAAAGCCTCAGTTAACTGGTGTGTTTGACAGTAAGCAAAAATCTTTGTATGCATTTTGAACTGACCTGTGGGGCCTTAAGCATTAACTTTCTGCTAGGTAGTCTGGAAAACCTGTGAGAGAATATCGGCTTTCCTTTCCTTAGGTATTTCTGGTGTAGTTCTGTTTTCTCCCTTGTAATCTAGGGGTTTTTTTTCATAAAGATTTAAAGTTTCAGCAATAGCAATTTTGGCTGATTGGTAGTGCCAAAAGTTTCTACTGGAAATCTTGCAGAGAACCTGCTTAAATTATCTACACAAGACCTTCTGCTCTTTTTTTGTTGTTGTTTTTGTTGTTTGTTTGGTTGGTTTTGTTGTTATTGTTACAGATTGTACATTTATTGCTAAATAAATAAATGTCATGGGTATACGGTACACATTTCTTATGTGAACAGCTTTGGCTACTCAGCGCACTTGGGTAGTCTGAGGAACAGGAGGAGTAC
The DNA here is from genome assembly GCF_015832195.1 of Motacilla alba alba. Lineage (NCBI taxonomy): Eukaryota > Metazoa > Chordata > Aves > Passeriformes > Motacillidae > Motacilla > Motacilla alba. The sequence continues at coordinate 2,973,827 of NC_052023.1, read as the reverse complement.
ATGAGATGGTGCAGAAGCCCCAGCACTTGCTTCCTGGAGCATATGGTGCTTCTGGTCTGCAGGACACGTGTCTGTGTCTGTAAGAACTGAGCTACAAAATGTAGCCAGTCACTCTGCATATGCTGCTGCTTATGAGTCCTTGCAGTGGTTAAAGATGGTATAATTGGCTGCAGGAAGTATAACCCTCTGTCTCATACAGAAAGAAAATATCTTTTTATGCTTAACAAGCCTTAAATCTTTTATTTCAAGTTGCAGCTGCTACATTATCTCAGTGCATGCAGCCACTGAAACCATAGAGAGCACAGTGAGTAAAATATCCAGTGTGGGGAAAACAGGGGGAGATGTGATGTGGTCTTCAAGCTCCAAATTTGCCAAATTGTGTTGCCCATAACCTGTAAGTTACAGTGCACTAACTGACAAACAAAAAAAGCTTTTATCAGTATTTGTGTGGTGTGGGAACAAAACAAACCAGTTTTGCAATTTGTGATTGCTTAATTATGTGATTGGAGGCCAGGCCTGTTGCAGATAGCAAAACAATTGTAATTCTGTCCCACAATGAAAGGTTTAAAAGTCTTTTAAAAGGTTTTACAGCATTAAAAATGCACTAAATATTTTGTTTATTGCTGGACACAACGAATGACATGCATTCTGTGTTGCATATCTTCTCAAACAGCAAAGTTTTGGACAGTTTGGTGGACACTTGGGGAGAGGAAAAGATCCATGCCCTGTTGCCCAGAGTGCATTTCATAGCAGCTCCCTATCCCAAACCATGTGTATTCTGATGACAGTATTTTATGTATGTAGTGGGAATCATTTATTTCACCTGCTGGCCAGGCTGCTGCTCCTGAACTATTCACACATCCACAGTCTGACTGCCAGGGAATTTGGAGGGGGACAAGAGGAAGCAGGAGGCAGTGGCTTCGCTTTGTCCACCGCACTGGTCAGAGGTGGGATCAGAAAGTACCGTCTTGGAGCAGCTGCCAGTCGCTGCTTTCACCCCAGAGGTAGAAAGATGTGATTTTATGTAACAGTTTTCTCAAGGAGATGTGCTACTTTTACTTGAATAGCAGTTGTCTGTTCCTTTGGCAAAAGAATAACTTCAGCTGCAGGCTGGGGTTTGCCTGTTGTAATGGAGTTGTAGCTATCCTGTTAATCAGTCTCTGGTTCTTCCTGGATTCATTATGAATATATCAGAGTTTGTGCTGGAGAAATCAGCTTGTTTGGTGTACTGGGGAGCTGAGCTGATTCCCCGTGGATCCCTAAAGAACATGATGAAAGAAGGAAGCTCGGTGAAGTTTTCAGGAAGGACAGATAAGATGCAGGCAAAGCTTTTTTGTCACTGGCACTATGGCATCTGCTGACCCAAATGCCCACTGTCACACAAGGGAGCAAACTATTATTGGAGAGTAATTACTGCTGTGATGTCATGCAATTAACTTGAATCACTTGTACAGGCTGGGAGGTGGGAAGGGAGGTAGAGATGTGAAACCTTTCTTCCTTGTGCTGCTCTTGTACAGACTTGAGGAGAGAAAGTGATTAAGTCAAATTTAGACCCACAGCACATGTAAATTATGTTTAATACAGAAACGCGCACCACTGCGAATGCCATGTCCAATCTCTATGCTAACCCATAAGGAGTGCTACTGTATGTGATAGACAGCACCAAGGGTCAAATGTTTAAATAACCGTCTGCAGAAATATGATTTTTAAGTTACAGAAGAAATAGTAATCTTATCAGTCCTGAAACTGAAGGAAAATTTCCATCAATAACCACAAAGAGACAGTTTCTCAACTCCAGTTAGGAAAAAAACAAATTTGAGGCTGCCAACCTATAAATTCAGGGGCTCTGGATAGTTTCTCTTTCACGGGGATGACATCCAGCTCTGGAGTGCCCAGCCAGAGTAAACACGCAGCCTCCAGCCCACCTTCCCAGGTGATCCCATCTGCCCTGTGGGGCTCCCAGTCCCTGAGCCAGCACAAACAGCCTTTGCTTCCAGCCCCAGCCCAACTCCAGATCAGGCAGTCACCAAGGGGAATTCTTGGGATATGCATCACTGAGCTGCCATATTGATACTGCTCAGATCCAGGGACCTCCCCCAGACCACTCTTACCTTGTTCTCCTCACGTTTCAAAACTTCTACTCCAAAAGTGCCCAAGAAATATTTTGAGGAAAGATCCTACTGCCCTCCTTGCAGAGCAGAATCTCCAAGGCTGTGCTTACTGTTAGCTATGGTTTGCTATAAAATGCTCCACTATTTTCCCAGAGCTGGGCCCAGTGGAAATGAGCAATAATTAGGAGTAGGGCAGATGACCTTCTTTTGAACTTAATGGTTCCTTTAAATTTTGATGAAAACGTATCTTTAACCTTTACCTCTATTTCTTCTTTTGGAGAGGGGGTAAAATTTTGAGCTTTTTTTTTTTAATTTTTTATCCTTTGTCATTCTTTGCTGAGGGAGAGTGTACAAAATTGACTGAGAAAGGAATTTTATTCTGCAGCTTTTAAAGAGGGCAAGGGCATTGCAAGCAATGGAGATTAAAAAAAAAAAAGAAAATGAAACTATAAAGAAGTACTTGACAGTGTCTCTTCTGCACTTATTGGAATATGCTGCTCAAGCTAAAAGAGAGGGCAAGAGGTAATCTGCTCTGCTATTTGCTTTTAATATGATCATGTTTTTGGCTCCCACTACATCTAATGCTGCTTGTATAGTTCAAAAACACACCTCATTATCTCCTGGTAAATGTTGAGCTGCTGCAAAACCAATTGTAGTGGGTAGAGTGCCTCTGAGGTCAGGGTGTACATGAAATATGTAAGCTCAAAATATGTTTGCAATCAGTGACAATACTGCCTGCTAATGTGTTATTGCACCATTTGTCTTGCTCTTGGTCATAAATATTTTGTTTCTTAAGCTTTAAGGCAGCTCTATATCAGAGACTAAGTTTCACATAACTGGTTTAGTCACTGTTGCTCTGACATTTATCTTGGATGCACCAACTTGTGTGTAGTCTGCTAAAATCAATACATAAAACATGTAAACTTAGTTGGAGAAGAGTGGGTGTCTTTAAAGCTTTTTTTCATATGGTAAGTAGAGGGCTGATATGAAAATCGTGCAGCTAATTTAAACAAGGGTGAGGGAGAAATTAGATTTTGCTCTCTGAGCCTCATTTTCAAGGAATGAAAAGCTCAGTCCAGGTTCAATGCGGCATTCTCGGCGCATTGAACAGAATCAGTCTTTGTTCTTCAGTGAAACTTATCTGTGGAGGAGCTGCATAACTTCCTGTGAAACCCAGCCCTGCAGATGTGCTGTGCTCGCTGTCCCTCTGCTTTTGCTTCCTTTGGTCAAGGAGTCAAGAATGGACACTTTGTGCTGGAGTGAAAATGATGCTGCCTGGTTTGCCCTCTGATGAGCTGGAGCCCTGCTCACCAAAGGGACATGACTTCCTGCCAGTTACTCTGCTGTTTGTTTATTTGTCAAGTGGAACAGGATAGCCCTCAGTGAAACCAAAGCCTCCCTCCTCCAAACCTCGGAAAAAGAGGCAGCAGGTTCTCAAGCATGTGCAAACAACCTGAATTGATGCTGTAAATGCATAAATGTAGGTAATAAGGAAGTGGAGAGAGTGGATGTGGTAGACAATAATTAAATAGTTTAGCTCTAACAAGCATATGACCAGAGTTCAGGAGGTAGCTGATCCATTTTAACGAGTCAGAATATCAGAAAGTGAATTGTAGCAAATTAAGACTTTAAGTGGTTGGGCTATAAACCAGAATAGAAATTGATTTTCTAATAGTCTTGCATACTCCAAATATCCTTAAGTGCTTTATGTTTTAAATAGAGTAAATGCATAGCAAAATGAATTGCCTATTATGCACCAAATAGTACATTTGTTATTAAATCCTAGAACAAGACAGATTTTACCAGTATCTTTTCTCTGGGGATTTATTTAGCATAAAATTTACTCTCTAGAATGAAATTGTCCAGAAATCACATCCCCATTCATGGCCCCTATGTGTTAGGTGCAGTATAAATAGAGTTAATAAGATCCCTGCTCCAAATAATCTGGGGTGTTAGAAGGCAAAAAGAACAGGGGTTAGTGAACACATATGGCTTTCTCTGTTTGTCTCTATATATATTTGTGTTACATTGTCCCAGCTAAGAGGGAGGAATCAAGCATTTTCTGACTTGTAGATCGCCACAGAAGTGGGTGTGGGAATGACCAGAGAACTCCAGCGGGGCAGAGTAAGAGAGTTACAGAATGAAGTGGAAGGAAAAAGAAACCAGAAATACATTGAGAATGAAAGGAGGCCAGTTGTGGAGCAAGAGAGGTCTGAGCAGAAGCGTGGCTATGTGAAGAGATGGGAATACCTATGGGATAAGTTTGTGCTGCTGCTGAGTGCAGCCAAGAGTGCTGAGCAAGGTGATCTAGACAGGGGAAACTGATTACTGCAGGTCTGAGAATAATGAAGTGCAGAAAGAGTAGGACAAGGGGATGTGCAGAGATGAGAGGATGGGACTTGCAATGTGTCCCATCCCCAGGGAGGATGGAAACATGCAACTGCTGTCAGAGAGAGGCTGGCAGAGGCATGAGTGGAGAATATGAGTGCAGAGCCACTGGGTTCCTGTGGAGCTGTCAGAATAATGCAATCTGATGAGACACTGAAGAGGGACAGAGTTTCGTTTTCTTAATTTTTTTACTTGGTTTAATTTAATATAAAGCAGTTAGAGTGATGTATGTTCATGGTCTCTGCAAGTGTTTTGCATTGTTTGATACATAATACTTGCCCATTTTCTCTAATTCTACATTGGTCCAGGCAGCTTTCCCAGTAATGTATTCCTGGCTCACATTTGTGGTGTGACATTTTTGATAAGTATTGTCTGGGTTAATCCACTGTGGAATAATGGTTTGGATGATGCACCAGAGCCCTGGTTTCCCACCACAAATAAGCCATAGTGAATGTTGTTTCCCTTTAGGAAGCTGACCACGATATTCTTAGGTGAAGCAGTTACAAGGAGGAACCTGATTTTGTATTTATTTTAAAGACAAAATGAGACATCTGAGGCAAAGTACCACTCGTTTCTGTCTGGAGGGGTTGGGGCTGTGCATAAAGGTGCTGACTTCTCTTCCCTCTCTCTCTGCCTCATTTGGAGTATATTGAGGTGCTGTAGGTTTGAAAGCCCAACTCAGTATGAGGTTTACATAAACTGCTCAGTAAAAAGGGGATTATATGCCTTCCATGAATATGCAAGCCATGTTCATACCCCTGTATTCCTTTCTTAGCAAACAGTTTTTTAGTCTTGCTGAAATACAAGTTATTCACAATAAGCTGAGCCTCTATGCAAAGGTTAGAGCCTGAAATATGCTCTTACCCACTACATGGTGCTGTTTGTCTGTGTTATCTCATGCAAACAAGAACTTTTTTCTCCTGCTTCTTATTGATCCCAGTAGGTGAAGGAAGAAACACCTGATTTATTAGTCTTTGGTCCCTTTTCCTGAGGACTCAGCATCTGAAATAAATTGAATGGGGTTAAGAATGTACTTAGACCCAGACACGATTGTTTGTGTGCCTTGTCTTTACAATAAGAAAAAACTCAGAAGCAAATTCAAAGTGTCATTAGTGTCATGCTATAAATAAACAAAATGCTGCCCAGATAAGAGAATACCACATTTTCCATCTTGGAAATAGCTTACAAGCCATTAGGTGCAGGATAAGATATAGAACCACAGATTTAGAAAGGAAAAGTAGAGACAGATAAGTGCTGAGGAGCAGAACGAAAAAGCAATCTGTGACTGTGATGTTTGGATTTTCCATCCTGACATGAAACTATTCACTTTAGAAACATGAGGAGACACCAGTATTACTTGGTAAGATGTTGTGCCTTGTTCTGTCTGCCTCTGAAAAGCGTTAAGGAATGGGAAGCTGGCCTCAGCTGATCTGATGGCATTTCTCCCATGATGGGAGAGCCTCAGTGGATATTCTGGGTCCTCTGTTTCTCTCCAGGACCAGCAGGAGTGAAGTGTCAGGGGGTTGGATGGGAAGCATTAGAGCACCCTGTATTTGGTGTATGCCCTGGCCTGATGCATATCTGTGGAGTCAGATATAACAAAGAACTGCTCCTTCTGCACCTCGGACATCTCAGGAATCAGGGGAGTGTAACACAATATTTTTGTGCTTTACCTCTTTTTTTTTTCTTTTTTTTTTCTATTTTGCAACACACAGCAGTCAAAGCAGCTCCCTCTGTCTGGGCTGTCTGCAGGCCAGTAGATAAGAGAGCAAACACCTCCCATAGTGACAGGGACTCGTTCCAACCATTTGTTTTGAGTTGAATGGTAGATCTTGGAAAACATGTTTTTCATTCATAAAAAGGAAAAAAACCCTACTCTTGATACTTTCTAATGCCATCCTCTGGAGGCTTGAGGGCCATGTGTCTCACACCCTTACTTTGGAGGTCTTGCTTTTATAGACTTTGTTTTTCACTCCCAGAGATTTATTATCCCAGTGCAGAAACAGTCTGGCTATGCCTCGGCAGTGGAAATGCAGCCATCTATTTGCTAAGAACAAGCTTGTGGTTTACCAGAATACTTCTGTTTCCTTCTGAGGTTTCCAGCTAATGAAGGGGAATTTATCCAGTACATTTATTGACATTAAAATAAGAGTTGCAGTCCATAAATAATCCCATTGTTGTTTTAGTTTGCAGTTTAAAACATTTTGTCAGCAGCATTGTCGTCCACTGTGACTCAGCTTGTGTTTGTGCTCATAGTATTAGAGCTGGTAACACAGACACTCATTCCAGCTGTTCCCACCAGGAAAGCTTCAAAGTACGTTTTGAAACCATTCCTGAGCTTTTCAGCACTGAGCACCTTTGATCCAGAGCATGGAGACAAGCTCACAGCTATTCCTCAAGTGACACCTATGAAGATAAAAGCAGCCCCCAGACTCATTTCTGGGTGTGCAAACTCCTGTCAGCACGCAGAAGCAAGAAATCCTGTAAGGGACAGGAAAAGAGCCACCTCCTGTTTTACCCACTCCCAGGAATGCTCCTGGCCCTGAACCTCCTCTAAAGGAGCCTTCATTGACAGAAGTGTCGTCTTCTTAGTACTGGATCCCTGCGTTAGGAAAAGATGGAGGTGTATCAAGGGACACTGCAATTCCTGCATCCTTCTCTTTCTGTTTTCTAGAATGTCAACCAATTCTTTAATATCCATCAGCCAGCTTTGCAAAGAAAGTCCTTTAGCATGATGAAAAAGTCAGGTCTTCAGAATTAAGGCCATAAAGAATTACATTTGTTATATTGTCTTGCTTTAATGGGAATTCCAGTGGATGCAAAAAAAAAATCCTTTCTACATAGCATCCTCTTTGCTGGCAATACACCATGTGTTAAATAAGACTTGATTTTCAAATATGTGAAGTAATCAAGTTTCATAAATTCTAAACTAATGGCAAATTTTCAACTTGATTAGTTGAAAAATCTTTGCTCTTCTTGGTGTGTTGGTTATTATCAACTAAGATTCCTGCAGATTTTTAAAACTTGTTTCAAAATTATGAGGAGCCACACCAGAAGACACACAGGCTATAGATTTAGTCTCCAAAATTCCTTTGTCTCTATGATCAGTTAACTGGAGGGCGAAAAAAGGGTGTTTAGAGTGATGTGTTTTGAAGGAACTTAGTTCAATTTTCTCTTCCATGATGTGATGTCCAGTGCCACAGATTACACAAGAGTGTAAATATGTCTTTACAGTCACAGAAGTGTTATCTTACTGTTAAATATTCAGTAATCCAGAGCCACTTCAACAGATTATGCCTGACTTGCTTGTAAAATTTGCTTACACAGAGCTCAGCCCTGCCAAAGCACTTCTCTAGGTATTTACCTGTAGTGCTCAGCCTGCTGGCTGCCAGTCAGCTGATATTAGCAGGAGAACAAGTGTGACACTCAAGAGGTAGAGCAAAGAAATTGGCAGGTATTTAAGTAGATGTATGAGCCAGCAAACAGGAGTGTTTTTAATATTAGTAGCATTTTAATCTTGTACTCTAAACAAAAGAGGATTTACTTATTCATGGCTCAAGAATTACAAATTAATGTGTGGAACTGGAGTTAGAACTGAGGGCACTGGAAATTCCTATGATTCAGTGTATTTATTGTTTTAATTGTTCATATTTCCTTTGCTTTGAGGGATTTGGTCTTTGAGAGGAACATGATGGTCACTGCCACATCTGTCTTGGATTCCTTATTCCTTAAGAATAGCCCTAAGCAGAGAGTGTTACAGAAGTCTCTCATTAGGAAGGAGTAGTCTCAGTCTTTCATGTAGCTGTAGATGATAAAAGGCACTGATTTAGCACTGCTGCCTGAAAGTCCACCAGCACTGCTGAACTCAGTAGGTCTTGTCCAAGAAAGCCATTTCCAGAGAGATTTGAGGACTTGTCTGTCCCTCTCGGTTAACAATAAAACCTTTTTTTTACACTATGAGCCACCTTATCCAAAAACTGAGAAGTAAAAGGAAAAGGAAAAGTTCAGAGATTAGTTTCCTACAGCATCTGAGGCTTCATCTTTGAATCCAAAAGTAGTCCTGTGGCATTATCTACAAACTGGCAAGTGACCCTTGCCTGTGCCTGCACAAATAGCCATGGGCTCAGCAAGCACTGGCACTCAGCATCCTGTGTCTGACAAAGTTCATGACAGAAATGTGCAGAGTTTCTGCATTTTCACCTGCTGGCCTCACTCTCTTCCAATTCCCTGCAGCTCTCAAATATTAAAGCTGGCTGGAGCAATTCCCACAGTTACCATTTGAGTTCTTTGGGTCCTTCTGCACCCCTCTCTTCCTGACCTACACAGAAGCAAGCTTGCATAGAGAGATTCTGAAGGGTCATTTCTCACAGCACCAGACAGCCTGAAATACATTTTATTCATGGCAAAACAAGGCATCCTAAAGTTGGGCAACATGTGCAGCTATAGCAGATGTTTCTGGATACACAGAAAATTTGGGATGAGGTTATGATTTGTGTTAATATCAGCTTAGCCATAGCTCAAATAATGTCCTGGAACAGAGATTATCAGTGTCCAGTTGCACCTCTGAAAATACAGAGAAAAAATAAAACTCAAAGAAGGAGCTCATCGCATAATCAGGTTTCAGGTGACTCAACAGTTGCATTTTATGTGTTATATCATCCACTCATTAAAATAGTTTAAAAAAAAGAACTGTAAAAACAGATTGAAAGAGACTAAGAAAATGAATGGAACAAGCTATTCTGGATTTTCATTTAGGATGGGATTACTTTAGAATTAATAAATCCTTTCGAGATGGGATAGTGAATCATTACGGCGATGTTCAGCAACTGTGCCCTCCCTAAGCAAAGACTTAAATACTGGCCCACTTCTGGTATGTCAGGGCTCTTTTTCCCGGTGATAACTTACTTCTTTAATTATCTACAATTTATTTGCCAAGGAGTCATATAGAGATTATCATATGACATGAAAACTATCAAACATTGTTAATTAAAAAAAAAATGATATCACCCAATCTTAAACCAACTGACTAGCATACAGAATTCAATAGGAAAATAAAAACTCTGTCCTCCTGAATAAGATTTTTTCCAATTGGCTGGCACACGAAATGAGTTCATCATATAGATGCCAATTCACAAATATGTCCAATAATAGTAGGGGGAGCAACTGTTCCACAGCTCTGCCAGTGTTCATCAGACACAGTGACAGTAGCCACATCATTAATCTCATGGTATATTAGAAATAAAGTCACCGGAATGGAATGGTGTCAAAGGATAAATGTTTCCCCCTTTGAAAATAAACTTCTCAGTTTCACCTCATTGTGTAGCCTGTGTTTTTTTCTTTCCCCCTCCCCCTTTTCACCCGCCCTCCTATAAATCCTTTGGTTTCACCTGGCATTTAGGTAACAGTAGGAGACCAATATCCTGTGTCAGAGCTCATTCTACAGTTATCAGTTTAGCATACCCTTAAATCCCCACGATTGCTGTGCCAAGACCAATCCTTCCTCTGCGAGGTTAAACATATGCATTACATATTGAAACAATGTAAGTAGCATGTAATTAGCGCTGTTTATGCATTCGCACTTTAAATTATACTTCTAAACCTATGATGTTTTTCAAGGCACTTCATGTTAGAGAGACTTAAATGAGCATTCATCTTGTCATTTTTAACTTTATTCATAAATAACCCTCTAAATATATTTGAATGGTTTATTACATTAGAGCCCATGAACTGACATACACATTCTTCCCTAAGAGAATATAGTTCTTAATAAAACATCCCTTAAAATTATAAAACCCGTGAACATGGCAATTAAATTTACAAACAGTGTCATCGACAACTTTGACAAAAGATGTTTGAAGAGGGGGGAGTGTTGGGGGGCCTTTTTTCTGTCCTTTTTTTTTTTTCTTTTTTTTTTCCCTCCTCTTTTTTCCCTTTTTTTAAAGCCTTGTTCCATAAGGATTATAGCTCCCCCGCTGTTTGGAAAAGATAATTTCACTTGTAACACTAATAACTTGAGCAGGGAGAAGGCTGGCTGGGTGAATGGAATGCACTTCACTGCACATCTTGGCTTCGCTAGAAATCGGAAACAGATGGTCCTTGCGGCTGGCTTCCCACTCGGGCCCGCTCAGTGCCAGCCTGTGGTCGTTGGCTGGTTGCTGCTGGCACTGTGTGACTTGAACATAGTAGGACAGTGGCAAAAGAAATCAAATCTTTTTCATTGAGCACCAAACTGTAATGAAATTTGACAGATCTGACATTCTATACCCAACATCTAGTTAGAATATATTAACCTTTTAGTTTTCTTGAGCTCCTCTCCCACTAGTTATGAATCTCCTTATTAAGGGGTTGCAGTGGCTCTGGAGATGGCAGGAAAGCAGTATCTTCTGCATGCCTTCTAATGCTGGAACCCAAAATACATAATTCAAATAGTAAAGGAAGTGTAGGGCTTTTAACCCCTCCCAAATTCTTCTACAAAAAATCCCTGTACAAGTAAAAGAAGTGGTGGTTAGGCCCTTTTGTTAATGTTTAATTCTAGGGAGAAAAAAGAAAATCATAGTAAGGTATTCCGCCCCTGTGCATTCAGTATTTTCTGTGTATGTTTTGTATCCCCAGCCCAATGGGCAATGATACCTTTGATCCAGCTGCATCCAAACTGACTTTGTCATTTCAAAGAATACTTTCATTTCAAATTCTATGGATTTGCATTTACTTAGATGATACAGATTAATCCAGGGCAGGACTCCTCCTTTCCATCTAAAGGCCTCTCTCCATATATGCTTGATATTGGCTTTTTTTAAGACCCAATCCTCCGCCCTTCCTGAGGTCGTGTTGGCTGTCACACAGGCCTTGAGCCAGCCAAGTGTGTGCTCCTGGGGGACAGAGACCTCTCACGGGTGAAGAGCATGTTGAAATGTTGTACTGAATTATGGTCACAGATTAGGAAATAGTTGGTTATATTTAGACTTAAAAATAAATCTGGTCTATGTTCCTTTGCATTTTAGGTTGATAGAGAAGAATTTTTACTTATTCTTTAAAAATGTTTGTATGTGTCATTCCTTCGCCTTCAGTCCTTTCATCTGTTCCTCCTGTTTCTTTCAGACATGAAGTCACAGCACTGTCTGTGATGTCAGTGTGTTTCCATATTGACAGACCGTTCTGTCAGAAACAAGATCTTGATGCTTGTTTCAGATGAGAGAAAAGGGGATTACAGATGGTAGGAAGAAAATCAGAGGAGTGAGAGGGGAGCAGGGAGAAACACACACAACAGAGCTACAGGGGGAAATGCAGAGTCCAAACCCAACTTTTCCTGCAGAGGGCAAAGGACTACTTTCCCTGGGTTCAGGAAGATCATCCAAAATGTGTGTCTAACATTAAGCAACCAGTAGAAGCTTTACCATTGGGCTCATTTTGGCTCAAGAGTCCTTGAAGGTGCAGCAGCAGTGGTCACATGCTGCTCTCTCCTTGTTTACGCCTTCAGCAACAGCAGATCCTCTTGATTGAAGCCAGGATTATAGGATTTCTAAAAGCTAGAGCATACTCGTTGTCAGCAACTTTGAATCAGTTCAGAGGCTGCCCAAAAATTAACTGCCTGCTCTCACGTGGCTCTTGATCTAATTGTCGCTGTTCGAGATAAGGAAATCCTCCTCGTAACTCATCAAAGTTGAGGCTTCCCAAGGAAAACGTCTCCAAAATTAGGAACAGATCTAAATCACACTGGTGCAATGAGCTGAAAAGGTTCTGAGCAATTGCAACTGGAGAGATGGGGGAGGCAAAGGGAACAAAGAGAGGGTTAATGGGCAATAGGTACCGTGCAAGTAATAGATAATCTAATAACAAGGTCTAAGATCCTAAAGATGTGTCTGGCACTGGGAACTGCCCACAGTTCTACCGCGTTTCTTTTACCGATGTGAACAGTAGAAGCCAACATTTGGAGAAACCACCCACTATGCCAACATTTCTAATCCTCTCATGCATTCGGTTTCCAGTAGACTGTAAAATGCCAGCTTGATACAGTCATCTGAATCAATATAATTTATTAGCCTTTTTTTAGTGTTCTTTCCTGTTTCCGTGCACTTGATAGGAACAACAATATCCTCACCCAAACTTGCGGCTAAGGGAAGATAGAGGGGCCTGCTCATGCTGTGTGAGCTGCAGCAGGTAACTCTGCTCAACAACTCAGCAAATTATTTGTGGGTAATTGGCCACTTCTCCAGTAGGAAGTCGGAAAGAAACTGGCAAGTGCTTCAGTCCATTGCTTGAGGCCTAAAGCTGTCAGAAGACAAATCTCCTGTAGCCCACAGCACACACACCTAACTTATTTCCAACTTGAAATACCACTCTCTACTGCAAGCATTTTTATTTTGCAGCTGTATCTGCACAAATGTCCATGCCACACGAAGGCTTTTTCTTCCTTCGGAACAGATCTGATTTAGAAGCAAATATCTTTGTTGCTTATTAGTCTTTGGAAGGCATCGTTTTGTCCCAGTACTATTCACAGGGAGTGTTGTGCAGAATGCTGATTGACAAGAGTTAAATTCAAAACATGTAGCCATTTTCTGGTGTGTGGTTTTTTTCCTGATTGAAGGAAAACTACTTAGATGTTTGTTTCCAAAACGGCATCTGTCAGCAATCAAAGGGGAAAAATTGCATAAAACAAATGCAATTGTTTGGAGTAGCATTTCCTGGATCATGTTAAATGCTTGATTTGCTCCCCATTATGCTCACCAAATAATTTTATTTTCCACAATAATTGCAATATTTAACATGTTGTATTTAATCTTGTTTTAATGCTATTAACAACAGCCGCTTATGAAAGGAGTAATTGCTCTATGGGTAAGAACCCACCATCCCCAGCATCAGAAAGAACAATGGCAAAGTTAACTGCACCTAATTGTTCTGAATTTAAAACGCTGTTAACCAACAGCACTCCTCATTTCTTTGCACATAACCACTCCACTGTCAGGAAGGAAATGGTTTCATGCTTCTGTCATTCATAATCTGAAAAGTGTATGTTCTAAAAAAAATATTTAGTTGGTGTGTTTACAATTAATATTGGGAGGTAAAATCATATGTTGGTATAGGAAGAAGTGGTTAATACAGCAATCCAGAGAAAGTTTGTCAGTAGATCTCTAACTACATCCGGTGCTAAAACCCCATATAGAATACAGATTTATCAGAACTTGCCTGGAATTACATGCAGCACAACTGGGTATGAAATACTAAATAAATAATAAGCAGGGCGGGTAAGATGATGGGTTTGAGAGGTAGGAGCAGAGAGAGCAGCAGAAAATTGAATCTGACACCAATTCAAGGGTTGATTGTTACTAAGAGTTTTGCTCTATATTTTGTGTGACTATTTGGAGAGGGAGGTTTTTTTCCAATAAGCAGTGAGACTGAAAGGACAGGTAGTGTTAGCAAACCTGCAGTAACAGAAGACAATAAATACTTTGGCTAGCCAGAGCAAGGACAGTTCCTGGCACAGTGTCCATTTTTTTTTTCTGGACTCAAAATAAAACTTAACACTTCCCATGCTAGTCAGACCCTTTTCTGTAAATAGCAGTGGGATTGTACCTGCTATCTGGAGCTAAAAGTGCAAACTGGGATGCTGTAGTAGCATAGATCATTCACTGATCAGTAGTCCAAACAGATTGTAAGACTGGGGCAAAAAAACCCCAAACCCCTGCATATTACATTAGCAGTTCGTGCTTACACTAAATCATTTGCTTATCATCTTGCACATCACAGAAATGCAAGGGTATTATTGAAGCTCAATAAAGTTAGTTCTGTCCTGTACTGAATGGCAGTTCTGTAATCTGCGCAGCCCAGAATTACGATTTTGCTGTAGCCAAATAGTTAAACAACAGTTAATACACAAAATAATCCAAACAAGAATTGTGCACCCACGAGCTCCTCTTGCTGATACAAACAGGAACGAATATTGTTTAAAATCGAGTGCATGTTTTTAATACATTTTCATCTTGTGTCCAAATCACAAAAGAGATTTGCAGAGTGTAGCTGTTTCTGAGTGAGCGAGTTGAATCAGCCATAGCTCCGCAGCCCCAAGAAATATTCCTGGCGAGAGTGTGTTTGCCAGTTCAGAAGTTCATTTTTTTGAGCACTTGAGGAAAGGCCCTACTGTATAGGCTGGAGTGCCCTGTCAGGGACTGTGGTGGTCACAGCCGAGCAACCGTCGCTCCGTGTGACACAGCGGGGTGATTTAAATGGAAAGCATTCACTGCCTGCTTAATAGTCAGCTGTCACAAAAGTAGTACTTCAGTTGGGTTTACAGTGCGCCAGGAGAAGTGGGAAAATGAGATGAGAAAATCTATGATTATCTCTGGCTTTGCTAGGCAGGAAAAGATTTTAATATCAGACAATAACATGATTTCATAACTTTTCAAAGCAGTTTGTTTTGGGACTGTCTTTTCCCAAGTTATCTGTCAATTCCTCATGTAAATTTTGAGAGTGGCAGAGAAGTTTTGCAGGAGGGAGAAACAAACCTCTGTGAGTTTGGCAGCTGTCACCTGATGGGATTAAGAAATATAACATTAAAAACAGCATTTAAAAAATGTTGTAGGAAATTATATTTTACAAACATATTAAAAGGGAATTGTTCAGTTCTTAGAGGGCACTTTGAACCTTCATATGAAAAGTCATTCATTTAAACAATATGATCTAATATCTAAAATCAAGAAGCAATAAATAGTCAAAACTTGAGCATCTCAAAAACCCATGAAAGATCATTTGATTCCTTCAGAAAGCGTCTATCAGTTGATCAAGAAATTAACTTGGATAGTTTATACTTCTGTTTTGCCTTTCACTGCTTAAATTATTATATGCACAATTATGAAAGAAAGAAAGAAAGATGCAATCTTTTTTCTTTTTTTGCTCAGTCTTTTCCCCCCCAGTCACGTACATGAGAAAAGTAGCTGCGATAAACAGATACTGAATCAGACTGAAAGTCTTTAAAAAAAAAAACACCCAAAACATTGCATGATAGTCTCTAAGCAGTTCCATCTGTCAAGCAGAAATTTTAGGCTAATAGCCTGTGGCGATCTCCCTCCACAGTCCACTACCTGCCTTTGTCCTATTAAATCTCTTTATTCTTCTTAAAAAATAAAAAAGAGGAAAGAAAAACCTTGCAGACCAAAATCATCTGAGTGATGAAGCCCTAATTTTGACCGCCTCTCTTTGATGTTGAGCAGTGGGTTCTTATTTAAAAAAAAAAAAAAAAAAGAGTGAGTGAGAGGGGGGGAGAGAGGGAGAGAGAGAGAGAGAGAGAGAGGAGAAGACAGTGCTAGGAGCAGATGACTTTTCATCTCCACTTCACCTTGCCACTGGGTCTGTGAGAGATTGGTTCATTGTCAAGGAGATTTTTTTTTTTTACCCATGATTCCATATGGTATGGACCGGGCTACATGTTGCCCAACATGCCAGTGCAAATGTTTTCTCAATTAGGTGTCTTATCTCCCGTGAGTTAGCATCAGATGAAGCTTGCTGACAGCATAATGGCAGGGAAAACCTCCGACGGCTCCATCAAATGGCAGCTCTGCTACGACATCTCGGCCAGAACTTGGTGGATGGTGAGTTGGCAGCAGGGCTGCTTTTTTTTTTCTCCCTTTTCTACTTTCCCTCCCTCTTTGACAAAATGTCCCAGACCTCACATTTATCAAATTAACATTTGATTTTTTCACACTCTTCAGTAGAGCAGCCTCACACTTGTCCCACTTGTGTGCTTTCCCCTGTGTAACAGGAGACTGTTAATGTGCACTACAGTTTCCAGAGGGAAGCTTTTTCAATTCTCCTTAAGGGGAAAAAAAAAAAAAGTATGCAAAGAAGTAGTTTGAAAAAGCCTTGTTGTGCGGAGTAACTTGTCTCAGTCGGCTGCCTAACGCTCAGTTTGTTTTATTTTATCTGCTGCTTTCCAGCGTCCGTGTGCGCGTGCATTTTTCACCAGGCAGTATTTTGTAAAAAGGGAAGGTGGAAAGTTCAGTCCGTTACAAAGCGAGTCGATCCCTGTAAAAGCCTGGAACGGTGCGGTCGTGGCGTGGTGTAAAATCATCACGTGTGAGAGGAGCGCGGTTTGCGAGGTGCTGCCGTTCATCCGAGACCCCGATCTAACTTTTCCCTCCGCTTGTTTGCGTTAGAACAGGTTCCCGGGCTGTGCTGACCTGGAGCCATGTGTTACAGATCCCACATAGTCTGGCTCTAGCTGCTTTTGGGCACAATTAAAGTTTCAATAAAGTCCCAACGTGCTCCGTAGAACGAGTTAACTAGCATGTCATGGTCAGCTGGGCCAGACAACCTTTGACATCTTGAATCTATAAGAGGTATAGTGAGTTAGGAGGATGCACAATAGCCCATTGTAGCAGAAGATGCAAGTCCTGTTGCGAGGAAGAGAGTCCTCAAATCATTACTGCCCTCGTTAGCGTGTTGTCCGTTAGGGATTAATTCGTTAGCAGCGCATTTTTAGTTTTCTGTAATTATTATTCTTGTGGCAAGCGTGAATTCTTCCAGTGAGAGGAAAAGTTTGCTGCCAGGACAATGAATGTATTATCCGCTCCTAACTGGACCGTGAACCTCAGCTCATTTCACATAGATATCAGTTAAAAAAGGACTGGCGAGTGGAATTACAAAACAAGGCATGATCACTTTCATTGTATGATACGCTGAAACAAGTCGGGGGCTTTCCCTCCCCCTCGCCGCCCCGGACCAATTTTGGTATCATTTGGAAAGTTTAAGACCTCAGAGGACTTGAAAGACTTTTAAAAGTGAGATCCGGAAGGTTTTTATTCTGCAGCTTGGTGGTAGCCATTGTGTATATCATGTGGCTTGTATTTAAAGGTGTTTGGGCTCGGGGTTTTCCATTGGTTTGTTTTTTTGGTTTTTTTTTTGTCTAAACTCCTAATTTTTAAGCGTCTATTAGAGGTTTGCCAGTGGTTGCCAGTGAAATGTAACATGCAGTGTTTGGTTAATGGGAATAGGGAAGGCTAACCACTTTACTTATAGTACTGATTTTCCAATTAGACTTTCTGCCAGGAGAAGTTGGAGGGGGAAGGGGTATTTGCATGCACATAAACTGTTGATTATTCATGTGACTTTTTTTTTAAGCTTGTTAAACCCCTGTAAATAAGGCTATTGATTTTTTACTTATCGTTTTCAAAACAAAGTTTTTCAAGTACCTGTTTTAGCCACAAGATTTATATCATGCTGTGATTTTGCCTTATTCCAAGCCATTTGTATGTTTTATTACCACTCCTCTTTTATTATCTATCGGCTGCTTTTATGATGAGGTACGTCCGTGTTTATTATTTAATAAGTATCCTCAAATGTTACTAGGCAGTTATTAGCACTGTGTAGAAAGTGTCCAAGGAAGTTTCATTTCAGTCACATCTATTTCACAGATGTTTTAGTGCTGTGAATATAATATGTAAAAATCCTGGAAACATTTAGTAATGCACTTGCCTAAAAATAAACAGTTTTATAACCACACATGCTGTTGTTTAGATTAAACATTGCAGAAAGTTCTCCTAAAACTTGAACATCACACCATTTATTTTCTAACAGAGAAAAAAAAATCACTTAAATAGCCTTTTTTGTAGAAGTTGTGGTAGATAAGAGACGTTATTTTTAGCTGAAGTGAATAATTCAAGATCTTTACAATAGATGCGTTAATTGCAAATAATTTTCATACAAAGTTTCAATTATTGATGGAGTAATAAGCAGTTTTTCATACATTATGAATCTAAAACACACAACAAAAATAGATTTTTTTTACCCCCTCCCCAAACCTCATCCCATTTGCCACATTCTTTTCATCAAAAGTAAGCTAGAGAGCAGATTTTAATGTTTTAAAGACAAATAAAGCTTTGAAAATTACCTCATGCATCGTCTGGCTGCACAAAATCTCAGCTGCACAGTGCTAAACTTCGGTTTGGTACTGCCAGCATACAAAGAGATGAGTGAATACCCCTTGCACCCATATGGACTCAGCTGCCAGCACTGGGATATGCAATTTTGCTTTTTAATGAATCGTAAACAATTTGTGTGTCAAGCGAGGGAGTTTGGTGTTTTTTCTGGAGCAGGTTCTAAATCCATTTGAAGCTATAGCTCTGTACTGTACTGGAGCATTATGCCCAAATTTAAACGTTCTGTGTCACTGGGATGAAAAGACCTGTTATAATGAAAGAAACGGCTTTATAAAAGGCTGGGTGTAGTAATCTCTCTCTCTTTCTTTCTTTCTTGCTTTCTTTCTTTCCCTCTCTCTGTCTCTCAACCTCACACTCTCCCTCTTTCACCCCAGTCTATAGCATGTTTATAGCCAGCTCTGGAGATAATGGAGATTGGTTGATTGCATGATTAGTAAAATGAATGGATTTTAGCATTGGGCAAAGCAGCTTGCAATTTTGAAAGGTGGCTTTAAAATGCAGAGTTCTAATTTTGACCTTATTTTCTTTCATAGATAATCTTTATTAATGCTCCTTTAATTCGTTTTTCCTCATCACAGCTAGTTTTTCTCCCCTGCCATCTGATGGAATGGCTAATATATTTTATCTTACTTGCCAAAATAGCAAGGGGTCAAAGAAAAAGAAAAAATGTTATTTCCCTTTCTTGTAGACAGCTGTAAATGTTTCAAACTATTTCGTTAGAAGTCGCAGGATTTGTACATTTCAGTAATAATTGCATTTGTCTCCACTGTTTTAAGGCACTCTTACACCTAATCTAGTTTTTTTTATGCTTTAATCAAGTAAATGCAGAAAGTTATTATTCTGTCTATATTGTAATGTGATATTTTAGCATAAAATTTCCCCCAAATGCTGTAAATTTGTGTAAGAAGGAGCTATATTTATTTTTAAAATATGTATATAATAGTAAATAATTTAACCAATATAGGAGCCTGAAGATACGAGGTGAATTTGTTGGAAAAACGATCATTATTTTGTTTTCATTGGCACTTTCAATTGAAATTTGCTGCTGTCATAGAGACACTAAAGGGTTAGTCATAGAAAAGTTTCAGTACTCTGTCTTGCATTTGTAACAAATATGTGCAGCTGTGCTACTTTTATAAACATTTATTTCAAGCTGATTATTTTTTTTTAATTATTTGCTCTAGCAAGCCAGTATGATGTGACCATAATATGTTTAATAAGGGATTGTCTGCAAAATTCCTTTGCACAGGGTTATTGCAATAGATGTGCAGCAAAGGTATATACTGGAGGGAAAATCCTCCATGGCAAAACAAAACTAAAGACCCAAATTGGGCCAAATTCTGCTCAAGGTTTACGCTGCCACCAGCCTGAAGTGGCTGTGTTGGGAGGAGTGGAGCGACTCCAGGTTTGCTCACCTGAGCGACTGAGTTCCAGCCTAGACCCATAATTTGAGTTATCTCCATCCAAACAGTTTCAAACCCCCAAACTGTGCTCTTTGTGAAACATCTGAAGGGAAAAAAAAAGCCTCATTAATAAATAAGAAGCCATTTCAAATGACTCCATGTATGAGCAAACTGCTGTTATTGAATGCGACAGTTAAAGCAGATCGTCCAGTCATTTCCAAAATAATTATTTTCTAATTTTACTATCCCACTCTCGATCCACAGTTCAGTGTGAATGTCTTTATTTTCGGTCGAAGCCATGAGTGAAACCAGAATTTATTAAAAATAATCAGCCTAGACTTAAAATGGTCATTTAGTTACTTTAAAGGTTCTTAACATCATTTTTTCAGTGAAGCTTTTGGTGACTACTTTTCTTCCACACCTCTGTTTTTTCAGAGGAATAGCTGGAATTGCGCTGGTAATTAATGAAATTTAAAAAAAAAAAAAAGTCAGAATGTTGCTAGCATTTCCATCAATTAAGAATTAATAGAATCCTTACTATAAATCTCATTGCAAATGAAAATAAAAATGATGGTGAATCTAATAAATATTTAATTTCATCATATAGAAAGTTAATTGGTGCTGCCAAAATACTCAAAAAAGTATTTTTTGTTCAAATCACTGAGCGTATCTATACACACTTTCAGTCCAAGTTTATCATGGTAATCCCCACATGCTGTTGAACCGTCCGCAGCTTTGCTGATTTGTGCTTCTTACTTATGATTTACGGAATATCAAAAGGCATACATGTAGCAATAATTATCCTGCTCCTGTCCCTATAAAAATAACAAAGTGTGAACAGTGTAACATTGCAGCATGGATTTCCTTTGTTTTATACAGTAACTCTTGTATGTTCATACGCTACTCAGCTGCTGTGTAAATATTTTTAATAAAATTATTCCTTCTCTATCAGAGTCGCTAAATTCTCTGTATAACTTGAACACTTCAGCGCAGCATTGCACATACTTTATATTGTATTCATTTTCTGTAAGTGGTCTCCTTTTGCTTACAAGTATTTGTCTTAGTTGTTTTCTACGCTTTTTCCTTCACCTGTCCTGAATATTGCCATGAATGTTTCTAATTTAAAGCCAGAGGAGTCAGTGGCTGATTAGAAGACAGGAAATTGGAGGATTAAACTGTCTGGTTGAACTTCCTTTACTTATCAGTACTGTGTAACTCACACTGGATTATAAACTCATTGGGACAATTTCTAC
Organism: Motacilla alba alba; assembly: GCF_015832195.1. Classification (NCBI taxonomy): domain Eukaryota; kingdom Metazoa; phylum Chordata; class Aves; order Passeriformes; family Motacillidae; genus Motacilla; species Motacilla alba. The sequence goes on along the minus strand of NC_052023.1, from coordinate 2,952,744 downwards.
AGTGTATCAGTACTTCCGTTTTCTTAGTCTTTATTTTTGTGGAGAAAGTACAGAAAATGGGGAAAATGGGCAATTTGCAGGTAAAACCAAATACTTTTTAATAACAGTGAAGCACTGGAAGTTTAAATTAAATTTGTACAAATGTCTTCAGATATGAGAATTCATTTAATTTTAAGTCACACAGGTCTATAATGTAGATTTTCAATTCAGTATGTAAACAACCAAGCAACAGATACTTTCGGGGAGGGGGAGGGAAATGACATCATTTTAGTAAGAGGAGAATGCGCCATGTTAACCCTTGTTCAACCCTCTTCCCCTCAGAAACTTCCACATCTGTTGTGACACGATGGTGTAGCTGTGGGACAATTTGAGAAAAGGTTGGAGAGAAAAGCCTGTTTATCCAAAAAAAAACTTTGTCTGGGCTCCCAGTGCTGCCCGCTGAGCCAGGAGCTGGAGATGTGACGTCCTCTCTCGGCGTTGGCCAGAGGAGGATGTTGTGTAGGTATCTGTGTCACCAGGAGGAAGGGCACAGCTTTGTCCCCTTAAGGGCCAGCTCATTCTTGATAGTGATCCCCATGTCTGATTTCCAGAGCTCATCATGCCCCTGGTTGTGAAATCATTGTGATAGTTGGGAAAGCCAGTAACAGCACGATCTGGAGGGTCTGTGTTGTGAAGGATGAACAGGAGAACTTCCAAGCTCAGTCTGAGCTGTACCCGAGGGGTCTCTGTGCTACCACTCACCATCATTTAATTGTACACGCTGAACTGAGATCGGAAGGTGTCAAAACTGTGTTTAAAACCAGAGAAAATAGACTCTACCTGAAAGATCTAACATCTCGATTTGAACCTAATCACGTACTCCAGTTTAAACACCAGCACTGGATCTTTATCTTTACTGGGATGCTTGGGATGGTTTCTGGCAGTCTGGCCTTTATACTTTTGGCAAGTCCCTCACTATACTGGGAGTAGAGTGGAAATGGAGATGAAAATAAAAGACTATTCTAAAACTTTTTGCTGCAAAGGTCCCTTAGTGTCCGTACAAACAATCTGAAACTTTTTACAAAGGAAATAGATATTTGCTTTCCTTAACTTCATATGAGAGAAAAAAGGTAGCATTTTTGGTTTATTAAAAGGTTCCCATGCTTTAATCCCAGAGTGAAAAGAATCTCACTATGATGCTTGAAGCATCCCTCTCCCTCAGATGTGGTCACTCACACTGATTAAAATTTAAATATTATTTTAGGATGAATAGAGTTGTTTCTTCATTGACATTTGAAGACAAATATTCTGGTACATAACAGCATGGATTGGACTGATAATATCTTTGTTATTTCCATGAGTGTGACTAGGAACCTCTTTCACAAGTGCAGCAGGTAATAATTACAGAGCTCATTTCGGGTGCTTGAACTCTTTTTACGTGTTCAAACACGCACTTTGCACATGGAACACACTCACACTCTATTCACCCACAAACAGCAGAGGCCCTGCCGTACTCCCAAGAAATTCAACTGATCTTGGAGCAAGAGAAGCCAGTCTGAATGAGGATCAGGTGCTGCACAAACCTGCAGTAGCTCTTTTACACAAAGGTTTTAGCCCTTACTGCAATGGAGATCTCTGGATCTATTTTCCATAGAGGAGATTAATGAAGAGTAATTCTCAGTAAGATAAAAATCATTAGAACAGATTAAATAGATGTGTTGACTAGTGGAGTGAGATTCAAAATATTTTGCCTGTATAAGCGTATCTGTTGTTCTTTGGTGGTTTGTTTTTTTTTTTCAGAGGCTGTGAAACACAAAGTTAGCAATACAAGTAGGGATGGGTGGAAGTGTTGGATAGTACAGATGGCACTATAAGCTTGTAGGCTCTTACTACCCATAATTGCAGTGCCCTTGCTTTCAAAGGAGTGCAGGTTGCCCTTGATGTACGCAAACAGCCATATTAATTTCACAACCCAATTGGAGTCGCACACACGGATTGAGGTTGTCAATAGGAGCAGTGTGGAAATTAAGAGCACAAACAGTGCTCTCAAATAGGCCTTTCTGCTCTAAACACGACTAACTCAAAAGGCACAGGGTGTACATGGTCACTGACAGAGTATTTCCATAACTGAGAGTCTGTGAGTAAATTAGAGGGGAGTTTTTCCCTTTTTTTTTTTTTTTTGAAATCCAGAATTCAATTAGTCTGAACCTGATTCTGCATGGAAATATACTGGTAAAGAAAATGGAAATACAGCATGTCTTATTGGTTTATGTCAAGAGAATATAAAGAGTATTCCAGAGTGACCCAAGTTAACCTTTTGCGTAGAATAAAAAAAGAAAAAATCTGCCTCATTTGATCAGTCAATATTTTTATTTACTTTCAGGAACAAATAGAGACAACTTGCATGTGCACTTCTCTTTGCCAGGGTTTTTTACGAGAAATTATCTTTTGTGATTTTATTTGAAAGAGGGTAGGTTAAGAAGAATGGGTTAAATGGATTATTTAGGGCAGTGACTGAAAGGTGAATCACCAGGGTTTTACAAGAGCACAAGCAGGGGACGAGTTTTCAAGGATTATAAGCAAACACAAGTAAAATTCAACTTTACTCATGATCTACTGCTAATGAGAACTTACAGTTTAGACAAATTAGGACTTGTTGCTTCCTCTCCTTTTACCTTGGTTTCTGAAGGAAATCAACTCCCTGTCTGCCATGTGCATGGAATGAAATTAGCATAAGGCACTACTTGATACACACAAGGGCTTCCCTTTTGTCCAAAATCAATGAATAATGCTCAAAAAATTTTAAAGAAAATAATAACTTCTTTTAAAAATTATAACTGTCTCATCTGATTTTAGGATGCAACCTTTTCATTATGGAGATATGTAGAGTTGTTGAAATTTGTTATTTTTCTATGGGCATCATTCTTTTTGTTCTTAATGAAGTTTTCTAAGTATTCCACAGACAAATGGGAGAAATACCTTCCTGGGAGGTGTAAGTGCATGTAGGAAGAGGCATGTAGGACAGAGGCTTATAATGGTGGGAAACCCTTGGTGAGGGCCTGGCTCTTGGCAAGCAATGACCTTTGGTAATTTCTAACATAAATGTGTGTCAAGAACTGAAAGTGTAAAGAATAGAAGGAAGAGGATGGACCAAAGAGTGGGTGCTCAGCACCAGCTCTGTAAAGGAGACTGAGGGGAGGGCAGGCTGTGATCTGAGAATGTTCCCTAGCATTAGCAAGAGCTCATACCTGAGCAGAGAAAGTGAACCCCGGGATGGGTATTTTTTTCCTTCTCCAATCACTCCTTGAAGTTGTTTCTTTCCCATTACTTAAAATCCTATTCAGTAACATATGGGCTACCAACTGCTCAGGTCCAGTAACTGGACCACTGCACAGGCAACTTTGTGGTTTATTTTCCTCTCTTTGGATGCAGATGTAGGGTTTGAATTGCAGAGCAGTTCCTCATTTTCCCAAACTCCTCTGCACTGAGGCAACTCCACAGCAGGAAGCCAAAGAGCCACAGGGCAGCAGCAGAGGCTGAACAGAGCAAGGCTCTGTGGCAGCTCCACGAGATGTCCCCCATGACCAGCAGCGCAAGCACTTCTGATTGCATCTGCTCTGTTCCAGAATTTTAGGGAACTTTGCTGTAAACTCTGTCTGGTGGTAACTGAGAAAAGGAAAACAAGGGGGGAAAAAGTGTGAAGACCAGGCTGATAGTGTGCCCTGTGGCACAGAGACTCAGAAAAGCCTGATGCTCCACTGGTCATGTCTCACAGCCCTGCATCCTGGTGTCTCCCACTTGCAGCTTGACAAACTGGTGTCACAGCACCTTAACCTCTCTCCTGGAACCAGCTGACCTCATCTCTGAGTGGTGCAGTCCACCTTTCTCTCACTTGCCCCCGTTTTTGAATCTACTCCTTGATCACGGAACTGATGCTTCATAAACCCCCAGATCTTTGGAATAGTGAAATGCAGGGGGACAGGGAAGAGCACAAAGCCCTAATGAGAAAATGTTTTATCTAGTCAGAAAGTGAGTTATTTTCTGCCTAAGAACAGAGAGATAGATGGGCTGGGGACTTTTATTTTCCCTTGCAACAGGATAAGAGTCTAGAGCCAAAACACATGGAAGTTGTACCCTGAAAAGCAGTGTGAGAAATGGCCTTCTGGAATATGAGAAATACAGACTGATAATGGTGGAACAGCAGAGCTGCAGAGTTTAGAGTATGGTGAAAATTTCAATATGATGCAAACATCTGTTCGTGTACTCTGGATTGAAACAGCCAAACACCTGCACTCCCATATACATGCTCATGGCTGCAGATTCCTTTGTTCTAACAAGTTTTCTGGGTGCACACTCTGGGACAGGTGTGCATGAGCTTGGTGTGGAATTGTTTGTATGCTGAAGGTGTTTGCACCTGAAAAATGCAGGTGCCTGCTTTAAATGTGTGTTCTCACAAGCAGATGTGCAATGTGTTTCCCTCGGTTTCTGTGCAGGTCTGCCAAAACTATCACTTTAATTCCTTTATGTCTCATCATCCCCTTGTATGGAATAGAATAAAAAGCTCACTTCAGAAAGGGTGTTAGATGGTAATTATTAGGTTTTAAAAAAATATCTGTAGATGTTATAATTTAACTATTTGCCTTTTTTAAAATAAAAGTTATTTGTGAATATAAGGGTTTGCAGAATTAGGGAACTAAAGACAGGAAAGACTGTGAGTCTTTCCATCTCCCAGCAGTCTGTTTTTTACTGTTTATTTATTGCTGACTTTTATTTTGCCTTTAAGCCAAACACTATGGGTTACTCATATAGCATATGCTTCTTCACTCTGCACACAAGTAAAAGCAGTGATCTCCAAATCAAGATAATATTTTAATAAATCTTGACTGAGGATGCCTGAAGTGGTACGAATGCTCACACTGTGTAAGACTCAGGCATCTCCATGCATGCCGCTGTTTCATATTAAGTAGGAGTTTGGTAAATTGGGTGGATTACTGGGATTTCATTAAAAATTAAATGTACAATTATTTAGATGAATTTTTCACATATGCTTGTGGGCAAACAATTTTTGATTAGTTGTTGACATATAGTACACACAGTGCGTGTGTGTGTGCGTGTGCACATGTATATTTACATGCACGATATATAAATAAAATACAGACAGTAATGCAGTGTTAGGAAAGTCCACTAGTAGTCATTAATTTGACAAGACTTGTATAGGATGAGAAGAATGATCTTCCTCAGAGTGAAAAATTGTTTGCACTACATCACATTAAGACATTTATCCAACGAGCAGTGTAAGAGCTCAGGACCAAGCACCACTCATCTCAGCTCGCTTTACCTACCTCTTTGTAGAAGTTCCTCTTCCAAATGATGCCGTGGAAGAAAATATGTGTAATGCCTCTTACTGGCCTGGGGTTGCAGGATTTGCATCAGTGGAAGGAACTCTGTCCGTTTAATTTTAATTAGAAATCAGGTGGTAAAGCTGGGGAAAAGATTTGTAAAGATCTGAAGTGTCTGAAGAGGAGTGGCTTGAATAACACTGTATTAGTCATGAGGTGAGGAAGAACGAATGTTGTCGTGATTTGAAAGTAACATTGTTCGGTAAACGAAGATGTGTGAAGCACTCGCTAAACTAAATTAGTTCTGAGGTTTGGTGCACGTTTGTGTAACTCTGTTCATTGAAGCTTCGAACAATTGTGAAGGAGAAAACAGAAATTCATTTATTAAGTAAAAAAAAATTCTTGAATTCTCTTCTGGTGGTGTTTATCTGCAGTGATTCAGCTGCGAATTTTCGTATTTTAGACAGAATCATTAATTAGCACAAATAGACAAAATACTGTGTAAGCCTCTGAATTCTATTTTGAGAAAAAGAATTTTATTTTGAGAAAGAATTTGCTTTCTTTCACACAAATAGAAGTTGTAGAGAAGTTTTAGGACCCTCTGCTCCTAATTTTTCTAAAGAAACTGTTCCTTAACAGATGACCTTTTTCTAATGCATGGATTCCTCATGCAAGAAGGGTAAATCTCGCAGTCTGAGTGTCCTCTGTAGAATATAATTGAATAATTGTAGCCATATACTTCATATTGTATTACCTTGTGATTAATTTTTCTAAGAGTTGGTGTTCCAACCTCTTTGTGGGGATGGGGGCAGGATCTGCACTCTCAGGTCACATTCTCACCTCCTTTTATGGCACCCCTGACACTCACCCATCTACCCGGGATCTTTACCTTTGTGCCACGACACTTGTTGCTGTCTTACTCAGTTAAGAAGTACAAATAGCCCCAGCATTGCCAGCTGCAGTCCCAGGCTGGATCATTACTCCAGATTTGAGGTTAATCAACTGCAAATTCCATTAGCTTCATACAGAGTGAAAATAAAGAACAGACGGTCTCGCATGTGAGCCAGAAGTCAGGTGCAGCACAATACGGCCAGCCTTCAGGTAGAGAGATTTTTTTCCCTTTGGCCAACACCTCTGAGATCAGACCAAAGGAGCAGATCAAAAAAGATTTTCATGAAAGTTTTATAGACTTTTTTTTTTTGCCCCTTCCCTTTTCTCTCTATTTCCAATTGCAGACGTTAGTTCTTTACTTGTCTCTGCGAGCATTTTTACCTTTTTTTCTGCTAAGCACTATGGAAAGTTGTTGTTAAGAGTTATATTCTCAGGCACCTTATGTTCTTTGCCTACTTGTTGATTGTGTGACTTGTTTTACTGCTTGAGGAAGCACTGGGTGAAGTTTGGGTGGGATAGGGGGGCAGTTCACTGCTGAAGACCCATTTACTGAGATTCAAGTGCTGACAGGCACACGCACCTTGTGAGCTCTGCAACGGATTTCCATAGGACTCACACTATCAAAGCTGGACACACGAGAGAGCCGAGGCAGGAACCAGGTCTAGACACATCCCTGCTGCTTTTATTCCATGCTCTGTCTCCCCCCTACTCCCCTAAGATAGTGGGTTTGTTTGTCATTGGTGGCTTTCTCATGACTGCATTTAAAATGTGTAACTACTTCTTTTTGCATGTGCTACAAGGGTCAGTACTTATAGAAAATTTTTTTTAAATTAATCTGCAGCTGAATGCAAAAATAATGCCTTTGATAATCCGAATATTCTAAAGCGAAAGCTTTCCCATAGAGCAGAAAAATACTGCAGGAAAGTCAGGTCTGTGGGCAGAAGTTGAGATGCTGCTGCACTCAGAGCACTCTGCACTTTCCAGGCTGAATTCTCAAAATGTACATTATTAGCACAGTGATTGCCAAACAAAGTGAATTTTGTGTGCTTTGGTTTTTCTGTGCATCTCTCTCTCTTCACCCAGTTTTGATGGGGAAGGGAGGTGTCTCTGTGTATGTGTGTGTATATCTCCCTATATACATATGTTAGATTATCACTGGCACACCATTACAAAAGGTTAGGGAAAATATTGCTGCCAACAGAACTAAAGATTAAATAATCCAATCTCTGGGAACTGTAAACTAACAATCACTATCACAAACGGGCCCTTTCTAATCATAGTTTGTGGTGGAATGAAAGATGCAATTGTCTGGAATTGATGAATATGGGATCCATGCTGGCTTCAGGGTCAAAGGTGACTTCATGCAAAGGTCCCTTTCTCTCTGGCACTGCTGCCTTTGTATAGCATAGCTTGGCAGCTATCTCTTTGCACTTCGGCTACCTGCCAATGCAGCTGGTACTGTGCAACTGTCTGGTACAGACTACAAAGCATCACTCAGCAACCAGCAGCTCCGCATGGGGCCCCTTTTCTAGGATGACAAAGAAAGATGGGCTATACATTCTGCCATCTATGCCCATTAAAAAGACTCTTAAATTGCATTACTACAAGTTATTGTTAATTATGTAGTAGTCACTGGATCTGTATGATCCTTTCAGGGCTTGATAATCTTTACTGTATGCTGGCAGTGCGAGTAATCAAGAGGGAAAAATCAGTATTTTGTTGTGTAAAAGTAAGTACTTATGTGGTGAGTTGCTTGTGTGTAGCCATATGAACGAAACCTTCACTTGGACAGGTTTCTGGCATATGCAAAAACAAAACTGATTCAACTAGACAAATTACTTGTGAAGTTGCGTCCTTATAGTTTCAATATTCATGTTGCAGTTAGACTTGGGAAGTGCTTTTGTTGGTAAGCGTTTATCCTGAAAGCTTGCTGGTTGTTAAAATGTGCCTTGAGCAGAAACGGAGATGGAAGAAAACAAAGTTCCTAGGTACATTAGAAAAAACAATTTCTGTTTAGAAATCATAAAACTAACAGTATTTAGAGGAGGGGATTCTGATAACGGAAGCGGCATCACTGTCAGACTGACAGGACACTGAATATCCTGAATACTTTGTGCCTCAGTAGTGCATTTTCTTCCTGTTCTTAAGAAACTGTTTGTAGTGCAGTCAGCAAAAGGAAAATGTTTGTCCCCACTAAAGTTGAGGTCCTGGTTGTCTCCTGAGGAATGACTGAGCTACTTCTGTCCAGTCATGATGAATTGCATTGCAACTAAATCTGCAGGCCTAATTCCAATGGGTATTTTCCAATTCCTGTGAGTCTATCAGTGTTAATATAAAACTGGAATCGCTAATCTGGGCAAGCAAGATTGGATTCACCTTCAGCAGGATGTATAGATGACTTGCTCCATAGATCCAAGTTATTTCAGCTTGAATATCTTGAGCCAAGTGCCCCTGTCAGCTGGCACAGCTCCCCTGAGGTTAATGGAGATGTACCAGTTTACCTCTCTTGAACTTTCTGGCACTTGTTTTTTTTATCTAAGATTTCAAGGAAAAATCTGTGAGGGAAATGGTGGGACTTTTTTTACTAGTGACTGAGTTTTTTTCCCCCTTTTCCTTTTTCCTGCATTCCCTGCACTATTTATGATCTTGCACTTGCCTCCTGTAGAGCTGGCAGGCAGCCTAAGATGTACACCAAATTCTGGGAAGGATGCAACACCATTTCTGTATAATACCACTATGAGAGCTAGTCTGTTGGACCACTTTTATTTCCTCTTTTGTTCAAATTACACAAAAATCTGAGAGACACGAGATACGACAGGAGATGAAAACCATCAGTCTTCAGTGTCTCTCTTTCCTCCTTGCATCTAATATTCCTTTTCTAGCCTTGTTCTGGTATCGGCTATTTGAAATAGTTATATATAATTTAACATTATACAAAAGTATTGTCATATCAAACATAGTGAAACGGATTCCAAAAACACCATCTGGTATTTGGGAATGCACTGTGAGTTGGGAACGTGAGAAGAGATATTCTTTGCCACTTTGCTTGGGACCCAGCCATTAGCAGTGTAATTGCCAAGAAAAGGTGACAGGCTTCAGGCTTAATGCAAGTGGTTGGGTTTTTTTCCTCTCTCTCTCTCTCTCCCAGTCTGTTAACTCTATGAGTCCTAAACTAAAAGCAAAAGGCACTGTAAGGACAACACCAGGAAAAAAAAAATAGGTTCCCTTAAATTTAAAGGCATGGCAGAAAATGAAAAGAGTCTCTGGGCTCGTATAAGAAGACTGGAATAAGTGAAAGCAAAATAAGCTCGTTGAGAGGAGGAAAGAAAATAAGAGATGTAGGCTTTAAATCTGCAGTGTGCTACATGGAATTGTTCTCTTAAGTAGTGGATTTGTAATGATTAGAGTTTCCCAAGCTTTATCCAAAAGCTCATTTCAAAGCCATCATTAGTTTCCTCTAATCCACCCAAAATTGCAAAATGCATATTGTGAAGGTCATCCGTGACTATTCAAAACCTGCTTTATTTGATGATATCTTGCTTCTTCTTCTGTATCTCCATCTATCCCTTTAAGGTGGGGGGGAAGAGAGAGAGGGTTTAATAAATTAAAATCTCAGATTGATTTCTGTGGGAATATTATTTTGCTGTGTAAGACTCCAAAGGGCACGCACAGTACAGTTTATATAATTTCATGTTGCTGCCATTGGCAGGTGTAATTCTAACAAGTTCTGCCAATAATTCTCACCTGAGAACCAGATCAAACATGAGGGATGTAAAAAATCAGAGATATTTGAACAAGGATCAAAGTCTCTGTATTGCATGCAGGAAGGCAAATAAACTTTGCAGCAGAGGATGAAAATAAGTGAATAACACAGAAAGATTTTCATCTTTATTGATTTCCATCTAACATTTGAAATACAGCCCTGTATTAATTCTCAGCTTTAAAAAAAGGCCGCATTGATTTGTTTCGGCATGTCAGAAACTGCGATGCTACAATAGATCTGCTATTAAATTACACAAAATAAAATGATTTCTGGTGGGTGTAGCTAATGCTTGCCAAATTAGATGAAATGAAAGCTAACCCTCTTAGTCTAGCTGTTGTTTTTAAATATTTATGTCTTTAACAGACATTTGTGTGTGCCATGAGGGGGACTAGAAACTCCTTTGCTATCAGTCAGTTGATGTAGACATGCAAAATTCTTACAATCTCAGTACCAGACTCACACGAAACGTTTGTCACCGCAAGTTCTTTCCATTTCTTTGAAATTCTTCCGCCGATTCACCACGCTGCTGGTTTGGCTCCCGCTACTTATTTATTTACTGCGATTGCATTTCCCTGCAAACGGGTTCTGTATGCAAAATTTAGGCTACAAGGTGTAGCACAGATTTTTGGAGCTGAACCTTTCAGCGCAGAAAAGGTGGTGGCAGCCCCATGGCTGCCAGATTGCTCGAGGGACTGCGAGAGAAGCTGCGAGCCCAGAGCTCGCCCTCTCTGCCGGCGACCAGCCGGCGCGAAACTTTGCCCTGAAACAAACACCGCCACGCATCCGAGTGGGAAAGAGAGTCAAACATCACAAAGGAATCTCTCTGTTCTTCCTGAGACTTTTATGGGGTGCAATTATATCCTGGTTGTGCTCAGCCTGACCTCCAGTGCTGTTTGCTTTCTAAAAGGCAGCGATGGTCTCTGATACGGCGCTCATTTAGTACCAGGTTTTTGGCTTTGAACTGTGCTGATACAAGGTAGTCCCCAAAGCACCGGTGTCCCAAACCCTCCGACTCAGAACCCAACCCAGGCAGCCTGGAGGAAAGATAATGTTCTGATTTCTATCTCACAAAAACAAACACTCTTTTCAAGTAAAGCCACTCTCCAACAGAGTGTTGTATTCCTGGCCTTGTTCAGTACCCGCTGCTCCAACAGCTCTGCTTGGGATGGAGCACTGAGGGACACATCTGGTACCTTGAAGTACGGACATTTCTTGCTTCGATCAGTTCTGTGACACAGGGACAGCCCACATGCAGGATTCCTGATTCCTGCTCAAGGAATCAAGAAACACAACCAAAAATTGAATTTCTGAAGGGGTGTATTCGCCTTTGAAAACTTTTACATACAAAAGGGAAAGCCCTTCAACACAAGTGAAACGTGATAATACTTTCTGCATTACAGTTCTTCCAGTAACAGAAATTGCACAAATTTTCTCTTTTTGGCTGTGCTTTTTTTTTTTTTTAAGTTTTGCCTATTGAAGAATCTAGTTTTAAAATACATGTATTTTTATATTTTATTTACCAGTTTTAATCAACAACTACAGTAACAAAGATTTGTATCTTCATTCACTAAGTTAATATTAAGTGTGTTTCTAGCTTCTGTTGACCACTTGCAGCCTCTGTGACCCAAAACCTGCTGCTGTGGTTAACAGCAGCAATGCTTTGATTCAGTACAATTTACTCCCCATTCGTCCCCACCACACAGCGTGGGGCACCTCGGGGATACCCTGAGTGTGTGCAGGCTGCAGCATCCTGTCCCCAGCTTCATCTGGGTTGTGGGCACGCTGATGCTTTCCCAGGTGGTAAACTGCCAACTCCAGCAGTTCTAGCTTTTTTATCACCTTAACAGGAACGTGCCATCCACAGCAGTGTGGAATTACTGGATCTTTCCCCTCATTTTTTCCCTTCCGCATAAAGGGCTTTGCCTGTTCCTCCCTTCCCAGCCTATGCCAGGCTGGGGTTTTGTTTTGCTCTCTGGAGACATGATGACAAACTGCAAATGAATAATCAGAAGTACTTAGAATGAAAATGGCAAAAATATTATTAGTTGCTGCCCCCCCCACCCCACCCCTACTCCCGCTCCGCTCTCCCATTTTCCCCTCCCTCCTCTTTTGACGGCAGGCAGAAAATGCAGATGCCAAGGCAGCGGAAGATATTTTTAAGCAGGAGCATCTGGCTCCTTGGCAGACTTCACAGGCAGTTGGTTTGGTTGTTTTGGAGTTGCCTCTGGGTCTGTCACATGTTTTGGCATCTGACTGATTGTCTGGGCTGCCTCCTCTTATTGGACATATTTTTTGTTTGACTCACCTTTGATTCTGAATTGTCTCTTTATTTTCATTTGCCAGTGAACAACAACTTCAGCTGATCCTGGGCTTGTTTATGTAGAAATAGTCCCTGTCGTTCCCTGCCTGCGGCTCACGGGAGCCTCCTGCCCGCCCTCTCTGTGCTACCAAAGGTGCTTCCTGCTGCTTCCTCAGGACTCGGGTTAGGCTCTGAGCACTCCCCGGGAAGGAAACTATTCCACGGGGAAGGGTTTTCCTGCATTCAAATATGCAGCCAAAAGCTGGACAGACACTGTTCCCAATATATGCTGTGTCTCTGTGTGTGGTTTGGGGTTTTTAAAATATATACATATATAAGATTATTATACTGGGGAGAAGGTTTATCTCAAAACAGTGTCATTTTTACTACTTTTGCAGAGTGTAAAAATCTACTTAAAATTTTGTCTGTTCCCGTCTTTTAAAGTTAGATGCTTAGCAGCATTTGCTTCTCTGTTTTCTCAGCATGGTAAATCACAGCCAAAGCTATTTTTTAACTCAAAAGAACTTTTCCCCCCTCAAACATCACGTCCAGGCAGCCTGGAAGCCAGTCCCTGCAACCCACCCCAGCCTGCGGAGCCAGCCCCGGGATTTTCCGAGCGCCAGGGCAGCGAGGCTGGCAGAAACAGGTGGGCTCACAGCAGGGAGCAGCAGCCCAAGCCCTGCCACAAGTTCTGCTGGGATTTTTTTAGGTGGTTAAACTAAATCTAATTAAACCAGAGCATGTTTAAATGAGCTTCATTTAAACGTCCACTTTGTATAGGTCCTCTACTAATAACAGTAGGTCTTGCTTTTATTATTAGTGCTATCACTTTTCTGTCTTTTCTGATGTTCCCAGGGAGTGAACGGATTATTTCTCAGAAGGACTGGGTTTATATTTCTAAAATGCTGGTTTGGATCTGTCCTCTGAACTAGTACTTGCTGTGCTCAGGAGGCACCACGGAGACTCAGACATGAGATAAAAATCTGTGTTTTCAAGCTAAAAAGAGACCCTATTCCATAAAGTGTTTTCATTTAAGGAGCCTGCAAGTAGAAGAGAGAAAAAATGCTGGTTTCCAAATACATTTGCAGTGTTTTGAAGGCAACCTTGTCAGAGATTGTTTTTCACTGATCTGACGTAAAAAAGGCATCATGTAACTTACATTTTGCTTGGGATTTTTTCTTAATTGGACCAAATTGAATTAAACTTTTTCAGGGAAAAACATAATACGGCATTTTAAAACAAAAGCCCCCAGTATGTGATTTTCATTGGAGTTAAAGTATTGCCTCGTCTTTCACTGGCCTGTTATTATGGCCTCATTCAGGTACATGTTTGGAAGGTCCATCTCTATTATCACTGTAAATAGCAAGGATGTCAGAGGCCAGGGAACTGGCACATATGGAATAAAGCTATTTATTCCCAAGACAGGACATTGTGGACTGCTAAGACCCATCTTTGTCTCTTCTACCTTTACACAGCAGGGAACTGCAGAGTAACTCTCCTGGTACTCGAAGGTCACAAACACAGAGAAAAATGACTAAAAAGATTTTAAAATCTGAGAGAAACTGTATCTTCAGTTAATTTTGTGTGTCTGTGTGGAAAGGAAAATATTATTTTCAAAGAAATTGTTATTCCTAAACCAGTGACTGAAGGAAAAGACAGAAAAAGCCCCACAGGCGTGAATGCAGACACACTTGCATGCACACACTCCTTACACAAAATTACTTTTACCACCCAATCACAAGACTTGGCTTGTCTGATTCCAGGCAAAAACCAGACCCCAGATCTGTACAAGAATATTAGTAAACATTTGCACTGAACACAGTATCACATACAAATTAAAGTGAGTTTCCAGCTCTGTTTGCAGAAGGAAGCCTGTTGGTACAGTGAAGGCCTGAGTTCTAAAGTCTGAAAAAAAACCTACTATAAAACCAGCAAAGGCCCCAGTCTACACTGTGTTTTAAAAGTCATCTTGGTATTCTGGAGTATGTGCGCCATAAATTTTGAATAGATGGGATTAGCAATATCATGACAGGGAATCCCAAAGGAACTATCTCCAACAAGGAAGGAATCTTGTAAAAGGCATTCACAATAAATCCTTTCACAGGCCTTGGCACTTGGATGTAACTCTGTGTATTCCCTGTTAGGTTTCCCTATGAGAAAAAAAACACAGGTCCTTTTGGGCTTTTGATTTTGTGATCCGAAAGCACCATATGGGTGCTTTCACCTTTGTTTTTCAGCACCTGCAGCACTTGGCAGATCCGTGGCAAAGCAGAAGCAGCAGCACAAAACGGGATATTATTGGGAGAGGGAGATGCAATTCTGAATTCTCTATCCTCTTGGGGCAAGCAAATAGCAGAAAGCAGCTACAGCACCATGCCAAAGTGGTCCTGGGGGACGATGTGGTTACAATAACTAATCTTGAGAATAGCCTTGTTCCTGCTACTCCAAGTCTGTGCAGCCTTGTCCAACAGGAGACTCGATTTTCAAGGGCACAGCTCTAGGAGCAGGAGATTGCAGTCTCTGAACGAGAGTTACAAGTTTTGGACAGCAAAAAGCACGGGGTTTTTACTGTCCCGCCCTTAAAACTCCTCTGATCTGTTAATACTGTGGACAGTGCTGCAGCTGGACAGACACCCTTCTCAAGGGAACAGAGACATCTCTAGCACTTCTGCCTTGGTGTCCGGGCTCCTGGCTACTCAGGTCAACCCACATTTCCCACCAAGGATAACTGACTGTACTTCTTGTTGTAAAAAAATCTCCAGTCAAACTCAAGTTCTGACAAATCCTCAACTACGTAGCTGCGTTTTTAGGCTTTCAGAAACCCTAAAAACAAGTCTGTGGGTCTTACTGTGTCCTTTTCTATGATCTCTTTTATGGCCACAATGGGCTTTGTATGTGTACAAGAATTAATGAAGGAAGATTTCAAAAATATTGGGAAAAATAATGAAGTGAGACCATTCCACCTGGCAGCGAATGGCAGTCTTCAGTTTAGCAGTAGAGAAAAAGGAGTTAATTGATTCTATGATTATTGAACACTGTCCTGTATAAGGCCAAAAGTCACTCCATCACTACATCAACCCTGATGTAAACTCTGCAAACACTTTGTAAAAGATGAATGATGAGCTTGACTTCTCTTCCTGCTTTACCAAGATCCTCAGTGTCATGAACTTCAGTGATTTGAGAGAGGTGGTTCTGTTGTCTTTGTAGCTGAACTGGGAAAGAAATTCATCTGGTTTCTCTCAACTGAAACGAGTATCAAGGGAAAATATAAAACTGTTCAGAAATCATTTGTCATCAGGACACAAAGATCTGGCTAAGGTCAGAGCTAAGACTGAATATTATCCCTTAAATCCCCTAGAAGCTGTGGGTGGTTACACTGGTGTCACCAAGAGACTCTGAGCATCTTGCTACTGCAAGTTCTGTAAACCTATTTCCACTTCAAATTGAAAGGTGCTGCTGTTACCAATCAGACTTCCAAAAACAGGGACATGGCTTGGCCACTGTTGAGATGGATTTAGTCTCCCAGAAAAGTTGTTTTCTCTGTCACCATCTGACACAGGTGGAGCTTGTGCCAATGCAGCAAGCGCAAATCACAGCCAACGTGATGCAGAATATCTTGTGCACGGACCTGTGTAGCTGTGTAATTGCTTGGCATGTCTTTGGCCCTTCCCTTGTCCCAAGTGATAGGTGTGTGAATGGGTTTATAAGAATAATAATTTCTGAACTTACAGCCAACTATTTTCCTCTCTCCACTACCCTGCTGCAAAAGATTTCACAGCCATTTGTGTTGGTTGCAGAAGCCCGCGGAAGATGTGAATTTAATCAGAACTTTGGCTGTCACTCTGCTCCTAGCAGAGATTTTTTTGGAGCTGTGTTTTCATGTTCAGAGCAATATGGTTTTCCTTATAGTTAAAATGATCCAAAAGTCATGGCCCACGGCAATTGAGAAAGCAATGGCTTAAGATCTAGATCATCTAGATGCACATGATCTAGATCATCTGGAACCTAAACTGATCCATGGATTAAAAAAATAAATGAAAGAGGGGAAAAAAAGTTTAAAATAAAATCACATCTGAACCAGGAATAATTGTCCTTCCAGCTCTCCAGCTTCACACAGAAATGTGTGAAATTGAAAGGTCAAACCATGGAACAAATTTCACTCACCTGTTGTGGCACTGAAGATCAGTGATACACAGAGGTTATGGAAATGAATCCTGGGATTCATTGCAGAGTATAGCCAGGAATATCAGGTCTGCACACCTGAAGTTTAAGTGAGTGTTTAAACATAACTCAGGAACACAAAAGAAAGTTTAACTGTAAAATTTGAGAGTGAGAATGCTCTCCTGATGCACCACATGCTCATCACCAGACTATCAATCACTTTTGCTCTGCTTTCTTCATGAAATAGGTAATATTTTCCTTTCCCACTCAGTGCTTTTACTGGGGATTTGTACCTCAGCATCCTCCCAAAATAGTGGGAGCCCCTTGTAGCAAGAGGGGAGTGCTGTGCTCCCTTTGTGATTGCCCTGGGACTCAAGTGACATGCGAGCTCTGCAAACCTAAACACTGCTCTGTGGGTTTGGGTTTGTGGGTTTGTGCCTGATCTATGAACTTTACATCACTTAAGGGTAGATTCTCCCTGTGGTTTAGTACAAACAGCCAAGGGTTGAATTCATACTGTGTTCTCGCAGGTGAAACTTCACTGACTTGTGCCAAGCAATATATTCTGCATGTTCCCAGTTTACACATTAAATCTATAGGGTAGAAGTGGGCAAAAAGTAGGAAATCTCCCATTACTTATGTAGGGTGAGAAATAACATTTGGTGGGTGGATACATTTTCTTGAGGAAATGAGCTGTCTCTGCTTTGAAGGAACATTTCAATAGGAGGGAATAGTTTGAAGCATTAACTGAAGTAGAAAAATTCACTTCCTTCTTTATTCCAGAAAATATCAGTGCTATTCCCCAGACAGGACAAGAATATATTATTATTGAGTTGAAATCCTTTGCACACATAGATTTTAACCTCATTGGAGAGAAGAATTTGCAGTGAATCATTTGTTCACAGAGATGGGAGAAAATAATTGAGGGTTTATTTCTGGGTGAAGAAAATATTTTGTAAACAACCAAGACGTGTGTTTTGAAAGATGAAGGTGAGAATAAGCAGGGAGTTTTCACTATTGAGATACCATAGTGTAATCTGTAAACAATGCTTTTATTGCAGCTCGTTATGGTTTAGTATGTGAAAATATACTCATTCTTGCATTTTGTGATGTTTCAGTGCACACAGCCCCTACCCAGCATCACTAAATGCAGGGAGTTTTCTTTCTCTTGTGTTACTACAGCACTGAACCCAGTAGGCTTCTGGTCCATTCCTCAGGCACCTAAATGCTGTTACAGTAAATAAACGCAACATCCTTGAATTTCACGCAGTGTTGCAGAAGTATTTCCTCTTCCTGAAGAAAGAATTGGACTTGTTTGAATTTAAAGAACTAAGTTTGTATTTCTAGAAAGCAAACCAAGTGGAAAAGACAGCCTGCTTGTGGAGAGCCCCTGTAAGACTGCAGGTAGTTCATTTTTGGCATAAAGCAAAATACATTGTTGGTGTGTTAATGTTCCATAGAGGAAGCCAAAAAAAATGAATGTGTGGGCACTAGAGAGGTAGTTAGAAACCTCTTCAATAAACACCTTTCTTGGGAATTTATGGTAAAAGTGAAAGGAGGGCAAACTGGGGAGACTGTGCTTTTTTTAGCACTGCTCTGGTTCATGTGAGTTTGGTTCTTGCCTTTCACAGTGACTCTGGCATACTCATTCAGTTGTTTGCTCCTCATTTTTCCCACATTTAAAACAGCAGAGATAACACACCATCTCTCATCACACCATCTCTAAGGATCCTGGGAAGGTAAAACCACAGGGCACAGCAGCAGATAAATACAGTGGTGAGGCAGGTCACCTCTAGCTGGTGTGCACTGATGTATGTCAGACCAAAAATGCAAGTGGGGCAGGTGGCAAGTTGCATATTCATATAATTGAGTTAAACTGAGACTGTCAATAAATTATAGAGATGCTGTGCAATGTCTTGGTGAAAACAGCTGAAGTTCAGCCCAACAGTTGGAAAAGAAAGTCAGGATTTCACATTTTCTTTGCATGAAGGCAGCTGTGAAGGACTTAGAAACCAGTCAGACAAGACTGAAAAGATAGTCCTTTGTAATGGACTGTCCTAAAATCATGTTATCCGATAACAGGATTATCCACGGGAAGATAGAGAATTGATACCTTCATCCTATAAAATGATGGTCTTAAAATAATCTCCTCCTGTTAACCTGCTAGTCAACTTTAGGGCAAAGAAGTGACGACTCAGCTGCTTCACAAATTTCTGTAGGTTTATAGGAGGAAGCACAGACAAGACCTGGTGTGATGAGACGTAACACACCTTTGTCTTGCTAGACCGTTTTCTAGCTCCTTCTATAAAAATTTGTTCTCCTTTAAAGGCACAAGAGCGCAGGCAGCCCAGCCCTGCCAGCACTATGGAAGTGGCTGTGTCACTCCAGCTATGCCGTGCCTGCAGTCTGTGCCCCGGTGATTGATGGATCCTCGAGATCCATCGTGACCTTGCTATTCCTATCAATGGGCATCCTGTCGGGAGCCCCAGGGCTTCTGTCACACTGACACCTTCACAAGCCCATCACAAGTTTCATGTTGCAAGTGCTTTCCTTTGAAGCTGCAGCTCCTTTATTTAGCCTGCCCCAGTACAGTTGTTTTGTCCACCTTTGGTGTTGCATCAGCAAATGAGTAGCTCTGTGGTCTCAGTTGTTACCACACCACAAAGAAGGGGAACGAGAGGGCTTTGCCAATCAGCAAATCAGTATTTCTGATCTCTCTTATCTGTTGTTGTTTTATTTCTGACCTTGGTTACTAAAAGTTTGTGTACAATACTCCCAGACTGTCTTATGCTTGGTTTAGGGAAGCAGGAGATTCACTCACAGAGTTTCTTGTCTGAACTCTGGACACAGGACAGCATGACTTGATGCAGTAAGTGCAGAGCACCCCATGCCATAGAGAATTCAGGACAGTGCACAGCAAATGTGAGCTGGCGTCCTCAGCACAGGCTGAGAATTAGGGCTTTAAAGTAGGTTATGCCACCAACAACCATGAAGAGAAAGAGTTTTCTCAACCATGAGAAAACTCAGGTGGAACAAGTACTAACACAGAAACAGAAATTATTTCTGTCTATGCTAGCTGGGGTCCTGATCTCCTACACAGACACCAGGCTTCCAAGGACAGCTTGTCAGTGACCCCAGAGTGTTTCCATCACATACTCCCGTCACTGTCCCAGCCTCGCTGCTCTCCTCTGTTGGCGGCAATCCAGGTGAACTTGTTCATTCTTCCCTCTCACCACTGATAAATGCAGAGAAGCATTTTATTTCATTTTTGAATGGTTTCAGTACAGGGAATGGTATCAATAAAACAATAAAGCTCCTACCAGATATGACATAATGATTCTTGGAGGTCACACCATTCCCTTCCTAGATAGCAGAGCTGTTCTGGGGCTGTCAGCCCATTAGTCTGATAGGATTGTCATGATAACCAGAAAAATGCAGTCAGGCCAAGCTCAGAGAAAAATTCTTTTCTCTTGCAAAAGCAAAGCTTTCAATTTCTATGTGCCCTGAGATGCAAGAGGAGGTGACTGAAGCCAACGAGGTTTCTACAAATAGAAATCTTTATCATTGTAAATCAACTCAGTGAGCAGCAATCGACTTCCTTGTCTCTAGAGACATTTAATAAAGTACCCTGCAGCCTCTTTGTCATCCATTAGTCACCAGATATTGGACATTCCATTTTAAAAGCCCCATTTCTTCTTTTAAATATATAGCCTAAGAAAGATCTATATTTTACTTCTTTTTGGATGGACATGTTAAAAGGATACTCTTACTTCCCACTCTGGACTGAAAGTGCTAAGAAAGGCCTGTTGTAAATGAAGAAAATGTTAAGTGCACATTTAGCAGGGGTTTTGCTTACCTTCTTTTAATTGATAGTAAGTTGTACACCTCCAGCCTGCTCTGGAGGCCAGAGCATCCTCCAGAAGAGTTGCTGAAATCCATCCTGGCCAAGGTTTTAGGGAGAAATGGCATAATGGAAAATAGGGAGAACTGTTGTTATCCTTTGTATAGTATTTACCAAAATCAAAAAACTAAAATATAGAACAAATTCATCAGCTGCTCAAGTTTATTAGTGTGCACATCTTGAGGAGTAAGGATGTTCTCCTCATAGAAACCCAGAATCACAGAATAATTTGGGGTGGGAGGCACCTTAAAGATCATCCCATTCCACCCCCCGCCACAGGCAGGGACATCTTCCACTGTCCCAGGGTGCTCCAATTCCTGTTCAACCTGGCCTTGGACACTTCCAGGGATGCAGCAGCCATAGATTTTCTGGGCAACCTGTGACAAGGCCTCTCCACCCTCACAGTAAGAAATTTCTCCCTATTATACCTGTATTTCTTCTTCCTGCTTTTAGCCGATTTGCCACCAACCTCTGTTACTGCCCATGCTGCAAGTCCTGATTGTAGCAGACTTCAATCTGTTCAAGGGCAGGAACTGCTGGAGGTTGAACATGCCACTAATCTGAGCTTTGGCACAAAATAAATCACAATCCAGTTCTTCATGGAGACAGAGCAAAGCTTGACAATCCAAACCCTAGAAGGTCCAAAAATGTCATACAACAAATACAAAGGGCATATCTTTAATTTTTTCTGTTTAGTCTCCTGATTTTCTAGTCAATGTCATGATGTTTGTGGGGTCTGGTGCATGATTTTGACATTGATGATGCCACTGTTCTCACCACAGGGTGCTGCTCGAATGGGCACTGTATTGTAGGACATCTTGTACCAGTGTGTAACTGGACCCCAGCTCCCTGGGAAATTTTCCATTTTTAGCTGTTCCCTCGGCAGGCTGATGACACCAGCATTTTCCTTCTGGACCAACGTCTTTCCGCATCCTTACTCTGCATCCCAGAGTAAGACTTCAAAGCTCTGCTTCCATGGCGAGGCAGGTGACGACCTTGCTGACACTTTGCAATCAGTGAAGTGTGGGTTTGGCTGCAGTTACTAATTTTGTAAAACAATGAACATAGGCAGGACTCAAGTAAATGGCTGAGCAGCGAGGAATGCTGCAGTTGATATCTGCACTTTTCAGTAAATCGCTTGATATTCACCGTGACAGAGTCCCATTTCTCTGGAGTGCTTTATTGCATGTCTTTTATTGGCTTTTTGAGTTCAGATTCTGTGACTGGTATATTAATTTTATTTTTTTATTATATTTCCTCCTTTTATATTCTGCAATTACATTAACTCAGCCTTTCACAATCAATAATTGCTGCAAACAATTTGCCTTTCACTGCACATACAAAATCTGTAAAAATAGTCGTCAAGCCTTTATAGATTCTTTACTGGTCTTAAATTTATTATACCTTATTAGCACAGGAAAAAGGGCCAGTAAATGACCTGCTGCAGTTGCAGGTGAGTACAAGACTACTTCTTGCAAAAAAAGTACTCTAGGAAAGGAAAAAAAAAAAGAAAAAAAAACCCCACAATATTTTTTCTCAAGAGATTTGTAGGAGGGCTGCAATTACCAGCATAAATTCTCTGTGGTAGCTTTTAAATCCATGCAAGCTCTGCTTAACTTCATGAGCGTGTTGTTGGTTCCTCAGCCCCTTTCAGTGGTGGATGAGGTCAAATGGGATTATCATAATGGTCCTTTCTGGCCTTGAAAACCAAAGCCAGTGCTGGAAGGGTTTGACTGTCTCCAGCCCTGACTGGAACACGCAGAGGAAGGCGAGTGTGGTAACCTCTGTCCTGCTGCTCCCTCCCCTCTGCTCCTCTGGTCTTTAGTTAAGTCCCAGAGCAGAAAATTGTAGGATCCCAGTGGGGCCTCCCTCCTCCAGCAAAACAACTGGGAAGAAACAGAGCTCTGGGCAGAAGTGTCTGGGAATGGCCACAAGACCCTGCAGCAGCAGCAGCGTGATGCCAGGGAACCAGGAGCCCCATGAGAGCTGGGATGAAGGCACTCGACACTTGGGGCGGCCGGCACGGTGCATCCTGCCCCATGGGCTGTGCAGGGACAGGGCAAGCCAAGGAATGCTTGGATTCTACTCCCTGGGGGAAAAAAAGATTGTTCATATTATTTTCTCTAGACTTCAGGCTAAATCTTACTCATTTTATTTACAGAAACTGTTTCAGTCCATTGACTAGAGCAACACTACTCATATGGGTAAAGGAAAGAGGAATTTGGCCTTGTGACAACTTTAAAGTCCTAGGATTTATGTTCCTTGCATCCCTCAGATATATTTGCAAATGTTGACGCATACTCCTAGATTTTCACTCATAAAAATGCTGCTTGTGTTTTGGAGTTTCTTAGAAAAATATTTTTAAATCACTTTCCACCCTTAAGGGCCATTTGAAATTCACACTCCCAAGGCTGTAAAACAACACTCCAGGTTTGGTTTTAACAGGGAAAAGGCAGGAAGCTGGGTTTTAGTACACTGCTCTCAGAACAGTAGGTGATTCTGAAGACAGCTTTGGTGTCAGCTCTGAATATCCCATCTTGCACTGGTCCAAGCAAGGTGAACATATTTCATTTTTTGCTTTGGCTTTCCAACATTTAATTTTATTAGCTGGGGGGAAAAAAAAGTGGACATAAACTTTTAATGGGAGTGTATGAGAACTGACATATCAGGAGCAATTACAAATACAAGCTGTGTAACGTAAATCTACAGGCACTCTTTAGAAACCAGAGGCTTTGGTTCCGTGCATTTTAATGACCTCAAACATTCTTGCCTGTCAGTAAAAAATCAAACATTCTTGTTTGTCAATATAAAACCAAACACTTTGTCTTCAGTGTGATGTGTACCTAGGAAATATTTTTTAGTGTGACTCTGACTAGGGATTGAACACAGCACCTCCCTCTCTGAAACACAACCTGCAGTTTGAATTTTGTAGCTGCTGCCTTGCCCCATGGAAGTCCCCACTCCAAGGTGAGTGATCTGTCACTCAGGGCTCTGGCAGGAGCACAGCTCTGCTGCTGCAGTACGGGTCATCCTGGGAAGGAGGAGATCAGTCCACAGACTCAAAGAACCATAAAATGGTTTAGGTTAGGAGGAACCTTAAATCTCATCTCATCCCAATCTCCTTCCACTATCCCAGGTTTCTCCAAGCCCTGTCCAACCTGGCCTTGGACCCTTTCAGGGATGGGGCAGCCACAGCTTCTCTGGTTAACCTGAGCCAGGGCCTCACCATGCTCACAGGGAAGCCTTTTCTCCTAATGTTTAATCTAAATCTACTCTCTGTCAGAGGGAAGCCATTCCCCCTTGTCCTTCAGGGCCTTGCAGATACTGGAAGGCCACAATTAGGTCATCCCAAAGCTTCTCTTCTCTGAACATATGAAGCTTGTGGACCTCATCAAACCGAGTGCAGATTTGTGAGTGAAGGGTTGAGCAAGGCAACACTGCTTTGGGTCAAAAGTCCAAAACCCCCCACCCTTTCCAAGGGGCACACTAATACCCAGATGGATTTGGTTGCTTCCGTTTACTTTTCCTGGTACTTAGGCTGACTTCTGTTGTTATAAGTAGTACTAATTAGGATCACCATGATTGCAATGAAACCTGATTCTGCATGAGTGCCATATGTTCCCAGGGGATTAGGTGTGGGTGCTGCCACAGCTCCTGGGACTGCAGCGCTGCGTCCTGTTCTCCATGGAGCTGCACTGGGATCTCAGCCCCCCTGACTCTCCCATCAGACCAGGAATGGGGGATCCTCATGGTTTTGCCACACGAGCACCAGGGAAGCTGGATCAGGGTCAGGCTTCTCTTTTTTTTGTGGCAGCTGGGGGTATATGTGCTTAAGACAGGCTGGTCCCAGACCTCTTGGGCAGGAGACTGGGAAGGGCTTGGGCTAGGCTGGATGGGGTAGGAAGGAGAGGAATGTCCATTTCCCCAACCACCAGCCTACACTGCATCTTTCAGCATGGGCTGAAGGCTAGACTTCCCCCTGAGAGGATGACAGCTGGGAAATAAGGAATTAATGAACCCCTGCTCCACATGCTGCCATGTCTCACAGCTCCCTCTGCCTCCCTTGGAGCCTCTGTGGAGCCGTGACACTTTCAACATGTAGGTGTCATGAAGGACTCAACTGATTGTCCCTGGCACCTGTTATACACATTGTTGCCATTTTTCAAGGTGAAGATTCTCTGGCATTTTGCAGACGCCTCCCAAGCGGTATCCCGGTCTTTCCATCCAAGGAGAGTCTTTCCATTCATTTTACTTTGTCCTGTAAAACTGCAGTTAAGGGAGACAAAATGGTGAGCATCATATTGTGCAGCTTCTGTTTTAGCCACAGCTGACAATAGGCCTGGGAGAAGGGAATTGGATCCTGATTTCCTATAGGATGGAGTAGCACTGCTCTAGTCCTTCTGAGCTCAGGGATGTAATTACAAAATGGGTCTATAAACAAAAATTCACCATTATGGAGCAAATAAAACCAAAGGGTAGTTAATCCAGGGATATATCACACATCAAATTAAATCTCACTTTGCCTGCAGTAATAACAGAAATAATTCATTAAGTTAAACCTCTAGATTATGCACAGCATCTGGAGATAGAATTAAGACCTTAGCTGTGAGTGCCTGTGCACGCACACTCCCTTCCTCCCCCCTCCAAAAAATGATGCCAGCATAAAAGGCAGTTTAGTGTTCACTGCTGAGCTCTTCTCATCCATTTCTTTCCAGCACTTACAGAGAAAACAAATGTGATTTCAAAGGAGAGCTGTCTCTGGAAGGGTAAAAAATTCCCACATCCTTTACCCTGCAAAGGAATGTAACATGATGTAGGGGCCCCTGTGCAGAGTCAGGAGTGCTCAGAAAAATGTTGACGTGCAGCCTTGGAACTTGATCTAACTTCTTATAGAAGCAGTGTGAATTTTTCCATGTATTTCAACAGAAGTTGAAGGAGGCCCTTCTGTTCTTTCTGCTTCACCTGTTTGATGAAAATAATGCTGCTGGTGAAACTGTTTGTGGGCTGTGTGAAATGTTTTTTATCTCAATGCTGACCACGGGATGACAAGATCTGTCTGAAGAAGTTGGGTGTGCTAACAGAGCTAGAACTGAATCTGCATCCACATTCAGCCTGAAGGTATCCCAGAGTCATACCAAACTGGCATTCCTGGTCCTGTCATGGACCAAGGAAGAGCAGTGCATTGCTCTGCAGCTCACATTTAGCAATTTTCAATTAAATCTGTCATTTTAAACCATTTCCCTCCTATAATCCTGAATAATATTAAGACTAGACAAACTGACTTGAGGTAAATAAAATCAGATCACAAAGCCTAAGAAAACCTCAAGCCAAAATGGATAAAAAACTCCTTTACAATTTCTGTGAGCTCTTTAGGACAGAAATTCTCTCTTCCACATCTGTTTTCATAACTCTGATGCAAGCCCACTCTTAGTACTCTGCACCAGCTCTTACAGCTGTCAGGAACATGCCCCTGGAAGCTCTCAAATACTTTGACTCTCCATTGGATGTTATTGCTGCTCCTGTTCTTTTTCCAGACCTTGGAGAAAAAAACTCCTTAGGACATGCCCAGGCCACTGTAACAGATCATGTTAAAGAATATGCTCAACAAATTTCTGCCAGGAACAAGCCAATTTTTGGACAGAGGCTCTCACAGGGGATTTCTCCAGGTCCAGACCAGCCCTGTTTTCATGAACCCATCAGCAAACCGTATGTTAAAAATTCTTACTGGCAGGAATTGTAATGATATAATTGGTGGAGCAGAGATAAATCAGCCCTCATTCATTCCTGAAGGCACTCTATTACATTCAGACAGTTCATTTTCTTCTGGACCTTTCTAGAAATGCCCTGACACCTTGTTTCCCATCCGTGCCCTGCAACAGCTGTTACAGCAAATGGATTTTTCTATGGCTCATAGTGAGTAATGGGGGGCTATCAATTAGTGCATGCTTGGGAGCTCCCAAGGAATAGCAGCCATCATCTAATTACATTTCTAATTAAGGTTACAGGAAGACTAAGAACAGGAAAGAATAAATGTGTGGACTCGCAGCAAAATATGTATTTGAAGAATACCATCAGGGCTGCCCCAAATGTGTTAGAGAGCACAAGACAAATCGAGGCAGTCTGGAGGCCTCAATGAAAGATGAGTGTACACAAAGGAACTGACAGCAAAGCCCTGGGAAAGGACAGTGACGTGCTGGAGATGCAGGCACGAGTCCAAAACAGAGAAAAGGCCCGGCAATGGGTGCCTGAGAGAGCAGATCAAGAAGACAGGATCAGAGGGACTGGGAAAGCCACAACAAAAGCCAAGGCTGGGAACTACCAGACCACAGATCTGCTGCAGCAGGGCTTTAAAATTTCAGTCAATGCAAATAGGGACTAGCTACTGACTCAAAAGCACAACTCTATGGAACGGGCTTAAATATTTATTTTTTCCTCTCCAGAAGAGAGTCCTCAGCAAAATCTGCTGGCAAATGTCATAGGATTCTAGTTTCCAGGGAATAAAGAAACTTGGTATGGTCCACTGCTCTGGAAGGTCCCTGCCATTCTAAACCACTGCCAGGCTGGATGTTAACAACAATCTCCACATTAACTCAGAAGTAAAATCCGGTCTTTAGAATAAGGCTGAAGCTTGTAGTTTAAACATAGAAACTCGTACAGAAGTAGAGTTCAGACTTTGGTTCTAGATATTACCCTGCTGGCTTCCAGGTGTGGAATTCAAACCACCAGCCAGAACTCAATGTCCAGACTTGCAGAGTTTGATCCAAGCTAACACACATCATATCACTGGAGCTTGAAAAACAAGTGAGAAACTGCTTAACAGGCTTCTCACTCAGACCCCTGTTAGGTTTTACTGCATCTAGGACAGAAAAATATCTACATAGCCAGATTTTTTCGGTGTTATTCTTTGTTTCCTCTTCAGTTTGTGAGCAAATTCATCAATTCACTTCCATCAAGTGGGAAAAGTAATTTTAAAAGGCAGGGTCTTGCTTGACACATGGGTTTGATTCATTCTGAGTGTCAGCAGGAGGCAGGAGATACAAGTGAACAGGGACAGAGGAAATCTCCAATCTTTGGAAAAGGAGGAAGGTGTGTTAGTTGTGTCACTAGGAAGGTAAAATGAGGAAAGATCATATGAGCTCTTTGCTTTTCTGCTTCCCAGCTGAAGAGGGCCAGGCTTTGCAGCACTGCTTTGCCTTCCATGTTCTACAGCAGGTTCATTTATCCTTTTGTACCCTGTCCATGGAGCGTGTCCTATGGACTTCTGGTGGAAGGTACCCTGCCCATTCAGGGGGGTTGGAACTGGATGACCTTTAAGGTCCCTTCCAACCCAAACCAGCCAATGACTCTATGACCAGCACTGGTCAGCAGGCCCACAGGAATGAGCAAAGCAACCTCTACATGCAGGTTTCTTTCCCAAGCCCAGAATCAGAAACTTTAGTGATTTGCCTCTTCCCTCACAGAGAACTTATATTATTTGAGATACCCCTGCATCCCAGCCCTGGACTGAATTTAAGAAAAGGTATTTGTTCATTGCCTTCTGCAAACTAATACTCCTTCCTCTTTTTTTTTTTTCTTTTCTTTTTTTTTTTTTTTCCAGTTTCTGTGTGTGCCGATGCACTGAAATACCAGCTTATTCCTCAAACATTCCTCGTTTGTTTATTTGTCCATTCCTACAACTGACTTGTGTCTCTCAGGTTTTTCTGACCATACCTTTCCATGTGATCATTCCCTCTGTGGCAATGTCAGAGCCAGGGCAGGGGTATTTCAGCCTCTGCAAGGTAACTGAGCTCCCACACTGAGCACTGACACTTGGAGTTTTGAAACTATCACTTGCTTAATAACTCTACATCCGTCATTCTTGGATGAAATCCATGGCAAACAGAATGTGAGAAAGTGAAAACTAATGAGCGTCTTCAAGAAAGGATAGGGAGCTTCTGTTATTTCATTTAGTCCTAAGAGTTTAACTTCTGCCACCTCCATCACATTTCCAAATGGTAACTAAAGGTTGTTACTTTTTCAAGTTGTGCTGTGTAGCACATTTCATCAATTAAAATGCACCCTCAATGTAAAATCACAACAGGGCCAGCCTGGCATGAAGGATGCTATCATGTCATGGTTTTTTTCTGCTTTTAAAGGATACTTTTGTCTCAAATTGCTGAGATCTTTATAGAGCAGATTTAAATTAAAGAAAACACAGATTTAAATATAACCATGGAAAGAATACAACATGCCTTCATCTTGGAGTACTATGCAATTTACACTCTGAGTGGAGAGAACTCTGCTTTGTGTGCTCTCGTTTCATGCTGTTTCTAATGGTGATTATTAACTGGCTTTGTACTGAGAGGACATAAATATCTCCTTTATTATGTGGGGTGTTATGCAATGACCCCATGTGGGTCTGAAGCTTCCATAGCAGTGTTATCAGATTGCACTTTCCAGGCAGTTGAGGAGGTTTGGATGAAAGAATCAGCATTGCACAGCAGCTAGAGGAGGAGGGTGAGGATTAGAGTACCCAGGGTCTGCTCCCACATCTGTGGCTCCTACAGCTCCTCTGCTACAGCCTGTGCTCCACTGCCCAAGGTACTTGCTGCTTCCCACCCTCTTCCACATACCTGGGATTAATAATGTTTGGGGGCGGATGTTTAGTGCAGTGCATTAGTGTTTTCACCCATTGTCTGGTGTTCTGGCTGCACCTGCACAGCTGCTCTTCCAGTTCTGCACTGCCACACCTGGGGCTGCTCAGCAGACCTGAACCACCCTCTGTCCTCTCTCTTCCTTTGTTCTGTTTCACCCCCTGGGTTTGTGCTCAAAAGAGCTGAAGAAGGATATAACTGGTAAAGGATGAAAGCAGAAAAATGCAATTTGATGTGTGAGTTGCTAAAGTTACCAAAACTTCAGTCAGGTGACAAAAATTCACATTTCAAAGGTTCCAGTTTTGCCATTTTTACTAGTGGACAGAAATGAAAACCAAAGTCCTTTCCCAATTACAAGACAGCAACTGGTCTCTTTGCAGGTCCTTGTTAATTAGACAAAGCCTGAAAGTCCCAAATTGAACAGAAATTAAGTCAAGCACCTTGCTCCATGCACAACCAGCATTCCAGGTTTTCCCTTTCATTTGCTCAGGCTGAACTTTGAGCATTTTTGCTGCAGTTGGTATCAGGTAACAATCTCCGATAAAAGTCTGTACCTAATGAAAATGATAAACATCCCCTGGCAGAGAAGGCAGGTGTGTTACTGGGTACCCAAATTAGACTAGTTTGAGTCAGGCATCAGAAGGAGACATTTAGGCAACCCGTACCTCTTCCCAAGGGTACATCTTCAATCAATCCTGCTATGGCGCTGGCTCAGCTGTCTGATCCCTAAGTGACACTAGGAACAAGGGCACTGATGGAAAAGACTGGTCCCACTATCCAAAGTGCATCTTCCCTGTGCTGGAGCAGAAATGCAAAGCTGAAATTATCTTCAAACCCCACAACATTCACAGCTCTGAGTTATTTAGCAGTGTGCTGAAAACAAACTGAATAATGATCTGTGGTTTTGTTTGAAGTTAAAATTTAATCTGTTTTATTTGGCATCAGACAAAACTATACATTGAAGATTTCAGCTGCAGTGATCAATAGGAGAGGTGGGTCAGCCAGGTGAATAAATGCAAGCCTTGCTGATCGACATGGTAATTGTCACATAGCTGCTCTGTGCCAGCTTATGCTAGCTAAGAATATGGCCTTTCATTTCTATTTTAGTAAAGTTCAGGAAAGTTTCAGGTAGTAATTTTTGTGCTGAGTTTCACCCTCTCTTTGAGTGAAGACTGACCCTCCACAGAAACCTGAAGCTGTTCCAAAGCTGATTTACACAAAAAGTGCATTGATTTTGCTAGAGGAACAATTTTGCACGACCTCAAAGTCCCTGAATTTCCCAAGTATGGATGGTACAAGTAAATACAGAACTCGATCTCCTCTGAGTCTATCAGCAATGCCTGGAATCATTTGTATTCACAACAGTCTTCCAGGCTGAATGCAGGACCAGGATTTAGGTCTGATGGAACGAGGTAGGGACAAAAGTAGGTCAGGCTTGGAATCCTGCTTTACCAGCCTGCACGCCTCAGGACGAGTGCAGATCCCCAATGTCTGCAGGGCCAGTGATGATTCCCATCTGAATCACTACTTTAGATTCCATCAGCAAAATGAGGCACTGGCTCTATTTTCACAAG
Source organism: Motacilla alba alba (assembly GCF_015832195.1). Lineage (NCBI taxonomy): Eukaryota > Metazoa > Chordata > Aves > Passeriformes > Motacillidae > Motacilla > Motacilla alba. Next base: position 2,922,204 of record NC_052023.1, on the reverse strand, counting down.
TCTGCTCAAGTGCTTATGAAATAGATTTTTGGTTTTATCTGTGTGTCCTTCTTACTGCAAATACTGTGCTGTCAGAAAGAGAAAGAGCAATTTTTTCTATTGATGGAGCGAGTGAACAGCCATTCATTTACAGAGTATCTGTGTGTTCTGTACAATTCAAATGCTGCCTATTCAGCCAGTCAGATATCTTTGTTCTATGTCCAAGTAGGCATTTATTCATCACTACATCGCCCTGCCATTCAAAGGCTCAGATGTTTAAAGATATATATAGGCAATATTTGGCTGGCACTGGCATCCCTGAATGGCTTGGACAGCCAAGTCCCATCGGACGTCTAAGGCCTCTCGTTAAAGGCAAACAGAAGCCCAGGCTCTCGGGGCTGACTTCAGGCACCTACACCACTTGGACTGTATCTCTGAGAAGTTTAAAGGGTCTGTTTTCTGTAATGAGCACATGTAGCATGGACAGATGTATGCACATCATGGGATGGGCATATCCAGTGACCGGTCCTGCATCCTGAAATTCACTGGTATAAAACCAGAACACTTAATCCTTACACAGAAATTGACTGAGAAGCCACAGCTGGTGCGCTGCAGTTGATGCTTATTAAACACATAATCATTTCAGTCTTACCTGGTGCTTCCCCATCTGTCTGTATCTTCTCTGTATCTCATCTTCCACCCAGACAGGAGCTCCTTGGGATGGTGGAAGTTTTTCATTGAGTTTATACAGACCCAAGTACCACCCAGCTCCAAACCTTCCCTAAGGCTGAGACGATGGCCCTCACTAAGGAAACTTCCCATGTTGTAGAAGGATTATTTTCAACACCTCCATGTGATGGGTTTGCTTGGAGAGTTACTTGGAAGTCAGGTATTTAGGACCAGAGCTTTTGATCTCCTCGTCTGACCTCCTGTATACCACAGATTGTAGACATTCATCCTTTGATTCCCAATGGAAGCAGAGTGATGTATGTTTGACTGGAGGTTAACTCCTGGAAAGGCATCCAGCCTTGTTGGGATGAGATCAAAGGGGAAAAAATTAGGTGTTCTTGTCTCTGCAATAGTTTGTCTCAGTGATCCACTGTTACCACAGCTGAAAATCTTGTGCCTGCTCCCAGTTCTGGTGAATTCTTACGGATGTGCTCATCTCAGCTGGACAGTTGTATCTGAGAGAGGTCGAATAATAAGAGTAACAGTCATGAATAAGCACCTCATAACTATTTACATGACATTTGCATCCAGTGAGGCACTGTTCCAAGTGTCACAGGTGTTGATATCAAATTGAGAGTGGCTCAGGCTCTCTTGGCAATAATAAAAAAGCTGCCGGTCTTCTTCCTACACCAACATCTACTGTCACATCTAGAAAACCACAAGTTTCCTTTGCTTTGACTTTGGTTTCCAAATAAACAGAGAAGACCTCAACCTTACCTAGTTCTGCAGGTTGTGTGACACCCCTGCAGGAATACCTACCTATGCATCCCGCAGTGCATCTTCCCATTTTAACTTGGGATTTACCTGTCCCTTATTATTTCCTGAGTTTGTTCAGCGCTCCAGAGGAGCTCTCTTCTCATGGAGCACCTTTAGAGATCACAGTGTCAGCTGAGCAGGCTAGCACCGAGGTCCCTTGTCCTTCTAGTCCCTTCTTCCCCCCTCAAAGGCTTTGCCCATGGGAGGTGCAGGAGCACAGACACACACAGCACCATCTTCCATCTCCAGCTCGCTGTTGTGCGTGTGTGGCTTTTTGGAACCAGCTCAACATGTGTGAAGGAGAGTTTAACCAGAAAAGGAAATATAAGCAAAGTGGTTGCATCCTTTTGCAATCAAGTATTTTCAAGGCTGGCCGTCATGTGCTTAATGAGCAGACTTTTTCCAGTTACCAATGAATAGTTTTATTTTACGTAATTGCAACCATTTCAGCATGGCAATTAAGATAGAATGTTACCTTTGGGATGGGATCAATTAAAGGTTTGAAAATTGAATTTGGGGTCGTGATTAGTCTCTTATACATTGCTTTAGCATTCTCAAATATATAATTGTAACATTCAATCCCTTTTCATACATATAGTAAATATAACATTTCAAGGTTTCTTTTTAAGCAGAAACAGATTTTTAGAGGCCTACTGGTAACTAAAACCATAGCAAAATAGGGAAAAAGGGCTTCCCCTATTTGATTAGAGGAGATTTTAAACTTATCATACATGAAAATGTTGAATTTAGTATAATTGGTTGTTGGATTTCTTCAAAATTGAAATCATTATGCCCTGGCCATATTCCAGGACATCTTTATTTTATTCTCTCTTTTCTTTTTCTTTTTTTTTTTTTTTCTAAGTTACAATTCAAACCAATGTGTAACACGCTATAATATTGCAGTTGGTCATGTAATGTCACCAAAGCTGACTTCAGAATACAGACAAAGGACTTCATGTACCCCAGTGCTCCACTGGTGGAAAATTGATAGCAGCATGAGATATGCTATTACAAGCTTTTTTTTTCTACCTCCAAATTTGTGCTGACTACAGTGCTTTTGTGCCTGCATGGGGGGAAAAATCTGTCTAGGAGAGGCTGGAAGCTTAAAACAAATGCAGCATGGAGGGCATAGATTCTTAAGCAGGACTGTGTGAATTTAGCTGGAGCTCACTAAATAACAACCCAAGTGCTTTATTTTTGTCAATTACTATTTCCTGAAAGGACATGAATCACAGGGAAAATGATCAAGCAGCAAAGAATAAAATTCTCTCCAAGACCAAAAAAAAGTAAAATGAAATAGAAGAATTAAGCAGTGTTTCCTAACTCTTGTCAGTCCAGAGTGGAGTTATTGCCAGGTTTGTACACACCACAATCTATTCAAGCATTACTGAGAGATAGGAGCCAGAGATGCACTTTGAATGCCAATTAAGTGTGCACTTTCTTCCAAAGCAGCTTGAAAAAGTCAGCGTGACCATGGATATACGCCCCCTTCCTCCACCCTCCTTCTGAACATAAATAAATCAGCCAAATAGCACCAGCCCGCTGCCCCCACACCCAAACTGGAGAGAAAAGGCCAAAATAAACATTGTTAGTTGTGAACATTTCACCTCATCTTCTGTGGCGATATTGGTGGGGTCTCAGGAACCAGACAGGTGAATAGCAAAAGGCTTTTGCCACTGTGTGTGTTTCAGGTGACTTTGCAGATCCCTAGACAGTGAAGCTGCCCTTGGAGAGCCATGATGGCCATAATCCTTCCTTTACTACAAACAATGCCTTTTGAAATTTAGGGAATGAAACTGGGGGACGTTTCTGTTCCCATTTCAAGGCACCACAGGCAGGCAGCCCTGAGGAACTGGCCCTGCCTTGCAAGACCAGCTGCAGGATTGTGGGACGTCTACCTTGCCTGCTCTGCTCCACAGAGCATTTTCTCCTCTTCCTGGCTCTCTCTGATGTCACACGCTCATTTTCCGTCCCACTTCAAATTAAATGTGTTCTCTCTCCATTCATTTCCCTCTAGCCCTGGGCAGAATGCAATCCGTGTCCCCATGCAGTACACAACCCCAGCACAGCCTGAACAAGCAAATCCCTTTTTTCCTTAAACACAAGGCTGGGTTCTCCCTCTGACCTGCCAGGGCTTGGCTTTGAATTTTCATGTGAATCACAAGGTGCAAGGTTAGCTGGTTCCAGACAAGGTCACTTCCATGCGCGGCAGCGACAGTGGGAATGAGTAACCTCCTATCCATCCGCAGCCCTTGCTCCTTTTTATCTATAGTTTTATTGAAGAATTCTTCTCCTCCACACAGATAAATCGAGCTGACATCCTGAGAGGTAACTAAATAGCAGTTACAAAACAAATGGACCAATAGTCTATTTAGCCGAGTCAGTGTGATCGGAATATATCCTTCAAAATAAAACACCAGTGGATGGGGTATGGGAGTCCTCCAGATGGCCGAGTGGATAGCTTTCTAGGGTCAGCATGAATATTTAAACAGCATTTTCTACAGTGCAAGCATTAAAGGCACAAAGTTGGAGTTGCTCGTGGTATCCATGGAACCCAGACTGTGAGCAAGGATACCTCTTTACCAAAGAAAAAGGCAAAACAGCCAGGCTTTTTGATTACTGAAGTATATAGGAAATACATTTATTCATTTATGTGTTTTAATCATGCAGGTTTTCAGTGATGGGGTATTTTCATGCTGGCTTTGTGCCGGCCGACAACAGTACCAGAGGCTTGTCACGTTTGGAATCGGTGTTGGGGAGACATCAGTGGTAGCAAAGTGTTAAAATCAGATTACAGATGGTTACAGTGGTTTCAAGGAATGGCAGTTCCTTCCAGAGAGGCTGGGCCAGGCTGTGCTGGAGCTTTTTCAGACTCCTCTGGTGAATTTATCTGACCCTGCTTAGCAGAGACACACAGAACCCAGGGGCATCACCTCGTGCAAAACAAGGCATTTCCCAGGCTGTTTTGTACCATGCCAAGTGCTCACTCTTTCCCCAGAAAGATGCATGTGCTGGGGTGGCACTGAAGTTGGGAGCCCATATTTATTCCCTGGACTTTTTACTCTGCTTTCCCAAACAAGAAGTGTTTTTCACTTACAAGCTCAATTTCTTTCCTGCCAGGATGCCACTCCTGCATCCCCTAGAATCCTGATCCTGTACCCCCACTCTCAACAACCCTTCCACCAGCAAGCACATGATTGCTGTCAGCCAAAGAACTCCTTTCCAAAAATGATCCTGCTCCCATTAATCCCTCTCTTTAAAGAAAAATACAAAGAGAGATGAGTTCATGCTACCACAAATTCAATAACCACATCCCCATCCTAAAATTATACTGCCATGGCCTCTGGGATGAAATCACCCAAGGGTTCTCAGACTACTCCTAAAAAGTCCATGAAAAGCCACTAGTAAGGCAAAACTCCTCTCCATGGCCTTAAATTCCCTGTGCATGCATCCTCACCTCCAGTGGGGGTTAGCAAAGTGAGGAGAGACTGAAATCCATTTTCCAGCTCTGTGCAAGGTCTGAATCAATGCAGAATTATTACATAAATACACAGCATAATTCTAAAGGCCTTCAAAACAGGTCTGGGTTTGTTGGTGTTCACCTATCTTTTGTAATGGGATCATGCCCATGTCTTAGCCTTGTTCTGAGACGTTCCCAGCCCAGGTCAGAATTTTGGAAGTGTGAACTATAGACCAGCAGGTCCCTGGTTGCTCTGTATCACCTTGTTGATGTTAGTCTTTGGAGCCAAATTTTTTGAAATATGTGATTTCAACTTTCTTAAAAAGTAGGTGACTAGACTGAGATAAAGTGAGCTGTGAGACACGTTTTCTCAGCACATAGCACTATTTTTAAAAAAATTATTATCTAACAATGATCACTACAATCTACATGTTGTTTCTTTGATCTTTCAAATAATGCTTTGCTAAACAGACCTCTAGTGATTTCTTTTCTTTTGTTTTTCCATTTGTTTTGCTGAGACTAAGCCTCACAACAAGTACAGTACCCAGAGTGTTTTCTACTGTGAGGTTTATTCCAGAACTTAGTACCCAGGATTACTGCAAGGTAACCAGGAGATAAATCTGTCTTGCTTCCTCTCCTACCTTCTTTCTCCTCATAACTGTAGCAAAGTCATAACAAATACAATGAATTTAAAGTGATTTTTTTACGCTTCTCTCAGAAAGCTACTTTTAAAAACGTCAAGCCTGCTGTAGAAGCACACCTGGTGTATAGCTGCACATGTACCTGTCCTGTCAGACATTTGGCATGTGGTGATACATCTCTGATACACAGCTGTCTCCTGGCTCCAGGATGCAGTGATGAGGCAGGGGATTGCACAGGTTCATCCTGGGTCGTGCCAGCTTAGCCCAGGGCACCAAGGAGGGAGGGGGCACAGACCCCTGCTCAGACACCACACATTACGCAAAAGACCTTCCTCCTCCCAAGACCCTGCTCCTACTTATTTCAACTCTGTCCTTTGCCAAGGAGAAAGGAAGCCAGCAGGATTTGCTTTCAAAGCTCCATCCTTTCCCTGATTCCGCACTGCCCAGCTGCAGTCCTGGGACATTTCCTTTGGCTGGGGGCTAGGCAAACAGTTTTCTCCTCAACCAACAGACATCCCTCTGCTTCCTGAGCCAGCCTTGGGTGCTACTCTGTGATTGGGACCATCTCTCCCATTCCAGACACCAGTGAGCTACATCTGGGTTAGATTTAAATCTTCCTCTTGGCCAAAATCTTTCCTTTGTTATTTGAAATAACTGTTTCCATTCCAGACTCCTGCCCATCTTCCCCTTCTGTCCGTGACAGAAAATAAAAACAGAAATAGCACTAAAACACATCTCTAAAAGTTGTCAGAGGGAGAATTAACACATTTTAGTTGGTAAATATGATTACTTGTGGGAATTGTGCCTTTGAAACCAAATCAGCAGGAGGAAGGGGCTGAGTTCTTCTGCTCAGCTGATGAGTACCTAAGTCAGGTTGTCAGTGCCCACTTTTGCAATCTGTGGCAACAAAAACAGGCCCATAAAGAAAACTAAATTACATTCAGGATGGGTATATTCCTCTCCACTGGCTGGTAAAGGATATTACTATGATCAAAATCCTTGTGACTTGTTTAAGTATCTCCTCTTAGGTAAGATGACTGAACCCAAGCCAAAAGCCTTGCAGTGCATGCTACCCGGCCGGACACAGGGATGAAACAGGCTGCAGTTACCCACTGAAACCTGATTTCCAAACCAGCTGTACTGCAGGCTTTGTTTTCTCACACAGGATGGTATCACCAGTCACAGATCAATACTGGTGCTAAACAAAGTCGTGTTGAATTTCTGAGGCAGTGCCGTGTTTGGCGTAGCTTCCTTACAGTTCACAACACCGGGGCCAGAAGCGTGGTGGCAAGTCTTCTGTTCCAAGCAGGAAAAATGGGGAGGTGATGAAATGAGGGTCTGCCCAAGGCTCTGGAAAACTGGAGACAGATGATGGTGCACTGTATTAGGCAGGCACATGCTGATGAGTGCAAGAGCAAGAGCAAGCAGTGATGGGTCCCAGCAGCAGGGACATTTGCTTCCCTACAGATTGTAGGAGTAGCTGGTTGGAATCTTTATACACCAGAGTGCCTATGAAAATAACATGCAGGAAATGTTTTGGAGTGGCTACTTTTAATAAGCTGAAGGGAGCAGTTGCCCTCCTGAAAATCAGGCACCTCCTGACCTACTTCTTAATAGGAGCTGAAATCAAAGACCCTTTATGCTGCTGAAAGTCTGAAACTGGGAAGCTGTTCCAGCAATGAAGAAGTCCTGAGGCACTTCTCCTTGTCCCTTATATGTTCTTTCTAGCCTTTGGCTACTCATGGAAAGAAATGCCTTTCTACTTAAACATAGTTTGACTAATTAATCTATTCCATCTGTTCCTTCCTCCCAAAATGTAACCATGACACTGAAGTTTCCGAAACAGATTTGGTTCTCATATTGATAAACAGGTCACAGAAAAGCAGGAGTGTGGGGAAGGGGATGAAGGGAAATGTTGGGATTTTAGCTTTTATTTCATCCTGACCAGTTTCTGATGCTTTTATGCAGATGGTAATTTATACAGGTGCTGCGTACATGCGGGCAGTCAAAAAACACGTTGAGATTGTTCATGAACCCAGATCAGGAAAGCCCATCAGTGCTGGCAGAACAGCTCTGAAAGTGTAGTGTGTTAAAACTGGGGGGGGGGGGGGGGAGGGAGGGATAGTACAAATTTCAGCAGAATTAAGTCATTCTTTTGGGTTTTTCAGGTGATTTTCCTCTTGAAACAACTTCCTAGAATCTGGTGTCACCCACAGAGACTAGTAAATAGGGGTATAGTTTGATCTTTTTCTTAAAACATTAAAAAAAGAGCAAGGTGGGTTAATTTTTAACAGTTCTGAGTGCACCTGAGCTGCTTTGACACTCCCCAGTTCACACTGCTGCAGAGCTCAGAGCAGCCCTGTGCCGTGTGCAAGTTTGCTTCTAACAAGTTAGCCCTGCTCACAGAGATCAAACACCCTTTATCTGAACCGACAGCAGGTAACTGATCAAATATTACTGAGTTTGCCTTTAAATTTTAACCTGCAAGACTTACCCCGCATCCTGTCGGATTTTATGTTTCGTGACACAGTGTGCCAGAACCAGGCAGTACAGCACAGCATAATGCAACGTGACAGCTAAATTCAAAGGAAAAGACAGTTCTCCTGCAACAATTAACCACTCTGGATACTTGGATGCTTTGGAGTTACAGCAGCCACCAAGGAGTCCCCATAGCAGGCCTGTCAGCTGCAGGGATGCCCATCTTCTTTGAAGGCTCAAAGCCAGGCTGCTGGTGCTGGTTGCCTGAACTTTGTTGGGTTTGGGATAAAAAAACTTTGAATGGATTGGTTTTTTCTTTGTGTTCTGATTAGTTTCTTTTCTTGGCAATAGATTGCCCGTGTTACTGCCTCAGTGCAAAAGTATAATATTATTATTTCCAAACTTGAAGAGAAAATAGTAAAAAACACATTCTCTAATGAGATAAGTGTGCTCCGTCCAGACCGTATGTAATTTGGATAACCTTGACAACTAACACAATAAACAGTGCCATGATTTTAAGCGGGGATGAGCTAGCATGTTACAATCTCCCTGCCAAATCTAATACAGGCGCCAAGCCTTCCAGGTGTTTCATTGTGTTATCACACAGAACTAACATAATTTTTTCTTTCAGTTCTGAAGAGGTGGTCCAAAATGTTTAAACTACAGTAGTTGCAACATGTCAAAGAGGGAATTTATTATCTCAGCCCCAATAGGTCTTAATAAGCCTTACACAACTGTTTAGGCATTTATTCTATTAACGGCTGTTCATTCCAGTGGCTTCACCTGAATATTCATGATCTTACTATTCCCAGTGCTTCAGTGTAGCAGCTGTTTGAAATCCACAGCAAATGTTCAAGAGAGTTCCACAAATATAAACACCCTCACAGCTGAATGTTTGGGGCCTGTGCATCGCAGAGGAGAGACATGAAACATTTATGTGGAGTGATTTTTGGAGGACGGCATTTACAAAGCTTAAATAGTCCTCGCGCATTTGGGAGCACTTCAGTGTGATTGGGACATTACCATGGAGGACAAAGAGTCTGGAAGAGCCCACATCCCACAAAGATGTTACGCTTGCTTCTGTGCGATAATTCAGCGTAACAGAGGATTCCTGCTAAATTCCAGATTTGGAATCAAACCTAGGCAACTAGAATCGATGGTGGGGTGTTCTGGGTTTTTTCTCCTTGCCTCATGAACATGGGATTGAATGAGGATGGAAATGGCACACACACAGAAGGGAGGGAACATGAAAAGAAGCAAAGTGTTCCATTAAAATAAATTAAACAGAGAAGGAAACAGGTCATTATAAATAAATCCTAAAAATATTTAAATCACCTCATTTGTGTATGAACTGAGTGTCTAACTCAGGTCTCTACCGATGTAAACCATTTGTCTCATATTAAGTAGAAAACAAGTTATGATGGAGTCTAACCAGATAAGACACTTTAATTAGCAGGCACATGGAGGACATAAAGAATTCAAGCTCTCTCAGAGGAGTGGGGATGGGAAGCGAGTGCTCTACCTGTGGTTCCATCTGTTCTGCACTGCCCGTGCCACTGGCATCTAGAAATTGTCACAGGCACAGGATTGTTTAGGAAAAAATTTTTGCTTGTGAGGATGGTGAGGCCCTGGCACAGATTGCACAGTGAAGCTGTGGCTGCCCCATCCCTGGAAGTGTCCAAGGCCAGGTTGGACAAGGCTTGGAGCAGCCTGGGATACTGAAAGGTGTCCCTGCCTACGGCAGGGGGTGGAATGAGATGAGCTTTGAAGTGCCTTTGTACCCAAACCATTCTGATGATTCTGTTGCTATTGGTGGTCCCTGCTGAAATCACTGGAAGAATTCAGCCCACTTCTTACGGGACAGGTGCTCTCCTGATTGAAAATGCTTGGAGGACATGTTTTGCTCCGAGAAGATGGAGCAGACGTGCTGGCAGGGATTAGGGTTTGGTAATGTTGCCATCTGCATGAAGGATCAGAGGGGAAGCAGGAATAGTTTTGCAGTTGAGGGCACTGTCCCAGGATCTGCAAGACTGAGATTTCTGCCACATTTCATGGATTTCCGCAGTTGTGAGATCTCTGATGCTGGGGGTGGTTTTCACCGCAGAAAGTGGCAAGTGGGGCAGAAACATGAGAGCAGGATTGTCTCCTACAGTGATTTGAAAACATTCCCTTTCCAGTTCATGAGGTGGGGCTGCATTTCCTTCCCAGGGACTTCCCTGCTTCTTAAGTTGAGATCCACATGTGGACAGATGCACTTCTGATGGAAGAGGAAGAACAAAAGAATAGAAATGGGAAACACAACGGCCAAAAGTGTTCCCCACTCTCTGAACCACTCAAATAGGAAATTTTAGAGTGACTCTGGTGGCCAATTTTCCCTGGACTTCTTTTAATACACTGACGGATTTGACAAGACAGCAACACTGAATTAAAGTTAATTAAATAGTTAAACAATAGTTACTGTTAATTAAATAGTTAAACTATAGTCAAATTACAATAAATGTCAGTCTAGATATTGCAAATATATACACATATTCCTATGTGTTGCACATGGAAACCAGTTAAGATCTTCCATAAACTACTGAAAACTGCCATATTTAGCTTTTGTAGAATTCAGAGAAAAGGAATGGCCTTTCAAAGACTTTGCCACTATGCAGATCTCACAAAAAAATAGAGTTCTAGTGTTTAAAGGAAACCTTACAACAGCCCCGGGATTTTCAGTAATATACTGGGGGAGGCATTGTTCATATACAGACCTGATCTCTGTGAACAGTAACGGTTCCAGGCTAATAATGAAATAATCCATTTTTAGTAGATGAAAGAAGAGGGATCAGAAAAGTAACTTGATCCGTGGGTAATAATGGTGCCAAAAGCTTATAATGGAAAATATCTAAAGAATCCGAGACTCTCTTTGAGAGATATGAATGATTTCTTTTTTCTTGCGAAAAGTGTATGAAGAACTTGAGAAGAAGTGCCTGAGTGAATTTTATGAGAAAAAGCTCTGTTTGGGGGAGAAAGGGGCAGTGTCGAGTTGCAGCCCAAACACAGCCCAGCCTTACGTAACAGGAGGCACAGCTGAAAGATGCTCCGATGCCTGCACTCCATGCACTTGCACTTTGAGTTTTTTTTTCTTTATCCTTCTCCTTTCATTTTCTGCTCTCCAAAAATCTAAGTTTATAAATCTGCAAGAAAAAGTCCCTGCATCCAATTTTCCATCTATTAACATGCTCCATGATTCATACCCTAATGATCATTCAGCAGCAAGGAAATATGGGGTAAAATCACTAAAATCAACGCAACACTAGCTGTTTATTTCAACACGGTCAGGGTTTTGCCATTCCTGCCCAAATACTTTGATTGGGGAGTCAAACTAAATTTTGTACAGATACATCACCAGCATGCACCGCTCAGCTTAGCTCACTTGTGCAAACAATCCTTACTCAGACAACCAGCCCTAATAACACCCCAGAACCTCTCCACAGAGGAAGGCTGGCAGGAGCCTCCCCTCCAACTGTGGAAGTTTTGGAACTACGGCATTGAATCCTGAAGCACAGTCAGGATTTAGCCAGAACTAATGCTCTTGTACAATGGTATTCTTTGGAGTTTTCACAGGTAATCGACGTACCTATCCCTGTTTTACAGTTAGGGAAGATAAGGCACCAAGGGGCAAATATTGCCCATGGTGCAATCAGCAGATCTGTGCTCACAGTGTGCTCTCAATAATGCTTTGCTGTCTGTCTGGATGAGGCAGACATGACAATGAGAAGGAAAATCAGGAAGCTGGGTTTAGGGCAGGTAAAATGGCCCTTTTGGCCATTCCCTCTATTAAAATCCTTTTATTTTCTGCAGTTTCCTCAATTGCATTGCAGGCATCCAGCTCCCACTCAGTCATCCTGGGCACACAGCTACAGGGTACCAGCAAGTAAATAATGACATTGTGGGTATTTCTCTGGCACAATCATTTAATCTGTATTGCAAAATTCAGCCTTTTTCTCTCTAGTTGTACACACATAAACCTCCCTACTCTGTGTGTGAGTGCATGTGTAATGCAGATAAATCATTGGATTTCAATGACTACTGGGCTGAGATTGAAATAAGAAATAGCTTGTTGATTACTAAGGCGATTAAAAGGATCATCTTATTGATTCCCACCCAGCCAGGCACAGACCTCAGTAATGAACATCGACTGGTTTAATAAGGGAAAAGGCAAGATTTACTGGATGCATGTGCTTTTCATTAGAGTGAGCTGAAAGGAAATAAAAAATGCTGACCTACCCAGTCATGGGCCACTGTGCCTCTTACTCTTACGAGTGCAGCAGTACAGGAAAGTAATAGAAAGCAGTATGTGACTGCACAGGGGCAATACTAATAAAATTATTGAAACTAAAGTACCAGAAATTAAATTATTTTCTTCCATTTATCCCTCTTTTTGTTACTGATTTCCATAACCTTTGCTTAGAGCGCAAGAATTTGGATTTCCATTAAAAATGAAAGCTGACTATGTGTTTAAAAATCAGAGGCAAGGTCTCCTTCCCGTGTAGATCTGTTGGGAGATATGAGATACCTATAAGTAGCTCATCCATCTGGGTTCATACTAGGAGCAAATGAATCTCTGAAAGATAAGCCTGAGGTTAAAAAGGCATCAGCATGAATGTTTGTGTTATACAGGAGTTCAGACATCAGTCCTATTTGTTCTTGTAACAATCGATGGCTCTGTGAATGTCTCCTTCAGAAAGACTTTCACTTCTCAGCCTGAATCAGGCACGACTGCAGGTACTTGGTGCAGGTGATGGGTGAATTTCTCTTCCTAACCAGCAGCAACACTAGCTGGTTTTACAAGAAAACAAATAACCATATTTTTACATGTGTAAATCATACCTCAAAAAATTTACACCCCTGTCAGAGAACTCATACTTGAACCTAACTCCTACACTCATGTGTAACCTCCTCAACATCCAAGGCAGGGAGGTCAGTAGAGCACAGGAACTAGGCTGTACAGGAAAGATCTTGTTTCTGGAAGAGAGGAAGTGGGTCTCTGAGAATTAGAGACAATGTGGGCTGCTGAGGGAGACAAGACTTTCAGATAAACATCCCTTCACATCACCCCCTGGTTCACAGAGCCCACAGTGCTGCTGAATCACAGGGATTTTTACAAATAATCAAATATCTTGCATATCACATATATGAAACATGATGTTCTTACTTGGTAGCCCCAAGGAGAGTATTCCTTTCTAAAACAGCACAATGTGTGTTTTCTTTGCCTGCTTACACAGTGAATGATGAGGAAATGACGAAATTCAGTATTGTGACCATTTTTTTTTCTACTTAAGAAGTGCAGGTTTCCTGGAGCATTTAAAACCAGAGGGGCCAAAGTCTGCTTAGACCTGCAAAGTCTGCAGATCCAAAGTACCTCCACTGTCCCTAGGAGTTTTGTGCAAGATCTGCCACCATGTCTCATTTTAAGGAAAGGGGGACAGCCCCTGTGAGTTATTTAATTTTCCTTTGACTTGAGGTATTGGTACAATACTCACAGCTACATCAGTGCCTCTGTGAGTGGTTCCTTGTCACTGCATCCTTTTAACATCACAGAACTGATCTTCTTTCAGTTTAATTTCTTTTTAGTATTGTTAATGACTGTTGGATGGTACCGAGGTGACTTCATTTGAGTAAAATCCCTTCCTGCCCATGTGTCCTACTAGAGTGGTCTTCTCTGCTAAGCCTTCCTGCATCTGCTGAGCTCAGTTCTGCCTCCAGGGAGCACAGGCAGAGTCCCAGCTGGTTTGGGTATCTCGACTTGGTGGCCCAGGAATCAGCAGCCCTTTACAAGTGGAGTTCAAAGCATTGCATTCTCTCAGCTGAAAGCCTTTGGGTAACAGCTCAGCAGCAGTTTGGAGAATCAGCCTCCTAAAAAACCAAGATGCTGATAAGTGATATCCTGCCTCCAGGCAGATGCTCCCAGCTCCCAGGAACTGCTGAGCTCCAAATTCAGCAAGAACCGGTGACACTGACATGACATTCAGGTGAGACAGGCCACTGTTGAGGGCATGAATTATGCCTCATAAGTGATATCTCCTCGGGAGCTGAGAGCCCTTGTCCTCGCAGGGACGTGTCCCTCAGGCCATCGCAGAGCCTGGCCTGGAGCCAGCCCTGCCAGTGCCACTCAAACCCAGAGTATCTAGTCCCTGTGCCGTGACTGCAGCTCGGAACGTGGCTCCGCCAAGCGCGGTTTCCCTCTCGGCTCCACCACGTCCCCAGGTGTCCCCGACTAGGGTTGATGGCTGGGTTGGATAAATGGCTGTGGCACAAGATGATGGACCAGTGGCATGAAAAGCTATTTCAGGAGCTGTGAAATGCTGCCTGCACAGGCAGCCTCTGAGGTGCTAATATCAAACAAGTCCAAGTGCTCTGAAGCAGTTTGTGAGTACCTTTCTCTCTGCTTATGAGTGCCCTCTTTAAATTAAGCTCAGAATGGTCAGGTCAGAAATAAAATGCAGATGAAGGGCTCCAGAAGCACTGAGAAAGGATTTCAACTCAAAAGAAATGGCTGAGCTTCCAGTCACACCAACCATCTGTCTGGTACCTGTGGCCAAAATCTACCAGAGCCCTGCCAGAAGGGATGGGGGTCTCTCACCTTGAGTCCTACCATCTTCCTCCCTTTCCCAGAAACCAAAGATGCCATTTCCAGCCCTGGATACAAACAACTGATTTAAGAAATGTTGTACATTATGCTGTAGACTGGAAAAAAGCCCACATTGTCCAGGCAAATGTTTTCCTAGATCTGATTTTCCTCCTCTGTCTACTTCCAGCAAAGAGGTGCCAGCAGTCAGAGCTTCCCTTTCCAAAGCTGGCAGTGCCAACTTCCAGCTGAGGTCAGAGTTAAGGTTTGTTCCTTTTGCAGAGGAATCTGGGCATGTGTTAGATTTCTTGGATGCTGGAAATGCAGAATTTCTTGTGGAGGCTGTTTCTCGGTGTGATTGCTTGCTATAATGTGTGGGCACAAAGGGGTGTCCAAAGCTCTCCTTAGCCAAATATTTCCCTGCATTTTAAGATTTGCATGGGTGGGTTTTGTACTTAAGCAGCCTTTAATGTATTCAAAAAAAGGTTTGGTTGGTGGCTTACATAATCGTGTTGAATCTGACCCAGACGTGTTGTCACAGCGCTGCTGTCAGAGAGAGTGAGCTGTCAGATTGAAATATTCACTTGTAATGTAGGTTATTGGGCCCCTTCTTTCCAAAATGCACCTGGCAGAAAGGCAGAAGTGGTAGGAACTGGAATTACAGAGTTCTACAGCAGGGTTAAAGCTTCTCAAGTCAGTGCCTTATAATTTTCAGGTAAACTTTGCTCTGTTTCAGCACCAGATTCCAGCTGATTGTTTTTTTCACTGTTCTTCACTGGAATCATGGTCAGAGGTTGTAACTTCACCTAGTGGTCTATAATTCTAGATGTTTACTGGAAATATGCCCAAATAGGAAGTAAAAGCATTCAAGGACTCAGGCTGTCTGTAGTCAGCCTTACAAAACAGAGCACTGCACCACCAGGCACCATCATTACAAAGTTGATCTCTAATTAAAACCTTAAATATCAGAGACCATATAAAGGACTGACCTTTTCCACTGAGAAAAGACTCATTGTTCTTTGTTGCTAAAGATACATGAGGTATCTTTGCAGCTGTAACCTTGCTCGTTCCAGGACACTTTTTAAAAAAGATTCTGCTCTAGTCATTGATAAGATGATCAAGTAGCTAAAAAAAAATGTTGTACCACATAACAGCAGTTACATACATTTGAAAACATTTTACTGTGTATTTCTTAGCTATTGAAACTTGAATTTTTATTATGTACCATCTCCTTTTTTAAATCAATTTGGTTATCAGATACCAAAATGTTAAGTTTGTCTCGGAGGGTATTATTTCTCAATCAAAGAATGTAATGACTTCCCAAGGATAAATCTTGCACTTGCCACGTGTAGTCTTTATAACATGGTGATCCTGCAATGTTGTGACTGCTCGATACAGTATATCACATAATATATCTGCTACCTGGACTCTCATTACAGAGAGAGAGACAAGTGAGATTGGAAAGTGAGAGCAGAACCCTTCAGATCAAAGTAAAAAGGAAAATAGTGAGAAGTAAAAAAAGACTGGAAAAGCCACATTATCAGGACCTTGAATTCTCTCCAGGTTCAAGTGACACAGGCAGAAAAACAGCTTAATTTCTGCCCTATCAAAAGAGTCTTTTGATCAGAGGAGAGGGAGGTTAGGGAAGGAAGTGAGTTTGTTGGGGAGACAAGGCATCTGTGGAAGATATCAATCTGAACCAAAAAAATCTGTTGGTATCCTTGGCTGGAGCGATGTCTGCAGCCTCAGCTCCCTGGGGCTCCCGACTCCTCTGGCTGCATTTGATGTGCTTTGCACTCCAAGGCAGCTCCTCTCCCTTGCAGGCGGTGTGGAGCTCTCTCCCCTCGCACACATCACAAACACTGGATGTTTGGAACAGTTTATCTGAGCCAAAATTCTTCATTTGAAGCTTCATCTGCAGGGTTAGCTCTGACAGCTCCACCAAAGGCAGAGAAAGGGTCCCGAACTTCCCACCACCAGTGTGTTGTACGGGCTCCAGGAGGTCCCTGATAGCCATCGCTTCTGGTTTGTGTTTGTACACACACAGCTGTCTGAGCTTTGTTTCTGTTTGGTACTACTTCTACTTCTGATAGATGGGGAATCTAACCCTGCCTGTAACAATGGACTTGATTGCTTAATTGAGCTTTGTGCTGGTTTTGCTCGCACGCAAGTGTGTTCACAGGAATTCAACATGTGCTCTGATATTTCCTCCTTCTGCACAGAAGGAATAAAAGAAACTTTGCCTGAGCTGTTCAACAACTTCTCTCTTTGCTGTCTTTCTCTGGTATTCCTCAGCCTTGACACTGCAGAGCTTATTTTGCTGACCCAGCTGGATACTTACATTTCCAGGATAGAGAAAGATGAGGCACCGGCTTCAGTTCAGTTCTCTTCTCTGAAGCTGCCCCAGCTCACACCACTCAGTTCATTTTTACTCAGCACCTCACTCTCTGCTTCAAGTTAATCTGGGCAGTATGTCCAATACTGGTCCTCACTTACTAACTCAGCTTCATTCTTTAAATTAAATTACTGATTATAGAACTGATTATAGATGGTTGAGGCCACTTGCATCAGATAATTGACTGGCAACTGAACAGTCTCTCCTAGGATTTGAATACCATGGACAATGGTGTGTTCTGTCATGAAAAGAAACATTTGCTAAAGCCTGATCTCAGTGCTCTTTGCATAGGCAGGACGTGGAATCGGCCATAACCCAGCACGGACCAGGTCTCCTGCCCTGGGATGGGACATGGGCAGTGGCTGAGCACAGCTGCTCTTCACTGAGGCTGGAGCAGGCTGGAGGAGCTGCCACCACTGCAGTGCTATTGACGGGCAGGGACCACTCCAGTGTGCACTCACTGTCTTCATGACATTACGAAAGAGAACCAAAAAAACCAAAGAAAGATATAGAAAGGCTGTAAATCCCCTAAACTGTGGAAGATAAATTTGTGTGAAAAGCCATGAGGAACCTGACAGGAAAGAGTTACTTTATGCCATTTAATGGCAAGGAAAAACAGCCTTAGGTTTTCTATTGTCTGCAGGTTTTTCTCTGTGAGAACAGAAGGTTGGGCACAAGGTGAACTGTCAGGAGGAAAAATCGAGGGAATCATAGAGAAGATGGGCCTTGTACATAATTGATCTGACAGAGTGCTGCCCACTCCATCATTGTGGCTGAAATATGCTTGGCCTCCTGCGCAATAATGCATGCGAGTTTAGCAGCGCAAGACTTGGTCTATTAGGGAGTTTGTTTAATCAGGAATGCTCCCATCCCTGCCAGTGCTCAGCGTCGCTTGTTAAACATGAAATCTGCTCTCTGACTGGAAGAGAAAATTCTGCTGCGGTCAACACTTTCAGCAGCAGACATAAAAGCAGAAAGTGACTTTGAGTAAAATCAGGAACTATTGGAAATAAGAGCAACACCTCTCCTGCCTTCAACAAGGCTAGCACTATGGTTTGTTCCCTGAAGAATTCCCTCACTCTTTCCCCCCATCAGATTTTTCTCTCCTGTTTTGATCCACTTAGTGGAAGGTGTTATCTTCTCATTGAATTGTGTCACAACCATCCCAGCAATTTGGAAAATCAGAAGCTCGGTGGCCCTTTATAAGCTCGGTGGCTTTCATGTGAAGGGCAAAAGATCCCTGAAGATTGGGATTTCAAACCTGGAGTGTTATTGCAGCCACTAAATATCACGGCTTTGCTACTGCAAGATAAAGAGGCAAAGCTTAAAAGATGAAGATACACCATGCTTTGTGTGAGTTCTGATAAAAGCTGGTGATGGTCTTTTGAAGACTCTGGGTGGTCCAGTCCTGCAGACTTTTTTTGGAAGCCTCTGTCCTGCCCTGCTTTGAGACTAATGTGGATGAGTGGGCAAATGTTGCAAAGTGGCAGCAGTTCTCTGGGAGTGGAGAGCTCCTGGACCCCAAGGTGCTTGGTGGGACTCAGCTCCCCACTGGCTCAGGCTGCACAGGAGATGCAGATCCTGCTGGCTGTCCTCAAAAACGCAGAGCTCGAGAGCTATGGAGGGACCACGGAAATTTCCCTACACCGTGACCTCTGTCACCTCCTGCTGAGGCCACAGAGTGAGCACTGGATGTTGTCCCTTCCAGCCCATCCTATGGTGGATAAATCAAGCCAGCAGCACAGCAATATTGCAGAAGGGTCACCACAAGCAATTTTCTAAAAACTGTGCTGACACCACCAGAAATTTTATTTAAATCCTTACTATTTCCAGATAAAAAATCCATCATCATTATGAAAATGACTTGTACCAGACCCCAGAATAATCTTTTCAGAAAGGATGGCATCTGATGTTTAAACCGATTGTGATTTATTTTACCTCATAGATATTTCCTCTGGCTAATGTAGGCAAGAGCTGAAATCACCAACTCCAAACTCAGTAATTTTGCCTAAAAACATTTGACAAAAAAGGGGTTAATGATTTCCATGCAGGGTGAAGCTATCAGGAATTAGTGCTTCGGAGTGTAGAACATTCACTTTTACAGTAGGTGGTGTTCTTGTTACACTTTCATACATGCCAGGCTAATTAACTGTCTTAAAGACCACATCATTAAATTATTTCCCCTGCTTAAAACGCTGCAATGTTTAATGTACCCCAGCAATTCAATTATGTTTAAAACAATATCCTAAGGATGAACTACCGTGGGGTGGCATTTAGAGGAAATTTCACACTTTACCTCAAAAGCAGGTAAAAAACACAAGAGCAAAAATAGAATTTGAATTCCAAAATAGCTGTTTGAGAAAAAAAGCTTTTCCACAAAAGCCTGTAAATTAAGCTAATTATTATAAAGTCAATGATTCATTTTGCCTTTACTCTCTTTTGTAAAAGTTCAAAGACTTGAAAGAGTTTTGGTTTTCCTTCAATTTTTGTTATGATATGCCTGTTCCATCTTATATTTCTATTTTTTTGTTGCTTTACCTTCTTTCCCTGATGCAGTTTCTATTATTTTAAGAAAAAAGCATGCGGCTTCATTAAGTATAACACGTTGGAAGGGGGGGTGAAGTCCTGACGGTGTATTTCAGATATTGTGCTAGGGAGGCCACACGCAGATGCCTCTGCTGCGCCCCTAATCAAACCAGCTCACGTTCATTTATGAGAAGAGAAGCGGCTGCGTTCTGGCTCTGCCACCTTCCACACCAGCATCATTTCCAGGCACCAGCGATGCATCTCAGCGTGGCAGAACGAGTGCAGGGTGGGCAGGCTCACAAAGGACACGGCGCTTCTCCCGCCCGCTTGCTGCCCCCAGGAGCGCAGGGAATGTCCAGGAGCACCCGGCTCAGCCGCAAGGGTAGGAGCGGCTTCTACATCAGAAGCTTGTGTAATTCTGGACCTGTGTCAAATCAGGGCTCAAAGGAACAAGAATAATATTTTGGAGCATACCTGAGTCTAAAACCAGCCAGACTCTCCTCTACAATCTTTGCGTAGTGTTTAAAAAATACTGATCCCTGATGTCAGGGAATCAAGGTGAAAAACATTTAAAAGCCTTGTTGGTATTTGGGTAGGAAGCTGTGTACTACAACAGGATTTTTTTTTCATAAACTAATCAAATTAGTTTTTAAAACCTTAGTAGGCACACTTCAGGTCAATATACAGATTTTGCTGTTAGAGTTGGGATAGCACCCAATTAAAATGCAAATTATCAACCCAAAAATTTGAATTGCATTAATCTTCATCTTCTGTCCCTTCAATAGCAATGCCAGTCATCTGAATAGCTTTGATACCACTCCATATGGGAGATGCCCAAACCCTACCCCATTTTCTAAAGCCTTATGCCAAACCACATGAGGGTAAGCAGGATCTTACAGACACATCTTGCTGAAGCCTAACTCAGGTAATACACCCCAAGGAGGATGTGTAGGAACCACAAGCACATAGAAGAGCCAGAACTCAGAGCTGTTGCTTGCAATGGCTGAAGCTGTAGCTGCCACTTGACCAAAACTAGCACAATGTGATAGTCTTCATTTTCAGTGAGTGAGAAAAGCTAGGTCAGGTGCCTTGCTGCAGTGTAATCAGTCATGTGACAGAAAATGCAGTCAGCACCTGGCTGTACAATTTCACTTCTCTGTGTGATGCCGTCATGTGGGGAGATGTGCCATTGTCATGTCACGGAGAGGGACCCCGCTGTGTCTTGTGGTGGACACTTCAGGTGATGCAAGGTGGAAAATCACTGTGCTCATGAAAAATGGGGTCTGTAAACAAGCTAGGGCCACCAAGCAATTTATCCTCTTCTCACACTTGATGATCTTTCCCAGTGGACTGATCCAGCCTTTAGGGATTCTGGCTGTTCCTAATCTAAAGGAAATCAAAAGGAACTTCAGTGCCTACAGGATACAATGATATTTGGATTTTAGTGTGGAAGTATCAAGTTGTTTCCATGCAACTGAGAGTATACTACTGCAGCCTAGAACCTCACCAGTGAGAAACCTTCCCAGATTTTAAAGGTCTCAAACTGGAAGGTATTTAGTGGCAAAGTCTGGGCTGATTTCTATTGTAAGCAATTCCCTCACTGTGAGGGAAGAGCATATGCACCAGCAATTTCTACCAAACAGTGCCTGCAAATCTCACAGGGTCTTGCTTATATGGCCAATATGGGCAGAGGAAGCTGCTTCTTTAGCAGCTTGGTGGTGGGTGAATGTTCTCCTTGTGCAGGTCTGTAAGGAGGTCCATGATCCAGGGGAACATTGATACCTGGAGACTGCACAAGTATTTTCATGCACCTCCCCAGACTTCCAGAGCAGCTGAGAGAGAAGGAGCCCTGCTGTCACTCCTTCTTCATGCAGTGAACCCAGGCAAGGAAATGGCCTGTCAGAAAACCAGGCATTTCTTTTTTAAACCAGGTCAGTTTACACTGAGATCAGTTTTCTGATCTCTCGCTGCATGGTCGGAGAAACACCTGTGCTGACACAGGGGGAGGGAGCACAAACAACCATCTGGAGAGCACGGGGGGACAGGAAACCCATTTTGGTTGCAGAACAGGCTTCTGCCAGCTTAACTAGGCATGGAGTGGTGGCGTTAATCAAGACCTTGAAACAAGCCTCAAGGCAAACATAGCATGGCATCTGAGGGATTAACCATGGGAGGAAATACATTATTGACCATATGATGACCCAGAAGTCCTTAAAACATGTACATCTACACTGAGATACCTCAATGCTGGGCTAAGGTTGCCATCAATTTTATTGGGAGTTGCTCAGGAAATTCTGACTATGTTAAGGTTAGAAATAAGTAGGTCTTTGATGTGTTAATTCACAGTAATGAAGTTAGTATAGAAATATACATTTGGAACATTAATAGGTACCTGTGTTGTTTCTAAAATGTGGAGTGTAAGCCCTTTATATCTTGCTCAAACCTGTGCAAAAGGTTTGGGGTTAGGTCCTTGCCCTGGTGAATTCTGCAGAAAAGTGCAGACATTGAAACCATCCTGACTCTATTTAAAGTCCAGGCACATCCATGCTATATATTGTGTTGCCTAGTTTTGCATTTGTTTCCTCCTTTTGAATTATTCTTCCCAATTTTAAATTTGCTTTAATGCATTTATTTTCCATATATGTCTCTATGATTTATTTCTCATTTTATTCCAGTTTTAATGCCATCATATACTTAGACAAATCTTTTTTTTTAACCTTCAGTTTGTGCATCTGTTTTACAAATAAATTGCAAATGTCAAGATCATTTCCTTTCCCAAGCATTTCCTAAACCCTAACCAGCTCAACAAGTTGCATGTAACATAAAACATACAGCAGGAACTTAACACACAGGAATGCATATAATAATCTCTTTTTCTTCCTAATGTAGTTATGCTTACTTAAGGCATTGATTTCCTTGAAGCAGTCAATAAAATACTTCAGGTAGTAAAATATACCCTGACAGTAATATTTTCCATTCAGTACTTCTCCCTTTCCTTGCTGAAGACTCCAGTGATTATGAAGATCATAACTGTTATATATGTTTTAATGGTATCTCAGGATCTCTGCTAGACTCTGGTCTACTCTTGACCCAGGCATTATAAAGTTGGGCTATCCAGAATGTGGATATTACTCAGAATTACTCAAACACTCACTTTCTTAGGAAAGAATTTGTCACACTGATTTCAAGTCCTTTTTTTGTAACTTAGCTGAACATACAAAATGAGATTTTAGAGCTTTGGGAACCACTCTCTTAAAAAGGCTGATAGAAAATACCTTTAAGTAAAAGCAAAACCCACTGAATTCTGAAAAGTAATTTCTCCAGAAAGAAATTCCAGTCTGGATGGTAAGGCTGGTGTGGTACATTAGGCTCAGCCTGTCCCTGGATATCCATCTGCAATTAGAGGACCTCAGAACAGCAACATTTCTGAGAAAAGATGAATCCTGTGACTATCAAACAAAACCATAATTCACCCAACTCAATGACTTCTGGCTTTTGCCTCTGTTCTTGTCCCCTTGTACTTTGCCCACCAGGCTCTGGGAAATGTTGGTCTGAGCTAAACTGATCCATAGAGGGCAAGGGGAAATTGTCCCTCGATTCATGCAGGTGTCACCCCTGAATGCCTTTTTCTCTGGGCCAGCATCACCCCTGGGAGCCAAGGGCATGGCACCCCACAGGCCAAAAGCTGTGCTAGGAAAGCCTGGTGTGACTAAGATCAGCCATACTTAATTTGAGTTGTACATTTAAAGTTGCTGCAAATACCCTGGACTGTTTAGTGCAGAAAATAGGTTTGCTGGGATTAGAAAAGGGCAGTAAATCAAGCATATACAGTGCTTGCTCCTACTAAACAAGCATCTGAGTTTCATGTCTGACTTGAACCTATACCAGAAGGTTACAATAGTTTTGCAACACTCATTTTATTTTAGATGCATATGAGGGAGATTTAAGGAGGTGCTGAACACCCCCATTCCTAATTTGCAGTTATAATTATTTTGCAAGAAACATAGTTCTGCAAAGAAGTCTGTGAGTGACAGAGCTAGAGACTGGAATTTTTCTTCTCTAAAGGCACTAAAGGTGTGGGAAGGGACAGAGCAGGGATCCCACTCTGACCTCATCAATCACCTTCACCTCATACCACAGGCCAGAAAGGTGCCTGTGCTGCAAGGGGCTCCTCTGTAGGAGCCATGGAATTTTCAGCTTCTCCTCTGTCACTTCCACATAGGACCAGAATTACAGCTTTGAAAATAGCAGAGGCAGGAAGAGCTCTTTAGAGCTCTAAGTTACCTCTTGCTTTTCTCCAAACCACTATCAGATGGGAAAAGTACATCCCCAATAACCAGCAGCAACTGTCCTCTGGAATCAGCAAGGTAAAAGGCCACATGTCCCAGCCAAAGCGCACTGGCTTTTGTGACAAGTTTCCAACAGCAGATATTCAAAGCTAAATTCAAATTAGGAACATTCAGTGCTCTGAGGGTTAAATCAAATTTTACAAATTGGCAAATTCATATACGAAGCAAATAACATACTTGATCAGAAAGATAGTTCTGAAATTTTATTTTCTGCCTCCTCTGTTTCTGTGACCTCCCGGTTCCTTGCCATGTGCTGCCACTTCTTTCCCAAAGGGAAGATGATAGGCTCAGTCTATCACGGAGCAGGAAGGATTTTCTTTGCTCTCCAAGTGATGCCTGCTGGGTCACTGCGCCCTGTGAGTTACACAGCCCTGTCACTTAGTGAGCTCAGCAAACCCATGTTTTCCTAATGGCCCTGTCTCAGCCAATTCATACGGCATCATCCAGAGGGTTTGGCAGCCATTTGTCACTGCCTCCATGAGAGAATGGAATGGAGACAATTCCTACTGGGGATCTGAGTCCAATTTGCCACTGTGCTGCTCCCGTTTTAAACAAGTGTCTCTCTAGTGCCTTCTCAGGAAGAAGATTCTTCTTCAGAGGGTTAAAATATCTCAATACCCTTATGTTAGTGAAGAATTGACAGCCCTGCTGTATATTAAAGTATTTTCTATTGCAAGGACCAGACACAGGTGCTGTATAGATGAGGCAGTGCATGAGAAAAGCCCTTGTGGTGCAGGATGGCTGGGCGGTCTGGCAGCCAGGCAGGAGCACAGTGGGGAGAGACCAGCCTGCTCTGTGCACCTCATTAAACAGAACATGGACAGCAAATACACTCGTCATTGTAACGAATAAAATAAGTAGTACCCATACACATCTTCTGCTCCAAAACCTCAGGTAGCAGAATTTCCAGTTTTGTTTCAAACTACAACTATTGCAAAAACCAAAATACTGTATGCTAAATTAACCTAACAATTCAACTCATAACCTGTTCATTTGTCACTGGGTGTCCTGAGCTTATCCCAGAGAGCCAGGGCACTGCTTGAAAATATTTAGGACAGAAATTCCTCCTGCCTCTTATACCCTTTGCTACTCCTTTGCGGGCCCATTTAATGCACTGTGTCACAGAAACGTGACGCTGTGCTTTAGCAGTGCCAGCAGATTGCGTTACCCTGCCTGACTGTACCCAAGTCACACATTTCTCTCTGCCTGCAGTCCCAGAGGTCACAGCTAAGGTCAGCAGAGAACAAAAACGATGCTTTGTGATCCA
Source organism: Motacilla alba alba (assembly GCF_015832195.1). Lineage (NCBI taxonomy): Eukaryota > Metazoa > Chordata > Aves > Passeriformes > Motacillidae > Motacilla > Motacilla alba. Next base: position 2,897,011 of record NC_052023.1, on the reverse strand, counting down.
GAATTCAGACAGTTACCAACTCATAAATCTTGGTCAGACTGTAACAACAAAGCATGGGACAGTACAGTCCTCACACACACAGAGATGTCTTCAGGAAAAAAAGGCAGAACTATGCAACAGACAAAAATGACTGAATTTAGCATGTGGCAAAGCAGACATGCCTTCTTCAGCTATTTTTATTTTTCTATTTTCCTCTCCTCTTTTTTCCACATTTCTAGGTGGGAATAGAAGGCCGTGTCACCACTTCAAAGTATTTATAGCAGTTAGCTAAGGAGTAATGATCATAAGCAGAATCACTTAAAGAACAACATTGAAATGTTTTTCATACTGAAAATAAATGACTCACTCCTTTGTATTTGGCAGCTTGAAATGGGACCTCTTTCCTTAATGACATTCCTCCTTTGCAGTGTGCTTATAGTCACTCGCTGTTGTTCACTTGTTTGTAGTACCAGTAATCCTTGGCACTTACAGTCCATACTGTACTTATAATTCAAAGATTTTATGAACGCTAATTAATTAAACTGAACAGAATCCTTAGGAAGGTAATGCTTATATCAGTTTTCAGATCAGAAAAGTGAGAGGGATTAAGTTTCCTACAAAAAACCCAAACAGACAAAACAAACCTGGTGCAAGTCACAGGTGAATTCCAGAATTCCGAGGGGTTTTGCTCCTTCTCCCACCACCAGGAGTGAAGGCAGCACAGCATGTGCCATGCAAGATTTCTACCACTTGAGACCAAGACAGTTAAAAAAGAATTGTTGGGAATTTTGATCCTGGTTTGGTTTTGCACCCTTTTCACAGAACAGGAGGTAAGAAAGCTTTGGGGCCACCTAATTAGCAGCCTTCCAGTGCCTGAAGGGAACCTACAGGAAAGATTGAAAGACACAAGGGCCTGGAGTGACAGTGCAAGAGGGAATGGCTTCATACTGACAGAGAGTAGGATTAGATGGGGCATTGGAAAGGAATTCTTCCCTGGGAGGGTGGGGGGGCCCCAGCACAGGTTGTCCAGAGAAGCTGTTTCCATTCAGTACTTCTCCCTTTCTTCCCTGGAAGTGTCCAAGGCCAGGCTGGAAGGAGCTTGAAGCAACCTGCTGTAGTAGAAGTGCAGGGGGTTGGAACTAGATAATATTTGAGGTCTGTTCCAACCCAAACCATTCTGAGATTCTAGGAACTAATCTGACTCCAGGTCCTTGTCTGCTTCTTCAGTTCATGTGAGTGTGACATTTAAGCATTTCAGGTTGTTGCTGCTCTGAAGGACAATCCTTCCCCATCTGCAACATCTGGTTCCATGAATGCTTCCCTCAAGCTCTCACCCAAACAGATACTGCAGCCACTGGAAACACCCTGGCTTTGCCTGCATTCATACAACTTCCTTGCTGGGCAATTTGATTTCTTATTCTCCTCTGATGAGTCCTTTTTGTTGATGAAATCTATTAGCAAGTTATGGACAGTACTTAATCAACCCCACTGCACTGGAAAAGTCCCTGGGAAATCTCCTGTTCAACTTGCCAAGTAGCTTCTGCCTCTGAGAGAGTTTTCTCTCACCTCCTTTTGCAAAGAGCCCTTCACACTTGTTCTGACAGAGACGTACCACTTTGGGGTAATTCATTCAACAACAGTCAGATCTTTCCAACTGCTTTACAGCGTGTCCTCTCTGAGCATTCTTTCAGTAATCCCTATACCAAAGCTGAACCAAATGTGTGTTTATGTAAAACAGCCCATGCTATATGCAGCCTGTGCTTTTTGCATGACCTTTAGTGTAAAATGCAATATGTCTGGTCTCAGTTATGTTATTCTGTCAACATGTTCCAGTTTGGGCTAAGCTGGAAGCAGCACTCTGTACATCTGGCTCAGGAAGAGAGGACATCTGTGCAACTAGTCTAATAAACCAGAGCAATTCAATGAAATATTGTTCTAGTGTTAGGGAATGAAAAGAATTTTGCATTGCAAAACACAACAAATGCTGACTTCTACCAATAAGAGTGATGTCCACAAATCTGGGAGATAAATCAGTATGAGAGAAAGGCAAAAAAAATCTAAATGAGGCTCTTATTTCAAGTGTAAACATCTTCCAAACATAAATTGTCTCATTTGATTTAAAGTGATTTAGTTCACATGGAGTTAGGTAATGTCCTCCTTTTAAAATACAACTTTGGAAATTTATGGATGAAAAGTGCTAATTTTGTATTTTTAAATACATTTGATAATTTCACTGTGTGACTCCTTTAAGGACATTATGCTGTCTGTAGATCCTCCCCTCTCTTACCATGGATTTTGTGAAGAACACAATTGCTAATGCAGTCTAAATTAGACAAAGGCATTTTGTGAGGTCAGAATACCGTTGCTTGGAGGTTCCTATTTTATTTTCTTTGGCCATTTTGAAGAGGAACACACCTTATACTTACTCTAATAACTGCATGTAACTCTGAAGTTATTCATTCTGCAATTGTATTTAGCTGCCTGAAAGTCTGTATGAGCCATATTTATCCTTCTTTTCCCAGTCTCCCAAATAGTGAAACAGTCCAAAGTGAAGTAAGGTCTTGCCATTCTTTTTAAAATAACTCCACTTGTAAAAGCTACTGAGGGTCACTGACAACAGAGAAAAATCCCATTTTTCTCTAACATACTGAATTTTATACTTTGCCTCACTTAGGATGGAAAGAGCACAGTTCTGTCAGATTTCTCATGCTGTACTTCACATTCATTGCCACTTCATGTAGCTATTGATCTTTCTCTAAGAGTTTCTCTACAAATCTCACTAGCCATTCTGCCCATGCATATTTCTTGTTGTCCCCCTATCCCAAAAGGATAATACTGCTCCTTTAGTTCAGAATTTGATCCAAGAGCCCATCAGGCTGATTTCCAGCTCTCTTGCAGTTTGCTGTCGGTAAACTTTCCTGCTCTAAAGCAATCCATCCCCATAAAAGCCCGCATGGAACTGAATTCATCCTGTTCATCACCTTTGTAAAACTTCCATCTGTCCAATTCCCATTGATAACCTTTTTCCAAGGTGGGTGAAGAAGCAAGCCCAGTTTGATGAGAATGATCTCCAGAGAGCAGGGGTTACATCTCCATTTATTAAACAGCCTCTGCAGTGGCTGTGTGCAGTGTACACTAGATAGACAGCGTCTCTGGAGAATGCAAGAAAACCCAGCAGTCAGTGCAAGAAAACTGCAAACCCAGTAATATTTGCAAAATCTCTTTCCTTAAAAGAGACTAAAAGACTCTTAAAAGTTTCCTCCAGGCAATTTGATTCTGGTCCAAGGGCTTTGAGGAAAACAAACCCATCCATATATCTTGATGCATTCTTCACTGTCCCAGGATGTGCTCCTGACCCAAGGAACTGCATCAGTCATGGACAAGGCAACATCAGCTCTGGATCCCTGACAACATGTGTTATGTTTGCCTACAGGAATTTAGGAAGGCAGGAGGTGGTAGTATTATATCTGACAGCCATGGTGTATAACTGATGAAAGTATTCATGTAGCAGCAATAATGGTCCAGGAGACCCAGCCCTTGATGAAGAATCAAGCTCTTCTCGGAGCCCATCCACATTCCAGAAACTGCATCCAGAGAAATCCTTTTGTCTTTCTGTACATCCTTTTCCCAAAACGTGCTTTGTTCTAAATTGCTGGGAAGATAGGACCTTGTGCATGTTTCCTAAGGCACATCTGTGCAGGACTAATGGCCTGGATTCTGGGAACCAAGTGGTGTCATTACAGTGGATCCCAGAAGTCTCGTAAAGAGACTCATAACTTGTCTTTTTTCTTAAAAAGAGGGGAAGAAAAGACTTTTCAGCTGTAGGAGTACAAAAAAGTATCCAACTGAAAAAAAATGTAGGCAATTTTTCTAACTAAAAGAAGTGAGTGTAAGTTTGTGTTTTTATTAATAACTTCCAGATGAATCTCTGCACTTTAAAATTTCATTTCAGAGTGAATTATATTGGCTGCCATGGAAGTCCTCAGAAAAATTCTAATGGAAGTAAAGACTAGGCCAAACTCCCAGTAATTTTCCTAAATTCCAGGGAAATGTATATCTGAGCATGCACTTCTCACTCCAGAAACATTTCCCCTCCTGGCTCCAGAGAGCATCCAGAGCTCAAACATATTTGAACTTTAGCAGCATTTAAAGGCAAAATGCTGCTTTGTTTCTAGTAATACACATTTCTGTGCATTTCAAAAGCCACCAGAAAGCTTCAGCTCTTGTCAAATACATCATTCCAAATGACTTACCTTGAATGGGTCTGAATGGCCTGAACAGAGGTCAGGAAACATGGAATGGATATGGTATGGAAATGAAGGTGAGGAGCTCTGTGATGGTGAGAGAGTCAAGAAATGACACAGTAACACAGTGTGAAGTGGTGGTGTGCTTGAACTGTAAGGACTGCAGAAATACACAATTAAACTTAGGCCTGCTTAAAATCCTGAATACCCACATAACCTCTAACCCTGTTACTATTCAAGTTAATAAAACAATACAGGAGCAAAGAGGTCCACAGATTTTTCAGGATGTTTGCAGTATGTCCCCCTGCAGCACTGAGCCTCAGAAGCCTTCTTACCACCTCGGATTTCCCCTGATAAAATCTTTCACTTCCTTAAAATTGCTGAAAACAATCGCGCTTTAGCATCATCTACTGGGAGAGATGGGCAACTGACTGGGAGGCTCCAGCAGCGCACAGACGCTCCCAACCACATCCCCGCCTGCTCCCGGGCAGTGCTCAAGCCACACTCCAGCAACACAGGGAAAACTGGATATTTTTCTCTTCTGAAGCTGCATTTTAAGGAGCAGAGCAAATGTTTTGGTGCTGATATAACAGAGACCAGAATCATTACCTGGGTGCTGCTTTCTGCCAGGCCTTTTGAGTCACGCAGCACGAGGAGTAAGAAGCCAGGAGGAAGGGAGCAGCTGATCTCACAGACCAGTTGGTGCTACGAATTTTGTCGCCGCAGTCGGAGGTTGGTGGTGGCGATGCTCAGCGCAGCGGGGCCCGGGGGCTGTGCTGTCTGCACTGCACCACGTGCAAGACAATCTGAAATTCATGACCAGCCTGCACTTTTTACCAGCAGCACCAGCCACCCAAAGACCTCAAAGTGCTGGGGACAGTAATCCTGCCTGGCAGGTAGAAGCTGTCCCTGTGCTGAAAACAGGGAAGTGGAGACAGAGTTTTAAAAGCAAGAATCCCAGCAGCGTTTAGATGTTTAAATGATTGACAGCAAGCTGGATGAATCACTTGAAACTGACACGATGTCATACCTAAACACCCTGAAAAATCCCACCTAAGGTTCCTTTTCCAAGATTCACAGGCTCAGGGTGTGAGAGGGGCAGCATCCAGATCCTAGGAGTTGTGATCTTTGTAATTACTGGTCTGTGCTTTAACCTTGTTTGTAGATCTCTGTTAAGGTCTTGCATCAAATGTGCATTCCATGTACAAAGGCAGCATGTCTCATCTGGGCATGAAGGGTGGATTCACCTCCATTGCCTTTTACTGCCTAACATCTAGATGTCAACCCTGAAATAGGTGTTCAGCTGCTTTGGCAGTCAAGGAAGAGAGGGGCACTTCCAGAGAGGAGTCCACCTTTCCCATCAGAGGATTGCTTCCTTGGGGTACAACGCAAACACCTGGCAATCACCTCACCCTCTTCAATTCAAGATATCAGTTTGGAACAGGTGCTTTTAATCTCAATTATTATTTTAGACACCTACATTTTGGCTGTGGACACCTATTAGTGTTTGTCACACCGAGTTGCACCATCTCTGATGGCTCAGTCTGGGCATCTTCCTGCACCAGTAGCAGAGCCTGGACTTGGCTCTACTGCAGGCCTGGAGCTCCAAGGATTACAAACCAGGCAGCCAGCTACCAAATCACCCCCACAGATAGTTACACCATTGCAATTGATGCTATTCAGAAGAGCACAGTAACAGCTATAGTAATATTCCATGTTTATTTAAAAAAAAAAATTACACATGTTTTGGAATTCAGTGGAGTGACCTTTTGACCAAAGATTGCATACATTAACTCATCAGATACCTGTAATCAAGGCCAGAGGGTTTAGGTGTGGGGTTTAAAAGCTCCTGCAGATGCTAAAATACATGGGTTGATTTTTCAGGTTCCTTACAACTCACATTATTCTTTTTAGCATTTCTAATTAAGATACCTTAAAACATCTTATTTGCTGTTCCAGCATAGCTCATATTCACCTGTCCTTTAGAACTCTGCACATCTTCTCCAGCAGCTTTGGAGGCCAAGTAGCAAAATTCTCATAAAAGATTTAATGAAGTTTCAAAAAGTTGACTAAAAATAAATGCTGAATATTTGAGAATATACAACTCATGTATTTCAGAAAATCTCTAAAATCAGCTGCAGTGACTGCATATTTGATATACATCTCACTTTAGAGACAGAAGAGTCTTCTGTTTCTCTCAGCTACAGAGTTCCCTCAAACTGTGTTACTAACATTGTGCAAAAATACTGCAGCTGTAAAACTGAGTCTGGACTTTCATTACTAACACTCCCAGCCTACAGCTGCCTTCAGGAAACAGATTGATTACTTATCACACCTGGAAACACCAGGCCTTGAGAAATAAAGAAGTCACCAGACAGTTGGCTGAGATCAGCCATCCATTTGCTTTCTCGAGGCACAGGGAAAGGCTCTTTGCCCAGCTTCACATTTTGGCAGGAGCAGAGAGAGTCCTCTGTCCAACCAGCCCTGCCATGACAGGGTGGCTGTGTGTGGAGGTTGACTGCTCTGAGGGCAGGCAGGGCAGGCCCCGTCTCTCTTCCTGCATAACACTCAGATTCCTCTCTCAAGATTCTTCAGATTTTTTGAGAAAAATGTAAAGAATACTGCCCAGCTGTGCACTGGCTCGCATTGAAAGACTCAGGCAGCATTTTGCAGCTGTCAGTGGCTGGTATGAGATGTGGTGGTGGGACTGACACCTCACAAAACCCCACCACAGCTCTCCAAGAGACCCCGAAGTGAAGAGGCACTGGGACTGACCCATCCTGCTCCACACAGAGAGCACCTCTACAGACCGTAGGGATGGAATGATTTCAAAGTCTGACTCTGCTATCTGTATGATTACTAATAGGATTATTTTTTAAGAAACATGAGAGCTCTCACTGGATGTCCTTCATTAGTTGGTGGGTACATTACCTGTCCCTTTGCCAAAGGAACTCCAGCACACCCCACAGGTCAGAAACACTAAGGAGACACAAAATGCATTCCGATTGCCCATTTATTACCTCAAATAGGCAAGTATAATTTAGCACAGAATGTGAGAATGGCAGTGAACAGTTCACCCCACTTGCTGTCTCCACTCTCTGACAGTACATGGAAAGGGGGGGGGTTGCCTCAGGAGAAGAGGAAATAAGGAATAGACCAAATCATGCAAATCTAGAAACTCACCATTAACAAATACTGTTACTCTGTACTGTTACTCTGTACTGTTACTCTGTACTCAAGTACGATACTCTGTTCATCTCTGCTCTGCATTGACCTGCCTCTGAGGGGTGGTTGTGAGGGCAAGGGTGGTCTGCTCTGCTCCTGTTGTTGGATGGCAGCAAAACCTTCCCAGCAATGAGCTGCTACCTGGATTCCGTTAAAGGCCTCAGTTGGATGTTGGTTAGATCTGGTATTTAAGCACCTCAGCCAGTCTTATCCCTTGAACGCCTGAAATCCTGTGCAAGGTTTATCTTCGCACTTCCCCAGCAGTTTCCAGAGTCTACTTGACAATTCTGGGGCAGCCAAAAGCCAACACTGAGGAAAAAAATAACCAAGGAACCAAGCCTGATTACATGAGCAGACACTTGAACGACTTGTTTTTGTCTTGTGGGGGTTTTTTACAGAACTAACTTTAACACTGTGTAAAAGTTTTTCCATCTGTAGAAAAGCCTCTTCTTGCAAAGCTCTGTAGAGATCTCTATTCTTAGTTCTGTTATGTCAATATGTAATTAATTTGCCTAATTCTGCTGTACCGTTCTGGAATACTTGGAGATTGAAGTGTAGACTTTTTGTGACTTGGTTAAAGAGAAAAACAAGATAAAAATAATGGAGTGTTGGATGCAAATTTATTCCCCAAGTTACTAACACATTAGATTTCATGTGCACTACTGAAGATATATCCATCTGAGTACAAAGATGCCAAAACACGGCTTACTGAGGCAGCTAAAAAAAGAAAGGGTGACACGGCCAATGACAATTTAAATAGTTCTGACAACGATGTGCGACCTGATTTGTTGCTTCCTGAACAGGATGGTAATTTTTGCTGTGTGCGTTGGCAGGGTTCATATGGGTTTATTTACTTGCCATCCCATGTTTAGATGTTGCTACTACGAAGGGGCCAAACTGTGCTCCCCAGGCATAAAGCCTCTCCCTCAGCACATAGGAGCTGCAGTGCTCATTGGGAGATCCCAGTGTGCTGCTCTCCATGTGCCAGCTCCCCAAAACCCTGGCCAGATTCTGCTGGAGTCAACAGAGACACTCCCATGGACTTGGAGCTGGATGAGGTCACTGGCTGCCATGGGAGAGGAACACGGCCAGGTCCACTGGCTCAGACATGCAGCAACTTCAGCCTGTGAGGTAGATGGAAATAGCAGGCTACAGCTTCCTAACAAACATTCAGAACTAACCAATGGTTATGGGATACCGTGTCCATGCAGGGATTAGGCTGGACTACAGGTTAAGAGTTCTTAGCTGTGGGTTCCAAAGGGCTTTGGCTTCTTTCCCAGCACTGAGGAACCACAAATTCTCATCTTACAGCTCAGCTCCTGCTCAGCAGTGAACCCCATCTTCTGAGGTTCTTCTCAGAGCTCTTCAAAGCTCAATCCATAAAAGACACAATGGGGTTTTATTCTGTTGTGAAAAGAAGTCGATTTGGTCATGACCAGCGAGGTCTTCAAAAGAAGTGCCCCTCCAGGTTTTGCTTCCATCCTAGTTGCCATGTGCTGCTGGGACTCACTTGAAGTGCTCTTGATGCTTATGGTTCCATAAGTGAGCTGGCCAAGAGATTAACCAGTATTTTTAAGCCTTTCAGCTGTCTCCCCATCATTATTTCACACTGGTCTTTAGGAAAAAGGAGTGGCAGCACTTCACCTGGGGCATCTGCCCCTGCAACTCCTATCTGGAGGAACCAAATTCCTCTCCCCCAGCCACCATGAGGGAGAATCTTCTCTTTCAGCCTCTCCCACCAGCCTGTGCTACCACGGTGAAAAGGTTACTGGTTTTATCCTTTCTATGAGAGGCTGGGCAGAGGGCACCTCTTCCCCTCCAACCCTGCAAATAACATCTGTACCTGAAACAGTGGTGAGCTTAATCAACAGACCTGTTTTACTGAACTTTCTGTGAAACACTGCATGCTTTTACAAAGCAGGTTTTGTGCTTAGTGTCTGCACTGAGTGCTGAGGATGGCAGGTGCTGCCCCATGCCTTGGCACCAGGCCTGAGCCTCAGGTTTAGGTGTCCTCCAAGGTTACTCAGTCACAGGAAACTCTCCCCTGCCTAAGCTGGAAATTGTGTGGACTTTGTTTGCCAGTAGTAAAACAAATGTATATGGAGGTCAGCCCTGGATTCAGGAGTTTGGTCACATTTCCAAAAACAAACCTAACTGAAGTTGCTGATTCATCTGTAGCCAGTCCTGGAAAGAGCTCTCAGAAGGGTGCCCACTTTCTGTCACTCCAGCCTGAGGGAGAGGCCAGACCCCTCTACCAGCTTCAGGAGCCCACACTTTATTATCAAAATTTTATTCTGCACAACTATGTTCTAGTTATACTACTTTATATATATTATATCTGTATTAGTTATAACTATATTTTTAGTGGGTAAACCAATAACGCTCCTCTACAAAACCAATTGAAAGAGTACAGCAGCTTCAGCAGCTATAATCTACTTTGTGCCTGTAGAGAACTAGGGAAATGTACATGGGTATATACACATATAAAACTTTCTCAAACATTCATGAGATTTCATGGAAAGCCTTTGAAAGAGGCAGGGTTAATTTCATTTAATGGCCATACACACAAACAGCATTTCAGAAGATGCCAGTATTCCTGCTACCTTGATCTGCATCTCATTTATCCAAAAACCTCTGCAGCATTGTTATTATGTATGTTATACATAAAAGCAATTGAACCAAAGTGGATTAAATTACATAAGTACCCGACTCAAAAGGTCTGTAGCGCAGTTAAGCTTCAGAAAGAACTGAGACACATTTCTCCCCATATACTTTAAAAGTTTGTCCCTCTTAACCACAAGAAGCTCTGGAGATGTGGAAAGTATTTTAAGAGAAGCTTTTATATTTATTCCTGATTTAGACTTGATGAAGTACTCTTAAAGAACAGGTCTTATGTCTTGTCATTACTATTTTTGTTGTATCTACAGCGTGACAAGAAAATATTTGCCCAAACTACCAAAAGAGGAAAAACCTCTTGAGAGAGCCTGTTCTTGCAAGATTTTCCATCCCAATATTTACAAGCCCAGGAGGTCCAGATAAGCTTTGGATATGCATCAAAGCTCCTGGATGGTTATTCAAAACAAGCACAAGCCCTGAACCTTTTGAAATTTGTCCATCACTAACCAATTCCTCTCCTTTCCACCAAGAATCAGAGTCTCCCTCTTCAGGAAGTTCCTATGCTCAGTGACTCCTGATTGTCCACAGAGGGATACATAGGATTTCACTAATGTCAATACCAGGCTTCTGAAAGAAGTCACACTGCTATTATTTTCCAGCATTTAAGCAAATCTTTCTTATTTAGAATGTGAAAAAACCTGAGCTTATACTTCCAAGCATTACCTTGACTAAGCATCTGCAGCTCTTACCAATAATGAGTTGAGAGTCTGTCGGTTCAGGGGTTCAGTGAGGCACAGACTTGGACTCTCCCCACTGGGACCAAGGCTGGAGTTCATCCATCCTGCACTCTGGAGTGAAATACGGGCAGCAGATTCTACTCAGTCCCCAGTGAACAGTAGCTCACACAATAAAACTATCATACCTAATTCAGCTTTTGAGGGAAAGGCCTGGCCTGCAGGCTGATTTATGGGCTAACCCAGCAGAAGATACTCCCTATAGGTCAGGTGTGATGAGGTCATTGACAGGGCAATAGCAACAAAGTTTTTGACTGTAAATTCCCTTTATTTCAAAAGCTCTAACAGACAACTATAAACAATTTGGATAAGGTTCCTCCATAACTCAAGGAAAATATTCTTGCTTTATGTACTTCAAAAAGTATTGCTATGTTGCCATTATCTTTTCTTTCCTTTTCCTTATGTATAAAGTAAGGCTACCAGGATAAATTTATTCTCCACATTGACAGAACTATCTTCTAAGTACTTTCAAGTTCATTTACAAAATTCAGTGGAGATTGCTTCAATTAGGGTCATCTGGTCATGTATCCTTGATCCTTTGATCACCAAAGCAGAAATACCGTGTTAGTAATCTCTGGGCTACCATTTGGGTTAATGAATCGGCTTGACTTTAATTCTAGCCCAGATGTAATCTTTTATAGCTTAATGATTTGTTCCAACATGAACTCCAATTGAATGTAAACAGTTTCTTTATTTAGAGAGAAAATTCTTTTTTATAACTTGTTTCTCTTCCTAATTAATTCTAGAGCAATTAAATCAAACCTTGATCTGTGGCAATCAAGATTAAATCATAGTATAGGTTAGGCTGTTAATATCGTCTTTGAGTTCATTATTATCAAGGCTAACAGTAATCAGCAAAGTAGGGAGAAACTGATGTAGCGAAGACTGCAGATCTGAGGACTTGTTCTTATTTTTAATAGCTGGTCTGATTTAATATATGATAATACTTGCACTTATTTGTAACTGTTTTCCAAGGAGCTCAACATACTCTCCCAAAGTTAATTTATTCTCACAACACTGATGTGCGGGAGGTAAACATTATCTCCCAGGGACACTGAAAAGTTTTGAGGCATGGAAGAGTTGTGGGCTGTTTGCAAAGTCACAGATTGGGGCCCAGATCTTAATGCCATTAACAAACCATTAGCTGGGGACCTTTGCCGTAAACTCTGGTTATGATAAGAGAGGAACAGCACCTCATCCATAAGCACTCACCGAGCATCCTGCTTAAGACGGATTTGTTGGCCACTGCATCCTGGCAGTCCTTGGAGTCAAAAGCTGCCAGTGCTGTGGGCTGGCTGCCTCCACAGACCTCCTTCCATCACACCTCTTCAAGAGGACTTGCCATGGAGCTCGGCCCTGCAGTTGCCAAGGGGAATTTGTGTTCCCAGAGGTAAAAAAATTCATTTGTAAGTTAACTGATGGATTTGACAGACATTGCAGTTCTGAGCTTTGTTTAAAAAGTGTGGCCTGTCCACATTACCACAAACCTTCACTTTGAACCAAGCCTAAATTTAAAGGATAGTGAAAGGGACACTTTGCAGCCCTGATTGTCCTCAAATCAAGGCACTGATGTCTGAGAGGAGCCCCAGCTGAACCCGTTCTCTGCCTGGATCTCTGTCCATAATTATATTATCCCATGCTGTGGCAGATTAATCCTGACTGTGCAGGAAACTCCTGCCTGTTTGGGTCATCCCTGCGAGGTACAGCAATTGTATGGAGAGGACCGAATCACCCCGGTTCAACTCCAAACAAGGGAAACACAAGAAAGCATCACAATGTTGTTTGTACTCCAGTTCTACATTAGCTTCAAAAAAACTACGGCAGTGCCATTTTCAATTCAGTGTTATGCTGGAAAGGTTGCAAATTAATTAGAATTATGCCTTCTTTGTGCCAAGTGATAATTTACTGCAATTAATTATCAAAAGATCTACTGCTGTCAATTACGGTACTTGCTCTTTGGGGGGGAGAAGCTATTTACGTATAGCTAAATTCTGTAACAAAGTTCCATTTTACTTTTATTGTTTTCAATTAAACTATCATCATTTGCCTTCCCTCTGCCAAATACAATAAAGACTCGTTAAGAACTAATCATGCTACTGTGACCTTTTTTTTAATCCAAACATTAGCTAGACCTGCACTGAGTCAACACTCCTATTGTTACACCTGCAAATTGTACGTAGAGAGGAGCATACTTCAGAATTAATGAGCACAGCTGTGGTCTCTCTTACATTCAACACTTGTAAAATAGACCTCTTTAAAGTGCCATTATCACAATATTGATAGAGTTATTTATAGTACTGCAAACGTTCCCAGTCATAACAGAGTCCTTGTTATCCCCCACAGCAGTTCATGTTGTTGCCATCTCCTGGACTCATTCCACAGTTTGTGATAAGGCACCACGTGGACAATCCTTTACGAACAAACTATAAAAGACATTAGGAAAACTTCTACACAGGCAAGTTTTAAAGCTGGGAACAGGTCAAGCTGTCAAGACCCAGCCTGCACAAGACTTGTCATGTTCTTGTGCTGTGCAGTTTCCTGTAATTTCTGGGTGGGATGTGAAATGAAATTACAGGAAGCACAAGCTGCAAAGGATCTGGATGGCATTGTCCAAATGAGAGCTGCTTTTTGCAGTTAGTAAGACTGTTTTACCATAATTCAGTGAAACAGATGTAAGTTCAAACTCTTGGTGTCAGTCGCTGAAAACAAATACCACAGGTGCCAACTTTGGTTGCTAAGGGAATACAAGCTCCTTGGGCTTCCCAGTACTTGTGCAAACAGCTAGAAATTGGCCAAGGCAGAGGTTCTGCTGTCAGCAGGAACAGAGTTGCTTTTCTCAGGTGTCTTTCTACTCAGCTTGATCTCCTGACACGTTACTGAAGTATCAGCCAATGTGATCAAGATGAAGTCAGTAGGAGACTTCATCAGAGTGAGTTTTCCTATTAACAGAACTGCAGCGCCAGGCATTTGTTTGTGATACTAGTCTTATTGTAATATTTCATATTAAGTTTTGTCACACTTGGTTCTGTGTCCACTAAAGATCTGGATACAGCATTTGTGGGGATGGACTCATGGGAAGGTCTCCGGAGTCATCCTGCAGATCCAGCAAACCCAGTGCCCCCAACCCTTTTCCTCTCTCTTTCTGGTTGCAATGTTTTACTTCTCTTATTATAGGACAGGAAATGACTTTGTTTCTGATCCACTGTCCCTTATCAGAGGAAAATAGTTTTGTCATAATTCAGCCTTCATTTTGGAAGGAATTGCTGAAAAACCTCAATTCCCCCAAGAGTTAAAGTTCAACTAACACTTGGCTACTTATGAATTATTTCCCCAGATCCACCTATTTCATATCTTAAGTGCTTTGTGGCTAAAAAGTCAGATCTAAAATAACCTCACATTATATTCTCTCTCTGAATATAAGAGATTACTTTCATTGCACGGTCAGCTCAGAGAACCAGCCAAGCAGTGTTTAGCTCTCAGGTGTTGCTGGTTCAGATCTCCTGAAGGCAGAGTAGACTAGTTCAGTGATTCCTAGCTGAAGGCTGGTTGGCTCCTGTGAAGTTATTTGTCAGCTGTTCCTGGCTCCCTGGAGAAGGGGGGAGGTGAACTCCTGTTTTCTCTGAGGCAACAGGGAGGTACTCCAGCAGAGAGCTTGAAATCCCCAAATTCCCCCACTGAGCTGCATGTCTCAGGGAAGATTTTAATCTAGACGTACTCTGTTATTCATAATGATTTGGGAAATGAGTGATTGTTGGAAAAATATTTTTTCAGAAGTCTCTGAGTAGTTTGGTTTGTTTTTTGTGGGTTTTTGTTTTGTTTTGTTTTTGTTGTTGGGGCTTTTTGGGTATTTTGTTTTCTTTTGTTCTGGTTTTTGGTTTTCTTCTTACTTCAAAACAATTTCTATTGTCAGGTTTGCTTATCTCTGTGTGTATGTACATTCTTACCATAATTTGGAGCACCCCTGATTTTGTTAGTGTATTTATCCTGAGCTATATCAGTTCAGTAGAATAAAAGCTGAAGAGAGAATTGGAGGAGGTGGTATCAAAACCTTCCAGTCACTTTGTGACTTTGAAGAGGTTTATATTTTGAGCAGCTTTTCAGGGTTTTGGAAATGTTTCTGTTTCTCAACAAAAGGATAGAAAGGGACAGAAAGGGATAGAAAGGGATAGAAAAAGCAGTTATGGGGAGAAGAGGTTCTGTGGAAGTGAAGGAAAGGCAGAGAAGGCTGGAACCCAGGGCTGTCACCTGGAACCCTCCTCTGCCATTTTCCTCTGAGTGACCTTGTTTCTCAGAAGAAAACTCTTCTGTACGGAAATGCAGAGCTGGGCTGAAGTGAGGGACAGGGAGGAGTACGGAGCTTTTTGTTTCTGTAAACTTAGTGAGGGATGGCACGCAACTTCAATGCACATGTGATTAAACTAATCTAGTTAAAATCAGAAAAGGATTTCTCATAATTCAATTGGAGTTGTTTTTAATGTTTGGACTTTGGTCAAGGACAGCTTTATTGATTGAATTTAATTGCTTATATTTTCCTGTCCATTTATTGAAGCCCATTTTTCAAGTCACTTGAGAGGCTGCTAACATTTCAGAAAGGGGATATGCCAACGCATTGCTTTAATTCATTATCTTTTTGGACATACAGTAGCTGCTACTTGGCCCAAATTAAATCCGTTAGAGAATGTGATAGCATAATTACTTACAGGTATCCAAAACTGCTTTTAACAGAATTCTCTAGGAGGTTATGCATAAGATTTGTTTTGCCCTCACATTGGATGTAAATGTCTGGGATTTCAATGATAAATAAATATTTCATCAACTGAGGACAGATTTTTCTCATTTCCATATGTTGCTGATGAACTAAAATTCTTGTGAGGTCTTTATTTTTCCTTAAAAGTAAAAGTCTTATAAATTAGCTCAGTCACTTTTTCTAAATGTGTAAACACAGTGACCCCTGAGGTAAAGAATAAACCACCTGTGATTCTGACTTGTTTTTTTTCTTTCAAACCGTGCTCAACCCTGAAAGACTTGCTTGACAAAACTCCACATTAGCTTGATTGCTTCACGCTGTGTCCTGATGACATCAAGTCTGTGATTCTCTAAGAGTTATGTCAGCCCGATTCCAAATGGAGTGAAGGGCTGGATGTTCCCAGCCTGGAAAGACCTATGGGTTGGAAAGCATCAGAGGAAGGTCAGCAGTGAGTTGCACTGCAAACCCCCAGTCACAGCCCTAGCACAGAACTGATCTCCTGTAAGCTCTGTCCCTGCTTTCCTCACCTATCTGCTCCTATTTCCTCATCTTCTGCTCTCAGTTGTGGCTTCTTGCCTTGAAGTTCTCAGTCTAGCAAAGAAATGGGATGTGAGCAGCTCTGTAAGGACAGGGGAGCGTCTGCTGGCCCTTGTGGACCCACCTGGTGTTGGGCTCAGCTCTCTGGCTCTGCACTGAAAGTACCTTGCGTTATTTTGTGTTTTGTGAAAACTAAAGCTGCAGTGGTTGCAGTTTTTAAGATTGTATTTATTGATACAAGGTCCAGGCAGAAAATGTGAATCTACCTAGAAAAACTCACATTCAGTGCTTTTCAGGCACCTGACTGTTTTGTTAAGGAGGTGAATAAGACAAAACTCAGTTTAGTTTCAAAAACTTCAAATCCAATACAATCCAGACTTACATATTCATTTTTCTTATTTAAGAAAGCATAATGCTTCCTGGGAGTGAGACAAGGTTCTCACAAAGACCCCAGGATTTATCCTCTTCTTGCAGTAGCTCTGTGGTTAACAAATGCAAGCTGAAATACCTGATGTATGTAATACCTCTCCTTCCCCCAAAACAGCAAATATTTAAATGTTGCCTAATTCACAAAAGTTTTGCTTCGGAATCCAGCGATCATATCTGATAAAAGGCACAAGGAATTCCTTTCACAAGGAACTGAACCACAGATGGTTATGTGATTTGAGGGCCACTGAACATCAACAGTTTTACCAAGTGAATCAGAATTACAGAAACACCTGCATGACTGCATCTGCAGACTCAGCTAAATTACGCTTCTATCCAGCCACATGATATTTAATGTGTAATTCTTCTGCATTTTAATCAAATGCATTGTAATGACAGTACAAAATTTCAATATGAATGCACCTTAATGTAGGAGTAACTAATAGCTACCATCCATTAGTACCAGCTAAGAGACATACTTCCTCCTAAGCAACAGGGGCACGGTTATTTTAACTCATTACCTGCTTTGTAAATGACATTTAATTGCACATGAAGTGGGGATGTTCACAGGACACTGCTGGGAATGCAAGATTGAGCACCCAGAAGTTAGCAAAAATTTGAAAGAATATTGTAGAAAGGTGTTCATGAACCCCTGCATGGCAAGACAGACTCTGTGCACTCTTCCCAAATGGTGCCTCTTCCCTGTGAAACTTGCTCTGACTTCAGCAGTTTAGTGCTGTAAAATTTTTGCTGAGCACAAGCAAATGTGAAGTTTATAAAGGCTTTTGAGATTCAATGGATTTTTGAGACTTCCATAAAACATTCCTTGAGAAACAGAGGATGTAGGGCAGTCTCCTAGTTGTTGCTTTCAAACCAGGATGTTATCAGCACTTTACAGGTCAAACTATGAGAACAGTAACACTGGAAAATATTTCCTAGAACCTTTCTTAAGGATAGATGAATAAGTTTGGGTAAAAGTTTTCAAGAAAGAAATCAGCCTGACCAAGAAAAAAAAAAGAATTTTGGAAAATGTCTCCTAGTGGTTAATACCAGGTAAAATTTTGAGCATCAAAAATCAACCTTTAAAACAGAAAGGTTTACAGTCAAGTCATCCTTGACTGACCAACCTTGGGAGACGGGTAACTGTGAGTTACTGTCTGCTGAAATTGCTCTCACTTGGCTTTATCCTGACATGTGCCCAGTTTAGTCAGAGGTCAGTTCTGATGTCCACAGGGACTAAATTCAAGATTTTGGCCCTGGTACAAGGTTCTGTCTACAATGGAGCTGGGGGGATCAGGGCCATATCTCTTGGAAACAGACACTGTTGTATCCTGGTACTTTTTTAGAGGCTTGTTCATGCTTCTGGTGCCAGCAGGGAAAATCTGAAAGCATGGAGTGAGGTAGAAAGTGAAGATTTAAACTAAGCAAATTAATTCCCAAAGGGCTGGCTATTGAAACATTGTGCTTCCTGCCTATGTTTGACTTTACTTCAGTTCATTGGTCCCTAGTGCACCCAGAATTATAGCTCAGTAAACTTCTCCAAGGATCATACATTTAAAAAAAAAAACAACCATCCAAAATCTCAGAGTGTGGCTTAAAAGCAGGAAACTGCCTAGCAGAAAAGAGATTGAGAGAACACGTCTTGACTTGGTCATTTCCTTTTTTAGATGTGGACACATTTTCATTACAAATTACTCTGAAATCAGTAATTATTTTCATATGGTTAACAAAAAATACTAATTCAACATTTGCATCTCCCTGAATTGCAGTGGAGTGGGATTACAAATGGCAGAGATGAATCAGTTTTACAAAATATATTGAAGACTTCAACTTCATGATGGAAAGTGTTCTGTCATTACTTGAATGGCACATGAATACCAGCAGAGTGGGGAGCCCACAGTTACCACAAAAGATACTAAAAACAGGTACATGGAAATAAAATGTAAATGCTCAAAGTTAGCTCAGATTTCTATTTGTTTTCATAAGTAGTGAGTGTTAAAACTCCAACCATCCTGCCTAGGTGGAGCCACAGACAGAGCCCAAACATCCAAGTCCCACTTAATTCCTTAAAAAAAAACCTGCCCTTTCTTTAATGGAGTGACTTAACTGTTTCATGGCAAACAGAAGGGAACACACAGAATAAAGCTACTTTATGCAATAGCCTTGGATTCCAGTTTGTGTCTAAGAAATATTTACCATGAGCCTGCAAACTCCACCAAGCAGCTCCCATGTGGAAGAAGGAGAAGGAAAGAGAGGTTGCGCTCGGTGGTCCTGTTAAGTGCAGTGATTTCTAATAACAGCCACGTTTGCTGTGAGTGATCTGGATCAACATCAAAAAAAAATCCCCATCTAGTCAAGTGCCCAGCAAGGGGTCTATTCTCATGTCCATGCTCATATGTTAAGTCCCATTGACAAGCATTAGTGGGAACTGCATGCACATATGGATATGTGAATAGCCCCAATGGGATCTGCATAAAGCAGTGTTCGACTATACAGAGATCGCTTCAACTGCCACGATAAAATAATAGAGGGGGGAAGCCTTAAAGAGTGCTGTGAACAAGCTGAACAATTTAAAGAAATTGATAAACAATGGAGGTTAAAAATGAAACAGCAAAATTAAAACAGCATTGGAATCTGTTGTTTGAAATAAATAGAAAATGAGAATTATCTTTAAGAAATTAACCCTGGCCAAAATTTATAAAACAGCTCATAACTCCAAGTTCTCTAATTTTTAAAACCTCTTTGTCTTGCTCTTACTCTATATTCTAAATAGAAACAATAGACACAGCAAAAAGCTCTCACTGACAAGAGGTGAGTTAAGAAATGCACTGATAAGCATTGCTCTGCTGAAGAACACGGGACATGAAATAGTGGCAGCTCTACAACAGGTCAATGATAATGATGCTTCTGAGGTTATGCAGCACCGACAGCCACTGTATAAATGTCAGAGCATTGCAGAAACTTCCTGGAAGTGGTTTCTTGCTACCTGAGAATGCTCCAGCAGCCAGGCTGCTGGACACTAAAAATCTCTAAAGAATTTGTTCTCTTTCTGCAGGAAGTCTTCAGATTTTCCCTTGAAGCCACTACCTAATTCAAAATCCCATTTTGGAGATTTTGAGAATTTTTGAATGCCATTTTGATGATTTGGAGAACTGTTCTTACTTATGCTCACATAGCTGAAACAACAAAACGCTTCCTGACAGCCGCACATAAATAGGTGCAATGAACAATGAAATCATCAATTAACAGAGCAGACAGCAATCACTGCTGTGATAAGTGCCCATATTAAGAACCTAAATTGATGTGATATGGAATAGATGATAAGCAAATAATGTGTATAAATCAGGTCTAATTGTGATCAAAATCACTGGTTTCTTACCCTGCTCTGATGCCCATAGTGGAAATCAACCACTGAATTGCAAGTTATTGCAGAGTCCTGCATGTCTACGAAAGTCCCACTGGCTTCAGACCCAGGTCCAAACTGCTTCAGCAATGGTGCTTTGGAACTTTTGGAGGTGAAGCAATCCATATGACTGACAGTGAAAGCTCTTATCATACAGGATGTCCTTTTCCAGTGGTCATTTAGACCAACAGCCAACCTATTAATCACAGTAAACCAAAGCTTGTTAGGTTCCTGCTGGCCAAAGCACTTGAGAAGACAAAAGACACCATGTTCCAGCTGACACCTGCAAGTAATTACACATGGTGATAGCAGTGCCTGAAAGTACAATTTGAGAACCAATGCTAAGAGGAGAGCTGAATTTCTTTTATATAGACTAAACTATTTTCTGATCTCTGAGTGTCTTAGGGTCTAAGAAATCAAAAGTAAATTAGGCAGGGTAAAGAAAATCAGTTGCCAGGTGTTTATCTGGAGAAATGATAGATCTCCAGTGATTTTCACCAGTTCTGAAAGCAAATTCCCCTTCTAAGATGACACTGTATTTTATTGTAAGGTTGTTTAATCAGCGTAATGGCAGAGGGCAACAGCTCCATGGAAAACAGTATCTGGACGCCCACTCTCCCAGAGTGTTCTCTCTACCTACCAACAGATTTTTCAGTCTGTCTCCAATGTTTGGATATCAGAACACATATGAGGCATGACAAAGACAGGCATGCATTTTTAGAAAGTAAAATATGATGGCTGATCCTTTCCTAAAAACCTCCTGGAGAGAAGAGGAGAGAAGATGAGAAGATGGCTTCTCCTCTGAAGAGCACCAAACAACCACAGCCAGGTAGGAGAACTCTAAGTTATATTCCTCTTTAGTGAATATTTATTACATTAGCAGTATTTGAATGTTCCTGAATCTTGGTTAGAAAGGGAACGATGGGAAGAGATTCAATTTAGGCAGGATTTGTTAATAAAACTCAAAATGCATGCTATGTTTTCAGTACTGAATTTGTTTAGATAAAACCCATTATCAGAAATTGTTTTTACTCTATCAGTGTATTGATATAAGCATCTAGAAATCCTAAGCAGAAAATAATGTTACAAGGAGCAGTAAAGATATATGATAACATATTTTGCCTTGTTTTCTAGATTTCCACCTCTGGAAAATAATCTACCCCCAGGTTCGACTTCGAAGACTTCTTCATATTGAAAGAGGAAGACCAATTTACATTCAGAGACTGAGAAATAAATCACCATCATGTCGTACTGCCACATCCTGGATCTATCAGATGCTTTAGAGAAAAACAAGTTTCTGAGATAACATCCTCCCCAGCAACTAATTTCAGCTCGTGGTTCATTTTAAGCTGCTGAGTTGATTGGTGGGACAATTTTCTGCACTGAGTCGATCACCTGCACCACTGCAAGCCAAAGGCAGGTCCTCAGCCACTGCCTCGATCTCTGCCTAAGTCCCTCAGACTGTTGAGCTGCCCAGGCTTTGCTATCACTGACAATTTCAATGTCCCTCAAACCTCTGGCATTTAAGTTATCCATTAATAATGCTGCTCAGTGTCTTTTTTTTTGCTTTGGTTTGTTATAGAGTTATCAGTGTCTCTTCCATGGATAGTGTGTAATAGGCTGAAATACCATCAGTGACATTCTGCACTGACACATGTGGGCAATGAATGAAATGCATGAATCTCATGGAGGTTTGTACTGAAATTTCCCTAAAAAATAGTGTTCTTGGGAAAACCACCCAGGACCACCTGGAGGCACGTGTTCCATGCAGCTGGTGGAGTGTGTGAGGGAAGGCTGTAGCTCCAGCTAGCTACAGACAGTTGAGGGACTGCCTCAGGTAAATAATTAGGAGGTGCATACACAAAGAAGTGCAATCTCATCATGTACCACACATGCACTGTGAGCTCTGCTGAATGCAGTTACTTTGCAGAACTTGACACAATCAACTTGAGCTAAAGTTTTACAGACGATGCTTAGTATAGACTGAAAGTGTTTTAATGTCAGGAATGGTATCTTCCCTTGAGCATTTTTCTCCAGGGGAAAACAGCCTGATCCTCACCAGCTGTAAATGGCAGTGCTGCTCCCACAGAGGAAAGGGCTCTCCATCCACAGCAGGGGTGGCTGTGGCAATAAAGGAAACCTGAGTATTAAAGTATTCCATATTAGATCCAGTTACATCTGTCTGTAAAATTAGTAACAACACAGACACCTGGTAGTTATGATTCATGGGCTAATAAATATGTTAAAAGGCACAGAGGATTGTGCTGAGCCTTGGACAGAACTGTATGTGCTATTGGATTTGATAGAGTTTAGCTCCTGGCTTTGGTCAGGGGCTAGGCTAAACTGTGCTCTGTCCAAACTTAGATGGGAGACTTCCAGGAATGTGCCAAAGCTGAAGGAAATGGGATGAGGTCCCTGCTTTCTCTTCTTTCTGCATTAGACTGAGCTGTAATTGGAGGCACCATGCGGTGGTACTGTAGAGTCTTGAAATGATTACTGCCTGCTCATGGCTTTGACAGTTGTTGAGGGTTTTCGGGTGTTGAGAGAGGAGCAAGTTTGTAGGATGCAAGCAACACATAGGGAACTGCTGTGGTGGGTGTGTATGGCCAGAGCAGAAGGAAACTGTGTGAGCAGCAGGAGAAGTGTTTGGCAGCATTTCTTAGAGTAATCAATTACTGAGACAGAATTGTATCAGAAAAAGAGGCTTGGGGTGAAGCTTCAGGCTAATATTCTGCCTGTAATCCAGTCCCATCCAGGAATGTCTGACTCACATTGTGAATAAAACAGGCTTCCAGGTAGAAGATGTCCAGAGATGGGGTCACTTCTTCTCCTTTACCACAGAGCAGAGGCACAGAGCTCTGGGGAATCAGCCATTTCATACCAGGAGGCAGAAAAGGGGTGAAAGATTTACTGGCTGCGGGCTGCTTTTTGAGGGAGCTGTGTATCTCCAGCAGCACACAAACTGTCTCTTTTAAAAAATAATACGTTATTAGAGATATAGGAATGTGTGATATCTGCACACCTGGCCTGGGTCTGGAGAGCCCATGAAATGTGTTAGACTAGTTATTACTTGATTATTCCATTGCACAGGTGTACGTTCCTTCTCCCAAATGCTTATGCAATGTCTCTGCTGATGTATACAGACTCACAGCACTGAAGGCTAGAGAAAGCCCCTTGATACATGACAACACACTGTGTGCCATTGCCCCTGCATTAAATAGACTCATTTGGTTTTAGTTACCACAGGTCTTCTAGTCTTACTTCAAAAATAAAATTTAAAAAAAGACAGTATCCAGTTTGTGCCTTGAAAGTCAGCCTTCAGCTACTCTGACTATTAAAGCCCCCCAAATTCCCTCTTGAGCTTGCTTGACTTCAACTTGCAGTTCTCCATTTTTCTCTGAAAGATTAAAAATGTTGTTGTTATCCAGCAGGTATTTCCAGACACATCTCATAGATACTTAAATACTTACACATTACACTCATGTCACGTCGCAGTCTTCTTTCCAGTAAGCGAGGCAGATTGAGCGCTTTAAGTCTTTCACCATTAAGCACTTTCTTCAGCCCTAAAATCCTCTCTGTGGCTCTTTTCTGCACCCTCTCCAGTTTTCCAGCAATTTTTTAAAAGTGTGAGCACTAGAAACCGCATAATCTTATATTGTCTGTATTAAAAGCAATTGTGTTTGAATGGGCTCAGCTCATGAAGCAACTGAGATCACTTGGAGTGTCATTCTCAACGCTGTCTGTCACTCCACCAATGTTCCTGTCACCCTCAGATTTATCAGCTGTGAATTTACAGTGTTTACATCCAAATCATTGAAGAAAACATTGACTAGCATCTGACCTGATGCTGATCCTGGTAAAACTCTCCCGTTTGATAACGACTCCTGATTCATAGCTACTTTTTAACAGGCTGTTTGCCAATTCCTAATCTAATTAGTGCATGCTCTGCTGCTATTTCTAATGCTTTTTGATCGGAATATCACACAGTGTTAATTCTAATCTCCATAAAAAAATGAATATCACATCTCTTCATTGACCTTTATCATTCAGTCTTTACCTTCATCATATTATTTGATGCGCCTCATCAAAGAAAGAAATTGCGTTTGTCTGCTAAGGCTTATTTCTCCTAAAACTGTATTTACCATCATTAATTCTACCTCCATTCTTCATGGCACCTCTTCCAATACACAGTAACAGCTCAGGATGTGTTAGAGGCCCGGCTTTGAGGTCAGTACGTTGCGTTATCAAACCAACCACAATAATTCAATTCTTCAAACCCCGCTATGAAACCTGATACGTTTCATTCTAGTGGCTTGATGCTTATTTACATTTATATATCATCAGGTGATAAAAAAGGACTACTTGCCACGCTGCCTTAAGCGTAGCCCATGGAAAAACTCCTAGTCCTGACCACTGTTTTCCAAATGTTTCCCAGTGACCACTATTCAGAAACCAGTATAACCTTAAGCTTCCAGGGAGAGCTATGCGCTTCCTGAGGCCTGCCTTAGAACACCATGAAAGCGATGATGATGAAATATCAGCTATCATGTAACTATCTATAAATGTTAGATTTCTACAAAGTGATTCCACTGAATTGTAATTAAGGGTTTGAAAGTCGAATGATTTTAAGTGCTAGTTTTAATTACCGCTTGGTGAACTTTAGTGTGTTAGAATTGTCACAACTTTCCTTTAGAATTAGTGTCAAGCCAGGCAATACAGTGGGAAATTATTAACTCATACTTTGGTTCAGCAATTATCTGCATTACAAGGTTTATGCAATTAGCTGTTTAAGATGTCATTATATTTTGCCATCTGGTACACAGGAGTTTATGCATATGAACAGGCACATGTTGAAGTGATTTTCACTATATGACACTTGATCTCAACCCAAATCATCACTATAATGAGTGGAAGACACAGTGTACAGTACATTAGTGGCAGGTGCATACTATCAACTTCATTTTAATAGAAGACTTTCATGTTTCCATTTTTAAAGTATTCTGCACAAGTGCCGAAGAATTAATTGCTCGTTTGCAATCTAGCAAAAACCGAGGACACGTTACTGCTAAATGCTAAGGAACATCAGCTTTCAGGAAAGCGGCCACTTATTTCAGTTCTTCCCATCTGTAACTCCAGGCCAATTTCTGCTGCAGACAATAAGAAAGTCTCAGCTAAGTTCGGCTTAAAACGTTCTCTGGGGAACATGCTGAATTACCTTTGATAGGCTCACAGTACTGAAAGCCTCTTGAGGATGCCTGTGGTGTGGTCCATGTGTGACAACCTCCAGTGTCACCAGTCTCTGCCAGCGCACAGTGTATTGTCACCTGCGTCCTTGGCCTTACCTCTGCCTGACGTCACTCGTGCCTGTTGGCTCACGCTTGACACACAGATTCTAAATCTGGGGGGGAAAAGTGTTGCTGTTGGCAGCCTCCCACCAGGAAATCCTCGCTTCCAGGCGGTACAGAATGTAAATATCGATAACGCCAGCACTGCGTACTCAGATAATACCTGGTATTTCTGACACATACCGCGTCTGGTGTTCTAAAAATATTCACAGCCTTTAATTAATTAAATTGCATGCAGCTATTAACCTCATTTGACACAAGGAAACCGGTCTCTGGAATGGTAAGAGACCTCCTCAGTCATGGGAAGGCTGTGCAGAGCCTGAGAGTGAGCTGCCTACAGGGACTGTGCTCACTGAACTGCAGTGCAGGCAGCTAAAACTGGGCTGCAGCTGCAGCACTGCCCTTTACCTGCCAAAATTGGGGCCGTGGTTTGTGGCAGGACTTGGGTTTGTCACAGGAGGATGGACAGGATAGCTCCTGCCACATCCTTCTCTGAGCAGGCCTGAGTGTTGAACACATGCGACACATGGGTCTGCTGGAAAATCAAACTTCAGTCATTATTTTGGGTTCTGGTATTCCACTCAGGATATTCCCCGTGTCTTGGGGCAGTGCTGGTTGCCTCAGAGCAGGATGAGGTAGCGTTCCCAGACCTGCTTCCAGCCACAGCCCTGGCTCCAAGCAGGGGACAGTGCTGCGTCTCCACGTGCAGTCGCTGCAACTTCATTATTGAATTACATTAACAGGCCGCCCTCTAGTGTCATCTTTTATTACTTGGGTAAAAAAAATGGGCCGGTCGGGTAAAGAATGTGTATTTTGTCTCAGTGAACACTACCAAGAGAGGCAGCCACAGAAGCAGCCAAGAAACATTTCTGTGGAGCACGTTGGAAAGTTCTCCATCAGGTTAAAATCCCTAAAGTTTGTAGCTTTCTCCTGAGGTTCTGGAATTCAGTCGCAGAAAGCCCAAGGAAAAAAATCACAAATCCTGTGCAGAGTTTTCCTTTAAAATCAATGCTAACATTTATGTAGGTGGTTACAACAGCACTGTGGTATATACATGCATCTGTACCTCTAATGTGATGGATTTTGTCCTCTTGTATGAACATCAGTGTCATTCAGGGAGATAACAGGGAATGTCCTTCAAGGCAACGGTCCCAGTGCACAGGGATTGCTTCGCTAAAGCTGAAGACAGGAAGGTGATAGACATAAGCTCACAGGCAATTATTCAGGAGTCTGCAGCATTTTAGAGCTAAAACTTGAAAATACTAATGCTGAACAGACAATAAATACTTTTATGTCCTGAAACCCTTACAGGCATTAGCATTAAGTGACCAGACCTGCCCTTACTGGGCTGGTTAGGAGTGAAAAATGGGACAAAGCACCTTCAGGACCATAGGCAAGACAGGTCAGGCCAACAGCTGGTGTGAATTAGCAGGTGAAGGCAGCGCACATCCATCAGCCAGAGACCTGTCCTTGTGTATTTATGTTCCTCCAGGCTGAAGCCACCTGCCCATCTTCCATTTTTCTGAGCACACCTGTCTTTCATGGGAGATCTGCTCGGTTGCATGACAAAGCAGCCTTTGGATAAATAACGGGAAGGATCTCAGCACCAATTGCATGGCACCAGGATCCCTCCCTGACCCGCTGGGGACCGGCTCTGCCCCACACACGGGACACTGATGGCGTCCAGGGATGGCTTGGGTGGCAGGAAACATGGGAAATGGTTTCCCCCAGGGAAGTGTAACATCTGCATCCTCTCTTCTCCTCCAAAACCTCCCTGGAATTACGGCGCAAGGAGCAGGGGACACCCCACCTTCAAGTCCCACACGCAGGTGGGGGACAGAGAAAGCTTCACTCTGCTGACATCAGCCACACGCACTGTGGCTGACGGGAACCTTGGCAAAGCAGGGCGAGGGTGCTCGGAGGCGTTCACCTGGATGCGTTTTTCCCCCTCTTTTGCCGTATTTTTGCCGCTTTCTGCCCCAAGGGCCGCCCCAGCCCCGCGTCCCCCTCACGCTCCCGCGCGCTTCCCGCCGGGAGGGGGCGCTGCGCCGCTGAGGCGCGGGGGGGGGGGGCGCGCGCGCGCGGCGGGAGGGGCGGGGCGGGGCGGCGCCAGGCGCGCGCGGCCGCCTCCAGGGGGCGCCGCGGGGCGGGCGCGGGGGCGCGCAGCGGCGGGGGCGCGCGGGCAGGTGCGCGCACACCGCGCACCCCCCAGGTGCGCGGGCGCGGGAGCATCACTGCCCACCTTGCGCGCACCCCCGAGCCCCCCGTGTCACCGCATGGCACACGGGAAGGGGCGGCAGCGAGGAGAGCAGGGATGCGCCCGTCTCGACACGAGGAAGTTGCTGGGTGTCGCCATCCCGACCCTCCGAGCTGTGTTTTGCAACCGTCCAGGAACGCAACTGGGATTATTTATTATTGTTCCCTCTTATTAATTTAATTAAGTCTTGTTGGTGTAGCATTTTTTCGCCCCGTATTAAAGGAAATGAAGTCAACATCATTAAAAGGAGTGGAATAGGCGTATGCCAAAGTATTTGTAAGAGCACGTTAAAAATATTCTAATATGAATTCCAGCTGTCTCTCAGGCCTCTGGTAACTTTTCCGAAGAAATCCAGCGACGCTGCAGCCTCGTTGCTGTCGTCTGTGGGCTGAATGCAAATTTGTGGCAACAGGGGGAAGCAACCTTCGTTATTTCCAACAGTCACACTTTTTAAATCAAGTTAACCAGGAATTTTTAAAAGCCTTTGGCATTGCCTTTGGAGTAAGGCTCATGATGTTTGGGATTAAAGGGAAATTGTACCAACCTCACCTGCTCCAGGGAACAGCAAAGACCCCGGTGAGCCCACACCCGTGCCACACAGGGCACGTGGCATGGCAGGGGGCTGATAGGGTACCTGACTTCCAGGGGCTGTGTTTTGGGGTATCCCTGTTCAAGTACAGCCCTGTGCTGGGTTCTGCTGTGCAGAGTGGTGTCTTGGTGTGTCAGGTACCTGTGTGGCAGGGCACCTGTGGGCAGGTGGAGCAGTACATTGGGGTAACTGCGTGCTGGGGTACCCCTGCGAAGGTGCAGGGCTGTGCTGGGATCCCTGTGTCTGAGTGCTGGGGTGCCTGTGTGATGGGCACCTGGGAGGGGTATCCACCCCCTCCCTAGCCTGCCTTCCCCAAGATGTCATAAAACCATCCCAAGGGATGAGCTGAAAATGGGGTCCCAGCAGGAACAAAGAGCCCCTCCTGCAAAAGGAGATTTATGCATGCTGCTTCCTTCGCAGTCCCCTGGCTGGAGGGCACTGGGAGCACCAGCACTGGTCTTTTCCCTGTTTTTGAAACACCAGGAGATGTTCCTGGTGTCTCAAAAACGTTGAGAACAGCAGCACTGCTGCGAGGAGGGAAAAGCACCTTCCCTGGTCTCCACTGGACATGGACTGCAGCTGACCATGGTCGCTCCCTCCTTCCACTCAGGTGTCCAGTGTTTTCCTCTGCTCTATCCATTTCTCCCTGGCTTTCTGATTTTCTAAACCATAGGGAAGGATTTTCCATGGAGATTCAGTGCTCTCTCTGAGTTGCACATGCAGGGCCGGCCCACAGGTTCCCTTTGCCAAGCAGGGCAGAAGTCACTTGCACCAAAGTTTGGAGCTCAGCAATACTGAAAATCTGGAGATGTTTTTTGAATTTAAGGGGGAGGGCTGCACGTAGGGCTGCAAGTCCGAGTTTGATGCTGCAGTGCAGTGGCAGAGAACAGCTTCAGCCTCCTGCCCTGTGTGCTGCATTACTGCTGGGGGGCTTATCCCAGATTTTATTAGCCGTGTAAGCATCTCCAGCAGCATGCGACCATCCTGCTCTCAGGAGTGACTCCTCCCTCGCTCAGCAGCGCGAGTCTCAGCGACTTGCCAGTGCAGCTGCTGGGATTCAGGCATTCCTGAAACTTCTCTCCCCTGAAACCCTGCCCTGACCCCGGGCACGGCCAAGGGGACCCCGTGTTGGGACAAAATTCCCAGGGATGTGTCATCCCTTGAATTATAGCAATACCACCAACACTTTTCATAGTGATTTTCCTTTTTTCTTTACTGTTAAAGGATGTGATGGGAATAACAGGCAAAGCCACTGCAGGGCCTAACAGTGGTGGTGGGGGGAGGCCAAGCTGCGTCCCAAGCCACGATACCCTAATTTGTCAGGACCAGGGCATCCTTGCCTTTACGGATTTGATTCATGGGCAGTGGGAGCAGTGCCGGGACACCGGGGTACCGCAGTGGCTGCACCCGGCTGGCACAGAGCCCCTCTGCCGCAGGGCTGGGAGAGCCGGAGGCTGCCTGGAGATCCGGGAGAGCCGGAGGCTGCCCGGGGCTTTGCATCCCACTGCCGCCGGGGCGGATGCTGCAGCTCCAGCCCGGGAGCTGTAACCCTCCCACAGCCGCATCCATATGGGATGGGGATATATGCGGATCCGCACGTGTACGCGCGGGTTGCAGCGCTGGCGGGCAGGACCGCGCTGGGCGGGAGAGCTCAGGGGTCCCCCCGCAGCCGGGAGGCGCCGCGGGGAGCGGCGGGGGCGGGCGCGGGGGGGCGCGGCGGCTGCCAGGTGCCCCCCTCCCTCCATCCCTCCCGCCCTCCGCGCCGCCCCCGCCACTTTTATTGAGACTTTATTTTGCAGCGGGGGTCGGGGGGCGCCGGCTCTTGCCTGGATATCTCCACCCCCCCCCCCCTCACCTTTTTCTTTTCGTTATTTATATTTTTGAATTTTTTTGTTAATTTTTTTTTGGGGGGGGGTTGGAAGTGGGGAGCTTGCCAAAACCTTTCCCGCTCTCCGCATGTGCGTGATTTAGAGTGACAGAATTGCGAGCCGGGGCTGGAGCAGCGATAAATCAGCTCCTCGCCGGCGCGGGTTGCCGGGACTCGCCCAGCGCCGGACGGAGACTGCGGCAAAAGAGAGGGGGAAAGGGGAAAAACAAAAAAAAAAAAAAGAAAGAAAGAAAGAAAATGAAAGAAAAAAAGGGGTGTGGGGGAAGGAAAAAAAAAACAAAAAGGGGGGGGAATATAGGAAAAAAAAAAAACAACTGGGCAGCCCGCCGGCCAGCGGAGCGAGCGGCGGGGGTTGCGCGGGTGCGGGGCGGCTGCAGCGGCCCCGGTCTGCGCTGCTCCGCGGGGTTTTCCTGACTTGATTCCTTTTTTTTTCGGGTCCTTTTTTCCTAAAGATTTTTCGGCTTTCTTTTTCCTTTTTCTTTCCTCCTCCTGTACCTTAGATGAAAATGGCTACCAGTGACTTGGCGAGCGTTGGGAAGGCAGAGCTGGCAGGTTGCGAGATTTATTTATTTATTCCCCCCCCACCCCTTTCCTCCAAATAATCCAGAGGCAGAGCAAAATCAAACAGCCAACTTTAAAGGCTTCGCTTTCATTCTTTCCGCCCCGCACCTCTGTTTTCTCTCCCCCCACCCCCGATGCGGTGCCAAGGCTGTGCCGGAGGGGGGGCCCGGAGGACGGGGAGATGCGACGCCCATCACGGTCGCCCACGCCGGGCAGCGGCTGCTCGGGGAGCGGGCAGGAATCGGGCAAAACCGGGCAGAAATCGGGCAAAACCAGGCAGGATCCGCCGCGCTGCGAACTCCCTCGGCGAGTAAAAAATGGTGCCGCGGAGCGGGCGGATGCTGCGGCGGACACTGCGCTCCCGCGTAGGGATTATCCACTTTTTTTCTTTTTTTTTTTTCTTTTTCTTTTTTAATTTTTTTAAATTATTATTATTTATTTTTGTGTCATGCCACAGATCTACAACTGTACGTGCAAATAAAAGCGAGAGCTCACGGATACCGCTTTCCTTCCAGCGAGGACTGAGTAGTTAATCCAATAAGTATCTGTATTGTTTGGGGCGATGTGTGTGTGGTAGGGGGGAGGCAGTTAATCATGTATCGCAATGTATGGATAAAATAGATGAATATTAAAGTGACGTGGGGAAAGAGTGCCGGCGCGGGGGCTCCTTTCGGGGGAGAGGACAAAGAAGAAAGTGGAAACAATCTTTTAAAATATTTTCCATTCATAAAAATGGCAGAGGGCTTATCCACCAGTCTATTTCTGCGTCTGACTGAACAGCTAATGCGTTATTGCTAGCTTCAAAAGATAATTGTAGTGTCGGTAGAGACCTAATAATACAGTAGCACATGTAATTTTAAACAACACCTCATTGTTTATTGGGATGTAACTTTCTCAAAGTTTATTTGTAGCATTAAGAGATTTTTTAAGTGCAGGAACAAATTGCAAATGAGCAGCTGTGGGGCGATGCACGGTTTGTGTGGCTACAAGAGTTTCTATATTTAGTGACAATCTGAATCTGAAGAGGATAAAAAAAAATTGAATATTTTTAAGGAAATGCTCATTTCCTCCTGGAGGAGGGGGGGAGCTGGGCTGGGGGATCTCCTGGCTCGGGTTTTCAGTTTTCTGAGGGAGAAATAATGCAGTCAGTGTGTCTTTGCCCACGAGCTTCACCACCGTACGTACACCTGCTCCATAGGCTCAGAAATAACCTTTTCATGCAAGAAAGTTAAGGAAGGGGTCGGGCATACGTACGTGGGGCGGTGTTGTGATTTATGTGCTTTTCCAGGAATCCAAATAAAACCATAGCTGAGCGTATCCCTTTGTAAGGGCCACCTGTGCATTGCGCCTGCTTGTTCCGGGGGTTACCCTATGGAAATCTTCCCAGCCCAGGATAGAAGTTAACACAACAGTCGGGTGAGCAGAGGATGCTCTCACCTTCTCCCTGCTGTTAGGAGAGGAAAGCAGTGATTGTGACAGGCAGCCCACACGGATTACACTTCCTTTTTTCTTTTTTTTTTTAAAGAAAAACTCCCTTTCCGAAAAAAAAAAATAAAAAGCAAACCAACAAAGCAGCTTCTGCAGAGAGATCCAGTACCAGCGCAGGGTGCCCAGTGCAGGGATCTATATTGCCAGGGCTTACAATGCGGCAGGTCAGTGAATTACAGTAATAAAGACTTCAAAAAAATAAAAAAATTCAGGTGCTGAGACTAACACATTTCCTTCACTACCCCAAAGGAGCCACGGGCTCTGGGAAAAGGCAGAGCAAGCAAAAGGGACTGGGTGCACTTCACTCGGTGGTTTTTTTACAAAATCTTTTAGGCAGAAGCATTGGGTGTCGGGCAGGGTTTTGAGTTGTTACAACCAACTTTTGCATGTGAGCTTTATGGCTCAGTCCTTGCACATTATGAAATTGTCTGTAAAATTAGAGGAGGTAGAGAAGCAAAAAGTTACTAATCTCGGAGAAAGAGTATTACTTTCAATTCCCTAGAATTTCCTTTAGTTTGAAGTTTATGGGCTAGAAGTGGGGGGGGGTTCGAAACTATCTTGTGTCAGTGTCTGTCCTTCCTATGAAGAATACATCAGCTTTTACAGAATACATAATTTAGGGCTGAAAGAGGTATTTTTACTAGTAGAAAAGAGACAGTTAGGAAAACTTGTGATGGAAAACTTTCCTGCTCTGTACCCACGAGAAAAGTGATCAGACCTCATGTGCTGTCCGGGTTCACAGGGCTAAAACTATTTTATAAAAATAACTGCAGAAGAGAATTGCAGATAAATTTTGTGCTAGAAAAGCAGTAATAAACCTGCACCTGTTACTGTGCCCTTCTAACCAGCCTGTCTCTAACCTCAGCACAAAGTGGTTTGAGTTTGTGTCTGAATATGCCACTCATATTATTATTTTTTTCTTTCTTCCCAAAACTTTAGCATAGATAAGAAATGTGAAAAAAAAATTACTTAGCAGTGAAGCAGATTGCTGCTTTGAATTTTATTTATTTATTTATTTGGGGAAATAATGCCCATCTCATTGTGAAAGTTACAGACTCCAGAGAAAAGCCTGCAGCGAAGGGCAGCAGGGAATGCATGTTAATGAGGGCTAAAAGACCACCACTGCTTCTAAGCAGCGTAGGTTGATGTTTAATATTAGTATTAATATTCCTTTTTTCTCTTAGACATAACTTTTCTTTGTCACATAACTGTTTGTGCTATCTGAAACTTTACAAAGTCCAGTCAGCAATTCCTCAGGTTCATTTTTCACACCCTGTATCGAATCTCAGCTTTTATATTCTGAGCGAACCCTGAACGTAAAACGTTCTCATGTAAAAACAGGGACAAAAGACTTACTTTCCTTTTGAGAAATAGATTGCATAAATAAATATGACAACGCATGGATATATAATATACTAAAATAAATAGTGTGTGGATGGGTGTGGATGGGTATATAAACAATATTTGCCACACCATGTTTATGCCACTCTTGCGCAAACTTTATCAAGTGAAATTTTCATTGAGGTGTGCGAGATTAGGACCAAAGTGTTTATGCCAAACTGCCTGATAAAACATTGGATTTAGGACAACAGCAGTATCAGTTCTGTGTGGTGTAATCACTCCGTATCACCGGAGAATGATTTCGTACCATTGTGAGAGGTGTCCCTCATCTTCCAGCAGCGATAACACTGCGGGACTGTGTACAAATAAAATATAGCTGAGGACAACTGTACCTATTTGTGTCTTTCCTGGCTGTGAACAGGGGATTTATCCAGCTGGATGGTGGCATCAACATGGTAAGAAGGGAGTTTTAGGTTTCTGCTGGCCCAAGGTGGGGCCTGGCCCGACGGGCACTGCTTGAGCCCACTCGTAAACCACGGCAAGCTTATAAAACTCCATTCACTTTCACAGGGAACTTTCACTTCAAGGCATAATTTGTTTTTTCAAATAAACCCTGCTTGCAAAGAGGTTTTTAACTTAAAAATGTTAGCACTTATTTTGCTCCCTATAAGAAGATCTACAGCAGAACAAAAGGGGAAACGCTGCCTCTCCCGCCTCTGTCCGTTCTGTTGCTTCCTTTCTGCAGTCTGCACACCACTTTTGCTGGGAAGTTATTTCCTCCGCAGTGCATTTCGCAACAGACTCGAGACCCCGTGGAAATGCATTGCAACTCTGCAGGCATTTCTGGGATGTGCTGCACTCTGGAGCCAGCGCCCCACATACGGCCGTGCCAGGCAGCGATGCCGCCACGAGCTCACGGTCAAAGCAGGTCTTTTCACACAAAGATTGACCAATTTTTTAGTGTACGTATTCCCACTTGCCCTTAGCACAGCTGCTGTAATTCCCCACATGAATGTGGCTTTGGTGATGCACCCATGGCCCAGACCACAAATGGTGTAGTCATTTTCATCGGCCAGATAAGGACTGCAGTGCTTCTTCATCACCCTGCTCTCCTGCTGGGAATTGTGGCGATGGACAGAAAATATTGCATGGAAACACATTATTATTCACAGGTATTTAGTGGCAGAAGGTGAGAATTTCCATCAAACGTACTACTCTGCTTATTTAAGCTACTCCCTGAAATTTGGAGCCTGGAAGTTGAAAGTTCTGCCCTCCTGTTTTAGGACGACACAGCATTCACAAAACCATGGTGTTTATTGTAGAATCATAGAACGGCTTGGTTTGGAAGACACCTTAGACATCATCGAGTTCCAACAGTCCTGCTATGGGGAACTCTGTTTTAGGATCTGGAGCCTTTAAACTGAGGAGGAAAACCCTGTTATGCCCAGTTCTTTGTGCACCCATGTAATAAAAAAGCAATCTCTTTCCTGGGGAGAGTCTTACAGAATACTCTCAGTTTTGGTAGCTCCAGAATACTATTGATTTTGTGGCGGATGGTGGGACAAGGTGGGACATGGCACTAAACTACTGCTTCCCCGTGACGTTTTCACTGGGATTTGCAGATAGCTCCATAGTAGATTGTGGGGCAACAGAGAAACGTCTGGGCATTGATTTCCATCCACCACACTGGCACTTAGGTCCCTTGGGGATGCGAGTCAGCAGTGTGCGCTCTGAGGTCTTGATGGAAAAGGGATCAGGATCGAGCCTGGTGATTTCAGGGGGCTTCTGGCTCTCAGCAGGGCGAAGCTGCTCCCAGGGCACAGTGGCTCTCCCAAAGCCACCAACATCACTCAGGGCCCAGGAGAGCCCTGTTGTCTGTCTCAGGCCTTTAATGATTGCTGCTGTATGTTAACAGGCCATACCACATATAGCCCGGCTATTGTCAGCGCTGATCCTTGTCCAACTGACGGGCTATTCAAAGCGCTTCTCAAGCCTCTCCAAAATCCCAGCTTGTTCTACCCCGATGACAGCCATCCCTCCCATTCGGAGTTCTCTTTGTACGCTTGATAACATGGTGGAAATCCCTTATTATGCTTCTTTTAATAATGCTTTCACATGGCAAGGGGACATGATGTTTTAATTTATGCAGTGCACATCATCCTTCGACAATTTGCTAAGAGGAGCCCTCGCGACCTAAGCCTGCGCCGAATAACACAAGTTTATGCAAAACCAGTGGTTTCCAACCTGTGGTCTCCAGACCGCTGGGAACCGGCGGGCTCCTTCCGAGGGGTCACCAGGAGGTAACCAGGAAAGCAGAGCTGCCGCCAGGAGGTTCAAACGCGCCGCCACGCACTGAGCCGCGCTGTCACCAGCGCAGGTCTGGGGCTCCCAAAGTGCAAACTGAAAATCACTATCTCAGGGGTTTTTACTTTCTTACTCTTTTTTTTTTTTTTTTTCTCTCTGCACTCAGTACGCTGCGGCTGCAACCTCTATGTCTTTAAATACCTGCTCAAGTCGATTAAAAGCAATA
Source organism: Motacilla alba alba (assembly GCF_015832195.1). Lineage (NCBI taxonomy): Eukaryota > Metazoa > Chordata > Aves > Passeriformes > Motacillidae > Motacilla > Motacilla alba. The sequence continues at coordinate 2,861,041 of NC_052023.1, read as the reverse complement.
AATTCAGAGGGGTAACCACACTGCTCCTTATGAGTTGTGCGAGTTGAAGTCTCACTTTGTTGTCAAAAAATAGCAATTAACCTTCAGATCCACTTGCTCTCCCCCCCCCAAATTAATTTTGCAGTATTATCACGCATCTTGAGGCTTCCAGTTTTAAGCATATAATGCTCCTCCTGTTAATGAAGCGGGTATCCACGATCAAGGGGAGCTGAGAGCCACAGACAATTGTTTGTTTGCCTTTATTTCTCACGCCCTTTGAAGGTTTTTCTTTCTCCTCTGTTGGTTTTTTTTTGGGCTTTTTTTTTTTTTTTATTAAGTGACTTTAGCAGATTGTACCCTCAGAGCTGTGAATAATGGGGTTATTCTACAAAAATGGCCAAGGCTAGTTAAGACACACAAAGCCAGGAAATCCTTTCAGGGATGAAATCAGGACTATTTTAGGGGTGCCGTGTAAGTTGGAGACTTTGCAGCTTGGCTGCTGCATCGCTGCCAGGCACGGCAGCGCTGCGGGGACGACCGGTCCTCCCCCGCCGGGGGCTTGCCCGGCCGGGGGGGCCCCGCACCTTCACCGTACTGGGGGGGGGGGGCAAAGCCTGGGGGGGGTTTGCAAAGCACGGGGGGTGCAAAGGTGGACCTGCAGAGGAGGATGGGGGGTTTGCCTGTGCCAGGTAACTTTGCCCATGCAGCAAAGGAGCTTTGCTGGGGCAAGGGACGGGGGTTCCCCGCGCCGGGGAGGGCTGCCCGTGCCGGGGGTGCGCATGGGGGGGGGGTCCCCGTGCGGAAGGGGAAGGGGGTTCCCCGTTCGGGAGGGGGTTTTACCCGTGCGGAGGGCTGGTGATCCATGCAGGATGGGGGGTTATCCATGCAGGATGGGGGGGTTACCCGTGCAGGATGAGGGGGTTACCCGTGCGAGGGGCGCTCGCACCGCTCCCCCGCCGCCCTCCCGCGCAGGACCCCCGCGGCTGGGATGGGAAGGGGCTCGGCGGGGGCGGGACACTGCGGGCCCGCAGCGGGGCCGCCAGCCCGGCCGGGGGTGTGCGGGGGAAAGCGGGGGATGTCCGTGAGCCCCGCCGCCCCCCGGTGCGGGTCTCCTGTGCGAATCGCGGCGATTGCGGAAATGCGCGGGGGCGGGGGGGAGGAGGAGGCGGAGGAGAAGAGGAGGAGGGAGGTGGGCGGGAGGCTGCCGAATCGCTCGTAACTTCTGCAAAGTCCCGGGCGCTGGGAGCCCACCCGGCAGAGCGCGGAGAGGCGGCGGCAGCGCCCGGGCACGCCCGCGCCGACCCCTGCTCGCCCCGCGGCGCAGCCACCAATAGCCCCAGATCAGCCCGAAACCCACGGGAAGGAAAAATCCCAACACATCCCACCTAAGAGCCGGCGGCAGTTGGCTGCGGCGGGTTTTCCCTTCCGGTTCCCAACGGCTGCGAGTCGATTTTAGCCATAAAAAAATATAAAAAATTGCGAGGAGGGAAAAAAAAAAAAAAAAGAAAAAAAAAGAAAGTGCCGCCAGCCGCCGGAGCCCGCAAAGTTTCTCTTGCGCTGTTATCTGTGTTATCCCTGTTATCCCTGCCCGTGGGACGCGGCGCCGCTTAAACTCTTGTTTTTGTATTTTTAACCCGATTCCCACGCTTTCGCAGAGGGAATTCGCTATTGTCTGCGCGGGGTCTGGGCGCGGAGGGAGCGCGGGTGCGCAGGACTGCGCCGCAGCTGCCTTTTTTTTTTTTTTAATTTATTTTTTCTTTCTTTTTTTTTTTTTTTTTTTTTTTTGTCAGGGATTTGAGAAAACCGCTGAGCTTGACAGATTCCCCCGCTGTCCCCCCTCCCCGCCCGTACGTGCGCGCCGGCTCCGTGCGCGCCGTCTGGAGCGCCCGCGGCCGCGCACAAAGAAACGCGCCCGGGCGCGGGCTGTGACGGACCGCGGCGGGGACCAATGGGCGGGGCGGGGCGCTGTGACGTCACCCAGAGCCGCCCAATCAGCGGCGGGAGTGGGTGTTGCGACGTTTGAACTCCCCCGGGGGGAGGGGCGCGCCTTTTTTTTCTTTTTTTTTTCTCTCGGTTTTTATTCTCTTTTTTTTTTTTCCCTCTCTCTCTCTCTCTCTCTCTCCTCTTTTTATTTTTTCTCTTTTTTTTCCTCCTCTTTTTTTTTTTTTTTTTTTTTTTTCCCTTTTCCGCCGAAGTTGGCGGCGCCCCGCAGGGACGGGGCCGCTGGCGGGGCCGGAGCCTCGGAAACCTCCGGATTTAGCACCCAAAAAAAAAAAAAAAAAAAAAAAAGGGGAGGGGAGAAGAAGAAAAAAAAAAGCTTTTTTATTTAAAAAAACCCCCACGTTTAAAAAATTATTTATTTTTTTTAAAGCGTGCTTAGCAAAACGCTGAGTTGGGAAAAATGAGGATAACTTGCGCGCCCACCCGTTTAGCGCTCAAATATTCTGGGGTGGGGGAAGGTGCTTTCGCTCTACTCGTATTTTTTTTTTGGGGGGGGGATGTCCGCGGCTGCGGAGGGGCTGCACTTGACCGTGGCCCCTGCCTAGAGGGCGCAACCAGCCGTCCCGCGGCCAAAAGTCTCCCGAAGGGCGCCAAAAGTTACTTAAAAGATAATGCTGGAAACCGCAAAAGGCTGGGAACGGTGCGGCACGGACGAGTGGGGGACATAACGCACTCCCCCTCCACCTCCGATATAAGCTGCGGGAGGGGATTTTTCCTCCTTTTCCTCTATAGATGGATTTCTTTTCCCTGCGTGTGTCGCCGTCGTCGCCCTCCCCCCCCCCCCCCAAAAAAAAAAAAAAAAAAAAAAAAAGCCTGTGACTACGCGCAGGGACGCGGGGGTCACCTAAACTGCCTCCGGCATCAGTGGAAAACGCAATTCCCAAGCGGAAAGGGGGGGGACACACCACCCGGGACACCCTCCGAGTCCCCGGGAGCGGGCTGGAGAGCATCCAAACCCCAAACCCAAACGTTGCCGGTGCCAAGACAATGCGCTCCAGAAGTGTCAGGAGGCGCAGGGGTATTTTTAATTTTAAGCGCTTCACTTTTAGATTTCATAAGTAAGAAAGAGGGGGGAGTGCGATGTGCCGATGAATTTATGTGTTGCTATTTTTTTAGAAGAAAATTTTTATTTTTTTAAAGTGGAATAAGCACCCTTGAATCTAAAGCGCTTGATTTAAAATGACAAGTGCCAAAGGGGATGGGGAAAGTTGTGGAAGGCAACGCCGCTTCCCCCAGCCCCCCCCCACCCGCCCCATCCCTCCATGGTCAAGGGCCGAGCGGAGCCGCAGCCCCCGGGAAGAGCAAAATAAAAAAATAAATTATAATAACAATTATAATAGAAAAATACACAACCCCCCCACCCCACCCCCCCCCCCGCCGTAAAAAGAGGAAAACTTTGAGCCGAGCCCTGCTCGCCTCTCGGCTCCGCGGCTGGCCGCGCTGCGGGGCGGCGGGGCGGAGGGAGGCGGCGGCGCCGCAGCCCCCTCCCCGCCCCTCCCCGCCCCCGCGGGCGGGCGGCGCGGGGCGCGGGGCGGGCGGTGCGCGGCGCAGAGCGGAGGGGCGCGGAGCGGAGCGGAGGGGCGCGGAGCGGGGGCGGCGGAGGGGCGCGCAGCGAGCGCTATGCCTTTAACGGCGCGCGGGGCAGGCATGCCGAGCGCGTAGTGCGGGAAAGTCGAGGCGGGGTTAAAGTTCAGCTCATGGAGCGGCTCCGCGCTGGCTGCAGTTTGGCAGAGTTGGAAATGTGAAAGCAAGAAGCAGGCTCGGGGCTCCCCCTCCTCTCCTCTCTCTCTCTCTTTTTTCCCCTCCTCTCTCTCCCTCTCCCTCTGTCTCTCTCCCCCTCTCTCTCTCCCTCTCTCCCCGCACACGCACACCTCCAAACCGCAGCCCCCCGCAGCAGTCATGTATTCTCCGCTCTGTCTCACCCAGGTAAGCGGCCGCCGGGGCGCGGTGGGGCCGGCGCTGCGGGGGTGCGCGGCCGTGCGCGCCGGGGAAGGGGCACCGCCGCCGCTCGCCGAAACTAACTTTGTTGCCTTTCGCTCGCATGCCCCCCCCCTCCACCCCCTTCCCGCACGGCCATTTGTGTCGGCACATGGCTAATGGCGCCTACTTATTAATGCTTTAATTAACGGGGGGGGCCGCGCGGGCGCGGTGCTGCGGGACGACCCGCACGGCCCCGCCGTGCTTGGTCATCCGCGATCGATGCCGCCGATGCCGCCGCCCGCGCCGGAGCGCTTCGCACCGCCCCGCACCGCGGCCCCGGGGCAGCGCCGGAGCCGCTGCGCCGCTCCCCGCCCCGGGCACGGCGCGGCCCGCACCCCCCGGCACCGCGCCCGGGGCTCCGCGGGAGCGGCCCCGCCGGCTCCGCGCCCCCCCCGGCGCCCCGGGCACGGAGAGAGGGACCGTCCCCCGCACCTGGGCTCGCTCCCGCGGTGCGGCGCGGTGCAGCCGCCCCCGCGCAGAGCGCCCTCCGCACCCGCGGAGGCCGCCCCAGCCGGGGCACCGTGCGTGCGTCCCCCCGCACGGACACCCGCAAACTTGTCCCGCGTGTGTCGCGTGTCCCCCCCGCCGCCCTCCCGCCCGCGGATCGGGCCCCGCGGCGCTCGGCGCAACTTTTGCGCCCTCCGCTCGCGGCGGGACGGGGCTGCGCGGGGAGTGGAGGCGGGGGTGTCGCCCCGCGGTGCCCCCCGGTTGCGCGGCCGCGGAACCCCCGGCCCCCCTTTTCCCCGCGCGCTGCTGCAGGACGCTAAATTACACCCCTTCAATTAGCAGGATATAATGGTTTAACGAGGAAATGCTTTGTGGCGGACTCAAACCCCAGATTATTTCCTCCTGCAGGAGATTTTGACTACATTATTCTTATTAATTTAATTGGAATATTTTTTTTCTCCCGGTGAGAAAGCCTCTCCGGGCTCTTTCCGTCGAGAAAAAGGCAAGGAATTGCAGGGAGAGGGGCGGCAGCTTCTCAGGCAGCCCGAAGAGCTCTGAAAGTTTCGTCCCCTTCTCCAGTCGCGGTCCCCTCTCCTTCTCCAGCCTCCCCCAAATTTTGGGGTGCTGGCGAGAAAACACCAGGCCGGCGGGGGCACGAAACTCCAAACCGTACACTTGCTCAAAAGGCAGGAGGAAAACGTGAGCAGCGGGAGTTTGCAGAGGATGGGATGCAGCAACTCCGGGCTGTGCCTGGGCAAAGTTTGTGCCTTTAATTCAACTCGGAGCAATACCTGGTTTTTGTCAGCGCAGCGGCTGCAGGAGGGACCCCCGGACACTCCGTGCAGGGCCCGCAGCGCCGACGCTCTTGGCATCTCCACGTGGGGCTCCTGGGGCTCAGTAGGCCCAGTCGCATATTAAGGAGAGAAAATAAATCCATAGGCTGGTTGCTCCCTGGCCCAGTCGTGTCCTGTCCCCGTCCCCCCCCCAACCCCCAGCTTTTTTTTTTTCTTTTTCTTTTTTTTTTTTAATTTATCAGAAGAAAAGCAGAAAGCCAGGCGTGTGCTTTGACTCCGTTAGGAAAATCTGGCATTCTTGCTGCACGTTTGGAAAAGTAATAGGAGGATTAGAGGCCTCCTGACAAACTCTTCCCTCCGAAGGATCAATTAGGTGATTCTGTCATTTTTCCATAGAAAAAAGGGACGAGCCCTGAGCTATTGCAAGTAATTTCCCATTTTATCATTTCAAGAGCTTTTATTGATACAAGTTTTAGGAAGGATTTTTTTTTTCTTTTTTTTTTCTTTTTTTTTTTTTTTGGTCAAGTTTTGTTTCATATTTAAAGGGAAGCTCTTGAAAGTGGGTTAGAAAAGGAAAACAAACAAAAATCCTGGTTCTGAGCATATTTATCCAAGCCCTGGAACCAAAATGGCACAAGCATTTTGTGTCATCTGTCAGGAAAAATCCAAACATCGTTCCATTTACATATCTGCTGAGGAGCTAGGAAATAGTTGGGGAACATATGCACGTCTCCTCATAGATTTACAAGCAAATGGATTGTAAAAATATTAGCAAGGGTCGCTGTAGTTGGCTTAATTTCAAAAAGATCTGCAGAAATACATTGTTTCAAAGCCTCCTTTGCAGGATTACATTATCGAAGGCGCCTTTGGGTTGGCATTGGGGTTCTTTTGTCGTAGGGTTTTTGTTTTGGTTTTTTTTTTAACACCTTTTTGGAGAGCAGAGGAGAATTTTGGGGTAAACAGTACAAAACTGTGCAGCCCAAATTTTAGGTGCTGCTTAGAGACAGGCAGCTCTCGGAAGAGCTGTATCCTCAAACTTCGGAGAGGAGTGCAATAAAGAAAACCCCAACTTTTTATTATTGCTTTGCCAGCTTTCTGCTGTCTTTTATTTTTAGGTAACCCATCCAGCACTGAGGGGGGAAAGTAAACAGCTTTATCAAATACTTTTAAAGTTTCCCTTCAAGCTAACTTGTGGAAAGGGAAAGATCATTGCCTTCACTACCAGTTCCTTAAAATCCTGCTATTTTGCAGCGAGGCTGCAGACAAGTTGCACATCTGTTAGCACACTTGCACTGACACGTTTCCAAAACTTTTTGGGTTTTTCGAGGGGGCTGTAGCACCACCGAAATAAAAAATTGTATTGTGAAGAAGCTGCTCCCCCCCCTCGGTGCCCGCGTCCAGCCCAGTTCTGTTTGATCAGTCCTGGCTGCTTTTATTTCCACTTGGACTTTGCTAATACCTCAGCGCCGAGATTGAAGCGGTGCGATTTTCCGGAGCAGCGTGTTTACCAAGACACTTTGAAAGTTGGTCTGTTTATGAGTCGTTAACCTTTTCTCCTCATACACCATTTTGAAAAGACACATTAGGGTGTAATAGGGACGTGCACACCTCGCGCCTGAGCAGCAGTGCTTCTCGTTTACTTCAGCCACAGACCCTGACTTTGCACCAAAAAGCATCTTGGTTTTTTTTCCCCCCCTCCCTTTAAAGTGGTTTAGTGGTTTTTTTTTTTTAAAGGTTTTCTTTTTGGGTGTTATTTTTTACCTCCTCTTTCAGGTTCACATCGTAGAAATCAGCTTTAGCGCAGGTTAAAGCAACTCTCTCTTGGATGTTATCCAACGCCGAGCCAAAAAAGTCCCGAGCACATGAGATCAGGCAGGACAAAGCGCTGCTGAAAGCAGAAAAGTTAAAATATTTCAGGATGTACCAAGACGTGTTTGGAAAGTGGGAAGGCTGGAAGCGCTGCCCTGGCTCGCTGTGGGCTGTCGAGCCTCTTTGCTCTGTGTACCTTCACAGATAAACTTCCACTTGACAAAAGGCCTTTTTTCCTTGACTCTCCCTGAGTGGGGAGAGGGAAGGACAGGAGGGATCAGGAGGGAGGCTTTATTATTTTTAATAGCTTGTAGAGACCTGTAGTTTTTGTATTTTTCTTCTTTTTCCCCCCCTTCCTGCCCCCCCTCCCCGTGAGAGCTGTGTCTGGTGGGTGAGAGCAGCTCCATGTGCTGGGATTGTGCCTCCTCTCACTTTTTGAATCTGCCGACTGCAAACTCGCAGCAATCTTCTTCTTTTTTTTTTTTTTTTTTTAAACTTTATTGAAATTTGAAACTATCATCTTTTCCCATAGAGGAGGGGAAGAAAAAGAGGAATGTGCCAATCACTGGAGTGATTTATTTTATTTTACCTGCTTTTATTTTAATAATCATTCGTAGTACTTTGATTGCTACCGCTCTGCTCTAATGAAATATATTGTGCTGCTTGGAAAGTTTTTAACAATCTGTGTTTAAAATAAAAATAAAGGCAATGGTGCTACCTATAGATTTAAGTATCTATAATTCTGGGGCCACTCAGAGTAAGTGCAGTGAAAGCTTTTGGGGAGTCAGCAGAAGGTCTTGAATTATGACAGGATTTTGCTGCTAGATATTTCTACTATTGATTTCTCAATTTTTCATAATTTCTGAAAAGAACAATGCAAATTAAAATAAAGCGTTGAAAGGAAGTAAGATGTCTGTTTTAATAACCATATTTGCATGACCCACAATGATTTGAGGAGAAAATGTACTCCGTGGGATAATTAAAGAAAAAAAAACTTAGTTTGCTAATCTGAAAAATCCCCGATGTTTCCTTGCAGAGGGGTAGGTAGCCGATGGCTTTTCCCATGCTGGGGAAAATGTTGCAGAGATTACTTTAGTTTTCCCTCCTGGAGGGCCCAATCCTGAGAAAAGGAGGAACTGGAAGCAGGGACGTCCCCAGCACGCAGCGCTGGATCAGGCCCCATAGGCTGGATACGTTTTTATGTGCAGCCTGGAGTTGGGTCATTCATTTATTCAGGGAAAAAACAAGAAGCATGGCCCCAATATATTATAATATGATTTGATCTCTTTGGCTGATTTATGTAATACTTAGTGAGGAGGGAAAAAAAAAAATTATTTTAAAAAAGAAAAATCAAGGGGTCTTCTCGCCTTTTTTTAGCGTCACCATTATTTCAATCGAGATTTTTTTTTTTTTTGTGCCAAGGATGAGGGGTGATCTTTAACTCCTCGTCACACAAAACAAGTAGTGTCTCCGGATGGCCAAACTAACTTTCCGAGTAGGGCATTTCTTTTAAAATATTTGAAAACCTGACACAATTAATAATTCTTTGCGTATTTGCACAAGTTGGGCTACAGTTTTTTGTTACCGCATTTTTCAATTTTTCTTGGTTTTTTTGGGGATTTTTTTTTTTTTTAATTTTATAGGAAGGCTCAGAGTTTGACTTTCCCTAATACGCCCAGATAAAAAGTTGTTTGTTTTTTTAACCTAAATAGAAACAAAAATATTTTTAAAAAGATAAATTGCAAGGCTTGCTTTTTCTAGGGTTTTAGTGTTAGTTATGATTGCGCTCGCGGGATAAATCGACCGCGCTACTTCTCACTCCCTTCACTGTTTAGGAACCAGAGTGAAAACTACCCTTCATTGTAATTGTATATACAGCTATAGTGGCATTTTACTATTCTGCTGGCTGCTATTTCCAAATATATCTTAGGGAAAGTTTTACTATACTTTAGACTTCCCCATACAAACATTGATTGGCATCCAAATGTTTAGGATTTGCCAAATTGGCGGGCAAACGCTGGCTACACCGCAAGCAGCGGGGTCAGGGAGAGAGCAAAGGGAGATATGCGCTCTGCAAGTGGACTTGCAAAGGAGTTTTTGGCTTTTAACTCATTCTGTCATTTTTATTTTTTTTTTTAAATAAAAAAGGTTTGGGGGCTGGGAAGGGCACCAGCATTGCACCATCTCCGTCTGGGCGCTTGCTTGAAGTTGGACCCTGTTTTTGGGGGACGGGAGCAGAGGTTTTGGGTCGGTGCGAAAGGGAAGCGGGGATGCGGAGGTGGTGGGTTTGGGGTCCTTCGGCGAGGGGTCCCACAGCCCTTAAAATTTATCATCACCCTCCTAATTCTCACCATCCCGCAAAAGCCCTGTTTTTGAAAGCTCTTTCTTGATGGTTTCGGTGACATCAACCCTTCTCTGTAACTTTTTTCAGGATGAATTTCATCCCTTCATCGAAGCACTTCTGCCTCACGTCCGAGCGTTTGCGTACACGTGGTTCAACCTGCAAGCCCGAAAAAGAAAATACTTCAAAAAACATGAAAAACGCATGTCAAAAGAGGAAGAGAGAGCCGTGAAGGACGAACTGCTAAGTGAAAAACCCGAGGTAAAGCAAAAATGGGCATCCAGACTTCTGGCAAAGCTCCGGAAAGATATCAGGCCTGAATTTCGGGAGGATTTTGTTCTCACAGTCACAGGAAAAAAGCCTCCGTGTTGCGTTCTTTCCAATCCAGACCAGAAGGGCAAGATGAGAAGAATTGACTGCCTTCGCCAGGCAGATAAGGTCTGGAGGTTGGACCTTGTTATGGTGATTTTATTTAAAGGTATTCCGCTCGAAAGTACTGATGGCGAGCGCCTTGTAAAGTCCCCACAGTGCTCTAACCCCGGGCTGTGCGTACAGCCCCACCATATAGGAGTTTCTGTTAAGGAACTCGATTTATATTTGGCATACTTTGTGCACGCAGCAGGTAAGTGCCTTTCTCTACCACCTTCTCCAACTTTTCGGTTATCTCCGTGCCGGGTGCCGTGCCCCCGTGGCGGCTGCATGAGCTGGGGAGGGATCTGGGGATACCGGTTATTGCTCTCCTGGGGTGGCGAGGAGGGTGCCAAAACTTCCCCCCTCACTTCTATTTTATTTTTTTTTTAAATGGGGTTTTTAAGGTGCAGCCACATAAAAGTGGCTCTTGTTTTCTGCGGTTAACAGCATTTCGGACATCCTTCACAGGTGTTATCCTAAATGTTGTCCTAGGAGGGCTCGCAGCCGGATGCGGCTTCCTTTATCCTAATTTTAGGGGAAAGCAGATAGATTTGAATTTAACTTTTTCTTTTTTTTTAAATAAAGTTTGCATATGTTATGCACAAAGTTGTCCAGGAGGGCTAGAGATGCCTGAGGCCTGTGGGTCAGGAGTACCAGGTATCCTCACCCCACAGGGATTAGATGGGGAGCGTAAACCCTGCAGGATTGGAGGGAAAAGAGAAGACAGTCCCTTGATAGCAAACATAGTCATCAGCTCTGAGTGGGCATGAAACAAATCTCTGGGTAACCCTAGGGGGAAAAGGAGACATTTAAACCCATCAAAAGATCACAATTTATACACCTAAAAGCTAAGCAAGTCTCGAAAAATATTCCTGATTTGACAATATTGTGCTTATGAGGAGGGGCTGAGATGTTTTAACGTGTGATGAAAATCTTGGGATCCCAGACTCCAACACAAAGTATGCTCTGCCTGCGGCGTGACTCGGCGTGCTCAGAGGATGTGTACTATGTTGACTGGGTAAAATAATATGCTATTGTAGTTCTCCTGAGTGATTGTAGTGCAGAAAAATGTGCGTGTGTGAAGTGCAATGCCCCGAGTTTCATGTGTGGGGTGTGTGGGTCCCTCAGCATATCCTGACTTGTGAGCTGAGGGTCTGGACAGGCTGGAGAAACAGAGGAGCAGAGGGGAGAGGAATCATATTAGTAGAAACCACTTCTGTATAAATATTTATCGGTAAGAAAACCAAGCAAATTACAGCCCAGGGAGCCTGCATTTCCCATGCCAACTTCTTTCAGAGGGTCTTGCAGAAAGTTTTGGCTTCCCCGAAGTTTTTCTGCGCTGAGTCCCTGCCATGGTTGTTGTGTTAGGCAATGTCGCCGCTGGGATTTTACAGATATGATCCCTGTTCGGAAATAACTTTAGAGTATCCTCATGGTATTTCCTACAGATAAGCTGCAGCATTTACTTTGCACTTCGGTGTGAGGTGGTAAATCATACTGTACATTTATGGCGAAAGGGAAGTAGGCAAATATTGAGGAAAATTATTTATTTACTCTGCGCTTTATTATGGCCACCGTGAAGGAAGCGTTATGGATAAATGGCTAACTGAAGGGAGATTGGGGCTGGGGCATTTCAGGTCACCTCCCGTTCCATCACCAACCCCAAGGGGACCATGGACTCACATCCCTTTTGTCTGCCTCAGTTTCCTCCTCCGCATGTTGGAGTGGGTTGATAAATTTAAAATGCTTTGATATCCAAATAGAAGCTATAAATGTCTGTTTACTGAACTACAGCACGCAGGTTTTTATTATTTGGATTTATATATCGCGTGACGCGGTAAATACTGATCCATATTGTATTTCCCAGGCCCTCTGTGGAGCACACAAATCCTTGATAGAAACCAGCGGTCTTGGCGTAGCTTGCATGTAGGGTCACAGAAATGTAGGATGGGGAGAAAAGGACCAAACCCAGGGGTGGGAGTATTTCGGGGAGCTTCAAGGGATCTCTCCCTGTTATAATAGTCAGGCAATAGACATTATGAAAGTTCAATATTGCGATTAGGGATATACCATCTTATCAGCACGCCGGTGGTAAAGAGTAGCCTTGATAGCAAACTGTTATTTATTCCTGCCGTCATCATCAACAGGCAGCGATCACACCGATTGTCCTTTGGATTCGGGGTTTGCCGCGGAAACTCGGCGCGAAGCCTTGGCGCGGTTTTTTGGGGTTAGAACTGGGGATTTGTGTGAGCAGCCGCGCGCCCGTGCAGAGCGCACCGCGCCGTGTTTTTGGCCGTTGTTTGCTGATTGCAGGCATTGCATTGTGCTCTCGATGCAGGAGTGTGTGCTGGCATATTCCTGCTAAACCTCAGCGGGGAGGGGGACAAGATGTTTTTTGGGAGGTGGAACAGCGTGGTCGCTGTCTATGTGGCTTCACAGAGGTGTACCGAAAGCCTTGCGTAGAGCTACCTCTTTTTCTTCCCCCCTTTTTTCCCGTTTTTTCCCCCCTCCGATGTATCCCAGCAGTCTTTGTTACACCTGAACATTGGCCAAGTTGACAGCCATTGGTTCCCGCAGACCCGCAGTAATGGCAGCTTGTGCCGGGTGCGCAACAGGAAAATTACAAAAGAAAAAAATATTAAGGGTCCTTTGTCTCCAACTCCATCAGACCTCGCTCCCGAAATGTATGGACCACGTATTTATAAGGAGGAAGTTGCCATCGCAAATATTAGGTAGGCTGGTCAACTTACATATAGCGGATTTGACAAGCATCTGCTATAGTACAGAAGATTTGTAAACACTAAACAATGTTTTTACCTCCTTAAAAGTTTTGAGAAGTTGCCAGTATTGGCAGGAGGCACAGACTCCGAAACGTGCTTGAAGATACGTGCCAAAACCATTGTGACCTTTTCACCCATAGTGCTAGCTTCTCTTTTTCTTGTGGGTATTTTTTTCCCCCCACTTTTCGTCTTCTTTTCTTGGGGGGAGTATTCTGTTCCAAGATGCCCTTATTCGAGATGACTTCGGCAGCAAGATGTCCCTTTCCTTCTAAACATGTAGGATAATTATTGCTTTGAATCCACGCTTTTCCTTCAGTAGGCACTATCATCTGTAAGGGAACACATGTGCACAGATTTAAATAGTGCTTCTTACAAAGCTACTGAAATCAATTATTCTCTTTAAGAACTGGCTAGAAAGAGAAAACAAAAATATGCAAATAGGCAAACTACATGTAATTTTCATTAAAAGGATAAAAAAAATTTAAAAAAAAAAAAAAAAGAAAAGGAAGATCGGTGCTTTGTGAATTAGAGGTTGACCAAAAATTGTATTGAAATCTAGAGTATTGCTCTCAGTTTGCAGTTTCTAATCTGCTTAACTAAAAGCAGGCGGCATTTTCATACCCTGAACTTGGGTTTGCTTTTTAGTTTTCACTTATTCTGCTCTTGTATCAAATGACAAGTTGGAAACCATTGTGGCAAACCGTTTTCTTTGTGGGAGTCAAACAGTAAAGCTAATTTATGACCGGTCCTTTACCAGATGATCTGTATCAGAATCTACAATATACTAGGCACGTGGCAAGGTCACAATTTAAGTTGTTAAGGTCACAACCTTAGCCACCAGGCATTTGACCTTTTAGATAAAGTTAACCTTTGTTCATTAGTAGGCACTCAACCGAGAACTTTCTGGAGTTTTTTACTGCTTTGGAGTTCCTCCTGCTAATGTGGTCAGATTGGAGAATAGAATCGCAATAGAAGTAGTTAAATTTTCTGAGAGGTCACAGTTTTTAGAGGCTTCTCCAGTGGCCGAAGCGGGATGGTAGGCCAGGAGGCGATGCTGCAATGCCTGGTTTATTTTTTGGCCGGCCATCGTTATGCGCTCCGGGCGAGAATTAAACTCGCGAGGTATTTGTGGCAGAGAAAATCTTTTAATCTTTCAGAAGGACGTTTAAAAATCCCAAATTTCAGACAAAAATCTAGGGCTGGGTTTTATTTACGTAAGCTCACTTTTCTGTTCACATTTAGACTCGAAGGCAGCGAAGGTGCCAGAACTCAGCCTTATTTTTGTGACTGAAAATTTACTTAACTTCTAGATGTGCTCTGTGGCTAATTGCTGGGCAGTGGTATATAGCACATGACCTTGAACTTTAAGCTCGACCCATTTTATGTTCCCGTCAACAGACTTAAAATATTCTCCTTGGACGACCATAAAGAGGCATCGATGGGAATAACCCAAAGATGGGTTAATGCAGAAGCCCTCCCGTACCCGTGGAGGTTTCGGGGGGTCCGAGAGGTACCCGAGGCTTTGCGCCGTAATCTTTTAGTACAATTGGTATTGATTGTTGCTGCATTAATCCTGTTAATAGCCGCAGCCGGGCCGGGTGTCGCAGGGGTGGCAGAGGTGTCCTGACAATACCGTACGTCACTGAAAGAGCTGTCGCAGCGCCTTGAACTCCCGATCGCCGCTCTGCAAAAGTGGAGCGTTCGACGGTGGAAACTATTGCTGGCTCATACAGAAACACACACCATATTGTTTACTTAATTATGCCACAGCGAAGGCTCATTTTTAATTATTTAGCTGACTTTCTCGCTCTGCTCTGATACCACATTTATTATTTAATTTGAAATCAAAAGGGCTTGCGCTCCTGTTAGTTTTTGATGCGTTTTACTTTTGTTTTGGCTACGTTATTGTCATTCCATCGTACGGTAATCCAGATAGCCGTGATATGCAGATTGGCCAGATGGTCATGTTAACAGATTGAGAACCTACTTCCCACTGCTAAAGAGCAGGTGTAAGATCAGTGGGCTTTTTTTTTTTTTTCCTTCTTCTTTCCTCCCAAGTTTCAACCAAAATGCTCTTTAGACAGATCATAATGGTAGCTAAAAAGGGGCACATTTCAAATGGTGTTTGTTTTGTGGAGATAATGCTTAATGTATATGTCATTTTTACACCTATCTGAAGACTTTTAAAGCATGCATGACATTCCCTCCACGTATAATGCTTTGAAAAACCTAATTCCAGCTCATGGCTGTTCCAGTCTATATCCAAAGCAGTGCCTAAAGTTTTTTTTTGCAGACAGATTGCATTTACTCTTACCAAAAAATCACTTCAGGCAGCTTCGCAGCAGGTATCTCACACGTGTTCCCTGCACGGGGCTCCCAATGCATGCCCAGGAGAACCTGAACAGTTCAACGGTCAGCTGAGATTTTAGTGTTTGTGGGCTGATAGAGTTGTTTTTCTGCTCCATTATTTTTTGCCAAAGTGAGACATCTGTAGCTTTAAAGAAAAAAAGTGACACTAAGACATCTCACAGTATTTCTGCCCTCAAGGAATAAAGGGAGAAGGCAGATTTTGTGTTGTTTTAGCATTACAAAAAGTACCCATAAAAAGTCAGTGGTGGGAGCCTGGGTCTCTATCTCAGTCAGGAGAGGTGAGGAGAGGACAGCCACAGCTCCTCAACACCCCAAATTTCATGCACCCACCTATCGTGGGCACACATGAAACACGGCGACCTACACACCCTGTGTGGTGCAGAGAGATATCCCCATCTTTGGATGATCTCCCCTTTGGGGAGCGGGACTGGCTGCTCGCTGCAGCCACGAGCAGGGTGGGAGCTGACAGAAGGAGGATTTAGGTGGGACAACTGCTCTCCCTGTGCGGGTGTAACTGAGCCGGTGAGTATCCGTGATAATTCAGATACTAACTGGTGCGGCACTCGGGACGGCCTGCTCTATCACGAACCCCTGGCAGGAGTTCAGTCATGTGGTTTAGCTTTTCCCTTTCTCCAACAACAACAACAGCAACAACAAATAAACACGGGATAAAGGCGTATTTCATATGCCCAGGATGTTTTCCAGGTGATGGGTTTGCGCAGTATAAGGGTGTGTTATTTCCATGCCTCCTTGCTTCGAGGTGCAGAAGCAGGAGAAGCCTGTGAGTGGTAAGAAAGTTGCCCAATGCTTCTGGCTTTTCTACAAGCAACTGCACTTTTATATTTCCCTTCTTTTCCACCCAATGATGAATAGCATTAATTTAGATCTATTTAAGGCGAGTGTGGGAGAAACCACAATCTTTGTTGTGGTCACTGCTGTACACAGCGGGGCTGAATGTTTCTCTTGGTTGAGGCCTCAAAGCTGAATCTGGAGAACCCAAAACATCGTGTCAGCTTTTCAAACCCTTCAAAGAGACAGTGGAATCCTAATTGTTCATAAAACCCGCTATTTATTATTACAATTATGTATTTTCTCCCCATTCGCATGTAAAGGAAAGGGCATCCCTTGCTTTCTGTGCCCTGAGTTTCTTCACAGCTCCTCCTCCTCCTCCCCCTGATGCTTCTGGTTCAGGCACTGGTGAGGTTTTTACAACCAGCAAACAAATTCCAACCCGCTGCTCCAAAACGCCTCAACTCCTCCCCAAAAGCCTGCACTTTTCTACACATGTGGGACTCTCCAGGCCTCGGGAGCTGTCCCTGGCAAAATGAATTTGGGGCATCCTCACTGGGAGCCATGGGTCTGGCTCTGCCCCTGCTCCTCTCCTCACAGACAAGGGCTGGAGCTGATGATTAAATTACAGGCTGTAAATTCAAGGGAAATTATTTTAGCCTCCTAACAGCAGCCGACCCGGACATTTTCTTATGCCAGTGAGGGCTTGTGGTAGATAAGCATTGTTGGTGGACTAAAATTCATTTTAATCACTTTGGTTTTCCCATTCATGTGGTGCAACCACATCTTTGGTTGTTGTAAATTCTCTCCTGCATTATGGGAGCCACCAGAAACTGTGACTGAAATCAACACCTGGGTTGTGGTGCCTCAGATATGTGGGGCATTTTTATCCCAGCAAATTCATCGGGGGCATGCAGCATTTTATCCCAAATTGCAAGGGCAGCGCCTGGACAAACCCGTCATCACAGTGTGATTAATTTCAAAGAGAAAACAGAGTACTTATATATATTATGTGTTTCTAGCTACCATTGCCCCATGTCCCTACCCCAGGGGTGGATGTAAGACACCTGAGCTCGGCCCTGTGTGTGGCACCATCGTGGCTCGGGATGTAGGAGCAGGATGTGGCGCGTAGAGCGAGTGGATTTGGGCAGGATTCGTAGCCGCTGCCTGTGAAACACACGAGGGCCTCCATTTTGTGTGCCAGGCTCTCACGTGCGAGTCAAAATGGAGAGCGGCGCGGTTGAGTTCGGCCTAGAGCGAAGCGTGTGGGCTCGTGTCGCCCGCCATCCCAGTGCCACCACGGTGCACCTGGACCCACGGCGAGACCCAGGCAGGGTATCCTGGGCTTGTACATCCATTGGCTCCTCCTGAAGGGTGTTGATCTGTTCTCCATTAATATCCACCCTCCCAGTCCGAGTGCTGTCCCGGTGTCACGGCACGAAGGCCCCGGGGAGTTGTTCCTCCTTCCCGCAGGTATCGGCACACATCAGTGCCATTAGATCAGTGAGATAAAATCAAGACGGGTTTAGTGACAAGCTCTTCTGAAAGTTTCCTGGACTTTATTGTTCATAACTTGGACCTGAGTCGGGTTATTTACACATGAGGATTAAAAAGCTGCAAACAACTGTGTGATTTTTAGGGGCTGAAAGTAATTAGCATATGTGGGTAGGAGGATACACGGCCTGTCTACGTTCCTTTAAAATATAAATCACAGTTATTTAATTATGCTTGGAGAGGGCAGATTTAAGGATATACTGCAAAATGCATTACCTATTATACCAACACGATAATCTTATTAACCTTGCTTTCTACTTTTTAATTTTATTGTGCACCCTGTACAACTCTTATGATATCAAAAATAATTACTTGGAGAATACATGATGTCAGAGGTCCAATATGACATTTATCTTCACAGTGAGGAGACGGCTCCCTTGTGCATTGCATCGCAGCTCGGGAGGCACTCGGCAGGTCCACACCAGGGGGAAGGAGGCAGGGATGGGTGTCATCAGCTGCTCTTTAATGCACACAAGTGTTTTTGCAGATTTGGTGTTGTAACCGAGGGATGGCTTGACCAAACTTGAGGCGATTCAGCATCCTCAGGCCTCCTAAATTACTTGCTCGTGCCATACAACTCCCGTAGATGAGCCAATATTTCAGGGCGGCTCCATGCATTCAGCCCCAGTCCCAACTGGATCTCCTGTTAAACCCTAAATTCTCCATCCCATGCCTTTTTTTTTTTTTTTTTTTCAAATCCATCTCTCCTAATGTTTAAGATATGTTGATATTTCCCCCTTTATTTTGGGAGGGAATGGGTGAGGGTGGGGGGAAACAAATGCCATAATAATATCCCTTTTCAGAAGAATATAGTTTAATTTTGTGTGTGCGTGCAGCAGCTGCCATTGGCAAGCTGTCGTCTTTGTTGCCATGGGCTTTTTTTTTTGGCATGTGTGCCAGAACATGATTGGATGTTTCAGCATGTTCATGTTTTGGGGTAAGATATATCTGTAGTAAAGCAAAAAATTACCATGGGGTTGGTAGGTATCCAAAGTGGGGTTATTTGGCCAGGTGAACAGGCTGTGCTGGTGAGTGCGGTACCTGGTGGTTGTTTGGTCAATGAGAGAAAACTCGTTGGTGCTCTGGATTTTTGGACGATGTAAAAAGGTGATTTAAAAGCATCACAGAAGGGTGTATCACTGAGGTCTCCAGCAGGACACCCTCAAGGTGCAGTGGGAAGCCCCTGGTGTTACCTGGGGGGACTGCTCAGTGGGTTTCTCCTTTCCATCTCCCCTGGCGCATGGGGAGGTTGTGTCCATCCCCAGCTCTTGCTGTGACTATGGGGAGCTGGATGGTGGCACACAGGGGTGCCCAGAGGGGTGGAACACAACTTCCACAGGTGTAAAACCAGCATGGCATTCACCCATGAGCGCTGCAGGTGACAGCATATCCTCCAGACCTGCCACTATGTCACCAAGCCCTGGCCACGGAGGGGTAGCCAGTGTTGTTTCTGCTCCTTGGTTTAATTTGTCATATGCATGATATGCCCATAGCATCAGTATTTAAACAAACTTTAAATCTGTTCTGCACTGTCCTCTGTGCTGTACATCTCTCTTCTCATACCAGCCGCTGTCACCCTGCTTTCAGTACAGTTGGACTCGGTGTTCTTAAAGATTTTTTCCAACCTAAACGATTCCATCATTCTAAGTAGCACACAATGGGAAAGCAGGAGTGCTCTTCGGCCCAGGTAATCCACCATGCATGGATTCTTAGGTTGCAAAATGCATTTACAAACTCGTGAGGAGTATTTCATAAGGAGGCATCTCCTTACAGCTAAACTCTGGAAAGCCCCTGGCAAGGGGAAAGTTTTCGGCTCTGTGTAAATCTGCCGAAGGCTTCAGGAGAAACAAGGGGTGAAGAACTAAACAAAAAGTGTTGGGACAGCCTCTTTCATCCTGTGTTTTTCTGCATCTACCACTTTAATCTTGTGCATGAGGGACAGATAATGAGCTGCCTGAGCTTTGTAATAAACATTGCGTCTGGTTAAATCACCATTTTTGTGTTTAAAATACCTTGTAATGCACTGAAAGAACAGGGATGCACTCCTGTAAGGGTATCAAAAGACAAGTTAGATAGTTGCTACATTTATTGTCAAGATAAACGCTCACTTTGAAGATTTTAAAGCAAAAATACATTGTTTAACAGATTTCATCCTAAGGGTATTCACTTGAAATTTGTCTGATCTTTTTACCCAATAAGCTTTTAATTTGATATAGAACAAAACGACCAAATCCCCAAGTGATGCTGGAAACATAGGGTAAAATTTAAATTTAATTCAGGTTTGGTTGTTTTTGTTTTTTTCTTTTGAGGCCAAGTAGTTTCAAGTAAATCAGAAGAATGAATTCTTTGTATTGGGATGCTTTTCTCAAGCCCAGCCATTGTTGGGATGCTTTTAGGGAGGATAGCCACTGCAATGCTTTTATTGTGTGGTGATGAGGACTTTTCCTGATGCCACAAGGACTTCATTAAAAATAGCCAACAAACCTATTTACGTTTGGGTTTTGTGTTAAAAAGAGTACAGTAGTTGTTGCTTATCTAAAAAGCAAGTCCTGCATAATTTGATGAGAAAGTTTCACAAGCAGTTTGCCTGGCTGGGGCAGCACCAGCCTCGATAGCAGCCAAACCCTTGCGGCGGGCGGAGGTTGGGTATTTCTGGAAAAGTTGGGAAAAACACACAGCAATCAGTTGACAGTGGGATTTTTGTGGTCAGGATACTTTTTTTTTTTCTTTTTCTTAGAGAAGGATATCACCTTTAACAGTTCTGATTTAGAGTCTTCCCAGGCAGATGCCTTTACAAACACCCAGCCACGGAGCTCGGTGCTGTTTGGGGGTGCACACTTGTGTCTCAGAAGTGCATCTTCAAGGTGTCTGTTCTTTCTAACCTAGGTATATGAGCGTGATTTCTAGGCAAAATAATGTATTCAACTCCCACTTTAATCATGGACATTGTTTCTTTTTCAGTCAAAAGCCGGAGGGCAAAATCATGGTGAGAACTGAGCAGAGCAGTTGTTTTCCACGTGCGTGGTCTTTAGTAATAAACTCTCCCCTAGAAGAGTGAGGTGTGTCTCACAGTGAGCAGCCCCAGGGTGTGAAGCTCTCTGTCTGGGGGATGAGGATGGTATGAGCAGTGTCCCTGTCCCATCCCAGGGCTGGGTTACCTGCTGTGGTCCTGTATGGTGCAGAGGGAGGGACTGTTTGTGTGCTCCTGTCTCCCTGCAGCCTGCTGAAGTTCACATGGCCCTGGACAAAAGCAAATATAGAGAGTTTTCATTCCTGAATGTCCTGTTGGTAGGGTAGGTTTCCATGAGATGGATCACTAAGGAATTACTGCTTTTCTCCCCATTCCTGGCTGGATCTCTTCCCAGTTTTGCCTTTTGCAAGCGGCTTTGTTTGCCCAGGCTTGGGGCTGAGTTACCTTGGCCACACGGCGCCTTCATCATGAGTTTGTGCAGTTCATCCCAGTCTGGGGCTCTGGCAGTTCCAGGGGTGGCAGGAGCACCCGTGACGCAACGTCAGGATACACAGGGCATTAGGAAAGAGTTAAATGAGTCAGAGTTTGAAAAGAAAATAGGACACTTCTGTCCACAGGGTTCCAAAATACAGTGCAGCAATGACTTGAGCTGATAAATGGACTTCGAAAGCCTCAAAAAACTTTCTCTGGTTGCAGAAGTAGTATTTAATATTAATATATTTCCTCATTAAAAAGTGTGAGGGATTTCTCAGACAGTCTTGCTCATGTGCGTGTTTTTTTTTTAACAAGTGTTGTCTGCCTTAGCAACTTCTTCAGGGAACTTTCCAGCTCTGTGCTGGGGCTACTGGCATGGTTCGAGGACGGGTCAGTGGCCATGGAAGCTTTTAACATTTTAATTGCCTTCCTCCACTGATTGTGAGGATGACCTGTTTGTTTGGCTTATATCTCTTTTTCATATTTTTTTAAAAAAGGGCGGAAAAAAAAGAAAACAAAGGAAGTACAGTGCTGTGCACAGAACAGTTATTAAAAACAGTTGGGAAGCATATAAAAGGTACTGTTTGTGTGAGAAACGGGACAGCTGTGATGGTCTATTGGGAAAGTGTGTACAGATGGTGGTAGGGAGGGGAATGATGACTACATGGCTGATAAATGAAATACAAAAAGCATTAAATTGGTGATCTTTTTAAAGAGTACACTTTTGGTGAGCATTTTTGGTGCATCATTAGGGCTCTTTGTCTGCCTCTTATTTCGCCAGGAAGTGCGACTATTGCCGCACATTTGTGCCTCTGATTTTGTTTACAAATAAGGAGCCTGTTTAATAAATCACATACCATGGAATTATTAAAGAAGATAATTAAGCACACGGGTTTTTCCTACATTGGGAATGGGCACGGGATCGTCCTATACAGACCTGACAATACCACAAATGCAGTTGGGCTCAAATTAGTATGGTAACACGTGGGATTTCCTGGAGCCTAAACAGATTTCTTTGTTTTGCAAGAAGTGGGACTGACGGCGCGAGCCGAGTTCAGGGACGGAGGTTTTGGCATTTCGAAACCATGGAAGGCAAAGCCTTGACATTTTGCCTTTATTTTATATTATCTTACAATCCCAAAGGTGTTGGCACCCAGTGATGAGTGCCCAGCTGTGGTATCTGGGAGTTGCTGAGGTTCCCAGGGGATGCAAGGACTCTCTTTTGGAGTAGACAATAAAGGGAAGAGGGACAGAGGAAGAGTTGGAGGTAAAATTTTTCTCTGTGGTTCTTAGGAGAGGGATCATCATCTTCCCATCCTTAGAGCTTTATCCTATCCCTTATGGAGCTTGTTTATCAAGGGCTGATGGACATTAAGGCAGTATCTATTTCTGCACACTGCTGTAGAGATGGTCACTCAAATGCTGCAAACCTCGGCATGGAGAGTTTTTAAACTAATGGGCAAAATAATCCCCCTCCTCCCAGCATCTCGTCCAGTTCCCAGCTGAAATAATTCCCGGTTTCCCTTCGCCTTCCCTCTCACCCACCCGTTGCTTCGTGTTCCTGCTCATTGTTTCTGGGTGCCATCAACAGATGAAAGCATTTTCCTTAATAATAAATAGTCTTTGGTAACGCCGTGCTTTCCATGACCCAGACAGGTGTCCGGCCGCCCCATGAGCCCCGGCCATGTCATTGTCCCTCCCTCAGGGGACACAGACCAGCGGCAACCTCAGATGCCTGTCTCGGGTGGCTTGAAGTGCCGCAAAAAGGGAGTTCACCAAACCTCCGTAACCAGAACCAGCTCACATGGAATTTTTCCAGGTTTTTTTCGTTGATTGCAGGTTTATCGATGGTCTGAATTTTCTTGATTTACAAACCTTCCAAAACTTCAACATGCCACTTTGGGGATTATTTCTTCTCCTGACACAGTATCACAAACTCCTCTTGTTACCGGATTTGATGAACGACATGTTTCACTGTGCTGCCTTTTGGGCCAAGCCAATATTCTTCTGCATTTTCTTGAAACGTAGAAAGAAGGAAACATTTTAAAAAAGTTTAATGTGAAGAAAATGTATGACAACTTGATAGATTGCTTGGGACTTCAGGGTAGTAATTGTATAAAGTAGGTTGCAATTTTTTTTTTACAGATGCAATATATTAAAAAGAACAATAGACAAAGAGACGTAAAGCGCGAGAATGGAGAGACCATCTTGGCCAACCTCTGCAAATTTGTTCCAAATTTCAGTTATTCAATATCAGAAAAACATGTTCATTGCAGTAACACTGTATGTTTTCTTGGCTGCTTGAATCTTGAGTCATTTAAAGGTTTTTGTACACCTTGATGTAAATACACTTCATCTCTTTTACCAAGAACACACTCTGCTACATATGCAGGACACAGTGGAGGGATGATTTAGAAATATCCAGGCATGTATGAAATGCCTGGATTTAGAGATGATTCCTTCCAATAAGTGTGTTATTTTTTATCAGTGTGAACGCACGGTCTCCTAGAGCTTCACTAAGTAGACAATCCAAGAGGTCTCCTAAGAGCTGCACTGGTAGGTACCCAGAGGCAACAGAAGCAAGCAGCTGTTCAAGATGCTGCTGTGGTGCCTCTTGGTGATACTGGTCCAAGTTTATTAGTCTTGGCCTTGCAACCTTATCAGCTGCAGATGCAAACAAGAAATGTGGAGGTATCTCTCTTTCTTTGCCGCAGTGCAGAGCGCGTCTGCTTGCACAAGGTGTCTGCTTAACCCCCCAACAGAAAGCCAGATTTCTCTGCCATCCTGCGCAAGAGTGGTTTAACCCACCATCCCTGAGAGTAGAATTAGGCTCTGAGCTGTTGGGACTGGGTTCTGGATCTCCTTCCTCCAGAGCCTCATCGGATCAGCCGAGTGCAGAGTCCACCCCCTGTTATTCAGCTGCTATTTCAGTCTCTCCTTCGGGATGTGCTGCCAGCCACGAGGAGGGGGCAGTGACAAAATATCTGGGGTCCCTGGATACTGCCCGAGCTTTGAAAGAAAAGGTTAATTCTTCCTGAAGCAGTGATTTGTGTCTTTGATTAGTTACTAATTTTGCACTCACTAAAATAATTCTCTAGTAGTCACAGTTGACGGGAGAGCCCAGCTACATTGTATGGCTGTGATTTACAACTTGTGTTTCCAAACTTTTCTGTTTTTCTTTTGCTGTAGGGGTCTTGGTCTTGCTCAGCACAGAGGACCCTCAGCTCCGATTGAGATCAGGTAGTGCCTAGCCCCAGAGCCAGAGCCCTGTCCCCGACCGGGGAGAGTGATGCTACTCCCATCAGCAGACTACAGGAAGGCAACTATTAAGAGTAGAGAGCTATTAAGCAGTCAGGTTTTTATTATGCTTTAGTGTTTTGTTTAAGTCTGTTCTTAATTGGTTGATTAATGTAAGCGAAGTCCTTTTCTCCCCCACCATCTCTACAGATGGCAAATGGTAGGTCCCAACTGTCATTGTGCGCAAAAAAGGTTATGGTTCAAAGTCAGAGATCCAGAGATACCACGATAATCAATCATAGGAACTTGTCTCGCTGTGCCCAGCCAGGCAAAAGTTAGGCTTGGTAGGAACATTCCCTCCAAACTCATCTGGAGGAATTGCTTTGCACTTTTTGTTTTGGGAGGGGGACAAGTTGCTGCAAAGTTCTCGCGGCTGGGTCCAGGGAGTTTCAATAAATCCCGGCAGAGCCGCGGCGCCAGTGCGCGTGGCCGGGGCTTTTCTTCTCCTCGGCATCCTTCTCCTTGGCAGGGGCTCTATGGAAGCAGGAGGTGCAGCCTGTGAGCCTCACTGCTAAAAAATTAGTCCAGCAGAAATAAGACCAGGATGTCTGCTTCAGAGAATTGCCTTCAAATACATATCTTTGAAACGTTTTTCTTTTTTTAATCTAAGAGGATGATTTATTAAGGCTAACTTCCTTCTCAGGATGAAGCATAGAATTATGTTTCTGGTATCGATCTCTAAAGAGGATTTGCATTTTATTCATACTATAAAAGTGCTTTTAATGGAGACATCGCGGTAATTGAATTTATACTGTGTGTAACTATCGAAGTATCTTTTTAATTATTTTATGTTATGTAATACAATAACTAAATCTAAAGCCTGTGAAAGGGGATGGCTGTACTCTGTCCTTAAGAGTAACATATATAGCTTTTAATATTCTAACGGTGGAATGCAGTTAAGGACATTCTTTATTTGAGGGAAAAAAAAAGAGGAGGGGGAGAGAGAGAGAGAGAGGAGAAAGATTTCATTACATTCAGCACAGTATGAGACTAAGTCAAAGTAGTTTTGCTAATTAAATTCAATTGCTATCCATTAGACCAATGGAATGAGATGAATCTACCATATAGCTGACACAGCACAGGTATGCAATTTGGCTAAATGGCCATTCCGGAGCTGCAGCATGCCTTCCTCCGCTCGCTTGCGTTTCCAGGCTCACCATTTCTGCACGGAGCAGAGCCGAGCAGCCCCGACGCCTCTCGGGGAGCACAGCCACGTGTTGGGATACGCAGGCCCAGGGCCCGAGCGCTCGCTGCCGAGCACTTCAGCATGTGCTGGAGTGAGCTCATAAAGTCCAAAGGCGATGGGGAGATGGGTGGAGGGTTTTGTTCTGGGTTCATTCGTGGATATTTTCCTTTTCTTTCCCTCCTTGTGTTGCATAGAGCCCTCCAGCAGCTGCTGAGAGAGCAAGTCTGAGTTACCAAAACGAAAGGCAGTGAGCAGGGTATGTGTGCCAGCGTTTTGGCAAGTTGTACTACTTGGGGAGATCTTGTATGTCAGACAGAGAAGTCTCCTACCCCAGTGAAATGACAAGAATACCTCTCAAGCATTGGCGGAGGCAAAATTTTGACAGCCAGCAAGGCTGTGATGCTGCTGAGTGCACAGATTTACACTTCCTGCCAAGATTAAAACGGGCTAAACCCAAAAAGGGTATTAAGGAT
This sequence comes from Motacilla alba alba, assembly GCF_015832195.1. NCBI lineage: Eukaryota > Metazoa > Chordata > Aves > Passeriformes > Motacillidae > Motacilla > Motacilla alba. The sequence continues at coordinate 2,835,385 of NC_052023.1, read as the reverse complement.
TGTCACTTTAGGAAGAAATAACGCTGTAGTGTAATGTGTGGAGGCGATCGGCCTTCCAATAGTTTTATTTCCTGAGATCGAGTAAGCTCACGTGTAATGGTTGGTGTCATTGGGTCAGGACTGGCAGGACACAAAAAAAAAAAATAAACTCATAAGACAACTGGGATGAAGAATTTTCCACCTCCCCTGCTTGGATGCTGGCGCTCAAGTTCCAGCTTTGCTTCTCGCTGGAGCAAATCTCGGCAAAGTCTGGGGAGTTCAGTGTGAATGAAGCCTCTGAACTTTGCTTTCTGCTTCTGATTAACCACTGTGGCGTATTTTCCTTCAAGCTATATTTAGTGAAAGAAAAAAAAATTTGCCAGGTTGGGCTGAAAAAGGGCCCAGCAGAAAGCTGGTCATTTAAGCCTCTCTTTGCTGTACGGTATCCTTAAACTTCCTTCCGACGGTATCCTTAAACTTCCTTCCGAGTGCAACCGGTGATGCTTTTTATGATCAATCTTTCGAGTCGGGGTATTTGCTCAATAGAATCCAGACAAATAAATGTGAAGAAAAGCATCCTGCTTTAAAAGAAGGAAACAATTAAACCTCCTACTTTGTTATTTACAGTAACTACCTTTTTTTACCAATTGTCGGAGTTCGAATGGAAGTAGCAGTGTGAAGAGGGAAATGTGGGAACTTTCATTTGTCGAGACTTTGCATTTCTTCTGCTTTATAGCCATCAGAAAAGAGATTGTTGTGCATTCTATTAAATACTGCCAGTATGATTAATTTAAAGGGTTACATTTTATTGAACCCTGGTGTAGATGTTCTTTGTCAACTCACATTCACTGCTAGTTAGAGTGTGTGTCGCATTTATCAAAACTTTCTGGAGCCCCTCTCACCTCATTAGCATGTGAATCTCTATTGAGCAGTTAATGTCCGTTACAGCGAGAGTGCTCAATTCTTGTTTTCAATAAGCCAGTTGTAAAATGTCAGACTGTCACTTACAATATAAAAAAGCAAAAATGATGGTATTTGTAAAAATGTTATCACCTCATAAAAACAAATTGTAAAGACATGAAAGTGATCTTGGTATGCTTTGCTTTCAGAAGTGAGTTAGTACAGCTGCTTTAAATACCAGTTGTCTGGATTCCCACACTTTCCTACCAATGGAGAGGTTTACACAAGCATAATTTAAGTTACAATTACCCTAATTAACATCTCATTTGCATAAATTGTTGAAGTCAAAACAACAAAGAATTGCTTAAGAAGCTTAACCCTATTTGTCCAAAATAAAGAGATGAGTTTTCACTTTGCAATCAAAATTGGCAGGTTCATTATGTCGGAGCTGGAATACAAACTAAAGTTATACTATTAATTATTACTTTACATTTTTATGATTGAGCTGTGCTTCTCCAGTTTACAAGGTATGAGATTTCAAAACATCCCACTGTTGCTGTCAGAGGTGCAGAGCTGTCAGGTGGGGAGTTCCTGGAGTATTCCTGGAATTAGTACACCCTGGCTATGTCCCCCTCATCCCTCTCCTTTGCACATGCGAGCAAACCTTGGCTTAGTCTGTTCTGGCTGGAAGCAGACATCCAGTATGGGCTGAATATTCTCATCCTGAATTGTGGAGTGGTGTGAAGAGGCCAAATGACAGCAGTCGCAATAGCAATGATGAGCAGAGACCCTCTGTCCCTGCTGTAGCAGAGCTGGCCAGTCCACCTGGGTCCTTCCAAGTGTTTCCAAACTTTCTGAGGCTACTGCAAATTTTGGCTGTTAGCATGGAATACAGAAATGCAGAGAGAGAACTGCAAAATAAACTTTAGATACTATTTATTTGGTATAAACACAACTAGCCTTCCAGTTATGGTCTTGGGGTGTGGCTTTAGAGAAACTTCTGCAGCTTGTAAGTGAATCTTGGTCCTGCCCTCTGATCCATGTGAATTGGACATCCAACTCCTGTTCAGTGCCTGCAACAGGCAGAGTGGATGAACGAGGCTTGGCCAAAGCTGATGAAGCCATGGAAAATTTTTCCCTTGGATGGTTGCTAGCCTGTGTAGGTTAAAGCTGTTCCACCAGCTTTTTCTATATCTATTTGCTGTTTAATACAAAAAATTGTATTTGTTCCTCTGCCATTGATAGGGACAGTCAGTGCTGTGATGCTGAGGGGTTTGAGCAGGGTGGGATGTGGGGAAGCTGGTTAGCCTGTGGGGATGGAGGGTGGCACGGGGTTTTGATGGGCTGTCAGGTGCCCGTGTGCTGGTGCTAATGAAAGCGTTCCCAGTCGCCGGGGCCATATTTTTCTTTCCTGTATTATCTTGTTGCAGCTTCATTAGCTAAGTCAGAGTGAATGTGCATTAGCCCAATAAAACCCTTCCTGCAGGCCTGTGATTTAGCATCCCCTCCCAGCAATGCCCTCTGGATGGAGATTATCCGCCGGCGTCTGCAAGTAGGTGCCGATCGATTGAGCTGCGCCAGAGCCCTGCCTTGAGCTCAGGTTTAACTCGAGGCTGAACCTGTACCAGAAAGCTTTGCAAAGCAAAGACCCCAGTGAACTTGTAATTGTAAACCAGCTGAACCAAAGAGGAATCTCGCCTCGTGGTTTTGCATATTCCTTTTTAAAGATTGCGTTATAATTGAGCGGTTGACTTTCGTGTGGCGCTCTCCTTTATGAGCCAGTGATTACACAGTGTAGGGCGCTTATGCTCTGAACATGAATGAATCTGCCAGTTCTACTACAGTACTCTTTATAAAATAACAAGGCTTACCAGGTGGCAAGAATTGCATAATTGAATTGGACTGAATCCTGGTTTTCCCAACCCAGAGCGGTTACACTTAGACGTAAATTACAATTAAAAGAGACAGAATGTTTCCATTGTATTAAGAATCCTTAATAGCAAACTTTTCACCCATAAGCCTCTGTTCTCTTCCTGAAGTGTGAGAGGAATGGCTGTATGTGTCTAACTACCATTAACACTAATGGGAACAACGTACATAAATCCCAGCACGGCGATGGCAGAACAGACCCCAGATGCCTTTAAAGAGGAAAGTGCTTGTAGGGGATGAAGAGAGGCACACGAGTCTGTTGGTCCCTGTAACATCTGCTCTGGAAGTGTGGAAGGGCTCAGTTTGAGGTTCGGGTTTTCGGATACCCTTCTTGAGTTTCACGTGTTGTGAAACCAGCTCGCTGCTCCCTCAGCTGGGCTCTTCCTCCAGGGCTCTGGGAGGAAGCAGATCTCAAAAGCAGATAGGAAGATGCCATGGACAGATTCAAATGCCACTAAAACCACTATTCATTTTAGTCCTCCAGAAAGTTAAAAAAAACAAACTGGCTCTGTTTGCCAAGAGTACCCGCGCTCCCCAAGTTGTGCTCACCACTTCCTACCCTTCGGAGCTGGGGATATTGAGAACATCTGTTTCCAAATGCAATGAGAAGAGGATAGTCCTCCTCCTTCCCTCCTTTCCAGAGGACCTTCGGCTTTCCCTGCCTCTTTGTTTCCTATTCCCCCTCTCCCTGGGATGCCTGTCAACAGCAATCCTAATCCAGCTGTGCAGGTCAGGCGCTGCACAGAGCAATATCTTCAGCCATCCTGAACAGCCAGGGACCAGTTTTCTACCCTCAGCCCTGCTCTGGCCATTTGGGCATGGGCTTCCACCCTGTGCACAATTCATTCAGCAAGGAGAAGATGAGGATACAAAACCTCATTTTTATTCCAAACCTGGTTCTTGGTGAACTTTCCGGTCTGCACTTCTTGATGGCGATGCGATGCACTGTCACCTTGCCATTAGGGCCCAGTAATTAATAGCTGCCTAATAGGAGTGAATGTAGTTGCTCAGCAAAATGAGTGATGTGTGCTACAAGGAAAAGCACTAGAAAGTAAAGCTGGAGCTAGGAAGTTGTTAGTGAGGGAAAATTTCTGCTCGCCGTTCATTAGGAGAAGCTCCAAAGAAACGTGAAGTTTGATCACATTAATCAGAACTGGCATCATGCAATATTTTTCTTTGTTATTTGGCATAAATTGCATACATTAAATGATTTAAATTACGCATATACCTGCCATAAATTTTAAATTATGGTTTTTAATGAATAGTGTGGGTTGTCTTTGAGCATTGGAACATACGGGCTGGTGAAGGCTGAATGCAGCCCTGTTTTCTGGCTGACAAAATGAGTTTTCATGTGGGCTCCTGCACGGACAGGGAGAAGGGGGCAAGTTTTGAGTGAGTTTGTTACCATCAAGGCTCTCACAGCTATCCTACCCTCATGCCTTTCTCACCACTCCTTTTTTTGAAGATGAGCACAGTTCTGCAAAGAGCAAACCAGCTCTTCTTGCACCTCCACTGTGACAGATTTTAACCGCTATGGTAGTCATGAAATGGCCACAAAATACCTACAACTACTCAGAGACCAGCTGTGTTTTTGTAACGTCTGCTTTGAACAAGTTGCAGTCAATGTTTTCTGGCTCTTTAGAGGCCCTGACTGACATGAGCATATATAACATCAGGAATAACTTTAAGTGATTTTTTTTCTGTCCTGGTACTGTAGTGTAATTGGCAGGTCCAGACTTGCTCGTGTTCTTTTCAAATGCAGTTTTTCTTGGGGAGAGAAATTAAACCAAAGGATGATGTGGCTTTTCACAGCCACTCAGATGAAAGTAAGTGGTGGTTACAATTATTCAGAAGTACTCAGAGAAGTATTGAATATGTTAATCTTTGCTAGGAGAAAGCACTGGACTGGTGCACGTGGCTGGAAATGTGCAGAGGTTGGGTGCCCTTCCAGCTCTGCCACAGCCTTTCTTTGTGGCCTTGGGCAAACTATTTAACTGGTTCTGCAACAGCACAGTTTGTCAGGAGCGTGAGTGGGAGCGCCGCTGTTTCTTTTCTTCTTTCTATTTGTCTGCTGAGGATATTAAAATTTCTGGAGCGCAGACGCTGTGTGTGTGTAGCTGCTGTGCCCAGCCCAGGCACGGCACAGATATTGATGTTTATCACCGTTACCATCGTTCTTGGCTTGCAGAAGACAGTTACCAGCCTAGATCAGAGCACACAGCAGCGATGGAGGAACTAACTTAAATGTAGCAATCTATAAAACTCCTTGCTAGATTCAAAAATGAGAGTGGATGACACCCTCTCCCCCGCTGCTCATCCGCTGGGGTGGATGCTGTGCCCGGGATAATGCTGTCCTTGTTCTCAGGAACACGGCAGCGCTTTCTCTGGCGGACGGCGCTGGGGCCATTCCTCCCGTGCCTCCACATGCACCTGCAGAAAGCCCAGAGATTCCCAATGCCTTTTGCTGCTGACGCATCCCTTTAAAAAGTCTGTTTAAAGTCATGGAGGAGGATCATTTTGAGGACTGAGTGGTAGGATCCAGCCTGGTAGGGTTTTAGAAGTACTTTGAAATTTGCTCTCCCCTGGCACGCGCTGAGGTTGCTACCACATGACTTTTATGGGACATGTTGGCTTTAGACAACCCAAAGTTCTTGAAAAGTAAAAAAAAAAAAAAAAATCAGTGATAAAGGCCAGTATCTTTGGCTTTGACACGTGTAGTTGCAGCCTCTTTGTCCAAAGATGCAGCACACAAGCAGGGGGGTTGTTCCTGGGTCTGTGCCGTGTGGCTGCTGGAGTGTCTTCTGCAACATCTGAATGGCAAATGGAAAGGAGGCAAATAAAACCCAGAAATGGTCTGCCAGGCAGACTAGGAGGAGAGGGCTCGTGCACAGCATTGGGGATCATCAGGGTGATAGTGTTCAGAGTTTGCTCTTCCCAGAATTAGCATGTGAGCTGTCATGGGCATGATATGGTGAAAGAGAGAAACTCATCAGGGAGGAGGGTCCCTGGTGTGACAGTCCTGGGGACCTCGGTGGGGGGGGGGGGGGTGGAACTGTCTGCTTTTTTTGACTGCAGAATTTTTCACCCATCCCTAGAGCCTTTGCCTGTGCTGCTCTCTGTGTTTAAGTAGAGCTGCCCTTGTTTTGCAGTGGGTACCATCCCTGCAGCATCATCTGAGAGGTTACAGCTTCAACAAAGAAGAAAAGCAAATTGCTGTAGGATGTCCTGAGAAAGCAGCCTGTTGGGAACAGGCTTGGAAAAAAGGCAAGGGGGGCAAGTAGATCACCTGGGAAATAGCCACCAAAGAAATACCTAGCGTGAGATTTTGTTGAATTTATTTCAAGTAAAAATTAAGAGCGGTCTTCTCCTCTTCTAGAAGCACATTCACTTCATTATTAAACTTACCAACAGTGAGCACCACGTGCTAGAAGGAACATACCCATCACTGTAATGCTGTTCTTACAAGCCAAGGAATTTGCATGTCCAAACGGGATGTGTATCATAAATAGACTGTTTACAGTAGACTTAAATTATATGATGAGCCATATAACAGCAGTGAATATATCACACCGTGAGCCCCTGCCAACCATGCATGACTACTATTTGCTTCTCCTCAGGCAGTAAACAAAGTTTTCAGCTGACCTACTGTTTGGTAGAAGTGCACGGAAACAGAGATAAGCAGCACCACTTGTAATGCTGTAGTGGAATAAAATCTGGCATAAATTTGCTTAGAAAGTAAAAGGAATGCATGAGATATTATTTCTTAGTTCACATACAACTCTTCTGCCAGCACACCATGTAATATTGCATTGCTAGCAAAAGGGGATTTATTCCTGTTTCTGCAAGGGTTCATATTCTGATCAGTGGTCAATGTGTATCATATGAATATCAAATATTTTAAAATGGCTGGAACCCCTCTTCTCTGGAGCCAGGCTGGCAGAGCTGGGGCGTTCAGCCTGGAGGAGAGAAGGTCCTGGGGATATCTAAGAGCTCCTTCCAGTGGCTAAAGAGGCTCCAGGAGAGCTGGAGAGTGAGGTGGGAAAAGGGCCTGGAAGGATGAGACAAAGGGTAATGGCTTCCCACTGCCAGAGGGCAGAGATAGATGGGATATTGGGAAGGAATTTCTGGCTGTGAGTGTGGTGAGGCCTTAGCACGGGTTGTCCAGAGAAGCTGTGGCTGCCCCTGGATCCCTGGAAGACTCCAAGGCCAGGTTGGACAGGGCTTGGAGCACCCTGAGATAGTGGAAGGTGTCCCTGCCCATGGCAGGGGGTAGAACTGGATGGATTTTAAGATCCCTTCCAACCCGAACCATTCTGTGAGTCCAAAAATATTCTAAACTAATAACCTGAAGAAACACACAAAGGGGATGAATTGCCCCATATGATATTAAAATGCCTCGAGATTCCCACTGGATTCATCAGGACTCAGAGTATCCCTTCCAACTTTGGGATGAGCACTTTAACATAAAGCCAAGAAGGCACATCTGGCTTCCAGGACAGACCTAGACTTCACCTACGCTCCAGAACGTGCTGTTTGGGGCTCTGCAGATCTGTATAACACACTATGGACTAATTTTCCAATTCCTAATGGGAACGTTGTGCATCCCAGCCGGTTGTTTGTTTGTCTGCCTGCTCCTCGCCTCCCTCCTACCCTATTTATATACGCACACATGCAAAAAATATGAGAGTTAAAGAAAAATGTCAACCATATGTAACATACATGGAGATTAGTGACAGTAACAGTGAATTCATTGTGGTTTTGGCAGTCAGGACACCATCCAGGCCATATTTTAAAGTTTTAGACAAATCCACATGTATTCCAGAGATTGCTGTGGATTTTCAGTATGTGTGGCTCATTAGATACGCAATCTGCCTGCTATTCTCTCCTGTCACACAAAGCTGATGGCAGCAAACTGGCATCTTGGAGATGTTGGTAGCACTGCAGATTTTAGCATTAATGCCAGCCTTGGGCGTCCTGGAGCTCCATAGCCTTGTGTGACACGTGCTGGCGGTGAGGGGTGCCGGTGTCCCACGGCTGGGACATCATGGATGAGCCTGCAGCAGAGGGCTGCTGCTCTGGTAGCAATTCTGTTTTCAAGTACAGTGATTAAAATCCATCTCTCAGAAAATCCATGTCTCAGATCATTGTCCTTAAAGAAGGAAACAATGCAAAACTTCAAGCTCTACACTCAATTCTGCTTTTTCTGGTCCATCACAGCTACATCTTTTTTGCATTGCTTCCTCTTATCACAGCTTGAAACTACTTTTGGGGGCGCTGTAAGTGAACATAAACCTCTTCTTAAGTTCATAATTTTTTTTCAGATTTTGACATTCTTCTCAAATTCCTGTAATTTTTCCCGTAAATCTTCCCAGCTTCCTATCCCTATGACTCTATCTGTATAGAGCTATTGCTACCCATCTAATAACAGCATGCAGCATACAAAAGCATGGCTTTGATTCACATAAAAGTGCTAAACTTGCCTAAACCCGTCGGAGTTCAGGCGAGGCTACGTTCGGCGCGGGGCTCAGTGCTTAAATATACGTGAAGGCAACTCTGGTCTGCTAATTTCAGCAGAATGTTTCAAACAAAGTGTTACTGTTTAATCTGGGCACATGACGGGTGAATGAATGTTTGAATGAAATGACATAATTGTTGGTTAGCCTGTATAATTTGGAGAGCGTTTGCACAAGTTTAACTCTCTCTGGAGGCAGCGGATCCTCGAGGCGGGAAGGGAAGCGCCTTCCCCAAAGACAGAGGATGGCCAGATCCTGGATCCCCTTGCACATTCCAACCTTTGGAACACTGTGCTGGACTGGCTTTTGGTTCCAGAGTTCCATCCTTAGCCCCTCTCCTCACGTCGTGTATGATATTTAATGCGTCATCTTTGTTTTAAACAAACAATACACAAGCTGTTGCTGGCAATGGTGGGAAGCTGGTGGTCCATCTGGAAAGCAGGGAGATAGATGAGGGGAAAAAATAGAATTAAAACTGTTTAGGGGTGTATTTGCATGTGTAAAACCCTGGGATGGGAGGAGGGTGTTTAATAGGTTTTTAAAAAGAAGTTTGAAGACAGGGGAGATGCTTTGTCTGTAAAGGATTCTGTCAATAATAGGCATTATTTGTGTAATAAAACCAGAGGGTTTGCACGAAACAAAGCAAAGCTGCGAGTCCATACCTTTAAAAAAGTTGTTTATTCATTATTTCTGCTGCATCAAGTCCACTCACTGTAAAATTAACCAATTTTTCCTTGACAAAAGTTCAGGATGGTATAAAATTAACCAATAATATGGCTTATTAATTAAACCAGTGGCAAAACAGCCATTTGAGCGTAACGGACTCCGCAGGATGGTTACAAGTCGGGTTTCTGGCTGAGTGCTTCTGTCATTCCCAAAGACAGAGCACCCCACCTCAGCTCAGCGTGCAGCCAATCTGCCATTGAAAACCTTGATTATAACCAGAGAAAAGTTCATTGAAACCAGAAGAAGTTACAAAATCGTTAATCTTTCCTGCCATCTTGGGTTCTCTCTCTCACCAGAATCCAGCCAGATGTTTTGCAGTCGCTGCATGCACAGGGCACTGCGATCCTGTTTGCACAGCTCGGGGTTTTTCCTCCATCCTTAGGGATCTTTGCTCTGAAATTATGCATTTTGCCTTTGCTTTGGAGATTCTCTATCACTGCTGAGAGCTTCCTGGAGAACAGGAGGCACTCTTTAGGCATAAGCCAGTTGGTAAATTAAACTCTTTTATGCGTGCAGCGGTTTTGCTGCCATCCTTGGGGACCGGGGCTGAGCGTTTTGGGGAGCAATTCCCTGCAGGAATGCTGAGCATCGCCGCCATTTCGGGCTTGCCAGGCCTGAGGATGATGTATGGAGCAGGTGGTTGCAATTTAGGGTTCGCTGCCGTTCCTGGGGAAATGGGTGGAAAAAAGAGGGTTGGGAACAGAGTGAAAAGGCAACGGGAACAAGGCTGGCATTATCCACGCTGCTCCCAGCCTGAGCCTGCGCCCTGCATGGCTCAGAAAGCTGCATCTTCCCCCCCTTAAAAAGGACCTCAGTGAATGAACAGGCAAAAGACCTGAGTGAGGAGGTTTTCATAAAAAAAAAAATATATATAAAAACCTTAATTGGGGCTCACCAAGCAATCCAACATCACGGCAAATCCTGCTCCGAAATATATGTGCTCTGCTTTAATGACAGCACATAGAGTACTGCTGAGATAGTGGAAAATTTTACAGGGAGTTTTGCTTAAGGAATGGCTTTAACTCAAGTTACCTGTAGAGCCCAGTGTCATATGGAAATACTTAGGGAGCTGTGGAAAACTTTCTGAAATACAGTGGAATTTATCTAGCGCAGCATTTCGCGTAGGGAGGAGGAATATGGATTACAATGGAGTCAGGAAGGAGCGGGCTACGGCGCTCTTGGAGACGGCCACTCGCAGCCCCGCGACCGCAGATGAAAAGTACATGTGTAACTGGGGGGAGCATTCCTCACCGGCCCCGTCTGGGATGCATTTATGCTATTTGCCATGCACGTAACCTCGTTATAGAAAACAGAGTCCAATAACTTTAAAAAGATGGACGGTAAAAGGAAAAAAAAAAGGTGCAAGGAAGCAGATCTGATTCCAGATTTGCATGCCCGGGGCCTGCAGTGGGGTAGGAACGGTGAAACGTGGATCCAGGGGGCCCCCGGTGCCGACAGCCTGTGTTTGCTGCAGGGATGGTGCTGATGGAGCTGCAGCTCCAAGGTGGAAGAACGCAGGACAGCCCTGGAGCAGTGGGAGCACTGCGTGCCCTGCAGTCCTGCACGGCCGCGGTGCGCCCAGGAGAGCCGGTGTTTGGTGCTGTGGGGTGTCCCAAGAGCTGGGCAGGAGAGGGACAGGAGGAAGCAGAGATGTTTTCAAGTGCATTTCGTTATATATTTGCTCCCTAAATGCTTATGGCACTGGCCGCCAGAGCATCTGGGCACTTCACAATAATTAAAACTGACAAATCCATAAACAGTAAACAACAGGCTACCCACTCGGGCAGCCAAAAACCCACTACTGCATAAGCTCAATAGCTGCACCCATCTGCCAAATAAAATCCTCTCCACTGCCTCCCCTCGTCTGCACAGGCCAGGACAGAGCCAGGCCCTTCCCCACCATCGCCCCCCGGCTGAGCACAGCCTGACCCCTCACCCTCCCTGGGGCATCTCCAGGGCTTCGTGCCGGCTTTGGGAGCAGCAAGAGTTTATTTCAAATTTTCTTTTTTCGATTTTTTTTTTCCCCACCACAAAGTGGCAAGAAGTAATGACACCCTTTTCCTTCTGACTTCTTGGCCCGCTAACCCTTTCGCAACACAATGGGAAGGCAACCGCTCGCACCCAGGGGAGGGGATTTAATGACTAGAAAATAAAGAGAGAGAATTTACTTGGAAAAACTGTGGAATTAAAAGTTCTGGACAAAACACGCATCAGTGATGCATAACATTTTTGTTAATTGGGTCTTAACAGGTTTGTGACTCAGGCTGTAATTATTTGAGAAATGGGTCACACCAGGCAGTGCCAGCCGCCCGTCCTGCCGCTGCGGGAACTTTCACCTAGTTGTAAAACTACATCTCGACGCGTGTTCCCTCTGCCCCGGCAGAGATCCCGGCCCTCGGAGGAGCCACGGCAACGTGCGGAGCCCGCGGCCCATGGGACGGGTGTCGGAGCACCGGAATGCTCCCTGCAGACCCTTCCTGGGCCAGCCCCGTCCCACTCTGGGTGCCGTGGGGAGGTGTCTCATCCCGTGTCAAACGCTCTCCCCCTTTCTCCCACGCTGTTGTTTTTACTTTCTGATTTTTTGCCGTGTTTTCCTGACCCAGCAGAGGCACTAAATCTTCCTAATGCCTCCCTGCCCTCGTATCGCAGAACGGGCTGCGGGAAGTTGTTCTTTCTTTCTTTCTTTTTTTTTTTTTGATAAAAGCGAGATTAATTAAAATATAAAAAATGCACCCAACTGTGGTAAATCATTTCTCTTTGCGGAGCGATCGCTCCCTGCTCCATCCACCTCTGCTTTCCTCGGCAGAAGTATCTCCATGCGAGCTGAAGTCTTCTAACGCTCGTAAAGCACCCGAGATATTATCTCTCTAATTAGCAGCTGGAAAAAAATAAATGAGAGATCAATTAATGGTATAATTATAAACACTGCCTTTAGATGTGTTGTTTGTGGTGAACAAGGGCTTACGCTGACAAGAGCCGTGCTGTGATTCTCCCCCCAAAATTTGGAGCAGGAGCCCCCTCTCCAGCCCCAAGTTGTTCATGGCTGCCTAGCCCACCCCAGGGTGCTGGGGAGGAGTTTGAGGGGGGTCCCACATCCAAGGACATTTTTCCTGGTCCCTGACTGCCTCTGGGAAGGTGATGGGGTCCCACGGTGGGGCCAGGGGGGGTTTTGCAGCTCTCTCGGCCCTTCCCTGCTCCGGGGTAAGCTGTTTTTCATATATTGTAGCCTGGGAAAGCTGTGTTACTGTTAAAAGAGTAACCATATCCCTTTCTGAGCTGTTGCCAAGCAGATGTAGGGTTTTGGAAAGTTCCCAACAAACTTCCACAGCTGATACTTTACCGACTTGTTCCTTCTCCCATCCCTCTACTTGCACCTATTTAAATAACCAAAGGACATAATTTGGGGGAGGGAGCGTTGCTCTGCAGCTTCTACTTGTTAAATATAATTAATTGAGAGTGACCCGTTAGTCAATTACAGTGTATAGCTTCACAAAGAAATGGGGAAATATAAAATATTACTGTTTTACCAAAAAAAAAAAAAGCGCCTTATTTTGTGCTGAAGGAGGACAGAATAATGGAGCAAATCGAGCCCTTTGTGCAATGCAGGGCTGCTGCTGCCTCACGACAGGGCAAATATCTCATTTGCTTTCTTAGTAGCAGTTTGTGGGGTTTGTGGGCTGCAGGAGGAGGAGGAGAAATCGGGAGAAATCCAGGCTTTCAAGGCTGGCAGTGGTGTGAAACTCGGTGTTGGTGCAGATCCCACTTGCGTGTCCCGGAGGGGGCACAACGCAGGGCACTGGAAATATGGAAAGCTCCCATAAATCATATCTCACAGGAAAGGTTTATGGGAGTTCAGGGTATAGCAGAGGGGATGGATGTCAGGTTTTCCTACACAATAGAGGGTCTTTTGTTTCTGCGCTGCCTCTTGGCAGCAGCCCCCATGCCACTGCTGGTAATTTCCTGTCCATCCTTCGCCGAGCGGCGGGGCTGGAGCAGGGGAGTAGTCCCACGTTTTTGTTTAGACTGTGTTTTTTTAATGCTGAGCCTTGTCCTAAGCAGGATATCCCTGTGTATGTTTGGAGTTCCTGAACTTCTCTGGAGAAAATTATCCTTAAAAAGCCCCTTCCACAGTGCTGAGTTTCTAACTTCTCTCTTGAAAAAAAAAACCCCAACAACAAAAAGCCCAGGTTTAATTGCTCTTGCTTGTGAGAGCTTGTACCTTGCAGCTTAATCCGCTCGCGTCTCAAACATCCGTCAGCGTTTTCCTTCTACCCAGGGGCTCAGGAGAAAACCAAAAACTGGAAGCGATTGGATTGGCAGTTTTACTTTTGGCAGCTGGGGGACGCTTCAGCAGGACCCAGACCACACCAGGTGGGACAATGTCCCTCGGTCTCCGCATGTGCAGAGGGCTCGGGTTCATCCCTGTTTTCCAAAGCATGGATATTTTGCAGTCGAAGGAGCTCAAGGGCCTGGCTGATGGTGTTCGGCTGCTGCCTGGAGCTGTAGATTTCTCAGAAAATCTCCAGAATTAGGATCCAGCACTTAGTTTGTTTTTTCTCATCTCTCCCCAATTATTTTCTTGGACCGCCCTGTCTGCATTTGTTGACACCTCATAGTAAAGACAAAGTAAAAGTAAAAGCAAGGAGCCCAGTGGTTGGTGTGCACGGGGAAGCAGGGCAAGCTCCCAGCTGTGGCTCCCTAGAGGAAAATATGGAAAAATATATCCAGTAAATCCAAAACGGAGGCGCCTCCATAACGAGTCTCAGTGACGGGACAGCCCTTTGGATTTGAAAAAAACCCCTGCTTTTTCTGTAAAACTCCCATCCCCTTGACAAAAAAGCTCAGAAGAACCTCAGGGATGGAGTCTCTTTTTGTAGGGAGCATGGCCCTCGCTGCCACGCCACACTATTTAGGTGTGGAACCCCTCTGGATTAGCAGCTGGCACGGTGAGCATTCCAGGGCAGCCTGGCCCTGCTAACAAGGATTGGGAGTGGGGCTGGAGTTGGCCAGGTTGCTCCCAGGAAGCCCTGCATGGGTTAATCTGCACGTGCACGGTGCTGTACAGAGCTGTGTGGTGCTTCGTGAGGCCATACAGTGCTGTGTGGCACTGAGGGAGCTGTGCAGTGCTCTGAGGTGCTGTAGCCCGTGGTGTGTTGCTCTGAGGTGCTGTGCAGCACTGCACAACGCTGCTCTGAGGTGCTGCATGGTGCTGGGAGGCACCCTACACAGCTATATGGCACTGTGCAGTGCTGTGTGGAGCTATACGGAGCAGTGTGGGGCTGTATGGTGCTGTGCAGTGCTGTGCAGTGGACAGTGCTACATTACCTACCGTGCTACACAAGGTTGTAGGGTGCTATAGGATGTTATACAGTGCTACACAATGTTGTACGGTGCTGCAGGACATTTCACAGTGCTGCACAAGGTGGTACAGTGCTGTAAGTGTACAGTGCTACGCTACCTACAGTGCTACACAACGTTGTATGGTGCTGTAGGATGTTGTACGGTGCTACACAATGTTGTACAGTGTTACAGGACATTTCACAGTGCTACACAAGGTGGTACAGTGCTGTAAATGTACAGTGCTACGCTACCTACAGTGCTACACAAGGTGGTACAGTGCTGTAAATGTACAGTGCTACATTACCTACAGTGCTACACAAGGTTGTAGGGTGCTGTAGGATGTTGTACAGTGCTACACAATGTTGCAGTGCTACAGGACATTTCACAGTGCTACACAAGGTGGTACAGTGCTACGCTACCTACAGTGCTACACAACATTGTATGGTGCTGTAGGATGTTACAAAGTGCTACACAATGTTGCACAGTGCTACAGGACATTTCACAGTGCTGCACAAGGTGGTACAGTGCTGTAAATGTACAGTGCTATGCTACCTACAGTGCTACACAGCGTTGTAGGGTGCTGTAGGATGTTGTACGGTGCTACAGGGTGTTGTGCAGCGCTGTACGCGCTCCCCCAACTCAGGCATTCTTCTGGGTAACCTGATCTTACTTCTGTCTGCTTTCAACAGATAGGGGAGGTGAAGTTATGTTAAACATGTCGCAGTAAGTTTGATTCGCGCCTCTCCGGTCTGGTTTTCTTCCTTGATTAGCTTTAATCAAACCCTCTGCGTTACATGACCTTAATAAAGCTATTTTTCCTGACAAGCAAAGACCGTCTTAACAAGCAAAGCTCATCTGGCCTGAAACTAAAGCCAAGTCAAGATGGTGTTTTAGGTCCTCATTAAAGTCCACAGCGTGAAGCGAGAGGGAAAATGATGGAATGGTGCTCCACCAAACCATCTCTCCTTTACATTTAATTAGAGGAATTATACGCAACCCAGTAGATGCCTTGGGAAAGCAATCACCAGTGGGTTTGTAAAGATCCCAGCAGTATAAAAGCGGGCAGCTCTGGCTTTGGCAAAGGGCAAATTAACACCAGGAGCTGGGTGGACTTTGGGATCAACCAGGAAAACAAAATAATCATGTGGTGTTAATATGAAAAGAGCTCGGAAGCCGCCCGTCCCGGAGCTCACACGGGCAGCGCGCAGCGACCCTGCAGTGCTGGGGAGGGAGAGTTTCCAGGCGTGTTTGTTCCCCCCTCAGCCCTTTCCTTCAGTTACTGCTGACTCACATGGGCTGGGGGAACGAGGAGGCCGGGCGGCTGGGCGAGGAGCTGAAGGAAAAGCCCCAGCGGGGAGCGATGCCACGGGGCTTGGCAGTGGGTGAGGAAATCAGCCACATGCAGACAAAATGCGGTCAAGCAGCCGCCCCACGCAGAGGATGTCCCTTACGCTCATTAGCATTGTGTTTGGAGCAGAGCTTATCAAAAAGCAGCCAACAGACAGAATCTGTGGTTTGCGCTTTCTGGCGTTCCCTTTTTTTTTTTCCCCTACTCTCTTGTTTTCCTCTTTTTTTCTTTTTTTTAATTTTTTTTTTTCTGGAGGATTTCTGAAGGGATGTAATCCACTCTGTTTTTATTGCTGTTGCCTCTGGACATGCTGCAGCTCCAGCCAGCAGTTATTCCAGCCTCTCCAGCCTCCCTGCGAAGGTCTGTGCTGCTGCTGCTACTAAACTGTAAACTACAGGACTGCCTTAACCCTTTGCCTTCTGCAGCTGCCCGGAGTGTAGGGACAAAGGGTCCTCCCAAAACCTGAACCCCTGGGGCTTTCAGCTCTGCCAAAATATATTTTTGCACATTGATGGCTGCTCCCTGCAAAACTGAGGGGCTGCTGGATCAGAGGAGACCCTCACTGCTGCTGCCCCACCGGCTCCTATGTGCAGATCCCAGTGGGCTCCATGGATGCCCCTAATTCATCATCTTTTCCAAATGCAGCCAGAGTCCTCTCCTTGTTGCCAGAGGGCTGTGGGTACAGCCTGGCATGGGGAAGGGGTCCAAGGCTGCTCCCCCATTCCACTTGGCAGCTTCGGTGGGATAAGGGAATGTCTCCTCATCCTCCAGTGCCAACATCACCGCGACTGGTGAACCTGCCACCTCTCTGCACCTACTACAGACATCATGCCCAGCACTATCCATTTTCCTCATCTCCACTGTTTCATCCTTAAATTCCACTTTTTCCTCTTGTGAACAAAAGCATCTTGCTGTGATACAGTCAGAGCTACTTTGGGTGCACAGTTGCATTTGCAAAGTGCTGTCCTGTCTGTGCATGCCCCTTTCTTTCCTCCACGTCTCCCCATTTCCCAGGGATGTTTGTCCCACTGCTCTCTGTTAGCCCATGCATGGGTGCTGTCCTTCCCTGCCCCATTGTCTCTGAAAATCACAGAATCACTGAATGGTTTGGGTTAGAAGAGAACTCAAGGCCCATCCAGTCCCACCCCTGCCATGGCCAGGGACATCTTCTGCTAGACTGAGTTGCTCCAAGCCCCATCCAGCCTGGCCTTGGACACTTCCAGGGATGGGGCAGCCACAGCTTCTCTGGATAACCTGTACCAAGGCCTTCCCACCTTCAGAGGGAAGTATTTTTCTTAATAACCTTATCCAAACCTGCCTTCTTTCAGTTAAAGCCATTCCCCCTTGTGCTGTCACTCCGTGCCCTGTAAACAGCCCCTCTTTGCTCAATCAATTCTTTGCTCTTTTGTCCATGAGGATATTTGGAAATAATCTCCTAAAAAGGCAATCTCAAAAAGGTCCTGTTGTTACCCATATTTGTACACAGGCTCGTGAGCGACAGAATTCCTCGGGCTTGTCTACACGGGGACAATTGAAATGGATGTGAAATAACTTTTAAAGTGGATTATCTAAACTGCATTACATCCTCGTGTAGACACTGTCATTTAGAAATGAAACAGCCTTAATTTGGTTTAGCTGAATTTTACTTTAGCAATTTAATAAAGACACTTTAAAGTCTTGAGTGAGGAGTTTACACAGAGATTTAATGCAGCTTAATTATTCCACTTTAAATTCACAATTTTAATTAATTAGAATGAACTTTCCTTAAGTCTTCCCCTGTTGAGATAGTAGTGTGGCATTCCCAGCCTCCTGGCCTGATGACCTGGTGATCTACAACTCAGAAGAGCTATTGCAATGATTGGTCCAGCCCCCAGAGCTGGGTACATAAAGAAAGTAATTTAAAAATCCTCCTGGTCTGGCCACAGCCGGGAAGTCCTTCCCTGCAGTAAATTACCTCTGGAGAACCCAAGTTCCTGCAGTAATGAGCCGCCATCCTCCCAAAGTGCTTTAGGTTCTTGTGTTGCCCACGAAACCCTAAGCAGAAGCATCTGTCAGATGTGAAAGGGGTTTGGGAAGATGTGGCCTGAAGCAGGGAAGGGCACAAGGACGTCCTTCAGCTCCGTGAGCGCCGCGTGTGCTGACCACGGACAGGGTTCCAGTTTCTCACCCAGTGTGCGCCGTGGTTTTGCAATATTGGCAAACCCACAAAAGCACTTTCTGTGTAGGAGGACAGCAACTGAGATGGGGCTGGTCAGGGCTGAAGAGCTCCCCTTGTGCCTGGTTATTTATGATCAGTAGAAGTGCCTACGCAGCTCACTGTGCAGGTTACCTCTTCTAGAGATGCTGGCCTTGCCCTGGGTCTCCTCATCGTCAGCCTTCATCTCCCCAAGCCCACTGGCAAGGGTGGAGTTTGCACAGGGCTTTTGCTGATGCAGTTTGCACAGAAGTTTCTTCCTGTGAACTGGAAGATGTCCTTGCTCAGCTCTCCAAGACCTCTTCAGTCTCCTCTCAGCTCTGCAGCTTCCTTGGGGTTTGCCTTGTGCAGGACCCCTTGGTGTGCTGGCCTTGGCACCCACCCCATGTCCTCCTGCCCAAGCCCCACAGCCCCTTCCACCC
This sequence comes from Motacilla alba alba, assembly GCF_015832195.1. Taxonomy (NCBI): domain Eukaryota; kingdom Metazoa; phylum Chordata; class Aves; order Passeriformes; family Motacillidae; genus Motacilla; species Motacilla alba. The sequence continues at coordinate 2,817,034 of NC_052023.1, read as the reverse complement.
TTGGAAAATCCTCCAGCAGCATAAAGTCCACCCTTGGCTGTGGGTTTTTTGGGCTGTGATCTATGCACAGCTTTCCAGGAGCTGTTAGGGGTTGGGAAAGGTGAAGGAGCAAAGGGGAAGATGAGTGGGGCTGAGGTGTCTGGTAAATGAAGAAGCTTACTGACACCAAGCAAGGCTTTTGGCATTTTTGAAATAATTTTACAGCTTTGGGCACTTTTAAAATCCTTTTTAAACTTTTCACCAAGGGTGCTGGCAGTGCTGTTGGTGGCAGGGATCTCTGCCTGTCCTTGCCCTCCAGCACATGGGCTGGAGCATACTCAGTCCCACTCTGCCCAGCTCACCAGATCTGGGCACAGCTCAGCCTTGGTTTGTAAACACCAAGCTGCTTTTTAGGATTGCTAGGCCAGTGCCAAAACCCAGCACAGCTTTGCTCATAGCCTCCATGGCACTCACTTGCTGCCTCAGTCCAACGTGATGTCATTGATTGGAGAAGGGATCTGCCACCAACTGCAAGCTCAGAAGTGCCAATTTTGATTAAAAACTTCTCTTTTTCAGTGTGTGGGGTTTATCCGTGGCTAAAAGGAGGTGGGGAAGAACATTCCTTGGCTCTGGCACTTGGATGTCTCTAGGCTAAACAATGTAGGGGAAGTTTTCTGTTGTTAAATGCTTGGTAATCGTGTGTATTCTAAATTTAGGGTTAGTCCATTTTCTCTGTCATATGAGGGGACAAGGGAGGCAAAACCAAATTTTTGGCATGCATCAGGGTAGAGACAGTCTTTCTAACAGCCATAAAAAGATTGTTTTTGATAGGGATTTTGCTATTTCACTGTAGAAGTCATTATAAGGGAAGATCTGTATGACTGTAGTTAGCCACCAGATTAGCTATTCATATATTTTATTGGTAAAAAATATGACAGGGGATTATTGTGTGAGAACTTTGTGGAAAAGAAAAGAGATAAAAGCAGTTTAACTGTCAGTACATTATGACTGTGGTTAGCTCTGAATAGTGTTACTGGATGGAAGAAGACTGGGTCTCCAAGGACTGTGGTTTTTCTCTTTGGATAGACATGGACCACATCAGGGCTTGGTGAGAGGGATGAGACCAGGTAGCTGAAGGAGGAGAGGCTGGAAATGAGAAAGGCTTTGGTGTGACCAAAGAGATGGAGACATTGAGGGAAGTCAGCATTGTTCCCATGTTTGTGCAGAGGACAAGTCTTCATCCAGCTGCAAAAGGGCTCTTGACCACGTGGATGTGGAAGGTTGTGGCAGTCGCTGCATTTCTTCTGCCTTCTTTGCACATGCTTCCTGAGGTTTTTCACTTCCATTTTCCTCATTTCTCCATGTTTTTGGCTGCAGAGATTCATAAGTCTTGGACAAATGGCTGTGGTAAAGATACAAATTGGCTGCGCAGCGAGCACGCAGGGAGCACGCATGGAGCTGCCGCAGCAGCACGCTCCGTGTCCATCTGCACAGCACATGTGCACCAGGGCTGAGGCACTGCAGGGCTCCTGGGCTGGGACATGGAGCCTGGCCACCCAGCTGCTCCTCTGGAGCAGGTTGAAATGTGGTCGTCACAAGAAGATCTGTTTTGTAGCGATCCTAGATTGGTGGGGGGAAAGGCTTGAGGCTCCTCTGCATGGCTGTTGGGAGCCTTGGCACAGGTGGACCATCGTGATGAGGAGGTGAGTGGGCTGCAGAAGTGGCCAGCATGGAGGTCCTGCTTGGTGTCTAGCGCGGTTGGAGTGCAGGAGAATGGATAGTGAATTTCAGGAGAGCACTTGCTTTGGATGTTTTAGAAGCATGGTTGGGTCCATGCTCTTCGTAGGGTGGTGCTCACGCTTTTTAGAAGTGCTTTATAGAAGATACAGAGATGCTGTATTGCTAAGATGCCTTCACCACTGCCTTCGTCACCATTCTCACCAGTGGTGCAGGATTAAATTCTTAATTTATGCCTTCCCTTCCATGAAATCAAACTGCACAGCACCTAAGGCTCGTACTGTGCCTTGTTTGGAGTCTGACCTGACCGCGTTGCCATCCATCCGTGCTCCTTTTAAGGGTTACTGTGGAGCCCTCTGTGCTGTTTCTACTTTGCAGGTTTGGACACTTCAATGTCTTGATCGGTCCTGCTTTGCATGCCAAAGTGTTTTCATTAGCACAGCATTCATGCATGTGAGATTGTCGCTAACTGATATAATTAACCAGGATGTCAAAGGCTATTTGTTTATTGCATATGCAATGGCTTTCCTGGAGTAAGAAGCCCTTTCTGCTGACACCCTGTGAATGGGAACATGCTAAACTGGAGAAATAACACTGAGCTGGAGGTGGAAGTTAGGAACAATGATCGTACTTAAAAAGAAGCAAAAATAATAATGCAGATTTGAATGGGTTTGAGTAGACATGATTAGTGTGTGGAGAAAGGAGGACAAGGATGAGGAGAAAAAGAGTTTGTTGGATAATTCCTCTCCTCCAATTACTGTTATTATATGGGAATATAATGTTATTCAGAAACACAGGTGTTGACTCTCTCAGGTGGATTGACTGAGAACTCTTTGGGCCTTCTGTATATCATGTCTGTTTGGCACAATTTTCAACATCTGCACTGTTTTAAAGTGATTTTTTAAGGAAATATTTCATTTTACTTGTTTATAAATAAATATTGCTGGGGGGTCCTCACAGCAGGACTTAGCAGTTCCTACACCATGAAACGCTAATTGTAGCATTCATGTGTTAAGTATTAAAACATGTAGTTTGTAACAAAAAGATGAAGAGTCACATTCATGAAATCTGAGGAAGTTCTGTGGGTTGATGATGGATTGTGTCCCAACAAATCTGTGGGCTGCTGCTCTAGAGAGACCCAAATATCTGCCACAGACATCTCAGTGAATGTTAGAACCTCTTGTCCCCTTGGGTTGGAGATATCCCAAAGTCCTCATTTAGGCTTTCTCCTCTACACCTTCCAAATGCTGCCCTGGTTTCAGCTCCCATAATGCCCAGTCCATTGCTCCTATCCTGCTCTGCTTCCCTCTGCTCAGTCCCACGGCTCAGTCCCTTCCTACAGCTGCTTCTGCTGAAGCAGTTAAACCCTCAGCATTATTTAACACCAAAAATTACTTCCTTATTTCCTCCTCTTCCCATTGCCACTTCTTCTCCTTCCTTCAGTCTCTGCAATCACTGCCAGTGGATGGCCAAAACCAGGGCTGCATCTTTGACTTCTTGTTCTGCAGACATGCAGACAATCTGCACCTCCCCGTCTCTCGCCTTGCCCATCCCTCAACACATGATTGCTCTTTTTCACTAGTCCTGGCTGCTGCAAAGCTGCAAATTCCATGGCCTGGATTTGCTCAGTCTCTTCCATCTACGCTGTTTCACATTGATGCTGGATTTGATCCCTGGCCCTTGACCTTGGCTGTTCTGTCCCTCAGAGCATCTCCCAGCCATGCTGTCCCATAGCACTCACATGTCTATTCACCAATGTCCTTTGTCCTGCCCCCTCTCCCTGCTCTCTCCTGCAGCCTTCCTTGTGCCTTGGTTTGGATTCCCTTTGTATCTCCCTCACTCTCCACCTTCCCTGACCTATTGGGACTTTGCATCCTGGTGCATCCTCAGGACCCTCATCTCCCACCTGTCCTTAGGTCACAGGGGCTCTCCATGGCACTGCACCTCATAAAGAAAAATCCCATATGCTGTGTATCTGTGCATTCCTCTCCCTGTTAACTTTTCACCTGCTCCCTCTTAGCACTTTGTTGTTGTCTTTGGCTTATCGTGCACCGTAATCTCTGCAGGGCACAGTGGTCTGTGTGTTCCTATAATTCATACTGTGCCTGCTGCAATGCAGCCTCTGCGCTGTCGGGTACATGGGAACATTTCTAATGCAAACAACTAATAGCTAGGAAGGGAGTTAAAAAATTAGAAAGGACTCCAAGCCCATGTCACATATTCTCTTGCAAGGAATGGGGAAAAAAATTGTTTATTCTGGCCCCAAATTTTAATCACCCAAGGGCTGTTAAGATAAAAATAGTCAGTTCTGCCTTCTGTTTATGGTATACTTGGTTGAGTGCAAGCCAATTTTGAAGCTGAACATACTGTCTGCTATTTTTGCTTGATTTTAGATTCCACATTTTAAATAGTTTCTTTAACAAGAAGCATATTTTCACTGATACAAACTTAGCTTGAGGAGAAGCATCCTGAAGTTCCAGCCATATTGAAGATCAGTGAAATGTAGTAAACTCTGGTTTTAAGGGTTTTGTTTTCTCCAAGAGCTGAAATGAAGAGTGTGTTCTGGCAACAAGTGCTGGCACGTTGTTCATTAAAAGCTCTCTTCCGAGCCTTGGTTCCCACACACATGTGCCCTCATTCTTCAGCAGAGCTTCCAGGCAATGGCATTGGCAGTGCTCTAGTCTGATCTTCAGCCATACAATTTGTCTTAATTGTCTACTAGCATCTAGGCAAGACTTAGCTCACGGGTGGCCACAGCAAGGGGCCACATGCAAACCGATGAGCTTCTTAATGTGGCCTGCCCGGCAATCGGATGATTTAATTATCTGTGCCCGTCGTAGGCTGCCTGGCTGCTCCCCATCCCGCCTGCCCTCAGGCATGGCGGGCTTAACCACATGCAGCCATGGGGGCAGCTGCATTTGATCTTCCTCGCCAACGCCAGGGTCCAGCCCTGACAACAGCCTCTCTGTTCGGCGCTTTCTTTCCCCTTCTCTCTTTTTCCGCTTCGTTTGGCACCATGCCCCCGGCATCATTTGTGTGTACGGGAGGATGGGAGAGTTGGATGGCAAAAACTTAGAACATGGAGTTGGGTGTTGACAATCCCAATGATTAATTGATCCTCCGAGGATCCAAGATGATTTGCTGAAGCATCAATAATAGAAATCCTGTCATTATACACTATTTACTTGGTCTTTCTGCGGGAAGACATCCTGTCTCACTGTGTGTCTGCATCGTGTGTCTCGCATGGGGCCAGCCTGCAGCTCCCAGGGCACGAAGGACTGGGCTGTCACCCACAAACTTCCTACCATCACTCGGTGCTCGCACGTGCTCTAGAAAAACAGAGCATGTCCAGTACGTTGATTATTTTCAAAAGTGACTCAGCAAAGCTCTTAGCTCCCGATACTTGTGGAAAAAAGCTCAATCCCCTTTAACTAGCACGGAACACCGGAGTTGGGCTGGGCCTGGGTGGGATGGGGAAGGCAGAGAGTCCACGGCCCACTGCCTGGGACATTCCCCTGCTGGAGAAAAGTTGGGACACTTGTGACATTTGCCTGTAGTGTTTCCTGCTCCTGCTGCATGTCAAGTAAGGGCAGGAGGCGGTGTAAGAGAAGCAGTAGGATCAGGATGACCTCGTGCCCGGGGCAGAGATCAGGGATGTCCCTGAGGATGACCTCTTGCCATCCTGATCTCTTCTTATCTGCCCAGGTCGAAATGCAGCCACTTGGCTGACTTGCTGCTACCTGGGAAGGCAGCTCTGCTACCTATGGGCAAGGAAAGGAAAGTAAGTCACATCCAGGCATCTCAAAGGCTTTGGGAGCCATGAATAATCCTTCCAGCTTCTAGTCTCTGCCACGATCAGAGTCTCACTGCCCTCCTGTCTCCTGGATGCTCCAAACATGGAGTATTCCAGTATCATGGAATCTTTAGAAATGGGAAAAGGAGAGGTGGCTAGCGCAGCATGCAGAGCCCCCTGGGGCTGAGTGCACTTCATAGAATGGTTTGGATTGGGAGGGATCTTAAAGCTTATCCCATTCCAACCTCTGCCATGGGCAGGAACACCTTCCACTAGACCAGGTAACTCCAAACCGTGTCCATCCCCATCCTGGCCTTTAACACTTCAAGGGATGCAGCATCCACAGCTTCCCTGGGCATCCTGTGCCAGTGCCTCATCACCCTCATAGTGAAGAATTGCTTCTGAGCATCAAATCTAAATTTCTCCTCTTTTAATTTACAACTGTTTCCCCTTTTCCTATCACTATCTGCTTGTGTGAAAAGAAACCACCAAACACCTCCACAGCTCTGTGCCAAGGCAGACTTTTTATCCAGGGATTTTGTGGTATTTTTCACTTGTACTAAGTGTAGGGGAGTCAAACATTTTCAGGTGGTGTCAGTCTCTAATGCTGAGCCAAGAAAGGCTGTCCTTTGGGTAGTTAGTGCATCTCAAACCTGCTGGTAGAATATAAAGTTTTAAACATTATTAATGCTTTAGCAGAGACCTCAGGAAGCATTCATAGTCCTCTCTTCATTTTGCTTTCATGCAGGATGGTGCCTGGGGTGAAAGTATTTCACAGAGTTGGGAAAAGGGCATCAAAAGTGCTTGTGTCTGCCAGGCACCGAGAATATATTATTCTTTCATTGGTGTGGCTCGAGTTCAGCTCCTGGATCCTGCTCACTGGGTTGTTTTGATGTGTTTCACTTTCTGAAAATAGTGATAGTTTTGGAACAGGCTGCCCAGGGAAGTGGTGGAATCACCGTCCCTGGAAGTGTTCAAAAACCATGTCGGATGTGGTGCTTTGGGGCATGGGTTAGTGGTGGGCTTGGCAGAGCTGGAGGAACAGTTGGACTCGACGATCTTAGAGGGCTTTTCCAACCTTAATGATTCCATGATTCTGAAAATAGTGTTGAGTCATGGCCAGATTAGGGATGCTCATCCCCTGCACTTCTTACGTGCCTCTGGAAGCCTTCCCTGCACAGATCCTCAGTGTGCCAGCCCAGCCCATGACCCAGGGGGAATGTGGCTGCATGTCCCCAGGGCATTCTGGCCACCCTGCCTGGTGCACCCCAGGTCCCGTGCTAGTCCCAGCTGTAGTCCCTGCAGCCACGTCCTCCACAGCTCCCAAATTATCCCACTGCATGGCGTGCAAGGCACGAGCAAACCTGCGACAGAGACATGGGATGGCAAGATGGGACAGCTGATTTTAATTATTTTATATATAAATAACTTGCAGATAATTTGCAAGTTTGGCAATAGCTGCCGGCTCAGCAATGTGACCTTGTTACTCTTACCCCATTCCTCCGGGTGTTTGTCTCGCTCACTTGTTTTTCCGTGTCTTAAATTAGATTGCAAGTGGTCAGGGAAGGGGCTGGGGCCACCCCTGCCCCGCACAGCCCCACGGTCCCACAGCAGCAACAACAACAAATAGGGATAAGACGTGGATTTGGGATCTGCCGAGTCCCTGGGGGTATGAAAACCCCAAGTGCTGTGTTTTTCCCTGGGATGGTGGGGTCAGTCCCCATCCTCCAGCTCCACGTGAGGCTCTTTGCTGGCGGCCAGGCACAAAGCGGGGGCTGCCACATCATTCCAGAGAGATGTAGGGATGAGGAGGGGGACGGGTGTCCTGGATTTTAGCACTTTGGGGAGTTTATTAGTGTTGACAGTGTGTGAACTTGACATCCTTTGTAATAATGCGGTTTTAAAATCTGCATTATTCATGCGCGCTGTTTGAATACAGGCCCACTGTGTAAGTTCGGGAGGAAAATTAATTAAATAAATGTCAGCATCCTTGAAGAGCACGTGAGATTTCACATTGCAGGATAACAGCTCTGGCTGCTTTAACCACCAAAGGGAGTAAAGGGTAGGAAGGGGAAGATGTGCACTTAGGTGAATAGACTTTTCCTCACTGATTCCTGAGGAAAGCTGAAAAGATTAGAAAGAAATCAGTCCAGCCACACAGATCACTAATATTTCATATTTTTATTATTAATTGTCATTTGTTCTACTATTTATTTATATACACTGGATAGTTCTGAATGATTTTATCCCAGGAAGCACCCATTTACTCTTAGGTTAAGGTTTAAAATTAAAGCATAGAGCAGATGGCTGAGGATGCACTGGCTGGGGAAACCAGACGACTGCACCAGTGGGTGGAAAGGGAATTGCATCCACGAATATTATTTGCAAGAGTAACGGATAGTTATAAAAGTAGTGTTTCTCCTGAAGCACCCAGCGAAGGGTGATGGGACAAATACTGCCAGATGAACATGAAATCAATGTTTAAAGTGAAGCTTTTAGGTGTTTTTAAGGAGGAGGTTTTACCTTTAATTCTGTAGCAGGATGTTGCACCTTTCCAGGCTGGGAATGATGGCAGAACTGACCAGGGATCCTTTTTGAACACAGTGCTCCTGAAGAGCAGGAAGAGGCAAGAGTAGGTATTGCAAGGGAAAATGCTTTGTAGTTAAAAAGTATGAAAAGAAAGAAAATTCTGCTTGTTAGGTCAAATCAACATTGTTCTGGTTGCTGTAGTTATCCTCAGAAGGAAGGGAACAACTTCGATCTTGCTGGAGGAAGGTGTAGGTATCCATCCCTGGTGGAGATCACTGAGCTCTTACACCAAGCACTTGACTTTCTTGGGGCTTGGTGTTTACCCTCCAAATTCCTTAATACCTATGTGCAGGACCTTCCCAGTAAAGTGTGTTTAGTAAAATCACAGAATCCCAGAATGGTTTGGATTGGAAGAGGTCTTAAAACTCATTCTATTCCACCCCCTGCCATGGGCAGAGAGACATTCCACTATCCCAGGTTGCCCCATCCAACCTGGCCTTGGACACTTCCAGGAGTGGGGCAGTCACAGGTCCTCTGGACAACCTGTGCCAGGGCCTTAACACCTTCAAAAGGAAGAAATTTCTGTTAAATGGGAGAAGCCTTTTTTCCAAACTGAGCAGGGCAGGGCACTAAAGCTAAATCTTGATGTGAGGATCAGGAGCTGCTCTTGAGGTGGGTGCAGCGAGTGGCTGGGATGCTCTGTGGTACGCTGCACCTGTGAAATAAATCAGAAAAAGAAGGAACTGGGAGTGCCACAGTGATTGTGCACAGGTCTACTCCCAAAGTCAAGTGTACATAAAGTCCTTGCAGCACTCCAGTGATTTTGAATTGCTTGACATTGTGGGAGCGCTCCAATCTCGGTCTCTTTGAACCTCAAGAGCCTCGGTGTTATCTGAAGCACAGAATCATTTTATAACCCAGGCAAACAACATCCTCACCTCCCAGGTTTGAATGTGAGGATGCGTGGTTACACACACCCGTGCTCACAGTTAATGCACAGGGCGGGGGGAGAGGGAGGAATCCGTGCCAGCAGGAGAGCCCAGAATGCGCTTTCCCACTAATGCTGAGAAGCAACAAAATCAGATTGCAGCCCATGAATGTCCTGTCACTGAGAAAGGGGAGTTTAGAAATAGCCCCACAGATAAAGGAGGGCATTTATCCCCACGATTGTTTGGCAGAAAAAGCAATTTCCATAGTCTGCTGATGGTCAGTCGGGAACGTGCTGCAAGGGGCCCGCAGTTGTCTCGGATGGAGCTGACGGTTTTACTGGCTGAGTTTTGTTTCAACTTAATGAAGTAAGTACTTTGCCTGCATCCAGGCGCTGACGGGGAAGGTTTGTAAACTCCTCGCCTTTGTTGGGGTGACTGAAGTATTTTTTTCTTCTTTTTAACCAGCCATTTTTGTTTCTTCTCAAATTCGCTGCCATAGACAAAGGGTGCGTTTACTGTTAAAAAAAAAAAAAAAAAAAAAAAGGAAGGAAGAAAAAGGCTTTGAACCTGGTTTGCATCTTGAGTCCTGAAAAGCCCATTTTTTATGCAGGGGAAGAAGAGAGCCTTAGAAAAGGCAGGAGGCAGGGACGGAGGCGAGGGGGTGGGGAGCCGGAGATTTATGGCCCTTTGAAGGCAGCTTTTCTGCCCAGCATCCTGCCCGGGTGCCGTGGGCTGCGGTGGTGGGACCAGACTGGAACCTGCCCCTCGCCTGGAGCCAGACCCAGCAGGGACCCAATGGGGACACAGTCCTGCCAGATCCCCAGGACCTCCCAGGGCCACTGATCCTACACCCGCCTCAGCCAGCACGGATGTTTAGTTTGAGATCATCACATAGCCTGAGGTTTTTGAGGTTGTTTTGCTTTTTTTAACTCGATGTGGAAGCGGTTGTTTGATACCAACCTGTGCTGGAGCACAGCAGCCTCCCCGTGCTCCAGGAGAGGGGCGCACGGGCAGCCCGAATCCTGCCCAGCAATACAATAATAATTGAAGATATTTAAAAATGTATGTATCTTCCATCTTTCCCATATGGGCTCCTTAGGCAACATGACCTTATGTGGCCATTATCTGACCTCTCTTACACTTGGATTACTAGGTACAAAGCAAATTTATGGTTGTTTATTCTCTCCTCCTATCAGCTATTAGTGCCTAATCATATGGTCTATCGATCAAGTGATTAATCGCCTGCCTAAAGAGGCAGCAGGTCCCGCGGAATGCTGCACTGCACCAGCCTGAACTTCAACCTCTTATACAAACCGGCGGAGTAAAGGCATTAGTCACTGCCTGCAGCCCGGGGCTGGAATGCCGCGGGAACGCCAGGAGGTAAAGCCCCCGGCTTTCTTCAGCAGCCGACTTTGTATTTCCCTTTCTTAATGGATAAAACTCCACCTAACTGAGCGGGCATACAGTTGTAAATGGGATGATTTCCAATGCATCCTATAAATAATGATCAAAGAGGAAAATATGTGGGCCTTATTACAACAGTGCCCGCTAGTGCTGCTATAATTAAGGGTCTGTCAGCATTTCTATTATAAACCCTTATTTTCAAGGGTTTATAACTCGGCCATAAAATTTTGCTCTGGCTGAGACTTGGCATAAAACGTCCCAGCATGTGACCAGTTTTTCTTGTTACCAAATTGTTAAAAACCTAGCGATCAGCCCCGTTTTAGTTATAACAACATCCAAGCACCTTTGTGTTTCAGAACCACTTTTACTTCTTAAACAAGCCGCTTACTATTAAATCAAAATTAGCATTTGAAATCAAAAGTACGCACTGAGCCTCTCTGCTCTTTATTTTAACCAGCCCTAAAAAAGGAGTGGGTTATTCCCTTCTCCCTGGGGTTAAGTTGATGGCACCCGTGCTGTTGCCATCAGCGGGACACGCTGTGGCCGGAGTCTTCCAGGGTCTTCCAGGGATGCAGGGCTGGCATTGGGTCCTTGGCATGTCCAGCTTTGCAGGGCTTCCCCACGTGCTCAGAGCAGCAATTATTAAAAACAGTGGGCTGATTTCAGCCATCAGCGATGCTGCAGAAATCCAGAGTACTGGAAATGGGTGCCCTGTATGCTCCGGTTTAGCCAGAGTGCTGACCTGCCTTAAGTGGATTTATTCCTCCATGATCCATGCACGTTAACTCCTGCTAATGAGAATTATGGCTTAGTCCAAGGGGGGAATCTGGAGTTCAGTTTGAGTGAAACTGAGGGAATTTCACTCTAAGAACACATACTAAATTTTAAAAATGAAAGGTTGCCATACCTATACCTCTCTGGTTTCAACGGGAGTATGTTCCATTTCCAGAAACTTGTCCTTGATTTGTTAGCAAAGGACAGCAAGTTGGCTCAAAAAGATGCAGCCACTTAAAAACATTGATTCTCCCAGGACAACACGCCAAAATGCAGAAATAAATTAAACATAAGCAGATGCTGTACCTCCTTTCCATTTTTGGCTAGCACGTCCCATTGTGGGACTACTAGTGGGACAACTGAGAATGACTGACATTTACTCAAACTTAAGGCCTTATTGGACTGTCCTGGCAGAAGTGACAAAAATTCAGGTTTGTGCTGGTATTGAATCTGAATATTTCACATCAGTATACTTTATCTTCCATGCCAGTTTTATGCTATTTCTCTGTTTTAAGAGGACCTGATCAAGTTTGCTAGCATCATCTTGGATTTTCAAAGGAGGACTAGGGAAATATGGACCCAACTCATATTGAAAATCCCCATCTCAAAACTCCCCCTGCAGAGTTCCTACCCTGGCAAGGATCCCACAGCTAAGCTCTTTCCATTTCCAGAAAAATCATTGAGCTGAGGCTAAGAACACTCATCTGGTGCCTGTGGAGTGTATTGTCTGAATATAAACACAGTGATTCTGGAGCAGGGAAAGAGCTTGCGACTTAAATGGATTTACACTGGCTAAGAACCTGCTCTTCCACACTCGACTTCTGACATTACTTGAAAGTAAACATTGAGCTCAACTATTTTGTGATTTACACGGTGGTTTAAGATGTGTGCAGTGACCAGGCAGTTGCTCTTACCATGAGCCTCACCAGGTTTGATGTTTTCCTTAAGATTCCAGGTAAACCAAAAATTTCCATGTGTGTCTCAGCTGCCATAAAAAAAAAAAAAAAAAAAAAAAAAAAGTAAGAAAAAAGATGAAAGCTTGAGTTTCTGACTCTTGAGAAAAGCCTGAAAATGTTCCTCGTCTGCACTTTAACGGCTCAGAAAGCAGAAGGCAAAGAGAAAAAAAGGAGTTTGAAAATGCCATGCTTTTTGAGATGTGACATATGCTTTTGCTGTGCTCCGGGTTGGCAGGAGGCGTTGCATGGTGGATGCAGCCCCGGCAGAAAGCAGGTGTGGGAGCCCGAGCGAGCGGCGCTCCCTCCGCTCTGCTGGAGTCGGAGCCATCCAGTCGCTTCTCCTTACTCCTGGGCCCCACTGAGCAGCAGATTGTCTGCAGGAGATGGGATAAATAGCTGTGGATGTGCCCTGAAATCGTCGTGTTGGGTGGTTAAGATGGGAGCCCCTACTGAAGGGCTCGTGCTGTTACCCTGTGGTGCCAAGTCGTGAGTATGGTTGTGTGTCCTAGAGCTGCAGGAGAGCCAAAAAATCCCAGGACAGAAATAAATCCACCTGCTGGGCAAGCCAAAACTCTCACTCTTATGTGCTGCAGGCCAAAAACTGTGGGTGAGTGGTTTTCAGGATGACAGCGGTGACCCCAGTGCTCCTCCAGCCTGGCACAGCATGAAATTGGGTGTGGACATGGGTTCCCAGGGAATCCCCCATGGGCTGTGCCAGCTCCAAAGGGGCTGCTGCTTCTCCAGCCTGGGGTTTGGCTGCTGGAGCAGCGTGTGTGCCCCAGGATCCATGGGGACCCTTGAGTCACCCTTCACCAGATCACCCTTCACCAGACTGTCCCTAAGCTGGAGGGGCTCCACAGTGATGCCCCTTGAAGCCTTTGGTGCCATCTCTCCAGGTATTCTGCAGGGATGCAAACTCTGGGACTCCTCTTGCATCCGTAGTGTCACTGTGGGCCCCTGCTGCTCAAGGACAAAGCAGGACATCCTCTTTTCCCCCTTGTTCTCACTGAGAGTGTTACTTTATCTAACTTTAGGTGAGGGAAGGCTCTTCTGCACAGCACGTTTTTTTGGGTTGTATGGCAGAGAAGAGCCAACGTCCTTTTCCATGTGGCCCTTCTCCATGTGGGCTCCTGCAAACAGAGCACCCAGGGCACAGCCTGGGCAGCTGCAAATGCCTTTCCAAAGCCATCAAAGCAGTTCTGTGGATTTATTCTGGACTGGGAATTCCCTTCCTCCTTGCTCCATGAGTCCAGGGAATGCTTTTCTCCCTGTGTGAAAAGTGAACTCAAGATTTTACAAACACTGAATCTGGCCCCTTAAATATGATAATCTTAAGAAGTTCAGCAAAATCCAGGGGCTGGGGACAGGCGGGGGGGTTGGTGTTCCTTATCGAGGGGAGGAATGATGGGTTAGCAGCAATTCCTTCCTCGCAGTTAGTCTGGGTACCATTGGAAGCAGAATTTGTCAGTTCTGAAGTGCACAGATTAGAAAGGAATGTGGAATTTGGAAACGTGGCAGCTTGTAGCACTGTATGGTTTAAATTAAACCTTTTTTTGGAAAGCAGAATCACTGTAGGCCACATTTAGGGGGAAAGCAACAGCAGAGAGGGCTGGCTGTGGTTTTTGCTTTGCTGTGTAACCGGTCCACTTTCTCTTGTTTTAACACAGACTTTTTTTTTAATTTAAAAAAAAAAGAGGAAAAAAATATGCCTCTGGCCTCCTTCTGCCCAACCACAGCTTCACTGCTGACCACAAAGAGGAAGCCTGGGGAAGCAGCCATAGGATTAATACCCACTGTCTCTTAACCCAACAGGGTGTGAAAACATTTTATAAAACATCTCTTTTTTTATTTTTTTCCCCTTTCAGATGGATAGCGTGGCTGGGATTTAGACATCTTGAAACAAGCACATGGTTGCTTTTGCCTTGCATTGTGTTCCTCAGAGGGGGGAGGTCCTAAATCACCCTGGCCAGATCTGTTGTTTAAAATCTGTTTACACCCATCTCCAGAGCTTTCTCCTTGCAAATCATCAACAACTTTGTTGGCCTCGCTGAAATGACAGGAAATATAAAAATGAGTCTGCTGTGAGGGCTGCACGGTGTAGATCTTGATCAGTTGGAATATAATTGTTCCTAATGAAATGGAGACGCCTAGCTCTTAACTGAACAGCCTTTGCTTCTTTAGAAATAATAAGATTAAGATTATGGATTCTATTAATCATTTGATCAGCTTTATTCATTCATCTTATTTCCTTTACATGCAAAAAACCCCCTGCTCTCTCCATGCCTTTATCTTTTAAGATGATGACATTTACATATTTCCCGGCGCTGGAACGTCCCGGGCGTAATATACAGATTGCTCCGCTCGGATCTTGTAAACTGACTATTTCCATGTGCTAAGTACTCTCGGTGATGAAGATCTTAATAATGTGATTAACTAAATTGTGTCTTTATGCTCTTCCTCGCGCCTCCCTCCCTTCCTCGCCACGGCCTCCCAGCCGCCGCGCTTACCACAAATGGCATCAGCTGCCGGGACGTGCCTGCGGTGGTGACCCCAGTGACAAGGAGGTGTCACATAGCACAGAGCAGAGAGGTCTGTGCGCCTCCGAGTCAGGGTGTAATTCAGATGACCCGTGCATTAAGGGAATCTGCTTTCCCGGCGTTATGCGGCAAAGATGCTGAAAGCAGGAGTTTGGAAACGTTGAGGGAATTATTAGATGAGAAATTTGTTCCTCCGCAGCGTAGCGACGGCATTGTTATTTCTTGCTTGGATGTGCTGTTGGGAAGGTTTGATTTTGTTGTCATTAGAGAAATCTCTCTGTTGTTATAACGCGTTCTATGTGTGAAGAAATACAGACATAATGTGTATCTAGTCCATTAAAACACTCTTTCGGAGCCTCCACCTGTGGCACAGCCTCTCTGTACTGCCAGTATTTTGCTGGGTGCTGCTGGTGCTTCAATTCCTTTTTTTCTGCCTTACACAGATTAGTAGTTCCAAAGAGTTTTAAAAAAAAAAAAAAATCCAGAGTAGCAGCAGGTTCTCTCTAACTTCTGTTAGCTGAGCTGGAGAAGTTGCATTGCGTCTTGGATCTTTTTCATCTTGGTGGAATTATACTGTAACTAATTGAATCCATTGATCACTGTCTTGTTTTTTTCCATCTTCTTCTCAGAGGATTCATTTCATAGTGTTCCCTACATCAGTCAAGAAAATGGCTGCGGTGGAATTACCAGGGTTGATAATAAAGGTAATTTAGCCCAGTTGAAATTATTTTTTATGTATCTAAGTAGGGTAACGCATTTAAACGTGCTGCCTTAAATCTTGGGATGAAATACCTGCATGATCTAAGCTGCAGGATCCCGAAATAACTCTTCTCAACAACCCCAGAAAGTAGGAGCAGCTGATCAAGGGACCTTTTGCAGCCTGACAATGACCAAACAATAATCAGCAACGTTCATTTGATCAAAGAACTGTCCCAGAGCAGGATAAATAATCTCTGGTTTGTGCACTTCATGGGACAGGGAGTATTTTTGGATTAGATAATAAGTGCTTAACAAGCAAGAATAGCGGGAAGTGTCGGGAGAAGCGGTGGGAGCCGGGAGTAGCTGGTGGTGAGCAGTCTCCTATGATTTGGGTTAGAAATAAGAGCCAAATCTGGCCTCAGCCAGGAGGGTTTTACCGAGGATGTCTGCTGGTGGCATTTAGTTCTGACTAAGTAACAGTTTGGAAAAGGATTCTCCTGCTAGATTAGGGCTGGTCTTGTCAGTAATGCGCAAGACAGGATGTCAGGAGATCTGAGCTGAGGTCTGCCACAGATTTCCAGCACGATTTAGGTCAAGTTATCTAATCTTGCCTCCTGACACAGTTTCACCCCGAGACAAGGTGACAGGAGAGTTTGTAAAGGGTTTACTTAACAGAGGCATTTTTACTCTCCCGTTCTCACCCAGGTCAAGGGCTGGACGCAGGAGCGGAGGCGTCTCCTGCTTGCAGGGCCGCGGGTGTGCTCCTTGCTCCTGCTCCCAGAATTCAGCATCCAGCCCTCTGAAGTGACCAGGTCCCTTGGCCAGCAGGGCTCATTCCCAATGGGAGGAACCCCCACTCCCAGCCTCTCCCTGGCAGCACACAGCGGCTGCGGGAGCTGCAGGGCTGCCACAAGCACATGCCCTTTGCCGAGATCAGCACTTTTTTGGACAATGTATAGTATTTGCAAATGGGAACTGACAATGGAAGAAATACAGCAGAGTGAAGGGTTTAATATAAAATATTTATACAGTAAAGATCTTTCATCTTTTGTCAGTCACAGGGTAGGGAAGTGAGGAATGTATTGGGAGTACCTTACCAAGAGTATGTTATAAATTAAAATCTCAAATTGAATAATACTGGCTGCTAATGTGTGCAGCGTTGGAAATGAGTCACTTCTGAATCAATGTAATTTACTGTGCCAGCTGAAAGATATTTACAAAAGAAGGTATCTTCTTGTTTTTGTTTTTTTTTTTTTTTTTAACTTAGATTTTATTCCACACTTACAGATAGCCTGGGCTGTCAACATGGACTAATTTGTCACGGAGACAAAGTCACAGCCATTTGTGCAGAGCTGTTTCAAAAGCACTTAGAAAGCAGAAAGGTGGGCTCCAGGCTACATGGGTGGTCAGACAGTTTGTACTCATTGTTTTCTCTCAAATTTAGTACTGGTAATTAGTAATACAGCAGTTTTGTGGAGATTAGTTATTGGGAGAGAGCAGACCGACTGTTTCCTTGTAGAATTATGGAGTGCAGAAATGACTGTTCCAGCTGCATCCTCCCAGCTCACATGCCTCTGTGTATTTCAGCTTTTCTTTGGGCACTGTAACCTCAGAGAAGTCAGGGTTTGATCCCATGTCTGTCAGATGGTTGGTCTGGTTCATGGTATTTCATAGCTGGGGCCATTTATTACTGATTTATTACCTTGGAACACCCAGCACTGAGGTGAAAGGTGGTGCATCCTAAAGATAGGACCTTGAAAGTGTGGATTTTGAAAGGTTTTTAGCCAGATGCTGTGCAGGAATTGGTAACCTCCTATGTCCAAACCACATTTCAGTAGGTATAAACAGCCATGCTATGGTGCTGTGCACGTGTGTGTGTGGTTCTCAGTCCTGGGAAGGGTGGCTGCTGCTATTTAAGTATTTTGGCACTGCACAGGCCACTCCATGGCAGACCTTGCAGGTAACCATGTGTTGGGAAGGGTGAGTCCCACATTCATGCAGATGCAAGGATCCAGTAGAGAGTTGAATAGGAGGCAGGTTTAAAAGCCAGGCTAGATCCAGGTTTCTGCCTTGTTCCTCCTTCTGCCACTGATTTTTCCGACCTTCTCAAGAAAAGGAGGATGCTCTGGGAATTTTTGTCCTAGTCTGAACTGTGCCAGATTATCATTCCACTGGATTGTGCCACAGACTCTGGTCCAGGCAAGTATTTTGCACTTAGGTAAACCTCATCTAAGTTCTTCGGTCCTAAACTTGGCTGTTTGGTCTAAGATGGTTGTGTGGGCTTGTTCTGTTGTTTGATGAAATGGAAGGGGCATTCCAGGGGGGGCATTCCAGCCCAGCAAATTCCTTTTGGAACTGCTTGGCTCTCACTGTTGGCTCCACAAAGAGCAGAGGCACCTCACTTTGAGCCGTGCCCAACCATTAGACCGACACTTTTAGGTGAGACAAATCTCACCTCCGGTCTCTCTGCCTGTTAGTGTTTTTATCAGTGCAATAGAAATAGTTTCAGATAGACGTGGTGAGAGTAAGTAGTCTGAAGGATGGGAGAATATCCAAAAGGAGAGGGATGTTTGCAGTAGCTCTTGTAAAGTCTGATGGAACTTCTGTCTCCCTTTGCTCGTAGGCAGAACCAGATCAGATGTAACTGTGGAGATGCAGGTGGTCTGATGGATTCATGGCCAAGCTTCTATACATAATAAAATATGTATTAAGGTCATAGTCTATCAGTGCTGTAGGGAAACTGGAGTATTCTTATGCCATACTTTTTGGTAGGAATGCTTCTGCTGGGTTGCATCAGTGTCTGTAAATTTTATTGATTATAATTAAGTCAGTCTGCATTGTCTCTAAGAATCTACATGGGTTTAAAAATCAATACTCCTTATATTCATCAGGGGAACCAGTTCGAAAAGGGATTATAGTGGGAATAAGCAATGCATTTATAGCTCTGAGTTTGTGTTTACAAACCATTAAATGCTGGCCTTCTCGACAGTCCTCATTTAAGGGTCAGAAATAGTTTTTTTTAACCTGTCTTTTGCCCCATGAACAGTAACAAAAATTCTTCTTTCATGGAGAATTTCTCCTAACCTGTTTTGTATGTGGTGGGTCACTGCTGTCTCAGTGACCTTCTGGGGGCAAAGAGACAGCTTTGGACAGGCAGGAACATGAGCAAATGAGGCAAAACCAGGAGTGAATCCACCAAAGTCCTCTCAGCTGAGTCACTTCTTAGACAGTATTCTCTTGCCTTACAGGACCTTGGCTTGTTTCTTCCAGAAAATATCAGTTCCAGTTATTGGAAGCTGTAACGGCCACGCTCATGGAAAGTCAGAACAAAGAGCAATTGCTGAGGGTATCTGCTATTATTGATTTATGGCTGAAGATTAAGGCCAGATTGCCCTGTCCCTATTTCTTGAACAACCCCGTCCTCAGATAGACTTCCTCCAACTCAATGGGCTCCTTATTTAAGTGCTGTTTATTGAGGATAATCTTATCGCAGTCTGGTGCACTAAATATGTATAACTCACCTTAGGGAGAAGATGTGAAAGGTCTTTGATGATATGAAGGGTGTGAACACTAAGGAGAGTGAAGGATAATTTAGGCTGGGACTTGGGAGTGCAACTAAAACACATACCATCAAAGAAATGGAGTAGATTTGGTGTGCTCCCCAAGAGAAAAATTAAATGCCCTTCAGTTTGAGTCATTCGAAAGCAGAGAAAGGACTGAAACTGTGTTTGTATGGATCATTCTGTGGACACAGAGGGCTGGGGGATCTTACCAAGCTTTTCTACCTTTGTGTTTTGTGCAGTGCTTTGATTCCTGTTTCGTTTGGCCAATAATTGAGCTACATAATGCGCAACATATTCCACCAGTGATGCTGTTTTAACACAGCATATATATACTGCACCTCAGCCAGGGACACCTGTGGAAGTTACTAGATTTGATTCCATTTATTTTATCAGCTTTAACAGCTTTTAGAACAGTGGTGAAATGGCACAAACCAAGGCATTCCCTTAGCTTGTGAATCCTTCCACGATCCCAGGGATCCTTGCATGGCTCCTCAGCGCACTTGGGAAGATGGTAGTTTTCCTGTGGTTATTTTGGGGATGTGGATGCGTGCCTGCATGTTTCAACTGACGTTTTGTGACCGTATGAAAAGACCACAAAGGAAAGACTGAGGGAAACTGGGCTTAAGTAGGAGTCAGAGTGGTTTTGAGATTACATGGCAAAGCAACTTTCTCATCCTAGGCACTGCCGTTCTGCATCATCCACATTTTGATTGTGTCTCAGGGCAGAAAAAGCAATTGCCTGAGCTTTGGGTTTTGTGCAGAGTCCTGTGATACTGCTCACTGCTAATAAATGCGCACATAGACATATATACTTTAAATCAAAGGGCCTGGAGGTTGCTGAAGGAACTGCAAAAATCCTGTGCAACATAGCAGAACTTTTTTTTTTTCTCCTTTTTTTTTTTCAGTCTGGGCAGCTGTAAAGCTCTGGTCAGAGCTGGCTCTGGGCAGTGGCAAAACTTGCAGGCTGGGCTTTAACAGCACACAAGGAGTTGTGAGAAATGTTCTTCTTTGAGGCTGTCTTTAAGATAGAAACCACTGCCCCAAGCCAGGCTATCCTGGAAATTTCTCAGGGAGATTTGAAGGGACCTGACTGACAACTGAAGGTCTAGTGGTATCTGCCATGACAATATTTTCCAATGTGTTCATTCAGCTGTAATGATTCATTAGAACATAAGTTTAATTGTGGCCAGTAGTTGTGAGTATTTCTTTGTACTCTCTTATCAATGTTTTCCGTTTGCAGCAGGACTTGGTTTGTTTGTTAATCTGAATTTCTCCATTTATTTGGAAAACAAGGTTTGACTTATCGTATTGTTTGGCACGAGAGAAGAAAGGTGAAATGGAGAGCCCCTAAAACCACAGAGCAAGGAAAAGGAAAATTTGATTTTCAGGGAGAAGTGCTCAGTCAGGGGGAACCGGCGCAGGTGATGTGGGCAAATGAGTGTCCAGATCTCACTTGAATCACACAAATGAGCACAATTATAAAATCATAGAGTCACAGGTTGGTTTGAGCTTGGGTTGGGGTTGGAAAGGACCTTAAAGCTCATCTTGTTCCAAGCCTCTGCCATGGGCAGGGACTTCTACCACTAAACCCAGGTGATGATGGTGAAGAGATCTAATCTGAGCAGTAGCTGAGGAAGATACAAGACAGTTTTACTCCTCAGAAATGTTTTAAAAGCCAAAACTACTTTTCTTGGACATTTGAAAAAAACATACCTATGCCAGTGTGAAAAACAACATACCCACTGTTTTCCTCAAACTACAAATTGTGAAGTTCACAAGCTGCTGTGCAACTTCGATTTAGTTCCACTCCCCAGTGTAGTACCAAGTAGTAGCAAGGAATTCTTCAAGTTACTGAATTGTTCATGTGACTGTTGTGTTTTTAAAATGCACATAACGCTTAGAGTTTTTCACGAATGCACAGTGCGGGGTGGCAATATTTCCATTTTGCTGGTAAAATTGGGCAATGATAGTTGGCATCTGCATCATCTGCGAAGCTGCTGCTAGAACCCACATCTCCTTAATCACAAACAACTCACTTTTAAACTCTTCCCATTGACCTTAATAGGGCCAGGGTTTGATTCCAAGTGTTTATTCTTCATTCCAAGCTCAAAGATGCATATTTTTAATCTGAATTTGAATATATGTTTCATGGCTTATTCATGCTCGGAAATACTTCTTGGCAGAGTCACCTAAATTGAGCAAAATGAGAAGCTTCTTTTAATGCAGAAATATTAAACAATGTGTGCTGGAGTGCAGAAAGCTATTTGGACACCGGAAAGCTTTATAAACATAGATTTGATTGTGATTGAACCAAAAATAGTGGTATTAAATTAAGGTCTGTTTAAGACACTAAAAAAAAACCCTCCGCGTTTTCCAAACTGCTAAGGATAAAATCAATCTGCAAAAGTATTTTAACTTTGTAACAAAAATATCATTGACAAAGTAAAGTGAAGATAATAAAGCATATTTAAAATTACTTGGAGGTCTTCTTAAAAATTTATGACCTCTTTCCAGTTGGAGCTCATTTAACTCAAAAGCCATTTAAGAGCCTGGAAGTGGCCGTGTTTGGGCCTTGCATGAAATATTCATTTGTTCAGAAACACTGGTAACTTTAGGTAGAGAGAACCTGTTGGGTTTTATTGTTATATGTGAGCTGCAGTAATACAGTATTTGTGTTTTCTTAAGACAAAGATTACTGGGATGTGTCTCACAACCTGCACAGCACAGGGAACAGTTTCAGAGGAGCAGGGTCTGCCCATGCCAACACATGATCAGATCCATGTCCTTCCCCTCCCATGACCTCTGCTGCCAGCAGTCCCTCTAGAAGATCATTTTGGGAGCTGCTTTGCTCGTGTCCCTGTCCCAAGCGCTGAGTTACAGGCATGGTTAGACTCAGCCAGAGACGGGTTTGGATCTCAGATCCGAGCTCTGTGCCCACAGGAACTGAAGCTGATAGTGAGGCCTTGGGCCGTCGATATTTTCCATTACCATAACTGCTGTTTAGCAATGTCTCGTTGATACGAGGGGAGTGTGTGACTGAGGCCATGTTCATCTCTTTGCAACAGGAAGAATTATGGCATTCATAGATTGGAAGAGAGTGGGTGATAAATAAAACTGAGGCTATCCAGAAAGCCCCAGGGAGCTTCCTCTCCACAGAAAGAATAAGAAATTTATAGATGTCTAGAAATTACAGTTGAGCTTTTTGCCTTTTCTTTTCTTTTTTTTTTTTGGTTAGCCTCTTTCAGTCATATGACTGGAGTTCAATTATCAGCACAATAAATATTCCTGTGAATCGGAGCCATGTGTTGGCAACATTTTTGTGCTTCTTAGAAAGGAAGGAACATTTAGAATTGTTTAAAAACAATAGTTTACCATCAAACTTGCTCCTAAAGTCAGAAAGTGGCAGAGCCCAAAAATACATGAGCTAAGGAGAAGTGTGTTCTGGAGGATGCAAATACAGGCAGGTTAATGCAAGTATATTTTTGGAGTAAGATTTTACAATTATGAACTATTCAGACTGAAACAATGCTGTGCATCTTCATTGTTTTCAAAACAAAGCAAAGCAGTTACTAAGAGGCCCTTTTTGCTGCTTTTAAGA
Source organism: Motacilla alba alba (assembly GCF_015832195.1). Taxonomy (NCBI): domain Eukaryota; kingdom Metazoa; phylum Chordata; class Aves; order Passeriformes; family Motacillidae; genus Motacilla; species Motacilla alba. The sequence continues at coordinate 2,794,536 of NC_052023.1, read as the reverse complement.
GGCTGCAAAGTAGGAATGTTACCTGCAAATCAATTTAGTAGATAAATTGTTATGCTAGGAAATACCACTGGTAATCATAATGTGTCTCCCCTAAGGTGAGTTGTGCCTGCCAGGTGGGAAATGGGAGGCATTTTGGATTTTTTCCCCATCTTGAATCTTCTGGAGTGGTTGTTTGGCTCCTTTACAGTATTCCCTGGAAACTCTCACTGCTCCACTAGAGCACGAACTGCTGGGACTGGGCTTCAGCCCTGCTTTGTCCTGGGCAGGAGATGAAGCGTGGTGACGAAATTTGAAGTTCCAAGATAATTTGGAGTCCTGGAACACTTTGATTCATCTCTCAACTGCCTGGGCTTGGCAAATGCCAGAAGTTTGTGTCTTCCCCAGGATAGTCCATTGACTGACCCATATTGACTTGTTTTCAGCGCTGTTCCTGTTTGGCAGGACATTTCTAGATCTGTAAGCAGTTTCTCCTAATTTAAGAGAGACATGACTGTTCTGGGCTCAAGAAGGTCTGACAAGAGGGAGCAGAAGTCGTCCCAACTGTACACCTTTGGCCAAGGGGACTGTAATTCTTGGATCCAGCTAACACAGGCTATTTTAAGAGAACGACTTGGCCTCTTTACAGTAAACTTCTTCGGGGGAGAGTTCATTGCACCTAACAGGCTTCAGCCAGTCTGGATCAGCGTCTGACATTTGAACTCGATGCTCTTAACGCATTTGTCAGCTCTGCATGCACACAACGAGATGCTAAATGCTTCGATAGCCGCACATTTCCAGGCAATTCAGCAAAACCTGATTCATTATTAGCTTTTAAATTCCAGGGGATACATGTGTGTATTTATGAATATTTCAGCAAGGCTCTGGGCGTTGAGCGTTGCAGGAACACAACTGCAGTAGCCCCACAGTCACGAGAGCAGCTACTGAAGTTACAGGCGCCCGCTGCAGCAGTCTGGGGAGTATCCGAGTGGAATTTTACAAATGACAGTTTAAAGAGTTATAGTTGCCTAAAGAACGAGGCTGGAAAATTTGCAAAAAATCTGTTTTCAATTATTGGCTTTTTGGTTGGATTTTTTTTTTTTTGTTCAGCTTTAATTCCTCCAGAGGAATTTCAGTGCACTACCTTAGCTGTTCCTTTGTAATCCTGCATTCCCGTTGCTTTATTAAATACCTGGAGTTATAATCTTGTTTATGAAATCGTTATTATCTCTCCAGTTGCAAATTGCAGCATTACGTAGAGAAGTGATTATGACACGAGGCATGGAAAAATCGGATATGCAAATGAAGCAACTTAAGCATAATGATGGTTCAGTCCCATAACAGGCGAAAAAAACATCACTTTGCTTTTGAGTTGAAGTGTTCAGCTTTGTACCAACTTCCAAACTGACCCCATCTTTTTCATATAAATGCTCCAACTGGCTGAAACAAAACAAACAAAAGAAAAGAAAACAAAAACAAACTGTCTCAGAAAATGTATTATAAAAATAGATTTACTCCTATAAGTAAAATACTTTTGCTGTGGTTCCAGAGCAGAAAACAGCATCTTTAAAAACTTTAGATGCAGTGGTCTAAGGGCTTTGGTTATATGTTGTTTAAAGGGAGAATTGTTTTAAAGGGTCATCAGCTTCTGGGTTTGAGTGTGCAGCATTAAGTAATAAGTGAAACCTAAAGTATATACTTACCTTTTCTGATTGAGATCACTCTGGAGAAGTTAAAACTTAAATAATAAAGATCAGACTATCAAAATCCTTATTTAAAACGTTTTCTCCTTTGGGGTAACTACTTGCTGTACTAAGGATCGTTCTTGCTCTGTCGTATTCTCACCCAGCTGCCCGACAGTCGAGCTGGCCTTATCCTGGTATCTCTCTGCCAGCCCTGCACCCATTCCCAGCTAATTCAAGTAGCAGCAACCTCATTTTGAGACTCTTTCCCCCCTCCACCTTGTTTTTAAGTGTAGCTTTAATGGTGGGTTGCTTTGGACCCTTTGATGTCTAAAAGGAGAGTAGGGGAATAGAAACTCGAAATGAATCTGATTTTCTTGCTTGCATCTTTCCCTGGCAGCGGAGTTAAAGCTGTGGCTTGTGTTCCCCGGCATTAAGAGGATTGTTGACCAGCTTTCAGAGTTGACAAGGTCACTCGAGGTACTGTGACAGGGCATTTAGGTACAGGAGTTGATCCTGTGTAATGTTAACCCAGGAAGCTGGGTAGAAATGGGGATGATCTTTCTCCTGATTTTTCTTGCCTAATTAAGGGTGTAGGAAAAGCAGGCATTGCAACAGAACAAAATGTAATTACGGAGATGATGCCTGGCATGTGTCCACTAAGCAATTGCGCCTCCCTCCCTTTTCAAAATAACGGTATTTCAGTTCCTTTTGGAGCAGTTTAAACCTTTGAACAGCTCCACTGCTCCTGCACAGACCAGGGAGGAATTGGCCACGCACGCCAGGGAAGATGTTCAGAGTTTACTCACTGGCTTGCCCGGGGTTTGGGCGCCGTGAGGAGTTCCCTCCGTCACTCTGGTGCCAGGATCCAGAAATACCGGGCAGGTTGGGCCAAGAGGAAGTCAGCGCTGCCCTGCTGAGGGAAGGAGATGTCTGGAATTCCTATTCCACCATTCACAGCCCTAAAAAGGGATTTTTTAAAACAGTTTTTTTGTCTGCTTTGTCCTGTATTTTTGCTCTTTTGCCTGAGGGAGAGCCAGAGATGTGTGTTGGAGGGAAGTCAGTGGGGCCAGCAGATCCAGATGATGCTGGATGCTGACATGGAAGCAGCTGTGGCACTTGGTGCACTCAGAGAACACCATAGCTGTTAATTCGATAAAATAGCTTTTCCAATTGAGATATCCATCCTGGGACAGCTGATCTTTTGTACAGCACAGCCCAATCATGCCTTTAAAGCAGCAGCAGCACCAGAACTTCCTGGAGGGAGCCTGCACTTCACTGCACACTTTGGCAGCCTCACCATAGGCCTGAGGGATACTTTCAGATTTCCCTGTAATTAATGAGCACCTCTGCACTTATGGCAAATTACAGTGTCTGATGTAGAATGTTGACCTACAGCTGCCCCATGCCAAGTAGCCTATTTAGACCTATTTATTTCTAAATAGAGCCTGTAAATGATAACCGGAAACTTCACTATTGATTCATTTGCTCCTAAACGCTTCCTCTTTCAGGTATTGAAGTTGAAATAATTTTTGATAATCCTATAGTTACGCTGTGCCTTGGATTTATTCTGTATTTATTATGCGAACGTTCTCGAGCTATTTAGCATTCCTGTAAAGCCAGAGAAATTAGAGACGGAGAGGGCTTGTTTGATCTTGCATAGCCTGTCCAATAGAGCTCTGATTATCTACTTCACTTCTGAAGTCCCAGGTAATGAAAAACCTTCCACTTCTCAAAAATGTTGGACTGCCAGAAGTTTCACTGACTTTTGCTGCTGCCCTGCAACATGGCCAGCTCTTGTATAACCATCTCTTTGCTATCACCATTATGCTTATTTTGAAATGTTATTTCTTCTTTTTTTTTCTCTCCCTATCATTATTTGGTTTTCTTATTGTGTTTGGCAATTTTTCTGAAACTAAATTTATTCTGTGCTCAGACTGCTTTCAGACTCCTAGCACCTTTCTTTGTTCTTCTGGTACATCAAACATCTGGTTCGTGGCTATGCACGATTTTCAATCCCTTCCTATTTTTCTTTTAAGAAAGATTTTAAATTAGATGGGGTTCTCTTCCTGCCTGTCTCCTTTCCCCATAATACATCACTAAATGAGTAGGTTCAGCCCAGAAGGGGATTATTCATAATTTTCATCCATTCCAGTAAGTTTTCAATCCATACAATAACTTCAGTACCAAGTCAAAATAATGCTGCGGATACAGAATTTCATGAGAGTTTGCTTCAAGTACTTTGCCAGAATCTAAATATACAACTTCTATTGTTCTATTAATACTGTCATCCTACTTGATATACACCACAGATATATCTGGTTTGTCAAAAAATATCCGCACTAAAACAGTAATTCTAATTGGTTCAGGCAGCTCAGTTGTCTCCCTTATGTGTTTCGATTTTGTTCCGTTAATTTTTTACTCTGTAAACATTAGTTTGGGACCGTTAGTGCCAGGATTACTCTTCTCTTCTTTCTGGAAGATTTATATCGCATTTCTAATTTTTCCAGTATTCTGATCTCTTGCCATTTCTCTGAGAATTTTTAGAAATAATTATTCATGTTCTGGAGGGCTAGTTAGATAATTCAGTAAAGAGTTTTTGTACAATTAAGGACGGTAGGTTGTGGATAATAATTTTAAGCTTGGTCAAAAGCCCATGGAAGCCAAGTCTTCTTAAGGCTTAAACTACTGTATTAATTTTACGGAGATCTGCCTCTCTTTGCTGCTGATTTTTTGCTCACCTTTCACATTGGGCAAGTTCATAGGTTAAAATAATGTAAATCAGCACAAGTCCACTGGAGCCTTTTGTGCCTTTTGAAGAACCAGCCCCTCAGGGTTAGGTGCCTTCCTTTCCCCATATATGCTGTTGGGATGAGAACTACTTTCCTCACAGGAGTGTTTAAAGCTTAATTTTTTATAGCATATAAAGTGCTCAGAGATGTTCAGATGAGGGATGTTGTGAAAATGCAAAGTAGTATTATTGTTGATAAATTATTTAAAATATTGTGGTCCATTGAGAAAATACTGGTTTGTAGGCAGTGAAGTGGTTAATACGATTGCATCTCTTACAGGTTTCACCAGATACACTCACTCACTTACAATGGATAATTGTTAGCTCTTGTTGTGCAGATGCTGTTGCAGATGGAGCCCTGTACCTGCATGCATAGCAAATGAATTAGACTGGCAATCCCCTTTATAAAGCATAAATATGTAATTTGTTCAGCTGTTGTAATTAAATATGTATGTGTGAAACAGCCACCATTCAGGTCATTAATGATGCGCCATGCCAAATTAGAGCTTACAGACAGTAATGTACATTGTTGTGCAATGAGGGAATTGCAAATAACATAGCTAAGCCTTTCCTAGTAAAGTGATGGATTCAGTGGCTTTAAAAGGAATATTTATATTTCTAGCATTTTGATTGCTTCAGTCTATATTTACATTGATGCTCAATGAGAAAGATACAATTGGATGAAATTTTTCCTGTGTTTGTTTTATACTCTTTGAGCATGATAGAATACCCATTAGGTACGTGTCACACAACATTTATTGGGTGTAACATTTCATACCCACTGGTAATAGACTGAATATGTTGCTATGATCATTCTTAAATATATAGTCAATTAAGACCTGGTAAGTACCTTTTCTTCAGCATAATGTAGACAAACAGTGTATCAAAGCATTTGGGCAATTTTAATGTTTTCCATGTATCTGCTTTTTAATCTTTGGACTTCAAAGACATGACTGGTAAAGGAATCCTCACTGTGGTAAACAATGTCTATATTTCCACAGAAATCTGCCTGATAGAATAATTGTTGTAATGAATTAAGCTTGCCAGTGTAGTGGAGTTGTTTAAATGCAGAATGACTTAAACATCAGGCTTGCCTTCTTCTGTCCACATTGTTTCTTTCTTTATGTGTAGCAGAAAAAGGTAATTTGGCTTCAAAAAACCCTTCCTTTAGTCTTCTGGAAAGAACAAAAAGTTAACAGGCAGCTGTTGTTGCAAGGGAGAATGAAAAATCATAACTTCAAATGCATCTGAAACGATCCTTCCGAAGCATGCCTCCTCTTGTTTAAAATAGATGAAGGTTTAGCCCACGTTTTGTTTTGACGGTGGGTTCCCAGTATTCGAGAGCTAATCGTTCTGACCTTTCGGCCAAGCAGGGCAGCAGAAGGAAGCATCTCAGAGTTAATTCTGTCTTGTTCACAGTGGGAACAGAACATTCCTCTGTGATCCTCTTTCACATGATTCGCTTGGGCCTCCTGGAAGCCCGTCCTGATACTATTAGTGCTGGGCTTCTTAGGTCTAAAGGAGATCGACGGCGCTGACATCACCCGCCACTCGCGGGCTGCCCCGGGCTGGACGGACAGAGCAGAGGTGTTAAGACTCACAATAAACAAGAAACTTCCACGAGACATTTTCTGTATAACTCTAGATTTCAAATCTTCATCAAGCTTTCTCTATTAACTGGCTCGTACTTAATAAGAAAAGGGAGTAGGAAATGGGATTAGTTGACAGATTATTTGTGGAGGTTTACAGTGAGTTTTCAGCTTTTAAAATGGAGGCTAAGAAAATAATAAGGAATAAAGATTTTTGTCTTGCCTAGAGCTGCTGCAAAGAATGAAACTTGCTACAAAACATCTGCCTTAGTAGATGGACTCTGACAAAAGCCAAATATTTCAGTTGTTTAAATGCATACATTAAAAGCAACACCAGAATAGTGATTTGTAAAACTTCTAACATTTTAGTAAAGTTATAATATGAAGGCTTGCTTGCTCTTTTATTCATTTCATCTCTTCCTTCCTTAGTAACTCCACTCTCTTTCTTCGAGGCATTTTCCTGAAATTCAGTTTTTCCTATTCGTTCATAGGAAAGTCCACTTGATTTACAGTACAAACGAGTCAGATGTGCAGGGTCCTGGCACGTTCCTTTACTGCATTTTAACGCTGCAATTACTGGTGTACTGGGAAGCCATTTCAAGGATGACCGCAATGACAACAGCCCTGATCACAGCCAGGCCTCCTGCAGGGTTCCCCTAGTTTATTTTTTTTCCCCTCCTTTCCTTACCTTTCCGGAGTGGTTTTTTGAACATTGAAGCAGCTGATTCGTGAGTTGAATTAGTTGCATTTTGCACCCCTTGCTTGGTGAAGACTCTAAACTGTATTTGGTTTGGAGGGTGGGAGAGAAGTGAGAAAATTTATTTTTGTGTCCGTTAAACAGCGTTGCATCACCAACAACTGCTGTACCTTTCAAAATCTATCCATTTCTGTCCCCAGCACGCACAGGCCATTGGCTGTGCACAGCAGTAGCTTTGGGGAGCTTTAGTGTGCATGTTCCAGTCCAGGAGAACAATTCAGCTTCGGAAACAGGCTGGGCAGAAAGTGTCTGAACCACCCGATGGCCTTACGGGCCTTCACGTAGCGAAGGGTTAATGCTTTGAAGCTGTGCAGAGGCCATGTTCCCTCACACCAGGGACCCTCATGCCAGGCCGTCAGTGCAGATGAGGTCAAACTGGCACATTTAATAAATTAACCATTTCCCGGGCAGGGTGGCAGGCGTGGGGTGGCCGACAGCCAGGTACTCGGTGATAAGCGCCCGCGGGCCGGGCCGAGGCGAGCGGCTCGATCGCTGGCAGTTGCTGCGTTGGCCAGTGCTGCAGTAAACACTTTCCCTTGGATGTTGGTGTTCTGTTGTGTCTGGCAGCCACAGAGGGCTGCTTGAACTTTAGCCAGAGGCAAATATTTATACATCAGAGCATGCAGTGTTCAATGGGTCCAGCCTGCGAGTGCAAGGCACATGGCGGGGCGATCCTCTTAATTGTGCCCGCGATGCGGCGAAGCGGGACCATCTTGGGGGTCGCGGCGGGTCTGGCGGCAGCGTGAGCTCTGGAAACCTGGGAAAACATTGCCTTCCCTGCTCTTGGTGGAGGGGCCATCCTGACGGGAGCCGTGTATGCCTTCAATTCCTGTTGGAAAGTTTACAGTTAATATTTTCCCTGGAACGCTGTCAAGCTTTTGACAGTGCCTGAGTGTATGCTGAGCTGTGAAATTGAGACGCGGAGCAAGTTGTGAGAAATCTGTTTCTACTCAAATCTGTAAAGGTTTATAAAAACTTCAGCGGAGGGGGAAGGAGGGGGAAAAACGTTGGGGACAAAAAGAAGCCCTGGGGCTGGGGCTGGGCTGGGCTGGGCTGGGCTGGGCTCGCTCGCCGGGCGCGCGGCGGGGCCGCCATTTTAAGGATGCAGCGAGGGGCGAAGCTCCCGCTCCTTACATGGCGGCTGCTCGGCTGCGGGGCCGGCCAATGAGGCGGGCGGTGCCAAGTCACGTGAGGTGCCACGACGGCACCGACAGCCATTTCCTCATTTCTGGAAAACTTCGGTGCCTCCGCCGAGCGCTTCACCGTGTTTTCGGTGCCAAACGCTCCCTGCCGCATGTGCCTCACAGGCTGGCATTTGTCCATAAAGTTATTTTAGTAGGTAAAAAGTCTCGGAGCGCTGGGGCTCTGTGCGTTCTGTATGTAAAATGGATTTCCCTTGCTGGCCCCAGGCCAGGAGCGCGGAGCACGCGCTGGGCGAGGGGAGCGCGTCTCTGCAGAGGAACTGGTGGACTGACACACTCTAATTTTTTGGCTCCTGACCAGATGAGCTAGATGGATGCCAAAATTCAACAAAATAACACATTATTGTGTAATAGGAACAGTGCTCAAAGTGAGCAAGAGCTCACAGGAACTGAATACCAGCACTTTTTTTTCCCCTTTCTTTCTTTTTTTTTTTCCTTCCTTTCTTTCCCCTTGTACAGCAGAAGCTCAGAACTGGCACTTCTAATATACGGCTTTAATGGAACATGGAATAAATATAACCACAATGTAAAGAATGAGGAATAATGTACAACCGAGAAAACGAAGGGGAGGAGAGGGAGTAAGGGAGGGAGGGAGCGAGCGAGACGGAGGGAGTTAAAATTACTTTTGTGAGACTTCCTTCAAACATGCCTCCATAGTGCTCTGGGCTGGTTTAACCCTGTCTTCCCTGCAGCAGATCCCCAACATGCCTCATCCATCCTTCTTTCTCCTTTAATTCCTTGATAAATAAACACACATGTTAAAGGCAGCACCCAGCAGTGCGTGCTGCTGAACCGGCACTATCAGAGGGGTTGGAATCAGTGCAGAAAAAGCCTTCCTAGAAAAAAACTTTTCTTTTTGTCCGCCTCTGAAAGAAGGAGAACCTGTGTGAAGTACCGGTTTTCCTCCTCAAATAACCAGCATCGCCTGGGTTTGTCCTTCCTGTAGTAGCACCTCCTAGCACCAGCCCAGCTTTGCAGTAATAAATTAATTAGGCTTCCTTGAGAAGCTACGGCGTTCCGTAGCTTCATCTGCAAGATGCAGGTGTCTCTGGGGCTGCGCATGGCAACTCCTGGAAAGTGCAAAGCAACACAATAGGAAGTGAAAACTAACACAGCCTATGGAAACTGTGAGGGGTCGTTGGGTCAGCAGCATGTAATTACAAGAGCTGGAAGGTGGCCAGGATGAGGATGCCCATCGTGTCAGGGAAATGCCATGTGCCCACATGGATTGAGAACTTTCTGGTTTCAGGATTTGTAAAACTGTAGAATGGTTTGGGGTTGGAAGGGACCTTAAGGATCATCCAGTTCCATCTCGCTGTGATGAGCAGAGAGGTCACCCATTTGATCAGATCTCCTGGTTCAGCTGAAAGGGAGACCAGGTGGGAGGAGCATTCCTGGAGGGACTGTGGAGGACATGTTCCTGAATGGGTGGTGCCAGGTCTTTGCTCCCGTTCCCCACTGAGAGTTGGTGGATGTGCTTGAAAAGAATGGGAAACAACCTTCCTCTGCCCTGAGACTTCATCATCCCAGAGCACAGAATAATGGCCATAAACCTTTTTTACCCTCATTTCTTCCTAACCTCTACATCTCACAGAGATTCCCCCCCAAAAGGATCAAAATCCATTGGAGCTTAGGCCGATTACTGTCCTCTTAGTGCTCCTGTTGGATTTATCCATCTTATCAAGCCTGTGTATTCCTAAGACAGATACTGCTGTGGTAGATTATCACCAAGATCTAAACCAGAGACTTTGTTGGGATTGCATCTTAAAATCTGTCTGAAGAGGGCAAGTACATGTTTCTCATGCCATATCTCAGATTTGATCTGCCAAAGAGAAATAAAGGGCCTGTGTCTCCTTGTTACTTTATTAAAAAAGCCTGCCGTAAGGATTTGAGGTATTTTGAGGAATATGGTTGCTAGATTTTAACATGAGGGATGCAAGTAACAACCAAAGGTGCTGGTTTGGGTTGAGTCCCAGTTGTGCGTGCACCACTCCTCCCCATTGTCCCTGCTCTGAATTGCTTCCAGGCAAGAATAAACCAAGGTAAACAAGCTGGTTTGGTGTGTTCGTGGCCTTGGGTAAAACAAACCATATTAATGATATGTTATATTATTTAATTTGGTTTTTTAGTGCCTTATCAAGTACAGAATAGAAAATGCAAAATAAATAGTAAATAAAAAATAATGATATGGGAGTTAGAGTCATCCCGGTGTGCAATAACATTAAGTGTGGCTGTAATTATGGTTTGGACTTTCCATGGTAAAAGCAGATTTTTTTCCCTCATAACTGGTTTTATATCCTTCTGGAACAAAGTAAAAAAATCTTCTGGCAGTTTTTTAATTGAGGTTTTTGTAGCTTTAATGGTCTGATGCTATAAAGAATTCAACCCTTCTGCCAGTTTTTTAAGGCCAGATAAGGCTTTGCCATCATGTTGAATGCATGTTTCTCTGTGTACATGTATCCACACGCTCCTTTCTCTTTCTCTTTCCCTCTTTGTCTCTGGGAAAGGGAATAGGAGACCTTCAGAGCAAATATTATTAGAGGATTCAGAGATGTAAAAGAAGTTGTTCTCCCCTCGGTGTGTTTGGATTGTTTCTCTCCGTGGAGCTGGCTGGATGTACCTGTGGTATTATAGAAGTGAACTGAAGTGCAAAGAGAACATTTCTGGGAATGGGTTTATGCAGATGAGAGTTAGGATGGAACCACTCCAGCCCCACAAATACCTGCAGTGCTGCAGAGGCTCAGCTGCTGCCCCACTGTTGGCTTTTCAGAGCAAACCCTTTTCCCAGCTGGCAGGGAAATACCTGGGACTCTGCTCTGGAGCCGGGGCCTCACAGCCAGGAGCGCGTTAGAAGTTAATACAAATTACATGAGCTTTACACCCAGAGCCCTGACTTGCCTTGGGTTACCATTTTGGCACAAAGGGTTCAGGGAACATCCAGCTTTGCAATGGATCCTCTGTCCGGTGTCCAGCTTTGCAGCACATCCCTCTGTGTGGTGTGCTCTCCCCCAGGGAAGAACTGGCTTTCCGTGCCTCAAAGAAATAAGAAAGCTGCTAAAAACCTGAACAAAAAACCACTCAAACCAATCAGAAAGCAGTAAATAAGGGGTGAATCCCCCCGACTTGTAGGGAAACCCAGGGCTGTGGGTGGTGTCCCCTGTCTGTGGGTAGAGTCAGGCAATAATATGGCACAGTTAAAACCAGTTAAAAACAGTGTGGATGCATCATTGGACCAGTACAACTCCATCATCTTCAGAGATGAGCTGGCATGGATGTGGTAGAAGAATCTTGTATTATTTCACTCTTGGGTTTTGGGGTTTTTTAATGTGTTAATATGTTCTTTTCCACTCAAATAAAAAACGCTTTAAGAATTGGGGGGGGGGGGGGGGGGGAAAGAGCCCAGGTGCAGTAACAATAGCTGATCCCAAACAAACAGCAATTCACTCTTGCCACTCTGCAAAGATAAAGCCTGTCATGTACATTAGCAAAAGATAACTGACATTAACACAGTAGGCAAGGTGATTACGTACCACACTATTGACTCTGTGTGCTCATTACTGCTATTTGGTGGGTTGCTTAAGTGGGTACCTGAAGGTTAAGTAATAACTGTAGAAAGAATGAGAGGGAAGCAGAGAGAAAGAGAGAAAGGGAAAAGAAGATAGAAAACATTGACACAAGGTTAAAATGGAGGAAAGTGGATAAGTGGGGGTGTGGATGTCTGAGGAGAAAGGTGAGGTGGCTGTGCCTCAGTAAGTGATATTTAAAGGCTGGTGGCTGAGTAAATAATGCATCCAGTTGTGTTTTCTTTGTTATTTTTAAGTTTGTAAAATAACAGAAGGAAAACACAACTTTGAGGCAAACCTGTGATCGTGAAAAAGCCACAATCCAAATTTCCCAAGACGTGTTCTCCCTCCCCAGCTTTCAACAAAATCCGAGAGAGTGCAAGGTCAGGATATGGAGGTTTTTTTAAAAACCAGCTGCCTTTTAACTCGTCTACATTTTTTTTCTGTGAGCCTTTGAAAATGCTTTGTTTATTTTCATACTCTGAGTGTGCACGGCCAAAGAATTCCTGAGCCTTCCTTGCACGGCTTGGCTCCAGCGCTGCGATGGGAGTCGATGGCACGGCTCTCACAGCCCATGGTTAAGGGCACTGGCAGGGCTTAGTTAAGCCATTGACAGCAACTCTTCGGGGTGTTGGGCATCCTTCCTGTCTGTGTGGCCTGTGTAGCATTCTGTGGGCATTGCTGCTTCACGGTGAAATAGGAACTGTCTTCTGGAATCGATGATTAATGCCGGCTTTTCCTCTGGAATGCAGTTCTGATATTATATTATCATGCTGCAGAATCAAGTTTAATTTCAAATTGTATTAACCTATTTACGAAACATATCAAGGGGACATTTTTCAAGGGAATGGTTCCCTTCTTTATATAGATTGGGAAATAAAATACTTCTTTTAATATTGCGTTCTCCAGGCTCTAGGACTAACTATTTCCCTGGAATTAATATCTAAAAGGGAGTCATTGCAAATTTTATATTGACATGCAGAACCTAACATTATGACTTTTTAGGGTGTTATATGCACAAAATATGTATGTGCATTCCAAACTAGCTAATAGTTTTGCAACTGGTGAACATAAATTTTAATATCTGTACTTCCCAGCTTGTAGCAGTGTTGTCTGAAGTCTGGGATGACTGATGTTAATCTCCAACTTGTTTGTGGCTTTCCAAAAAATGAACTTGAAGTAGAATAAAATGTGGTGTGATTCCCATTCATATTTAAATTTATAATAAAAAGTGCAGTGTGGGATCTGTCCTATATACTCCTGCTTAGCCAGACTTTAAAATGTAGCTGTGTTCTTGCATTGCAAAAGGAGGAATATGCACATATGTTAGCTGTTAAATACATTGCTGTTCTTAGGGGCTTGCACTTAGATGCCTCCCATATCATAAATTTATCCTCCTTCGCCCTGAAGTTTGGAGTTTTCAAACACTAAGCAAAAACAAAGGAAAGGTGGAGGTGATGGTGCCATCTCAGTTTCTTCTCAGGAAGCAGCATTTGGGGAATGGTGTCTTATTAAGACACACAGGAGAATTCTAGAATTTCATTTTTTACTCTTTCTCTGGAGTTAGACTGAAATTACACAAGCCTTGTAGCTGAGAATTTTATAGGTAATCCCTTTGAAGACAGAGGATGAAAGCCTGGCTTCACTGAAGGAAAGAGGAATTTCTGCTGTTGATCTCAAGCTGGCTCCGAGTTGCTCCCTTGGTGTGTCCGGGGACTAAGTCCTTATGCAGCGAGTGCGGCGCTGCTTGGTGTATCCCAGTCCATGGCTTTTGTTAGGCTGAGGCACGTTTCATGGCAACATAATGATTTGGAGCCAAATTTCAGAGATGCTGAGCCCCCCCCTCCTTTCCCCCCCTGCCACTTGCATTCAGGTCAGCGGAGCCGAGAGTCGAACCCTTCCAAAGGAGCGGCGTATCCGACAGGAATGAGGCAACGGCTCGGGACGTGCAGGAGTTTATTGGGTGTCTCTCTTGTGCTGTAGTTTTAGCCATGAGAGCTGGATTTGTTTGAGAGCAAACAGAGACGCACTAATTGATGAGCGTGTTATGCAAATAAAAAAGAGAAATGGGATGGGTAAAATAAAAGAACTGTAAAACACTTTATTATGCCTGGAAAGCCAAGCTAATCCCAGAGGAATTCTGCTAGGATAAAATGTTAGCTGCTTGGACATTTTAAGCCTTTAAGAGTTGTCCTGGAATTTTCTTTTTCATTTTCTTTTGTTACTTTGTTAGATCGGTCTAGAGAAATGTGGCTCACGTTTTCCTCCCTCCCTCCTTTCCTTCCCCCCTTGGCTGAAGGTAACTCAGCCCACGCTTGGCTTGCAGGGGATATGAAATGGTTAAGCAGTTGAACCTCAGGTGCTTTGTTCTTGTGCTGGATGCCTGCTGCTGGGAGGCAGGCAGGAACTCCTCAGGAACGGCAGGGCTCCCGCCGGGAGCAGGGACTTTGCTTACCCTACACGACCACGAAACGAGTGGCTGGAGTGGAGTGACCTGAGCACACAGCAGAGCCCCAAGCAGGGCAGATAGTGGGTCCGTTAGCTCAACTCCTTTTCTGACCTTTTCTCTCGCTGTTTCCCCCACCTTTCACGGACTTTCTCCCTCTTTCACCTCAGATGGGTAGGCAGGCAGGCTGCTTTAATGAAAGCAATACTGTGTCAAGAGGGATTGCTGGCAGAACCCTTCCCAGCCAGTCTGACCTAGCACCTCAGCAATGTTCTTGGCTTTGGCCAGCAACAGCTTGAAAACCCAGGTCTGTTTCTGAATCCAGATGGTGGTGCGTTGCCATATGTCAACAACACATGTCATCCTGATTAAAATTTTAACCACATCCATTCTGCCATCCCCATAAACCATCCTCGGCCCACTGCGTGGCAAAGGCTCCTTCCACACTGATTCCATTCCTCCAGCAGGAACGTGCTGCTGGCATCGGTGCAGGCGAAGCCATTGCCTCTGCAGTGGTATCTGCCTTCCCATCCAGCCCCATGCCTGCAAGCTCCACCTGTGAGGGTGCATTGTCCTTATCAGCACTGCTGGAACAAGGTCTTTGCTTCAACTGACTCCAGAGTCAGGCTTTAAGTGTTGGAACAGAAAAGAAAAAAAAAATCCCCCCCAACCTGAACTTACTTAATCACTTGTCAGGGCCTGTTGGGTTGTCTGTTAGGAAGTGGCCTGCCCAGCCTTGGAAAGAGAGATAACATACTCCTGTTGAAACACAACCTTGTCAGGTTGCCACTGAATGGCATTTTGAAGTTGCCGATGTGTGGAAGACCAGCCCAGGCTGTTCTGTATCTGGGATGAATGCAGCTCCCTTTACCTTGGTTTCTAAGTTCTGAGGTGCAGCCCTTTCCCTCAGCCATGAATGCAAATTCCAGCAGTTCCTGGGGAAAGGAAGCGTCCTCCAAGGGGTTTGCATAGAAAAGCTCCTGTGCTTTTCTGTTTGTCCAAAGAAATTGCACCAGCAGGGACAGGGTGTGCTGCAAAATTCAGACCTCGGGTCTCACTCCAGTCTTTTGGAGACTGGGAGAATTTGTGAGGTGGAAGTTGTTTCCCAAGCTGTGCCTCTCAGTTCTTTCCTATTTCAGCTTCGTTCCTGCTGCAGCCTCCCCTCTGCCTGTAGGTAATGCTCACAGAACATTTATCCCTTTGGCTAATTTCATTCCAGTATGACAGACAGATAAAAGCTCTCAAAGACACCAAGTTTCTACTTTTCTTTTTTTCTATTTTTATGAAAATGGTGGCTGAGCAGGGAAGAGACACCCCCATCCACATCCTCCCAGGAGGAATGTCGGCAGGGTGAGCCTCACCTTTGTCTGTCTGGCGCGTCAGTCAGCAGATGCAGAGCTTGGAAGCAGCCACACGCAAGCTGCCTCTCGCTCTTCCAGATGTGAGGGCCAGAGGTCGGGAAGGGAGGAATCACAGGGAAGGGGAAGATGAATCATAAAGGAGTTGGGGGAGAAGTGCAGGATGTTGTCCTGGGAGGATTGAAGACATGCGATGCGAATCCTCAGGAAACAAGGCTTTGTTTTCTCTGATGGTTGTATGGAACAACTTGTCTTTCTGAGAAGAAGAGGGGTGCCAGAGCAGGGGAAAGAAGCTGGAATGGCTTCTGGTTGTTAAATATTTTCTTTTATACCTGTATATTTTCCCCCACCTCTTTGGAGAATGGTGGATCTTACAACCACATCTCTTTTGGTAGGGCATAAATTCTAGTATTAAAATGTCTGGTTCTGAGCTTGTGGAAATTAGGAAAACTGGTGGTAGACATTAGTTGTCTGTATCTGAACTTGTTTATGGTCTGGAAGAGTTGTTCTAAAAGTTGCTCCAGTCCCCAAGAGGAATCTGGGATGTTCCCCATCTAAACATAGATATGGCTTGTGTGAGTAATCTCCTAAATTACTGCAAGTTAGTAAAGGGAGTATTAGGAATCTTGGGAGAGTGAACTTTCTAATTTCCTTTGGAGGGAAAAAGATGTTTTGGAAGCCAAGGATGGTGAAATGTTGACCTGCTCTAAGGTCTGGGACCATGTGAAGCATTCACTTCAAAGCTTGGGTTCCTCTATCACAGCAACAGTGGTATCCCTGTTCCAAAGAGGAGCCCAAATGCAACACTTGGACTGGAAATAGGATTTTGGACAAGAACTTGTAGGGAATTACCTCAGTCCCCTAACTACTGTAACCAGTTTAATTGCATTTCCAGAGCAGGTACCCCCAGTGGCATCCTCAGGTTCACATTGCGAGTCATAGAGACATAAAACACAGAGCTGATGAGGTACCCAAAGGGAAAACAAACAAACAAACAGAGAGAACTTCTCTAACACATTGTGCGCAACTGCCTGCCCTAGGAAAGGGATGTATTTGGATCCCGTTTTTCTGGGCAGACACATTTTTTCAAGACAATGCCAAGAGTGTGCTTTCGGTTCTCTTTCAGTGACCGAGTGCCGGTGGGTATGTGCCAGTGGAGAGACATGCTATTTATAAAGCTGGGTTTTATTTAGTATATATTTGCACCAGCTATTGAGTTAGATTCCTGGCTAGCGTAACACAAGACAGCTCCGTTGGCTCCTGTGATTTCCATAGTTCAGAGTCTGGCATATGTTTTTCTTGCAATGTATATTGACTGCCCGGCCTGTTAAAACTCTCACCGCTAAACCTACGCTGTTGTGTAATACACTGTTGACTTTTTGCAGGGCTGCTATGAATAGCTGGAGGAAATGAAGTAGCTGTGAGGATGACTTTTCTTACACTATATAAAGCCCACTCGAGGCTGATACAAAATGTAAATGTCTTTGGTAAAGTTAGATGTAGAGCCTACGTCTAGTGGAGAAATCACAGAATGGTTTGGGTTCTAAGGGACCTTAAAGACCACCTCGTTCCACCCCCTGACACGGGCAGGGACACCTTCCACTAGACCAGCTTGCTCCAACCCCCATCCAACCCGGCCTTGAACACTTCCATGCATGGGGAAGCCTGTGCTGGGGCCTCACCACCCTCTGAGAAATCAGCTTTGAAGGATTCCAGCCTCAGTTTTGCCTCTGACCTGCTCAGGGATTTGGGGACTTGCCTATGTTTCAGTTTCCTCTTCCATGAAATGGCAATAATGTGTGAGGATTAATTAGTCAGTGGATAGCAAGCCCTGGATTTTGCAAATGCCGGCAGTATTGTTTCAAAAACTTTCTTTTCTGGGTTAAAAGGAAACAAGCCTAAGGATTATTGAAGTCTTAAGCAACATTGTTGAATGTTTTTTCAGTGACGCAAATACAGATCTCAATTTTAAAAAGATCAGAATGGACATCGATGGTAAATAAAATCACTGGCCAATAACTTGCAGCAATTAAAGCAAATTTGATTAAGAATTAACTGTGGAGAAACTTTCTTGGAGACAAGTAGAGACTGCAGCCCTGGATTTATGGCTCCATTCCTGCACTTCCAATATATGCGTGTGTTCACCACCCACCAGATAGGCACTGCTGGAGGGAATCCCTTTGGTGCACAGAGTTTGGGTGCTGTGCAGTCACAATGAGCTCAGGTGGGATCCTCTTCCTTGTGTCCCAGACCAGGACACGTGGGTACATGCTGAGGGGGGCTCAGCCTGGAGAAAAGGAGACTCAGGGGGGACCTTCTCGCTCTCCACAACTCCCTGACAGGAGGGTATTGCGCTCTGCTCCCATGGAACAAGCCCCACGTTGCACAGGGGAGGTTTAGATTGAAGATGAGGGAAAATTTCTTAACAAAAAGAATTGTTGGGCATTGGAACATGCTGCCAGGGCAGTGGTGACGTCACCGGCCCTGGAGGGATTCAAAAGATGTGTGGATGTGATGTTTAAGGATATGGTTTAGTGGTGGGGTTGGCAGTGGTGGATTAGGGGTTGGACTTGGTGACCTTAGCTTTTCCAGCCATGGCTTGAAGAAAAGGCCACCCAATCCTCCAGTCAGCCCTTAGGGACTCATTTATTGCGTGCAGCAACAGATGAAAAATCAAATTATTTATACCCCCTGCTTGCACTGGACTGTTGCATTTGCAGTCCTGGCATCAGGCTTTGGGAGCCCACCTCTGAAACTCCTGCCTTCTTGCAGGCTTTGGGCTCATTTATTCTTGTTTTTTCAATGACGATACTTGTGGTTTCCTTCTTACCATATTGTTTTCTTTAATTTAATTGGATTTATCCTCCAGGTCTGAAAGGGAAATCCTTTGATTTTGTCAGTTAGGTGTTTAGTCACAGCAAGTCACGTGGGAGTGTTTTTCATCAGTGGAGAGAGACAGATGCAGCTGGGAGAAGACAACTCCAACATTTTTGGGATGGGAAGGCTGCTGGTCTGCTCTTTCTCCACTGGCGTCCTGGGAAAGCTTGGATTTGATGTAGGAAAAGCTTGGTGAGGGACGTGAGCACAGGCAGCAGAGGAGGCAGGGCTGTTGTCCCTATCATACCTGCAGGTTATGAAATGAAGGAGTTAAGTTTCCCAACCTGACACACGAGTAGCACCCTGTTATTTGCTTAACAAAGATTTTTGTGTATGCATCTCTCCAACCCAGTGTGTTTTAAATTCACTGCAAATAATTCTTTCAGCTGTTTCCTAGACATCCTGTCACGCAAATGGATAAAACAATATAGCCAGCTCAGTGGAAAAAACAATAAATTATACAATAAAAAACGTATACAGTGCACTCTTTGTGTTAGGGCCTGACTTGTCGCTGTGATGCTCCAGGTTTACACCACCAAAACTTGACTTACATGGTAAAATACTTTAAGGAGAAAGTGGCACATCAGGCTGGTGGCATGATGTGAATGTGCCGAAGTTTTAAAAATTATCAGGAGCAAAATAGCGGTGAGATCCTGCATGTGAAGTTCATTATTTTCTGGTAATGGTGACTTTGGTAGTGTTAACATTTAGGAAAATATTTCTTCTTAGAACATTTTCATATGCATATTTAAAAACTGGAAATCCACTGTTTGCACAGGAATGCCATTAACATCATAAATCAAACTGCGCCATTAAAGAATACACTAAAAAATTGAGAAATTAAGAGAAACACTTTGTTTTTTAATCAATAATCCAGGGTGAAATATATATATTTAATATAAATTACTGCTTCTGCAAGCTGTGAGCAGCACGTACCTCCTTACAGGAACGGATTTGGGTGCTCTCGTTTTCTCTCTGGAGTTACTTGTCTCTCTCCCCTGATTACATCTGGTATTGAGACTCCTAAAAGCAGGCATGAGGCCAGGCACCCAGTGGAGCTCCAAGGAGAGGATAATTTAAGTAAGATGAAATCCTGACAATTTTTACGGAGAGCGAAACTCGAATGTACAAATTACCTGGGAATGCTGGAAGTTGATGACTTCCCCATGGAATAAGGCTCCTGGAGCAGGGAGGTGCACGTGGGGACTGTATCAGGTTAGCATCTGGCAGGCCGTGATTTACAGAACCCAAGAGCGGGGCACGGTACTCGGTGCTTTCAAAGATCTTTGTGCCGGTTCCAGTTTAATTTCCTCCCAGCCCTGCGTACACACACAGAGCCCCTTTCCCATCTGATCTCTATATAAAGGATGGGGAATGATGTGTGTGAGGAAGCCGAGGAGGATGCCGCAGGGCCAGCCCAGCAGCCGTAAGTAGGTGTTGCAGCGTGCCCCCGAGGCATTTCTCCAGGCTGTTACAGGGACCTTCTGGGAGCTGGTGGGAGAAGTGGCTTTCCAGGCTGAGCTGGGACTCAGTCTGTGCAGAAACAACCCACAAGGTACCGGGCTGTGCTAATTATGGAGGTGAATATGGGTTGTGCAACCTCTCCAACAGGCTCAGGTCTCCGAATATCCAAATTTGTTCCGTAGGAACCCTGGAGCAGCCACCGAGCATTCGGTGTCAATCTGCTTGTGTTTAAGCGCGAGGAGTGGGGGATTGGTGGCCCGGCGCCAGACCTGGGCTGCCAGAAGAGCTCAGAAGTTTCCTGATCCCGCTCCCCACCTCCCGTCTCCGAAGGGAGCTGCTGCCTCTTTCCCATGACAGCTTTGTCACCCGTCCAAAACGCAGGCATTTGTCAGGATGTTCTCTCCTTTCCTGTGATGGAAGAGGCTCTGTTTCTGCCTTGTGGCGAGGAAGGAGTTGGGCTTTTGTGGTCTTCCCATGCACGGGCTGGTTATTTTAGGGAATGGGCAGCAGCAGCAGCAGCAGCAGCAGCAGCAGCGTGCTCAGGGCTGGGGCAGCAGCGCGTGCAAGTTCCCGGATGGAGCCAGGCTGATCCACACGTGTGCAAGGCCAGCATTCCGCAGGGGTGCAGAGGAGAGGGCCTTCATCCCCAGCCACTTGGCTCCCCGAGGGCTGATGTGTTTGCAAATATCCACTTCATCATTTTTGCCCACACATAGGATGGTTTTCAGTGTGTTCTCAAAGTCAGCATTTAATCCCAAAACCCTGGCTGCACTTTTACTCCACTCCACACTTGCCATTTTAACATCAACCCACACGGATTCTCACAGGATCAGGAGAACCGCCGCTTTTACTATGTAAAATAGACACGTAAGGTTGCATTAGGATAAACACAAAATAGCAAGGAAGGAAAGTGTTTAATTTGCAGCCCAAAGATCCTAGAAATTTGTTTAAGGATAATCTCAGTGCATGAGTGGGTATCCCTTGCTCACACCAGGACCAAATAACAGCCCAAGCTCACAGTGCACAGTCAGGCCCTCATTTACCAAATTATATCATTCTCAGTAATGTTCCCTGGGTCAGTGGGTGAGGCAGCTGTGGGTTAGGACACTACAAATCTGACAAGAATTAATGCATTAGTAATTCTTTTTAAGCCCGTAATGTATCCACAGCTTCCAGGGGAGGTATTTTCAGATAAGAAATGTAGAAGTCGGTTGTTATATTAAGCTGCCTCTCATTAACGGGAGCCTTTCCTACCGTCGTTTCCAATTGCATTAGTGGCAAATTCTGCTCTTTCAAAGATTAATGGTCTGAGTGGAATCTGTAGCGGAAGCGGGGCTGGGGACACCAGTGAGTTGGCTTTAGATCATGCCTTGGCCACAGATATCCTGGGCAAGTTGCTCAGGGAGGATCTTGGTTAAGGATATTATGGATGGAGCTGTGTTATGGATGTGTGCAGTGGGCTCCGGCTGCTTGCCAAGCCCCTCTCACAGCCACTGGAGCTAAGAATCTGATCCCAAACATCCATGCCTCAGTTTCCTTTCCTGCAGCCTGGGAGTAGATTATAACAGCAGCCTCCTGCAGAAGGATCCTGAGGAATTATGTCAATTTCTGAGGTGAGTTGTCCAGGTTTGAAACTGGTTATTACACTGATAAGAGTAATTCACTGGCACAGGTTGTCCAGAGAAGCTGTGGCTGCCCCATCCCTGACAGTGTTTAAGGCCAGGTTGGAAGGGTCTTGGAGCAACCTGGAATAGTGGAGGGTGTTCCTGCCCGTGGTAGAGGTTTGGAACAAGATGGTCTGTAAGATCTCTTTCAACCCAGAGCACTCTGGGATTCTGATTCTTCAGCTCTGAGCTAACTGGTGTCCCAGGACTTACAGATCCATATGTTGTAGAGGGAAATGAGCACATGGCTAAAGCAGGGAGACTCCTTCAATATTTTACATTATTCACTGGCTGCAGAGATACTCATGATTCAAAACAATGTGCTTCAGTTGACTGATGAATATTGTCTCCCAAAAAGCCATTGAATACCAAGTATACTTTTCAAGCAGGGTATAGAAAACTATCTGTATGCAGGCAGTCCTGCAAATTTGTTGTAAACAAATTTATTCTCCTATAGCACACCTACGCTGTAAGTCAAGACACTGTCATGTGGAAGGTGTCTAGGCAAAGATGCATTTGCCAGCTCTTGTTCCAGCCTGCAGAAGGGCTCTTTAGGTGTTCCCAGATGGTACTCTCACGAATCCCTCTTCAATTAAGTGAAATTTTTGCAGCGCTGACTTGCTAATGCATCTTGCTTAGCTGTCCCTTTTATTCGGAGTCACTATCTGCTTTTGGAGGTTCCCTCCTTTCTCCCCCATCAGTCACAACATTCTTTTCTTATATATGTTAAGTAATAAAAAGCCTTTTCAACACTCCCACCCCCAAATCATTAAGCTAAGAACTGTCATTAGAAATGTATGTGTAGCAGAGCAGAAGAAGTGGCAGTGAGAAAATATGTCAGTGCCACTCATTTCTTGTGTTTTAGGTACAATCCTGCCTCGTCATCTTCTTGCAGATCCAATGCTTTTGCAACACTGAATTTTCTGAGGTTGCTGCTTTTGTTGGTACCCTTGCAGCAGGGGCAGATGCAGGGATGGGGCTGCGGGCCAATGCTCAGACTCCTCCACAAGGACTCTGAAGAAGACTTCATATTAAGCAAAGTTATTTTTGCCTGGTTGTCGTTCCCTTTACCCCTTTGCCCTTTACACCTTTTGGTGGTGTAAGAGGGCAACAACCTGACTAAAAAGAGGCTTCATAACTCCAGTTGCATAATACAGGGAGGACAAGCAGGGTTTGGTGATAGGAGTGAGTTTCATCCATTGCTCTGTGGTTACAGTTGTGTTCTCTCCTCGTGCTGGAGCCCACGCCAGGCTCCGCCACTCTCCTCCCGGTCTCTTCCTTCGCCTTCCCTTTCCACCTAATAAACTTAATTAATGTTCAGCTACTGTGTTCTCTGCCGGGCTCCACGGAGCGGAACCTCCTCCCGATGGGACATGGCCTGGCAAGCACCGCTGCTGTCCCGGGGAACTTTGGACTTGTGACACAGCCAGACGTGGGGCCAGTGATGGCCCAGCCACAGAGAACTTTGTGCAAGATGAGGATGAGTTTGTAACAAGGCCACTCTGCAGGCTGCCAACGCTTCCCAAGGGCTGGTTTGGCAGCCTGGCTGTGCCAGGACCCTGAGACCTTCCCGCCGTGCCCACTGTCCCCCCGCCAGCGGAGGAGGTGGCGGCCGTATGCCACGCAGGGATTCCCTTTTCTCAGGGCTGCCAGGTTAGAGCGGCTCAGTTCCGCTGAAGCAGAAAGCAGCGGCACTACGGCGAAGAACTGGGGCCTTTCAGTGTGTAAATTACTAACGCCGCATGTGGGTTTGATTTTCAGCACCGGGGTTTGGCGTGGGGTGTTTTTTCTCTCACTCCTCCACACCCAGGGCTGATCTTCAGCCGCCACAGTGAAGCTCGCCCGGGTCCGAGGCTGCCCCTCCGCTGGCGAGACAAAAATATTTTCACGCTTTTATCTGTGCAAATTAAATGAGTTAATATGGGATTAAAAAAAGCGCTTGTTTATATTGTTGTACTCCTCTAGGGTAACCATCTACAAATTGATCTAAAAAGATTGTATTTGCTTCAGGGAAAAAAAAAAGGAAAATTGTATTAAGCTGCAATCGCGCTAATTATTGACAGGGGGTAGCTGAGCTCTGGGTATCACGGAGATTATAATAATTATATGGAGCTGGTTTTTAAAAGCAGAATCCTGCGTGGCTCTGAGCATGGAATTAAACTGGAAGTTTTCTAGCAGACATCTCAGTTGCCAACAGTAAGGTCTGGGTGAAGAAAAAACAATAAACCACAGTAATCAAAGATAAATCTGAAGGAGAAGTAGAGTAAGTGTCATCTTTCAAATCAGCATTTAAACTGAACCACGACTGCAGCAGAAACTTTAGTTCAAATAAGAACATTCTGTATGACTTCTAAATTTGTCATTTTGTGTACAGCATTTGTGTACTGGCAAAAGGCTTAGTGTTAAAGGCATTTCTGTCAAAACAACCCGTTGCTTTGGGGGACCTAGTATGAACTTTATTGGCAAAAGCATTTTTTATTTGTACAAGGTACAGTTACAGTGGAGGAGTTTGCCAGCAGAGCAGTACGAGGAATTTCTTTGCCAGGCTGACCTAGCCCAGAGACTTGTTCAAAGTAATCGGTCGTACATCGGCTTCTCTTTGCTCTTGCTAACAGCAGAGCTCCTTGTGCTCGTGGGGAAAACGGGGCTTGTGCTGATTATTATTCTTCAACTGTGCAGAGGTGGCCATGTCAAGGAGCTGGGTTATGATTTTGTGCTCTGGCTGGTGGAGGCAGCTGAAGGCTCCTGCCCTCCGTGCCAGGGTGCTATCGGGCACCTTAGCAATGATGGGTTGGGGCTCTGCCACTGGGACCAGTCCCACAACCACACAGCAGCCTGCCCTGCAGGGTACTACACCCAGGGCTGGCAATGGGGCAAGAACAGCAAGGACGCAAAGTGGCAAAACTGGAAAGAAGCAAGATTTTTAATAAAAGAGGAGAAAAAGAGTAGTTTAAGGTAGTGGTGATTGTTTCGAAATGTAGGTAGGACAAAGATCATACATAGAGGCATTACTAAACTGACTGCATAATGGGAAAAATGAGAGAGTCTTCTAGGGACACAAACTCAATTAAAACAGATCTTTATATAACTCAGTTCAGCCATTAAAACTTAGCCAACTATCTCACTTTTTAATGCGGACCAGTGTCTCACATCCGTCGCATTCAAACGTGCAAGCAATGTTTTCACCGATATGGTTAAGTAACCCAATACTTTGTATAGCTGAAAGATCAGTGGAACAAAGTATCCATCTAATTAAATCTAATCAGTCAGTGCACAAGCTTACATTGTGGTCATCGCCTTGGTATGTACGGGAGGGTTTGAAGCAGTGAAGCGAGGGGCATGGGATTGAATAAGTGTTAGATGATGAAAGGCAAGGGTTAAAAACTTTCAAACTACAGTGTTAACATTTCTTCCCTGTCATCAGCTATCTGATATTTTGGTATTTCAGGGAGGGTTGGGGGGGAGAGAGAAAAGAAACGAAGAAAAGAAAGAACAAACGAAGTATGCGTGGCATCTTGATCCTGGGTAGAGTTCCCTGGAAGCTGCAGAGCTCTGAGTTAGTCTGTACACAAAATTAGTTGCATCCTCTCATTTGCAATTAAGACTTCCCCACAGTGTAATGATAGTGTTGTTTTAGTGATGGAAAGTAACACTTTCCTAACTTTTCAGACTTCTAGTGGCAGACTTTGGATGTCTCCAGCGGGAAAATTGTGGGTTCTTTGCAAGACAGTTTTAGGGAAAAAAAGCTTGAAGTTTGGTGTAGGAGCTGCAGAACACATAGCTGCGTCTGATGTGAATAATAACTACTGCTCACTTCATCCCTTAGATCCAGATAAGCCCTGCTCACCGCAGAATAACAACAGGCCTTTACTCATAATCTTCCTAAATGTCTTCTGGTTTTTGAGGCTGCTTCTAAAAACTCACCCGGAGCTGCAGCAACATGAGGACAGGCCAAGCCGAGGGTGACTTTCAGCTCTTATGCAAGTGGGCAAAACGGTGCTTCAGGGCAGACTTTGGCCATGAACTTGTTGCTCATAGGAGCTCTGACCATGTGGCCAAAACAAACCTGAATAATGTTCCAGAGGTTGGGGCAGGTTCTTGGGGGCAATCGATGCAGGTCTGCAGAGATTAACAGCACCATGCTGGTGATTGATGCTATGGGGGGCTTGGCCCCTCGCCACGTCTCCACTGGAATCCCAGGGAGCCTCACCCCCATTGCCTCCCTGCAAATCTCTTTCATTAACTTCTTCCTTCTTGGCTCTGCGTTAAATGAGCCGGGGCAGCCTAATCCAGTGACGTGGCCGAGGGCTGTGCTGGGGATGTTGCAAGGCTTCTTTTTGCTCCATGTCATCAGTGCTGTTTGCTCTTGTCCCTTCCTGGGTCATCCTGCTCCAGACAGGTAAATAGAAACATGGGACTGTTCCAATTCCATGGGTCCAAAAGGAATGGTGTGTGTTTAGTCCTGTCTTTATCATCCTACCTGTGCTGGAGATATTTTCCTTACTGCTGGGTAAGCCCAGATGTACACCATCTGCTTGTCTTATGATCTTTGACATGATTGAGAGGCCACCAAAAATACCCAGTGATTGCATACTTTTCGACTGACTGGTATAAAAGGAGAAGATGTTAATAATCAAGTGAATAATATTTGCTATTTTGGGGCCTCCTGAAATTCTTGGGAGATATATTTTGAAAGTAGAAGCTAAACATTGTGTGTGCATAAGCCTTTGCATATATCTCTTCCCTTAGCCATATGTTTGAATACACACAGTTTTACATGAAATATAGCAGAGTCTATTTTAGGTGTGTTTGAAAAAGTCAATAGCCTTAGATTGGCTGCCACAGCCTGCTCTTGTCAGCCGTTTCAGTTCTTACTTTCTGTGAAGTCGCAGGGTCTTGAGACCAAATATCTGAAATGCGTCTTATACCTCTTGGGTAAAAAGTAAAAATATCCTTCTCGGTACACTTTTGAGCAAAATACTTCATCCATTACCCTTTGGAGAGAGCTTGCCTCTGCAAGGCTGGAGCGCCTGTTGCCAGCACGGAGATCAATGGGAGCCCAGTCCCTCAGCATCTTGCCAGAGCCCCGCTCCAGATGTCCGATAAAACTCCACGGGGCTCGTGCTTTGAAAAGAGCGTGGGCTCTGTGAATCGCTGTTGCAGTAATAAAATTGCACCTATTCCAGATCTTGTCTTCTCTGTCCAATTAGAAGAGCATGTTTTCTGCTTAGGGTTTGTAAAAGTTGGCTGACCAGCTGGGTTTCATTCCTTTCTCCTTTTTTTTTTTTTTTTTTCCCTTCTCCTTTTTATTCTGTACTTTTTTCCCTTTTTTTAATATATAACATTCGAATCGATGTTCAGTGCCGTTCCCTTTGATAGTTCATATGCTGGTTTATGAGCATGGCAAAACCAAAAAAGGTCAGATAAAGGTTAAGAAAGACAGTTATCAGGCCTGTATAACTGAGGTATTTTTAAGGCTCTGCTAATTGTCAGTGCAGTTAAAGCATCATTCATAAAATAGTGTGCATTAAAATGACCATGGCCATTTTTAAGAGTATGGAGATTATTCCTTTGCCAAAAGGATTAACTCCACCTTCTCATCACCGCCTTTATACTGGGGTGTTTTTCCATGGGAGAGAATAATTTTGGGCATTTTGCCTGCAGTATCCAGGCTTAGACCCCTCGCTATTTAACTGTTACAGCTGGCAAAATCTGGGACTGAAAATGTAGCCATCTAACATGGCAACAGCCAGAACAATAAGACAGGCAAATCTTTTAAATCTGTATTTTATAAAACATCTGTTAAAGAATATTAAGTCAGAAGTTCTGTTCACATATTTGCTGTGTTTCGCTTATTAAACTCAAAACATTACAGCTTGCCTTATTTTTCTTAATAGCATTACTAGCCAGGCTTAGGAGAGAGATTGGGAAAAAAATCATGCTGTTTTTTTAGCCTCCTCTGAAGCCTCTGGAGTAATGACCCAGGCATTCTGGCCCAAAACCCCGGCAGATTTTACAAGGGCTGCTAGTTACATTCACCTGGTTTGGAGGGAACCGTAACAGATTTTTCTCCTGATGTGTTTGCCCGCGTGCTGAAACGCTGCCATAACCCGTCCTCGTTCTGTGGCCAGCCCGCGCGGCAGCCGGCGCTCATTTGTCTTTTGTCTTTCAACCATCCCTCATTCTGGGTCAGCAAATTCTGGTTTTCCTGAGAACTGGAGTGTCCAAATCAACATCTCAAACCTAAACTAAAACATCTGCCGGCTCTCATGTGCTGGCTCAACTGGCAGGAACTATAAAATGGGGCGAGGACAGTCCCAACTTAACCCAAATTTTCCAAAATGTTTACAGTGTGGTGGGTCAAACCACAAGAAACACAGACTCCAAAGTGGTTCTTCCAGGTGCATTCCTTACCAACCACAGCCATTATGGATATGCTGGTGATACTCACCCTGAGGGAGCCTCTTAGGATCTCAGCTGTGAGTCCCAACAGAGCAACAGGGTCGGAAAAGCCCCCACGCCCTCGTTTGGTGTGTGGAGACATGCCCTCAGGCCACACACTGGGAAACAGGGCAGCATTCATGGGACTCCAGGCTCAGGCTCACTTCCTAAGCCAAGTTGTTGGATGCTGGGCTGGTGGATACCATGAGAATTCATACAGTTGATACATACAAAAATGAATTATCCGAAAAAGCCCGTTGTTAACTTTTCCAGCACTAGTGTATACTAATGACTGGAGTGGCAGGGCAAACAAATGCTTAGAATGTTTAAGGTACACATACATCTTTGTGTCTTGCCACCTTTCCCTGTAAGCTGACAGCTTACAAGTCATATTTTAAATATATATTTTATGTAAGAATTTTACAGTTGTCTTATTCCATCTGATGAATATATGTATTTTTTTTTACCTGGGCATACTAAAGGGTGACTAGCTGTTTTATTCTGAAGCATTTAAACTCAATAACTACGTATATAGACTTTACTAGATGCTTTACTAATTTATTGTGGCAATGTGGTATTTAGACCACTGTTTAAGTGAAGTTTGCCAGTACAGTTAAAAGAAATTAGAGACACCATCATTGCTAAATCACTTTACCATTCAAAGAAGAACTGTAAACATATGCATTCATTTAATTATAATAGTACCAATTATAAGAGAAATTGTAATGTTGAGAGTAGTAGCTTTTATGTGATCATAATAATGGCATATATTTATCTTGGTTTGGCAAGTTAGGTCTTTCTTTAATAGTTGGCTTTGCTTAAATAGAATGTGGTTTGTTAAAACCCACACTAACCCCCACACCCTTCCATTTGTTATTGCCCAAATAATGAACAATAATCATGTGGTATAAATGATTAATGTATACATGGCTTAGCAAGTATCTTTGAGGTTTAGAAAGTGTTTTTATTTTCATTCTTGCACCGGACCGAGCTATAGCCCAATTACATGTTATTCTTTGGTATTGGATAGGAAATCTTTTTGCTTTGGAAGAAGTGATAGGAACTTGAAGCCCGCCTGAGTCTGCTCTCTTTGAAGTCGATGGTAATTCCAGTGCCAGCCCTCGGAGAAGAGAGCCCATTGTTTCTGGGGCAGTTTGCTTTGTGCATGTTATCTGCTAAATCACAATTTAATGTCACATGTAGGAGAGCCAGAACCCTGCATTCCGTTCCTGAGCAATTAATAGGGTCCATGCAAGGAACATCCCACGGAGGTAGATGTAAGGAGTCTTCCAATTATCGTCTCCAGATAAAATAACCTCACTCGGTGGCGTGCATGGCAGCGCCTTTTAACGTGCGCCTGCAGCTCCCAGCCTGAAGTTTAGCAAGTTCTGTATCTTGCTTTTATTTACATCTGATTTCTTTGGAGCCTAATCAGTCCCAGTGATAAAAAAAACAAACAAACTCTTCCCTTTCAAGATTAATTTTTAAAGTGTCAGCCGTACGCGACTATTTTCAACAAGATTACCCCACGCAAATGAAGGGGGCTTTATCTTGGGCGCTGCAGCGAGCGGCACAATGTTGTCACCGCGCCGCAGACAATGCCACCCATTTATAAGAGGATTCAAAGAGTTAAAAAAAACGCATTACTTGAAACTTGATATAAAACCTGTGGCCAAAGCAGGCTATGGGCTGGAGCACTTGATTATTCTTTTATCAATAAATAAGAGTGGCATACAGTTAATTTCAGCACTGTAATTGAGCGGTGCATTCTGGGAGGCTGCAAAGCACTGTAAGATGAGGAAATGTTTTAGAGACTAATCATGAGAAGAAAGGAGCCTTTCATAGCCCTTATGATGCTGTTGTCAGAGCTAAAGGCAGATAATGATTCGGTAATAATGGCACATTGTGAATATTTAAGCTGAAAAGATTGGGACAAAATGAGCAGACATTGTTGGTTTGCTAAACTGAACAGTTGGTCTTTGGGCTCCAAAACTATCTACAACTCAAATTTGGGGCTCAGAAGTTGCAAAATGAAAAAAGAAAGATGTTTCCAGGACACTGGCCTGGCACAGGGGTTGTGTGTTGAGCCTGCACGGGGCCTCTTCACTTACTTTGGAAATCTGAAATTGATAGTTGAAGGGGTTTTTTCATGACTCTCTGAACTGACAAAGTACAATACACTGCAGACTGTGTAAATCTCCCTCCATTTAGGTGCCAGAAGAAATCACTTCAGAAGAAAATCAGTTTTAGTAATGACCTAAAATATTAAATATAGAATGGAGAGTGTCATATTACAAATAAGTCGACTCATTTGCATTTTGTCTCCGGGGCATTGGTAGCGCTATAAAGAGACATGCAGCTGAATTTATGTACATTGTCTTTTTTCCTCATTACTACATTCTGGATCTGTTAGTTGTCTTTCTTTAAACATCTGTTAAATGCAGTTTCATGAAGCCGTACGTTCCCATATGTTTGGGAACGGTATCAAAGCGTTGAGCTTTTGGCCTCCTTTACAACCTTTTGTCTCACAGAAAAAGGTGGATGAGCTCCGGGGCCGGATTCTGCTGAAGCCCAGGGCCAGAAGCACTGTTGCTTTCTGTAGAAGACAGATAACTTTTCTTAAAATGTAAAAACCAGCACTGATACGGAGAAAGAACATTTCAGCCCTGGACCCTGGAATCGATACATTCAAAGATTTTTTTTTCCCCCTTTTTTTCTAAATAAAAAGGGAAAATTTAAAAAGAAAACCTTCCAAACCCAAAACTTCTGTGGCTCTTAGGGTAACTTTTAGTTTCTGTAATTTTCTACATGTTAAATCTAAGAGAATTCTGAAAGTTTGCCTGTGTGAGGACCGGCAGGAGAAACCATCTCCTCCACTTTTACAGGCACAGTAAGTCCTAATTTATTATTATCTTTACAATGACTTAAACTATTCCAGCCCTAGTATTTCTTTTCCAGAAACGCTCTTTGTGTGTACTTTCACACAAAGAAGAAGAAACAAACTCCTGCATCTATACATCTGTTTTTCCTTGAGGAAAAGCAATTACTTACAATAAACAGCTTCAAAACTTTAATCAAAATACAGTTAGAAAAAGTTTATCTTTTTGCAAAATTCTTTTTAAAAACAAGCTCCATGTTTATAGTAACACTCATTTTTATCCATATGCTTTGAATCTGTGTATTTACTTAGCTAAGCAATATTTTTAACTCCCCCCCCCAAGTCTTTATTCTTGTAGAAAAGTTTCTTACAGAGTCATTTGTCTATTAAGAAAAATTTAAAATCCCAGGACCAGGTCCTTCTCTGGGGAAAAGAAGCATTGCTGCAAGAGTCCACAGGCGCTGCAGTTGTCCGCAATAAAAAGAGGAACCCAGTTTCTGCATGGTTTCCAGGGCCCCAGTCTTGCATACTTATGCACTTACTTCACTTAACTACTGGAAATGAGATCACACGCAGCTCTGGTGTGAGCCTCTGCCTCGCAGGGAAGGGCTGCACGGGGATCGCTCCCGCTACCAAAACAAGCTCTGGCAGACCCTGCTGGTGCCTCTGGTGCCCTTTGCCAGGTAGACAAACTTTGCCAGGCAGACAAGCCCTCGGTGGCCTGGTTTCACAGCGCTTCGCCGGCAGCTCGCAGGCTTGGCGCGAGTCGTACGAGCGCGTCGGTGTTTCTGGAGCAGAGACTGAGGTGTGGGTCAACTCAGAGTGACCCAAGCAAATCTCTCATTTGGACTCGCATGATGTTACCCCTGTTACCCCTTTCCCATTTTGCTCTGACTTGTCAGTTTGTTCCAATTCCCCAGGTAAAAAGGAAATTTCAGTCTGGGGCGCTGATTTGATTCTGCGTACTTGTGTTACGTCTAAGGACTGGTAACTCTACTCTTCCCTTAAAGGCTTTCTTTCATTTGCCTTGCAAAGATCAGCAGTCTCCCTCCGTCTCCCACTCTGTCCTGGAAGTGCATTCGGGGCTCGGTGTTCAAGTGCATCATGGTCAGATTTCAGCCAGCTCAGTGGTAAGGGGTTCAGACCTCTGATTTGCCCCAATAACAGTGTCTCAATCATTAAATGAAGTAACTCTGCTAAATTCAGTGAAGATCTGGCCCACAGATCCTTTGCCAAATGTAGTCAGATCTGGATGCAGAATTTCAATATCCCTAGTGCCTGGGCTGCTTTTGATCTTCCTTACCCAAGTGATAAAGGTACAAGAAGAACAGATTAGCGTTGGTCCATCTTAACATTTAGGAGCCGTGTTGCAGCTCCAGTACAAATTGCAGCAGCACGTATAATCCATACTAATAGCTCCCTGCAGCAGGGAATTCAAGGCACAAATTTCCCCTTTGCTGCCGTCATCAGAGCCTCCAGTTCACGCCGTCAAGAGAAATTCATAATTGTCAAGTGCTCAGGCGACCAAGTCAGCGCAGGACAAACAACAATCCCCGATTTGTTTGTTCCGCCCTCTCTCTTTCTCCATCCAGGCCATCCGAGTTGTCTGAGAGCACTTCACATGTTGCCCTTGGCCGAGGACAGCTCTGCCTGGAGCATGTCCAACTTGGCGTGGAGACGTTCTAATAAAGCCCCCAGTGATGCTTGTTGCCAGTGAGGAGGGGGATGAGGAAGGTGAAGGAAAAGATGGCGCCAAGGTCATCGTGTTTTGGCCTATAGCAATGTGCTTTTACAGAAAGACACGTTTCTCTCCCGATTTTACTCTTGAATGCCGCTCTTAACAATGGTGATGATAATTTCATCAGTGTCGCTGATACTTGATATTTCTCATTTACATTGCATGTTTCATCTTCAAGGCTCTTGAAGTAATGAGCTAATCCTCACAACATCCCTGTAAATATTATTCCCCCCTTAAAGAAACTGAAGCGAGGAAGTTAAGTAAATAATATACGCTATTTATATTATGATGGCTTATAGGGGTGCTGGTGAAGGTCAGGTCCTCCTTGTATGTAGACATTATATAAATAAGAATCTATATAAGTAAACTACTCCTTGACCTGATGAGTTCATACTTCAAATATACAAAACAAGCAAAGAATACAGGGAAGGGAGCCCTGTCAAAACCCCAAAATGGCAAGGAGATTAAGCGATTGAATGGAGATAACGCCTGGAAACTTGGGCTGAGGGCAACTCTGAATCCCTCTCTGCTGTGTGTATTTGTCCTTTCTGAGATGAGGATTGTAAAGCCTGGATTAGTAGAACTTACTTTTATTAGCAGGTGACACACGTGACTTTAAAATGTTTAAAAGAGCTCCATTTTAATGAAAACTTATTAGTATTAAGGTTTATATTCATTATAAATGTAGAATGACTTGTAGGTGACACAGGAATGGTAACTCGCTCTTAGGTCTTAAAACAGCTTTTGGAAAAGTTTGTAGTTTTCTTTTTTGGGCCTTTTTGAACTGCTGGAGAGCTGTAGGTAACAGTCCATTAAAACAAAACTGAGGCTATTGTCTTAATTTCACTCCCAGCACTCAAAACTTCAGTGTCCGTCTTGTGAAACAGAAAGGGGTTTCAGTGGGATGAGGGTCAGCAAGCACACTATTTTCTGGAACTGAGGAGAATTATTTCTTGTTCCTCATTAACTGAGGCTTCAGTTCAGCAAAACACTTAAGCATTTACTGAGCTTTCAACCGGAGTCCCATTGCTTTTAATTTAGAAGAATTTACCTTTGTCACAACCTCTGCTTCGAGGCAGTGGCATGTAAGCACTGGCTTAGAGTTCGGCATGTGTTAATTGTTTAAATATGTTTAGCCCTTTCCCCAAAGCTGTTGTGAATGTTTAATGCAGTATTTACACTAGCCTTAGCACAAGGACTTGCACTGTAGGATTGATGCTTAAACATATACTTGCTCTGGAGTATGTGTCAAGTGCGTCGCTTGAATTTTTAAATTTCTATTGGGACTTGACTTGAAAGTTTTTAAGGGAAAGCACTCTTCAAAAACAAAATGTGATTTAACATTTAATAAAGGCAACTATCTGCTTAATGCACGGAGTAGCCAGGAAACTGGGAGAAGCCCTGAACATCTGTGTGGTGGAGGACATGGCTAAAGCACTGCTCAAGCGCCTGATGCCTCACCACAAATGCAAGTTCTGGTGTGCTAAGAGCTTAAATACTGTCATGAGTAGTTATCCTTCAAAAGGAGAACGTGTGGAAAAAATGGCATGTTTGGTACTTCAGGAGTTAACAAAAGTAAGGGCAAATCCACTTAGAGAAAAGCTGGGGGGGGGGTGTCACTTTTATGCAAGGATTCATTTAAAAAAATCATTAGTTTATTTTAATATAGTTATCTCGTTCTTATTTAAAGGAAGAGGTTACATGCAGTATATTTAGGGGATGATTTTATTTAACACTTGGATGCGTTTTACTCTAAAATGAATGCTTGCTCAAGAGTCTAAGAAGGCTTCATGGGAAGAGCAAAGCAATCTAAGCCATATGTATTGGGCAGTTTGCCAGTTGTTTGCCAATATGCCCAGGCCACCTGGCTATATATGCAGCCAAGTATGCCATTCTGACTAGCCAGCTTTAACCTTCAGGCTGCTTCTTTTTCAGCTCTTAGGAAACTCTAAAGCCCTCCAAAGCGCGCTGCGTTTCCCCCATGCCAGTAGTTTGTGTGCATCCAGACGCAGGCTGCGCGGCCGCCCTGACCAGACAGCTCGCAGCACCCATTTTCAATGAGTTCGCCTTTTGTCTAGAGAGCGGTTCAGTAGCGTTGAACCCGGGCCATAAGATGAGTCTGGAGATAGCAGACTGAAACCTTTACCCATATGCCATAGTTAGACACTTTGACTGACAAGCCACAGTTTTTGTTCCCAATACTGTAGAGACACTGTTTTACGGGTGGGGTTTAGGCAGGATTTTGTTTAATGTAGTTCACCACTATAATTTCTTTTCCTGAGTATTTGCATGAATTGTAAGAGAAGTGAAGCATTTAGCATAACTCAGGCGTTAATGGCATATTGTTTCATTATTGGGGTAATTTATTTAAATGTTTATTCATTAAATTTCACTCGCAGCCAAAAATATCTCAGCATTCTATTAATCTTTAGTTACATTTTGGGTTGTGGGCAAAGCCTAAAACAAGTACAGTATCCATGGCAGCAATTTAACATTTAGTAGATATCAGATATAATTAAGCTATTCTAAATATTGAAATTAAGGTAGGGAGAAAAAAAAAGATTATATTCAATTCAGTAAACACAGCATGGGAAGTTTTGGTGCGGCAGCCAGCAAAATCTTTAACTGCATCCAAAGTAAAGGGCGTGCAGTCTGCAGGAATTGTCTTCTGTTTTAATGGAAAAGAGTTTGGGAATGGGACAATGCAGGGACTTTCCCTTGCTTTGTAGCTGTTGATAAATACAGTGGGAGAGCTGCATTTGCAGGCTGGGGAAGGCAGCCGTGCTTCTCTGGGACATGTGCTCGCTGCCTGCTTCACTTTACAGAGGGACGCATATTTTTTGGCGAGCACACGCGCTACAAAAACTTTCTGTGCTCCGATCTGGAAGCGCGGAGCCTGGGGTTCAGATCGGAAAGCTCCAGGCAGAACTCGCTCAAAATGGCCACGGTTTCCTCCCTTCGCACACCGAAGCCATAAATCTGACACAGCTTCATTTCAAGAGATCCGTGAACCTGAGGGCCTGATATTTGAAACCCAACTTCTCCATTTGCAGGTGGGATTATTCGTGGAAGTAAGCGAGAGCACGCAGGCATCTCGCCTCCCGTCCGATCCCCCGCTCAGGTGGCAGCAGGACTTTTTTCACAGCCTGCAAAGCCAGGCATGGAAAAACTGACACCCTCCCTTATTTTTTTAGGCACAAAATTGAAGGTTAAACAAAGGAAGGGAGGTTAAGGCTTTTGAGAAAAAAAAAAAAAAAAAATTGGGCCCCGAGGGAAACTTTGCCAAGTTTCCCATGAAGCCCGAAACGAGCAACTTTACGAGGGAAGTTTTGCCGCGCTCGGCTCGTCGCACATTGTTCCCATCGCTTTGAAAGCCGGGCTGCTCCCGCACCGCCACCTGCGCCCGGGCCCTTCCCAACAAAGGCAGCCCGAGATCAAACGTGGAGCCCACCGGCCCTGCGATTTAATCCAGCAGGGTTTGCTGTTGAGTTGCATTGAGGTATTCTTTGTCCCTACAGGCGTGCTGCCTTTGGGGAGCCAGGCATATTGAATTGCTTTAAATCAGAGCCCACGCTGACATGCTCAAGGTATACTTTTTTGGGGAGGCCCGTCTTGGGTTTCCTCCATGGAGGAACACGTTGCGGATCTGTGACTTATTAGCGGAGCGTCAGAGCCGGAGTCGCGCGGCATCGGTGACATGTTCGATAAAGGCCCAGGGAAAGGCGCTGTTGCAAATGCACAAAGACAGACATAAAGGGAGTGGGGAAGTGTCCCGGTGGGCTTTGCAGTCTGGCAGGTGAGATGCAGCTGCAGCCGCCCCATCTGTGCTACCTTGGCCTGCTATGGCTGTCAGCATAGGTAACTTGGGCTATGATGGGAGAAGCAGAGCAGAAATTGAGACAGAGAATAAAAATTAAGGTTAAAAGGGAGAATAATGTTCTATGGGCATTTTGGGGATACTAACAGGTCACAGATTTTCACTTTAAGCGTTCACTGGGTCCCATTTTGTGCATTGCTCTAATACATGGCTGGACAAATATACCCACTACAGTTTGTATCGTTTGTTTACTCAGCCTTGTATCAATCTGTGGTGATTTCCATATCATATTTAATCCAAGTGGTGGGCTTTGGGCCCCATATTAATGATACCGCTCCTATCACACGCTTTGCCATTGTAAATCTGTTTATTGTTTTTCGGTGTGGGTGCACACCCGCATTCTTTCTACATTGTTACTCTCTTATTGTCTTTTTATTTATTTGGAACCAGTTTTGCCTTCAGATAAAAAGATTAGTCGTAAATAGCAGCTTTGTCATCCAAGAATTTCCAAGCACTTAAATTTTGAAAGGTTGTTCGTGAAAAGTTGTTAAATGGGAGCATTATACTACGGTGTTATATTTATAATGTTAAGTATCCGCAGTTTAGTTTGATTGTTTCTCAACAAAGCTATTCTGTGAAAAAGGATTGAGAAAAAGGAGGGCTGTGTGTACTCCACAGTTATTCCAGCCTCTGAGGACCAGATACTTTTTTTCTTCCACCATTTCTCACCATCTTTCTCTTCCAACAAACCTTCCTCCCATCCCAACCACATAATGTATTGCAAATATGCAAAAACACTAAGGGCTTAGTTCCCCTCTGCTTGTAAACACAGCACTCCCATTAGCGGTGAGGCTGCCCATGCCTTTCAGGGGGAAAATGGTCTCGGAAATGCTTGGGAGAAAGAGCAAAGCTCTAATTCATGTGTCTTGGGTTGAAAAATTGAACCCACTCTGCTCATTTGCACCTCCATGCCAAAAAAAAAAAAAAAGCGCTGGTGCATTGGTCACAAGTGCAGATGAAGCAAACTAATATGGATTTCCGTGGTCTAATAACAAACAGGGATGT
Source organism: Motacilla alba alba (assembly GCF_015832195.1). Classification (NCBI taxonomy): domain Eukaryota; kingdom Metazoa; phylum Chordata; class Aves; order Passeriformes; family Motacillidae; genus Motacilla; species Motacilla alba. The sequence continues at coordinate 2,757,228 of NC_052023.1, read as the reverse complement.
TCAGACGCTGTTGCCAATTCTGCATGATTGACTGTTAAGTCCAGAGAGACAACCCTGTCCCATTGAAATCAATAGGATTTTTGCCGTTGGCTTTCCTGGGACAAAGATTTAATTTCCAATAATCCACCACCTGATTTTAGGCATGTTATTTAGTAACTGATTCACTGCCAATTAACAGGAGAAACTTCCCCTACTGAAGAATCTTCTCTCTTTTTTTTTCTCTTTTCCTTCCTCCCACTGCCCCTGCTTTTTTCCCCCCTGACATTCCACTTAGTAACAGTTCTTTCACAAAAGGTATCCATTTCCCTTTAGATTTTTTGTCTTGTTTTGTTCTGTTGGGGTTTTTCTGTTGTTGTTTTTTGTATTTTACTACATACCATAACACGGGAAATGGTCCCTTCAGGCATGACTGTTTGAGATGAGGATGTGGTAAGTTGAGGATCTGTGTTGTTGTGTTGGATTTCTTCGTGCCTCCACACATCCTTAAAGCACTGTGACATGCACTGACTTGGAACAACTAATCCACACCTGGTGACAGGCTACATCACCATGGCTTAAAAAAATTTCAGCCTCTTCCCTCGTGTACAGGAAGGGGTCATGTTCCCCATGCCTGCCGCAGGATGCTAACAGATATAATAGTCAGGACAGGGAAACAGAAGGATCTGTTAAAGGGAGTTGTCGTGATAAACAGGTGTGATATTCAGGTTGCTACTTCAGGGAATCTCAGGAAAGAAAGCTGGGTAGCTGAACCCCAAGCAGATGGTAGGGTTTTTCTTTGCAGAAGGCACAGCCTGAAACAAATTTTGATGTGGTTACACTGAGGCAAACCAGGGCTGACTCCACAGGGTGGTTTAGGACTGTAATGGAGAACAACACAAGCTCCACAACGTCTTAGAATTTTGTCTTTAAATTTTTTTGGTGGTTATAAAACTGATAACCTTTAAATGAATGTGAAGGACTGCAGGGTGTTGGGGACAGCCCTGTCACAACCCAGACTGTTGTGGGTGCATTGGTTCTCCGGCAGTGCCAGGGCTTGGATTGATACTTGGGCTCCAGTTAGCAGTATGTGACTGCTCACACAGATTTGCATGTTTGAGAGCTGATAGTTAAAGTTGGGGATTCGCAGGCAAGTATAAGTCTATGGAGGATCTACCTGTGAAAAACTTTTAAAGTCAGTGACTTGAACAGCACTCCAAAAAAGAGGAAAGAAAAACAATTCTCAAACAGAATATTAATTACGGCAAAATATGAAATTAATAAGAATGGAGGAGCAAAAACATGTAGTGTGTTAAAATAATAAGTCATTTTGTGCACACCCACAATTTATTAATTTACAGTTGTGTTTCTGGAGGCAGTATTTCTGTTCCTAGCTCTCAGTTACTTCAGTATAGAAAAATGTCAATTTCCACTAAAATTCTGTCAGCATTGATATTAGTTTTATCACAGTTATTTATAACCCATATACCAACCTGAATATAATTAACTGTATATAATTTGTAGGGCTTGCCAAATAGCGAACAGTTATTTGCTACCCAAAGTATTTGTGTAATTAAAAAAATGTCAGCTAGTGTATTAGAAACATTTCATACAGCTGGCTAAATAGTTCAGAACATATTGGTGAATAATATATTAATTCACTGATGTACTACATATTGAATAAATTGTTTTAATAAGTGAAATTGCATTTGGCCCATTAGATTTGACTCCAACTCTGCAAAGTATTGAGTCGAAGGGAGCTGACAGAGAATGGAGTCGAGGGCATGACAGAGGAGGCTTTATCAGGTTGCTAAATATTAGGTCTTGTGAGTACAGCAGTTAGGGGTACACTTAGGAGCGCTACTGAATGAAGAATACAGTTCTCCAAGACACTGTTCTCCCGACGTCATTCAAATGTGGTAACTGGAACCTTTCTAAGGCATAAAAGTACTTTTGTACTTTTGCAAAATCAATACGGTGCTGTTAATGCGAAGTTCGCTTTCCCAGCCTGTAATTACTAAGGTCAATATTATGCAGTCGTTATTAAATAAAGATAAAAAAAAGTTCCCACCCTGTATCTAATCAAATTTCAGGTTCTGTGTTCTGTAAGTTCATGCTATAACTTTGCCATGTTAACGAGGAGTTTGTGCAGCAGCGCTGGCTGCACCGTGCAGCTACGTTGTTGTAAGCGCTTTCCCATCTGGTGAGCCGTGCCTGCAGCAGCATATAGCACTTCTGTCTGGTGTCATGCTCCCCTCTCCCCAGGTTTTATATACCTAATTTAATACCACGGAGAGTTGAGTTAAAGGGGAAATCGAGCCCCTGCCTTGTGGCCCCTGTGCTGGCTGTCTCCCTGTCCTTTACCTGAGAAGATCCTAAGGCAAGAGGCCTTCGGAATGAGTTTCTGTCAATGTTTTATATTGGTATCAATTCCATGAGATGCACAAGAGATTTTGTGGCTTCCTATTGTGCTTCTAGACTCGATTCAGAGCAGGGAAGCAGTAAATTTAGAGAAATAGTAGAATGGGTTTCTGTATTCTCAGTATTTTTAATAAAATTCTGTAATTGGCGTATTAAAAAGTCATAAACCGGTACAATTTTTGCTGCAATGTCCATTCAAAGGGGACTCCTGGATCGTGGCAGTGATAAGCAGGCAGGGCTGTCTGTTGGGTTACTTATCCATGGCACCAGGATTGTCTGTTGTTCAGATGTGTGAGCTCCGGCCTCGGTTTCCGTTCACGGTTGCCGTGTATCATCGCAAGAGTGATGATAACGCCTCTTCAAGGTGGCATTATAGTGACAGTTTAACATGGTAAACTTCTGCTTGGCAAACAGACAGCGACTGTTAGCCAATATTGGCTGAGACTCGCTGATGATACCACGTAGTGTATCCTTAAAGAGGATAGTTCTTTGGACTTGATCCCGCTCCGTTTTCTCTCATGTGCCTCTCAGTCCAAGGAGGAAAAAAGAGAGCAGATAAATGTATCGACCCTCCTTTTTATGGCTGCCTCCACCCTTCTTTTTACAGGGGTATGCGGAGGAATGGTTTCCAAATATAGGCTTTTTACTGTCTTTCCTTCCAGGAAATGGTCTGGAGTTTGCAGAGTCAGAAATCCTACTTCTGAAGTGCTAAAAACGGGGTTTTGCATAATGCTTATCATTGGGAGCTGTTTCTTTTTCGCGAGAGACTCAAGAGAGTATGTCCCAGTGAGCCCTGCCAGACAGGATGGCAATCTCCCTCCGGCGGGTTTTTGGGTTAACCAAGTTAGGGTAATCTCTGGCCTGTGCTCAGTAACAGCCCTGAAACTCTGCAGCTGGAGACCTCAAACATTCCTATTCCTCTGCCCAAACATGCTGTCATATCCTTCTTTACCACTAGAGCACAAAATCCAGCAATCCACACAAGCTGTTTCTCAATCTCTACTGTTAACTTCTAGTAAATAATGCATTTAGGATTATTTAAAATAGTTGCCTTTTTACCGTGTAACTTCATTACGATGCTCTCCGAATGCCTGTCAGTGAAATAACTGTGAATTTTAACAAGCATGCTTTAAATAGGCTGCTTTATGTATAAATGTAAGTTAACATCTTAACAGGAATTCCATTTTAGTATCTATCGTAATGTTTTGATGATCCCTTCTGATACCTTCTGTGTACCGAGAGTCTCCTTCCTCAAGCAAATTGTGTTGTTAAAAGGTTATTCTTATTTTACAGCCTTATTTTGTGAGCTTGGTGATGCCCCTGGAAGCATACAGGCCCCATTTCAGACAGCAGCACCTGTAACTCGCGTCCTCAAGAAAAGGGGGTGTGCAGGTGTAGTTTGCCAATTGTATTGAGACCTCTTTGTAATTCCTGCACAATTTTTCTCTTTTGATCTAAGCTTTTGGACTCCCTTTTGGTGACTGGAGGACTCGGCACGTTCATTTTTGTGTGCTTTGGTCACAGTCTGCTGGGCATGTGGATGGGTTACTACGTGGGTGGAAGCGGAGTCGCGTCGTGCTCGGTTCAGGAAAAACATTGCTCCAGAGCAACTTTGTCTTGGTTTGTTTTGGAAGGAGCCTTCACGGATCTTGGCTGGAGGAGAAGCTGTCAGGGTGAGGGTCATGATGAGCTGTACGATAGCGGTGAGGCTGCAGGAAAGCCGGTGTCATGAGCCAGAAAAAGTGCCGGCCCGAAGCCGAGCAGATTTACTTTATCCCCACCACGGCTCAAGTCAGATTGCCGTGTTTACTGCTCCGACAGGAACTTGCCAGCCCTTCTTAGGTGCCACCCCAGACATCTCAGGAAGATGCATCTTACCACGTGCCTGTCCCAGCAGGAATGAGCTGGGACTATTCTCTTTTCCAGAAATACATTGCAAATTGTTGGGCCAAAATAGAATGTGTAAGTAAAGCTTAGAGGTAATCTCTGCTTAAGCATTGACCCCAGGCCTTAGATTTATAAGCTTATTCCTGCTGTCCCAGCATAAAACTAAAATACCCACTCCAACATTTAGCATTTACATAATAGTTTGGTGCAGCTTTATGAATGTATGTGCTCATATTTTTCCTCTTGCTGTGAAAAAGAGAGTCCTGAGGACTTGGTTCAGCCTGGCTGTTCCAGTGCAGTGCAACTTGATCCCAGTATTGCAGAAGGTGGACTCATTGCGTGGGGAGAGTCACATCACTTTCTTGGGAATGCCGTGAAGAAAGCAGCTGTAAAGTGTCTGTAGGGCTGCCCAGCGAGCAGCTGCCTCCCGGGTGTCCTGGCCATGGCCCCATAGCTCAGCCTCCTCTTCCTCCAGGGAGGAAGATGGGGGTTCCTCGCACTTGGGCAGCACCCGCTTGGGGCAGGGCAGCTGCTGCTGGGAGCTGGCACCTCAATTTTTGTCCTGGGACCTGGAGATGAGCAGAACCCTCTAAAGTGGATAAACAGCTGCAAAGTGAGTTTTGCAATAAAACATGTAAAATATGTAGTATATAAAAAAAGAAAGTTATTAAAAACTTAAGATAAGATCAAAACATTCCAGACGTTATGGTCTGTTCCTGCAGAGCTGTGTAAAAAATGCTGGAGCTTTACAAAAGGGAGCAGCAGAAGACTTTAGATATGTGAGATATTTTGGACCTTGCAGCCCATTAACATAACAAATTAAAAATAACAGATGATAGTCTAACTCTTGAGATTGTAGCACAGTCCTGGTTTTAAAGGCAAAAGATGTTTCTGATTTTTCACAACAAACTCATCAGGTTTTTACAGAAGATTTTCAGAGGTTTCTTGAGTGCTTTGCTAGCATTGTGACTTTCAGTATAAAATATGCACTAGGATTTACACCCCAACCATACACTTTATAATTGGAAAAGGGTGTTCCTGTGGCTGAGATTCAGCTGCAAAATCCATGGGATTCAGAACCAAGCTTTCATTTTGAACTGTGGCCACGCAATCTCCAAATTAAACATGAAAATACTAGCAAAGAGATGAATATAATGAGTGGAACAGATGATCTGCAGCAAACATGAGATATTTCCTTTTAAATTATGAATCATCAAAATCACACCTATAGTTATTATTTTCCCAGTCTCCATGGAAGGTCAAAAGTGCCATCAGCTAAATGGATGCAAATCTAGAATACTTTCAGCAAAGTTACTGAAACATGCAGCAGACTGATTGCATTGATGAAGAAAATGAGATGAAAGATATATGGCCTTTTTAACACCTTCTTTCCATAGTGTGAATTGTTTCAAGGTTTATTTAATCCTAATTTTATATATATATATATATATATATATATATATATATATATATATATAGGGTTTTGAAAATAATTTCTTTTGAACCTATTGTTGCAGTATGCAATCACATATTTTAAGGGACAAGTTTGGGACTTCCCAGTTACAAAAAGCACCTCTAAATTGTCCAACTATAAAAGTCAGATGTCCTCAAATACCATTTGAAGAGATAACCATTTTTTTTTCAGCTGCGCCGTAGCCTCCATATCTTACTGTCAAGAAGCTTCTTTTGGGACTGAGACAGGTCACGTTGGAAGTCAGTGGCTAATCAGCTCCCACTGCACACTGTCTGCTTTCAGCTTGAATTATCTTAGGCAGACATCCTGGCTAGCTGCAACACAAACCTCTGATGGCTTAAGCCTGAGAAGACCTGAGTTTGGCAGCCACTAAGTTAGCGATGAGGAGAGGAAAAGAAATCCTATCTCTTCTGGTGCTTTTCCCGTCTTGGTTTCCCCACTAGAAATCAATAGGAAGGTCGATAGTTGGTTTTGAGTTGTTCGCTACATGCTGGAGTTTTCTGATGTAAACCTTGGGTGTCTGGGTTTCAGACGCTCTAATGTGTCAGGAGGCTTGATAGCTGCCACTGCCATCCCAAGTTACACTTTATTTCCAGTGACAGCCTTTGTAACATGAGAAAGGGATGAATTCAACAGTTAGAAGTACAGATCAATCTTAGACGCTCACTGCTCGGGGGGAGGGGACAGGTTAAAATTTTTAGAGAAATTGATTATGGTGTTTTTTGAACTATATGCTGAACAAATGCTATGTGAGATAGGGCTACATGGAGGTAACGTCATTTTTTTCCCCAAAGATACTTTTGGTGTCATTCAAAACTCCATGAGCATTGGGTTTCTTTGCTCATTGCTAAGTAGGAATTACTCAGCATGAAGGTACAGTGGCCGGGGAAAGATTTTATTGATTAAAAAGCTCCCATTCAGGGTTCTCTTGTTAGCACTTCCATAACCAGGACAGCTAAGATTATAAGACTATTGCATAAATGGTATTCTATGACCTATGTTTTCTCTGTTGACGTGAAGGACCTGAATCCATGAGGGAAGCTTGAGTTGTGGCAGGGAGGCTTGAGCTGTGAGCAATGTGCAGGTCTTTTCTGCATCTCTTGGTACAAGAGTCAACTGTGCATCCCTGTAATATGGAATTGTCTTTCATTACAGTGGTTTGGTGCGTTTCTGCCTCACCTGCTCTCATCTTTTGTCAAATCTCCTCTGAAGAACCCATTTGTCCCCTTGCTTCTTGAGTGATGGTTCTTTATTCCTGAAGAACATGTCATTAGTGGAGAAGGTTGCTGATGTAATTCTTCTGCTGCAAATTTGGAGAAGGGGTAGATGGATATAGCACTTCCTGTACAACAATAAGATAATCACTCTTTATTTCATCTTCTACTCACTCTTTACTCACACTGGAGGAAGTTCTGTCCTTGGGCCTACACATGGGCTTTATCAATTGGCTTCAGTGAGAGCAGCTGAAAGCTAAGCCTAGGCCATATATATTTGAAAAGCACGATCCAGTCCTCCCAGCCTTTCTCCCAACATATCTGTTGGTAGCCTTGGCAAGCATTTCAGTGAGGGTCCATAAAATCCAAGGAGAATGCTTAGGCTGTCCTGTCTTACACAGATATTAATTGCAAATGTGATTTTTAGATTCTAGAAAATCAAAATGTTTGAAGTGGACCTAGAAAAGTCTTTGAAAATTGCGATGATACATCTTTCATATTACCAAAATGACACTGTTATTTAAAGCACTGAAACTGCTCTTCGGATTCTGTCTCAATATTTAACCAATCATATTTAAAGATGTTCACATGAAGCGAGTATCTTACCCCAGTACACTTTTAGATATCAATCATGCTGTATTAATTGAAAGGATTTGGTCTAATCTCATAAAGAAACAGGCAAACTCTTGGCTTTTCTCTAAAGTAAAAATATATCACTCATGTCATCCATTACTGTGCTATAATTATGGTAAGTGAAGCAGAACAGAATCGATGGAGCAATTTATCAATGCATTCCCAACTATTCCTGCACAGCTGACGTCATGTGGTTGCAGATACTGTCCTTCAATATAAAAGATACCCAGCAGTGTCAAGACTTTATTCTGATCTACTCCAGCATAATATTTTCATATTTAATATTGTCATTTCAATTATGGTTTAATTAATTTATTTCATTCACTATGAAATTACACTTAATTAGTTGGCTTTTAATTTTTTCCCCCCCAGATTAAAATTTCAAAAGGGCAAAAAAAAGGAGGGAGAATAAAAATCCCAGACATAATTTAATTCAGACTTCAAGGTCAAAAACCCCTTATAGTTTAAACTTTATGCTAATAGAGCATAAACTTGATCTTTTCTGTTCCACTCTAAATTATTTCAAGATAAGAAGCAGAATATAATGTGTGTAGTAAGCATTTCCAATAGACATTTGTCTTCAGATATTAAATACTTCCCCAAAATGTCATTTTAATACTCGGATACTGTTTAGTACCTTCAAATATTTGTCTTTTTGCACACTCTGTTTTCTAAGTGTTGAGTTTTACCCATATATTATCTTTTTAAGTTTTATTCAAATAGGCTGACAGAGTTAGAGCCTCATGTAGACTAAACTTTAGTGCAGCAGTCCTGGAGATAGCACTGTTTGTTCTGTAAAAACACTCACCCCGCATTCCTCCTCAAGTTATTAAATGTGTTTACACTACATTAAATATGAAAAATGAACTTCTTCAGCAAAGGGATTGTTTAAAATACTGGGAGAAATATGGTCAGAATACCTTGCTGTACCCTCTGGTCCTGAGGAGTGGTACTGAGGCGCTTCTCTTGGCTCCTCACAGCACTTTTCCTACTCCTGGGCCAGAGCAGTTTTTGACAACCATGCCTTTCTTCATCTGGCACAAAGTCTTCCTTGGGATTTTGGCACTGTCAGAGAGAAGGGCGTTTGGTCCAAAAACACACTGATCTCGCAGGGCGGGGAGAAGAAAGGGAAGTGTTTGTTTACAGCTCGCCCCGCCATCGGGCTCTCTCAATAAACCAGCCTTCCCTAAGACGTCTGGCTGCTGGGATGACATTTTTCTCCTCGAACTTTTCCTTTTGTCTCTGGGAGAGAAGCACATGGAAAAGTTAGTCAGGAAATTAAAGCTGCGAAAGTACTTTTTTCTCACACGACAGCTGCGGGTTTACGTGTTGCTGTGTACAGTCCCCCTGTCATCCCATTTCCTCCTTTGGAGGGGCCTTTGCTCCCGGTGGGGTTCCTGGGGCCTCGTTAAACAGTGATGAAAGGCAACACGCCTTCTGTGTCCCACCATCCATGAGGTCCCTGTTGCACAGCGTTCCCATCACCAGGACCCCGTCATGGGCGCCTCGGTGGGGCTTTGCCAGCACCGTGCCCTGGAAAGGGTTAAGGGGCCCAGGCGGCCCCATGCCAAGCGCAGTGTCCGTCTCTCTTTAAAGATGTACTTATAAACACCTGCGGGGTGGATTTCTGAAGGGCCAGTTTACCTGATATTACACGGTATTGTTTAATTTGGACTATATTTAACCAGCGCTGTGTTGAAACAGTGTCGGCGAGCTCTGAGAGCTTGCCAGGCACATTCTCAAAATGGTTGCCAAGCTGTAAGATGGCTGCCAAGGTCTGACTGCACTGAACAGGTCCAAAATGGTGACCAACTTCTCACAATTTTCCTGCTGCCGAAATTTTTTTTCTCTTTTTTTTCTTTTTTTTTTTTTTTGTGCTTGTGTGTGTGCGTGTGTTTTGTTTTCCTTCCCAAAGTAAGGAAGATGCCGGACTTGGCACCGGCCTCTTGGCACTACGATTTATAGTGTCATCCAGAGATTCAAGTAGTTACTGTGTTCTTGTTTCACAGCACTTGGCAGAAAGCTGCCGAGGGGAGGACGTGAGGTGAAATAGCCGGTGTAAAATAACATCAGCATTTTCCTTCCTTGGCTAAAAAGTACCAAACATGTTGGGGGGGAAGAAAAGTTATAAAAACTCAGTGTGGAAGGTAGGATATTTGGAAGGAAATCAGCAGAGAGCAGCTTTGACCAAAGCTTCAGACTTTCTTTTTGAGCTGCGTGTCTGAAGTGGTGCAAACTTTATCTCCAACAGGTTTAGGATTATCTTTTTCTATATATATATGTATGTGTGTATATATATATTATTTTTTTCCCCTGCATTTGTTTACTGGAGTTTATAGCAGTTTCTTTCTGGCAGTTGTGCTACTTAGCAGATTGAAATAAAATCATAAGGGTGAATTAAAACACACTGCTGTTAGTGCTGATTAGAATTTTAGCTTAGTGTAAATACCGGATGCAGTGTCCAACTTTTCAGGGACTTGGCATAGACTCAACAGGGATCTCTGGGCTGCACAGGAGAAAGTGTGTGCTTGCAAGCTTTTTAAATACTTGGATAGGTGAAATCCACTGCTTCTGCTGGCGTGCGAGCTCATTTGGTGCCTGTGTAATGCATTGTGTAGTCCAAGGTGGCCCTAAAAAAGAAAGGAAAAAAACAAAGGATAAGAATAAAAGGCAAATAGTTGAGGCTAAGAACTTTCAATGTATGGATTTGTATTTATATGCTGACCATCCCGTGCTAAATGCTTGCCTGTGCATACAAGCAGTAAATACAGTCCCAGCTACTTTTTGGATGGCACTTGAAATTAAACAGATTGCCTAAGTTCAAGTAATTTTGAAAATACTAAATGGTCCTCTATGCAGCTGGAAAATATTTGTAGTTACAGGAACAGAATGGTAGATAGAGGCTTTTTTTTTTTTTTTTATGCAAATACCTACATTCAGGTGGATTATATTAGTAAAAACTCCCTTTCTCATAGTCTCACTCTCATCCCGTGTGTCAACTTTCATCTGTTACGAGTTTTCTCAAACTACCTTGGTATATTTTCCCTGTTTAAGTTAACAGTGGAAAAGCAAGTATTATCATCCCAGGTGATGTGACAGCTTCCCTCCACCCGGTGTTTGGGAGGTATTAAAGCAGCAACAGGACCCACACCTAAATCCAAATGCTTCATCTCTGCTATTGCACATCCTCTACTAGTGCTGGATCAATGGGCCACATCATTTCTCCTGCAGGAACGGCAGGACCCTGAAATCCACTTTGCCTTCATCCATTTGCTTGAGGAAATTCATATGGATGCAGATGTCTTTTGCAGCAATGTTTGCTGTTTATATCCACATTTCTCCCATAACTTACTCCTTTATGTCTTTGTAGAGGTTATAAACATCCCTTTAGTTCAGATTCGCCCTCTTTCATTGGCAGCCTGTATTTCCATCGTACTTCCTTAGACCAGGGTATTATTTTTAATGATGTAATTTGAACTCTTGATTCTGTGGTGAAAAGATGAGATTAAGACACACAGCCTCTGAAAAAAGTATTGGATACTGGTCAGAGCACATGAAGTTTAATTGAGCCAGATGCATTTATTGAGTTATATACCAGGTTCTCTAAAATATTTTTCAGGATATTTTAACATTATACATGACCAAAATTTAGAGCACTTCAAATTCAAGGGGAAAAAAAAATCAAGAAAACTCTTGCTTATCAATGTAATAAGAAAAAATGGTGTAAAAACTCAAACTGAATCCTCTTTAGCATTTAAAAATCTTAGTGAAGACTTTTAAAGAAAGATTGGAACAGGATACTGGTGTTGTGTTCTCAACTTCATTTCCCTTTCTGCCATAAAAACCTGTTAATTCAAAGGGGAGTGTTTCATCTGCTTTAAATAAAAAAGTGCAGTGTTTAGGAGATACCAAACCTAGGCACAGCATGCACACCAGAATAATGTGCATCACCACTTTTAAAATTTAATTTGGGGGTTCATTCTTGCCTTTGTGTTTGAGATCTAGGTAGACAGAACCTCATCATCTGCTGTAAACCTAATTTTCAATTATAAAAGTTGACAATTTGTTTATTTACATAAATACTCAAACATACCTAGTTTAAAAATGGATCATAACCTTTGAGTGTGAAAAATTTGGGAGCCATTAGGACACTTGTAGCTTATCCTAAATTATCTCTGGACCATTTTGTCCTGCGTATTAGCATGGCTCCTGCATGTACAGATTGTCTTGATTTACGCATCAGTAAATTTTCTTTTGATTTAGGAAGGGAATTAGGTCTGTGGTACTTTTCTTTAAGTAGCCATTATTAGCTCTAGATTCTGATGTCGTTATACTCTTGTATAATGGCAACAACTCTACTGAAACTAATGAAACACTGCAGTGAATATTGTGACACCGGTAGGACTGAGCAGAGGATCAGTTCTTTAGTTTACAACTTTTCAGACCTGCAAATTTATCTCCCACGAACAGCAGTGAAATCCTTCAGCAGCTCTTGGCACTTTTGCTTGTTTGTATATTCTTCATGTACACATCATGTGCATCTGTGTGTGTCTGTGTGTACGTATATATGATATGTGTAAAAGTACTTTTTATATAGTAACTTTCTGCATAGGGCAACCCAAACAGCTGTTATTCCTTTTTATAGCTTCTTTAATCTATGTGCCAACAAGTCAGTTTACAAAATCTGTTTTGTTGATGACTGCTGCGATAATAATTGTGGTGTTTTGTGGCTTGGCAAAAGCCTGGGGTCTCCTCCGAGGACTCTTGCCAAAGCCTTTGAAGGGGTTGAGGTGGATTCACTGCCAAAATGAGTCACCACTCTCTATTTTATTTAGTGTCCTTCTGCCAAGGCCTTAGACACTTTCTGTTTTCATTCTTTTGTAGGCTTTCCTTCCCACATTGTGGTTTCCTTCACAGCCAGAGTAATGTGTTTGCCAGCATAGGTGAGAGAGTGTGGCTGACTCTCCAAATGCCACTGCTAGACTCTGCTTAAGGGTTAGTGGTTTAGCTATTGTGCTTTCTCAAAATGAATGTGCAAGATTTAATTATATGCCTATGAATTATAAATATAAAAAAAAAAGGCTGCTGCATCTGATGCAGCACAGTGCAATAATCTAGAGTAAGGTCAAGGGATTTCAGAGGTCTGTCAGTGTTTACTCCTCCAAATCTTTGTGCTCTGCATCCTTTGAATTATTTCACTTGTGATTGTGCTGGTGAAATCAGAGAGGAGCCAATTCTCTAGAATAATTTTTTTTTTTTTTTTGCCTGAGGCTGGCCTTTCTATTTTCCTCTCCATCCGGAAGCAGATAATGGTTCTGTTCACAGCAGAAAAACAGATGCATGGTAGTTATCATAACACTTTGCATGTCCCACCCAGATGTCTCAAAAAATTTGAGAAACCAAGATGAATGGATGTGACACTCTGACATCCCTTGTACAGATGTGAAAAGTGAGGAGCAGAGCAGTGAAGAGATTCAGCTGAAGTCACATAGGAACTCTGCGTGAGGCCTGGAAACAGAGCCCACATCATCTGACTCATTGGCCTTTGCTTTAACCACAAAAACTTCCTTTTCCCCGCTATACTGAAAGTGATATGTTTTGGCCTTATTCTCGATAAAATGTTAGATGTAGAGATGGCCTAGATACCCTTACAGTAAAATGTGTAATTCCTACTCGGCTGATGTTGGATGAGTCACGGCTTATTGCAGTATCTGTGGTTTTCTTAGGGCTGCGAGGTTTTGGTTTGAATGAGGAAAGCAATATGGGGATTTCAGTTAACTGCTAAGCAAAATTAGAGTGGAAAAAAACACAGAGTAACAGCAGCATTAAGCTTTCCAAACAGGTTTTCTGTTCCTCACCAATAAAGTGCTGCACTATGAGGTCAGCAGCTGGGTAGTACAGTACTGACGTTCAACCCTCAGTTTTAAAGGACCTAAAGGAATTATTGTGGTCCCCAAAATCATGCCCTTAGCTGACTCTGTGTTCACAGCGGTGCATAGAGAGGTGATCCTGCAGGATTTGGAGTGTCACACCTGTTTCTCCAGTAAGGCACTATGCGGGAGCTTACAGGTGCTCCTCAGTATTTGCTATCAAGCAAAATTATTCTAAGTGCGTATTTTTGAACATTAAAAAAAATACAAATGCTGCCAGACAGTGTAGTCCTTTGTATGGCTGTGGAGTGGAGCCAAATCAGGAGATATGTTTTCATCCATCCTTTTCAGTGTCATTTGCTGTGTTTCCCTCTTTCTTGATTGCCTTCTTTTCTTTGGAGATCAGCACAAAAGCTGAGCAGTTCTCAGTCCTGCTGCAGCTTCTGAGTGATGTAAGTCTTTGCCTGAAAGTCTGGTTTGGGGTGAACATCACTCAGAAAGCGTTTTAAACCCAGGAATTTTCTGTGTCTTAACAATGCCTAGATCTCATATCCCCTCCATACAAGGAACCATTTTAGCCTTCATCCTCACACCTATACAACTCCTGGGATAACCTGGCTACACCTGACCAGAGTTGTTTAGGATTGAGTTTGGGTTTGCAGATTTCAAACTGAAGTTGTAATTGGAAAGAAGAGACTGCTTTCTGTTTTTCAGTCTGAATTTAACTCGTGGTAAATAGATTAGGCCATGCTCTTTTCGATGGTATTCAACATGGTTCCAGATCTTGTGTCCTGAGTAATCCAGTTGGACTAGGTGATCTCCAGATGGGAGGGCAGGGAAAGGGGAAAAGGACAAGAGGAAAGCAAGGAGAGAGGGAAAAAAGAAAATATCTGTGATTTACAAAGATTTCCAGGGACAGGAAGTCTTCTTTTTTTCAGACACTTCTTTGCTTTTAATGGCTCTAGTAATCTTAATTTTAAGAGTTGTGTCCTTTTTTATTTAGAAAATATTTGATGTCTGGTACTCAGATAACAATTCAACTCTGTATGGAGTCTGGATGACTGTGACTAAATTCAGTTTTAAGTACAAGTGAGGGGATGATTTGTACAGTTCAGCCACAGCTTGCCTAGGTTATCTGTGGGTTATGGAATTTGCTTCACCAGTGACAGCATCAACAATGCAGGCCTTATTTACGAGAGGTTTATAGTGATACCACAACTGATGGAAATCTCTGTAGTTCCACTGGTTTTAATGGAATTATTCCAGATCTAGTTGCAGATCTGATCTGTTACACAGCACTCCACATTTTAAATAACCATTACAGTTTAGAGGAGTTTAAGTAAATTCTGGGACTCAGTGCATAGTTATCACTGGGAGAAACTATTATAATTAAGATGCAAGCCCCCACTTTTCCAGAGTTAAATTAGGATCTATATTTGTTAGCAGCAGCTAGACTGAGTCAGCCACACTGGGGAAGATGCAGAGACACCATATACATTTATTTTCCTCCCCCCTTATACTGTTTTTAAAGCATTTGCTGAGTTCTGTAGCTCTAATTCAAAATTAGTGAAGTTAAGAGACAGAAACATTTTAAGATCATGTGGTATATTCTCCATCCTGTAAATGCACAAGTTGAAGAAATGGTTGCTGTACGAGTAGAACAGAAAGAAATCTTTCAGTTCAGTAAAAACTTCTAAAACACAATAACAGAGCCTGGACTATATCATATTAGAGAATATATTGCTTACCTCGCTGAAGTAGATTGAGGGTATTCATGACCACTGGTGAATTCCCTGGTGTGTAGTAATCTCTGATTATTTGCACCTGAAATTCTTCACCAGCATAATGTTCTGTAGCTGAGGCTTATATAAAGTTCAGTTTTTATTAATTCAACCTTATAAGCACAGTGCTTGGTTCACATTCGTGATTACAATTATTTATTTAAGTAGAAAGAGATATCTAAAAAACACTGTGTGGATTATCCTGAATCTCAGAGGGCTCTTTTATATACAATATTTAATGAGCAATCTACTTTGGAAAATAACTAGATTTATTGCGGGTAGCAGTCCTTTATCCAAGTGATGTGATATAAATACAGTGGAAGCCACTTTTTAAATTATTACAATAATAGGAGCACTGAAAGAAATAAAAAAGATTTTTTTTTTTTTTTGTGTGGCAAGCCATAAAATGTACAATGGTGCAGCAGAATGAATGAGTGCCTGTTCAGAAGGGAAACTTTCTGTGCACCAGAAGGCTAACTGCCGAAATAATGGAGCCATTCACAAATATATTTTTTTGTGGAGCAAATAATAAAATAGTTGGACAATGAAGTCTCCTCAAGTGCATAATAAATAAAGAAATTAACCACAAAAAAAAAAAGAAAAAAGGGAAATAAAATTCCATCTTTAGGATCATGGTTGAATCAATTAGAAAATATTTGTAAAGGCTGATCCTTTGCAAGTCTGTGTGTGCCCCAAAGGCTGCTGATGCTCACAGGATGGAGCATTTTCTGGACTCTCCAAAGAGCCCCAAGTAAGCATCAGTTTGGGCACTCTGTAAAAAAGGAAATGCTTAATCGAACGGGGAGTTTCGATCCAGTCTGTCCTGAGCACATAAATACTCAGCCAGCAATTACTCTCTTGCTGTTCTTCACATTCAGCATTAGTTTTGGGCACTTCTTAGGTGTGTTCCACTATCTATGCCTAAAACAGGGGGCCAGTACACTACATTTCTTATCACATTGCATTATTGACACTGTAGTTAGACCAAGGTGGTATTTTAAGTCTAAATCACATCCTTCTGTGGTTTATGTATTTATTAAAGGACTTAGGTGCACTTAATATATTCTTTCCTTCAAAGGTTTGGAACGAAACAGAGTTGACAGAATTACCTTATACTTTTTTTTCCCCCCATTTTTATTTATAGCCTTTTGGAGCCAGAGCTCTGAAGATTTACACTTGGCAGGAGACTTAGGTGCTGTGCTTGTCCTGTTCTCCTGGTGGGCCTAGTAAATCCTCAGCTCTTTCTGTTCTTTGCTTCAACAGAGCTCAGCAAAATGGAGATCTGCAGGGTGTCAGCCTTGGGTACAGTCCTGATAAAAATTAATCCTGGTCAGAATTAGTCTTGATCACAATTAGTGATTCTGGACTTGGCAGTGAGGTCCCTGTGCAGGGGTGAGGGATGAGCCCTCTCCTAGATCACACAGGAGCAGTCTGTAGGCATTTCAGCAGCTGCAGGTATGGGAAGAGTTTCTGCTTGGATTGTGGTACCTGTGTAAGGTTGAGAAAGCTGCAAAGTCAGATATTTGGTGCATTCACCCCTCCAGTGTCCTTGCTTCTCAGTCTCAGCAGCACAGAGCAAATTGTCCTGGAATACGTCCTGGGTATTGCTCTTGAGTGAAGAGTGGCGAAAAACCAGGGAAGGATTTTGCCTAGTGGGGGAGCACAAGACAGTCATAATTTATTGCAGGCTTGCCTGTCATGACTAATGGACTCAGCCCCTATTAACTGAGCTGTGGCACCTAAACCGACTATTTTTCTGCAGCTTCTTCCCTCAATTTGGACCAAACCTTGCAAGAATGACATTCTTCTATTTTCCAGGTTAGATTTCTGGGGTGTGAGTTGAAGGGGGACTTCAGGGGCACAGCCACACCCGCGCACGTAGGCCATAGTTGGGGTTACATGGCACCATCACTTCTGCCCAGAAGTTTGAGTTTCAGGGCACATATGTGAAAATACAGCAGTGTAAACTCTGTAATACCTCTGGCTGTCTTCTCTCTGCCTTGCTAGTCCTGTTTTATTTATCCTGCCAAAATAAAATGAGTATCTAGCAGAGACTGGGCAAAGTGGAGCTCTGCAGAGATGTGCTGAGGGCTGCCCATACCTTGGTTAGTCAGGAGGATGGGCATTCCCACCTTACTCACTGGGCTGGGCTGGGTACATCCATGATCCATAATCATAGCTATCCCAGAGCATGATCCATAAAATCATAGCTATCCCAGAGCAAAGCAATGGGCAGAGTTGGGA
Source organism: Motacilla alba alba (assembly GCF_015832195.1). Classification (NCBI taxonomy): domain Eukaryota; kingdom Metazoa; phylum Chordata; class Aves; order Passeriformes; family Motacillidae; genus Motacilla; species Motacilla alba. The sequence goes on along the minus strand of NC_052023.1, from coordinate 2,739,728 downwards.
GACATTTACAGGAAGGGTCTGTGCTTGCATGGACTGATTTTATCACAGAGGTTATTTTGGAGCTTCTTCAGGATGAGAGAACTGTTGTAAGAGGATGGGCCAGACTTTCCTCATCACTGAGCGTTGTCGGGCGCTGCAGTGCCATGAGGAACTGGGGTTTATAGCTAACTTTTTTTTCTGTTTTAGACACTTATTTTTAGGCTTGGGTTTGCTAAATGAAGAAATTCCTCTTTTGGAACCAGCATGAATTACCCATTTTCTGAGCATGTTCACAAAATGATTTACTCTTGATAGGAAGTTTAAGGGGGGAAAAAAAAAGCAGCCTCTTTTAAAGTCTTACATATACTTTTCTACCTAAATCATGGGCTACATAATAATTTTAGGAAGGGAACACAGTTCACATTTGAGAACTAAGTTAAAAAACCCTGAGTTTGAAATTCATAGGACAGAGACATTCCTGCTTTATTCTTATGGTTTGGCAACAAACCAGTCATATGCAAATTTTAAATTGCGCTGCTAAATAGTTAACTAAGCAGATCTAAAGGGTGTAAGGTTCCCAGATCCTTTGTAACATCCACACACAACTAATTTTATATCTTCTACCAATACATTTCGAATCACTTTTCTGATTTTATTGAAGAAAATGTCTGAAATTTTAATAGGAAGGACTTGAAAAAGATAGTTGAATCTGGATAAAATATTCATAGATATAAGAACTTCTAGTTCCAGGAAAAGGCTGCTGGGTGCCTTCTTGACTGTTCTTCTAATTTCCTAATTTCTGTTTTCCCTGTTTTCTGTGCTGTGTGTTTAAATAAACTCTTCTGGTTCTGTCTTTCACACATCATTGCTTTTTGCTTCAAAGGCTCCTTTTAAAAACTTATTCTTTGGTTTAATTTTCTTTTGAACATGAATTGGGCTTCACCAAACACTCTGTATACAGCTCACACCCACAAATCCTGAAAGCAGGGTTGATTCTGTCAACTTGTAATTTTGTGTATGGAGTTACTCTTTACTGCATTGGCTGACAGAGTTTCTGTTTTCAAAGTAGTTTCCTTCATTGCTCCTTCTTTTATCAATCCCATGGTTGGGGCTGCAACTTTTCCTCCCTCGTCTTTGTGGAAAACAGACCACACTCCAGGTTTGCATGGAATCTCTTCCACCATATGTTTTTAGTAGTTGTATAGTGGGGGGGGCGAAAAATCACTTTTCCCTTGTCAGACATTTCTAGCAACACTTTTTTCGTAAAGGCCTTCATCAGAAGTGGCTGAAATTTGAGCCTATTCACAGAAACAGTCCTCAGAGAAGGTTAAGTTTGAGAAAGAAAACAGAAAATATGGCTGAGCTGTGATTGAAAAATCCCTCCTGAGCGTGCTGGTCGGAGGCTGGCCTCGCAGCGCGAGCGCTCTTTGTTTCTGCGGCACTGGAAGCAGTCCGAGGGCTCAGGCGGAGGCAGCGGATGCCGTGTGCTGGCGGCTGCCAGGACAGCTTTCCAGAGGGTGTCATTTATTAGCCACTCTGCTACAAACTTTGCTTTGCACTGGGTTCTTTTTCTGCCGTTGCACCTGTGCCCTTTGGTGGGCAGTGGCTGCGCCTGCTGCCTGCTGCGTGTCGATGAATCATGTGGCACTTGGTGTGCCTCCCTAAATACATTTCCCTACTTCTGATTTGCTTTTCAGCTCTGATTTTTTATATCTTGTATGGAGGTAAATGTATCTCTCTTGCTGTTATTCCTTATTTCTTCCACTGAACAAGCTGCTGTTGGTGGCAACTTAATAGTAAGGAATAAAGAAGAAAAAGATCCTATTTTAAAAACACAAGACATTCAGTTGACAGAGGAGAACATGGCACACGCAGAAGGCAGAGGGAAATCAAATGTTTATTTACCTTTTGGGATGAGTTGTTCAGATTGTAAATAATCCCATTAGAGTAGGAACAATCCTCTTGGATGGTGAGGTCTGTGCAGCGCATGTGACCTTGGGACCCATTTGCTGAGGCACCTGTGTCCTTACCTGAGTGGTAATGGGAATTAGTAATAGTCTTAATATCATTAATAATATGTGTGCTCCAAACGGTTTTTAGTTGTGGGAAGAAGTGATTAAGGAAAAGGTAGAGCTGATTCTTTGCTGTCTTCCCATGGTCTATAATGGGACCAGCACAAGGTCCTATAAATAGCTTTGAACATTTTAATCTGTAACATTTGGTGTAAATTGTAACTTTCAGAAACTTATCTTTTATGTGGTGCAGTTTGCTTTTATGTCCCTACTGTCTAATCTTATCTTCCCATGTGCTGAAATATAAAAATTCATTGCAATTATCTTTCCTGTAGTAAGATATCAAGGAGTTGGTACATTGTAAGGGGACTGGGTTGAAGTACAATCAACACACATTTTTTTGGATCTAAAAATACCAGTGTTCCAAAGGTCAGCTAAATGATAAATCCCGTTCTAAGTGTATATATAATACACATGAATGCACACTATAAATTTGTTTTATAGATTTTCATTGAAGTGCTTCACAGTCTGATGATAATTTCAAAACGTTTCGAGTTTATCTGAGGTCGCCGGTACCGCGAGCGAGGAGGGAGAGCAGCGACGGCAAAGGCAGCGAGAGGAGGCTTTGTCCCTCTCGGCCGAGGGAGAAGGAGCCTGCCACTTTGGCTGTTGAGCATGGTGAAAATCCATCCTTGCTTTTCCCTAAGAAGCCAGTTGGACAACTTCTCCTGTGGCCAGAGTCACTCCTGTTGATTTTAATAGGAACAGGCCCTCGTATAGGCTATTGACTTCTCCTTTGTTCCCCCGAGAGCAGGGGGAATTTGTGCAGAGCGCAGCTGCTGGAGCTTGTGCTGCCTTTCCTGTGTGGACAGTGTGATCCATAACCCACAATTTAACAGTGTTTCTGGCGGGGCAAGCACAGAAATTCTTCTAGAAGTACTCCCTGAGCTCTGTTATCCCCTCTCATGGTCTTTTTCTTTCCATGGGAAAAGGTGGATTCAACCAAGGCCCTGTAAATAATATAATTTACTGGAGGCATTTTTAGATGCATGAATACTAAAATGGATTTTCTCTAACATATAAGGAGAGGAGACTTTCATTTCTTTCCAGCTGGTACAATTTATTCAAGTTTGGTGGTCTCTATATGTCTTTATTAGGAGTAATAGTTAAAAAAGAGGTAGTGGTCAGGGAAACTGAAGGGCTCTCATCTGTTTCTCAAAATAATAAGTATTTTTAAGTAGACCCAATGTTTCTTGTACCGAACTAAATAAAGCATTCCAGAGTAAAATAAACACGTCTTCCCGTTTAGGCTTTCATTGCTCAAGTCCTGCTGAAATTCGTGCTAAGAGGGCTTGAGAGTTTCCCTCCCTCCCGTAGGCGATCCCGGTGTCCAGCATTGTGTCCAGCCCGCCCCGTGCTCGGGGACAAACACAGCTGGGTGCTCAGGTTTGTGCTCGCAGGAGCTTTGGAAAGATCTCATCAAATGAAAACGCCTCACGTGCCTCGTCTGCGTGACTGTGAGGAGCAAGTCGAGTTTTAACTACGCTTTCTGAAGTGTTACAGGCAATACAGTTGCTCTTTTCACTGGATAGTGCTTACTTTTCTTTGGGATCACAAATATTTGAATACAATTATTCAGTCAGCTGGACATCTTTTTCCTCCCATTTCTGCTCGAACAGTAGTAGAATTTAGTGTTGATTTAAAAGACTGTCTGCCTTAAAGCAGATTGCAGAGTTTGCACACTGTGAATTGTAATTAAAGTGTAAGGGGTGCTTATTATGTCAACAACTGGCATGAGAACCCCCGAGCAGCAGGTGACCCCAAACATGTGACGTTTGTGACAGCTAGGATCCTTCTTTCACTGGTTTAGCAATCTGAAAGACCAAATTGAAAGAAGCCCAGAGGCTGTATATTTCATTAAGTCCCAAGGGAAGTGTGGGATACAGCTTCCTTCTGCTTTGCTGGGACGTAGCCAAAAACTTTCTAGAGGCTCTGTTTTTGACAGAGGCTTGCTGAAGGGGGGGAAGAAACCTTCCACCAATCACCCTTAGGACCATAAATTTGACATTTCCCACAGTTTCTTTGAGGCACTGATGTTGCTGTGTCAGCAGTATGTCCCAAATCTTGTGTTGTATTGTTTGAAAAGGAACAGTCAAACTTTCAGGGGAGCTGAAATGTTTTTCTTCATCGTCCAACAGCTCCTCTGCTGCAAAAAAAAAACCCACAAGGTTGTAAAGCACACCTCTCCAAACAGGGACTGCTTTTATCAGCAGTGGGTTCTGTGCACGCTGGCAGAGCGTGTGCTGCTCTCTGACGAGGCAGAAGAGTCGATAACATTTCATCCATGTTACAGAGCAGGCAGGAGATTATCAGTTATACCCACATACGACCTGATTGCAGGAATGATAGGGAAAGGAGCCTTATGAAAGCACTGTGCTAAGTCTCTCCCCGGTGTAATTCCAGTTGGGTTATGTCAAGAATTATCTTGGCCCAAAGGCTGAATTATACGGTGTGTAACGCAGCTTGTAATTTATTTTTAAATAATTCTGAGTTTCGTGTTAAACAAATTCTTTGGCCACAGACCCTGCCACACAGCCCACCAATCTTTTTGTGGGTGACCTGTGGTGCAGCTGGGAAAGCCACGCTCTTCCTGAGCCTCCACGGGAGAGCAGGGAGCACTTCTCTGCATGGTTCAGGGGGGAAGCCTTTTCATCTTTGTTAAGAAATTTGACTTAGTTTTTTTCAAGGGGTTTGAAAAACAGCAAATGTGTGCTCATTCTCTTCATTTCTGGTTTGTTACTGTCACGGGCTTATTGATCTGTCCATCCACACTGCCCCAGCATGTCCTGCCAGCTGGTTTGTGTGCTGCTGATTCCAGATCCTTCCCTTGCCTCGGTGGCACCTCCATCACGTGATGGTTGAGGGGTTTTCATGCTCCCTACATCAGTTTACATTTATATATGTTTTTAATTAGTGGATAAAAGGTTTAGATATTTTGACTCCCAAATAGGAGCATGATCACTTCTTCCACTGAGCTAGTAAGTGTTTCTGGTTAAGTCACTTAACCTATAGTCCTCATCTGACTAGAGAGATGCTACAGTAACCAGCATTTTCTAAAGAAAATAGATCAAGCTAGATAAAGATAAAATAAATTTAATAGCACTCCTTTTAGTACTTCTGTTTCAAAGGAGTATTTTGAGAATTATTGTTGATGTTGTTCTTTGATCTTGGATGAAAGATGCTTTAGAAATGTAAAATATCTTTGTTTTTTGTCATCTCAGTGGCTGTGAAATCTTTCTCAGAAATGAAATTTTGGAAAACACATGCAGAAGGTTTCGGTGTAGACCCGGTTGTTTAATTTTTTTAATAGACTTTCAGAAAAAAAAAAAAGTGACTGGGTTGTTTGTGATTACACATAGCACAGTGTGTCAGTGGAGATGTAGGTAATCTGGATTTCTTAATGCAACTTTCCTCATTTTGACATCATATTCCAGTGCTACTAAAAAAGCAATAAAATTACTAAAATGTTGTGATTTTGAGGGTGATTTGGAGCCCTTCCTGCCCACTCTGTGTGTTGCCATGATTCTCACAGGGTTGCATTTTTATTTCTAACCCTACACGTGGAGCCAGTCGGACTCTGGAACTGAGACAGAATTAGGTCCTAAGAAGTGCTGGAACAGAAGCTTTGCCGCCTCTCAGCTCTGACCCAGGGACAGTGGTTGACTTAATGTCTTTGCATTTGATTTCAGTACATTCTGACAAAGACCTGCAAGCAGCCTCTTCCCTGCCAGCAGAGAAATGGGTGAAAATCCTGTTAAAAATGGCAGAGGGAGTAGTTGTAAGTCACTGAGGTGGCTACATTTGGTCTATTCGTAATTTTTGGACGACTCACTTCTTTTGAAAATCAGCTTCTAAGTGAACCCTTTCCCAAATGTAAGGCTGCACCTTTAACTTTTTGGAAGGTCTGTTTCTGAAAAAAGAGAAAAAAAACAACATTAGTAATGTTTTTGTCTGGGAAATTTTAGGGGGATTTTTTTTGTCGAACTGAAGTTTTCAGGCTCTGTAACGTACTGCTTGCTAAAAGGCACACTCTACAATGCATTAAGTACAACAGAATATTCCTTTGCAGGATTCCCTTTGTTGCAGACATTATTTATGACATTTTAGTCAATATTTGCATGGCAGACTGTCCAAAATTATTTTGTTTTAGGCACATCACTGATAACTGGACCCATACTCTTTATCATTCTTTTACATTCATTAGTCACTCTGTAGTGTTTTTAACATTTTAAAACACTCATGCAATTCAAAGGAAAATAGATTTCAGCCAAAACGCCTTCAAAATTATCTTTTTTCCTTTGAGTTATTCAGCGATTTTTAACACTTCATATGTTTGATGTTTTTTTCTTTAGTCTCAGCAAGGCAAAGTTTTTGCAGGCTTTGACTATGCTAAAGATAGGATTTTGATAGAAAAAAAAAAAAAAGTGAGGTAAACTGAACTTAATGTGAAAATGTTATCAGACGTGGTGTAAGGTGTAGCCAGCCAAAAAACCTGGCTATTTGCCTTCTGTGTAAAAGGTAATTTAAAAAAAAAAAAATTACAACAAAACTAATTAGCAGATATTCTAATGCAAGAAAATGTTGCTGTTAGTAAAGTTTCTTCAATATGCCAGAAAGCAGATGGTGGCAATGGAATAGCGTTTTCTTTTGCCAGCTTTTCTATATGCTTTCTAAACCTGCAAGAGCTTTTGCTATTCAGTATTCAAATTTCTGACACTCTATGATCTTTTTCATCTTAAAACAGAAATAGAAACTGAAACTTAAAAATGTAATCAAGTCAAGCTGTCTGTTCATCAGATCATAACCATGGCTTTAAAAGTTTGATTAAAATTTCGTCTACGCAGTGTAGTTACGGGTTTGGAGAGCTCTGGACTTTTCTGGTTTTAAATTTTTTCCTCAAAATTTGGATTTGCAGCATTGGGACCAAGTGAAAATGGATTTTAGGATGCATTTTCAGAGTCAACACATTATGCTGAATATTTTTTCAGGGGGCCAACTATATATACACCCAACTCTTTCCCGTATTTATAGTGATCCACTGTCCTTTGAGGTGTAGATATAATTCCATTCCTCCATGATTTATGGTGGTTGGACCTCAGATTTTGCTGTAACTCGTGCCGAGCCTGCAGGATGTTACTTCTCTCCAAGTTTTAACTTTCTCTTCCACTTGCATGGCTTACAAACACAGCAGAAACACAGACCAAGTAGGCTGCCTACCAAAAGGCTGCTTTTTTTTCTGCCCGAGTCTGTGGTGTTGATGCCAACATGATACTGATGCAACAAAACACGTCCCGATTTTTATGGTAATTTCAGTTCTCCTTCGCAGTCTACAATATTGTGAGAGTAGAAACAGATCCACAGAGCAACAGTCAGTGGCAATTCTTTGTGGGCAGAACCCTCTGACTTTACACTTGGAGAAAGGCTCTGGGATGATGGCAATATTTCTGCAATTATTTTGGGGGGAAAAAGGCAAAAGGAAGGGAGGAAGGGAGAAAAGGGAGCTAACAAGCAGCTTTTTCTGCTGTATAATTTTATATATCTATGTATTTTTGCCAGCAGTTTAATTTTGTATATAGCTTAAGAAAACCTGAAATGGAAATTTTTCACATGCCACGTTGAACTCCTCGCAGTGCACAGAACAAGGAAAAGACATCTGCCAGAAAAAAAAAAAAAGAAAAAAAAAAAAAAAAGGAAAAAAAATTTGGCCACTACAACCAAATATGTACTTAAGAGGGACTGAAATGGGAGCCAAGAGGAAAAGTGTCAGGTACATCAAAATAAAAGAGTTGTGAAAACGGGACTGCAAGTGTAGATCCACAATAAAAAAATAGTACCTAAACTTTACTTAGACTGCCTCATCTGTAACTTGTTATTAATCTGCTATTGACAGAATCTCCATGGAATATTAGTTCATCTTTTGTTTATTTCTTAAATAGCCACACATATTTTTATCATCAACATCATTTTTCCCTGTGTGAAATAGAATAATCCCGAATAGGGAAAATGGGCCCATTCTTTGAGTTATTAGTTCTTTTTAAGTATTCTTCACTCTGTTGGATGTATAGATTCCTAGTTGAGTTTTCGGTTGATCACAGGAAAATTTTACACTTGTCTTTTCGAGGAAAGAGAAGCGGGAGAGATTGAAAAAGGAGGAGGAGGAGGTTGGGGCTCGTGCCCAGTTTCTTGGTGTGGTGAAGGTTTTTCTTTGTTTTTGCTGGCTGATGAAACCTGGAATGTCTGAGGCTGTGGAGAGACCTTAGGAATAGGCACGGACTGAAATGCAGGAGCGCTCTGGTGGTCTCCACAAACAGCGTGGTTATCCGTGTGCTGTTAGAATGGCCTGCTCTGGACAGCAGTTTGTGAAGCGTGTGCTCCTTGTCAAGGGCTTCTTTGGCTTTCTGATGGAGGGCAGTTTGGAAAAAAAAAATCTTCTCTGGAAAATCTAGAGATCCTCCTTGGGCATGACCTTGCAGCACGGCGCGCCTTGGCCGGAGGAAAGGCGCCAGCTCGCCAGTTCCTGCTTGGGATAAAGGATGAGGATGGGCACTGACGCCAATAGCCTGGGAATACGCAGCTCCCCGCCTAGGGTCCCATAAGGATGAGTTTGTCACAATAAATAAATAACAAGGGGATGGTGGGGGATAGAGATTAATTGGGTGGCTGTACGACCGCCAATGGAGTCTCACCATATGGTGGACATAATCCTGCTTTGCTGATGTTGGTTTTCTCACCAGGGTAAAACTGCACAAAAGCAGAATGTAGGGTCTCTGACCAAAGCTACCAGATCTCTTTCCATCACACAGGCTCATCTCCACTTGCCTTTGTAGATGAAGTCAGGCATTGCAAAACCAGCTATTTAGTCGCCCTAAATACTACTGTTGTTATTGTTAAACTGAGATAGAAAATACTCTGGAGAGAAATTATTTCTTGTTTTTCAAAATAACTAATGAGAAAAAGAAAGGCAAGTGAAACAGAAGCCGAGAGTGACTGGAAATAGCCCCTTCTAGGTGACTTTGGATCCACTCTACCAAGTAATTTTCTACATAATGTAGTTGAAGGCTTCCTAAGTGGGCTCTGCCATTGCCATTGTAATGGCTGCATTGGTGGGAGGGAGACTTTATTATCCAGAGCTGAAGAGCCCGGCCCTGTGCTTTTTACTCCTGTTAGTAACTGTGCCTCTCAAGGTAAATCACTTAACCTCTATGTGCCTCCTTCATCCCTGCATAAAGTGGGCATAGTTATGCTCACCTTTCCCACAGAGGTGTTGTAAAGCTTAGTTTAATGTTAATAAGCTGTTTTAATTTTCAGGATAAAAGGATGTTCTATAAATATCCATTAGAAGTAATAATAGTTTTAATGTATGCCATTATTTTATAACAGTGCTTTTCTAGTTTTAGAATTTTTTTAGTGGTTTGAAATTATTACAGGATCAGTTTTTGTTAATTAAAGATTGACATTCGGGCAAAATTTGTTGAATTGTTCTATAAATCCGGGTCTGTGTGCACTGAGCATGCCCAGAGCTGAGCTCACCTGCACTTTGGGATCATCAGGACGGCCCTTTGGCTTTTAAAACAACTCTTTGATGCATGTGCTCAGAAGTTTGATGGCTTCTAAATAGAATGGTTCAAATATTTCAAAGCACTTGAGATTCGTATAGTGTGAAGCAATTTAAAATTATTGTACTGCAATTAATTTTAAATAACTGAGCACTGCATATGTCTAGAAACCCGTACAGATCCAAATGGAAGCTCTCTAAAAATTGAAATGATTCAATAAATTTAAATCACTCTGAAGAAATGGATGTAAGTACTGTAAATCATTTTGTGAGGGGGATAAGCAAATTTTTTGCAAGTGAATCTGAGGGTAGAGACTCTAATTAGATTTTTTATTTTGGGGTTTATGATGATGAAATGTAGGTTAATATATATTTCCTAGGAATATGAGGGCAGCTCTTGTTGATCCATATGGTTTCTTGTAGCTCTTACATAGGCTGCTTTTTTTTTTATTTCCCAAGATTACAGAAACTTAGCAATCCAACTTTGCACATATTTTTTTTCCATTACAAATATCTTTCCCTCCAAATCTGTATAAAAAGACATGAGAAAAATATTGGTCCACAGCTAGAAATGCCAAGTGTATTTTTAAATGCAGCTAAAAAAAAATCCTGCAGAATTAAAACCCTGTGCAGCATGGAAGCTCACATTTTGTGGAGTTGGGCTGCTCAATCAATATGAATTTTTATATGCCTCCATCACTGATTCAGGTACAACCTGTATCTGCAGGTACCAAAGTGGATTATTGCCTGATAGCTGTTCGTTAGCTGAGAGCATGTTCTCTCTCCTTCCCTTACAGATGTATTAGAAAGATGCTATCTCGTTGTAGGGAGGCTGCTAAAAATATTGATGCGAGACCTATTGGAAAGTAATGTCATTTCCATTGGCTCCAGCTCAGCTCCAGGAAAATCCGCGTGCCGCTTCCTGCTCCTGCCGTCGCGCCGCGCGGGTGCGTGCGGCTCCCTGCGCCGTGCTCCCAGCTCTGGGGTTGCAGCTCTTCCCCAGTGCCAGGGCCAGAAATGAGAAGTTGGTGCTACTCTCCTGACCCTTCCATTTCACTGTGTCCCCAATGGCCACAGGAAAAAACGGGACAGCATGGTCTCTTCTCGTGCAAGTGCCCGGCTCTGCCGTTGGCACCAGAGCGCTTCATCCAGAGACGTGGCCACCTCTTGGCAAAGGGCCCCTCAGGGTCTGGCCGCTGCTGTCGGGGTGTCCCAGGTCCTCAGGGTGGGACAGAGCCCTTGGTGGCCGAGGGAGCCACTCTTCCAGGCTACTCCTAGTCATTGTGCTCTGGGGAGGGAAATTATTTCTGGATTTGCTCCACGGCTGGTGGGCTCTTCCTGGCTGGAGGAGCCACGGAAAGCGAGAGGGGCCCCTCAGCAGGGTCTTCCTTAAGGCCTTACCTTACTTTTAGACAGTTGTCATTATCTTTGTCTAAAGGTCATGGCTAAATTGAATAAAAGGAAAGCTGTGTGTTCCTGTCGATGCACAATGGCAGTATTGACTTTCGTAATCCAGTTTGCTGAGGGGTGAGAGAATTAAATTAGATATCTAAGCACAGAAATTGAGAGCCTTTGAAAACAAAGATAAGGAGACAGCCTGTATTTTCCTTTTCCTGGGAGCTCTGGGCTCAAGATTTTGCAGGTGTGTCATCTGATCCATGGCTTGCATCGATCAAAACTGTGCCAATGCATATTTAATTAGCAAGGGGACCCTGGATGCATTATGGCCATCATCCCTATATTGAATGGACTGTCAGACTTTCTGAATGCCTCCCCACCCCCCCGCTTCGTTGTTTGGGGAGCTTCTGCATTTTGTCTGAGCAGCTAAAAGTTTCTTTGTTTTTAGCTGGTGATGCATACAGCACCACTGAGGAGAATACAAACAAGTAAAGTCCTAAAGTGTTTATTTTGTCTAGGAAAAAGGGCTGAACCAATTTGAATCCTTTGGGTAACGGATTTTTGTATCTCTTGGAATTAAAAAAACACAGTCGCACGATGTTTACTTTAAGAATATTTTATTATAACAAATAAAATCTGTGCTGTGGGATTTCTTAAGGAAGCCTTTGATGACAATTTGAATTAAGTCAAAATTAACGTTTGCTACTGCAAAGGAATAAATAGAAAATGTTCCAGAAATGAATCAGTAAGCAGGAATCAAAGGCTGTAAACTGTTTTAAAAACAAACATTTAGAAGTGAATCAAATACTTGTTTGTAATATCAAGGAACAAATATGGGAATACACAGATTCCCCACATTCTAGGCTATCACACGATAGCAGTAAATCATTTATGGGCTTGCGAGAACAAAGAAAGTTGATTTAAAATGAAACCATTTTGATACAGCTTTAGGGTCTCGCAGCCTCTCGGTGAAGTTTCACGTTCTTATTTCCAGTGAGGAGGGAAGTAAAGGGGAATTTCCACAGCCAAAAAAAAGTTAGGCGGGGAGTTGGGGAGATCTTTGTTTGCGTCCACCTTGGTACAAAGCCGGCCCAGCAGACAGAGTGTTGCCTGATAAACAGATGTAATACACAAAGTCTGCTTACAATACCGAGCAACAGACTGCGGGCACATGTTTTGGGCTCATTCAAACTCATCAGCATAGTCTAGCTGGCTGTTTTGTTGCTAGTCTGCTTACGGGGTAGCTTAGGAGCGTCTTACTGGTGAAGTAACAAGGAGGGTTTTTTTTGCCACAAAAGTTTTGTGGCAGGGGCTGATGGGAAAATCATTTGCATACATCTTGTTACAAAGGCTGACTACTTCCTGGCTTAGACAAAGTGTTGCCTGATAAACAGACTTAACACACAAATGTCTGTCTGGAATAAACAACAGCAAGCTTTGATTTACATTTCCATTATCAAAGATAATCTCTTTCCCAGTGTACAGGAATTAAGAGTCCTCGCCTTATAAAAAAAACCACAACAGGCTGGCACCACAGGGATTTTACCGGTGCAGAACCTCGTTGGGGAGCCATGGGGATGGGGTGTGCAGTGCAGGGGTATGGAATAAAACTGGGAATCTGGCGCGGGCGTGTACATGTGTGATGGTGAGGTAGATGATAATGAAGCACTTTGAACTCCCTATAAAAGTTGACTTGAAAGCAATGGCTGGAGCAAAATGGAGAGCCAGGCCTTCGTTTAAAGAAATCCTAGTAGCCACCAAAATCGCCGTAAACAATAATTGTAGCATATATGGAGTGACCCCTATGTGTTTATATTATAATGTATAATGAAGGGAAAGTGAGCGTAAAAATGCCCCAGTCCTGGTGCTGGTTTCTTTTTGTAAATCCTTTAAGCTCACCACATAAGGCTGTATATAAAAGAGCATGATTTCAATTTTTTTCTTTTTTTAATGTATATAAATCTTTGGTAGAATCCATGCCCAAAATTATAGATGAAAAATTTATTGCATGAACACAACCCAGCCATATAAATTTTTTATTACAAATAGGGCTCTGAAACTTGAATAAAATATGTCAGTTTATTATACAGTATTTCCCCCACCCCCAAAACATGATATGAATGGAAAATTTAACTTGTGCACTTCTGTGGTGCTCCTGTGAGGTGCTGGGCTGGTGGTGGAGGAGAGGAACCTGCTGTATTTCACTGCAGAGCAGGCTCAGCATGGGCAGTGGCGGTGCTGCCTCGCTCATCTGGCACCACCGGTCATTTTTTTCCTGCACTACGCGGGGATCACCTTTACTGTTTCCAGGATAGATGTGTCTGCACCTGTGGTAGCTCGCGGGCTGCTCAGAGGCTCAGGTTCTGCTGGGGAGCTGCTCTACAGAGGTAAAAAAATGATCCTGGCACCCACTCACCGTGTCTGCGCAAACCAGCAGACAATGAAGAGGGTCACTGCCGCCCCAGTGAATTCCAGGCTGGATTCAGCCTGCCCTGGAAAGCACGGTGTGTTTTTGGGAGTGCTCCACAAAGTGTCCCGTCTCTCCCCAGTCAGGTGGCCGTGGAGTGGTTTAGCACTGGGAGGTGCCATGGCACTCAAAAGAGGCTTTTTTGGTGGAGGAGTGCAACAACACTTCACCGTCTGTGTCACGGTCTGCAAAAAAGAACAACATTGTCAGTCTGTTGACATTGGTCCTGTCCACGGGCCAGACTTTCCTGGGAAGGTTTTATTCTTTCCAAACAATGGAGCGCTCCCTTCCAGTGCCGCCAGCCCTGCTTCCATGCAGCCGCCGTGCAGCCCAGCTGGAGCTGTGCTCCTGCTGCAGCTGAAAAGGAAAACTGCAGCCTGAAAAGTCCAGAGCTTCTGTCCCGGAGCTGGAGGTCCCTGCCTGCGTAGGGTTTGGGATCAGGCAGATCTGGGGCTCGGTCGTGCTGAGGTAGCATATGCTTAAGGAACAGATCCAAAGAGGAACAGAGAATAGAGACGTGAGAGGAAAGGCTACTTTGAAAAACTAGCTTGTTTTGCCGTTTGCGTGGGTTTTTTTTCCTTTATCCCTTAATCATAATTGATTCTTGGAAGTGGAGAATAAAATAGCTTCAACATGTTTTTTTGATCCTGTTTGCCATGGTTGTGGTTGATACCAGATCCCCTTGAGCTTCTCTTGACCAGTAACCTTGAGCCCAGTGCACAGACTCACTCAAACCCCAGCTAGCTCAGGGTTAAAAATTCCAACCACTAACTTTTCTCCAACTAAAAAAGCCCCCAAATAAAACCCATTGTGCTATTCAAGGTTAAGCTTCCTTAAACATTAAACTAGATTCCTTGGTGATTTTTTTTTTTTTAATCAGCAATCTTAATAGTGGTTCCTCTCTATAATATTTCCAACTCCATCTGAAATCATTTAAATCCTCCCCTTAATAACATGCACTTTATTGTAATATACAGATTCTTTGGCTTCCTACCAGCCTTAGCTTAAGGCACCAATGAAACTCATTGCCGCAGGGGGCCATGGATTCAAGAGGGGCTCGCATCTACTGTATATTTTGTTTTGTATGTTTTCCAATGGCTCTAATTATTGCAGGTGGTAGAATTTAACTGGCAGTGTTGTTGCTAAAGAAAATAGGCATAAAGTGTATACTGTTTTGCAGAGTGGCTATCAAATATATAGAAAAGAGAAAATCAAATGAATTGTTAAACTGCTCTATAGTAAGTGATTTTATTGATTTAATGCAAATGCTTATGAAAACGATCTTCCATTTATATCAATTATGTATGGGCAAAAATTAATTTATTCCTCCGGTCACCTGTTTGGCTAACTGACTCAGCAGGACAGACATTCCTCCTCCTGTTGTAGCCGAGCCCGCAAAACACTAAACGTTCAGAAAACTGGAATTTGAAAGTTTCCATGTGCAAAACAACAAAAAAGCCCCGACAGGAGTTAGTGCCAACTGCTGAAAAAGCAGAGAGCGAATGGTGGAGGCTGAGCAAGACTCCCTCGTCCTAGGCAAGACTGTAAAACACAACGGCTCTGATTTTGCCAATCCCTTAACCATGTGGCGGCACATTTATATGTGCCGGATCATCTGCGGCATCTGAATAAAATCAGGGAAGCAAAATTCTGCATATAAACATTTTGGCTAAGTGCCTCAACTCAGTCTTCTTATCTGGGGTTTCCACAAGATGCCACCTTGCATAACAATGCTGAGCACACGCTTGCCCAGTCCATGTTTTCGGTAGCCTCCCGTGATCCCCACTGCAGGATTGAGTGGCTTTAATTCTGCCTCGCCCTGTGTTTTACTGCCCTGTGCCTCTCCATGAAGAATAGTGCTTAAAGCTGTGTTGTCTTTTCCTGGGAAATTAATATTTAATTTCAGCAGAAGGGGCGGGTTGCGGGGAAGCAGAATTAGGAAAAACGCTATCGCCAGAGCCGAGGTGATAAAAGGAGAAAGTTAAAGATTCAGCGTGCAAACAAACATCCTACGGCCAGTGGAGCCCCTCTTGTGCCACTAGCCTTGGTGTTGGAAAAACAGCACTCGAGGCAGACAAAAGTACTTTGTTTGTTGCTCCCAAGCCAGGAGGAGCTCGGGCTGTGCGTGCTGCCCACCGGCTGCAGGGCTGTGCTGGAGCCAAGGTGCCAGCACCGAGCCCGGCTCCCGCGGCCGCCACCGCGGCCCTCTCGCCGCCTCCCTGGCTCGTTCCAAATTTTAGGAAAGGGTAACATGCTCCCAGTCCCACATTGCAGCAGGAACTTCTCCAAATCTATAAATTTTTGTGGAATTCTGAGCCTACTTGAAACATAAAGCCCAAACTCTGATTGAGCCATGGCTGGCTGGAGGGAAAGTAAAACCTAAAAAATAAGCAAAAGGCTAATGCCCACCCTGTAAAATGAAATCCGTTGAATGCTGACTTTGAATGTTAACTAAATATTTTACATTCCTAATATTTTACCTTTGTTTCTACCTTTGCGGTATCGGAAAGGCGAAACTTCTTGCCAAAATCCAGAATACGACAGCGCTGCGCGTGTTACCCCAAAGTGTATCTGCTGGCACTGATTTCAGCTTCAGGGAGAGATAATTCAGTAGATCAATATTTAAAACAAAATTGCAGAAGTGAGGATTTTTTTTTTCCCCTTAGTTTCATTGGCAAAATTATTAAAAATAATAAATACAAAAGAGAGGAAATGGATTCTGGGACGCGCTGGATAGATATCACTTTTTAGGGGAATTTAATTGATTTTAAATGGAAGTATCATGACTGAAGCTTTCTTTGCTAAATATTCTGAGTGGTTATATTTTGAAATTCATCAAGTTTTGTTTTGTGAACCCTTATTTTAACTTGTAGTTTTTAATTTATACAAGATTGTCCTCTAAGCTTCTGAATGATACCTAAAGCAGACAGTCAGCAGGTAAAAAAAAAATTTGAATATTTAAAACAGGCATTTTCTTTATAGTGCTCTGCGGTAATTAAAATCTTCATTTGCTTAAAAGCAAGGAACCTTTTTAAAGCAATAAATTAGCATTGCTTGACCCAAGGTCACTAGTAGTACTGCTTCTTCCAGCACTATTAATACCTCAAAGAAAAAGAAGGGGTGGTGTTATGACTCTGTTGCAATAGAAGTAAGATTTTCAATTTAATCACAGTTAAGTGTCGTGACCTTTTGATCTTGCATTGGCTTCTCACTGAAATGTGGTCAAATTTCAGACAGCCAGTTCCAAACTCTGCAAAGTCAAGGTGAAGTCAGAAAATGGGTTTGCCACGATGAGGGGTGGCGTTGAGGCATTAGCAAGTGGTTTCATCGCCTAAGTTTTGTTTCACAGCAAAAACTTTATCTACGGGATCAATAAATTACAGAACAATTTCTGGGGAAAAGAAAAAAAAATGTATTAATTGCACAAAAACAGTAATTGGAGGGATTTCTTAAAAAAATATTTTTTCCCACAGGTAAAGGGACTATTTTTCCAGTCCATAGTGACAGAAATAATTAAGAAGGAAAATACTATTTGACTAAAGCTTCTACTAAGAATAATTTTTGGACCAAAGAGCGATCATCTTCACATAAAATAGAGTTAATAACGTGTAAAAAATGCAAAACACTCATATTTACACACACCCTTTTATAGATCATTTTATTATTTTAGGCAAATAAATTTTGCTCGCTGGAGAGTGTTAGCTGGGAGGTTGTGGGATTATTTACACAAGTTCTAAAGCAGGTCATCCAGTATCTGGAGTCACTTATCCCACTGCAAATCACCACCAGCACCGTGCATTTTAGGGATCTTGTGGTGCTGTAACCACTGCGAAAGCACGCCAAAAAAAATCAGCTCTTCCCTCAGTTTTGCAGATTTTGTTCCAGAAATGTGTAGCCAACAATCTCCACGACTATGTAGGGTTGCTAAGTTACCTTTCTATGCCTGCTTGGAGATATGTTTTGAGACTTTACTATGTGTTGGAGTAAGGCTCTGGTTTGTATACAACATAGAGGCTGCATTATAAAAAAAACATGTAGGAGAGTCGTTTAAATATGCCTTCTTTAAAAAGAAGGATTCTCAAAGCTTAATTTATGCCAACACACACACCCCAAGCACTCTGTGTAGTGCTACAAACAAGATTCCCTTTTTTTAATTTTTTCTTTTTTTTTTTTTTTTTTTTCTGGCTAGCAAACATATTACCTAGGCACGGGACTTTTGCATTATCATGTCCTAGTGCAACACTCCTGTCCTCAGTTTGTACTCTCAGCCTTTTGAGGAAGTCTGGCGCCTCTGATCTATTTTCCACAGCAGACCCTGTAATTTTTGGCTGTATTTTATGTTTTTCAGATTCAAGTCAATCTGAAAGTCCCAGCCAGCCAAGTGAAGCTGATATTAAGGACCAGCCAGAAAATGGTAAGTTCTTACCTGCTGCTCCTGCTTTGGGATATTAAAACAGCCCATATTTATAAAGATTTTTTTTTTCCCCATGTCTAATATAAAAAGATGATTCAGAATAATTGACATGGGTTGGCTACAAATAGGTTGTGCACTCTCCTCATAGTTAAAATGCTACTGTTTCAATAATCTCAGGTAGCATTTCTTTGTCCCGTCCTGGAGAGAGACTTTTTTTTTTCCCCATTTAAAATTAATTTTAATTAGGGAGATGCCATTAAAGAGCCTGCTGTATGCAACCCTTATCCTTATTCCTCCATAGCAAAGGCTTTCAGTCCCTGGGCCTTGAGTCATGACCTTCAGGGGAGCAGATACCACAGGAAAGCAGATCAGGGAGGTTCAGCTGCAGCTCCTAGGTGCTTCTCTCCATCTTCTCCAGTGGCAGTGGCTGGAGTGGAAGCATTAGAAGAACTGGCACTTTTGGGAAAACTCACATTCTCTGCACCAGGACAGAGTCAAAGTAGAAGCAATGGCTTCTACTGGACCGATGACTTACTTTGTAAAGCAGCCTGGAAAAAAAAATCATTCAATTACAGTGGATTTCTGTGGGGACTGTATGTGAAAAGAGGACCGTGTGTGTAATGGAACAGCTTCTCTTCCTTTTTGTGTTTAGCTAAGGTAGACCTCAACAATTTTTGTTGGCCCATCGGCAACTGAGTTTTGTTTTACTACTTATATTTAGGACTTAGAATAAGGGATGATTATTAGTAGCAGTTTTTCTTGACTTCTTTTATCTATAAGCAGAACTTTTTTTTGGTAACACCTAAATGTAGATTGTGTTATCCACTGTACTTGGGGTCTGCTCTAGAGGAAAGAATTTGTGTGAAGGGTTTATGCCTCTGAAGCCCTATCACCATTTCTGGGATGTGTAAATCCATGTAGAAATACTGTGTCTGTAGTAGTACACGTGTGATTTCCCTTTCACAGAGCAACTAACTGCTTTGCCTGAAACCCCTACAAGGGACAGTGAGGCTGAGGGGCTTCATCTGGACTGCTTTGGGGTTAGAGTTTAATATTAAGGGAAGAAGAAGAGGTTTAGGTGCATAAAAACCTTTGAACTACCAGCACGAATCACAGGACATGGAACATAGGGCTCATTGGCCTGCTGAGATTTTGGCTATTTGGGCTTCTGTATTTTCCTCCCATTAGATATGAAAGGTTTCATATTTTGATAGGTTTTGTGCTGTTCATCTCTAAACATACCATCTTAAAACATTGCTGTTGTTTCTGAAAGACAGCGCCTAATTTCCCTTATCAATCCTGTTCACAGAAATTCTAATTTGTAGCCAAAGGATTGCAAGGTTAAGAGAAGAACTGACTAAACTGTGATTTTTGTTCTGCCAATTCTGCTATTTTTTTTTATGGGGAATATGTTGCCTGTGTTTATTAAATCATATTTTAATTTAGAATGTATTAAGCACGAAGGATGTTATTATTTTGTGTTTAGATAGTATTCTTTTGCATCTATTAAAGCACAGTTCATCTTACCCTGCAGTTTCTTAGTCTTTAACAAAGCTTGCTACTCAACAACTGCCCCAAAAAGCAGCAGTGTCAGTGTTTAATAATGTAGAATCTGTAAAAGCCTAGTGAAATGAAATATCTCTGATTTGGAGCCTGAGTCTTCTTTGTAAAACAATCTTTTAGCCAATTCTTGGAACTTTGCTGCTGACCTGCAAAAGGTACTTTTTCTAATTTTTTAAAAATTTTTTGAAATAAACAGGAAAAGGATTTTTCTCTTTCTTTTTCTCAGTTTTACTAAAGGGTATTTTTCCCCCACCACAGCAGCAGCCTCCTCACTGGTTCTGCACCTTCTGCAGTGCGTGTGTGGGAGATTTTCTAAGCCAGAGTCGGCCCTGAAGGGCTCCTTCCCCCCGGGCAGGCTGAGCTCATTCCCAGCACACACAGCCCCCAGCTCCGGGGTACCCAGTGTAGATCAACACAAATCTGCAGCTCTTATCTCCTGGACGTGAGGATGAAAGCAAAACTGCAGCCTTTAGAAAATGAAAAACTGCACGCACAGAAACGGACACAATAAATCATATTAACTGCGTTGTTCTACACTTGCTGTAGACCCACTTCCACAGGGCCTGATCCAAATCCCTCTGGAGTCAATGGGAGGCTCGTAATTGATTTTACTGAGAGTGGGAATGAGCCCACACAGAGAGGAAATTTCTTTTTTATTTAATTTTTTTTTCTTTTTTTCTTTTGAGTCAAAGAAAAAATAGAATCGTGAATAATCTCATTCCCACTGGTGCCAACAGTGGAGTGACCAGATTGAGGGCAAATTTGGAAGCATTTTTGCATGTGTTTGTGGAAGGCACAAAGAAGTGTATCGATTCAGCGCTGCCTTTTCCATGCATGCATTCCTTCATTTTAAAAAAATAAATCTTTAAAGGCCTTGTGAGGGTTATACAGCCTCTCTACTTGCCTGTTAATATCCTTTCTGTTCCACTCCATAAATTCTAGAGCTATTTATTATACACATATATTTTGCATACCTTGAGTAATGTAGGTTCAGAAGGGTCAACTATACGGCCCTGAAAAAGAAGGCCTCCTACTACAGATTTTAATTTATCATCCTAAATTGTATGTGTTGTTTTGCAAAGCCTGTGTGTCTAACCTTCATTGAAGTGAAGTTCATGGGAAAAAAAAAGCTTTTCTTTTTTAGAGCCACTCCTGGTTTTTTTTCTAGTGGGCTTTGCTGGTTCATTTTCTGGAGCAGGATCATCACAGACAGGGAAGACGGTGACACCTTCTGCTCTTAGTGGTGGCTTCAGCACCAACTCTGATCTTTCCCTCGGCCTTCATTAAGCCAGAATAGTTTCCAGGCAGTCATCCAGTCACCACTGCAAATATTTAACAGAAATATTAAGCATTTAATTATTTCTAAGGACGGAGATGCAGCATGATGGCCATGAAAAGCAAACATGCAGGCGAGACAGGACTTGTTGGTGCATGGACAGTCCAAGGTCCAGTTTTGTGCTGGAGCTGGGGGTAAAACTAACACAGGGTGTGCACAGTGCTGCTCTGTCACCATGGGAAACAGCTTTTTGGGGAGAGGCTGAAAATCCACAATTCCTCTGCTTGTTGTATGGGTGAAGAAATTTGCAGGAGGAATAATAAAAGAGGCCAGCAACTTCATCTGAAAGGCAAGAACATTTTTGGATACCCTGATATTTTGCTCAAATAAGGGATTTTTTCTGACCAGCTGGGTGGAACACCCATGTGGAAAATTCCCCACTTTTGTAGTTGCCTAATGGTATGTAAAAGCTTCATTTCAGTTGGCACCACAAAGTGATTTTGCAATACACCCAATCAAAAAAAAAAAAGGAGGGGGGGTTTATTGATTTTAAAAGCTTGTTAAATGCATTGGTTTGGTGTTGTGTTTTATAAACAAACTAGTTTTCAGTGAAGTGAGGATGACAAAATGGGTAGTCTGATGCAGTGAAGTGACTGCATGCCTGGGGATCAGGAACAACTGAATTCCCAGCTCAGCACTGCTGTGGACACTCTCTCAGGCTTTTATTCTCACTTTCAGTTGTGGAAACAGCTATCAGATAGATTTTCTTTTTGTAAGTAGGATTATTTTAAACTTTTGTAGGGAAACCTTTTGGTCTTTTTGTCTGCCAAGTGGGTATATTTGCCATTCTGGCTTTCAGAGAATATGAAAAGTCGGATTCTGCTCTGCTCCATCAGGAGTTGAACTCTGGAGAAAGGCAGGGAGGATGTGGCAGAGCAGTTAATAACTGTGGTACAGAGCTGTGCTGCTGCTGTCAGTAAATGGATGTCAGGCAGTGTTTGTGTTTGATGTGGTGGCACTGGTGAATTAATAAGTGCAGCGTAAAGGTGCACACGAGGTGTGCTGTGCAGAGCAGGAGAATGCTGTGTCATTTCTGACAGGCTGCTCGTGGCTCTCGAGCGGGGGACTGTGATTTGGTGGCTCAGAGCTGGTAGCACAGCACTTTAAATGTAGATGAGCTTGTTCTTTTTAAAGAAGTTGGTAAATTCTCCCATTTCAAATGAGCAGGGCAGCATTCATTATTACAGCTGATTGCAAATGTGTGCCAAATCCATTGCTCAAACAATTTCTGAAGAGGGACAGGCGTTTTTCTGAAAAATTAAAACGTGTAATGCCCAAACCAAATGCTTTTTGGCTTTAATGCAGGCTCACTGCTTTGAGCTGCAAGTACCTGAACAGCCCTGCAGGAAATAAAAGGCACATTGTTCATTGAAAGATTAAAAAAAAAGAAAGAAAAAAGAAAAATAATGATGCACCGTAACTGGCAGAACTCGTTTTTCAGCCCTGCAGTAATTACACTGGACTTGTAAATATCATCTGTGAATTCTTTGCTTAAGTAGGGTTGGACTTGAGTATTAAACCTTAGAAAAATGTTTAAGTATATGCTTACTTTTCCATGCCTAAAAACAGAAAGGAAGAATTTCTGGTCCTTGAGCTGTGGGGGAAAGAGAAGGCCACAGTGGGAACAAATGCAAAGAGAAGTTTCTTCCTCTCCAGGCAAAGCTGGTTACGGAAGGCATGATTTAGCTTTGGCTGGAAGGGAGGAGGAGATTATGTGTGGGAAGACCCCTCTGCAGAGTCCAGTCCCTCTGTGAATGCTTTCCTTCTGGTCCCAAATGTGGCATTCCCAGCAGTGGGATAGCTTGGGCCAGTGGAAGCAGTGCCTGCCTGGCCCGAGGCTTGGGCACTCTTCTCAGACTCAGAGCTCACCCTTCAAACCCTCATCCCAAGCAGAGAACGAGTGACTGCTCTTGGTCGCTGTCCCCATCACTCATTCCAGGTTAAATGGCAGCTGAGTGACGTCCAGTTCATTGCACAGCCAAATTTTTAACAAGGGGAAATAGTCTGCCTTCCAAAGCTGTCCCTTCTGCTCAGGCCATGCCTGACCTCTCCTCTCCACTGCTTCAGGTGGAGTCCAGCTGCCTCGCAGGCTTTCAGAGCTAAAACAGAGCTTGATGCCAACTCTCCAAGGAGGTGCTGGGGTTGTCTGGAGGCTCCTCTGTCCTTGGATAAGCCCCTCAGCTCCCACCTGAGGAGTGCAAGGACGCCAGCAGTCCTCTGAACACACAATGCTGAAACTGGTGCTGTTAGAAAACACACGGTCTCGGATGACTAACATTCCTGAAACACCTCATTTTCAGGAGATAACTGAGCCTTGCAGAGAAAGTTTTCTATCAGTTAAAGCTGCAAAGGCAGTAATACAGTAACGGCAGCTTTTATTAATGTTCTTGTTCATGGGATTATTTGCATCAGAATCTTATAAATGCAAGAAGACTCTCCTCTCTTGTTTACAGAGCCACGCTGAGGAGTTATCACAGCCTGAGGGACTAATCTAAAATTAACTTTCTTCAGAAAAAGCTTTAAAAAAAAAGCCCTTAGCATTTCCAATAAGGAATCTCATCGCTGGCGCTGAAGTCAGAGCTCCTGGTGATGTCAGCTTGTTTGCACCTTTGTAACTTGCCAGGACCAAATTCTGAACAGATTTGCACCCTTACGGATCATGTTGTCTGCTGACTGGGAGCAGCAGTGGGGAAATTTGTCCAGGCTTGGAAGCTGT
Source organism: Motacilla alba alba (assembly GCF_015832195.1). NCBI lineage: Eukaryota > Metazoa > Chordata > Aves > Passeriformes > Motacillidae > Motacilla > Motacilla alba. The sequence continues at coordinate 2,716,228 of NC_052023.1, read as the reverse complement.
GGCCGAGTCAGGGAGTACTGGTGGGGTTTGGTCTCTTTGGCTTCCTTGGGACTGGGCAGGACAGGCCGTTGACTCTAACAGGACCCATCAGCCAAGAAAGGTCTGATGAGGTCCAACCTGTGTTTCATCAGCCCCTGAGAGTGCTTGTAGGCAGCTCTGAGAGCCGGCGTTTCCCCAGGAAACAAAAGCAGATATGTCTGGTTAAGAATTTAGCTTATGTGTGATGTAGTCTTGCATTTCCTTCATCTTATTTCATTGCATTACATGCCCAAAAAGAACAAGAAATACAGCATTTCAATCATAATAATCTAGAATTGAAGCTTTGCAGCGTCCAGGGGTACTTCCCATCTAGATTCATGACTGTCATGAAGAAGCACCTGAATTATTAGGAAAGAAAACACCATTTTCCCCTATGATACCATATTCTCTTTTGAGTCCAGACTGAGGCAGAGTTACACCATTTCCAGGATTTAGTGGGTCCTGTGGTAGGCTCAGGATTTAGCCTGCTTATCAGTGGCTGGCACTCTCTTGGGGGAATCCAGTGATGGCAAATGGCTCTGACTGTCAGTCAGGCCAGAAACAGGCACGTCAGCGGGGTCGGCTGCGCAGCCTCTGCTGGGGATGGCTGGAGACCCTTCTCATCAGTGACCTGCGGTGCTTGGGGATTGACAGAGGACTTCAGTTCCCACTGCTGCTAACCATTAACCTTCACAAGCAAAGCATTCCCACAAAAAACCCATCCAAGGCGAGGATGACAGGAAATATTCAAAGCATGAAATGAATGCTTATAGCATGACAAAGCAGTGCTTGAAAGACATGAAGCGTTCATTGCGCTTGGAGGGGCTGAGCACTGCAAAGGAGGAGAAATAAGCGTGGCTCCAGTATATATTTTTATTTCCCATTGTGCGTGTACAGAAAAAAGGCAGTGAACCCTTCCAATGGATAAGGTGCATAAATACAGCTGGGATTATTCTAAATCTTTTCAAAAAAGCATTCTTATTTTGTTGCTCCGTCCCATTCTCTGTCCCATGAATCTTTATCCACGAGATAACAGCAAGGGCCATCTAGAGGGCAGCTTGGAAATGGGATGGCCAGGAGCAGCCTCCTAGGGAGCTCTTGAGCTTCCCTTGGCAGATCAAGGATTTTCTTTGTCCCAAGGGCACCTCAGTGTCAGGTCACTGCCCCCTGCTCCGTGGCAGCGCTGGCATGGGCAGGCAGCCATCCTGCCCACGTCCCAAGTCCCAGGACGCAGCAGCTGGAGCTGTGAGCAACCACCAGCTTTCACTACAACTGTTTTTAATGTCTCTCTTCTTGAGAGAGCTGCTGTTTAATTAACAGCTGAGAGCTGGGTTGCGTCAGGGTAATTGCGGCCTCCGGAGAGGACCACAGGCTGAAGGATGCCTTGGAACACCACCCTGCCCACCAGGAAGCTGGGCACTTAGGGAAAGGAGTTTATTTGTGGTGTGGGCATCGTTTAATTTCTGTTGAGTGGAGAGGGGAGTTTATTAGTGGAGGGAGGATGTGATGCCAAGGTCTGGCTTGCAAAACAAAACCCCAAACCTTTCTATTTGCTTTTCTATGTAAAAATTCCCTAATGCTCGGTAATGTAAGACAAGGGGAAAATTTTACTTGCAGGAGAATTGCCTTCCACAATAACCAAGAGAAAAAACACAAAACGCCCACACCAGAGCAGCATGATCCAAAATGTGAACTTTTTACGCCTCCCCAACCTTCTAGGTTAGGCTTCCAACCAAGTGATCTTTTATTATCAACATGATATACCCTTGACATAATTTGGCGCAGTAAAGCTTCTTCTGCTGAACTCGTGATTTCATTTACTAGATCTGATGAAAGTTCTGTGAACCACAGTAAAATGTGATAATTAGTAGTTTAATTCTTTTAGTGTGTGCGTATTAATTGAAAAGGCTTGAACTATAAATACAGGGCCTGTGGATAAAAGCCCCCACTAAAATCAGTCGCTTCACCGAAGTATTCATTACTCCACATCTACTTAGGTGGTGTCTCTTTGTGGCAGTGAGTGGGAACTCTCCACTCAGAGATCACAGCAGTGAAACCCAGGTTGGCTCACCGCTGCTCTCCTGCCATCAGAAGTGCTCCCTGGCCAAAATTTTGCCCTCTGTGGTCAAACCACTGGAAGTCAGGAATGTGTGCTGGGAGCCGTGCAGTGTCCTGGGGAGGCGCTGGCTCCCTTCCTGCGGAAGTCAGAAGGGGATGAAGGCTTGAGGCAGAGGCAGTGGCAGCAGTGGGTGGGTCGGTGTCTTTCTGTTTTCCAACAAGTCCACCCAAAGGCATCAGAGATTCTCTGTAACTCCAGTCCTAGCCAGTCTGGCACTTCTTAGCAAAATGTACTTTTCCTCCCACTTACCTTTCACTGTACCTGAACTACCAGCACCTAAACTTCCATGGGTGGCTTCAGCCAGAGCTTGGTTCGTCCAGATGGGAATGTCCAAGTGTAGATAAGGGATTGCACTTCCCCACTCACACTCAGGTGTTCTTTTGCTCTGACTTCCTGACCAGCACAGGAGGTGTTCTGTTGCCTCCAGACCTTTCCAAATATATCTACACACTATGGAAATGTGTGTCATTTTTTCACACCTTCCTCTGGTTTCTGCCTGTGGCGTAGTGCCTTTATGAATCTTGTGGTTTTACAGGTACAAGGTGGTTTGCTTTCAAATGGATCCAGACCTTCATACTCATACTTGGTTTGCACACTCAGAAAAAACCCGTATGTCTGCACATATTGCAGATTCTTGGGTTTATCAGGTGCTTTCCAAATGACCTTAATTTTGTAAGCCTGGAGTTGTGTGCACCAGCAGGGAGGTGCATGTGAAGGGCAATGCACAGCTCCTGACAGCAGCATAGGGGACTGCTGCTGTTGTCAGGGGGGGCACTTTAGTGACACCAGGCTCCCAGAAAAAGCCTCATCACTTCTATAGATAATTAGATACTATTTTTTAATTGCAGAAGTTGCTAGCTAGGATCTGGAAAGAAAGTTTAGGGTGACTCTCATGGAGTTGTGAGAATAAAATCCTCTCTGAAGCCTGGCTCTGGTGTGACTGAAATGGAAAAGTACCAGATCCATTTCTTGGAAAGTGAGAAGGAGACTTTTATTTGCAATGGTCCGCAAATATTTTCCCAGGAGGTAGTGAGCATGGCAAAAGGGGCAGGAGGAAGGTGAGAAGAGTGAGCCACACTTGTAAACACACTCCTTTCCCTCTGCTGTTGTTATCTGGCACAAAAAAAAAAGGGCGCCGCAAGTTGTTTACCGCGGTTCGTGTTGTTTGTTCCTGCTCCTTTTTCAGTGCCCTATCTTCCCTCGTGCAACTTTCTTTTCTGGGTTGTGATAGTGTCTGGATAGATTTGGGCAGTGGGGTGGTAGGAAGGTGCCAGTTGATTAAATGTGCTGCTTGCTATGTGCATTTCGTGTCTGCTGTCTTAACATTTTTTTGTTAACCACTGTTGCAACTGAAGAAAATGCTGAAGTTTGACAGTTGGGAGTTACTGCTGAGTATGTGCTGTAAACTATATCATCCCTCTGCCTTCTCCCTTTCTCCCCCTCCTGCTGGAACCAAATGATTTATAAAATGCCTTCACATTCTTGAGTGAGTTCACACTATCACCTCCAGGCACTGCACTGAGGAGTCTTAGGAGTGGATGGGAAATACAGATCTGATAGCTGGTATTTTTCTCTGAAAGGAAAAAAAAAAAAAAAAGGCAAAAAAGGGCTGATTAAATTTAAAGGAGAAAAGTTTCCTGCTGTGCCCCAGAGTAAATCTGTAGTTGGTGAAGCACCTTCTAGTAAACAAGAGATGTGCGTGGTTACAGTGGGGTTTTATTATTACCCACTGCCATTGTTTTCCATTTTCATAAGATTCAATTAATGCAATCATTTTAGAGTGTCTCTAATCATTACCTCCCGCCCTCCCTCACTTGCACTTGAAGCAAGGGGATCTGCTTCTGCAAGACTCTGGTGTGAGGAGCCGGCACCTTGCTCCCATCCCTGGTGAGGGGAAGCACAAGGAAATTCTAGAGCTGCTCCAGGGGATCCAAATACTTATCTTCTCTCTGTCTGGCCTTTGCAGGACACATGGCCAGCACCCCAACCCTGGCTGTGGTGTGCCCTCCCATGGGGCCACCGTGGCACCCCAGCAGTCGCCCTGCCCTAGCCAAGCACAGGGGTGTCAACAGCAGCTCTCAGACCATGCCGGGCCAAAGCTTTTGCTGGTATTTCTTCTCCCAGGGTCATAAGGGAGGGATACTGCTTATGTAGCTGTACCACTCTCACTCACCCAGAAAACCCAGACCCCTGTCCCAGTTATTTTTCTACTTTAATTCCTTACTCTTAAGATTTTATCTGTAACAGAAGGCTCTTTGACAGCTGCATCCCCATCTGAAAACCTGCTGGAGTTTGGGGGGGTGTCCCCACCTGACCAGCTTTGCACTGCAGACCTCCTGCAATTTTCCCACATGTTAGACCTCAAAGTCCTGATTTTCAAAACGGGGGAATTCGCATTCAGGAAGTTTCCAGCAGCAGAATGCAGAGAGCTGGCCCTGTCCCCCACGCCGTACAGAGGGGAGCCAATTTTACCGTCCAGCCGAGCATGCCAGAGCTGGAGCTGCAGGGGGAAGGGAAGAGCTGAGGGGCAGGAGAGGCTGGACAGAGGCTTGACAGACTGAGGAGGCTGTGGTTTTGAGGCAGGAGGGGATCCCCACAGATTTTTGTGAGGGAAGTCTCAGAGCAGTGGTTGGGTAGTGGCCCACGGCTCGATTTAAATCGGTAACAAAGCGGGCTGGAAAGGATGTGACAACCCGAGCAAACAGCTGAGGAATGAGGCAGCTCCGTGTTAGTGAATCCAGATTTCTGCCTGCCGTGGCCATGAAGGATGGATTTGCAGTAGGACTGGGGGCTGTCCACTGTTAGAAGGAGAGGGAAGTAAAGATCATCCCGTGTACAATATAAATGTAAGTTGTTATTACTACTATTGCTATGTCAGCCGTAAACTGTTCCCACGAGAACAGAGATGCAGCATCATTGAAAAAGAATGTCTTACTGTGAAATGGGCAGCAGAAACACTGTGGCATTATCTGCCAGGCAGTGAATTTACCTTGGTGACAGATCATTATTCCCTCCTGCAAACGAACCGGATGAAGGGCAGCAACACAAGGATAACTCAGCAGCACTTGTATTTTCCAGGCCTCTGAATTGAAAAAAACAAACAAACAAAAAGTAGACAGATAAAACTGTGAGGATGGAGAATGTCAACAGAGATTGCTTGGGGCAAGAAATTGGGAAGAAAGCAAATTTTCTTCCATATCTATGCTGACATGATATGTGGACTTAAGACATGGATTTAACAGTAGGCATTAAAATGAGACACCAGTGGTGAGCCTAAAATCCTTCCTGTCCTGTCCCTCTGTAATCACTGGAGATATACCAGGTCTTTTGAGAATTAATCTCTCTCTGCTGAACCTCAGGGAGTTTTAAAACCAAGATATTTCAAACGCTGCAATTGCTCTGGACCTGAGATTCTGCTTTTGGAGGAAGTCACCCACTCCTCTCTGCTCATCCTGACAAGCCAGAGCAGACAGAGTTGAGACAGAGTTGCTCAAGAGCAAAGGTGGATCTAGCAGGGCATGTGGACTAGGCTGAATGATTTCTTCATCATTACACGTAGGGAGTAGAAGAGTGGACAGTCCATCTGCTGCCCACGTGTACTTTTTCCCTTTCTGTTTTTCTTTTGAATTCTACAGAATGGGAGTTTCCTAGATAAATTATAATTTTTGATAAGTATTCATGTGCTCTGTAGAAGAATGTGTCTAGGGATGGGCACACTGGAAGAGAGAATTTCCTCCTCAGCTCTTCCAGTGAAGTTTTGTTCTAAACTGCCCAAATGAAGCCATTATTCAAAAGTAAAAATGTTCTGTTCCAGTTCTTGTTTTCATTCTTTCATGTGTCTGGGGACTAAACTTCTGTGAAAAAGAGCCCATTCTCACAGGATGCCTTGCCTAATTTTGCAGACAAGAGAGGTTCAGCTATTCCAATTACGATGAGATAAGAATCTGAAATGTTTGGGATCGCATCCATCCTGAGTTGAACTCTAACTTTTCCAAAATCCATCCATCATTATTTTTCCCTTTATTTCTTCATTTCAGTAATGCAAGCAAAGGAGGATCAGAGAAGAAATGAATGTTTATGCATCATAAACCATAATAGATGGGTTTCCTTTTACCTGAGTTGCTTTAGTTTAATGTAAAGCTCTCTGCCAGTGGAATTCCTTTTGCTTTTTCATTCTTTCCTGCCCAAAAATATGAAGTCCTGGCCTCTGTGGTATCTTCAGATTGTCTTAAACACATGAGGATAGGGCAGTCCACCCCAGTGCCATGTTTCTGCATTGCTGGCTATTGCACTGTGCCACACACACTGACTGCTGGGATGGGTTACATGGTCTAGAAAGGCAAATCTTCTACCACAGGAAAGGAGTGCAAAGGCTTAGCTGTCCAGCCCAGCTTCCGGCAAAAGATTCATCCCAGGTCCTCACTGGTACCCCAAGAGCATGTCTGAGTTGCTGCAGGCACCCTCCTGGGATGGAACATCCCACCAATGTCATCCCAATTCCCTGAGCAACTCCCCTGGAACCACCCAATCTGCAACACGTGGGATAAGCACTTAAAATCAGTCAGGGATGAGCAAGGTCCCTCTCTGTCTCTTCTGTTTACTGTGTTCATGTTGAATCCCTCACAATGCGTGAACTCTGAGACCCCCTTTGGGCTACAGCTTGAGCAGATTACACCAGAAAAATAAACTTGTTCCCTGTTCTGGCCTGACCTTGGCCTGAACCTGAGAAAGTGAATGCCCCCATCACACCAACATGTGTCTGTAGAAGTACAGTAAACACAAACGGGGGTCACTGGCCCTCTCTGTCCTGCAGTCCCAGGCCAGGAGTCTGGAGTTTTGGGCCGTCCGCCCAAGTGCTTGTTAATAAATGTCCATTCTTAGTCCCTAAAGGAATGTAGACAGGGCATGCTGCCCTACAAAACACAAACTTAGAGTGAAACGGAAAGAGAGTCTCAGTCATGGTGCAGGGCTCTGCTGCTGGTTTCCACACCCAGCAGTCTCTTCCCACTGGATTTATGTCCCTGGTTTGGGCCTTGGCTGGGGAATTGCGCACTCGTACGCTGGGTGTTCTCCACTGCTGTCTGGGAGTGTGGGTAGCCCTGAGTGCAGCAGAGCTTGGGAAGTCAGTCCCTCAGTCTCTGGGGCTTCCTCCTCACTGCCTGGGGGGGGCAGAGACCTGGCAGAGCCTGGGATATGAGCCTGGAGAGCCTGGGTCACCCCGGGACGGGGTTGTGCTGCTTCCAGGGGTGTGCAGGACTTTGTCTGTGCACCTCCTCTCTCCCAGTGGAGCCAGTCAGAGGCAGATGATTGTGGGACATGATGTGACTGGTGACAGATCTCTTCCCTCCCCAGCCACAAGAATAACTAAGGTGTAAAGTTAGTTAAAATAAGTAATGTGTGACCAGTAGACGTCAGTGTAGTTGAGACTCAAAGCCATCAGAGTTAGTTCTGTGCAAAGAATAGAGGAAGAGACTTCTGGAGAGAAAACTCCAAAAATTCAATTTAAAGTACAACAGGTAAATACACAATATCCTGGAGTTTACCATGAATTACAGTTGGCTCACCATTGGTGTCAGCTGAGAAGGTGTAAGAAGTATATCTGGAGGGAGAGGAAAGCCATGGAGAAAGGTGGAGCTGGCTGATCCTCGTGATTTAGCTTCCATGCCCAGCTCCCTTACTTTCGCATCACATTTGTACAATCTAATCTTGAGCAGATACTTCCATTATCGTGGTGTCCTGCTACAGTCTTTTAGAAGTGCCGTGGTGTGAAGAGAGGGGAGTGCCAGGAAGGGAGGATGAGAGGAGAACCAGTGGATGAAGTCACCAGGGTTTGTGTCCGTGTCACCCAGCAAAGTGAGGCAGGGGAGCTGCCGTCACCTGACCCTGTCCCCAGCAGCTCCTCCTGGACTCTGGGCTTTCCTAGAGAATCCTGCCATGTTATCTGGGTACATGGATTATTCCTATAACTATAAACTAATGTGCAGATTAAAAACCCCCCAGTACCTCTTTTTACAGCCCCTTAATTCTGTGTCCCCAGGGCTTCAGACTCCCTCAGTCCAGCTCTGAGTGTCTGAAGGGTAACCCTGGAGGGTGCACTTATCTCCCACCAGCTGACTGAGGGTTTTATAGACCCTGAAATAATTACAGCATCCTTGAGTGCAGTTGTATAATTTCTTGGCAAAATGCTAATTAAAGCGAGGTATTTACACACAATGCTTATTTAAACTTAAGACTTATTTAAAAGAACCTGCATACTTCTAGTAACTGTGTACCACAGCTTTATTGAGGATCATGTTTTTCATGCAGATTGTGTTCCCATGCTCTGTTATCAACGTAAATGAGCCCATGGCTTTATGTTCAGGCCTGAATACTTCCAGGGCATCTGAATCATCCTGGTATTTCATTTCACCATCTAAAATTACTTTTGAAATACTATGTTTTTTTTAACTTGCTGTGTTATGGCAATTAGAAATTGCTGTGTTTACTAGGAACAGAGAGTCCAGCAGAGCAGAGTGTTTAATGTGATGAACAGTGTTAGGAGCTCAAAGAAAAGTCAGATGCGTGTCGACACATATCAAAGCTGTTCTGCTGCTCAGAATGACTGTTCGTGATACTTGTTTCATGATAAACTTCCTCAGAACATGATGTTACTGGAAAAAAAATGATCCACTCTGAGAAACACGCAGGTGACACAGTTGAGTCAGCAGCTTGCAGCAGTGACACAGGCTTACGTTTATAAAAATCCCCTCTGAACTTTTGTCTCCTGCTGTGTGTACATCAGAGCCTTGAAATCTGTCCTGCTTCTTGTTGTCACTTGGTAGCTGCTCAAACTAGCAAAAATCTTCCCACCACCCTGATGAAGAGGTAGATTCCCAGCTTTCAAATCTCAATATCACAAAACTTTCCTCTTTCGTAAAATAGATATTTTATAAATGCTAGTAATTCCAGTGACCACTGATATCTCCGGGGAGATGATAAACATGGAAAAATAACAGACTGCTGTGGAAACCAGAAAATCCTACCTCCGATCCGAGAGGGTTTAATTATTGAAGTTGCATGCATTTTGCCATGCACGAGCATCTCGGCATTCATAGGTGGAAAGTACATCATGCTGTGTTTGAAATATCAACTGGATTTAAAAGAAGGCTTTGTGCTTCGGCATGGACCTTTCTTAGCCTCCTGCAGATGGTTCCTGTTGCTGAAAAGAGACATGACTTGTGAGATGGGGAGACCTCCGTGCTGATTCTCCGTGCTGCTCTAATCCTGCTTTACACCCATAAAGGACTTCAGTCCTTAAGCCTTTACCCTCTTTCTCCTAAATATTAAAATTATTTTCCTGAGTGTCATACCGTATTAAAGCAGAATGAAAATGGTTTTAACAATTGCTGGCATGGGGCTTCTGTACAGCATGTGTGTCACAAATCATGTCACTTTTCAGCAATAGGGCTGCTGCCAGCGGGAGGCTCAGAAATGCTCATGTTAATCAAAAATTTTAATTTCAAATCAAATTGACAGTTTACACATGGTGAGAAATGCTTCTCACCATGTGATATTTCAGTATGCTACACTGGGCAAAATGGGTGCACTTTCCTGTTAAGAATTTTGACTACGGTATCTGCAAATTTATGGGTTTCAGTGTATTGGGTATGGTAGTGGTTGATCTAAGGGAGCCCCTTGGAGAATAGGAGACAGAAGGGTTTTCATGCAGCCTGGCACTGGTGAGCCGCTGTTGGCACATGCTGCTGGAGAAATGACAGGTATTCAATAAACATCACTATGGTTAAGAGGAAGATTTAAAGGAGGGAGGGGCTGCAGTGCTATAAACAGGATTTGAAACAAATGTGCTTATTTCAGCCCGTGATTAGTCTGAATACCTAAGTATTCCACACCAGTTTTTAAATATCCTTACGTTTATTTTCACACTGATGTTCTTCGCACAGCATGAACAATAATATTTATGGCATTAATACTGTAGCTAAATTCTAATTTGGAGCAGTGTAAACCCAAGTAGACTCTGCGTGTTCCAAGGCACGCTCCGGCGGCGTGCGGGCCGGAACGCGGCCGCAGCACACAGCCCTGCCATCGGCTCCTTCCTCCTGCCAGCAGCATCCTAGAACCCTGTGGGCAGACTCAGGAGGCAAAATACCAGCTGATGCTTGGTGAGGAGTGAGAGGAGCAAGGACAGGGGATGGAGAGAGGAGCAAGGGCAGCCGATCGGCCGCAGACAAGCGAGTTGCACAAACCCACACTTTCAGGCTCCACCAGAAATAAGGTCAAAAAACGAAACAAAAATATCAAAAAAACGACCAGTGGATAAAACTATGATCCTTGCATTATTCTCTTTAGGAGGTATCCCAGCTGTCTGGGGGGTCCTGAGGTTAGTGCAATGCCCAGCTCGTGATTGGGACATTATTTTGTTATTTTAGGGAGACCTTGGAGACAGAGATGGGCAGGGATGGCAATATTCCCTTCTGGGTCTTCGCCTCCAGTGCCCAAATTTCCCATGGGGTGCCTGTTGCGGGGTGCCCAGGGAGCACCCTGCAGCACCATATGCTGCCAGCTTTCCCTGGAAGCTCCATTTGGACACTGACTCACTGGCAATATCACCACAGACCTTGGAGATCTCAGCTGTCAATGCTCTTGTAACCAGGGTTGATGTGAAAATATGAAGATAAATAACTCCTTCATATTATTATTTTCAGGGAGGCAGGCTTTTCTTTTTATTACTCTTTTTATTGTTGGATGCTACAAATATTCCAGAATTATTATCCCAAGGTAGATTTCATCTCATTTACTTTGAAACGTTTTTGAGGAGGCATATTATTTTGTAAGCTGCCAAATGAGTATGACCATTTATAATGATTTTTTTCTTCTTTTCTTTAATATTTCTTTTTTGGATGGAGGACCTGAAACAGAAATATGCTAATTTAAGACATCTGTTGTTTTTCAAGCTATAGGCCCCTATCGGTATTAATGCAGGGTTTTTTATCAAATTGGGTTTACGGTAGACAGGGAGATTCTAAATTTTTATCATTATATCAAAAAATGGTATTTAACTGATTTCTCACACACACGAGTACTGAAAAGTACCCAGTGATGTTAGGAGTCATCGGAAATGAAAACTCACTGCAGACATCTTAGATCTTGGAATAGTTTCCATTACACAAGGTCTTTAACGTGAATTGAAATGCTTTCAATGTTTCAAGAAGACCTTTGTCTTCAAGAGAAAGGAGCTATCCGTGTGCCACCACTTGGACAAAACCTGACATGATTGATTGCAATCTGTAATCGGTTCATTAACGGTAATAAGTTTCCATTAATTCCACTATCTCTGCACTTAAATATAAAATGAGTTTGAATCTCCTAAGAGCTGAGGCTGCAGTGGATCCATGCGGGATCAGGCTGTTGGTGACACACCTGATGCCATGTTTGCTGTGGTCCCACGTTTATTGATTTGCAGCCCAGACTCTGAAGCTCAATATGACAAATATGAAAAGCATAATTAGGCATTTTTCTCATTAGAGATTCTAAAGTGCCAGGAGTAGGAGAGGTAGCACATAGGGAGAGGTTACACATGTATTTGTGTTCTGATTCACCTCTGGAGCATCCCTGCTCAGGTGGGTTCCTTAGGGAAGGGTGGGACTCCTTCCTCCAAGCCACCCCCAGCAGAGGTTGATTCCCAGTGGCCACAAACCATATGGAAAAGGAGCTGAACTTGAGCTCTGGGCACCCACAAAAACGAGCGGTTTTAGACAGACAATTTCACTGTCTGCTGGATACAGACTTTTTAGCTAAAACCCAAAAAAGGCAAATCGTTTACCAGTGGTTTTGCATATTGTGAAGGGTTAACAAAACTTTCATTATCACAGTCTATTAAGCCAGGACCAGGAAACAATTTCTAATCAACACTCAGATCTGGGCAGGGATTGTGCAGTCTTTTGTAGGAGGCCTCAGATCTGTGTTCTCTATTCTCACATGCTCACTTCCAGCTGTTGTCATTGAAATCCCACATAATCTCCCCGGGTCAAAGGGCAGTCATCCATGACTGCCGCTGTTAGGAGGTTATGCTGATTTCTGTTGTCAAATATTGGCCCTTTTCTCTTTCAATCACTCCCATTCTACTTTTTTTAACAAGAAAGATCCAGCCTAGAATTGTATTACATGACTTTAAAGTCTTAAAAGTGTTCCTCTATTGTACTAACACGACATGCCCTGGACGGTCTAATCCATCCTGCTCTGGGCCACAAAGAAAGTTCTGGTGCTTCTTAAAACCTCAGCCAAAGGCAGGTAGTGAGTCAGGGAAAATAACAGCATCTCTGACATGTGGCTCCACAGTTCTTTTCATAAGAAAAAAAATGCAATTTGTCCAAGGTGAGCTGTGGCTGTGGCATTAAAATTATCGTGGAAATAACAAGCCGAAATAGGAGTGGGAGCATTTGTCAGGGAAGCAGAGAGAGGCTTCTGCATCACCTTTAATGTATAACGACTTGTTTAACTCTTCTATAAAATGTCCACAAATTAAGAATGTGGTCTGATTTCCCATTAAGGATTTATCGTTTACAAATTTGAGGAATGCATTTTGTGCAAAGCAATGAAAATAAGGCCACTGTGGCAGCTCCGGTGATGAGAATTTGGGGGCTGCTGGTAAATGCAGATTTCATTGTTCCTACATGCTGTATCCCAGCCTGGTGCTGTCTGCCATCAGAATGGCACAGACATTCCCTTGGACAGAATATTGTGGCTGGCATAGATGGTCTCTTCCATCTCCATTTTTTTTTAGATTCAGAGTTAGTTTTTTTTTAGATGTACAGCTTAGCCCCGTGGATCTTGCTTTGTATTTCCAGCATGAGATAGAGCTGAGCTATTTCTCAGCAGTGGCAGGGCTGCCTCAGCTGGGTCAGCCCAGCCTTGATAAACTCACCTTCCAATTAAGCAGAGTGTAGATGTTGTGAAGGTCTTGACTGGAGCGCGCATGTTCAGCGCTTCCCTTTTTTGCTGGAGAATGCAGATTAGGAGTCACTCCCTCACCCCCATCCTCCTCAGCCATGGAACAGCTAATCTTTTGGGAGTCCTGGGGGTGAGCTGGGTTCCCTCTGATAACATCCCCTCTCTCCAGGCCTGCGTGTGCTGTGTGATACAGACATTAATTTTCTCATCCACGTTATTGCTCCGCATTGTTTGTGAAACATGGGATTATCTAGATAGAGGATAAAACCAAAAGGAATCAAGTTGCACTTCGAGCAGAGAGGGCTTTTCTTTTAATCAGGCATTTGGTTAAGATAATAGGCTTGAGACCCTAATTGATTATTACTATTTTAAGGTTTAAAGATGGCTGTGTATAGTGAGATGCTGAACATGAAAAAAGCCTTAGAAATGGGTTCAGTGTTAGTTTGGGGGACTTGTGTAATTTCAAAACACTGAAAAGGAATCAAAGTCTCCCAAAAAGCTGTTCTCTGAAGCTTAATACACTGTCACTCAGATTGTAGTGGAAGAAAAATAAATGGATTTGGACTTCTTCATCTTCAAAGGAGTAACTCTCCCGGTTTTATTTAAGCTTGGCTTTCAGGAAACCAGCTGCATCTCTGTTTAGAAAATACCTTGTATATTTATGGTGCAATCTAACTATTTTACAGCAAAAATAATAGTGTTGGAATACTCAAGGAAACCTGCTAATTAAATAACAATAATACCTTGAGCACCTTGAAAACATCTTCAGATATTCAATTAAGGAACAATAACCCGATGAACTTTAACCTATAGACTATATTCAGACTTTCTACATAAAAGTAATTGCATCAGTCATGATTTTCTCAAGCTACAACACAAGCTCTTGATTGGTAGCTCAACGTCTGAGACTCCTTTTTACTGCATTAATTGGGAAAGCAGACAATACTCTCCCTGTAAACTCCATTTTAGGATGAAGGTTAGTTGCCTTTGTACACGTTTACTCACTGAAATAGGAATGTTTGCTTAATAATTCAAAACAAATAGCACTAGACAACAAGTCCTAATCCTGATTTCTCCTCTGCCAGTGTAAATTAGGAGAAAATGAGGTGAAACTCTATTTGATCGGTGTAGAAAGATTTGTTTAAAACTTCTTTGAGAGAGATGAGTATTAGGCTCCAGCAACTGAAGCCTTTTCTTCTGGCTTCTTTGCTGGGATCCAAAAGAAGAATATGTAAATGGCATTGGGAATTTTCTCCCCAGTTAAAGCAGCCATCAAGTTATGGAAAAATATTTTCCATATGGTACCTGGTACAACAACGTCGTGCTGTTGTGCACAATGATTTAATAGTTACTACCCGGATCTTCTTCATTCAATTTGGTCTCATTATCCTGGGTGGTTTCCCCCCTTAGGGAAAGATGATCATCCTTGTGGGCTGAAGTGAGATCTTAGGTGATGAGCTAAGTCCTACCTGCCCCTAGACTTGACTAAAGGAATGATTGAACCATTTAATTTAATTCCTCCTGGAGGTTGTCAGCCCATCTTTGTTTGGCAGGGCAGGGAGCACGTGCTTTAGTCAGGCGTGTGATGGAAGTGGAGCACGTGCTCCAGCAGCTTTGCTGAGTCAGGGCCTGCCCTGGCCAGCCCCGTGTCTTAATTTGTACCCAAAATTGCAATGAATGAACGCTGCAAGGTCCACTCTGAGCTCCTGCTTTACTACCAAACTGCACAAAGCTGCAGACATAACCTGTCATACAGGGCAGTTTCAATCCCATCTCTTGGATACTGAGCAAAATTATCACAGCGCAAGTATTTCAGTAAAGTGCCCTATGAAAAGTAAATCTCGGGCACTTTCAGGATGTTTAATCATCTTTTCAGTGCAGGAGCTTCTTAATGCTAACATCTACATATGTAATTGCTTGAATTTACCTTTTTTTCTCCTCATTCAGAATTCAGCCAAGCTGATACCTTTTTTGCATTTTGACCCCTGTTAATAATGTTAGCTTCACATCTTTTGTCAGTGCTGCTGTTTCCCAGTAATTCTTCTTTTACACATTTAAGTTCTTTGTAGTATTCCCCTCGTTTTCTTCTCTCACTGTTACCCCAGCCCAGCAAAAACAAGAGTCTTCGGCCTGGATTTTGCAGTCTGAGCCATCCAGGCAAACCTTTAAAAATTCCATGGGGTTCTGCTGAACTGAACTGCAAATTCACAGACCAGCCATACCCTAAAATACACTCGAGATCCAGCTCTAAGCCAAGGGCAAGGCTTTTGTGGCTGTCAGGATATTCTTAATGATTGGCAAGGCAAGCCCTCGATTTCCTAATGTTTATAAGTAAATATCGAACTGGAGAGTTGTGAAATTCACCTTTCATTTGTGAAATGTTTATTTTTGGTATTGAAGGGTGAAAATCTAACCACGCTGGTTGCGTGCTGTTGTTTAATGATTACTATTACATGTACTCCCAATAAGGAATGTTCCTGCAGGAGTAAGTGGGCATTTGAAGTGTACCCAAGATAGGAATACTGAAGTCAGCATGCCCAAGATAACTTATTCATCTTCTCTCATGCCCTGAGAGTTAAAATGTATTTAAAATGGCACTTTCATTTCTGGTTTCACCTGTGGGTGACAGGTTAAAGTAACATGGTTTGCCTTGCCACAATCACATTTTTACTGGGTAATTACAAAGGGCTTTGGGCTTTCCCTTTAAAAAATCAGCCAAATATCCTACCGTGGCTGTGATTCTGGGTTTGTATTTTTTTTTTTCTCCCTTCCATATTTAAATTTCACCTTCACTCTCCAAGTGGTGGGAACCTGCCTGGGAAATGCAGGTGGGAGTGGACACCAGAGCAGAGCCAGTGTGGTGTGCTGCAGAAAAAAAACAACACGTGGCAGATGTTCGTGGCATTGCTGGATGCACTTCTGGAAGTTGCTCAGATGCTGCCATGATGAGCACAGTGTGAGAAGTTACATAGCATGGACTGGCTTCCCTCTGAAGGGCTCTGCGGAGTAGTAAGCGTCCTGGCCCCGATCCAGCAAGGCACTTAAGCATATGCTTAATTTTAGGCACATGAGTGGTTTCAGTGAAGACCTAAGAGAATTATTTTTAATTCACAGATCATTTAATTCAATAGGCAGGTCTGCTGCAGCATATGAAAAGTAGATCTTCATATTAAAAATACTTGGGAAATCGGCGATGAGCAAACGTTGTGTATGGGCAGCAAGCGTTTCTAAAAAGCAGAATGAGGTAGTCATCACCTTCATTGTGGGAAAATACCAAGCAGATCAAGCAAAAGCACTTACAGCTATCTGGGAGCTATTTCTAAATTGAAAATAAGGAAAAATAAAAGCTTGTACGAACATTTTTTTTCATTTGAAGTAGGGAAAAATTTATTCTCTTGATGTAAATAAAAACCTTGTTTGCAGATTGAGGAATTTGTTTGTGTTGAATTTCAGCATCAATTTCAATATTTTATAGTACATTTATCTACAGCTGGAGCATGACAGATTTGTGTATATTTATATGTTTGTGTACATAATACATATGTATACACACATACACAAGGATGCCCAAAGATATACATATACACAGTTTGAAAACTCATCATTATTGCTGGAGTATAAAAACATGCCTGATGCAGAAACTTGTCTGGAGTCTGTTAGCTTAGAGACTGCGTTCATCTGGCACCGTGGGCTCCTCTCAGAAACAGGGAACTTCTTCTGTGTAGGAGCAGAATTCCATCAGATCTTGGCTGGAGGTGAAAGGCTCACCTCCCTCCAGATCTCTCCCAAACCTTTCCCTGACAGGTAGCCTGACATTCCACCCTCTGTAGACCTGTACAGAAGGTGCATTCTTTTTGCATCCCATTCCACAGGTAGAAATGGCAGTGGGATATTCGGGGTTTGTTTAAACAACCCCAAAAACAAAGCCAGGAGTACGAATGTGCATCTGGCATTAGTCCTGTTGCTCTGACCACTAGAGAAAGGTGCACAGGTATTCCCAGCAGGAGCGTGGGGTGCAGGAGAATATATGGAATGCAGGGAAATCGTACTGAGCCTGACAAACAATTAACGACGGAGCAGATGGTGCCCCTGCAAAACATTCAATAATAAATGTGTGCGTGCGCCGGAATCAGTGACTCTAAGTAGGACAACCTAAAAAGGTATGCCACTTATCCTGTGGGCAAGCAGGACTTTACAGTTCTTTTAATAATCCCTTTATCCTGCGATTTCTCCTGTGACCCTGATTTCCCAAGCAGGAGGTCAGCCTGGCCGGCCGAGTGCAGCCCTCCCTCTAATTGAAGTCCGGCTCTGTCCCGCCAGATCCCGGCCTGGGCTGCAGCCCGGGCTGCTCCTTTGTCACTGAGCATACCCGTGAAAATTAAATGAACATTTGGTGGTAGGCATGTTTGCAGAGAAGAAGGAAAATACTGTTATGTAAAGTGCCATCGCATTTTGATACCGAGTGTAGAGACATTCCTTGCGCAAGGGAGGTGAGCGTGGATGCCTCCGCCCTGGCTCCTACAGACAGCCCACCAAGTTAATACTTTTTCTCATGCAGAGAATTATTTTTCCTTTCAAAAGCTAGTTTTAAATGTTAGAATTATTTTTTTTTTAGTTGAAAAGGCCGTAATTTAATTTCTTTTACCATCTGCTCTTCTAAGATCCCCCTAGTGTAACCTTAGAAAAATGAAGAATACGTCTTTAAATCTTGTTTGGTTTGAATGAATGGGTAGATAATCCTGATCAGATGTTTCTTTAGAGAATAATGTTTAAAACGATTATGGAACTTAGCTGTCCTGTCTGTTTCCTAGGTACAGTATTTTCATTTCAGTTGTGAAGTCATTAGGGGTCATCCAAGGTAACCGTTTATGAAAATAGTCCTCTTTTGTTTCAGATTTCCTGTTGAGATGCTTTAACATGTAAAAATCTCCCTGCTGATGTGTCATGTTAGCTTTCCTAACCTCTAGATAGAAACCACAAAGCAGCCTACATAGCTGTATGACTGGTTACCCACCTACATAAACAATAATTACTGCTAAGTGGGAAATTAGATGTCACATTTTAAGTCTAAATGAAAGTAAAGTATTTGAGAATACTGTCATTAAATGCTTGAAGCTAATCGCAGTTCTCTCTCTCTGTTTGTTTTGTAGGACATTTGGGCTTCCAGGACAGTTTTGTCACATCAGGTGTTTTCAGTGTGACTGAGCTAGTAAGAGTCTCACAAAGTAAGTATCATGTTGTGTCTGATTTATGTGGTTTCTGCAATCCAAGTTATTTTTTTTTTCTTTGATTCTTATTGTTCCCTTCCTCAATTCAGAAACAGCATCTTGAAAATTAGGATTCTCTTCTCCCCACTTCTTGCCAGTGGACAGCATTTATGTGCCACTTCTTTTAATGGGTGAAAATAAAGCAGCAGAATTTTAAAGTCAGCTGATAAACAATTCGATTCTGCAAACTTGCATGTGCAAGTTGATAAGCTCGTCTGGTACCCAGCTGAAAATGGGCAGAGTGCAGAAAAATGCATACAGAAATCAGCCTCCCCGTGGATCCCTTGGAGGATCCAAGGGCTGTATTGTAACCAGACCTCTGGAAATTACCTGATCTGTGCACATAAACCTGGAAATTTTCTGATGCTGTTTTTTCACGTTCGTCCATGCCATGTGTACATCCGTGTGTGTGATTCTTGGGGCTGTCCCAGTGCAGGGCCAGGAGCTGGACTTTGATGATCTGTGAGGATTCCTTCCAACTCAGGGTATTCTCTGAATTTGGGATCTATACACCTGCAAGTTGCTGAAGTCATTAATAATGCCAACAAGTGTGCCAACTTCAGCCCTGCTGATCTCACACATCCTGACTTCCCCAGCCCCACGTTTTCCATGAGCTGTATGGAATTCTGGCTTCTGGAAGGATTTGGGATGTGACCTTTAAAGAATGCTAATGCCCCCAGCGTGAGTGACACGCTGCAGCATGATCATTACAGGCTTGTCAATACTCACTAACAACACCAAATTAAGAGCACCTGTCACCACCCTGTTCCATTGATCAGAGGTGCATTGATTGGATTTTGCTAGGACATAATCCAGATAGTCCAAGGAAGGAGTATGGACAGGGTCTTGCAGAGACACTGCTGCAAAGCCAGGCCTGTAGGGATTTCTTTAGGGATCTAAAAATTCTTCCCTGTGAGGGTGGAAAGGCCGTGGCACAGAGAAGCTGTGGCTGCCTCATCCCTGGAAGTGTCCAAGGCCAGGTTGGAGCAACCTGGAAGTGTCATGGAAGGTGTCCCTGCCCATGGTAGGGTGGAATTGGGTGATCTTTAATGTCTCTTCCAACCCAAATCATTCTGTGATCTTTTCTCCAGCTAGTGCGGATATAATATCACGTTATCACCACTGCTCCAGGTGAAACCCTCAGCTCTGTGCCCCTTCAAAACCTTAGGGTGCAGCCAGTCCCTTTAAATGATAAAAATGGCTCTCCTCCTAGATAGCAGAAATATTTATTTGTGTGCTGGCTCTGGGAATGAAATTTAGGTCATTCTGGGGCTAGAATCTATCTAACTGGCACAAACCTAGTAGGAAAATCCCTGGTTTTGAGGGAGAACACAGAGTTTCTCAGAGGATTTTCCCGGTTTATTTCTTTTTTTGGAAAGACACTAGCTAGGAAATTTGCTTTGCATTCAAAAAAAGGATTGTACAAGGAGAGCATGGCAAGTGGGAGATACATGAGAGCTCTATGCCCTGCAGAGAGAAAAACGTTGAAGAAAACAATTCTCCCAAGCTTCCTTCCCTGACAACTGGTGGGAATTTTGAGAGAAGGGCAAAGTTAAGAGGACTCAGAAGTCAAGAGGAGCTGCTGAGTGCTCAGCACATTTGGGAATCAGTTCCCTTGCTGAAGTGCTTAAGCAGAGACTTTGGCATCTGACTGGCTGTGCAGGGAGCAGGGACTGGCTGGTTCCTGCAGCCAGGGTGGACAAGCCCCAGGTTGTCACCAGGATTTGAGTGTCTCCGTGCTGTGTCACTTCACTTCAGCGTGACAGCGTGAGGCTTTTGAAGCCCAAAGTGTTCACCCTCCCCCTCTGCAAGGCATCCCATTTCCCCACAGCCTTATCTTGGCTGGAGGAGCCCTGCACAGCAGAGCTGCCTCTGGACTCTGTCAGCCGTGCTCCATGTGTGCACTTTTCCTAGGAAAGTGCCCCACTCCTGGCTGGAGCCTTCCCAGCCTCCCCCGGAGCTTGGCACTGACCTCGTGAGCATCGTGTTTCAAGCTTATTCATTTTCCCTGATATTTTATTGTAACTAAACTGAAACACTGGGTATCAGAAATCCTAGCACTCAGCATGTTTTGCAAATTATGAGCTGTGTCTGAGATGTTCCCTCTGCTTGCAGTTGACGTGCACCACCTTCAAGGATGGGGCACCTGCATGCAGGAAGAGCATGGGCTTTATTAGAAATATGAAAGAAGGTGATGGTGGGAAAAATACAAATATTCAGCTTTTATCTGTTCCAGACACGGGAGTTTGCACTGTTTTTCATGGGCTCTTTAATAATCCTGGGAGGTCAAGACCTCAGTTTTATATCCTGTCTACAAGCCAGCACCTCTACCAAAAATAGTGTCCCCAAAGCATATCGGGATATCACTTCAGAACTGACTCAGAGGGAAAAGTGCCAGCAACTGATTTAGCTACACTGCTTTTGATAGCACCCTGGATTTTCCTTGGAGATGCCCCAGACATGTACTGACCAGCCTTAACCTTGTTTACTTTATGAGGTCTGAGAAGCCCACAGCCTGACATGGCCTGGCTACCCAGTAGGATATGTTTAGTGTCAAGTCTAGCAGCACATTCCCAGAAAACTCACTATTAACTCACATGCTCATATTCAAAGAATTATTTAACATAACAGAGCAACAAGGTAATTGCTGCATATTTGCCTAAATTGGTAAGCAAGGTCTTTTAAAGTTGATATAACCCTCTCTGAGTTGTCTGCGTGTTCCTGTGTCCTCATTTGAGACCAGTCCTCTTTCCAAAAAGGTCATCTTTGTGTATGCCCACTGTTATTTTTCTTTCTATGCTTGCTTTTGGTAATATAATGACAGAAAGAAGTTATTTCCCCCAGTTTTAACTGGCCTGAGGCAGCTCTTATCCAAAATTAATCTTACAAAATATTGTGGGTAGCAGTTATGTGCCGGGTTTATTTAGTAAAGTTCCCAGAGGTCCAGATGACAAGGAGTCTCAAGTAAGAGGCAGTTGTCTCCGTCATGCAAATTTGGGGAATGAATTAATCAAGTGAAAGGTCAGCTGTTTCTGTTGTCTATCTTGCCTATCAGTGCTGATCATCACACTTTCTGTGAGCTATTGAACAAGTCTAGACTGTGTTGGTAACAGAAACTTGCTTCTTCAGTCCTATAGATGCAGATTTTCTTTCAAAATGCTGCCCAGCTGCTGAGTCTTGCAGAGCCTAGTAAAACAGAGAAAAGAGATCATAGATGTGCATCTGAAAAAACAAAGACTCCTCTCCAGCCCATCTGATGTGGGTGTTGCAGCTCATGCTGTCAGTTCTCCTCCATTATTAGCAGGCAGAGGGTGTGAGCTCCTCTCTGAGTGTTGTCTGTCACCCCAGATACTGGGGAGACCTTTCCAGATAACAGAGGCTTCATTCTTCCCTCTCTGGAGAGGTCTGTGCTGACAACAAAAGGCTCAGAGGCAGAAGCGTCGGGGATGGACGGGTTTGGGAACTGACAGCCAGCTGTTGGCCAAGTGAAACCTCCTCCTTTTCTCCTCTGGTTAGGAAAATATTCCATGGCTGCGGGCAGCCGTCTCAGGGCACTGGAGGAGACCCTCTGCAGAAGGTGCTGCAGAGGGGTGGCTCTGGTGCCAAGTGTCCCCTTCCCTTGGCAAGGGCTGGAGCAGGGAGAAAGGCGTGGGGAATGCATCCCCCCTTGGCTTTGAGTCTGCACCATGTGCAGGGAGAGCTGCTGGGAAGATCTCCTCCCTCGGAGGTCATTCAAGCAGCCAGATAAACTGCACTGCCCAGGATGTGAAGAAAGATTTAGGATTTATGAACGTTCGCTAGAGCCAAATCAAACATATTTGTTTGGTGGTGTGTTATTTGTCAAAATGACATCATTCTTCGTGCTGATAAACAAGGGAATTCTGACTGCACCCTGGCCTGAAAATGCCACACGTTGGGTTCAACGTGTGCTGTGTGCTGTGAGGAGCAGTGGGGGGGACTTCTGATCCTTCTGGTGAGTCTGTGGTACCACCAGCACACAAACCTGCTCACTGCTCCCGTGCACACACAGAAGTGGTCCAGCTCATTATCCCTGAAACACACGGACTACTTCCACCTGTGTGAGCAGGACGTTTTGGGAAGCTCAGGATCCTGCATCCACGCTGATGCAGCAGGTGCCAGGCTTGAGGATGGAGCTTTGGGGATGCAGACAGGGCTGAAGTGTCCTTGCCATGAGGGCAAGGGCTGGGATGGAGAGGCACTGCCAGCGCTCCAGGAGAGAGTGTGGGTGCGACTGAGGAAACGCAGCCTTCTCGTCCAGCTTTTCCCACAGGGAAGGTAAATCCCAGCACGTCCTGGCAAGGTGTGGGGTGCCCTGGCTCTTGTGGAGGGGCTGGGCTGGGCGGTGGATGCCTTTTTGTAGCCCAGGAGAGGCTTCTCTCCTCCTCACAGACACGTGTGTGCAGCCGGGGTGTGATAAACCTGCTGTCCCTGAGCTGCAGCCTGTGTGTTTTCTGCTATACTAAGCACTACAGTAGTGAAGGCAGTTAAAGTCAGCAGCATGAAAATTAACATTTAAAAAGATACTCTATATTCCTTAGGAAAGCACTGCTATCCAAAACTCTCTGTGTGGGCTTGGGTATGAGAGGGAGAAAAAAAGATTATAATAAAAAATAGACTGCAGGCATAGAGTGAACAGTTGCCGTGACCTTGCCTTTTGTATGCCATTACACAATTCAATGGCAGTCCACTCAAACCTTGCTCTCGATCAATATCCTATTAAAGCAGCACAAAAAGTCTCTATAAACTTAGTGGTTAGCTATGTTTATAAATGGAACTCAGCATAATTAGATGGTCAATAGCAGGCTGTACTTGTAATTTTAAAATGAACATCACACATTTCATATCTGTTGTATTCGGCGAAGCCTCTTTGAATCTAATGATACAGTGTGGAGCAAACAAAGGCCTTGCAAAAAAAAAAACCCACCCAGCTCCCCTTTCCTCCCAGCAGCAGCAGCAGCACAGTGTGTTTCCCTTTGTTTATGGAGTCACAGCACAGGAAAAAGTTTATTAGTCAAATGTCATGTTTCTCCCATTTAACCTTAAACACATTATCACTTCACTGCAGTGTTACACGTGTGATGATCTTAGTCACATCCCAGCCCCTCTGTAAAAATAAATACATACAAATGGGGAATAAAAAGAGAGGCTAAATATTAACGTGGCTTGAAGAAAGTGCCATATTCCAAGGGAGACAAATGCCAGCCTGACTGATTTTATTTAGTGGGTTTCCTGTTCTGTAATTCAGTAATTTTTTTCAAAATAAATATTGCAATTAGGTTTAGTCAGAGGGCTTTTTCTTAATTTCTCCATTATTTTTCTTGACATTTCGGGTGAGGAGCTGAGCTGGAGGGAGCAGGCTGGGAGCAGGGTAATGCTGCCCTGCCTCCCAGGAGTAGAAGAGTTTCAGGCAGAGGCACCAACCTTCCTCCTCCTCTTTGTGGGCAAACCAGCTCCTCCTGCCCCTCTGAGTGTGTCCCAGCTGCACAGGGGATTTTTGTGATGCCAGCAGCTAAAATGGGGGCTCCAGGCTGGGTGTGGGGCAAGAGGGATCCTTCCCTCTCACCTCCTTCCAGCTCATAGCCCTGGGTCAGGCAGCATCTTGAGATTTTTGCTTTGACTCACAGTTGCAGTTTCTGACATCCTTTCCCATTTGGGGGATGTTCCTGAGCTGTCAGGAGGTCACTTTGCTGCAGAGCATTCCTTGCAGGGGTAATGGTGTGGTTTAGATGTCGTTGCCTGGAGTTTGTGGGGCTGTAGCTCCCAGCACGCTGCTCCACGTGGGGCTGGAGCATGTTCCTGGGGCACAGGAACAGGGGTGGGGAGGTTGTGTGGTGGATTGCTACATGCTGCAAGGAACAGGTTTGGCTTAGAAAAGATTTTTAGTTCTGACAGATTTTTTAGTTTAACCAGAGTTTTGCCACAGTTTGCACCACTTTGATCCCTTTGCATGCTCTGCAGAGATGCTGCCTTTGCTGGGAGACATAGAATCCCAGAATGGTTTGGGTTGGAAGGGACCTTAAAGCCCATCTCATTCCAGCAGGGACACCTGCCACTATCCCAGGTTGCTCCAGCCTGGCCTTGGACACTCCCAGGGATGAGGCAGCCACAACTCCAGCACGCTGTTGTGATTTATGGCAGTAAATGCAATAACTGCAAGCAAAGGTAGAAACAGGCTTTGGTGGAAGACAGGCACTGTCAGAAAGGCAGGAGAAGGGGTTTTGGAACTGCTCAGCCCTGTGCAACCTTTGCCACAGCACTTCTGGGGCCAGAGACCTTGAGCTGAGGGTGGCAGGGTGGTGGCTCCTGTGCAGGGACTGCCACAGGGTTCAGGAACTGGCCCCCACAGCCCAGCCAGGCACTTTAACCTCTGCAGGTATCTGTTAAAGGTGAGTTTTGTTCTTGATTTCAAACTGGCATTTGATTGTGGCAAGGTGGTTTTGGCCAGTGACCAGCACAGCATCCTCAATGTTTGCTATCCAGGCAGCAACCCCTGTGGGGTCAGCCCTTTCTGCTTTGCACTGAGTTTACAACAGCATCAGCAATACCTTGTTCCTACCCTACCCCTGCTCTGAACACACATTCCTCTTTTCTATAGGGCCAACTCAAGAAATATCCAGGATTTGGAGAAAGGGCAAAAAACAGGGCAGGGGGAAAGAAAAAAGGGAAGCTTTACCCACATACCAGTTTTTCTTCCTTATCTCCTTGGAATAAAACTGTTTCATAAATCTGGCAATGTCCAGGAAGTTCATTGTGCCTCAGAAAGAAACAGTGCTTTAATTTAATGCTTGCCTTTTTATGTTCCTGTTTGGAAAACCGTGTGCTTAACCTGTAAGTTTGGGAGGCAGAGAGTGCAGAGGAATTGCTCAGGAAAGGGTTTGCAGAGCACAAATCTGTTTGGCAAGGAAGTTGCTGAAAACTGTGGAGTAGATGCTGCAGAGAGTACCTTTATGATTGATTTCCATTCAAGTCAGACTGACTGCAGTGTGGTCATTTTTCTAACCCATAACTGCACACACTGCAGCAGTCTGCTATCTGCAGGGTGTCTGAATTATAGCAGTCCATGTCCCTGTTACCTTTTACACAAATTACTTACACCGGTTTCTTTTTCCATGCAAATTCATCAGTTTTACAGCCTCTTGTAGCTGCTGTCAGGAAACTGTTGCAGAAAGCACAAATTGATAAAACGAGTTAATTTTACTGTGCTTAATTTTTCTTTGCCTCTGTTAACACACCCTCTCATATACCCAGTGTGCAGGAAGCGTATGATAGTTAAGAGAAGATAACAAAGGATTTTAGTGTTCTTGTCATAAATTACTTCCCAACTTAATTCCTTTTAATGACCATTCCAGATTTTTCTCAAGTTTTAATGGCCTTGTGCATTTTCCGTCCCCTGCTTTTAAAAGTCCGTGGATATCCAGGCTGTTCCCTTTCGGTCTCAATGACGTTCTTAAAAGATCCTTGCCAAACAACAACTAATTGTCTTGTGGGGATGATGAGGCAGCTGCAAAGCTACATTATTCCTCTGTCAAATCTGACATTGTGAGCTCCTTAAGACTTGGGGTGAAATACTGGCCCCGTTACAGTCAGTGGCAGCACTCCCAGCCCAGACATGTTAGCTGGGTGATAGGAGCTATCCTGTCTTCATTTCCTCACTCCTTCCCCGTTGGACTGAAAGATTTTTTCATGTTTGAAAACGGGCCAGATTCTCAGACCAAAGATTAAACTTGGCTCGGCATCCCTGTGTGGCACTGAGACTGCTTTGCCTTTGTGGCTGTGAATCAGGGCTCTCAGACAATACAGTCCAGGCCAAGCTGGTGCATTTCATTGTGCAGGACCTCCTTTTTCAGATGGCTCTGAAATGTGAGAGAAACTCATGATCTGTGATTGTCAGCCCCCGAAGTTGTATTGTCCTGTGAATAGCACTGGAACAGCCACAGTGGACGTGGTGCCATTTGCTGCATTAGTGGCATTTCAGCACGAAATCCATTCTCTGCTGACTTCAACCTTAAGCTGCTCTGCTCCTTGTCTGCTGTCCAGAAGAATACAGCACATGGAGTTCGTGGCTTGTGCCTGCAAACTTCAGGGTGTGTAGGAATCCGTGATGTTTAATGTGAAACTAAAGATCCAGGACAGGGAAATTGCAGGGATTCGTATCCCTTGCAACAAAAATTTCAGTACTGGGTAAGGTGATGGGGTGAAGAGTGGAAGGTCACTGCTGGATAAAACTTTTGGGGAGTCGTATGTCTCTATCTCTGATTTAGCTGGAGGAGAAGCCAGAGGAAAGCTCAGATGCTTTTAGGCAGAAAAGAACTCAAGTTTCTCATCTGCTTTTTTAACCTCTGTGCTTGTGGCTGTATATCACACGTACCCCAGAGGTTCATAGGTCTGTATTTCCCTGCCTGTGCTGCTTATAGATCCTGCCAAGCACTCTACAGGGATGATGCAGCCTGTCTGTAACCATGCCAATAGAGACAACGTGGTCCTAAAAGCAACAAGTTTCATTAAACGTTAGAATGACATTAATAGAAAAGCAGCGCTTAGAGGAAGTCGTGCCATAATTGTTTAATTTTAAAAAATAATAATAATATCTTTGGAGGAATGTAAGAGCGATTCTATGTCATGGAACATTGTATTCTTGATAAAATTTCCATCTTCTTGATTGCAATGCCAGGTACCATTAGCATTTCCTAATTTCCACATCCCACCTGTTCCCATCGTGAAACTAAACACACCCATGAGGAGGAAGAAAGTGATTTTGAAGTGCAATTCATGCCATATTCACATGACTTACTGACTGCAATCTCTTTTGTTTCCCCAGCACCGATAGCTGCAGGAACAGGCCCTAATTTTTCCCTCTCAGATTTGGAAAGTTCTTCGTACTACAGCATGAGCCCAGGAGCAATGAGGAGGTCTTTACCTAGCACATCCTCTACCAGGTAATTTAATCTCTGCCTTCTACCAGGTTCCTTGGAAACCCAGGCCAGCATCATTACTCATCTGGGAAAGTAACCATTAAATTCTCTGACAAGCTGTTTGGGGGCCTCACGATGTGGAGCTGTTTCAGATTCACAGAGCTGAATGTAGAGCTGGATTGCTGTAAAGTTCTTTTTGTGTGTGCAAGCCTCTAAGAAAAACTGCTTCGTGGACTTTTGTAGCTCCTGGTTGTATCTGGGTGTATCAGGAGAAGTTCCACTGGAATTGTTGAGTTTCAGCTTGTGGCAGAAGAGAACTTGGAGCATAATAAGATGCAAGGAAAGTCTTAAGATAGACTTACATGTATTTTTTATTGTAAAAAGCGTTACCTGTGAGACTAAGAGTGTTTTAGGATCTTGGTCTATAAAGCATTTAGTTTTCATAAAGCATTTAGAAGTTTGTGACTCAGCCTTTGGAAAACCAAATTGCTAATGCAGATGACTGCCCCATCTGATTTTGATTCTGACTTAGATGCCAACTATCAAACAAGGATATTTTTTATTTTTTACCTTTCACTTTAATCATCCATGAGATTAGATTTATAAACAAGCTCAGTCACTCGAGTAGTCTTGAACACTATTAAGGAACCAGATTGATTTTTTTTTTCCCCCACAGCCAAAATAGATCACTTATTTCAAAGACATGACAAGAAAGTCTAACTCCTGCCTAACGCTCTTTTACATTTTTATCTCAGCCTGCAGTGCCACCAGCTTTGCAGTGAGCAAGTGCACGTGTGAAAAATCTCTGTAGTTTGAATATAGCTGTTGTTTTTATTTTAAAAATAATAATCTTTAACGAGAGGCTCTTAGCAGGAACTTCTTACAGTTTGCAGTGATTGGAAGAACATTCTGTCTTGCACTTAGTGTGCACGTTATGGAGCTCGGTGACTACAATTCCCACTACACATCAATTAAAAACTTTGTGCTGTTTCTTTCTTGCCTGTAAACTGTGTAGCCTACAGCACTCATCATTAGCACCATTCTCAGGTAGAATTTACTGGTGACTCCAGAAGCAAAAGTGAGGTTATTAATGTTACTTAAGAGCTCAGTTGTTGCTCTTCTATTCTTCTGCAAATAGCTACCACTGATAAGGAGCTAATTATAAACAGCATGGGTAGTTAATAACTTGGTAATATGTTTGTTTTCCTCTCATTAGGCTGTTCCCAGTCAGGAAAAAAAAAAATTCTTTAAATACACAGACTCAGCAGAATTATCAGGCAGTAATTATATTGTATGCACACAATTTCCCCTATTGACACATAACAATTCTCTAAATTAAGGAATGGCCAAACCTGCATTCCACACATGCCACAAGACTTATTCTTCCTGTTTCTCACCAACTGGTTTTGCACACCCGCCAGCTCCTACCTGTGCAGAGTGTCGGGTGGGGAGGCTGCAAGCTCTAAACCAAGAGTGGAAGATTTTATGTCTGTTAAATGTGTTCCCCCTACTCAGAGGATCCTGTTCTTGAATGCCTTAAGTCTTAATAGAATACAGATTTGGGGGAAAAGAAAAAAAAAAAAAAATGTGAGCTGGCCCAGCCTTGGAAAAGTACTTAGAAGAGAAATTCTCAGTAAGGTCCCCACACAGTCTGTACAACTCATTATGGAAAACAGAGCCAAGCTGAGTGTCTTTGGCTCTGGGATCCTCTCCCTGCAGAACTGCTGGAGCCAGCGGCCACCAGAGACCACTCAAAGGGCTCTTCTGTGTCCTGAGCCTGTGGTGAGGGAGGTGTGATGTATCACAGGGGGATTCTTTAATGCTGACACTGGCCAGAGATACCCATTGGGGGCTTTCTGTGCTTGCTGGCACAGCTGCAGAGTCAAATGCCTCTTATTGTAGGATAACGTGAACATTTGAACAAGAATGGATTCTTCCATCATTCACTTGCCTATGTTCCTTCTTATGGGACTGGGCTAATTGAAAAGATGGAAAATAAAAGTTTGAACTGATAAACAATTTGCTTTCAGAATTAGCCGTGAAAAAATCTGGCGGTGAAAATAAGTCTCGTGTGTCATCACCACATTCATCCAAACTGCAAGAACCATGCAATGCAGATGAAATTCTTGCCTTTTTATTGACCTCTGCGTGCTTGGGAGAATGTCCTACTTCTGAATCTCTGAAAGCCTAAATGTCAGACTAACTTCTTGTCAAACTCGTGTGTGTTTAGGGGTTTGGCCTGTGAAATGTTGGTTTGTATCTCACCAAAGCGCCCTAAATCTGTTCCACCTTGAGTTATTCTCAAGCATGTCCCAACAGCAGTGCCTTGGTTCCTCTTCCATGCCTTCATTACGTGTTTCTTGCATTCTCAGCTCCACAAAACGTCTCAAGTCTGTGGAGGATGAGATGGACAGCCCTGGTGAGGAGCCGTTCTACACAAGCCAAGGGCGCTCTCCAGGCAGTGGCAGCCAGTCCAGTGGATGGCATGAAGTGGAGCCAGGTAAGCCCCGGCTCCCAGAGCCCGAGAACTTCATCTCCACTTGCTCTGTTTCGTTATCAGAATTGCTGTGTTAGAGAGGTGACCAGTTCTAGACGTCTCGTCACTCGCGAGAAACGGCCTCATGAAAATGTGGCAGTGGTTTTATTGCTCCTGCAGCTGTGAATGTTTCTGTAGTGTGTCACTTCTGTGTTTTGGCCAAATATCTGAAGTATTTAAATAATGCAGCAGAAGATAGGCGGTCTTTTTCTGTCAAATTGTCCAGATTCAGTTCTGGGATAGCTTTTTCTAGCAGAAAGCAGTACCTGTCTGGGCTGTGCTCCATCAGTTATGCTGCTTAAATAAATATCCCTAAACTTATATAAGGTAGAAGGACTTTTCAAGCATTATACAACACTTGAGATCACTTAGTAATGACTTTTAAGAGACTTACAGAAGGAGTTGTTTTATTAATCTGTAATGCTGTGAAGTGTGATTGGAGGCTTCATATCAAAATAGATATCACTGGGTGTTACACTTCAGAATGTTGAGGAAGCTCTTTGGCCTCTTCTCAGTTAATTTTTGTGTGTGATCTTTCCTGTTGATCATTTTTTTTGGGTTATGTTGTGTTACATACTTAACTGTCCATTGATCACTTATCCTGAGATCATCAGGGTGCTTAATACTCTTGGAAATATTTTTCTGGGTCAGTGCTATGTGCACAGGTGAAATTAATGCCTCAGTGTTGGTTATAGCTAAATAATCAAGTATTTATTGCCAATAAAAATAACAGAAGTCTTATTTGTTAGAGGAAAGCAAGCAGTGCCTCCCAGGGTTTGGGGAGGTCCTCTGAAAGTGCAAAGGATCTTTTGCAATACGTATTTTTTGTCTTCCTTGTTTGTCTGGATTTAAAATAGTATGGGTTTGGTTTGTTTGGAAGAAACACATGCTCGTCCATGGCACTGTGTATAATGAACTATACAGCACAGAAAAGTGAATTCGACCTGCACAGCATTAAAATCAGTTCTGTGGGCACTTGGCCAGCCACCTATATCCTTCATCATGTAGGAAGCATACCCACAGCTTTCTCTGGAGACCCTGTCAAACAGCTGTCCTTTACAGCATGCCCAGAAAGTCACCAAATTTGGGCTATTCCAGACTGGGAGGAGACTGATTCCTGTGCCTGGGAGCCCTTGGAGGATCCCCTGCCAGCTGCCCTCTCTCCTCTAATGAGGAGGAGCCAGCTTGTGGGCTCTTATTGACTGCAGATGTGGCACTTTGGCAGGAGGAGAGGGTGGACCTGCAGGCAGACAAGTGCCAGGCTCCCCGTGACTGCCTTGCCACCACCGTCCCCAGGGCCCTGGTGTTTGCTCTGAGGTGTCCTGCTCCCAGGCACCAGGGGCTGTCCCCTCCATCAGCTCCAGGCTCCAGATGATGCAAGGCAGAGCTTCACCTTGTGCTAAACCTCTGCTCACGGAGTGGCAGAAACGCGGACAAAAGCTCGGCTCTCGGGGAGAGATCCCAGCCTGCTCTGCAGACACAGATGGCTGAAAACTGATGGGGTCACTGCTTCTGCATCACTGCCAGGCTGGGGGACAGCTCCGCCCAAAGTTTGGGGGTGCTCGTTGTTAATGACAAATGTTCTCCGTTTGTGCGGCAGCCAGAGGTTGGCTATTAATTCTGCTGTCGCTTCTGGTGGTTTTCCCCACATGTGGTCATTACCTCTGGCTCATCCAAGCCCTGGCTTGATGGTGGCACTGAGCTGTTGAGCTGGGCAAGGGAAGTACCCAAAGCCTTACACCTCCAAAGCACCTCTGCTGCTCTTGGCACCACTGGGTGCCCATCATGAGGAAGCACAGCTGCCTATGTCAAACTTCCTGAGGTGATCAGAAAGCCAAGAACAAGCCAGACAAGAGAAGGTTCTTCCTTCCTCATGACCTTCCTCACTTATTATAGAAAAATCCCAGATTCTGCTTAGTCTTGCCTCTGAAATGGCAGAAAATCACCTTGCAGCATCAGGGACTGTAGCCAGGTACCAACTAGATATAGCTCAGATTCACCGAGCCATCTATCACTGTCACAGCTGTGAAGAAAAAGAGCTTTCTTTATCCTGCCCACGTGGGATGCACTTCCAAGCCATCCCTGTGCTAAATCCATGCAGCCCCACCCCAGTGCCTCTGCCGTGGCTTTCCAGCAGCCTGTCCTCTGAATTCATTGCCTCAGCTTCTCTGTAAAACAGGGTCATTGCAAGAGCACGGCTGACAGAGGGAATGCCTGAAGAGCCACAGCTCATCAGTGGTGAAGGACAAAACAGTGCTGAGTGTCCTTCCCAGCCAGGGCAGCAGTGGTGTGTCACTGGCCCGAGGTGCTCCCCCAGGGGACACGTCCTGCTGTGGTCTGTAGACATCACACCTGGGTGTGACACTAACGTGTGGCCTTTTGTGTTCGACACCGGGGTTTCACCTCCAGAAGTGTAAAATGTTTGAGGAGTCTTTAGTGGGGCATCTGCCTAGAAAATAATTTGGTCACCTGAAAACTGTACAAGTGATGTTAACATCCCATTTTAGCCGGGAGCTTTCCACAGCAGTCCTCTCTGAGAGGGAGCTTTGGAGCCTGGACAAGTTTCAGATCCATCCTTTCCGATGTCTTTATTTCCAGAGCAAGGCCTTGCCATTTATTTAATCTACAATCAAAATGGTGGCACAGTTTTTAGCATATGGTAATCCCTGAGCTTTGGTGTTTTGTTTTCTTCTCGGTGAAATTTGCAGTAGAAGTTTAAAGACTAAACCCATCTTTTTGTTTAGCTTGGCATTTCTTCCCTGCAGCTCATTTTGTGCTGTGTGGGATAACACAGGTATCAGCAGTGCAGAATGGTGCTGTTTCAGAAGACAGGCTGAGGTTTCATCCCGTGCTGGCAGAGTAGTGCAAGCCAGGTTTCCAAAGTCCATAATTAAACCCTGTCCTTTGGGTTGCTGGCCAAACAACAGGAGGAGGAAATCAGACCAAGGAAAGGAAGCTTGGACTTGTCTGTGGGATGGCTGCTCTGGCTGGGAAGGAAAGTTCAGAGAGGAGCCAGCAGCCAACCTCCCAGCCCAGTAGGATCCACACCAAAGATAATAATACATCCTTTGCCTTTATTGCCTTTGAGTAGATTGCTTCCTCACAGGAGATTTAGATTTATGCAGAGATAGCTTCTTGGCCTATATGCCTTGACAGGTTTATGGGAGTGAGAGGATGAATATTCCATCTCTGTGTGTCGCATCTGCTTAATTTTGAGGTGTGCACATGAGAAAGAGGGGAGACTCAAGCACTGCAGCAGGTGTGAAGCACACACGTGCTCGTGGCACGGGCACTGGGAGAGGGTGGTAGTGAAAGGTGTGGCCTGGGACAGTGCAGGGAAATCAGGGTTGTATGGTAGGGAGGTGGAAGAAATGCACTTCAAAGAGAGCAAAACGTAGAAGAGAAAGGGAAAATGAGAAGACAAGCTTTAGACCGTACAGAAGGGAAAAAGAACAAACGCCAGGAAAACAAAGATTTGACTTCCTAGAAAGGAAATATGAAATGGAATATGTGAACTCCTCTTGGAGAAAGAGAGCACTCCAGGCAGAGGGTTATTTACCGCCAGCCGTGACTAGTCGCTCTACATCTGTCTCCATTTTTTTCTCTTGAACAAATTCCCTTTTTGGATACTTTTCTTCCTGCTTTGCTTCCCTGTGATTGCCCCTGTAAGTGGTCTTTGGAGGGCAGGCTGTATGCTCAGAACATATGTGCAAACTGGCCGGAGAACAGAAGAGGACAAAACCACTCTGCGTGCTATTTAGATCAGGCAGTGGATGCTTCCCCCGTGCCTGCTCCTGCGTGCAGGGTACAGCCTGCACCTTTTGTCCATCCACAGCCCTTCCTCTGAGCTTTCACTCGCTCTGCTGAGGCACCCTGATGTCTGTCTCATGGTGAGACTTTGCTGGGTGTAGATCCTTCTTGCTTCACCCACCAGCAACATCACGACCTCTCCATTCGTGGCGCATCCGGCTTGCAGTGATGGGCAAAAGACTCAGCTTTGTTTATTTTACAGATATTTCCTGCAACCAAGGGTGCAGCACTCTCCTTGTACGTCAGGTGTGACAGCCAAAGCGAGCCCCAGCATTAATCCCATGTTCCTTGTGCTGTACTCCTTGAGTCTCATATCCATTTACCTGCACTCGAAAGCTCCTGGGGAGCTCTCCGACCTAAAAAGGCTGGAGTCTGCCAGAAAAGATGAATTTCCTTTCGCAACAGGAAGGCTTAGGAAGTAAAACAAAGCAGACATGTAGTAAATTACTTCTGCTTTTCAAATACCTTTTGCGGTATCCTCCTTACCATTACTTTATCTCAGCACTTTCAGTACATAACTCTTGTTAACTGAGAAGAAGGGCAAGAGAGGATAAAGATGATGTTAGTAAGAAAATAAGGTAACATCACACTTGCTTTGAACTCCTTCACAAAGCTGGCCTGTGTTCACTTCTGGGGCAGCTCTGCTTGTGATGGGGGTAAGCCATAATTACAGGTATACGTTTTTTAATTCCATAATAAGCAAACATTGAGTTAATGTATATCTGTATTCCACTTATGCATTTTTTTAATGCATGTTCTTGATCCAGTCCAGGAGTAAGGTTCACATTGTGCTCCCTCAGTCATTTTGTGGAACATATGGATGGTATTTGCCAAGTCTGCTTCCATTGTGTTTCTACAGCGTGGCGTGGAAAGAAATGTTTAAGATGCAAATTCAGAGTATCCTATTGGATTCTTTACTTAGGTATTCTACTTGTTTCTTTACTTAGATCTTCTACTTTTTCTTAGATCTTCTACTTGTATTTCCACACTGTAGTTCAGTCCTTAGAGGACAGTAATCCCAGGAGAGGTACCTGTTTGCTCTCCTCGCACTTCTTGAGGTATCTGAAGAGACAAACATCTCTGCTTTGGTTGTGGTCTTGACCAACTTGGTTTGCAAAATGGCTGGAGCTCTGTGGTCCTTTTTCCACTGAGAAACTGTTGTGGCTGTTCATGTCATAGTCATCCCCTTGCCCCAGCTCCACCCTGGAAGTTCTGCTCCCATTATGCTGTGGTGGGCCTTTGTCTGTCTTCACCTTGAAAACCCCAGGAAACAAAGAAGATTTCAGTGCAGAAACCTTAAGGAATTAGTAATTCCTTTTGCACTGCATGGCCAATAGACATATCCACAGTTCCAGGGGCTCATGAGGTTGATAGTTTCACATGAACCTGCAGAAAGCTGGAGAGCTCCCTGTTAGACTGCTGGACTCATCTGTGGTGGTAACAATGCTTTTAAAGTCAGCCTCATGATTGCTCACTGAACCACCCGGGCTGCTGCTGCTTGTTCTCATGCCACCATCTATGGGACTGTCTGAAAACAGATTCTGAGGAATTTCTGTTCAGCTGAGGAGCTGAGATCTTATTTTGGAGTATTTCCCTTGCAGTGTCAGTGACCCCTAACTTAATGTTGCTGTGCCTCTCCCCATGGCTGGTATGGAACTACCACATGAAGGCAACCAGTCCAGAACTTGTTTCAATAATGTTTTTCTTAAATCTGGCATGGGCTTTCTCCTTAGCATGCAAAAAAAACTTCTCCCTGTTTACTGAGAAACTTTTATTTATGCCATATGCATCAGAAAAGCTCATTCAGGCATAGTTCAGATGACCACAAGAGTTTGTTTTCAATGTCTGTTCGGAATTACATGTTGGAAATTCAAGAGAAAGTGCTATAAGGGAGATCCTAGATTGTTTTCTTTATGCCCTAAGCACAGTTGTTGCCTGGCAGTGCCTGGAGGATAAAATGTTATGTGTGGTGTGTCCCAGCACCAGCGATGCAGAGCGTGTCTGGTCTGTCCTCAGGCAAAGGTCTGTGGGCTCATCAAAGGCCTTGACATCGTGCACTAACTCAGAGCCCAGAGAAGTTTTCAATGATTGTGCTGCATTACTACCACAGATTCAAGGGATTGACTGCAGAAAATATGATGAAAAACATGAGAACCATGTATTATACAAAATAAGGAATAGAAAAAGAATCCCTTTTCACTGGGAAAACATTCAACTTCAGACCTGGAGTTTTCAATGTCAAATAATTCTCTGGCACTACTTTTCAGGGACTTGCTGCAGTGGGCGGTTTTCACTGGGTCATAACTAGACACAGGAATTTCATGATCTTAATTATTTCCTTGAGCTGAACTTTTTGGATACTCATAGGCCTACAGAAGAAAGACAAAGCCTAGGTAACGTCACTTTTCCTTAGACCAGAGGAGGTCTAACATCCAGGATCCCTGCCAATTGTATTTACTCGGTATCTCCCAGATGTAACTTTGAATTGCCCTCTGGTTCTCAGTGTGTGAGGTCAGGCAGTCCCAGAGCTGTTCTGCCTGTACCTGCCTGGTGCAGCAGCTTCATTACACACCTCAGCACATCTCCCAGCAGGCACCCGTGCCATTTTTTCCTCCATTGAACTTAATATCCAAAGACAGTGGGAGCATTTCACACAGAATGGTTCAGGCTGGAAGGGACCACAGTGGGGTCACCTGGTCCCACCTCCCTGCTCAAGCAGGGTCATCCCAGAGCACAGGGCATACTCTTGAATATTTCCAGTTAGGGAGACTCCACATCTTCTCTCAGCAACCTGCTCAGGAAAGAAGTTGTTCCTCAGGTTCAAGATGAACTTTGTTCTTAAACATGGAATTCAGCAAGGCCCCACATGCAGGCAGCCACCTAAAAAGCTGACTCCAAGTGAACAGGTAGATGCTTGAAGTGAAATGTATGATGGGAACACACTTCAAGGAACTCCAGCAGCTGTAGGATACAGAGCTTTCCTTAAATGTCTTTTTTTTTTTCATGGAGTCCATGTGTTGCCATATCCCTGCTCTCTGCATTACAGTATCCCATCAAAACACAAGCTGCCCAGTGGTTTTCGAGAACATAAGATTTTTCTTTTCTTCTGAGAGCAATAACACTTATCAACTTTTACTGAAATACCATATCAGCTCCTTGTCACTGGCAGTCTACAGTTCCTGCCGCTAAAAGTTTAATGCATTTACAGGAGCACTTAGGCATCAAGACTTTGATATCACAATCTGTTAGTCACAGGTGCTACATGATAGGTTTGTGTTAGCACATTATAGATCTTTTATCAGATACTGCACAAAATGTGTGTGTTTCTCTGCCAGGCAATCAGAATCAGGCTGCTGCATAGCTGATGAGTTACTCACCAATGTAAGTTGTTGTTTATTTTAAACAGAACTTTCCCAGAGCTGCACCTTAATGGATAAGTTAAACTCTAATTGGTCAAGGCCAGTGAAGACCAGGAACTTAATGGAGCCAGGAAAAACGCAGCAGGTCCATGGTGGTGCTTTGAGCATTGTCAGTCTTTCCCAGTGGCACTCGTCAAGTCAAGTGATTAACATTGCTCATTTGCCATCACAGGCAGAGTCATTTTGACAGCAAATTACCACTGGATCAATAGCTCAGCTTGTCTTTGGCAATTCATGTAGTAGCATGAGACCTGTGACAACATGCCATGCTGCTGGCAGTGCTGCCTCAAAACCATGGAAGGAAGCTGGAGGTAGGGGAAGGACTGCTCACCAAAAAGTCAGCTCAGATTGAAAAGTTCTAGAAGTTTTCACATCCCTCCAGGGCTCTCCTTTTATTTTTCTTCCAGACACTGGACAACACAAAAGAACTTGGCCTTGGGATTCAGCCTAAAGTGTACTTTCCATTTTTAATAAAATTAGTAATCCCATGCAAGTGTTGAAGCACATGCCTCAGCTTTGCTGTAATCCCCTGAGGAAAACATCCCTTCAGCGTGGTCCCGGAGAAGTCGGGCGGTCGGTCAGTGTTGTGGCTTTGCTGCTTGCATCTAGTTCCAGATGTCAGGAAATGCATCATTCAAAAATGGAGATGGAGCTGTAGGAGTTCTGGGTTGAAAATGCAGAAATAATTTTCCTGTAGTTACCAAATTAAAGCTGTTTTTGACTGGCCTGGTGCTAACATCAGCCCTGCGTGCTGCTTTCACTGACCTCAGTGGCTGAGAGAAAAGCAGATCTTTTGTGCACTGGCACAGTGTAAGGTCACCTGAGGTATTTCTGTCACCAGACACAATTCACATCACCTGCATCCTTTTTCAGATATATAGGAAGGATTTCCTGCATAGAAAACTATTCCCTGACAAAGGCTGGAACGATGCTTCCCAATGGGATCAGGATTCCTGGGATGGCAGTGCTGTGTTGGTCTTCCATGGGCCAGACCTTCCTCAGACGTTGTTGGTGGCCATGCAACATTTTGTTGCCACCCATTGTTGACCAGAGAATCAAAGAATCCCAGCATGGTTTGGCTTGGAAGGAATCCCACAGCCCATCCAATCCCAACCCTGCCCCAGGCAGGGACACCTTCCACCATCCCAGGTTGCTCAGAGCCCCATCCAGCCTGGCCTTGGACACTTCCTGGGATGGGGAGTCCACAACCTCTGCCCACAACAGCCCACAAAATGTAACTAAAAGCAAAGAAGTGATGTGTCTTGGGCTTCACTTTTGACACTAAGTGAAAACTCCCCCCTTCCTTGGCACTGAGACAGAAGCAGACACTTCCTTTCCACAGGTGAGCTCTGAAAGACAGAAGCTCCTCTGGTTGACTGTGATTTCTTGCTGCTTTGGGGTCTGTCAAACCCGAATCTTTGTGAGCTCCAGACAGGTCTCCTCTGACCCAGAGATCCTTGAAGATCATCTGATAGTGCAGCAGGAGGCTGTTTAGTTGCAAAATGGCATTAAACACATTAAAAACAGTCGTCCAAAAATTGAACTAGTCTTCTTGTTTGCTTCTGGGACCAATTCAGGATGTTGACTTGGATCTATAAACTCTCCTATAGATTAGATCTTGGTTGGGAAATGGACTACATTCCTTTCATGTGCTGTCTTAGCAGT
Organism: Motacilla alba alba; assembly: GCF_015832195.1. Classification (NCBI taxonomy): domain Eukaryota; kingdom Metazoa; phylum Chordata; class Aves; order Passeriformes; family Motacillidae; genus Motacilla; species Motacilla alba. The sequence continues at coordinate 2,677,514 of NC_052023.1, read as the reverse complement.
TGAGATCAGCAGACTTGCTTTTTCTAATGTGTTTGGGAAGCAGAAGCAATATTTTATCTCCTGTGGTATGCTGCTGGTATAGAAATGTTCAGGCTTATTAATTCTTCAGGACACAGGAAAGTCTTCATCACCTGTGTAGGCAGTCATGGGAAAGGACCCACTGCAAAGACTCCATTGAACTCTTTCTTTTTTATTTTTTTTGAAAGCAGCTGGAAAATATTAGTGATCATCAGAGCCAATATACAGTACATATTGAGAGCCAGTAAATGATGCATATTATTGCAAATTCCTGTGCACTTCTGCATTTTATAAAACAGATAACTAAAATACTCACCTAGCCAGATCGGTTCCCCCAGGGATGCACATTTCCAAGCAGAGGACAAACCAAAAACACAGAACAGAGCAAAATTAGCCAAACAGAATGGCTAAGTGTTTGAAACAAATGGTTTTAAGATCACTGAGTAAGGAGCGTGACCTCCTTTTGCATCAGTCAAGGCAACTGTGAAACTTTGTGAAAGAAGCTCACCACAAAACAGATGCTGGGCTATCTTAGGTAAATAAGTTACAAAAAATAATAATAATAAACCCCCCACACACACACTTTTTACAAAGCACAGCTGTGTAAATATTGCATGAGACAGGGGAGAGGGGGAGAGATGTAACATACACCCTTTTTTTTATGCAGAAGTTCTGCTCTGGGCACTGTTTATTAACATTCCCAGTACAACCATCACTCCAGTGCCTAGCACACAGTGCAGCTACTGTGCTCCCTGCACATGTTTGATCTTGGCTTTAGAGGAGAAAACAGGCTTGATTTTAAAGGAAACATTTTCACCCAAAGATAAAAGGTGCAAGGAGAGGTGTTAGGAGACGGGAGGAATTATAGGATCATGGAATGGTTTGGGTTGGAAGGGACCTTTAAAAGCTCATCCCATGGGCAGGGACACCTTCTGCTATCCCAGGCTGCTCCACGCCCCATCCAGCCTGACCTTGGACACTTCCAGAAGACTGTACAGGACCAGGTACAGGAAGAAGACCAAATCTCATCTCTTTTTTCCATTCTCCTTCCCACACCTCCTGCCACACTGACTTTAGGTGTGCTCCTGCTTTTCTGCACCAGGCGAGGAGCAATTCTCCTTCATTTCATTGTGCTGGATGCCTACTGCAATTTTCCTGCTTCTCAACTGCCAGGTACAGCACATTCCAGCCTACAGAAATCTGCCACAGAGAGGAACAAATGGCTCTTCCCAGCTAGACCAAAGGCTCACCTAGACAGGCAGTTTGCTGTCTCTGACAAGAGCTGGTGGTGGACACTTAAGGGAAGATAACAACAGTAGGAGAGGCATCCAGTGATGCTTTTCAGAGTACAGCCTCATGGATTTTGGCAGCAAACAGCTTGGTTTCACGAGCCAGAGGTTTTGTTCACATCTTTGTGATTGACTGCCTTTAGTGAACTTTCCTTTCAGAGATGTGCTTTTAACCCATTCTTTATTTTGGCCTCCACAACATCCCATGGCAGAAAGTTCCAGTTTTACTCAGTGCTGCATGAGGAAGAACCACTTCTTTTGTCTGCTGCCTGATCATTTTGCTGGATGCTTCTTAGTGGTTTTGTTTTTCACTGCCAGAAGTCGTGAATAAATCATTCTCTAGTTACTTTCTTTACTTTCCTTCAAGTTAAGCGCTGCCCCAACACTTTGACCACAGCAGTCAGCGAGCACAGGGAAGCACAGAATTCCATCTAGCAGCCTCTCAGCTTGGGTAACAATTTGGCTCCGTGGCTGCAGAGCCATCTTATACCTGCAGAAATGTCTGAGTGCTGTGACAGCAGCTGTGCTGTTCACCCAAAGTGGGTTTTCTGTGACTTCTACCCCAGAGCTCACAGCGCGAATGCAGTGAGCCTAAAGAAGGGATGATGTTTTAAGTTCTTTCAGTTGCCAGCTCCAAAGAAACTTAAATCTCAGCATCTGTCATGGCTACTGCTCTGTTCTGGTTCCATCTTGCTCAAGGAAGAGCAGGAGATCCACAACATCCTCCACCTCTGCTTGTCCTCACCACTCCAGCACAGCCCTACTGACATCATCCTTTCTGCTCTTCCCTTACATCAGTGCTCGCTGCTATTTTTAGTGTGATATACACCAAAAAGCATAACATAAGACATCCTCTTGCTAAATTTAGCTGGAAAATTATAGGCTGTTTTACTGTTTTATGCACAGTCTTCATTTGCCTCAATAGATTTGCGTGCAGGTCTTGGAACCCCAAAAAGCCAGACAAGTGAGGTGGTACCTGCAGCCCCAAGAGCAGCACTCTGGAGAAAAATGGGACTGTTTCATCTCAGCAAGGGCTGGAGGCAGAGTCTTGGGTTCCACTTATAGGAGGGAAATAATTTTATTTTAGAAAAAGTAAGGATTTACAATCAACAAGATTTGAAAAATATAAATGTATGGATTATCTTTCTTCGCATTTAGTATTTTATTGCAGCAGCCCACGTTTGTCTCCAGGAGTATTATCCATGATGCAGCACACTAATGCACTACCTTGCTCTGAACAGGAGAAAGCACTTTGGATGTAGTCCAGGTTTAACCCTGTCTTAGGCCTTGCTTTTACTTTTAAACAAAATAACAGCAAATGGAAGTAAAGCACCATCCTGACTCTTCCTCGGAGTGTAGCCAGTCCTGCACGTGAGGAGCAGCTTTGAGACAGAGGGTGAGGCTCATCCCCACGTGGTTCATGACTCCTCTGCCTCTCTTTGCCCTTTCAGTCCCTACAACCCACTCTGTTCTCCATCCTTGAGTGAAATTCCCCCAACCACACATCACCTAAAGGTGCTCTGCAAAGAGCTGCTCCTGGTCAAAGGGACTGTTTGACATCTGACGTCAGACTGATCCCTGAAAAGAGCCCTGTCACCCAGGCAGAATTGCAAATTCTGGCTGTTTGGAGGTTTTAAAAATTAAAACATTCCCCCAAACAGCTGTATTTCTTATGCAAATCCCCCACCAAATGGTACCTTGCAAGTATTAGAGAGATTGTTTGTCCTCTGTTGAAAAATTATCATCTAGAAACCCATTAATTTGGGGGGGGGAAGGTTTTAAGAGGACAAATCAGGCTTACAAACCACATTTCTCCCATGCCCTGTGAACTGTTGTGCTATTGTGATTTTACAGTGCTATTTCTCTACTTCTGCTGGGTTTTTCTCTTTCATGTAATGTGGATAACCCAGAACAAAAACTGACACTTCATTCTGAGTAAACAGTGGCAGTGACTGAATAGAAACTTGATGTCAAATACACAGCCACCCTGGGAAAGTCAAAATCCATTGCTTTCTCCTCTCTTCCAGTTGTGTCCTCTATAAGTGTATTATCCATAAAATTAGCGATTTAAAAAGGCATCAAAACATTATTTTTCATATTCATAGCGTCACTTTGAAAAAAATGGTTAAAAATCGATTTGCTGGCCTCTTGGGGAAATGCTGTAATGTTTTTGGCTGTCTCCTACTTTCTGCTGCCAGCTAAAAGTACCATCTGGCTTGTTCAGGGCCCTTTTCCATATCAGGTGCTTCCAAAATTCTCCCCAACCAGAGGATTGTTTCATTGGGTTGCTCTGCCTGCTGAGGCATGTGTCCTGGGCTGGGAATCCTACTGCTTCTGTTCCCTGCCATCTTGCTGACAGTGGTGTGTGTATGTTTGGGCACGGATCTTGCTGCCTCTCTCCCGAGGACATTTGCATCATTGTCAGCTGCACATATTAAATTGATATGCAGGGCTCAGAAACACGTATCCCATCTTTTGTCCCTTTGTTTGTGCAATTGTTGTGGTTTTAATTCTTCTTTGACACCTGGAATATCACAAAGCTGCTGATAATCTGTTGGCTACTAAGGGAGATGACATTGATAGAAGGATAATGTGTGTCAGACTTATATCTCGATAATTGCGGACACACCCCGAACCCTCGCAGCTCAGGGAATGAATATCCAAAATCCATTATCAATCTGGAGAGTCGCATGTGGCACTTGGCTGGGGTGTCATCCTCTGGCTGCAAGAGTCACTTGCAAGGGGTTTCGAGGCAGTTGGGGTGGGTCCTGCGTCGCTGTGTCGATGCGCGCCTCGCACGAGCCGCTCTCGGTGCCTCCTCGCTGCCATTTCGTGGCAGCGCGAGGAGCTGCGACAAAATGGGGTGGATGTCCTCCCTCCTCACGGGAGGAAGGCAGCTCCCCGCGTGCCTTCTCCTGCCCAGGAGTACCAACCCAAGCAGCTGAGAACCGATGCTCTGCTGGTGGCACCAGTTGATGGTGACGCCTCCTCCCCGGGACCCTTTGTTTTTTAATTTACCAGTTTACTTGGAAATAGAAACACGCCCCTGAAGGATTTATGGGTAGATTTGAAGCAGTGCAGTTGCAAAGTCCAGGCTTGATGTGATTGTGTGGGAACAGGAAGGGTGTTTTGGAGCAGCTACTGCCGTTAAGCTGTCTTGTCCTATTTCAGAAATGATCTGTGCCATACACTGCTGACTTTTCCTGTCCATCCATTAAAAAGTGAATTATGAAGAGTGCTGAGACAAACAGATAGGAGTTTAACCTTGTTAGTAAATATCAGGTAGCTGATATATACTGCTAGAATGTTACATCACAGCCTCGCTCTTCAATATAAGTTTATGAAATTATCTTGTTACTATATAAACTGCCTTGGCTGGGTACATTCTTCCAGAGGGTTATTGTTTGCTGGATGTTGGCACAGTAGCATGACTCCAAAGAGTTAGTTCACGATGTGGTGAATTTTAAAGACTTGGGAGATGGCCATATCTATTTTTCAGCAAAGGAACGAAAGCTTTTTTTTTCTTTTTTTTTTTTTTTTCCCCTCCTCTAAGGTATTAAAAGTTTCAAAGCATGTGCTGAAATGAAAAGGAAATAATAACTAAGACCTGGATGGGAAGTAGTGCCTCAGAGTACTGTCTTTGTTTATTTGCTTGTTTCCCCCAAAATCTTAATATTTCAAGTTCAAGTTAATATTTTTAAATCAAACAAACCTGTTCTGTGAACTAGTAAGGTACTTGAACTATTATCACACATTATTCATTTATTTCTGTGTGAGTGCAATAAAAATTTTACAAGCTGTAATCTTGTTCTTTTAATAGAGAGAAAACTATGCAGAATATGTTGCTTAGAGTATTAGATAAGCTGCAGTATGTTAATCAAATATTTTTGTGATATGAGGGCAGTTGAGAAAACAGTACAATTTTTGCTAATGGCACTGGTAAGTAAACGGATCTATCATTACATTGTCATGAAAAGTGACATTGAGCAGAAACACCCTGCCAATCCCTAGAAGATAAGTATTTAATGTAATTAGACAGACACTGTCTCCTTTGTTGAACGTAGCATTAATCACCCAGAGAAGTCCAACTTTATATGAAATGGCTTTTTCTGATATGTCTTTGTATTAGAAAGCTTCTCACACGGTTTTGCCACGATGATATATTTGAAGAAATGACTGCAGCAGCCACACGGGTTTCCTCATGGCACATTTCTTGCTGTTCTGTGTTCCACAATATTTAATTCTTTTTTATTTAGCAGTGTTGCATTACATAGCTGCGACTTGTTCCTAAGTCTAGAAAGCTCCGTGCAATTGGAGCTGAACCTCTTTGAGCCAGTGTAATGCATTCAAGTTATGAAATGTAAAAGCAGCACAAATAGCTTCCATTATGTTCTTCAGTCCTTCCTCCGTGGTGTTAGCACAGGTTCATTGTTATAACATTAGCAAAATGTTTCTGGCCTCAAATGCTCATCCATAATATCACACACAAAAAAGAAAAACCAACACCAAAAAAAAACCCAAACAAACCAAAAAAAAAAAAAGAACTTCTTTTTATGAAAATCTCATTGTTAAATGGATGAAAAATGTTGCCCCCTTCCAGAATTCATTGGCACTACATTTTTTTTTTCTTCTTTCCCCCAACCCACCCCCCCCCCCCCTTCTCTGTTGCTTGCAATTTGTACTGTGAAACGCTGTCTGGTTATGAACTGGTATCAATTTGAGTCAGTGCACAGCTGTGTCTTCCCACCTTCTCAGTGGTGCCGAGGGCTTTGAAGGGAAAGAAAAGGGTTTAGTCAGAGATGACAGCCAACTTCACCGGGTAACAGGTGGAGGTCAAGTTGGTTTATTTGTTGGGCTGAGCAGAGTGCAGAGATGAAAAATCTTTGCCATAATAAGGTTTAGGAAGAAAATGCTGACTAGTCTAAGCTTTGATTCCAGCTGACAGATCCTTTTCTAGTGTTCATTACTTGATTTCACAGTTCAGGCAATTTTAAGAGGCTTAAAATTATGTTTCTGCTCTCCTCTATAAAACTTTCCGATCACTTTCTAATTTTTGCTTTAAGTAAAGTTATAGGGACTCCCTGATATATCACTCCTGCCTGTAGACTCTTACAAAGTCAATATGCCATCAAAAATGTAAGGATAAGCTTTTTTTTAAAAAAAAAAAAAAACTGCTTTCACTGATTCTTTTAATAAATGAAGTAAAAAATTCATGTGTAGGCACTGATTCGATTAGGAAATTAAAATTAAAAACTTTCTAAAAACTCCCCTGAACAGTGGATAGTAAACTAAGCTGGATGCTTAAGAAGCCAGTGTTCCTGTCTGGGCATTTGGGATTTCTGTGCTAGTGAAGCCCAGAGTGCTGAGTTCCAGTCCCTGTGCTCCATCCTGAAAGGGAGCCACAGTCAGGCCCTGAGAATCAGAGCAGAACGTGCTGGCTTTGTGTGGCTGGGGCTGGGGTGACCACACACAAAGGGATTTCACTGGGCTGAGCCGCCTGCAGCCTTTGGGTCCCTCCGAGTGCTCCCTTCCCTGTGCCAGCTCCTGGGAGGGACACGGAGGCGTTTCTCCTCTCCCACCCTTTTTCTTCCACCACCACCACCTGCTTCCTACCTGCTGGAGTGGGCAGAATAGGATTATCTTTAGCCATTTGCTAAAATCTTCCCCCTCAGACTTTCTATTACTTCTGCATTCATTCTTTGCAGGAAGAGGAAACTCACTGGTCAAACCCTTGGACACCAGAATAGTTGCATGCAGTTTCCCAGGGAGCCAGATAGCTCTAAAGCTTCCCAGTGAGTGACAGTTTCTCTCTTCTATTCTTCTGAAACACGTGTTTTACACATATACTGAAAAATGTTAATATCAATTTACAGCCAGATCCTTGCTTTTTTTTTTATTCTTTTTTTTTTTAAGGTTAAAAAAAACCCAAATCTCCCAAAGTATTTACACTTCGAGCACCTCAGCACACATGTCACTTTTTTTACGTAGGAAAAAGTGTTGGATGCTCTTATACACATAACATCATTGGGCTTTTGAAAGCTGTTAGCTCATTCTGAGTTAGTGGCAAGAACGCTGGACTTGCCAGCACCAAACTGTGAAACCTTTTCTGTGTGACTGGTAGAAATCTCATGGGGGTAGAAATCCAAAAAAAAAAAAAAAAAAGAAAAAGGGGAGGAGGGTGGGATGTAAATCTGTGCATTTGGATTCGAGCAGCTTCAATAGCATGATATCGACTTTGTCCTACAAGTCCTTGAATCACAAATCATTTGGGAGAGTGTTTTGGAGAATTACCACTGTATGCTTTCCCTGGTTTTTTACTCTTTTCTAGGCTTCCATTAGTTCCCACTGTCAGGGAGAGGGTTCTGGACTAGGTGGATCCCTGTAATCAGATTTGGCATGGCTATTTTTCTGTGTTCCTAAGCTCATGAGATCAAGTTATGTAGGATTATTTCATAATGCCAGAGCAGCAGTTTCTGAGGTTGGACAAAGCTATCTAGCAAAAGTGTCTGATATAAGAAAAATCCTGTCCCATACTGTAGCTTTCTTGGTCCAGTGAAGCAGCATCCTCACGCACACAAATCTTGTAAAGTTGCTTCTGATAGCTCCCCGTGTCCCTTGGTTTTTGTAAGCTAAAGTGCCATTCTCCTTTTTACAGCTTAATTGAACCTAAATGCACCCATTTTCTGCAATGTGGTATTTCGGTAATTTCGCTATTTGCTCGTAAGTTTTCCCTTAAGCAAACTGAAAGCTTCCCCTTTATCACTTCACTGGGCCAAGATTTCACACAGTATCCTGCTTGCTACAAAATATGATAGTGTTCTCTCTCACCTTGTTTCTTTTTTTCTTCTTTTACTTTCTTTTATAAAATCAGGATATCTAAGAAACCCCGAACACCGCGGAGCACTTCATGGTGGGTGTGCTTATTCGAACAATGCCAATGCTCTCGTTCTCGGTGCGCAGAGTTGTTGTCTTGGTTTGGGGGGGGATGTGCCAGGTGCCCCCTCTGGTGTGGATTCTCCGGTGTCTAGGAAGGACAGAGCTCGTGCCAAGCACTTTGCCGGAGTGCCAGCGCTGGAGGGGGCACTCCCATGTCACCTCTGCCCTTGCCGTGCCTGTTGTCATGGAACTTGCAGGGGGATTTTCCCTGGGAGCCCTCTGCCTCTCTGCCAGGGGTGTTTTCACCTGCCCAGGGGGTGGCAGGGGGCTTGGGCAGCTCCCAGGAGCAGACCTGCAGGCAGCAGGGCCATCCAGGCTCCTCTGGAAACGATGCCCATGCCGTGCTCTGCCTTCCCTCAGGGAATCCTGGAGCCACTGGGAATGCAGAGGAGGGAGGCTGATCTCACCTGGCTGCTGTCACCTGTGGGGAAGTGGTTTCAGTCTCTCTGCCTGGGAGCTGCTGGTGGCAGGTCCCCAGTGCCATTCCAGTGTGCAGCTGGATGTGGACGTTCCCAGGAAGGAGCACAGCAGCTACAAATTACTTCTGGTGTTGTGGAGGGTTCAGTCCCGTGACTGTCAAATTGTCAGAGGGTAAAAACACCAGGAACCGCTGGATACCAAAACATAACAGCTCCATGAGTCCACTCTCGACCTGCCAAATTATAAATCCCTTGGTACAATGCACACAAACTCAGTTTGCAACTCTTTCTTCCTTTGGAATAACCTATAAACTCTTCACCTCAAATTGTGCAGAAATCAGGTGGCTTTACAGTCCGTGGTAAATCACCTGGGCTATTTTCAATCCCGACCGCAGCTCTTTTATTAATTAAAACACATGTTCAATGGCACTGTACACCGATTAAACCTTCAAAACCAATATTAGCACCAAACTTAGTCTTGTCATCATAAAAGCCATTTGAAAGCATTACCATGCAGTAACTGAGGTCACAAGTCCAGAAAATCTGCATATTTACCCATCTCCATCTCATGCCTGGGGCGTTTAGCAGCCATCATTGTTATCTATAGCCTGGCTAGCCAATGACGGTTTGATGACATGCAAATAATGAGCAAAAGATTTTTAAGAAAATAAAATAAATAAATAAAACCCCCAAAATTTTACTCTATCCTCTTCAGTTACTAAGATTCCCTTTAGTATCACTCGCAATTTAGGATCCATATGCATCTTCAGGAAGATATAGTTGAAACATAAATCTATTCTGGGTCTTTTACTTGCAAAAATATCATACCTCAGCTATAATCATATGCAAAGACTTTTTAGAGGGCTTTGTAAATGCCATCCAAATTTATGATGGCATTTTTTGCCTTGCAGCTATAGATGTTCCATCCCCAAAGCACCCACATAAAGGTATATTCTCCTATGGATGGCTGCAGTTTGTCCCTGCTGCTATATCTAATCTGCCAAGTGTGCTGAAAAACTCTCAAGTAGCATTTGAAATGAAACAAATGTAGTCATGAATTTTAGACAAGATGTCTAAAGACGTCATTAGAAATTTATTTTTTTTTTTATTCCCCTTGCAATATATATTTATACAATGGAAAATTATGCCGAAGCTGACATTAACTCAAAGGCAGAATTGAACTGTTATCCTGCTGTTTATTGCTCTTCTCATTAAAGTTTTTAAATATATAACTCATGAAATTCTGTTTTGAAGAAATTGGTAAGATGTTGAGTGCTAGTTTATTAGTTACTGAAAGAACTGCTTGGGTGGCAGGGCAGGAATGAAGCCTGACCTAAGCAACCTAAAACAATCCAGATGATGCTGTAAACACAGGTACAAACAGACAAGGTAATACACTCCATGAGAACGTTGTACCAAACAGTTTAGGCAGACTTTCATGGGGTAGGATTTAAAAATAATTGTGAATATTGAAGTGCTCGGCTTTAAAATTCTGTAGGCAAGGTTATCCATCACTATAAAGTGATATTTCTCCTTCGTAAATGGATCTGTGCTCATTTGCAAAGGAGAAATTTCAACCTTCTTTTTCCCTAAGTGACATCAGAATTTTGATTCTAACTTGAATTATCATTTTTGGCTAAAAATTGCTGAGGAGTCCAAAAGCATTTAAAACCTAAAGCCATTGAATCCATTTAATGCGCCTTTGGCACCTCTCTCTCTCTCTCTCTCTCTCTCAGTCCTTTTTGAACATTCTGGTCCTCATTTTAATCAATCTCTTTTTATTAAGTTCTTTGGCTCATTTACTTGTACGTGCATTTGCTTTATTTTATTTGGAACATTTCTTTTGTAGTGTCTTGAAAAAGAGTTGTGACATTTCTTTTGGATGGCTTCTTAAGTATCTGGCAGTCACCTATGATACGATGCTGATGGGTACGGATAGATTAGCTCTGTTTTCCTGATGATCTGTCAGATGTCGAGTTCTGAGGAAACTGGATGTGTGTGTTGGTGATGCATATGCAGCAGTTTGATAAGTGGATAGAGGGGGAGCTTTCATTTTTCTTCTGTTAAAAAATCACTGTTTATTAAGCTGGATTTAGCCTTGTGAAGCGAGGTGCTCCGCTGGCAGGTAGTTAATCAGTGATCATGGTAACTCCGGCTGCAACCAGGGGAGCCAGTACCCATTCAGAACGTAGAAACTAAAGAGCACTTCATTAGGATGAGTGAATTTCCATCTGTGTTGTATTTTGTGTATACTGGAGCAATTAATACAGTAAACTGATGGATGGCAGTCAGTGTGATCGTATCTCAGCTGATGACAAAGTTTGCTCAGCACTAAATAGAACAGACTCACTGTGACTGGCAGGAGGGTAGCCGTCAACGTTTCAAGAAGCTTGAAATTAAGAATTCCCAAGGAATTAAAAGAAAAAATAGAGCAGCTGATCAGCCTTTCTGTTGATACTGATTACAGTGGAATTGCTGGAATAATTCACACGGAAGGATGAAAATTCCTTGAAAAATGCTTCCCATATATCAGTTTTTTTCCTTCAACAGCCGACTTGTTTTTCTGCATCATCTGTTTGTTCTGCATGTTGTCGAGTTCATGGTCCACCTGGTAAACCTGAGCTTCCATGATTCCTTTTCCTAGTGTGCCTTGGGAAGGAGGATCCAGACCATGTTTCACTCATAGCTTTTGTTATGAAATCTCCATCAAGAGTCTAGTGGCAGAGAGCTGCTGGGAATGTTGGGGTAATTATCCAGAGGTCTTTGGAGATGAATATGAGCTGGTCTACCAACGTAGCTAACGAGAGATGGAGTTGTTGTGTGAGATGTGTGCAGGTAGAATAATGCCAGTAATTAATGAAGTGAAATTGGATGGATTTTCAGGGTAGATTTGGAGAGAAGGGGGATTGTTCTCCTCTTGCTGTGACTCCGCTCACTCCATCAGAGTTAATCCTGATTTTTTCAGTGAGGCACGTGGCAGGTACATGGAAAAGAGGTTCGCAGATACTTGTTTGCTCTGGGGAGGATTTGTGCATTCAATTCTCACGCATCATTTTCTGGTCCATTTAAATATATATCAGCCTCATACATGAACATTTGAAGACCTTTAGCTGTACTCAAGGAAGACTCTTACGTGGTGCGTTTCTAGTACTGGCAAACATAAGGAGGTAGAGGAATTAAACCCACCACAATGCTCCAGTGCCCCTTAGAAGATGAGGAACACCAAGTTTTCCTGTGCACTCATTAAACTTGGGCTGGAGGTTTGCGAAGTGCAGAGTTTTGGAAAGTCTTTCTGCGGGACTTCAACATCCAATGGCTCCAGTAACCAGAGTCTCCCAAGGACAAGGATCCCATTTGCGCTTGCATTATGCATTTGAGCAGAAGGGTGTGATGCATGATGTGGAATGAACAAAATAATAACTCGTGTGTTTAGGGAAATGCCAAATTAATGAAAATTCAGAAAGCTCTAATGTTGAAAAAAGCACACAAACTCCTTGATAGAAATATAATGCTGCTAACAGTTTCAAGATTATTGTTGTCTGAATTTTCTGCTTATTGTGTACTGCAATTAAAATTCTTCTCAACTGAAAAACCGATGTCAAATTAATATTTCCTTTTGGAAAAAAAAAAAAAAAACGAAAGTACACATCTTGTTCCATTTAGCACCATCATGGTCTTTGATCAGGTTCCCTCTGTCCAGTGAATAAAACAGATTTATGTTAATGGGAGCAGGCTCAGACCATATATGTTTGGCATACATATAGAATCACACGAACACAAGTACAGTAAGTTAAAGTAGCACACCCACTCAGGCTTCCATCTGCGTTTTATGCCACAAATCCCTTTATTTTCTTCTTTTATTTAGCAATTAACTTCTCCATTTATTCTGTAGTTAAAAGCTGCCATAAGATGAAAATAGGCAAAGTCTGATTTTCTTCTCTCTCACTCTAAATAACATTCAGAGGAGACTCAGACCTGGATCCTGAAAGCTGCGCTCCCTAAAAGTGCCAGGTGTGACTGTGATTTGGACAAGAGTCCTATCCACAGAATAGCAAGGAACACTTTTAACCCCCGCCTGGGTTACCCAGCCGTTGTGTTCTGGCTGTTCTTGTTTATTCCTTGCTCAGAGCAGATGGATGGAGAGAGGCAGGGAGCGGGGAGGATCCTTGGCTCCATTCCCTATCCACCGGCCAGCGCAGCTGAGACGGGCTGGGGGAGATTGTAATTTGTTGCTGCCCTGCACCAGAGAGCAGAGAGAGGAGAGCAGGGACTCAGAGGTGTCCTCAGAGCTGGCACTGCCCCCTCCTCAGGGTCCTGTGAAGTGCTGAAATCTGGTGTTCAGTGCAGTGGTCCCCAGTAATCGCCGGCTCCCGGGACCGATGCTGAGGAAAGCTGTGCAAGGCAGCCCCATCCTCCCGGGATGCATCCCCAGCTCTGCCCAAGCTACCTTCAGCCTTAACTTTTTAATTTCCTGCATCCCTGAGCAGCACAGGAGGGGCCCTGCAGACTGGAGGCCGCTAAATGTGTTAAAACTCATTAGGTTTGGAGCAGAAGACCCTTAAAACTAGCCAAGAGTCTCAAACGTGGGTGCCAGAAATTAAACACCTAATTCAATGTTTAGCCACCTACCTTTAGTTCCTTCCTCATAGTTAATATACACTGTGCCACCTCATAGGTGGCCTGATTTTCATAGGCACCAGGCACCTACAACTAACTCAAGTGTTGAGACTGCTCACCTAAGTGAGACTTGTAGAATTCAAAGTTTTTTCTGGGTGATTGAACAGGAGTCCCCTCGCTCCCCGCTCCCGAAAGGAGCTTCGATAGAATGACCAGCATTGTAACATATGGCTTAGCAAGGGGAGGGGAAAAAAAAAAAGAAGAAAATGAGTATTAGAAATGGATGGACTAAAGAATACGCAGGATATATCAGGCACATTAACCAAACATATGGTGCTAAATGAGATATTTTTTTTAAATTGCAAAAAAATTGACATTCCTGGCAGTCTCAAGGATAATGTGACATGGCTGTGATAAATTTAGAAGAATGGGACATATTTTGGCTTGTTCTTGGAAACCTTTTTCTTGCATGCCGACTGTATTTCTTCTTTTATTAACCCATTCAAAGAATGTTTGAATTTTGCTGCTAGAGCACCATGCTAGCGCAACATAAAATGTGAATGATGCTAATTGCTTTGCACTGCCTAACTTTCTGTCATACCCTCCCCTCTTAAAGGACAAAACATGCTTTGGAAATGAGCTGGCAAGCTCATCTTCTTCTTTCTCCTGGTCAATATTAAGTGATGTAATTAAGCTCCTGTTTGCATATTCTTCTGAACTAGGAAGCAGCCATTTTTTTCTTGGGATCTGATGGATGTGATCACTCAAAATAAAATGTGTCATTACAAACCCCAAACAAAACAAAAACATGGTATAGTTGGACTGTTCCAAACCAATACATTTCAAAATACCCTGGAAAAAAATAAATAAATGAACCAAACTTGTGATAATAATGGCAATCAGAATGATAACAAACAAATAGAGCAAAAGTAGCAACCAATTATCAGCGCTTCAGTTTGTTTTTCTACTCAACTTCCCTGCATAGGGTTACATTAAAATCTCTATTTTCACATGAAAGCCTCTGCCTCAACCTTAGAAAACCCATCCCCATATGAACATGACACTGCTCAGCATTGCCACACTCAAGGTCATTCATCAGCTTCTTTGTAGCTCCTCAAGTTCCAGTGTTTGGACACAATCACACAAACTCGCTGCAGCTTTTAACCATTTTCCACTCCCTCTGCCCCTTCTCCCTGCTGTGGTTTAGAGATGAGTCCTGCAGGGTTTTTTTTTTAAACACAAGGGTAAAAGAAAAGCTGTTTCATTTTTTTGGAAGCTTTATTATCTTTGCCATAACCCTGAGGAGGGTTTGTAGCCAGGGAAAGCAGGGAGCTCCTGAGCCAGCTGAGCCACAGAGTTGAGATCTCATCCCTCCCCTGACCTCTGTCACCTGCCCAGGGCTCAGGTAACTCATGTCCCACCTGGGTCCCTGCTCATGGGCTGCACAGCCTTGCTCTTGGAGCAGCTCCCATGCTGGAAAATTTTAGTGACCTCCCCTGTGCATAAAAGTCTCTTGGAGCGTCCGTAATATTTTGTACTTAGAGCTGGGGTTGACACTCCTTTGGTGTTTCCATCCCCAGTGCTTCCATCATAGGGAAATCTGGGTCAGCAGCACCATTAATTCCTTTGAGTGTCCTTGCCCTGAATATGGACATGCCATGACTAAGTTACATCCCACTGGAGCAGAAATTCAGCAGGCTGCACTGGAATATTTCATTGAAACACCTCAGTTCAATCTCCTTTTCTCTTTTTCCCCTGAAACTGAACTAATCTTTGCTTTTGTTCCTACTCCAAAGTCCCTAAGACCACATGAAAAAACAAACAAACAAACAAACAAAAACACCAAAAAATACGCCCCAACCCAATATTTTTCTTGCACCATAGTCAGTTCTAAGCTTTGATTTTTGAAATGTTAAGTCTGTAAGCTTTCCTAAAAGCCACCACAACAGCAAACCCTGTAG
Organism: Motacilla alba alba; assembly: GCF_015832195.1. NCBI lineage: Eukaryota > Metazoa > Chordata > Aves > Passeriformes > Motacillidae > Motacilla > Motacilla alba. Next base: position 2,662,274 of record NC_052023.1, on the reverse strand, counting down.
CAAACAAGTTTTGAGGCAGAAAGCTGCAAGTACAACACTGGAACTCAAACCATTCCCTCTCTTTGTTTAACTCACAGAAATATAAACTCTAAAACCTCACTGAAACCATTAAGGCCCAGCAGTGCAGAGTATAAAGTACAAGAAGGCTCCTGCATATTGCAATCAACATCCCAGGGACTATAAAACTAGTCTTATTAAATATAAAGTTAATAATATAGCCCGGAGATAATCTTGTCCAGGCCTGTCTCTTTACTTTTTTTAACAATTAAATACCATAAAACATAGAGTTGGAAATAAAATTAAATTACTTTGCTGGTGGAAGTTCAACTTGCACATTACGTGATATTTTGCTTTTCCACCTGAAATCTCCACCTTTGTTTTGCTATATCCTTATGGATATGCAGAACCCCCGATGGGCTGTATACTCTGGAAATCCTGTTTTTTCAGGATACATTCTGATAATCAGAATACCCAGATGCATCTAGAACTGCAAAAATGGAGGCTAGTACAGACAAACATGCATACTTTTCATTTATATACTGTAAAATTATTCCATCCAAGCATCTACCATGCACAGAAAAGGCTCGGGTTTTAAAAGCCTGTTGCAATGTGTTCATTCCATTAATTTTTTGATACCACAGCTATGTTATGGCATCAACAGGAGTTATTCTCACCCTGTGTACCAAACCAGTCAGATGTGTGCCACACCATTTCTGCCTGTCCGTGGCAGAAGTTTCACCCAGTGACAATTTAACTCTGATTTTCATTGGGAGCCTTTGATGCAGTTCAAGGGCATTGCAAAAACTCCAAAATAATTCCAGTGCGGCTTCTAATATCAAGACATAAATACCATTCACCCTTAAAAAAAAAAAATTGAAAGCGATAGAGAACCACATAAATGTGTAACTTTCAAATACCTTTGAAGTCATGAGAGTGAGGGGAGGAAGAGTTTGAACTCAGAGAACTCCATTCTCTGGTTGTGCCTTGAGTCGTGCGGCACATTTAAAAGATCCATTTGCAATAATCTACTAAACCAAGGAGTGAAAGACAGAACTCATAAAAAACCTGTAAAAATCCAAATGCTCCAGCTATTACAGATTTCTAAAAATAAAGCAGAGTAGGTTTCAGTAGCAATAATAAGCTGCATCTTGTCTGTATTTCAGCTTTATAAGAAAAATATGGCTGCCTTTTAGTACTCATGGCTCAGAGCAAACCATGGCTGCTTCTGCCTTGACAAAAACAAAACCCCACAAATAAAAGTGAGCTTTCAGCTTGCTGTTGTGTTGCGTTTCATTTGTCCTTTAAGTGTGTCTAGCTGCTTCTGCACCCCCTTTCACAATGCATAGGCTGTCGTTCCATGACCTAGCATTATTAAATTGCACTTATCAATCATTCTTGCCAGGAATGCCATCGCCAACTACATTAAAGAAGTCAGAGAAGTCTGGTTTCAGCAGTCCCTCGCCTTCGCAGACCTCCTCCCTTGGAACGGCTTTCACACAGCACCATCGACCTGTCATTACAGGACCCAGAGGTGAGGCCTTTCCCGAGAGCCCCCAGGCATTGGAGGGCAGCCACGGCACCCCCGTGGCCGTGCCAGCGCCGCTCCACGGAAAGCCATCGCCGCCTGCGACCGCCCAGCGAGGGGCTGCGCTCGGAACCTTCACACCCAGCAGGGCTTAGGTGTCTAGAGGCTGGTTCTGTCAGGCTGGGCCGCTTTTGGGAGAGCTCCTGGTGACCACCCAAGGTGGAAAGGCTGGTTTCTGGGGCCTCTGGGTTTTGCTGGAAGAGGGTGGGGAAAAAGGGATAGGATGTGTTGCAGGGAAGTGTCTTCTGCTTGTGGCCATCCATCACGTTGACTCGGTCCAACTGCTCGAGACAGGGACCCATCCATCACTTCTGACCCACGCCTGTCTTCCAGCTCTGTGGATTTCCTTCTGCCAGTCATTTATTCTTGTGCTGCTGGTGTCAGTGTGCCTTGTTAGGGGACTCCTTTGAAGTTGGTTCCTGCAATACTTTGGCTGGTTTCCTTCTCAGTACTCTTCTGACTGACTTTCCAAGTAAAAGAGAATGTCCTCTGGGTCTAGATGTGTTTATACATTTTCGTTAGGAAGATGCATTTGCATTTAGCCTAGAAAACTAAATGCAGTATGGAGTTCACGTTTGAAAAGGAACTCACTTGGGCATAGAAGAGACACAAATGAATGAATCCTCTTACAAACCTCTTTGGAAGATATAAAAATAGGAGTGAATGGTTGTGACACGTTTCTTTCTGCTATGAAATTTTGTCTCATTTAGAGAAGATTATTAAGGAGTTGGTCAAATGGTGAAGCATAAAAATGCATGTTAGTAATTCATCCTAGAAATTATTTGGAAATGTCTGTTTGGCATCAGCGTGGTTTTACTGAGGGCAGCATAAACCAGGAGGAGCCTCTTTGTCTGCACATCCAGGTGATGTGGTGAGAAATGGTGGAGTTGCACAAAGTTGAAGCAAGGTCAGACTTGCACTTCAGGAGGTTTTGTGCTTTGTTAAATCTGCTTATTGTAGTTTGATTTGTTGTGGTTAATCCATAAAAATTATTCATTACCCTTAGACATGCACCTAGATCCTCAGAAGAAATTTAGGCATCTAAGCTCTACAGAGATTTCCCTTGAAATGTGGATCCGAGCTGTCTGGCAGATATGTCCTCTTTTAAAAGCCTTGATAATTGGTGATACAAGTATGACTAATATGAAGCTTCCATTAACATTCTATTCAGTGCACATCAGCTGACTCCCAATTCCTGTCTTTTAGAAGTTCAGCCTTTTAGATTTCAGTTGTTGATTGATTAGTTAATAGGCCTTTCTTTATTTAGCTGTGTTTTACCTCACACTAATTTTTTAAGATCATTGACTGCCTTTGTCTGCCCCTGTTTAGACCCTCTGTGCTTTGGATTCTTGTGTGGTTGAGAGAGGAAATGTCTCAGTGGTGAGGCCTTGTTTAAATCTCATCTACAGTCTGTTTTCACAAGACTTTTTCTGTGCACTGAGGGATTTCTACTGGCTACGTGAGTAGAACATTCAGTGGGAGCCAGAAAAGCAAATAGAATTATTACAGTCCCACATTTTGTTTGTTTGGAAGGAGATGTTCTTTACTAACTCCACAAAGAAGCAACACAGCTTTTAAATCATGATGGTTCCTAAAAAGTTAACCGAAACTGTTCTTCTGCAACATCATTTAGAAGCATCTTCTGTTTTATGCTCTTTCACAAACAAAGTCTCACTGACTTTCGGGAAAAAAATCCCTCTGAATCCATCCATGGTTTCTTTAAGTGCCATCATCCTGAAAAAAATCTTGTCCCAGACTTCATCCTTTGTTCTTCTGGGACATTCCTCCTCTGTATTCTTCTTCCACAGCACACTGGCTGTGTTTATTTCCCTGCTGCAACAATCATTCTGTTAGTAAAGGGTGATACACTGAGATGGATTATTTTCTGCAAATCCAGCTTTGTTCTTTATCCCATCGCCTCCGGCGTACTTTAGGGACAGTAAGCAGAAGAGAGAAGCTTTTCAGGTATCAGAAGTGGCAACATAAAGACCATAATGCTGTCGTATAAGAGGATATAATTGAGAGATTCACTTCCACCAGTAGTGACTGGGAGCTGTGCCTCGGCAGAGATGATGGTACAGCACACACAGGCTAAATTCCCTCTGGACACAGGTGCATTATGTAAATGGTCAGTGGCAGGTCGTTCCGAGGGGTCTTTGGAAAACAAAGTGCAGGATTTAATCTCCATTCTGCAGAGAGATTTTGGAGGAAGGGGAGTTGCGAGTAAGTAGGTCACCATCAGAGTGAGCTCCTCAGCCAACACGACGATCACAAGGAGGTTCCATCTCCTTCTCATGTTCGTATGTGCAAGTTTATCACTTGGATGCGTGTATGAGATGCATTTGTAAAGCATGATCAAAATAGACAGCAGAGAAGAAGCTGCAGACTATGCATGGCAGGTGTTGGCATTGACAGCCAGTGATTTATAACTTCCCGGGAATATTCCCGAATCTTTCACACGCTTCCAAGCATCCCTTGGAACGCACTGCACATCTGATGCTGGGGTGTCCCAGGATACTGAATGCCCTTCCCTGTGGTCCCCACAATGAGTCATTTTGGAAACAAAACTTCCTTGGAGGAGGAGTAAGATCCTTGAGAGGATTTCCTCGCTCTAAGGCGCTCCGCCCAACGAACCAGTTGGAGCACCTCTGCTCTCATGGAGTTGCCTGGATGTGCTGTGCTGTGCTGTGGAAGGCTGTGCACTCATTCCTGCGTGCACTGGTGCTGCTGCCAGTGCCCGGCCCAGCTGGGCAGCAGCCAGGAGAGAGGATCCGAGCTGGCTGACCAGCAGACCAGATGTGCAGCGAGTGCTGGCGCAGGGATGCCAATGCTTCAGTGACTCCTCAGTACTTCCAACAGATGGTGGCAAGATCCAAGTTTCTTTGGTGATAAGCTAGCAAAGTGATTCATGGAGCCTCACTTGATGATGGCAGTTTTTTGGGCATGACTCTATGAATGCACCATATGTCTTCTCTGGACCAGCGTGGTTAGGATTCAGTGTCTGGCAGATGGTAAATTGATCACCTATAGGGTGGCTTTAGCATCACTATCAGTTTTAGAATTTATTTCAAAGCCTTGAAAATTCGAGCAGCCAGATCTCTCTCCTACTCAGGCATAATTCTGTTACCTGCAAATGAGATTATTTGGTGGTCAGCATAGCTCACCATAGCACTCCAGCACTGCAAAGCCATGGTGGATTGCTGGCATCTCACAAAGCTTCCCAGACCACTTGAACTCTTCACCAGGCAGGGAAGGATTTAAATACTATGGGTGACAGCAGTATTTACATAAATGGTTTCAGGCTTCCATGTATTGCTCCTTACACTCTGGTGAGTTTATAACTGGAGCTGGCTGAAACGTTAAATTGACCACGATCTTGTAAAGCCAGGATGTACAGCAGCCTGTGCTGCAGAGCATTCAAGCATTCCCACGGAATGTGACAGTGTGGATCCTGCAAGCCAAAAAAGCAAGGAAGAAAAGGCAAGGAAAGGAAAAAAAATAACAATGAGATGGTGTGTTAGGAAGATAAATGAAGGAGAAACACAATCACAAGAAGCAAGAAATACAGCACGGAGGCGAGAACCCAAGGAAGGGGGTGTGTGAGAAGAAAGGATGAAAGTCAACTAGTGGACTGGTTTCCATTATATTAATTTCCTCCATAATTACCATTGCCACTTAGACTTTTATCAGGACAAGGCCTGCCAGGGAAACGCTGCAGCACAGTACTCTCTGTTCATGCCAAAGTGGCAAAACCATTATGTCACATATCTGGAAAGATACCGTGTCCTTCTCCATCGGAATCCTCCGCTGGGTCACCAAAGTCCTGGTGCCTGCTCGCTGTCCTGCCAGCCAGCTCCAAGTGAATCAAAGTGATGGCTCCTGGTGTACACCGCACAAAGACATTCTGTAATGTCCCGTTCTGTACGAGCCTCTGTGGCTGCTTCTTGGTGCTGTCAGCTGGCACAGTGGTGTAACCTTCTACTTCCCTCTGCATTTTGACAAAAACAAACCTGTGCAGCTCGACACAGAGAGTGATGTCAGAGAGCCAGGAGAAACACCCCACAAGGGCGAGGAAGCCATAAACAGCGCGACGCTGACCATCAGACGAGTTTGCATGATCCAGTTTACAGTGCCAGGACAGCTGACTGAGCAGGGGAAGATCTCGATTTTCTGCACTCACTTTGGAGTAAGCCGGTGCTGAAGGAAAAGCAGTTTCCCAACAGATGGCCTCAAGGTCGGGCTTTAGCCATGCCACGATCCCCAAAGTGCCGCTGCCTGCCGCAGCCCGGGCAGGGAGGGCAGAGAGGGAGACCTGCAAAGGGTTAAAGCTCCAGCTAAACAAAAGTCAGCGACCGTGTAATTAAAACTCTACCTTTGTTGTATTGTCAAGAGTTAGCCTGTGACATAGGAAATATTTAAAGGAGCAGGCTGTTCAGCTAATTTGTGTGAGTGAACTGCTTAGACAGTCCTATCCTAAATTAACTGTAAGACCACCCACCGAGCTCGCCTCATAAAGGGCCACGATTGCTCAGCTTCGTTCTGTATAACCGTTCAATAATTACTAGATAAATGCATAACTAAAACCTCTATTACACTAATAATTTGTACTGAGATAGATGTGTGGGACACCATGCTGGGTTAATTTGTCATCCCTGCAGCAAACTTCTAAAGAGGGCTCTTTTGCAGAGGAGTTGTGTTAATATGTTGCTCCAGTGAGGACATGCTAGAGCAACAAGATGACTTGGTCGCTTAATCTCCTAAAGAGGCAAAATGCCTGGAGGGGAAGTGCCAGAAAGAAGAAAGGGGGGTGATTAACACAGTGGACCCAGATTTAAACTCATCCTGACAAAAGGAGCTGATCTAACTGAGCAAAAGAATGGGGAAAAGAAAAAAAAAAAGGGAAAAAGGGAGTGTTAAAAATACTAATAGGATTTCATGCATCCCTAAAAAAATAATATAAAAATAAAGTGCTGCAGGAACAAAGTATTTTGCCCATGCTTTTCCTGATGCTGTGTTTGGTTCCTTTGCTGTCTTTGATGTATCCATGGAGTTAAACTATATGCTTTAAACAGTGCAGTGAACTATAATATTTTTATCTCTGCTTTATGCTAAATTCTTCTAGCTTCAGACACACACAAAAAGCACATTATTGCTTTAAATATGGAACCCATGTTTAAGCATCAGAGCTCTGGATTTTCAACCTCCTCTATTGACAGAACCATAAATCATGTTAAAGTTAAGTGAATTACTGTAGCGTGGAACTATAGCTTTAACAATGTTTATGTAGTATCAGCTTACCATCTACAGAATGAAAGGGAGGAAAAACACTGATATTAGAAATGGGAATGTGGAGTCCTATTAACTTAACAGCAATATATCACTCCAAAGTCACAGATTCCATTACCATGCCCTTTTTAGTATCAAAGCAGAATTATATCATCACACACATAAAGGTTGTAGTTTTTAAGAGAATTTACATTTCTATTGTAAACTTATCAACTGCATTTCATTATAAGAAAGACATGATATATTCTCCTAGCAGTAGTTTTTATCTTATGATGAGAATATATGAGAATGCATCATGTGTATTAAAAGTAATAATAATATGCAGAAGTTGACAGCATTTGATGCGAGGCAGGAATTCTGCAAATATGGTAAATTAGGGTATTTTTGACCTCTAGCTGTAGTCTTGGAAGGAAGGAGTGCTTTCTATAGGTCTGATTTTTATTTCTGTCCCAATGTAATCAATTCTATAGTATTCTGGTCTCCCAAAGGCAGCAGAATTCTGACATGTTTTAAAACATTCTGCTCAAAAATAGCTAACTTAACTGGCCCCCTGCCCGTGCCAGAATCTGGAACCAGTGCTCAGTTCAGCTCTACAGGTTTTCAAAAGCAGCCTGTAATACTCAGCAGCCCAGAGTACACCAATAAACCCTGAGCTCAAACACAGCCCTCAGCATATTTTCCTTTGCTAGGAGCTCCGTGGGCCTTGGCAAAATGTCCTCCTGCCTCCCACTTGCTACTGCAAAACTTCTTGCAGGAGGAGTGTTTCTGAACAAAGGGTCCAGGTGCCTTGTACCACTCGGAGCAGCAGAAAAGGGCTGAGAGCCAGCCCTGATCTGGGGATACTGGCGCTCTGTTCTTTTCAGCAGTGCTTAGCTGGCCAGCTGCACTTGACTTGTGGAGCTGAGAGATGGATAGCCTGAAATTCAGCCCATCTTTTTTGGTGTTCATGGACAAGAACAGATCCTCCATCGATCCCATCTGGGGTGTTTCACTACCTCCTGCGTTGGTCAGCTGTTTCTGTTGTATTTTAAATCTTTCATCTATGTTTGTCCACAGAATGTGGGAGCAAGGGATACCTAAATTTTACCAATGCTCAGAGGGTAAAGCCTCTTTTTGTTCTCCAGCTCCATGATTTCCCAGCCTCGACCCTGTGCAAGTGGGAATGTGAGATGGGATCAGTTTGCCTTTAGCTCATCCTTGGACCTGACAAACATGTCACTGAACAGCCCCTTTGCACCATTATGGGACTTAACAAATACCTGAGTTTCCCAGGGATGTGAATTCCCTTCCAAGGCCTCATCCTAGGACTGGTCAGTCCTACCCTCGGCAGCTCAGTATTTAAGTAGAGGCAGGTTTTGCCAACCTGAGCAAGGAAGTCTTCTACTTTTATGACCTTAAAGTCTGTTCCTAATGGGCAGTAAGAAAAATGGGCACTTCCAGAAGCCTTTGAAAGTGTTACAGGGAAGCAGCTCCCATTGAAATTCAAAAGCAGTTAATGAATTCTCTCAGGACCTCTGCAAATCCCAGCCTGAGTTTCTTAATTATTTTTTTTTCCTTGTTTGGGTAACTGCTTTCATCACCAAAATCTGTGGGCTTAAAGCTATTGTTTTAGGCTTCCATTCTTTACCTCTTGTATTGTATTATACACAGAAGTGTAAGTTCCTTTCAACAAATTTGGATTATTGCCAGATCTCCTTATTAAAAAGTCACTCTTCATATTTCCGATAAACACAGCTGTTTCATGGTGTTTGAAAGCATTTCACATCAGCCAGCATGGTGGCTTAGCCAATTAGTCCTCTAATATGGTCAATTTTCAGAATGAGTACCTTTGGGGTACAAAGGGTGGGATCCATCTCGCATAATTTGAACTGGCATCCCTGGAATGGCAGGAGAAAGTTTGCAGCACACAGGGAGTTAAAGCAACTTAGAAGCCTGACGTGGAAGTCTCTAGCAGAACAAACTGTTCTCTAACATTTCCAGGGAAATGACTTTTCAGAAAATACTTTCTTAATTGTAATGAAGCCAATTATAATGGCCTCAAAAACAAGCGGATAAAAAACGATCCCGTTTCATTATGGTTCTAATGTTACTATTTCTAGGAAGGCTGATCAATGTTTAATGAAGTATTAGTAAACTTAATTATCACTTTACGGAGGAGGTATCTGAGCACTGTGCCCTAATCCAGCTGATGGGCCAGCCCTTGTGCCTGTGAAGGAGCAGTGGTTGTGATTCCCAGCACTTCTCCCTGGAACAGTCTGGGATGATAACACCTTTTCCTGAGCAACACCAAACCACCCTTTCAAAGACTTCAAACGACTTCGGGAAGAAAGAAATTCCATCCAGTGGTGTGGACTTGAAGGGGTTTGCAGGGCTTTTTTTTGGAAGAGGAGATGGAAGGTGGATGGATCAATATGTGCCCCCATATGTTGGGCTGTGCTGGTGGAAAACCTGTCTGAGCACTGTAGGTGTCCCTTCACCATGTCAGCAGGCACTCTCTGGGAGCAAGGATCCCAGGGCTCTTTATTAGGAACTGCTCCTTTCTTCCAGGATCCTAAATATCTGAAGAAAACTGTGACCTGTTTCAAATTAACTGATCCTTTATTGTCTCATCACTCGCTCAGACAGCATTCACAATTTTGGCTCTTCTTCAGAGCCTCAGCAGAGCTCACCTAATCAATGGGTGCAGCTTATTTTATTGGTTACTCGCTTGGTTATTGGCTACTACAAATCAAGAAAGGGAAAGGCAAGACAGAGCTGCATAATCAGAATTCAGCATTCTGAAAAATCCTGTGACTTCTGTGCTGCACAGCACCACGAGCTCATAAAACACCAAGGAATCCAGTGTAGCACGCAACAGCTGTACTGCATAATTACTTGGCCCAATAGCAGCAGTTTTAAAATACTGGTATATCTGTTGCAGGCCACCATACATTACCATCTCATTTTCAATAAGAAGTCTGGGATGTTTCAGACCGGCTTCAATGGAATTAGAATCATGTGTGCTTTGAAATATTTATGCTTGCCTTGAGATGGAAGGATAACTCCTGCCTCCAGCCCCTACACAAAATAACAGATTTCATAACGCCAGAGAGTCCAACTCCTCCATACCTACAGCAGGTAGAAATGAAGTTCTGATCTTGAGTACACATCTTTTCATAGATTGTAGAAGCCATATTTTATGTCATTTACTGAGGTCAATAATGAAATATAAATGTCACAGGCTGAAAGACGCCAGGAGAAATACGGTTTGGCAGGATGGAGCTGCTTAGGGATACATAAATAATAAGTCAATAAGTAAATAAATAATAGACAAAGACCTATTTTATCTTCCATTTGAAGATCTCAAAGAATTTACAATCTCTGATTGAGACTTGTAATATCCCGTCAGAGGTAATAAGAGCCTCTTCTCTTACACAGGGTAATTTCCATCACTGTAGGTGTGAGTTTAGGAATTAAAGACTTTATCATTTTTATTAAGTCTGAAAATCATGACTGAAAGGGCCCTTGGCCTTTTTAGAGGCAAACAGGGATAATAATGACCTGCTTCATTACCCCTTGTGCTTTAACTGATTAAAAATGCTTGTGAGGGCCCCTATATTTGGAAACACCGTTGTGTTCTGCACTCAGAACTTGTTGGAGTGGCCAGTTTTGCACTCTCCAGAGTTGCTGACCACAACACAGCTATCAGAGTAATGGCCTGTGTCTGGGCCAGCAGATTTTAGACTTTAACATTCAATTCCCTCTCTCTAGTATCAGGCAGGCACATTTGTAATGTTGATCAGCTTAATAGTAGTGGTTTTTCCTCCTCTTATCAAAGAGCCCTTTCTTTTGGCACTTGAGAAATCTGCTATTTCCTAGTCAGGGACTGCAAAAACAAACCTTTGGAGATCCTTAATGCACTCGTCACTCCTTATGCTAAGAAGAAAGTGACCCCTCCACATCAGTGTATGGCACAGGCTGAGGAATGATGCCAACTTTCTTGTTTCCCTCCCCCAGTCCTTCCCTGGTCAGCAGGAAGCCCTTGGAGATGGGCTGAGGAGCTGGCCAAGGCTCCAAAGAGGAAGAACCACATTCTCCTTGCAGCACTTTGCTGTGCTGAGTTATTGTTGGCCACTTCTGCATTTCTTTGCTTCTCCCTCTCTTTGGGCAGGTCACTGACACACACTCTCCCCTTTGTTTTCTACCCTGACATGCTGAGGAGGTCAGGACAGCAGAGAAAGGCTTGCTCCTTGCGTGCCACTGAGTATTTCTTTCATCTTCCTTAGAGCAAATCAAATTATTAAATGAAGAGCCATACTTTGGAAAAGCTAAATACGATGTTGTCTCAGGCCTAGCTCTGAATTCCCACATGTTCCCTGGATACAATTCTTTATTCCTTCTTGTCTGAGATGCATTTCAATCTCCTTTTCACCCAGCAGACAAACAGAAATGAGTTTGTTCATAAAGGACAGTGCAATTGCATAACAATTTCAAATAGTACTAAAAGAGCTGATACTAAAAGGAAATTCTCTTTTTATATTTCAGAAATTCCAATTTATTCCTTACTTAATTGGATGTTTGTCACATAAATGTCCATTTCTCACTTTTATCTTCATCCTTCATATTCCATCTGGCACACAAGGAAAGGGAGAACTACAGAAGCAGATACAGAGAAAGGGAGGAAGACAGAAATAATGCAGGCTAATAAAAATTTTGTTGTGGTCATCAAAATGCTGTCTGGGATCTACCTGACTGAAGGTGTGTGGGCAGAATGGAGGTGTCAGCCTCAGAGCAGCACCAGACAAAGGCTGGGGATTATTTTGGGGTGAGGTGGCTCCTTGGACACTGTTGAGTTCTGTGTCCATTGTAATCATTGTCTCCATGGTGGTCACTCAGTTACAGAAGGGAATCCCCCTTTATCTCCACCTTTGATGTTTCTCTTTTTATTGGGGATATTTTCAACAGAATTAAAGGGAGCAGAATTGTGGGGTTAATGTGAATACGGGGGAGCTTTTCATGGCAAGGACAAGGGTCTCACATCCATCCCATACCAGCACCCCTGGCATGAGTGCAGCTCTTTTTGGCGGTGGTGTCAGAGCAATAGTTCCTTTCCTGTGGTGGAAAAGGACGTGTACAGAAGGGCTGCCCAGCCAGCCCTCAATGAATGTTTACAGGAAAGGGCAGTAGTTTCCTTGCTGCTGTTTCTGAGTTCGCGTTTTATCCACATCCTCAGGCTCTTGAGTTTGCTAATGGTTTAATAATGCTAAAGAAAAAGAAGTTATTAATAAAGTGTCATATTATTAAACTGGCAATGAACAAGAGTAAGAAGCAGATTTTAGCTTTTATTTAACTGAAGGTCTTTCATAACATTCATCATGAAATGAATGTTTGCTCATTTGTGTTTGATTTTAGTTAACTTTCCTGCATCTCTCCAATTTTTCCAAAAGTGCCAAAGGCTTTTTTATTTTTTTTCCCCTCTTGTATATTTAAATTATTTCCAAGCCAACACCTGAGTTTCTCTAGGATTTCTCCTCCCTTGCATAGCCTTTATCTAATTGGTCATATGCAGTCTACGAGCACAATCTCTGCACATGGACACCCCTGAAAGACTCCTAGGGAGCAACAATGACTGTTTGGTGAGAAATAAACAATGATTTACAGATGAGCTTGTGTGCAACCAGATTAATTGGTCATTCTGAAGGAAGAGTGAATCCTCATTGTAAAGGGAAAATTCATGGCACTCTTAAGTGGCAGCAGTTGCTGCCTCGTGGTGACAGCTAACAATGGGAAGCACTGTTGGGTAACAAGAGTCCAACCCAATATATTTTGAAGGCCAAGGAACTGGGCAAAGGTGTCACATAATGCAGGAGAGCAAAAGGCTCTGGAGCTGCACTTGTAGTTCTGCTGAAATCAGCTGAGGGTAAAATCGGTCATTGCCAATGGGCTCGTGTACATCACACCTCTGCACCTTCTCTGGAGTGCATTTTCCAGCTGGCTTGTTGGCCCATAAATTCACCAAATTAAACTTCATCCCTGAGAGCGAGCTGGGGGCTTGCTGAAGATTCGAGCCCAACGTTATTCTGGAGAAATGTAAATGTAATTTTCCAAACGATCTCGCCACTTTGTGCATGTTCATTAAAGGAAAACACGTTACTTAAAATAAATGTTCCTGAAGTGAGATGGGGAAAAAAAATCCAACAGCAAGAAGCGCTAGACCGTTTTTAAATTATCGACCATTTATACTACAATGTAAAATGGATTCGTATGTGCAAATCCAAGTTACATGAAATGTCAATTAAATCAACCCTAATCTCCCAAATACATTTTTTTATTGCCTGATTGATGAGGGCTGCTCTTAAGGTGATGAATAGTTTTCACTCTCACAAAGGACTGCTGATTCCTTTCTACGTGTCCCCTAAAAAAACAGAAAATCCTTCAAAATGTCTGGCTCCGTTTGCTTCCAGGATCTAGATGAAGTGAGTGTAGGACACAATGTGGTCTAATATATTAATTGATGTCTAAACAATACTGTACATTTAAAAACAAACCACCGACAAAGAAAAAAAGAAAAAGCTACTTAAAACTACAACAGATTTAAACTGTTTTATTTTCCAGAGGCAAAGCTCTATATAACGTCTTTGTTTTCTTTCCTATAGCAAGTCCACATGCAACACCATCGACTCTTCATTTTCCAACATCACCCATTATTCAACAGCCTGGGCCATACTTCTCACACCCAGCAATCCGCTATCATCCTCAGGAGACTCTGAAAGAGTTTGTCCAACTTGTCTGCCCCGACGCTGGTCAGCAGGCTGGACAGGTGGGGTTCCTAAATGTAAGGAAGCCGTTTTTCTTTCTTCAGAAGTGTTTGTCCTTTGTAAAAATTAACCACGGGGTTATTGATGGGGTTATTGTGACAGCATGTCGCCTGAAGGAGCGCACCTTGAGTAGCTGCTGGAAGAGAGAATTAAATAAAAAAAAAAATTATATATATATATTAACAGTAATGCTGTGCTGCAAAAGCATTTTAAAAAACAACAAGAGACCTCCCCAAAAAACCACTCGACCACATTGTGGTGGAAGTAGCTTAAAGTGTCAGAGAAGCTGGTGCTTCAGTGACCTGCTGGGTCCCCCACAAACGACTTTGCTGCATGTGTTGTAACCCTTGTGGAACCAGGGTTAACAAAATACGAAGGCAGAATAATTTTTATTAATTATTTTTGAAGTTCAGGGGAGAGTGGGGGGGAAAGAGCAGGAAAAGGGAGGGTGAGAAACAGATGTTTCAGATCAGCTAAGTTCATTAAAAAAAAAAAAAAAAGATACTGCCTTATAGCACTTTAGATCAAGTTGACCAGTACTTGAACTCAAGATGTTAAAAGTACAGTTTATTATGGTTTGTTATTTCTGTAAGCAGTTATCTTTTCCCCTTATCTCTATGAAAAATTAAGCAGAGTTCCAAAGCTTCAAATAACCATTTTCATTTTTTTTTAATCAAATAAAGTGAATCATCTTGCTATTATTGAAATAGCATTCTGGACGAATTCAGAATTTATAAATTTTATGTAAATCAAATCTAAAATAATGCTCTGAATATTTCATGAAATGTAATGCATGTAACTTTTTCCAGCCAATGAAGTAATAACTGGCAAAATTACTGCTTCTCTCCTGACATACTGAAAGTGTTAATGAGAATTAGTTTAATTATTAGCATCTAATTTATTACACTTATTTAATAAGCTGTATTGTTCTCAGTGTTTTCCTTTCCCCAGCAGAAAAACTGACTCTACTTATTCCAGCCAGTCCTGGCTTTGAATAATGTCTGCAATATGTTAGCAGATACATTTATGTCTAGACAACAAATCAATACAGTGCTTTTCTTTTTCCTTGAGTATTCATTTGCTTAATTTATCCCAAACCATTCAGCATTATGAACTGTTAGCACACTCACAATGAACAGGCAGCAGGGGTCTTCTTGGCAGGAAAGGGACCTAATTGGGAGACAAGATAGTGTTTGAGAGATGTCACTAATATATTAGTTTATTAAAGGTGCTGGATGTTGGAAAAATAAACATCCCTGAAGGATTGCTTCTTGCAAACTCTAGTAACTGCAGTCTTTGAAGTCTGTGGGAGTGCTGCTAAGTTCAATGCAGATGAACTTGGGTCTTACTTATCCCCTGAACCATTTTTTTGCTCCAGCACAAGTGTGATTTGCACCTCCTCGACTTTAAGGCCTTCTGTCAGTGCCAGAGCAGGTGAAATGAAAATAAAG
Source organism: Motacilla alba alba (assembly GCF_015832195.1). NCBI lineage: Eukaryota > Metazoa > Chordata > Aves > Passeriformes > Motacillidae > Motacilla > Motacilla alba. The sequence continues at coordinate 2,647,155 of NC_052023.1, read as the reverse complement.
TCCCAAGTGTTTTGCCAGGATGGGTATTTTGTCCCTGGCAATTCAGGCTAATGGAAACCCTATCAGGAATTAAAATATTATTTTCTTTAGCAGTACTTAGAATATGGATCTGTGTTTAAAGCTGAGCTTTTATCATCAATGGAAAAGCCAATGTTCAGTGCCAGAAGAGCTGCAGTGAGATCAATTTGTAGAGTGCTGTCGAAAATGATCTCATCATTTTTGTCACTAAAATGGAACACCTGATTCACAGCCTGTCCTACTTTCTCTTTATAATGGTATTTGGCATCTATCTGTATGGTTTTCAAGTGTCCAGGCTGGGTTACATTTAAAATGTAAACTTAATAAGCTGGGGGGAGGGTTGGCATGTTTTTCTAAGCCCAATTCCTGTTTTTGTGATACTTGAAAATGCTTTTACTTACGGACACATTTTTCTGGTGATTAATTGAAAGACCACACTCATATAGCTGATCCCCTTCAGCCTGTGACTGACCACATCCCAGACTGAAGGGAGGGTGGTTTTTTTCTCCCAGTGTGTAAAATGAAGCTGTTCTAAGTTCAGTCATTTCTCCATATGATCCTAATGGCAGCTAAACCAAGAGCTACACTATTGCTAACTCAAAAGGGATGTGGGAGAGCAGTTATTTTAATATACACTCATTCATTTTCCTGTAATGAGATATCAGCATGATTTTTAAGACCACCAAAAACGCTTGTTTTTTCTCTTAATGAGCAGTATCTTTAAGAAATTTACACTCAAGTCCTAGACACCGATATCCTGAGGGTATAGCACAGGCACAAAACTGGGGGATTTTAGGGGTCAAAAATACTACTTCACCTCTCACTGAGCATGGGTTAGTGCTGCAGGAAATGTAAAGAGGAGTAGAATTTAATCCAGGACAATTTAATCTTAGTTCAGACAAGCTGCTAATAGGACAAGTGTTTAAAAGCCAGAATTTCCATAGTTTCTCAAGATTCCCAGAGTTTGACACAAAGTTCCTTGAAGTCCATGGAGAATTTGAGCCAGCACTTTCTTTGCCACCTCTCAGGCAACTGTAAATGTATTGCACATAGTTTTTAACTAGATTTGTTTTTGCTGGAGGTTCCTAATAGCTGATTTTTAGTATAATTTTTGTCTGTTTGCTTGTTTCTCGGCAGCCCAATGGTAGCAGCCAAGGCAAGGTGCACAATCCATTCCTTCCTACCCCAATGTTGCCACCACCACCTCCGCCACCAATGGCTAGGCCTGTGCCTCTGCCAGTGCCAGACACAAAACCTCCAACCACATCAACAGAAGGAGGGGCCACCTCTCCCACTTCTCCAAGTAAGTATAGACGCAGCGGGATCCACGGGCTAGCGGCGCCGCCGGCGCTGGGCTGTGCAGGGATAAGGACTGCACACACCTTGGGAAGCAGGAGAGCTCTCTGCTCTCCACAGTGGACAAAACTCTGAGCTGCTTCTGTGTTAGCAGGGAAAGCCTTAGCTCAAGGTTGCAGTTTTATTTTTGGCTTTGTTGGTGTTTCACACAACCACGTGTGAAGGAAATCAAGGCCGGTGGCTCAGCTGTGACACAGAGCTGGGGTCTTTGGGGTCTTGTGTGCTGCCATGAGGATTCGAGTTGATAGCCCATCCCTGGAAGTGCTCAAGGCCAGGCTGGATGGGCCTCTGAGCAACCTGATCTTGTGGATGGTGGTCCTGCCTGTGGCAGAGGGGTTGGAACTGGGTGATCTTTAAGGTCCCTTCCGACCCAAACTATTCCATGGTTCTGTGATAAGTTGGTGTCTCAAGCCAGCCTTTAGAGGATAGATCCCACATGGAAGTCAGGCAATCTCCTTGAAAACATCCCTGCTTATACACACTGGGCTAAACTAACAACCTTTTCCAGTTTACTTCAATTGTCATTCTTTTGGGAATAAATCTTCCCAGATTAAGCCAGACATCTTTCCCTTACGCCGTGCATTTTAGGCAAGAAGTTTTGGTATGTCTTAGGGCCAGGGAGAAAGCTCTAATCCTCTCCCACCACCCACACGGCTCCCATATGCATTTTGTGTAGCCACAAGTCAAATTTACGAATTCCTGGATACACACTTGGGGATACCACTTTGGAGTCACTCTTCTGGGAAACAAATGCAATTCAGCTGTGTCTGATGCTTTAAAAAAAAAGTCTGGATGTTCAGGGAGTTAATTGTGAAATGATTTAATGAAGCTATGCTCAAACTGACATTTAAAAACAAAAGGGAAGCTTTCAGTGCTTTAATGGCAACTGTAGGGGACTTGTTCCACAGTGAAGGGAGTCCAAATAACATCCACAAACAAAAATCAATCTAATCGAAAGAGCAAATCCCTTTGTGTGCTTTTCAAGCTTATTATTTAAATGCTATATGCAACCACTGCTTGATGTGCAAAGAGGTACTCGCTCTTCAGACCAAGCGAAGCCTACATTTTTAAAGCTTTATATACTGTTCAGGAGACTTGCACAGGTTCCAGGGGGCATTTTTAAAATCTGGTAGTTCCTCAGAGGTTTTCATTGCCTTCTGCTACACGATAGTGCATCAACTGCAAGCTCAGCAAGATGCTCTGGCTCGCTTGGAAATTGAAATGGGTTTTAGTATGAGACAGTCTGGTAAGATTGTGAACACGATCTTCTAGAATCGGGACTTCTCGAATTGATCAGCAGATTTTTGTTGAGTGAAGAAGTTGATTCATTCCCTCCTCTTTCTGACCTTAGACCAACACTGGTGCTGTCAGGAAGGTTTGACACTTTCTGAGGGGACTTTTGAGTCCTATCAGTAAGATTCAGCGGTGGGATCTAAAAGGTTAATGTTTAGTCATAGTTATCACTGAGCACAGTCAGCAGTGCCTTACTATTTCCTTGCCTTCAGAACCGGGAAAAACAAAACTAGGTCAGTGTGTACTTGTCATTACGGTTGTGACTCAGTTTACTGGCAGTGTTTGGTGTCAAAAAGAAAAGAAAAAAATTCCCAACAACATTTTAACACTAATCTTAGTTTTTATGATATTGTGATTGTGTAAACAAGCTCGGAGTGTGTCTGGCCAGATTCTCAGCTGGCAGAAAAATGGGTATTTCTCCTCTGAAGGGAGCAGGACACCCATTGGTGTCTGCTTGGGGCTGGTCACTGGGCTCTGTGTTCAGCAGACAGCTGCCACGTTAATTGGGAATGGAGGTTTTCTCAAGAGCAGCCAGTTAATGGTATTTAAACAAAAGATTAGGAAAATAATTACTGTTTGTTAATTAGCCACGCTGATGACTAAACATATAGTTCTGTACATATTCAGGCACGCATCTTCCTTTTGGTGAGGGGTTTGAATAACAGCGACTCGAGTTGTAAACAACCATATAATTTAATTTAGGGGAAAATTTTACAGAAAAGTAGATTATAGGAAATATTTTCTAAGAAAAATGATGACACGTAAACCAAAGCCAGTGGAAGCATTGGCCACATAAAGAGGAAAGCAAACTGAAGTTCGAGGCGTCGCAGGCAGGGTTTGCCAGGAGGACCCACTGGGCTCCATTCAGCGTGTCAATCAGGACCAACCCTCCATTTCCCTCCGTGTTTATTTTTTCCTTAACTAAATATTAGCCTTCAAACAGCGAGTGCAGATTCACCAGAGTTCCATAAAAGCCTCACAAAAAGGTGTTTTCCATGGTTACGAGCTGCTGGAGCGCACCGGTTCTGGGAGTGTCGCCGGGCTATGGCTGACTGCCCCGCAGAGCTCGAGGATATTGGAAAGTCACTAATGCAACAAAGGCAGGAGTGATGTTAAATTTTGGCCAGACTCTCTCCTTAGCTGTGTGGAAGAGAATGATCCCCCCTCCTCCCGAGGAAATGGAGTGAAAGGGGTTGGCATTTGCTCCATTCTCCTTCCCTTTTTTGGTCTAGCAGAAAGCCCTCAGCAGAAACAAAATGCAGTCACGGCCCAACCAAAAATTGGAATATGGCCCTCCTGAGGGGTGCAGGAGCCAGGAGCAGCTGTTCAATACAGCATGGCCTCCTGGGAACGAGAGCTAAAAATCACAACAAGGTGGTTAATGATTCTCAGAGCAATAGTGAAACTCTCCAGCTGTGACATTAACCAAAACATGAACATTAGTGCTGTCCAAGGAAGGAAGAGCCCCTGGAGATGCACACTGGGGATTTGCCACTACTGGGTGGCCAGGCATGCTCTGGGAGCTGACAATTTCAGCTGTGAATCCTGTCCCTTTGGAAAGCCAGCATTTCCCTCAGTCAGATGGCACAATGGAGATGGGATTCACGAGGTTTGGGAGATTCATTTTTCCTCCACAAAACCTTTTTCAATAGAACATATCTTTGATATCAGAAGCAGACCCAGCATTATCTTATCTCAGATCTCTTCCTGATTTTCTTTGGTTGGTAACCCATTGCAAACACAACACAATATTTTCTTGAACTTGGCAGTTTTGGGGTTTTATATCTCACTGCCCAAAGCAAACACCACCTCCACTACATTCCAGTTGGGCTTTATCACTATCATAATTAAATCATTCCAGAGCAGCCTAAGACACTGCCATCCTGTACACCCTGACTTTTAAAAAGCTTTTTGAAACAAAGTGTTATTTTCTGAGATTCACAACTCTTAACTTAAACAAACTCATTACTGGTTAATGTCCCTTTGAACAAAAGAGTTTTCTTGTTAAATGGCATTTGTGTCAGGATGAGGAGAATGATCTTGTGGCTGTAGTACAGGATTCATAAAGCCAAGTGCCAGGTCCTGCCCTTGGGTCACAACATCCCGTGGAGCTCTTCAGGCTTGGGACAGAGTGGCTGGAAAGCTGGAAAAGGACTTGAGGATGCTGGTCAGCAGCAGCTAAACATGAATCCAAGTGTGCCCAGGTGGCCAAGAAGGCCAAAGGCACCTGGCCTGGATCAGCTCAGGTGTGGCCACAGGACCAGGGCTGTGACTGTCCCCTGTGCTGGGCACTGGTGAGGCCACACCTCGAATCCAGTAGAAAAGTGAGAGTGTCCAGGGAAAGGAATGGATCTGGGGAAGGGTCTGGAGAAGCAGGAGCTGTTGAGGGAGTTGAGGGGGCTCAGGGGGGATCTTGTGGCTCTGCACAACTCCCTGACAGGAGGGGACAGCTGGGGAGTAGTAGGGCTCTGCTCCCAGGGAACAGGAACGGGACAAAAGGAAATGGCCTCAGGTCACACCAGGGGAGGTTTAGGTTGGATATTGGGAAAAATGTCTTCAAAATAGTGGTCAAGCACTGGAGCAGGGGCAGTGGTGGAATCCCCATCCCTAGGGGGATTCAAAAGCTCTGTGGATGTGGCACTTGGGGACATGGCTTAGTGGTGGCTTTGGCAGTGCTGGGGTAGGGGTTGGGCTCAATGATCTTAAAGGTCTTTTCCAACCTAAACATTTCCATGATCCTGCAATCAGATTGGCTTTCTCTCCCTCCCTCTGCTGTGCACTGACTGAGCACCTTCTGGGCGAGTTTGAGCTCTTTGTTTGCTCCCTTCCCCATCCATAAAAAAGAGGGCTGACTCTGTCATTCAATTTGCTAAAATTTGCAGTTCCCTCTCAGATCCTCAGCTGCAGAATGCACTGCAGTAGGAATTGTTCTACTGCACCACATTCCCCCAGTCAATCCTCTTGCTGCAGCTTGAGAAACAGGACAACTCTTCACATGGAACACATGTACCTGTCATCTTGGTCTGTAAAAGGGAGACCTAGTGGTACATTAGGTCATCACTCACCCAGATCATCTTTACCAATCCTTTTAATCCAGAACGATGATAAATTACACACTCCCGTTCTCAATAGCAATTATTTCAGGAAAGTATATTTAAAAGTAACATTTCCCTACTGCAGGCAACTTTAAAACACACAACATCCCCAAAACTGTTTGTTTGTCTTGTCTTTCATACAATTTCTTGCCATTTTGGCTAAATATCAAAGCTGTCTGTGTGAGCAAATGTTCTTTCTCTGCCAGCTCCTGTTTTGCTTGTTCCTGAAGTGAAGCATCATAGCAAATTTGTGGCATCACATTCATTTCCTTGGCTGTGGGCTATGATGTTGCAGACAATCCTTAGTGAATTCCAGTAGCAGAAAGAGCAGGCTGGGCAGGAAGCTGTTGCTGTTCATGCCCAACAGGACACCTCTCAGCTGGTGTGAACCAGGGTAGGTCTCAGCAATTCCCATGGAGCAAAGCTGATAAAATCTGGAGAAGATCTGCCTAAGAGACCTGGCTGCTATTCCTTGTTCCATTCCATGCTCAGGCTTTTCCCAAACTGGAGTTTGAAGACTCCAGCATGGGCTTAGCTTGTATTTATGCTATATTATAACGGGACCCAGCTTTATCCAGTGAGACAGTTTGCCCCATCCTAATTCTGGGGCAAAGTCTAGGGATCAGACTTCCAGGAATCCCACCTCCATGCCAACCAAGGGTGTTTATCTGAAGACAGTAAGATAGAACTGGAAGTTGATCATAGTCTAAGCAACACTCAGTACTTCTCCCTTTCCTGAAACAAATCTCCCCTAACAGGGGAATGAGTATTCCATGTCAGCTTAATATTCTGAGCCAAACTGGCCCCTTCCAATCCACAAACATCCCAGGACATTTTACAGCAAAGAGGGAACAGCACCTTGGGAGAGTCCAGTGTAAATCCTCTGCATATTTGTCGTTTTGGTGCTCTTCCCTCCTTGGCTTCAGCAGTGCAGTTATATGACCTGAAGGAAATACCAAGCTGACATCCGAGTATTTTCAGAAAGCAAGTTAAACATCGTTTGGAGCGGAAGGAAGGTATACATAGCAACTCACCCAGCGAGCTTTGAGGGGACTTTTGTGCATATTACACAGTTTTCAAATGCTTTCGAATTTTTTGTTTGAACAGAGAAGCCATTTAAGTCAGCATTCTGCTGGTTCCCCTTTGATTTTCTACCAAATATCACAGCAAAAGTATCTGCCAGCGGGGAACTGTAAACAAGATCTTGAGTTCCTTCCCTTCTGGGTGGAACTTACCTGCTCCAAGGGATTAAATGGCCTCTCCACTCAATCTGCTTCTTTAAAAGTAGATCAGGAGAACCAAACAACAGATGTTTGATTTTTGAGCTCTAAGTTAATTTTCCCCACTGTAGAAGGAATTCTTAGTTCTGCACAATATTAGTTCATTAGTTAGTTTAAAAAAAAAAAAACCTCCACAAAGGACAGCACAGAAGAATCCTAATACAAGGCACGAGCAACAGGGAAATGCCCTTTGCAAATGTGTGGCTTCTTTGAATTGTTAACCAAATTAACATGGTAAAAAGATGACGAGAACATCTCACCAGGATCTACTCAGTAAATTTCTTCCTTGATTTGCAGGTAGGAGTAAGATCCAGCTTACCTGTTCATAGTATTCAAGCTGCACCACAATTTGCAAAACCGTCTCAGGAAGATGAATTACTGCACGTTAAAATTCCTTTAAGACTTTAAAGGAAGGAGAAGTGGTCCTTGCATGATTTTTGCAAGTGTTAGCCTCTTGGAGAGAAAAGCTCACCTCACCAGAAACAAGTGGGAAAAACTCCTTCGTAGAATCCAGGAGTGCCTTATCTCCCCTCATATCAGTAGGAAATGAAGACATGCAGTTCCTGGAGTGATTTCAGGGAATCTTGATAAAGGGGAGTTTTCTGATGACACTGTGAGAGCTAAGAGGCACCACAAGACATTTGTGAGACTTGAAGGATGTGGCTGTGCATGCTCCTAGACTTGGGAACTCATCCCGCAAGGGCTTTGTGGGAGGCAGAACATCCACATGGGTCCAAGTGCAGGCTGGGCATTGGGTGAGAAATCCCTCCAGGGCCTTAAATACAGGAAGTCCCTGAGTTGAAAATAGTCAGAGGTGGGAAAGAATGGGAGAAAGTAAATATGTGACCTGTTTTGCATCTGCTTATGACTTCTAAGAGAGGTGACAATGGCCAAGGTGGAGCATTGGTCTGATTTGGCACAGTCTTAAACCAAAGGCTCCTCCAGTGTAATTCCTCTTCACCAAACATTTGCCTTCAGAAAGGTAAAAGAGTTTCCCCCACACAGCCAACTCAGTGTCTTCTCTGACTCTTAACTGGCTTTACTTTTCTGTAACATTGAGGCCTCAACATTATATTTAGCCTGACTGGAATTTGGCAAGTAACTTTCCTTTTACTATTGTTTTTTTGTGTCTTCATTGGATAGTTAGGTTGTCTGGGGATTTTATTCAGCAGAATGCATTCCCATAAATATATTCAAAATAGATAGGAGCCCTCTTTGTATTAAGGCATCTATTTGTGTTATTTGAATTTAGATCTAAACATGCAAAAAACTGAGGAAGAGAGGAGATTGCTTGAGGGTTTTCAAATGAGAGGAAGACTAAAAATGCATTGAAAGCTTTTGGATGTGGAAGTACGTGGCATTGTGGACAGTTGCAGTGGAGAATATAATGCAACAATAAAATCATTAAAGTACTTCAAGTTTGGAAGTAATCTGGGTTCTTGGCTTGCATTGCATTTAATAGCTTTACATTTATGGGAGCCACTCCAGTTTTTAAAGGCAGCTTCAGCCTTCAGACTGATTGCACTTACCACCCCAGTGAAACTGCAACCCATTAATTTTTTACCGAAAGGATCTTCCTAGTTTGTCAAACACGTCAAGTGAACATTTTAGAGAGTGCAGACCACAGCAGTATGAAAACCAAAACTTTATATCCAAAGAGAATGCTGGATTAGCATGAAATAAAGGGTCTGATTCTGTTAATGAGCACTTAGGTAATTTCATTGCTGTACAAAACTGTTAAAAATAGAGATACCAGACATCCAAGTGAAAACAGTCAGGACCTGCAGAAATCTCCTGTGCCAGCCCATCATGGAAAGGCCTGCAGTGGTTCTCCTTCAGGCTGGAGAGCTGCCCACCCTCCCCTGAGCCCACGTTTGTGGCCGTCCCCTCTCCCAGCAGCCCAGTCCCCTACGTGTCGATCCCCCCACCATTAAGCCCAAACCTTTCCAGTGTCTCAAACCAAACTCTCGCTCTCTAAAACGTTCGCACATTTCTATGTCAAACATCTGCTTAGGTGGCTCTGAGACAGTGTGTTTTGGTGTTGTTCGTGTGCAATCTAGTGCCGCTTCCTCAACGCATGTGTCCCTTCCCTTCACAGCCTACTCGACACCCAGCACCTCCCCCGCAAACCGATTCGTCAGTGTTGGACCACGGGATCCAAGCTTTGTAAATATCCCTCAACAGACTCAGGTGGGCCGCTTTCGACTTCTCTGTTTGCCTGCAGCCTCTTCTCCTCCTCCTCCAGTGTCCTCTAACGTGTCCCCGCGGAGCAGCTGCACTGCCGCTGTCACTTCACCCACATGGTCTCAGTAACTACAGTGGAATGTCACTTGCAGTTTGTTTGTCTGTTGTGGTTTATTTTTCTTTGTTTTGTTTTTTTGTTGGTTTTTTTTTTTAATTTTTGGGGCTTGTGTGGTGATAACGCTGCTTTCATAACTGGAAGGACCTCTCTCTGCTTTCTAAGGTGTTGGCTCCCAGCGCGCAGTTGTTTGCTCTAGGGGTTTCAAAGGCTTTGGCTCCAACCTGCTCCCCAGGCACTGCATTTAATTGTGTTTAGATTAGATGGTAGGGAGAAATCCTTCCCTGCCAGGGCGGGGAGGCCCTGGCACAGGTTGCCCAGAGAAGCTGTGGCTGCCCCTGGATCCCTGGGAGTGTCCAAGGCTAGGCTGGACAAGGCTTGGGGCAGCCTGGGCTAGTGGAAGGTGTCCCATGAAACAAGATGATCTTTAAGGTCCCTCTCAACCCAAACCAGTCTGTGATATTCCATGAAACCAGATGATCTTTAAGGTCCCTCCCAACCCAAACCAGTCTGTGATATGCAAAAGAAAGACCCATCAGGTAACAGTGCCCTGTAGTCCCCCAGCAGTGACTGCTCCAGTGACTTCCATGTAAAAAAAAAATACTCAAATTCCTGGTTGGCCATTTGCATGGTGGGCTTTGAGCGACTAGGAGATTTTTGTGATTGTGAGCACATCTGTTTTCCTTATGCAAAGAGAAAAAAGTCCAGTTGAGGCAGGCCTATGAAGCTGGGTGAGCTGAATCCATGGTTCTGCTATGGTCAAATCAGAAGCTCAAGTAAACATTTGTGTTTCTTTAGGAGAAGGACGAGATTTAAATGTGCTTTTTCCAAGCTGTATCAAATTCCCAGGGTCGATTAAGAAAATAGTTGTTGGCAGTTTTGTTAGCAGCTAATTTGAGCCAGATGTTGAAAAAATTAAGTCTGGGCTTAATATCACGTTATCATGGGGGGGAAGGTATAAAAAAGTGAGCAGAGTTAGTGCTTTAGGACAACTGTAGTTTATAGTTTGAAGTGATTGCTCGACTACATTGCAATTCTTTTAAAGGTCAACTACACGAAATATTTGTGATTTTGAGCTGGTTGCAGTGACTAAAAAGCAATAATTCAAATAACTGGCAAACTGGGTATTACTACCCTTGGCTCTTGTAAGTTCTTTCAAATGGTTTATAGGCTTCTGAATAATTAGTGTGCAGATTAATGGCTGTCACATGCCACAGTAGGTGCATGAAGACAGACTCCTCGTTGTGATGGCTTCAGCACCTCCCCTGTCACTGAAACACAGGTCACTCATTCCCAAAGATTTCCAGTTTACAGGGCTGCAAGCAGCTGCCTGTGAGCACAACGTGGTTTTTTGCTGTCTGCTCTTTGTGTACAATTTGTTAGGGGGCTTTAGTTTATAGCTCTGTGCACAGCACAGGTTAAACTATATCGAATCTCAAACCTTCTCTGCATTAAATAGGGTCACAGAAAGTACAGCAGCAATGCAGAGAGGGGTTTAACCCATCAGATTCTGGGTTTTTTTTTCATGCCTTAGCAAAACTCAGCCTGCACCCCACTTTTCCAGCCTTGTGCTTTATGGGGTTCATGGGTGTGACAAGTTCTCATGCACCTTGCCATTTAAATCCTATTTCTCCAGTTGTTGTGGAAACAACTGGAATACACAGAAATACGCTGAAATCGGGAAACAGGAATGTTAAGGTGTACTGCTAAAGTCCTTAAGCATTTGGTCTTTTCCTTCATAGCTCAGGAAACCTGAAACCCTTTGGAGAATGCTACTTACCTTTTCCAGAAGACTTGAAAAACTCCTAGTTGGTAAATTGATTATGTAGTAAGACACAGCAGTATTAAGTCTCCAAAGATATTTAAAACTTACTTGCATCCTGCAGCCTAAGTTTCCCAGATAAGTTTGTTGACTGTAAACTTTTATCCTCCTTATTTATGACTTAAATCATTTTAAAGTGCTCTAGCGTTACTTTAAGTGCTCCTCTGTAATGCAGTGTAGTGAATAACAATGCTGTACAGTGAAAAACAATACTCAAGCACAGCTTTCAATTAAAGTCTAACATGCTGCAGTGGGCAAGGAGACTGACTTCCAGTCTCTGACTCCAGCTGCATCTCCCTGCTTCTATACATCATTACACCACCACAACCCACTTGATACTAAATATATAATTTATCAGCAAACTCACTACTTATTCATGAAAGAACTCTGAAGTTGACTGTGCTTTGAGTCAGAGAAGTGAGGTAGAAGTGCTAACTGCAATGATTTGGGATTTACGTAGCATTCCTCTAAACAAAGACAGGCTTTTGTGCTCCTGTTTTGCAGAGCATTAGTGTATAGAAGGGCCACTTAGGATATTTTCAAAACAAAAATGTAAAAACACATAGGACTGTGTTATTAAAAGCAGCTGGGGTGGCTCCTTTCCATCAGGATCTTTAGAGTACATAGAGACTCAGGCTAAGATACAGGTCCTGAGGACCCCTGACTGCCAGGGACACAGCTCCCTGAGACAAGGGAAGCAGGGAACACTCTGAGCTTCTGGAAGTCAAGCTTAAATATAAGGGTTAAGTGACTCTTTGCTGCTGGAACAATAAAAAAAAAATGAAGGCTGTATCTGAACATCTGCTTTTTAAAAACTATGGTCCAGCTACAATCCATATGAAAATATTTTGGTCAGATTTTTGGTGGCTCTGATGTTCTCTTGGTGGAACATTGCACTGTAAGCACTATTTACACATCATCATCATCATCATTAGTCTTCAAGTGGTGCAGAAGTGAGTCTGTGCACAGGGATGTGGCATCTCCACGGAGCAGGAGTCACAGTTCCCATACATGGGCATTCCCAGAACATCAGAATAAAATCCCAGGCAATGTACAATGGGCTGGGGCAAGGCTCATTCTGTCCTGTCTCTGTCCCAAACCCAGTACATGCCTTTCTTAATCAGTATTAGAAAAAATATCAGTAGAATTTTCATTAGCACTATGTTCTAATTTGTGTCATGTTGTGGCAAATATAACCCCTTAAAGGAATTTTATAGAGTTTATATAATATTCATAAAAAAGCCATCTTCCTGTGTCAACAAAGGTTGCAACAGGGCAACCAGTCCATCACAGAAGAGATGGGGAAATAAGCTGCTTTAAGTCAGTAGTTCTGATTTGGTAACAAAAGCCCCCAAAGGGCTGTTGGCTTTGCCTGGTTTTAGCAGTTTCCAAACTTTTCAGTTGGTTTGGTTTTGCATCCACTGCTTACACTATCCATCACTCTGCCACTCCGCTCACTGCACAATTGTCCTGTCTTGGGGGTTATTTGAATCTAAATTTCTGTTTGAGCTATTAGAAGCAACACTTGACTTGGCATCCCCTGTATATGTTGACAAAAAGGCACAGGTGTTGTAACCTTTGCTTGATAAATCATTTACTTTTGCTACTTGACTTGCAAGCAATATGGGGGCATCAGCTTTTTAACTGCCTTTTCCATATGCAAATCAGAAATACAGGATGCCTGGGGTACAGGGGGTTCTGGTTTCAAAAGCAAGTTGGTCTGGAAACCTCATGACTAAGTAATAGATACGTCTCTCATATTGCCAAGCACTTGCAATACAGAGAGTGGTGGAGGGATGGGAAAGTCCCATCACATTAATTAGGGACGAGCCTCTCTGTAGCACCAAGGTGAATAAAGGGGTCTGCATTTTGAGGTGCTTTTTTTCCTAAAATTAATAGTGAAACACAGGCTATGGGCTGGGAGTGCATGCAGCTGGGAATGCTAAACCAGCAGCCTGTGACCAGGGTTTGCCTTCACCACTCCAAATGCTGTTTGCTGCTCTCCAATGCCCTGGCTTTGCTCTAGGGTACAAAATTCCTTTAGGGATCCGCATGCTCTGTACTCATCATGCTGCAGCTCCACTTCACACTAAGCACTGTTTACTATGCTGAATCCTGTTTGCCACCTACTTAGCCCACATCTTCCTGGAAATTGTACTTGGGATGCTAAAAACAGCTCCTGAGAAACACATGCCCGCTCCATCTAATCGCTCCTACCTGCCACTGGCCCATGTGCCCTGCACAGGGAGGTTGTGAGGATGCAGGGAACAGAAACTGCCTCCTACTGCAGGCACCCAGGCCGAGAATCAGCCACTTTGCCCTGTGAGAAAGTGAATCCTGTAGCCCTGACCAGCTGTTCCAGGAAAAATCCCTCCCTAGTGTAAACACGCTCTATATCAGATCCATCCCAGGTAGTTTCTAAAAACTTAGTTAAGCACAAACCCAAATATTTATTCCCTTTGCTTTCTGTAAGAAAAGATAAAATTTATTTCTAGAAGGACAGAAGTAGAAGCTCTTCCTGGTTCTGCCTTTGCACAATCCCAAAGCACAGTCAGATCCTGGATAATAAGCAAAGGTCTTGTGTTTTCACACTTTCCCTGGTGGGGCCCTAGAGCCACCCAGCTACAAGAGAGCTCTAGATAGAGATCATCCTTTATAGCAACTGAAACAAAAGGCCTCTAGCCTGCCTAGAACACTGAAATAAAGTTTAAGAAAAGCCTCAAAAGTCAAACAAGCTTATCTAGGCAGCAAAATAACAGGTATAAAAACCAGCAAGCTCAGCAAAACAGCCTTATAAAGACCAGGTACAAAAATGCACCCTGTGAAATACATCTTTAAAAGAGCAATATTAACTTAGGAGGGAAATCACTGAAGTTTAGCAAAGTGTTTATAGTACAAGGAAATTGCTAACTCCTTTAGATCTTTTCCTGCTCCCTGCCCTTCCCAAATTAGACAGTGGTATCTTTGTAGCTTTCTCCTTTAGGGCTTTTATTTATCTGTAAAAAAACCACCATATGCCTCAGGTGCATCCACAAACCTAATTGTACAATTACTTTCTTTCCCAGAGACAAGGCAAAGCTTGTTTTGCTTCCCCACAAGCGATTTTTTTAGAGAGCAAACTGCAACCTGCAATTTTTCACTGGCAGCACTTTAAAACAAAGGGCATGAGAAAAAAAATGAGCTGGATGCTGTGTCCTGTAGGTTAGCAGATGTGAGCTCTGTCAGAGCAGGGCGGGAGGCGAATTCCAGAGGAGAGGGTCCTTCTGTGAGAGCAGCCGGGTGCTGCTGCCCAGACAGGAATCTGAGGAGCGTGGTGCAGGTGATGCCCCTCTCCAGGAGGCAGCCAGGGAAGCAGGCCTGTGGCAGGCCCCAAAAGTGTATAGGATCCATAGATCAAAGTCAGCACCTTGCCTGGGAAGCTGATGCAGCTCCTGCAGCGCTTCGCTCCTGCAGCTCAAACCGCCGAGCCGCTCTGTGCCCAGGTTCCATTGCCACCCTATGGAAGAAAGAAACCAGTGCACACATTTTTCTCCTCTGCACAAATCCACGTGTGCTTGGCTTCGCGGGGATTTTCCATCCCTGCTGCTCACTGCCACCGTGCCCTGCCCTTTGCCCCCTCCCAAGGGGACGCTGAGCCCCACGCAGCTCGTGGCCGTGTGCTTTTTTAATGAGCAGCCACGGGCTGCCTGGCCTGGCTGTCTGCACACCCTGCTGCCTTCATCCTGGTTCCCAGAGCCCAGGAATGGCACTGGTCAGACAGGCAGGACCTGCTGGCCCCGGGGGACGGGGGTAGGGCAGGGTTTTGTGGCACTGTGCTGACAGCTGAGCCACCGCCTCGCTCCGCACACCCTGGAGGAGGGACACCTCGAGGGGTGTGTGGGGGACATGGCAGAGAACATGAGAGGCTGCAGGAACAACACCAGGCCTTTTGTTTTGGTGGTTTTATTTTGGGTTTTGGGGATTCTGAGCAGAGCTGTTTATAAGCCAGGTCAGAGATACTTGTTGCTCAGAGGACTGTCCCTCCTCAGGACCAGAATACTCATCCTCGAGGCTGGATGTACTGCTTGTGTCTGAGTGTGAATGGAGATAAAAAACACTAACTTGGAAGCATTTGTTAGGCTGAGCCCTCTAAGAATTCCATATTCTGTACAGGAACTCCCTAAACCAGTACATGTGTCCAATTTCAGCTGCAGAGCACTTCTAAGCACACTTGAATGTTCCTTTTCTTTCTCTTGGCCTGTCCAGAAAATGTCGTGAGAGGTTCAGAACACGATTTCCATGAAAGAATAACATCTTTAGTGTGTAAAGAAGAGAAATTTGCATAGATCAGGCATAAAAACAGAGTTTTGGGGTGTGGAACTGCTACTTTCTGCTGAACTTAGAGGGATCACTCTACTCCCAAACCCTCCAGGGATCTGTGGATTTTCCCATATTGGCAAAGGAAAGTGAACGCTGCTCTCCTCCAAGACCTGGAGCTCCCTTATGATCACTCAAAAGTTTTGATCTCTGTCCAAAAAGTGCTTTGCTGTTGCAGCAATGGCATCAGGCTACTGACACATGACCTGAATTTTGGTGCTGTGTTTCCTCTTCCACCCAGGATGTAGGAATACCATTCTGAACTTGAGGGTGGCCTAGAGAGAGTATGGGTAGGAAATTGCACCCTCAGGTCAGTTCCTCAACAGAGCTGAGAACAGCACACCTCAAAAAGAAAGCACATACTGCTCTAGAGAGGTAAAGATTCACAGAAACCTTCCCAATGCCATCATGTGGCTGCATCTTCAAAGTGGGATGGAGCCAAATCAGTCCCAAAATGCCTGGGTTAGTCCTCAGCAGGGGAGATCCTTGTTCCTGGGCTTTCTCTTCCTCCTCCTCCTCCTCCTCAAAGGTTCTGGTGAACAGTTCAGACTCTTTTTTGGAAACCAGCATTCAGCATCCTATTTCCAGTAGATTTAGCATAGAATTATTTACAATGGACATAGAAGAATTTCCCAAACTAAGCAATTAAACTTACTGAGTTTTCCCCCTCCTCACAATAACCAGGAAGCCTGTGCATAAGGCTGCCTTTCTGTGGGTTTTATGGCCATTACTTACTCCACAGTGGGGGAGAAGAAAGGGAAGGAGTAAGTGTGGGCCTGGTGGGAAGAGTTGGCAAATGCAGAAATATGATGAATGAGCTGGAGAGATTTAATTTCTTACTAAATTCTCTACAAGCTGTGTAACCTTTCTTTAGCTAAACAATTACTCTAAAAGGCAATGATTTTCTGTGTTTTCATTGAAAAGTCTTCATAATAACAATGGCCTATGTTCTCCTTCTTGAAGAACTTCTGCCAAAAAACAGTTTTCTTTTTTTCCATTCAGCAGGAAACTTTCTTTTATTTTTATTTTTTCAATCTCATATTCCCCGCTAACATGGATTTCCAAGGCCTTCCACTTACTGCATGGGGCTGGGAAGAGGCTTCCCCTCAGGCCAAATCGTTTTGGTCCATCTCCTTTGTAGGGATTCTTGCAGCTTCCTCCCAAGAGGACTGCAACCACTGTCACAGACATAATACCAGACCCAAGTGGCCATTTAAGCTGACAAAATGTGACATTCCCTGTGTTCACAGGTCAGGGGACATGGGAGGGGATTCCCAGATTTGTTTTTCGGTGGACAGGCAGCAGTTCTTGCTGTGATGTGTTGTGGGTGCAGTGGTGGGGAGCATGACTTTGGCGTAGCAGGGGAAAAGCCATCAGGTGTTTAAATTCATGGCTGCCAGCATGAGAAAATGAGATGAGCTGATCCTCCCTGAGCCACAGGGTCCAGTTTAGGGGCTGACCCCTGCCAAGTGGAGGCCTTGAGGCTACACATGGGCAGAGCACTGCTCACACCCCTACGTTCCCACACACAAATGAAGCCAGGCTAGGGCAGGGTTATGGTTCTGTGCCCCTTGCTGCTGTTGGCTGGCTTGGCCGATTTCCTGGCCACCACTGCCCGCCCCAGCCTCCACAGCAGATAATGCTGTATTGGATTAGTCTGCTGCTGCTGCATCAGGCCCACGATCAATTTATTGACTCTGTCAGAGTGGCTAGTACAGTAATTGTTACAAGAGCAGAATAGAAAGCAAGAATGTGTCCACATAAAATATAAAAATGACGTTTTGTTCGTTCTTTCCTCTTTGGCCCTATAGATCTTGATGTGTTTACACAGTGGAGAGCACTTTACTTAAGTTAATCAGCTCCTTCTACATTATTAATTGCGACAGTTAGGGCGCTACGTGGCGGCAAACGTATTATTGAGAGCATTGATCTCACGCTGACGGTGTGGACCTGGGCAGGTTTTGTATTCCTTCCCTTCTTCCCAACTGCTTGAGGGCACTATCAAATCCCATTTCTCTGACTGACAATAGACCATCGATGCCATCGATCCCAGAGAGGGGCAGGAGGCTGCACACCAGAAAGGAAGGAACGCTCAGAGAGCCAGGCTTGGGAAGGGGCTGTTGGAAGTTGGTGATCGCAGTAATTACATGCCTGGCCTGATTTCTCTATTTTGTAAAGAGCAATAATTTAAGGGCTGAAGTTTCCCAGGTGCTGAAAATTTGCAGAGGTGGCACGATGAGACCTTTTAAAATGTGTGCAGAATGTATACCCTTAAAAAAAAAAAGCCATACTGACTTTTTACAAGGGTTTTGGAAGTGCCTTTGAAAGACATTTCATGAAAGTTCAGCCTTTGCAGCTGATACCTATATGAGCTCCATAAATTCCACCCAGCCTGACAAACTCCAGTAGATGTCACATGTGACCTGGATGGAAAAGGTCAGCAGCTGAATTTATGGCTTTTGCATTTACTGGCACATTAAGATTTTTTGCCAGCTGCCATATATACTTTTTAAGAATTCCGCAATCAAAGGATTAGGACCACAGTCTACAATGAAGGTCAAAAATTAAAGGCCACAATCCCTACATCCTTCCCAATGGATAGGCATTAAGCTGCCTCTGTTCTAGGAATCACCTTTGCTTAAGGGCATTAACACAGAGGTCAAGGAACGAATAAGCTCCAGAGGTGAACACTTTGCAAAATAAGACTGTCCTGCTCTGAAAGTAATAGTGCATTCCATAAAAATGGACCAAAAGAAGCCTTTTCTTAACAGAGGAGTCCTCAGTTTGCAGGAGATTCCACGTTCCCAAGACACTGAGCATCACCTGCCTAGGGCTGCGCTGTCCTAGAGAAATATAAATAACACAGAGGGGAAAGACTGGGGTTTAAAAAGAAATATGGCAAAATGACCTCAATTTTGGTAAAATCTGTTTATATTTTCAATTTGACAAAGGTGTCTGTTCTTAGTAAGGATTGCTAACAGCATGGGAAATTGCAGCTTTCAGATTTTACCTGGTTTTAGTTTAGAACAGCAAAACACGTCTCATTTTAGGCTTTTGCTTTGATAGCATTTTTTGCTTGAACAGAGGTAGAACTGGAAAAATTTAATTTAAAACCAGGATTTAAAAAAAAAAAACTCATAAAAACTGAGAGGCAAAACTTTAAATATCTTCTAGGTTTCCCCTTAGGTGCTTTAGTTATTAATATTCAACTTTGAAAACAGTACTGACACTATAATCATAATATTCTCAGGCATATTCACTTGTGTGACCCAACTGTTACATCATCTATACAAACACTGGTTATTACACATGAAGAGATGCAGCTGAATGCGCTGCAGAAGGCACTGAAATGTAATTTTAATTATGAGATATGAGTAACCAAAGTCACAGCCAACACCGTGCAGCCACCTCTGAGGCTGAACACAATAGTTTAGGAAGAAATTGTTCCCTATGAGGGTGGGGAGACCCTGGCATAGGTTTTCCAGAGAAGCTGTGACTGCTCCTTCCGTGGAAGTGTCCAGGACCAGGTTGGACAGGGCTTGGAGAAATCTGGGATAGTGGGAGGTGTCCCTGTCCTGCAGGACATGAAAAAAGACAGGCTTTAAGGTTTCCGCCACCCAAAACCATTCAAAGATTCTCTGAATTTCTGCATTGCTTGGAGAAGCTTTAAACAGCTTTAGGTATCCTTTTGTGCCTTTTCTGTAACTACATCTTTTTCAATAAGACAACAGTAAAACTACCTATAGTTAAAGAAAAAAAAGGGGATAAACTGAGATATGATATTTGCAAGTGGTGTTGGGTTTTTTCATCTTGGCATGTGCTAAACAATGAGATTTGAGATTTTGGAAGAACACTTTGACACGTTATATTCCTTGTTTGGCTATTCCCTGGTTTGCTGGGGTTTTTTTAAGGACTTTCTTGCAGTCCTTTAGGTTAGAGATCATGTCTGAGAATCTGTGGTATGGGACCCGGCTGTACATTCATTGAAGCTGATGAGAGGAGGAGATGGAAGATTTGTTATTGGCAGGAGTTTGTTTTAGAAATACAATAACATTTTTGTTTAATTATGCTTCTCTTTTGCTTATAACTATGTACAGTAGAGTAAATCTAGTCTTTCTCAGATAAGATAAAGGTTAAAATTCACATTTTCTTTATGGGGAGGGTTTGCAGTGCAGTCTTCATGTATCTGTGGACTTTTTATTTTGTGGTTACGGGTATTAACTCTCAGTGACTCTAAAGCCATTTTTCTTGATGTAGAGATGGTTTTGGGGTTTTCCCAAATTACTGGTCTTGTAGGCTAATATTTAAAGTATAGACTATGTTGGACGGAGCTTAGAGCAACTAGGTCCAGTGGAAGGTGTCCCTGCCCATAGCAGGGAGTTTGGAAGATCATCTGATCTTTCAGGTCCTTTCCAACCCAAACCATTCTGTGATCCCATGATTTCCCAGCAAGGGAGGCTCCACAGGCTCTTTATAAACCCTCTTCCTACAAGCACCCAGGGCAGAACTTGTCCCAGTAGTGGTAACTGCTTTATCAGTGCAGTTGATGTTGTGTGAGTCTGAACAGAGCTCAGATTCTTCTCCTGGAACCACTCTGGAAAAAAAAAAGGAGTAAAAGTAGTTACATTTAGGGGGGAAAAAGGGGAGAAAGAAAGCTGGAGGAGAGCTGTAGTTAACCATACAATGGAGCAGCGTGCTTAGGGAGTACAAAGAGCCAGTTCTACACAGGCTATTTTCAGGGAAAAGCCTCACATTCAGTGACTCACAAAAGAGAAGAGGCACCTTTTGATTTTAAGTTCAAGGTTTACATTAGTAATTTTGTCTGTTTTCTCTGTTAGTATTAATTAAATTGAGATAGTTTAATTAGTATTACTAAATTTGATCATTAGTAGTAATTCATTCTGCCTGCCATACTGCACAAATATGATGAAGCAGAAATAACTAAATTGTTTAATTTCATCTCATTTAATGACTTTACACTCCACCAGGACTTTCATTGGCATCTCACAGTATGTGTGAAAATTGCTCCAAGCTAGGCCAAGACCCAACTCCCTTTAGCCAACCATGTCTAATACATCCCTCCTCATCCAAAGATGGATCATGTGCTGCAAAGCCTTTTCCTATTCCTCCAACAGAGAGCTGGCAGCCTCTGGAGCCTGGGGTGGTCTTTCCCTGCCCCACTCACACAGCTCCTGTAGCATCCTGAACCCAATGGCCCCATGGATCCTTACAGGACTCATCCCTGGATGGGGTTCCCCACAGCATGATGGAAATCCCTCCATGGATCCCCACAGCTGGGTCCCTGAGCACAAGCATGATGCACGACCTTCCATTTTTCTTAGAGCAGCTTAGCAAGGTACAAAGCATCAGGAAAAATGCAGATGCCAAAAGTTCCCACGTTCAGGAGAGGTATTTTTGTTCAGCTCAATGCCCTCTTGGCTTTCTTTTTTTAAGAGGAGTTTTGGGAAGGGGGGGTTTCCTGATGAATCGAGTCATTATTCCTCCAGCTCACTGTCTTCTGTAATTTTAAGGTCAAAAGTGCCAGAGTTGCCTCTGTGCTCCTATTTCTGTCCGTGTTAATTTGGGGCCTGGTTTTGATCTCCTTGCCCAGTAACACCTAGGACTTGCCAAAACCCGAATTCCTCTTCCTTTTTTGCGGTCTCCAAAGCCAGCCTTGCTCTACCCACCTCTCGAAACTTGCTGTTGTCTTGGCCTCCTCATCCTGGGGTCCCCAGCTGTCCCTTTGCCTGGAGTGTGCCCTGCCAGCCCCACTGTTCCAGCTGCCCACATTCCAGTTCCTCCCCTGTGCCTCCCGGTCCCCACTGACCCATCCCTCCTGCTTTTTGCCCTGCTTTGATCAGGCTGGGCACACTTTGCTGTCCCCACAGGGCTGCTCATTTGTTCACCCAGACAGAGAGCACAGGCAGGCACCTGACTTTTGCAGGGGCGGGGGAGATTTTGGAGGGAGTGCTTGCTCTCCTGTCCAGCTCAAGTTATTCTCTCCCCTCGCTTTCCTCTGTGTGCTCTGAAGTACTCTCAGGGCAGTCAAAAAAAGCAGCTGAACTGCCTTGGGTAGTTGTAGGTCAACTTCCTTTTGACCCACAATGTGTCTTCTCCCATTACACCACAGGGAGCCCCTGGACAGGGCTGGGGTGGTGGATGGGTCCCCTACAGCTCCACTGGGGCTGTCAGAGCCAGGATTATATAGGAGTTGGATGACCAGGGCAAGGAAAGGCCACCTCAGCCTTCAGCCTCTGAAGGCTGTAGTAACCTCTCCCTCCTCCCTGCTCTCCAGTGGAGAAACTGGGAAAAAGAAGGCTGAAAACTACCTTCTGTACCCCAAACTGCAGAGCAAAGAGGCACAGCCTCTGTAGCAGCTTGCTGGCAGAGCCATCCATCCCACTGGGACCCCTGGGCCCCTCACGTAGTTCCTGTGGCTCGGCCGGCACGGGACGGGGCAGGAGAGTGCAGGGCGAACGCCTGTGTGTGTGTACGTGTGTGTCTGTGCGTGTGTGCTCGGCTGTCTCGCTGCGAGCCGAGCCTGGGAGGCCCAGGCTGGGGGTTGATTTTCTTTGGATGACTTTCCCCGATTGTCTAAAGCAATAAAAGTAAAGAAACTTTTGGGGGGAGAAAAACGGTGGTTGAGGGGAGATTATTTTTGCAGTCCTGGTGCAGGCAGAACTCCCGAGGCTTGGAGGGGGGGTGGTTTTGCTCGCCTGAGGACTGCAGGAACTGGCTTAAATTGAATAAAACTGTAAGTACAGTACCGGGGACGGCGTAACAAGGAGTTCTGCAAAAGCAACGCCACCGGAAAGCACAATGAAGAATAGAGCGGGTTACGCCGCGGTGAAAGTATGTACTGGTTGTTATAACACCGTGCCTCCAGAATAAATTATGTCCCTTTAAAAAGTAATACTTTAACTGTGGAGCTATATAGAGACAATTAAGACGATATTGTTCTGCTCATTTCCCTCCCCCCTCCCCTCCCTCCCTCTCTCTGCAGTAGCTCTGTGGAAACTTTTAATGCTGCAGCTTGAAACTTGGGCCTCTGGGTCTGAAATGCCTGAGAAAGCACTGCGGGCTCTAACTGTAAAACATTCCTTCGGCGGGCCCTGGAAACAGGGCGCGCTGGCGCAGGCGAAGTTCAGAGGGATCACATGGAAATGAGGGCTGGCTGCAGGCTCCCGAGGAGCGGTTTATTTCCCTTAAACCTGAACTTGAACTTGGGAAGGCGCAGCCGGAGCCCGGGCCGGGCTGAGGGCGGCCGTGAGGGGCTGGGAGCGGGGCCTCCGCAGGCCCCGGGCACCCACCCTGGGGCTGGGGGGTCCCTGGGCACCCAGCGGCTTTTGTGCCGTGTCCAGGGGGGAGCTGTAGTTCGGGGAGCCCAGAGGGTTTTGCTTTCATCCAAGCAAAATGCTGGAAAGTCCCGTCGCAGCAGTGTGTCTGCCGTCCCAGTTTCCATGGGACTTCCCGGCATGAGGTTGTAAGCGGCTCCAAGTCCCCGTGCACGTGTTGTTTCATAAAAGGAAAGAAATGAGTGAGATCTGCTGTAAGAAATATGGGATTGTTGCACTCCCGAGCAAATTTAACTGTGCCTCCAGCAGAGAAAAATACGGGGCTGTCTAAAAACGAGGCGTAGAGTGCAAAACTCAGCCCCCCTCGCAGCACATTTGCTTTTACCTCGAAATAGTAGATGTAAACCGTGAGGTGGGTTTAAAGTTGGTTTTGCCTCTTTGATTCCGTGCATCCCGTTGTTTCCTCCTTCTCTTGCAGAAGCATGTACAGAAGGGGGAAGCGAGGTGCTGATGCTGGCGGGTGTCACCCAGGTGTGGTGGCAGAGGTGGCTGCTGTCCCAGCCACAGGCGTGGGGCAGCTTCCTCCCCTCCTGCCCACAGCTGGCCTTGGCTAGGGGGTCATATTTTGGTCATTTCTGATTACTCACGAACAATTTTGGCTATGTTTATAGCAAAACTTTGAAAGGATGAATGGGCGAAAAAAATCCCGCTTGGCAGTAACTCAGGAAATATCTACAAAGATGTTCTTTCTGGAGCAAGATCTTATTTCAGGGCTTGTGTTAGGATCATTTTTATTCTGTGACAGCACATAAAGAGAGCGGGACAGAGCAATGAGGTCTGGCATAGCTAAAATCCCTTCTGTGTGTGTGAGGTTATATAGTTTATCAATGCAGAAACCACCACGGGCTTGGAAAAGTAAACAGCTGGCTTGGGTCTGTGTGCTGCACTTTGGAGTTGTCTGCAGGATTTAAATGGCTCGCCTGCGATTTTCAGAGAGGGGCAAATATATATAGTTTTCCTTTCAAACATGTCAGAAGGTTTTTTTGCAGCCGTTTGTTTTCTCTGTTCCTTTTTTATTTGTTGCGATTTTCCTTTCTGATTCATTCCAGTTTATTTTGCTTTTACAAACAGCTTTGCTGCCACCAGCAAGTCTACAAATAAATTTAAATTTTTTTTTTTAAAAAAAAGTTCCTAGCCCACTCAGAAAACCTTATGGCAGCGACAAATATCAGAGAAAGCCATCGTCTCTCTCAAAGATTTCATCTCACCCTCCACTTAATCCGCTTGCTGTACCTCAGATCTCAAGTAACTTTCATACTGTGGGCTCACTTTAATGGATAGAATCTATTTTTCATGAAAAAAGCAGGAAATAAGCTGTCTTTCGTACAAAGATTTACAAAATGTAATCATTGTTGAAATATTCTCTTTGAACTGCCTTGTCCGCAGGGGTGTCTGGCTCCCAATACCCCCGTTTCTTTAGAACACCCTTACAAGTTCTTCTGGTAGATCAGGTACACTGGTGGTTCTGGTCTTTGATGTCTTGAATGAATGAAAGAAAAGCATAATAAAAGAGAGCTGTTGATCAAGCATAAAATACTCTTTAAGCTGACAGAATGGCAGAGTTAACACATTCTAAGCTGCTTTTAGGTTTTTCCTTTTTTCCTCACATTTTCCTGTGCTTTGTGTACAGTGGGGGTTTTTATTTTTTGAAAAGTCTCTGATCTATGTAGTATGCCGTCCTCTAACAAAAACCAAAATGGGATTGTTTCTCTCTCTTTCTCCCTTTCTTTTTCCTCTCTCTCTTTCCCTTCACTATCTTTTTTTTTCTTTTTTTTAAACAGCAAGGGTTGCAGTTTAGCATGGCTGCAGTCAGTTTTCAGCCGACCACGCAAAGTTTAGAAGTTATTTTGCAGATTTCAAAGTCAATTTACTAACAAATAAGTGAACTTCATTGCTCGGTTTTTTAGAAAACTGGAGGAAAACTGTAACTGGCAAAATGTTCCCCAAGCAAAGGCGAGACCCTCTGCCTAAAAGCAATTTTGTAAACTAAAAGACGGGCAGGAAAATGACCTCATTGTGAGAGAACTTTTCTTTTAGAGGCAGAGAAAAGGGAAAGTTTTCTTCCTGTAGATCTAATTTAGATCTTAAGTTCCCATACATTATTTATACATCATATTCAGAGTGCCAGCCTACTCTGCTGACTGGGTTACATTTCAAACATTTGCCATTGATAAGTCTTTGCTGTATTATATTCAGGCTAAATGCGAATATGTCATAGCGCAGTCAATCTTTAATCCGCTGAGCTCCAGGTCGGGGCAGCAGGGGGTCCAGCACTCAGAGCATTGGTTTATACTTAAGAAACATCTGGGGCCAGCTGGGACACTTTACTGGAACATTCAGATGTCTGGAACAACAGCAGGAGTTACTGTATGAGTGTGTTTTCATAGGTTTGGGAGGGTTTGGGGTGACTTATTTAAAAACACTAGCTGTTCCCAACTTGAGGTTTGAACCCAAGCAGAAATCTTGCCCGAAGTGAGTTTGTTGGTCCCAGGAGAGAAGTGGTTTTGGACTACTATACATTTTTAATAGTCAGCAGGCAAAAGTGCATATTACAAAATTATTGCACGTAATTTAATGCAGTTTGCCACAACTGGCATTCCTGCAAAAACTATTGGATGCAGAGCTACTGTATGCATTGCCTGGAGACCAGTGTCCCTCCTGGGACAGGTTTTATCTGTCTCCAGACAATATAAATGTGCTCGGAGTGGGGCGTGTGACTCTCCCCGGTGCGGATGTTGGACAACCAGAAGATTCTCTCACTGTTTTATGTCCCTTTGGGGATGACCAACACGCTACTTATGTCCCTGTTGGTATTTCAGCCTGGAAAATATAATTACTAAATAATTAATTCCAGCTCTAAGAAAATAACTTCCATAGGCACAAAGGTGACCTTGTCTTTTATATTCACCTTTCGGTCCTACACAGTAGGATCAGATTTTGGGCCTGGAGAAACTCTGGAGGAAGCACTAGAAGAGTGGGATGAATTCAGATGTGGGGTAAGCCAGAGGCAGTTGCTGTGTCTGCAGGAGCCCTCCAGCCAGTCGCACCAGAAGCTGAACTGCCACTGTCTCCCCTCACCCTGGCAACCCTTTTGAAGTGGCATCAAAGGCCCAGTTTTGTCCCCTCGCTTTCACACGATGCACCGTGGGGAAGAGCCTTCCCGGCACCTCTCACAAGGTGATGCCAAAAGGCCCAGTTCACTGCCTAACTGCTCGCATTCTCCTTTTATCTTTGCAACCAGAAGGACTCGTTACCCCAATTCACCTCCCCGGGGTTAATGTTCGTGAGAGCCTCAAAGTTCTTGAGGTGACTGAAATGTCATCCCCAAACAAAACAACGCTCCGCAGTGAGACCTCACAGTGCCAGCGGTTGTGGCTTGGGTTCAGCTGGGCAGCCCAAACAGCGGCTTTGCCGGCGAGCTCTAAAGCTGTGGGGTTTTATTTTATTTAGGCTCTTATCACAGGTGGGTTTCCCCGCCCGGGCCCGTGCAGCAATCGCTTCCTGCACGCGCCTGGGGCAGCAACGGCCTCAGCGGCCGCGTTTGAAGTCCCGATGGCACCGACCCTTCGCCCCGCCGGGCACACAAACTGGGCTTCAACCTACAGAAAACGGCCGTCACCGAGCAGGTCTGAGCCCTGAGTGGGTATGGGGAAGCCAAAGCTGCTGTGCGTGGAGTTTGTCAGAGTTTCAAACGTGTGAATGTCCTTAAATAACCTACATCGCCCGGAGAAATAAGCCAACTGTCACACCCAGTTCTGGATTCCACATTAACAACCTCCTTCCGCAGCGTTAAACTTTGCCCTTGAGGACTTTTGTTTAACTTCTTAATTCGAAAAACAGATAGGGAGGGTGCACAGCCCCGTCTTTCTGTGCGAGCTGAAAGGTCCCATTGTTGGGGCAGGAGATGTGCAGGTAGAAGCAAATGGAACAAGTTTGGGTTGGATTGTCGTTCTGGTTGGAAACACGTGAGAGGTGCTCGCGGCGAGGCTGGGGGTGAGGGACGGTGTGCAGGAAGACTGGTTTGAGGAGGTTTCCATAAACAATGGGCCTGTTCCTGGGCTTCTGACTCAGGCAGAAACTGCTGCAGGAGTTGATGAGGCACTTTGTTAAATATCCAGAATCACAGAATGTTTTCTTGCTGTTCTTCCTGTAGAAAGGAGCTGATTGTCAGGAGTGGCTGGAGGATTTTTGTGTGTCTCTGCTATCTCCAGGAGTGCATAAGAAACAAAAAGACTTGCGCTATCAGAGAACCGTAATTGCCATCTCAGACTTCCTGTTTAGGATTCAGTCAAGTAGATATTGTTTATGGATCATAAAACCTTACTACTGTGAGGATTCTCAAATACGAGTTTCAACTTTCATGGTGCTGTAAATTAGCAGGGGGGAAAAAAAGTGTGATAATACTCCTCGGAGAACAGTAAAATAGAGCTCTGCAATGGTTAAATGGAATTTTATAAGCACATTCAGTGTGGAACTGTTTTGCATTACATGAGTTGAATACCTTAGAGATGACACACATCTGCAGGCACTTTATTAAATCCTTAGTCAGCACTTTTCAACCTGATGAGATTACTTCTTCATTTGACTGGAGAAAGGGAAGCAAAGATCTCGTACCGGACTGCAGAATTCTTTCTGATGTTTCACCTTGAGCGCTGGAGAAGGACAGCGAGATGCCGGGCAGGACGATACAGACTCGTAGTTGCACCGACAACTGTGTAGCAGCAATTTTACTGAGCAGGACCTTTAGCTCCAGTGGGTGCATTTAGCTCTAAACTCGCTGGGAGAACAGTACTGCAAAGTAAATAGAAGGGAAATAAAACACCGGCTCTTTTATGAAAAAGCACGGAGATAATATCATCCTGACCGTACTGTGATAGGGCCCATGATTTAAATGGAGATTTTAAATTAAGAAAGGCAACACCGCCTTCTCCGAGTGGGTGCAGTCGGATAAGTTACAGAACTGCAGGGATGAAATGGGTGAGGTGCTTAGACATTGAGCAGCACTCTAAAGCAAGGCACAAAATACTTCAGCCATCTAAATGTAGGGATCCAGGCTTCTTTTTTTTTTTCCATTCTAAGCTTCCTAATCATGCAAAAAACCCCTTGATAGGTCCCAGCTATCGGGTCTCCAAGTGCCTAATACGCTTCCTAGACGTTTTCATTTGAGGCCGGAGGTCTCCTCTCCCTAGCAGAGAAGTTTCACAGGTGCTCCAGAGGAACAATGGTGCTCTTCAGCCCTAATCCTGGAAGACTTAGACGCGTATAGGAGGCTTGAGGGGGATATGAGATCTTAATATTAAAATGATTAGCAGAAAAAGGAGGATCATTCTGTGTGTGCGCTCTCAGCTGTAAGATGCTCTAAATTAAACCGGTGTCCCGAGAGCGGTGCTGGTGGGATCCGCTGGGTAAATGCGCGCTCTGTCTCGCTGTTCTGCTGCCTCAGCCCATAAAACATCTCATCCAAGTGGGGCTGCAGGAGCAGGCGGAGCGGGACGCAGCTGTTGGTGAGGCAGTCCGAGTCTGGGTCCCGTAAAAGCAGCTTTTCACTCAAGACCATGCAGAGCCCCGGCAAGGAAGTTTTGAAACAAGCGTGCGGTTTGGTTTGGGTCTCTCCTGTAAGGGTTAAGTTTTTCATTGGTATTAAGGCCGAGCAGTGTCTGCAGGAGTCATATTGACACCCTAGTGCATGGTAACTCTACTCCTTTATTGACATGTTGCTAGTCAGGAGCACAATAGCGCTCTGTGTCTGCAAATCATTGCTAAAATCATCTCAAGAAAAAAAAAAAGTTTGAAAGCCCAACGCGAGACAAAGGCCCCAGAGCTGCACTGCGCCGCTCAAAACTCCCGAGTCAGCAACTTCTATTGATTAAAAACTAACCTTTAAAGTAACTCGCAGAGTGTGTGGTTAGCATTTAAATTTAAACATGTCATGAGTTGATTTGTGTTACTGAATACCAACTCCGAAGGAGTTACATTCACATCAGATTTTTTTTTTCTAATTCCCTTAAGCAGCTAAAGTATTTCATGAAATGTCAATAGGGCAGGGGGGAAAAAAAAGGTGTTTTGGAGGGAGGGGACTCGCGCCCAGCCTCGCCGTTTCTTTTCCCATGCAAATAGTCACCCCAAAAAGAAAAGTGTGGGGAGCGACACACAATAATTAGACCTTTGTCTAACTTTCCCAAGTGCCAGAGAAAGACAGATTAATTAAATATACAACAGTGTTGGTTTTTGGAGTGGGGGTCTCTCTTGCTGTGGAGGTCATAAATTAGGCAGAATAAATAGTTCAGTGTGTTGGGAGCGGGGCTCGACGTCAGCGCGGCTGGCGGCGGTGGGAGGGCGCAGCGCCGCGCTTGCGGATGGCGGTCACGTCTGGGGCTGTCTGGTTGCCCTTAGCAACGAGACATGATGTAACACCGGGATGAACTTGAACTTGGGGGACTTGAAAAGGGAACAATAGACCAGAGCAATCAATAAAGCCTATTTCAGTGAAGGATTACAGAGCCGCTCTGGGGTAACCTTGTCTGCGAGGCGCGGGGTGAATAGCGAGATGCGTGAAGGAGCGCGGGGCGGCGGGGGACGGACCGACGGAGCGGCCGGGGCGGCCGGACACACGGACCGAGGGACGGGGGGGCGGCGGAGCCCGGGCGGGCCACGGGACCCCAGCGCCGCCAGCCCCGGCCCCGCGCGGCCCCACCTCCGCAACCTCTGCGCTTCTTTTTTTTTTGCTTCTTTTTTTTTTTTTTTTGGTTCTTTTTTTTTTTTTTTTTTTATTTCCTGCTTTTTTTTAAAAAAAAGGGAAAAAAAAATCAGCTTTGGAAACGAGGGAGGAGTGGCGAGGGCAGCGGCTCCCGCCACCGGCGGGCCATGTGCCGGGCCAGCGGCCATGGAGCAGCCGGACAGCGGACATGGGAACCTTCGCCTGGAACTGTTGAACCCCTCCACTCCACAGCCTCGCAGCCTTTAACCCTTCCACTCCATCACCTCCCAGTTTTGACCCCTCTACTCTGTCGCCTCTAAATGTTTAGCCTCTCTACTCCATCACCTCTCAGTTTTAACTTTTCTACTCCATCACCTCACAGTGTTCAGCCCTTCTACTCCCATCACTTTGCAGTGTCCAACCCCTCTACCCCATCTCCTCTCAATCTTTACCACCTCTGCTCCATCACCTCAGTCTTAACCCCCCCTAACTCCGATCATCTCTCAGTCTGTAACCCCTCAATCCCATCACCTCAGTCTGTGACCCCTCTTCTCCTTCACCTTGCAGTTTTAACCCCCTCTACTCCCTCCTTTCTTGGACTTTACCCCCTCTCCTCCCTGCTGAGCAGTGCCACAGTTCCCAGTCCGGCCAAAAACTGTCACACTCAAACAAAAAGTGTGAGGGACGACCCGGAAAAGTTTGGAAAAGTTGGGAGCTGGCAATGGCTGGAGGTGCTGGTGGTGGTTGGAGATATCTCCAGCACAGCACAGCCCACACTCCACGTCCCTGCACCCACCTAAAAATCAGTAGGGCCCCGCAGTCAGGGAGGAGAACGGGACTTGGCTCCGCTTCACGAACCCTGCCAGAACTTTCCTCTGTTTATAAACTTTACATATGAGAACTATTTCGTTTAATTGCAGCCTGAGTAAGTCTAAATATAAAATCTGTAGGCAATAGATGGAGCCGATATGGGACCGGTGTGTTTGTATTCAGAAGGGCGAGCGGAGGAAGAGTTAGTTAATGAGGTGTATTGGAAGCAGGACAACTTCTCCAATCCCGCTATTTATTTTACCGGTTCCTACCTCCATGGCAAGACCACATAATCTCCAAGTCCCACATGAAACTTGCTTCAGAGTCTTCCGTAAATGTTCATAAGTCCTCCCTGAGCTGATTGTGCTATCAATCACGTCAGAGGCCGAAAAGGAGCGGAGGAAGAACTTGGTAAAACTTGTCATCGGTCCGTGCGCGCGCACGGACGCACCTCATATATTACAGGAGCCCCAGCAAAAAAACAGGGGGTATCAGCAACGGCTCTTTAATACCTGAGTCTTTCTTGTTGTATTACTTTACTCCAGGCTAAATAGTTGCTGCTTGTTGGTGTATTCCCACAGCAATATGTCATTGCCAAGGAGCATCCCCCCGCGCGCACGGTCCTAGGGCCTAACACTGCTCTCATTCATCGCGGGTTCAGGTTGGGCTGACCCTGCCGGGGCTGGGATGGGCTCTCCCCGGAGCGGTGGCACTGCCCCGGCTCCAGCAGAGCCCACTCCAGCTTCCCAACTGTGTTTATTTTCCTATGGAGGAGCGAAATTGCTTTCTGTGCTCCAGGCATCTGCGCCGTTGGGTTAAGGACGGTATTGTTGCGGGGCTGAATTCCCTGGGAATTCCCTCCCTATGGGAAAAAGAAGAAAAAGGGGAAAAAATATTTTCCCAAAGAAAAGCTATTAGTTGAGGCCCACGTTTTGTTTTGAAACACAAGTATGGGCAGAGGTACGGGACATTTTCACTGATCCACTTTCCCCCAGATTTGCTTTATCCTGGCTTTTCTGTAGCGATCCACATTTCTCCTAAGAAAACAGCCCTGTTGTTGAATTTCTGTGCATCTGTTCCAGCGAGACAGTTGAAGCAGGGCAGTATAAAGCAACAGATGCTTATGCTGGCACATGCCTAAATACCCAAGAAAACCCCGACTGCAGGGTGATAAATGGCACAGAGAGGCGAATGTGTATCGCCTTTTCAGGGGATTAGACAAAAGTGAACTGGAGGGATCTTCAAGCCATCATCTATTAAAAAGATTGATAACTTGTAACATGACATGACCCCCGCGTTCATCTGTAGCTATGTCCAGCGACTGTCGGCGAGGAAAAAAAAATATATTGATTTGTACAGTATTTTTAATTAAGCTTTGTAATTAGGTCAATTCGTCACGGTCTCAATTAGCCCCCCTCTTGGCGGAGGAGGCTGGCGGCCGTGCCCGGAGCCCTTGGGGAAGCGGCGAGAGCGGGCGGCCGGGGCTGACGCTTCTCCTTTCTCTTTTTGCAGTCCTGGTACCTGGGATAAAAGTCTCCGCTTCCCACCACGCACCGGACAGACCACCAGACCCCTTCCCACCTCTGTAACACGGAAGCAGCAGCAACGCAGCGCAGCGACTTCACATCGGCGGAAGGGGAGGCGAGCAGACACCGACAGCAAACTCGTACATGGAAATGGCAAACGTTATGGTTGAATGGCAAAGGCCGTAACTTTCTCTCGAGATTTGATTTTAATTTTTCTTTTTTTTTTTAATTTTTTTTTTTGTTTTTTTAGACAACTTTAGGACTGTTGTAATTTCTCATATGGTGCTGGAAATGGTTGGGCTTCATAACTTTTGAAGTGTTTCATTGGTAGTGTAAGCGTTAGGTGACACTGAGTAGAACTAGCCTCTGCTGCTGCTTACCAACTCGCTGTTGTAACACACTTTCCATATGGAGCCTAACTGTTTTACAGTATCCTCATCGGATTTTCCCATACAGGTGTGAGACTTCTTGAGAAATCATGAAACACACTTAAACTATAACTTTTGTAGTAGCTGAATTCTGCAATATATAACTTACCGGACAGACATAGAGCATGTTGGTTTTTTTTTTTTTCTGTAACATATCGGGGAAAAAAAAAATGCAGGTTTCTTTTTTTTGTTGTTGTTGTTGTTGGGGTTTTTTTTTCTTTTTTTTTTTTTTTTTACAGTCGGCACTTAGAGACGTAACATGAACCATAAGAGCATTGTCAACAATTTTTTTCCACTCGATTGCAGAGCGATTTAAAACATCAAACTACTACTATTCACTTAAAAAAAAAAAGAAAAAAAAGAAAAAAGTTTGAAATGCTGCACTTACATTTAAAAAAAAACATTTTTCAACAATTTTCAACAATTACACAAAAATTCACGCAGAAATGGGGAAGTTGGTCTGTTTTGACAGAAACTGACAGGAATCAATCAAAACAATCGAATTTTGAATTGAGTAAAGTGCAATTTCATTGGATAGCTAAATATCTTTGTAAGATAGAGATTGTTGAAAATTCTATTTTTGTTTTCCAAGTCCTTCCACCCCAGGACTCTAAATTATTGGGGTAAAAAACAGCCTTGCAAGAAAAAGGGGAGCTATTTTTGCTTTTTATGTTTTTTATTGTTGAACTTGTATCCCTTTAAAACTGAAGGAAAATTAAAAAAAAAAAAAACAAATCTAATGGTGCTTTTACCACAATATGTTAACTACATTAAATGCTAATTAATCATTTTCTGTTATCAAAGCACATAACTAAAATGAAATCATAATATCTGTTAATTTTATAAGCTAAAAGTCACTATAATGGATTATGCCAATTCTGACAAATTTTACGTGTTTCCGGCAATATAGGGTTTATCAGTTCTCAAACACCTTGGGAATAAGAGAGAACGGTCCAGAAAGTAAAACACCTTCGTGTCCCTGAACTGGTACATTTTCTGGACTGTGAAGAAATCATTACAGAAACGAATGATGCTGATCTTCTTACAACTTATGCCAGTTCAAAGCAAGGGCACTTGCTGAAGAAGAAAAAAAGAAAAAAAAACAGACAAATAAGTAGAAAATGAAAAAAAAAAAAAAAAAAAAAAAAAAAGAAGTTTGGACCCCAAACGTCCTGTATCTTATGTACAAAAAAAAGGAAAAAAAAAGAAAAAAAAAAAGAGTGCAAGTGATTTTTTCTATCAGACAGCGGAGCACCCCTTTGCTTCACATGCAACTTTAAGAAGGTTTCCTATACTATACATATATATACGTTCTGGTTGGCGAGTCCAGCTAATCAGAGAAAGTCTCTGCATGTTCTAGTGTTAGTAACTAATTTTTATATAGTTAATGTAGGGTAAAGTAGAGTGCATTAAGACACAATATTGTAATCCCTATTCCAGGCACTTGCCTTTAAACTATGTTTGTTCGACCCTTCAGAAGGGTTTCTACTACTGTCCTATACAATCAAGTAACTGAAATTCTTGGGAAGACACTTTGCTCCTCATCTTTTCCCTGAAACGATGTTTTGTTTTGTTTTCTTAATTTGCACGAAACAAAAAAAAAAAAAAATTCCATATCAATGTGCCTTGCCCTGGATAGCGATTATTTGTGGAATTGTTGCACATGTTCCTATATTGAAAGGGGTTTTTCCCTAGTCAAGCATTTGGAGACACTTTTTGTAAATGTGACTTTTATGTCAGCCATTGTCAGTTCCAACATCTAGAATTAAATAGGATGTTAGTTGTTCCGCAGATAGGAGTAGTGTTTATTGTCCTGTATGGTCAGTGGCAGTGCTATTCTGAGATCTGTAGATGCTAGATTATCAGTATTTTTGGATGTTGCTGCATTTTACCTTTTATTTGGAGTCTTCCTTTTTTTGTTTTGTTTTCTCCCAGATATATGAAAATATGCAATACCTGCTTATATCATGTAGAAAAGCTTAGCAATTATTAATTTTTCTTTTAATTTTTTTTTATTTGACCAAAGTTGGTGCTGCACTTGACGCAGTGTGTTTTAGGTGTTTGTCTTTGTACTTTTGTGATTTTTGAATGCACATGCAGGAAGGGCTCTTCTTAGAGAAGCAGTCAAACTGTGAAGCACTAAGCTGAACCCTGCTTCAAGCAATTTTTGTTTTACAACTGTTCCTTTCACAAGCAAGCCTTAAAAAAAAAAAAAACAACTTCCTTTTTCTTCAGATCCCACACCCATTTTTATTAGCAGACTGCAATCAATCCACATTCAATAAAAGTATATAATGCCCATTTTTATATGCACGTTTTTAAACTTCCAAGTTCTGAAAATTGTTTACTGGTTATTCTCTATTTAAGGAAAAAATAAAATGTTTTGGATTTTCATATGTGTCTGATAAGTGGTTGAGTAGTCATTTTGCTCTATTGTATTGTGTGATTGTTAGTATATGGTATCACATCCTCTAGCCAGCATCCTTTGCCTTCCCTATAGCACTTAGCTGGGCATTACTTTATTAAGACATATGTGCACTAAAAAAAAAAAAAAATAGCAGCTTTCAGTGCTTCACAGTGAAGGGAAAAAAGCCTAGACAAACATTTTGTCAGAACCTTGCTATGAGACAAGGTATTACCAGTAAATTGGTTGTATATACAATAAAATTGCACCCTTTTTTAAACAAAACAAACTAAGCAATAGTTTGGGCAGTTAGTTGTTTTTAGTGAGCATGTTGTAGTCATGGCTGCAAAGAGAGAGAATTAAACTGCCCACTCAGAAGATATGTAATTTGTATGTTGTATAGTTTTATTGATTACACTGATTTATTCTACCCTATTTTATAATGCAGGACTTTTGTAATGTTGTTTAAATGAGGAAAAATTTCTGTCAAATTAGCTTAGTGGAATTTCTGATTGTTCGTTATAAAGGCAGCGTTCATAGAATTGCTTTTTTTTTTTTTTTTTCCTTTGGGAACTGGATTTAAGTTAAAAACTTTCCCGTTTCCTTTTTTTGTATGTATTTAAATACAGTTATTTTTCTTCTCTCAATGGTATAGCATATTCCTATGCTTGAGAAGTATAGGCTACTGAAGAACCATTGTAAATGGACATTACAGGTATGCTGTATTTTTGAAGGTATTTTTGTCATATTAAGTTTGATGACGCTAAAGTTAGGGAGCTCTGAGCAGAATTGCGAGAAAAAAAAATGTTTTAAAGGCTTTAAAACATTAGGTAGGAGGTCAAGGGTGTTAACCAACAGGGGTTGTAAAGTATTACACACTAAATTCAGTTTGCGTTCACCTTCCTCTCACGCAGGAAACGCGGCAGTTCCGTTCTGTGCAGGTGTAGAGAACAAACAGTGTTTTAGTCCTCCTTTAGAGGAGCGGGGAGGCGAGCAGGGATGGGCAGGAGGGATGGGGCATCCATCCATCCCTCCATCCACCCACCCAGCCATCCATCCATCCATCCCTGGATGGTCCCGGCGCGCGGGCGGCTGCGGAGCCCCGGCCCCGCGCCGGGAGCTCCTTCGGAGTCACCCAAGAACTTTTTTTCCTCCCCGCCTCCGTCTCTCCAGAACTGTCAGACGCACAAATTCTCTGACCTGTGCCCACCCCCGCCCACCCAAATTTAAAGCCCTAGGGATGGCTTAGCGCGAATTGACTTTTTCCCAAGTTAATTCCTTTCTTTTTTCCCCCCTCTTTTTTTCGGGTTTTTTAAATTTTTTTTGGTTTTTTTTTTTGAGCGAGGGCACTTGCTTTTCTCATGCCGCACACCCCAGCAATGCCATTATTATTTATTCTTTTTCCTTTATAATAAAAAAAAAAACTTTCGGGCTTCGAGTTTAGGCAGCCATGGTACACTTTGTCTCTGTTGCTTGTTCCCCCT
The DNA here is from genome assembly GCF_015832195.1 of Motacilla alba alba. Lineage (NCBI taxonomy): Eukaryota > Metazoa > Chordata > Aves > Passeriformes > Motacillidae > Motacilla > Motacilla alba. The sequence continues at coordinate 2,610,932 of NC_052023.1, read as the reverse complement.
CCCCTTAAGGTCGAAGGGGAAAAGAAACACCAAGTTTTCTCAACTCCACAGTATTCAGTCAGCCCACAGGAATATGCAAAATCCCTCTAACATTTTTTTTTTCTTTCTCTAGTTCTCTTTGTTCCGTATATTTGCAGCTTTGTAGTAACAGTGTTATAAAATATTTACTGTACAAAAATACAAAAAAACCCAGATACATAGCCTAAAACAGGTTTTTTTTCCTTGTGGTGAATTATTTTTTTTTAAGAATGTCAGTTAATATTGTACTTTGCATTGTGTCTCTGGAAATATCTTTTTTTTTCTTTTTTTTTGTTGGTAGAAGGCCTCCATCGAACAAAATTAAAACCATAACCGGCATGACAATGTAAGGAGAGCTTCAATGGCACCTAAACAATAAATAAATAACAAATTCAACCTCATGAGGTCTGTCGGAGGCAGGTCTTGTGAAGTTAACACTGCCTGCTAGGCAGGATTTTCATTAAATCAAGCTTACAATGCCAATTTTGTCTTGAAGTCAATGCATGTATTACTGTTTGACAGTAAACCCAGCTATGCCATCATCAAGTCCAAGGCTGCGCAATAGTCTAATTAGTATCGAGTACATTTTCCTTTTATTTTTTCCAATAAAAAAGCAGTGGGATGAAAATTGCTTTGATATATAGCAGGTAACATTGAAGCTATTCCATAGCACTTAACTGTAGTGAATACTGTGTCACCAATTCTGAAATCAATTTAATGTTTAATGCAAATCCATTACATGGTGCTATTACAGGCTGGCAAAATGATTTACAAAAATGTGACAACTTGGGCTCAATTCACTCTGCTTTCCAACAATGTAAATGCATAGCAGTGTTTATCTGCATGAAAACTATGCACTAATCTATCTGAAAAAAAAAAAAAAGAAAAGAATATATCAACTTTGGTATCTACTTTTCCGTTTACTTCGATCCTTGCCTTTTCGGTCATTGTTATAATGCCAGCTTTAGGACAGAAAGAATTATAAGAAAACCAGCATAATACCTGATATATTAAAATGTAGTGCCTGTGAAATCTGTATTATATTGCTCTTCTGAAGTAAGATTTTTCTACACCGGTAGCCTTCGCTGTCTGTCAGAACCTTCTGATATAGGTGATGTAAAATAACCGTACAATATTAATGCATGCTATTCCATAATGCTTAGTAGCTGTATGAATATTACTCAAAGTTATGTTAGTCTTTTTTTCTGACTTGGTTCTTGTCAGATAGGTTTAAAGATATTTCACTGAGAACGCAAATTCTGTCTTTATTGATTTGGGGTGTTTTCAGTATTTTGGAGGTATACATTTACTTAAATTCAGTATTACTTGTGTTTTGGGTTTTTTTTCTTTTTTTTCTTTTTTTTTCCTTTTTTTTTTTTCTTTTTTTTTTTTTTTTTTTTTTTTTTTTTTTTCCCTAGAGGGCAGGACATGGTGTTTGAGACCAGAAATCCGTGCCTGGTAAGATTTTCGTCTCGAAAAGCTACCCTAAGAATTCAGAGAGCTTGCTCTGAAGAACAGTTCAAATTGAAGGGACAGTCCTTTAAACCCACAAATGAGACCGAGCTCATGTTGCGAGAGATTTCTTAATGGGCAGCGGTGAACCAGGTACCCATGCTTGACCCTTCTTCACACCAGACTTCCTCATATAGAAAGAAAAAAACCCTTTAAAAAAAAAAAAAAAAAAAAAGAAAAAAAGAAAAAAAAAACCTCATGTGGTTGTTTAGTTTCATGCACAGTTGCAATATTTTTCTTCAAACAAACTCTGTACAAAACTTTGGGCCCGATTCATAAAAGCTCCTTTGCTATTAACACGGGAGGCTGGTGGGCTCCTCTCCTCCAAATTGAGGGTGGGCTTCGCCCTGGCGAGCCCCGCTGGCCCTGCTCTCCCTCCCCTTCCCCTCTCCGCCTCCCCCCAGCCCCGCGGAGACCAGGAACCGGTGGGAAGGGGCCGTGGAGGAGGCGAGGCAGCGCAGGACCATGCTCCGAGCCCCAGAGGTGCAGGTTGGCAGGAGGAAAAGGGGGAGGACGGCTCCGGCCGGTGCCAGGGGCTCGGGACACCGCGACTCGATCACAAAAGAGATCTTGTCCGCACCAGAACAAAACGCGCTCGATCGCTACCTCTGAGCTCTAGAGAAACCCTCCATCGGGGCAAGCGCTCGCCCGCAATGTGAACTTTTGTACTTTGGATGCTTTTTTTTCTTTTTAGGGAAGACTATTTTCCACTTAGTTAATCTTCTATGCTCGAGCATGAACAAAAACAATTGTGTTGGGTGAAACCCCCCCCCTTTTATCTGCATCCACAAATTAATATGAGGGGAAAAACAAAAAGAAGATGAGTTTCTAGACGGAGCATGGTAGGGCGAGAGTGCCTGGCTCGGCACCCGCCACCGACGCCGCTCGTCCTTGTTGCAACTGCTGCCTTGGGGACAGGGCCACGAAATTTTTGGGAAACACAATCACGGAGAAATCTCCATTTTGGCCGGCTGAGCAGGTTCTCCCGAACTCTGCCCCAGCCCAGCCCAGTCCCCCAGCGACGGGTTGAGATTTGAGGCGCTAAAATTTCCACCGGCCGTGTGAAAGATCTGCTGCAAATTCACTTGACACCCGTGTTAATACCATGTCGTGTTCATTTTTTTTTTATGAGTCAGGCCCCTCGTGCCTCTAGTATACTTGTATTGACTCTCATAGTTACCATTTTAGTTTTACTGTGTTCTGTGAAAAAAATTGTAATTGGTTGAGAATCACTGTGGGCATCCATTCTTATTCAACTAAGTCTCCGCAGGTTTTTTGAGCTGGTGTGGATTAGTTTAACTCTTGTATTCAACCATTAGTGCTACCACCTTCTCACATTACAATACAATTACTGGAAGCAAGTACTGCATTTCCTATGCAACAAAAAAGGAAAATAAAAAATTGCTAATGCTAACAGGCCGTGTTGTTATTTACTCCCAGCCGGGCACGGGGTGGGGTTGCGGCTGTAGGACCGTGGGCATCGCTGGCTGCCGCGGGCATCAACCTCTCCTGGCCCCAGCCCTGCAGCCCGGGCAGGCTCCCAGGCAGCAGCTTCATCCCAAATCATGGGGTTGTTTGGTTAAATCGAGTCACTTTTGTCCCATTGGCCACTCTTCCCCGTGTTTTTGGTGTCCCCGTCCCACAAAATCGTTCCTCGCGCGCTATCGGGTTAATCCTCATCTCTGCAGATTAATCATTCAAATTAAAGAGAGGAAGCACACCTAGGAAAGATCCAGGAGATTAATAAGTGCTGCAAATGCTACGATGCATCTTTAAATGTAGATAAACTATAAAAAATATTGCCACATTTCCGAGGAGCCCCAGTACAGCCACGGCCGTTGAGATTGACCGTGGAGCTGCTGGCAGAGCTGCCTCTCTCTGCAAGGCTCTGGGTGCAGAAATAAGCAAAAATTGGGCTTTTTTACAAATTTAAAGTTTCCTTCGAAGTTCTTCACTCTGCAACACCTTTTGCTTAAAAGATACGTGCAGAATTTAGTGTTTGCAGAAAGGGTTTTTTTGCATTTAAGCCATTCTGGCTGTTTTCTATGTAAAAGCAGACACTGAGGCCGATGAACGGTGAGGGCTGGTGCTGCTCTGCCCCTGCCCTTGGGGACAGCAGACAGGGACCCCCGTGACCCCCAGCCCTTCCCCAGGCAGCACCAGCTGCAACACCACCTCTTCCATTTTATTTGGGGGGAAATGAGTGTTTTCTAACAAACGTGTGCCTGACACACACAAACGGCTGGCATTTCCTTTCTCACACCTCCACAGAGTTTTGGTTTTGGCTACAAGGCCAGGGCGGGAGGGTCAGGCTGGGCTCAGGTCTAATGTCACCATCCCCAGGGGGGAACCCTGGCTGTGCCCCTCGCTGTGTGCCTCCCGTGTGGGCAGTGCTGGCACCAATGCATGGTGTGGCAGCTGAGGACAGGTTGGAGACTGTTCAATTTGGCTTTTTTTTTTTTTTTCTCATAAAGGAGACCAGACAGTAAGGAAAAGCCAAATCTGTCCTCGAAGGAAACACAGTACCCCAAGCAGGGCTTGCCAACAGCGCTGGCCCTTTTCACCCCCACAAGCTCTGGGAGGAGGGAGGAAGAGGGGGGGTGAGCCTGTGCTCGCTGTCCCAGTTGGGCAGAAACCAGCCCAAGTGGTGGTGGTGGTGCCCCGTGGGCTTGGAAGTGAGCCCAGGTGTGGGCCAGCCTGTCCCATGGGGCTGCCAGAGCTGGATGATTCCTCCCAGCACTGGCTGTGAGCACGGGGGATACCAGGATGGGAGGGAGGGACAGGCACTCACCTGTGTACATCACTGCATGAACAGACACAGAAAAATTAACACCTGCTTTAAAAAGTGCAATTACAGCACAAAGGGTGGTGTCGCCCATCAGCTCCAACTGCTCCTCACCACTGCCCGTTCCCCATTCTTGTCCATCCCTCCCTAAAAAAATCACTCACTGTTATTTATTTATTTATACCCTTTGTTATTGAGGGTGTTGGCTGAGGCTGCCCTGGGTTTGGTGGAGGAAGCACGAGGGGTGCAAGAGTTAACCCTGTCCCACAAGGACGATGCCCGTGCTGGGAGTGGAGTGAGCACCGTCCAGGGCTCAGGCACCACCTTCTGCTTTCTCCCTCCTTTCCTTCCACGTTTTCTTCCCCTCCAGCTTTCTGGCTTTCTCTTTCTTCCTGTGTGAGAAAAGGTCTCCATCAGCATCTAAGGAAATAAATCCCATTTATTATTTATCGCTATCAAAATGTGTCAGCCTGGCTCGGGACGCAGGAGGAATACGCAATAGCCCCTCACAGAAATCAAAAAACTTTGGGTGGAAAAAGCCCAGGGTGGTGTTCAGGCAGGGAAATGCAGGTGCTTCGCCCTGCTCAGAGGGAGATCTGGCTACTTAACCTCTTCCTTAAATGCAAACGTTCCTGTTGATGCAACTGGAACAGCACTCGCTGGGGCGATGGGTCCCTCCGACATCTGCTGAAGACCAGCCAAGACTGGAAATATTTATTGGTTCAGTGCTTCAGCAACACTGTATTAATTGCAGCTGATGTTTTGATGGGCAGTTAGCACACAGGTATTGATGAAAATGGCACCACTTCATCTCAAAATTAACTGCTTAGCCATTCAGCAACAGGAGCTGATAAATTATGGCAATAAATTTGCCACGGAGATTTATGCCACCATAATTCGGGCCCACAGGCAGACTCCGGTGGGGACAGGGACCACGGTCAACACCCTTCATTCCTCACCCATACCCTTCGCCCCATGGGGATTTTAAAGTGCTTCTAGAAATTTGGGTGCAGGAGTTTTGTAACCTCTCAGGTCAGTTTTGGTGCTCCTTTAAAATCAGTGATGCTCAGGGGCCAAGGGACCCTCCCTGCCACAGGCAGCTGGAGGCATGGCCAAGTCTCCAGCAGCACAGGGCAGGCTCTGAGCCACCTCCTCTTCCTCTGGATCAATGGAAACAGAGCTGAGCTTTCCCCATTGGTGTTATCTTTATGGAGGCCACTGGCGAGGAGAGGAGCCACCTTATAAACCACGCAGTCATGCCACTTTCCTAAAAACCTTTGAGAAACAGAGCCAGGCTGCTGGTGCTGCAAAAGGGAAAGATGTCACTTGATTATTAATAGCAATATTATCAGTAAATTTGATATTATTATTATCATCATCATCATCATCCTCTCACCGGTGCTGCACTCAGCATGTGCTTATTTATTTATTTATGCCCCATTCTACATTCACAAAGCATTGCTGCCATTCAGGGCAGCCCCAAAGCCACCCCTTTTTTCCAGGCTGTTTTAGATTTTTACAGGATTTGCTCCAGCAGGGACGCAATGTGTGGGCAGGGGCTGCAGCCCACCCTGTGCCACCGAAATATTCATCTGCAGAGGATGAACGGCAGCTCCCTGCCTTGGGCGGCAAAGAAATTGGAAAATATCCCTATAAATGTGATTCATAGGACACAGCACCTGCCTGCACACTGCATTATCCAAACCCATTAGGGTGAGGGAGATGCAGCCAACTATTTTGGGATATGGGGTTTAATTCCCGCTCCCCATTGTTGCTTGTTTCCCCACAGGAATTTCATATCCTGACACCTTTTTTTCCCTTCCAAAATTCTTCATGTTGTTACTGGGTGGAAGAGGCCCAACTCTTAGAGAAACTTCAGCTGGATGTTGCATGTATAAATAAATGTGACAAATTTAATAGGGTAGGATAGGTATTTGAATTATTGATTGTTAAATATTTAAGCTGCAAGTCCCCATCCATCAGCGTGTGTGAGAAGGCTTGGGGCAGATTTATGATGCTGGAGTTTTCCTGGTTAGCTGGCACTTGGCATTTCTATTAATTATAGCCCACACATTCAGGTTTTTTTCAGGATTTGTTAGAAGTATTTATAAAAGATGTCCCTATTATACCATTTAAATATTGTTTGTGCAACTAGAACGTGTTTTCTATTGTGGATTAATACCCTGTTTGATTTAGGGGAAAATTAAATTAGAAGGTGTAAGTCTCGGGAGATAAATGCTTTATTTGAGAAGGGTTTCCACCACTGGAAAGCACAAAGTTTTTCTTTTAGATATAAATATTTTGCTCCAGGTGTTTGCCTGGGTCTGCAGGTGGGTGGAAAGGCTTTAAAGCGCCCTTGGCGACAGGGAGTGGGAGAGGAGGCAAGTGGTGGGGAGGGGGCAGGATGGAATACATCCTATTTATTAATTTTAAGGGATTTAAGGCCTCCCCTTCTGACTATTTCCCCGGGAAGGATGCGAGCCCTGGGGCAGGAAGGGTCTGTGTGAGGGAGGAAACCGCCCGGGGCCGCCAGGTCAATAACGCGCCTCCGAAAAAATCCCCTCCCGAAGTCTGGAGCTGTGTGATGGATTGTAATTGCTCAAGAAGAGCCATTACGGCCCCTTAGGTCAATACTCTGCATTTCCAAAGTGCTTTAATTAATACATGTTTACATCAGGTACGGCAGGGACTTCTCTGGGCCGTGGTATTAGGCCAAGAAAGGCTTCAAACTTTCATAATTTGGGCAGGGGAGGCATGAGTTTAGTCTCTTAGTGCTTTATTGCCCCTTATAAAAACACATCTTGATGTCATGAGCAGCAAGAGAATCTTCCTCCAGCAAGAGCAACACATCCCCTCTCTGGGGCAGTGGCCAGGGGGTCCCACAGGGCAAGAGGGGCCCCTGAGGCTTCACCAACTTGCCCACCTCATCCTTCCCCTCCTGGTTGTTCTTTTAGAGTCATAAAAAGTTACCAGCATAAAGATAATTTACTGTTGCTCCAGGGGAGTGAGGAATGCTGCCAGTGGGGAAGGCATCCAGCCACTGCAGATTATTTTGGAGAGGGTGATCCACACCCTCCAAAGCGTTTTTAAATCATAACTTCTGATTTCAAGCCACAAGTCACCTGTCCTGCTCGTGGGACCTCAGGGCTCAGCCACCTCCCTCTGTCGCCCACCTTCCTCCTGGGTGCTGCTGTGATCTTGAACATGCAATTAAATATATGAAGGATATTAATTAAATTAGAATATAATTAAATATAAGATAATTAAATATAAGGAGGACGTGGACCTGCCGGAGCGAATCCAAAGGAGGCCACAGAGATGCTCCAAGGGCTGGAGTTCATCTGCTCTGGAGCCAGGCTGGGAGAGCTGGGAGTGTTCACCTGGAGAGGAGAAAGCTCCAGGGAGAGCTCAGAGCCTGAAGGGGCTCCAGGAGAGCTGGAGAGGGACTGGGGACAAGGCAGGGAGGAACAGGACACAGGGAATGGCTCCCACTGCCAGAGGGCAGGGATGGGTGGGAAATTGGGAATCAGGAATTGTTCCCTGGGAGGGAGGTGAGGCCCTGGCGCAGGGTGCCCAGAGCAGCTGTGGCTGCCCCTGGATCCCTGGAAGTGTCCAAGGCCAGGTTGGAGCGACCTGGGATAGTGGAAAGTGTCCCTGCCCATGGCAATGGGTGGATGAGCTTTAACATCCTTTCTGATCCAAGCCACTCTGGGATTCTGCAGCCGCTCAGAGCTCGGTCTGGTGTTGGGGTCATCAGGACATCACTCATGGGACACTGCTGCAGTAATTCCAGGTCTGTGCCTTGCTGTGGGAACCAAAGGTGTTCCATCTCTCCTGAATGTGTAGAGCTGGGAACTGTCTGGCCCAGAGGGGCCAGTGACCAGCAGGTACCTCTAAAAACATAAAAACATAAACTCTACAAGCTTATTGATTTTTCTTTTTTATTTTTTATTTCCCCCCCCCCGCCCCGTGCAACCACAAATTACAACCGGCACTGCTAAAAATCACTGGCCTATCCACAAATTTTAATTAAAACCTAAATAAATCATTTTGGGCGCTGCACTTGCACACAAACAATGCGGGAGATGGCACACTTACAGCGGCCTGTCAGCGGCCGCTGACTAATGAGTCGCTGTGAAAATACAACCCCAAGGGCCGGAATTGAAAGCAGATTCCTCGGCTAACGAAGGGCACATGCGACCCCGCCGTAGCCATCATGGCAGAAGGCACCAAAACCAGCTCTGGGGGCTTTGTGGGGGGAAAGAAAAATTTCGTTGAGGCTGCAGGCCGAGGTTTATTAAATAAAGCGCGGCGGGGAAACGCAATAGCGCAGCTGCAGCCTTCTCGCCCGGCGATGGAGTCATGTTTTCCCCTGTCCTTGCAGCAAACAATAACCATATGCTGGGTTTGTTACCAAATGTTTATTTTATTCCTTCATTAGTACACAACGAGGACTTGGAAAGAAGAGGTTTCGTTGCTCCCAGCGCTCGGGAAGAGCTTTTAACCAGGCCCCAGCTGCGCCGTGTGGAACTCGCGGCGCTGCCCAGCGCTGCTTGCAGCGGGTTCTGCTCAAGTTGTGCTTTGCCATGTGTCACCACGTGTCCCCGTTGTACCCCTGGACACGGGGGTCCCACCCCTGGGCAGAGGAGCCAGGATGGATCCATGAATCACACGGTTCCTCCCGCCCCAGGGCACGGTGCTGTGGGGAGGGCGGCCAAGTGAGACCTAGAAAAAACTTCTTCAGCTCTTCTGTCTCTCAAACAAGCTCTTCTCCTGTGTTCTAGAAGCTGTCCCTGTCAGATGTGACAGGGAACACGCAGGCCAGGAGAGAATTCCTGGCTGTGCCCTGGAGCAGAGGCCTTGGCACGTGCTGGTGAAGCCACGAGGCGCTGATGGCCAGCACAGATGGGAATCCCAAGATCCTCACAAAACCTCACAAGATCCTTTCTTGTGGCTCACAAAAACCCTTGGAAATGAAAGCTAATTTTGTGATGGAGCTGTTCCCTCTCTAAGAGCAAACTCACCTGTGGCTGCTCCTCCAAGGAGGAGCCCAAGGGACACCAGTGGTGCCTTCAGGGATCCTCCCTTCATGGACCCCATCCTCCCTGCATGGACCACCCCCTGCATGCACAGACCACCACAGGAAGGTGTCCTCCCAAGGCCAGCATTCCTCTTGCAACCAGCAAATACCCACAAATGCTCTGAGTTTGGCAAAACCCCATTTTCTCAGGGAACATCTCCACCAAACAGTTCAGGCAGACCTAAGTTTCAAATTTCGGGGTTTTCCCTGTGGAAGGACTCAGAGTTTCCAGCCAGCAGCTGCATATTCCACACAGGCATGGAGCTTGGAGCCACAGTTCCTAAAAAACACCCAACAGGACAACTCTCCCTGCAGGAAATGCTGCATTTCCATGTAGAATCTCCCTCTGGTAAAGCATTTCCAGAGGAGAGCAAGGACTTGTCCTGCTCCCAAAATACCCAAAATGATGCTATTTCCATGAAGAATGATGCTGTTACCACCAAGAATGATGCTGTGTCTACCAAGAATGATGCTATTTCCACAGGAATGATGCTATTTCTACCAAGAACAATGCTATTTCCACTCAATAAGGATGCTATTTCTTTGGGGGAATGATGGTAACTCACCCCAAAGCATCACAAGCAAGGAAATTCCTGGAAATGGGAGCTGGCCCACCTCACTTGCTTTTGCTTTTTGGGTTTTTTATACCCCCCCCTTAAAGCTGCCTTGTGAAAAGGAAGAAAAATATGGTATGTGTGTGTTGCTCCTGCAATTCAAAACGTGATCTTGACTGAGGAAAAGCTACCAAAAAAAAAAAAAAAAAAAGAAAAAAAAAATCAAGCCTCTCCCAACTGCTCATGGGAACAAGATGTGGAGCACATGAGGCTGTCCCGGGGAGAAAGTTTGCTAAAAATAACATATGCAGATTATGTACATAAAATGTCATGAAATATCAGCAGAGAAACCCGTGTGGAGGTTCAGGCTGTTGCAATTACAGCTGAAATGGGCCAGATGAAGGACACGCAGCACTGGGAGTGTCTGCAGCAGGACCAGAAGTGAGGCCAGCTCCTCTCTACAGCCAGAGCTCAGGGACCACCTCTGACAGAGCCAAAACAGAGTGGAATGGGGCTTATTTTTATGATCTTCTGTCTAGGGAGGGTCAGGTACGGCCCCCGGGCTGCTCTGAAGCCCTGTATCTGCAAAGGGTCTGCTCTGTGATTCTCCTAAATCAGAGCCATTTTGCTTAAATATTTAACAATATTTAATATTAAGTGAAGAAAAGGCAGAGTCTGACCTGGGGTCAGGCTGGGCTCGCCACAGGGGCAGCAGCAGCACATCCTGATGGCTCCTACATGAGGACAAATTGCAGAACAAAATCCATGTTTCAAAGTACATGGAAGTGTGTAGCCTGAGGGAACACTCCCACCTTTCCCACAGGTGGGGGATCCTGGAGGATTGCTGCGTTTCTGCTAACAGGAGTCATTATCTCACAAAAAAAAAAAGGGAAGAGAACAGAGGAGAGAAATTAAATAAAATATGAATATTTCATGAAAATTGACAGCTAAGAAGAGTTCATCCGTTTGGCAACCAGTGGAAATGGCCCAACACCATCTCTACCAGCACAGAGGGCTCCAGCAGGACAGCCAGAGGAAGGAATGCCACTGCCCCCACCGTCCTCTCCCAAAATACAGGGATGATGGATTCATTGCTGCTGAGCTGTGCATCCCCCTGACACCCCTGCAGCCCAGCCCTGCTGCCTGGGTACGTATTAAAATGAGTTATGTAGGTCACTGTGTGAAAACAAACAGTGCTGTGGATGCATGCAAATAGCACAGCAGAACTCCCAGAAAATTTATATCGCAGCCAGAGGACTGAGGAGGGAGCGTGGAAAATGTCAGCCACGTTTTAATGCCACCCCGAAGGGCTCCAGGGGGTCTGGCAGCCCTCCTTCGTGCCTTGGGGAGCCCTGGGATCCTCCCGTGCACCAGCAGGATGAGTTACTGGGATGGTTCCTCTGGCACAGGAATTGGAAGGGATCTGCTTCACCCAGGATGAGGGATGAGCTGGGTGAAAAAAAAATCACCTTTTTTCTGTGATTTGCTGTAGAAGCAGAGGTGTGGGTCACAGTCACAGCCCAGGGGAACTTGCACAGCTGGAATCATGGGATGGTTTGGAGCCATGGTTTGGGTTGGGAGGAACCTTAAAGCTCATCCAGTTCCACCCCTGCCAAGCTGCTCCAAGCAATGCAGAAATTCATAAAATCCTTGAATGGTTCTGGGTGGAAGAAACCTTAAAGCCTGTCTTTTTTCATGTCCTGCAGGGCAGGGACACCTCCCACCATCCCAGGCTGCTCCAAGCCCTGTCCAGCCTGGCCTTGGGCACTCCCAGGGATCCAGGGGCAGCCACAGCTTCACTGGGCACCTGTGCCAGGGCCTGCCCACCCTCCCGGGTAAGAATTCCCAACATGATGTCAAATCTTCCTGGAGAGGCAAGCATTTTCCCAGGGAGGCTTTGGATGTGGGGCAGGAATGCTGGCGAGGTCTCCCATTCCCTGTGGTTTGGAGAGGAGAGGAAAAGGCTGAAATTATCCCAGGATGCAGCACTGGGATGCTCCAGTGGCAGAGCCTGTTCCACAGGGCAAGAGCTGCTGGCTGAAGGGGGATTTGCACCCAGTGCCTTTGGAAATGCTTGGATGGGGCAGGCAGAGGAATGACAGGAGTGCCAAATCCTGGAGCCTGATGCTATTTGGGAAGCTGCAGCAACCAGGAGTTCCTGTGGGAAAGGACATTTCTCATCATTTCAGCTGTGGAAGCAAGGCTTGAAAATGCACGCTCTGGAGCCAGGAGACAAGGAAAATCAGATAAAATGTACTTCTGTACAGGGTTTTGAGGTGAGACTCATGACTTTTTAATGGACTGGACTGAGTTCACTCCCGTTGTGTCACTGCTGGCTCGTGCAGATCCAGCTTCTTGCTGTCCAGCCAAGCCAAGGATCCTTCCCTGCTGCCACAGGGTGCTTTCCCAGCCAGACTCCCACATTTCAGCCACAGGGAAGGGTACAGGATTCATCTGGACAGGCAAAACCCTACATAGTTCAGCCAAGAATACATCTGAACTCCTGAGGTCAGCAGTTCAACATCATGCTGTGACACCCATTCCCTTCCTGAGTCCTCATCAGGAGACAGACCAGGCACTGACTGATTTGGGGGACCTCTCCTTGGGTCAGAAAGGACTTCACAGGCAGCCACAGCACTGCACTGGGAGAGGACTGAGGGACACGAGCAGCCTGGAGGATCATCCAGCTCCAAAACCAAGGCAGGAGCGACAGCAGGTGAGGATGTGAGCTTGTGGGAGCAGCAGTCCAAGTCACCCCCCGTGCTCCCTCCTTCAAAAACACCTTAAAAACACTTGGTTCAGGAAACCAGAGGTTTTGGGTGCTGGGGGCACTCAGACTTTACCTTCTCACGTGCACAAAATGATGGGTGCCTCCCATCCACTGCACACACCCAGCTTTGCTGGCTGCTGTGGCACAGCAGCTTTTAAGGAGAGTCTCCTCTTTGTTCACCTCGGAGAAAGTAATTGGTCAAATTTAATTCAAAGAGGGATCAATTAGAACAGGTTGTGATAGACAGTTAGGTCACCAGCAGCTCCTATAAATCGCGGGTAGAATTTCCTCCTGCACCATCTACCAGTTTGATGTAGGAAATGGCTCATTTGCAAGCTAAAGGTTTAATTAGGAGAAAAAAGAAGGTCAGCAGAGATCAGATGTGAATTGCAAAGTGCTAAAGAAGTTTACTGCAGCAATGTATTTATTGAGAGCCGTGCTATAGATCTGCTCCCTCTCTGTCCAGAATGCTAATAGCACCCCTTTGAATTCTCCCTATGCACAGAAAATTCATCGATAATATCTGGGATGTTTTAAAGCTGTTTGCCACATGGGCTTTTTTAATGATAATCAAGGCTCCCTTACCCATCTAGTTAATTGTGGATCCTTCTTTCCAGGTCAGGTTTCTAGAATGTGACACCCTTTGGGTTGCTGTTTCCTCTCCCATCCACGGCAATGTGAGCCTGGCAGAGGGTATTTATTGCTCCCCATCACCAAGGACATAGTGGCAATGTAAAATGGGCCAGAAATATCAATATGATGAAAATTCATGGCGTTTCTCCCTCACCTCACTGTACTCTGTGTGGTTTTTATGGATGTGTAAACTGCAGGAATAAAAGAGTTCTGCACAAGCTCTCTTGAAAGCAATGGCAGTGACAGTAATGTGATTACACGAGGTTTTGGCTTCGTGGTGACAGTGCTGAGCTGGCCCAAGGCAGCAGAGCCTAAAGTTAAGCCATGTCACTGGTCTCAGCTCCTGGTCCAGGGGAGAGGGGTCCGGGGAGGCTCTGCATTGGTTTGGGCTCTGCAGGCTGGGGAGGAACAGGCTGTTCCTCTGTGTGCTGCTTTGGACACTGGGATGGGCAGGCCCCTGTCAGGCTCTGCTGCTGCTCCTGCAGAGGAGATGAGAGGCACCATCTCTCCATCAGCAGCAGCAGCTTTCAGCTGGGACAGAATGGATTTAGGTTGGATATTGGAAAGGAATTCTTCCCTGGGAGGGTGGGCAGGCCCTGGCACGGGCTGCCCAGAGAAGCTGTGGCTGCCCCTGGATCCCTGGGAGTGTCCAAGGCCAGATTGGACAGGGACAGTGGATATTCCTGGGATAGTGCAATGTGTCCCTGCCCATGGCAGGGGTGGGACTGGGTGGACTTTATGGTCCCTTTCAACCCAAATCATTCTAGGATTCTATGATGTTGTGGTCTCCAGGAGATCCACGAGTGCTCCCCCCTGCTGTCCCTGCTCCCTGTGTCTCTGGGGGTTCCCACTGGAGAGGATTGGCGTTGGTGCTCTGGGTGCAGCAGTGCTGTGTCTGCCCTTGGCTGGGGCCTCACCAACAGGCACAGATGCAGCTTCCAGCCTGATCTGCTCTGCAGCTGAGGCTGGGAAGGACTCAAAGTCCAGAATCACCAGGGGTCCAGGCATCCCAAACTGTCATCGTGAACACTGTGATTTGGGGCCCCATTAGATGTCACACATGATTAATGGCTCTGCGCAGGCTACAGCAGGACAAACCCTGCAGAGGTCCAGGGACAGCCACCAAGGTGGAGAGAAATCAAAATGGCAGCTGGGCCTGGCTGGAAAGACAAGAGCAATTTTTCCAGTCACTTCCATTTGTTCCAGTATCACTCAGTCCCCCACCCAGTTTGATGTGAGGCTGCAATTCCTCTCTGTGAGAAAGGACAGCTACAGCAGCTCCAACTGCACACTGATGTAATTAACCAGGCAATGTTAATTCCCAGCACCTGAGACTCCAGTCCTGCGTGCAGGGATGAGAACACTGATTTCAATCATTTCGGCAGGGCCAGCAGTAGGAACGACAGGCGGAGGACAGAGGAGGCTCCTCGCTCTCCTGGAGGATCAGAAACTCACCACAATTATCAGTCAACACTTCCAGCTGTCTGCTAAAGGCTAAAGCAAACACATCCCAGCTCTGAGGTGGGAGGCAGCAGAGCTGTAATTATTTCAAAGTTTAACTGCTGCCTCCATCTCCAGGCACAGAAACGAGGACGAGCCCGATGTACCCCGCTTCCACCGGCAGCGTGTGATGCTCCTGCTGCAGCAGCTCAAGTGGCTTCTAGCACGCTTCAGGCTCAGGTGTGAGGTGTAGAAAGCATTAAGTTAACCATTTCCTACCTTCAGCAGGGAAAAAACTGCGTTACCATGGACCAGCCACGTTCCCATTAAAATATCAGCTCCTACGAGGCTCGTGAGAGGAGCAGGAGAACTCCTGGGCTCTGCTGAGTGTGCGGGGGAAATCCAGGTGCTCCAACACCCAGATCATGTTTGACATCAGACAGAGGAGGTGACAGACCTCCTGTGTCCCTGAATCACTGACTCACATCTCTGTCTGTCCTGGTTTAAAAGTAAGGCCTCCAAAATGTGATCTGGCCAAGGGAGCCGTGTGGGGATTTATCCCGCGGCCTCCTCTGCGACAGGAACGACACAGCTCCCAGTGTGGACCTTGAATATGGCTGGATTTATGGAGTATTCATTATTTTAATAGCACTCATTGACTTAGGGTCAAAAATCTTTTTCCAGCATTTTTTTTTATTTAAGGAAAGAGCCCGTATGTCACAATCTCATGCCTCATCTAATTGGGTAAGTGTTTCCTTTGTCCTTGAAACCGAAAAGTAGACGGCGTATCCAGGAGCTACAGAATGAAAAAGCATCTGCCTTTGGTATTTGGCAGGCCTCAATTAAAAACCTGCTGCCTGGGCTATCACTTTTTCTTTAATTCTGACCAAAGTGCTTCTGCTCGGATTCAAGCGGACAGTTGTGAAGGTTGAGGTATGGGAACGCAAGAAACCCCAAATATTTTGGAATAATAATTAATGTTTTACATACAACAGGAGACAGTCTTGGATCCAGAAGCCCAGAGCCATGCTGGAAGCACAGGAAGGACTCAGATCCCCTCCGAGTGTTTCCATAAGCTCCTGCTGGAGCAGAGCTCAGGTCCACGCTCGAGCCCGCTCCCGGCTCCACAAATCCAGAGCTCAATATGCACAAAACACTTCCATCTTTAAAAAATAATTGAAAAGGTGCACTCTGAAGTTCACTGGATCGATCCCACTGAATTTATTTAGAAGACACTTCATTGTGTCAAAGATTTAATGGCGAGGTTACGATGCCCAGCCTTCAGAATGTCAATGCGCTGCAGCGGGAGCGTTGCAGGGAATGCTAAAACCCTCGGCAGCGCACGCCCCAGCAGAACTGCCAGATTTGTGAAATATGAAAATTATTACACAGAGTTTAGATAAGATGCAGGCTGCTAGGGGAAAAGCAGCACAGGGGCTGGAATTCTGCGTGTGTCTTATGAGTAGCGGGATGAAATTTTGCAGCCTCCCTGCGGACTCCTTGGCCGGCCCCTTACATCCCTTCGAGCCCTCGCTCCCAGGCTGCCCCTTTGGAAATGTGTGTGTCTGGACATGAGCAGTATTTCCCGGCACACTTGATTAAATACCTCCCCTGGTTATTTATTGCACATTAAACAACATCTCTCCTGCACGTACCTTGCTTGGACAAAAGCTCTTTGCTCTCAAGTGCAGAGCTCAGCACGTCGTAGGCCAGAGCTCTGCAAACCTCCGGCAGCACCCATCAGCATTCCCTGCTTATTAAACACCATTTCTGGGACCTGAGAGTTACCCTGCTTTCCTACAGTTTACATTTCTTGGTGCCTGTGATGCAGTTTTAATGCAGAACATACCCAAAGGTTTTTTTTCTCTCTCTCTCTCTCCGTGTCCTTGGGGAATCTCCCTGTTTGGTGCTGCAGGAACAATCCCGATCCACCGAAGGACTCCCAGGCTGTAAAGTTCCGAGCGAAGCGGGAGGGCGGGGGAAGGAATGACAAGTCCTTTTTACTGAAATTCTCTCCCCAAATGGATTTGGCAGAGCCGGGCTCTGCTGATCTTAAAGCAAGGTTTATCATTCGTGCAGGCTGCTGCCTGAAGGGGGAAAAGATCTTTGAAGTTGCTGAATGATGGAAGGGTCTCCCCCCTCCTCTCCCTCGCACACATTTTTTAAGGGTGGTGACTGGGAGATGCTCAACTGCCCTGAGTCAGGAAATTACATGACAAATTAAACAATTATGTGTTTTAGTGCTGAGCTTCTATTTAAACATTTAGCATCAAACAAGCTTTTTAGCATGAATTCCACAGGCATTTATACTTTCCCCACCACCTGTAATTCCACACTGGGTTATTTTCCCTGCATCTCAAGAGCTCCCCTGGTTCAGTATCCACACCTTGGAGATATTTCTTTATCATTTAACTTTATTACAGAAGGCACTACTGCCTGGACACTGTTGGAGTGACAAGGACTATTTCCTTAATTACTGTACATTGATAATAGCATTTACTCTGGCAGCTCCAGTGCTATTCAATCAAGCAAGATTCAATACAAAAAAGCTGATTTGCCAAAAAAGAGATTAGCATAAGTGCCTACAGTCACATTCTATTTTTGAAGGTAAAGCTACTGTGTCTGTGAGCTTTCTTGTGGGAACTTTATAAAGAGAGATTAATCTAGTTTATCTCCTTCAAAACATATTTGGGGAAATCGCAGAGAGTCACTGTTTAGGCTCTTTTGGCAATAATTTTCTGTAAACATGTAAAATAAAGACCTGCACAGAAAGTGCTAATCAGCAGCAGGAAGGTGTAATTTTTTCACTTACGTGGACGTAGACATTTGTGGTGAAAAACTCTGTGTTCCCCGGTTTGCTGTTGCTGTTCTTTGTCATTTAATCAAGTGGTGACTGTAGCTGTTGCACTTTAAAATTAAATGCTATTATTTATGGTAGAACTTGTGCTGGTTAAAAGTGCAAAGCTCAGCACTGTGTACGTTTGTAAGCAGAAGGTTAAGCAGGACATTTTAAATGGTAAAGCAAAGGGCTTAATCAAGGCTGAAGAGCAAAATGCAGTGGGATAACAGATACAGTAAATAGGCATTAATCACCATCCAGGCTTAATCCAGGTATTAGGCAGTCTTGGGGCTAATTCGAAGACTCGCTTACATAAGAACTCGTTCTACCAAGCCCTAAGTAAGTGAATAACTTTATTCTTAGGAGAAAACTTAGCAGTGCTGAAGGCCCTTGCCCTATCAGGCCTGAGTTATATATTTGTAAAATGATCATCACACAATTATTTTGCCTGAAGGGGCTTTTCTGAGTTAGGAGGCACGTGGAGGGGGGTGGTTCAAGGAAGGAAAAACTTGAATCACCAGAGCATAAGGAGCCACTTTTCCATGTGGTTTTTTTTTCCCCCCTTGACACTGTCTATTACTGTGACATCAAAATCCGAGCTAAGCACTTCTTGCCAAAGATGGACCAGATAAAATCATGAAGCCAGTATCATCTCATGGGACACAGCTCACTGTCTTAGTGCCCAATTTAGTGACTACAAATCCAGGCTTAGACCACAGTCCTTCCCTAGCCATAATCCAGCACTTGCACCCTGGATTTGTGTTTAACTACTGATGACCTAAACTTTGGGGCTTAAGAAGATAATTGCACATCCATAGGTGTGGAGCTCACTGAACACAAGTTCTTTTATTGGATGCTCAGAAAGATTAAAGTTCTTCCATTAAGTTTAACTTTACATCAGAAATTCCAGTTCTTTGTACAGACAGACACCACTCATGTACTGACATAGCAGCGCACAAGCCCCAGGGTGAATTTTGGCTTCCTGGTCAAGCTTGCTTTAGAATCCTGGAATCATGGAATGGTTTGGGTTGGAAGGAACCTCAAAGCTCATCTCTTCACATCCCCCTTCCATGGGCAGGGACGCCTTCCACTAGACCAGGTTGCTCAGAGCCCCTTCCAGCCTGGCTTTGAACACTTCCAGTGTGCTCCAGCCCTGAGGAACAGCAGACTCAGGGTTAGCACCACACAGCCTACCCCGAGGAAAGGAGGAGGGGATGGAAGTGGGGAATGCAGTAGATGTCCACGGTTTATCTGCTCAAGGAACAGCAAGATGAAAAAAATCCACAAACCTTTAATAATTGTGAATGTAGGAGAGGGACAGTGATGTAACTGTTCCCAGGGAACACTATTCTTATTTTGTAGAGGGAGGTGAGCCAAGATACTTAAGCTCTAGAGAACCTTTAACACAGGAAGCTATTTATCATAACAAGCTTGGTTGATACTGCTCCCATACTGAACCAATTAGATTAGCCTATTTCGTCATACTTCATAACTTGGGATGATAGGTTTCCAAGCATGGTACAGTGCAGTAATTGAATTTTGATCAAACACACATGGCCCATAACCCAGTATGTGAAACTTTCAGAACAGTTCACAGCTTTTAAATATCCAGTCAACATGTTGCCAAAAGTACAGGATGTACTTGATGCAAGTGGGAGAGGAGGGGGGGAGCACGAGTCCACGCCGTAACTTGGTACAGCTGTAAAACAAACATTTTTTTGTTCCGATTCTGTTCCTACTTTAGCAAAGGAGCTGGGAGGAAGACAGTGAATGTCAAGTAAGTCGTTTTTCTCCCCAGCCCCCACGCCCCTCAGGCACACATTCCCCTTTTAACATTCTTAGATTACCACAACCTTTTAAATTCACTCTACTGTACTTACATACTGTGTTAGACACACCAGCAATTATGGTTGTTAGCATGACACATCCATTGCCTACACTTAGTTAACAAAATAACTTAAAAGTCGCATGCATCGGCCTCTTAATAGGGCTATAATCAATGGGGCCCTGGAATGAAAGCCCTAAAAATTACCCCCCAGCTCTGCATTCCCCAGGCCCCTGCCTTTGCCAGCACAACCCTCATGGTGGGCAGTCTCATCCAGCTCAAGGTGAACACTCAGTTTTTTCAGTTCTCAGCATTCTCTTACATCTTCTTGCCATATTTTCTCCATGGTAAATTTGAGGAACTTTGAAGAAGACCCTGTAAAGGAAACAGAATACATTAATAAATACATTCCTATGGCTTTACTGACACAGGGGCAAAGCAGCCCCTGCAGAGCGGGTTTGTGGCATGGGAAATGCTGTGCCAGAGTTTCTTTGGAGCAAGTCGTGGCTATCCATGTCAAAGCTGCTTCCTGGCCTAAAAGGGAGTCTGGCATTCTGCAGCAGTGAAGCAGGGTATCACCAACCTCTGCCTATAGTACTGACAACTTCTTCCTCAGTTTTAGAATCAGAATCACAGACTGGTTTGGGTTGGAAGGGTCTTAAAGCCCATCCATTGCCACCTCTGCCATGGGCGGGGACACCTTCCACAATCTCAGGGTGGTCCAGCCTGGTTTTGGACACTTCCAGGGATCCAGGGGCAGCCACAGCTTCTCTGGGAACCCTGTGCCAGGGCTTTCCCACCCTCACAGGGAACAATTTCCTGTGTACCTCTAACTTAACATTCCCCTCTTTCACTTTGACCCCACTGCTCCTCGTCCTAGCACAAGTTTTGAATGCTTTGACCCAAAGGCAGCCCCAGATACCCCAATGCCCCGAGGGGGGAACCACCAGGGCACCCAATATTCATCGAGGTGGTGGCAAATGACATAAAGGCTGGGGGTTCCTGCTCCATCCCCTTAGAGAGGACAGGCTCTGGAGGTTCCCCCCAGCAGCGCCTGCCTCGGAGGCGTCTCACACACCTGCTCTGAGCACAGCTGTGCACGAGCAGCAGCCACAGGTTCCAAGGGGAGAAACGGTGCTTCTCCCAGGGAACAAAATGCACAGCTCATTTTGTCCTGCTGGTGGTTGGGGACAGGTATTTCCTGACTGCAGCCACCCCCTGGCAGGACAGGGCGCAGAGGACGCGCTGGATCTCGTCTCCCTCCCCGCCCCGCTGCCAACTAAGTTATGATACTGCAGAGGAAAAAAAAGGGGGGGAAAAAAAAGAAAAGAAAAAGAATTTGGTGCTCAACTTAATCAGACTTGGACCAAGTCTCAGCTCAAACCAAGGTTAAATAGGCCTGTTCTAAGGTAGGATTTATATAGCAATTACAGTAATGGAAACTGAGCTTTATAATTCTTATACTGCCTAAAATTCTGCTGTGTCATATGCATCTGCAGAGCCCGAGGAATGTGCTGCTCGGGGAGCACTGCAGTCCTGAAAGCAGCCATTCAAATGGATCATGGAGAGTTATTGGAGCACGTGGATGGCCGGGGTTTTTATGAAGCACAAAGAGTCACAAACAGAAATCCTGGGAAAAGCAAGGAGCTGGTATCTGAGACAAGCAGTATTTTTAAAAAAAATACTTTATTTTGTTGGGAATGTTGGGAGCTAGATCTCCATCAGACACGCTGCAAACAGCATTGAGGGTGTCCTTTTTATCCTTGGATTTCTTTCCCTTTGCTGCAGTCTTAGATCCACGGTGCAAAATGCGTCTTGGCCAGACAGAATCCTCGCAGCCACTTTCCAGTTCGCTCTGTTGTGCAGGGAAAAATACCGGTGTGCAAAGTCTGCGCTGCGATAAAGAGCAACTCGGGAAGATTTGGGGATCTGATAGGGGGTTTGGCTCCACCTTCAGGAAGCAGGAGGCAGAGAGACAACGCGGGGTTGAGTTTCAGGCGCTTCCCGCAGAATCTGGAGCCTGACATCATTCCTGCCCCGCAAAGGGTCCCTGCTCGGATTTATCACAGAATCCCTGGTCTGGTGCCGTGACATTCCTACACGAGTGATGCAGCTCTGAAGAGTCCGCCTCCTCCTGGAAGAGCTTCAAGGATTGGGGCAGGATGTCCAAAGGGAGCTGATACTTGGACAAAAAGCTACAAAAAGCAGCTTTAAGGTGACAAAAAGCTGGGGTACGTGGGATGCCACAGGAGTGCATCCAACACCGTTAGCCGTTCACACCGTCAGGGCTGAGGTTCCCCTGCAGAATGTGAATTTCTCTTGTAATTCCCAGAGATTAGGAAGGTTCTCTGGGTATCACAGATGGATTGAGAGGAAGAAAGTGGGAAGAGTCTTGATCATATTTCAGTCTAGCAAAACACTTAAGCATATGCCTAAAGTTAAGCTATTTTTTTCTCCTCGGATTCAGGCAGAAGATGCAAACGGAACAATCTCTTATATTTCACTTTTTGGCAGACTCTGATGCTGAACCCAGAACGGGGTAGCTGGTTAAACAGCGTGATTTAAATGAATTTAAACGGTGCATTTTTTTTTAAAAGAAGCCACACAGTGACCACTTTTAATAATGAAAATTGCAGGGTAGTTAGGCATGACACTGAGTTTGAAAAGTCTGCGTGATGCGTTACTGTAACAATCAGCAATCACACAATTAGCAACAGTCCCGTGAGGGGATGGAAATGCAGGTCTCGCCTCTGGAATTTCCCCAGCTGGGTGCTTGAGCACCCAACTTTATTGTATTTAACATCACTTTCAGGAGGAAGCAGGTTTGAAAAGTGCAGAGCAAGCAGCAGTGCAGAGATGGCCTAAACACCTAATGAATCTAAAAATAAAAAAAACTCAAAAACACTGAGAGGAGATGGGAGCAGACTGAATAGACAGAGCTGTGCGAGCAAATATAACTGAATATACTCCTGAGGAACAAAGGAAACAATCCTTGATGGGGTGACAACAGATGTTCTCCAAAAAAAAATTCTAAGGGAGCATTTCAAACACAAAGACCTTCCTGTGGAGCTGAGAAGTTTTGCTGGCAGACGTACAGGAATACATCTTTGGAAACAGAGTAAAAGCTAACATTTAAGGTGTTATCAGGTCCTGAAAGCAGCAGTGATATCTTCATGTAATAAGTGGTGGGTGGTGGTGGAGAGGGAAAGGGTGAGGATAACGAAATGCTGTCACAGGAAGTTCCTGTGGCAGAGTTGTGGTTTAAATCCCAGGAGGAATAACCAGTTTGTTGTAAAAAAAACTCCGTGAAAAGGAGCTCTAGACACAAGTGAGGGATGCACAGGCGAACCCAGCTGAAGGAAAGCAACCCAGAGTCATTCATTAGTGCAGTCAGCACACTGAAGTGCCACCGCTGTGGGAACAAATGTGGAGTGCCCAAAGCTGGACATTTCTCCCAACTACTGCTCCTTCAGGTCATGGTTTAGCACACTGCAGAAAATCTTAAATTGCTCATTAAAATAAAGGGGGAAATAGGACAGCTTGTAGAGGCCTTTTTGAAAGGACTGAATTGCACTGGTGGTTTGGGAAGATCTGGGTTCAATGCCTGGCCTGGATCTGCAGCATCTTCAGTGAACAGTTTTATCTGAGCACCTCGAACTCTTGTTTTAAACTCTAGCCTTTACTTTTTATGTTCTTTATTTTTACAGATACAGAATAATACTTCTCTGCCCAGCTGGAATGTTGAAAGGATTCCTGACTATCTGCAAGGCCAGCAGATATCATTTTATCTGGGAACGAGGCAGGAGGACGACATACTACATTGTCTAATTGTTTTCATTGCTTTGCAACTGTTTTGGGGAAAACAACCCCGAGAGAAGATTATTGCAGTGCAATCAGAACTACAGAAAGACTGGGATGGACAACTTGATTGACAGGAGAAGGCTAAAGCAGGCAGCAACACAAAAAATCATCATTGGACAGACATTTTGATAAATATTACTGCAGCCAATTTATTATTAACACAGTGGGACAGCTTTACATCTTGCATCACACTTTTCACAGCCCTTATGGTAAACATGCCATATCTGACAATTACAAGATGAAAACAAAGACCTCACTAACTGTCTCCTGGCCCTGCAGCTTTATCTGCTTGCTCAGTTAACCCTCTCTCCACTTCAGCTGTGCAGCTAAACCAGCAGATAGAAACATATTATACATACATTAACATTTATTGCGTGTTCATATAGAGAACACAACCCCGGCAGCCCCCCATGAAATTCCCAAAGGTTAAACAATCTGTGGCACCCACTCCTAAAACATGGGAGAGGATTTGGGCTGGGGTGGGAAGCTGTCAGGACAAGGCAGAGGATCAAGGGGAATGCCTTCTGAAGGGAAGAGATGTCACCCATGGCTGTGTCCTGGCTGCAGGGACAGCCCCAGCGTGAGCAGCCCTGGATCCCAGCCTGGGCTCCAGCAGGGAAGGATCCCACAACATAGAGGGATCCCACAGCAGAGAGAGATCCCATAGCAGGGAGAGATCCCACAGCAGGGAAGGATCCCACAGCAGGGAGGGATCCCACAGCAGGGAGGGATCCCATAGCAGGGAGGGATCCCATAGCAGGGAGGGATCCCACAGCAGGGAGGGATCCCACAGCAGGGAGGGATCCCACAGCAGGGAGGGATCCCATAGCAGGGAGGGATCCCACAGCAGGGAAGGATCCCATAGCAGGGAGGGATCCCACAGTAGGGAAGGATCCCACAGCAGGGAGGGATCCCACAGCAGGGAGGGATCCCACAGCAGGGAAGGATCCCATAGCAGGGAGAGATCCCACAGCGGGAAAGGATCCCACAGCAGAGAGGGATCCCATAGCAGGGAGGGATCCCACAGCAGGGAAGGATCCCACAGCAGGGAGGGATCCCACAGTAGGGAAGGATCCCACAGCAGGGAGGGATCCCACAGCAGATCTGACTTCCCGGCTGACACATCTCTTCCCACACAACCACAGCAGCTTGGACCAGCAGCTCTTTCTCTCTGCTGGCTGCTTGGCCTCTGGGATTAGCATCTCATGGTCCTAGGAACTAAAATCCTATTTTCATCTGATTCACACAAAGCAGCTCCTGGAATTTTTTTACAGGTAACGAAGCACAACCTGGATTTCTGAAATCACCAAGTGGAGCCCTCTGCTACTTGAACACCTGGAGACACATTTTAGAACAGAATCTTGAATGATAAGTTGCCCAAGGCTATTTTTTTATTATAACATCCATGACATCTTCTTATTTTCACAGCTTCATTACCAGCTTCAGGGTTGGAAAAACAAAAGGCAGACAAGTCACAGGATGATCTTAGGCAGGAGATTTTACTTGATTCAAACATCCATTTTCCACCCGCTTCCTGTCTGTTTTTCAAAGTATTTCAGGGAACAAAACTGATGAGCACAAAGAGCATTCAGTGAGAGAGGGAGCAAAGGGAGACAGAACAAATATCAGGCAAGGGAATGGAGCTGACAGAGTGTTCCTGTCTCTTTGAGCCCACAAGGAAAATGCATGGCAGGAAGGATTCCAAAACCACATCTTTCTTGCGTGAAGGGAAGAATTAACGTTAAGCACAAAGTATTCCTTGTGGTTTATTCTCATTACGTGACATGTCAGGTTATGCTGATTTGGGTTAAAAACAGGATTTCTTGACAAAGCTCTCTGTGCACTGGGCTTAATGTGGGTTAAAAAGAGCCTAAACCCCACAAATTGTGCTTTCATGAATCCACTTAGGAATCTCATTCTTGGGAATTCCCTTAAAAATACGGTTTGTGGATATATTAATGACAGGCTGAAAGTTTCACCTGAAAAACAAAAAAAAAAAAAGCCCAAACTTTTGTAAAAAAAGAAAAATTACACTGAAGTTTCTATGGCGTGGGTTTCTCCCTCAGTTAGTGCCAGTTTTCATTAGAAGGTGAAGAGAATGCTTAAAATTGGTCAAATAGCATGAAGATTTTGTTGACATGCTTTCTGTCTGTGTGTACATACTTTTCCTGAAAGGAACACCCAGTGAAATCCTGGTTGTCCAAAAGACTTTGGTCAAACAGCTTTGAAAGATACAGAATTTATTGCACTGAAACACAACTGACCCAAAATAAGAGCCTTTTAAAGCCTTTAGTACTGTGAAGAATTCACTCTTTGGACACTCTGTAGCTGTAGAACACACACACCCCAATTATTTTCAGGAGAAAAAAGGTTTTTATTTCACTATGGATGGCTGCAAGAGGGGAAAGAAAAAAAATAAAAATAAGCAGTACAATTATTTGTTTTTCTAACCTCAGGGCACCCCAACATCCACCCTCCTTTTTTTGTGATATGTCATCTACAGTTCTATTTTTTACACATCCATATTTCTACTGTTGATCAGCACTTGGCCAAATTTTGCAACTTGACTAAAATTTAAAGAAATAATTGTTTCAATTAACACAATTTCACAGGCTACACCAGCCTAAGATTTAGGGGGTTTTTTGGGTTTTAACAGGATGGGGGAAAAAAAGGCAGTTTGTGTGGTTGGGGATATTTAAGTTAATTTCCAAACTGCCACACGGACAGACCCCCCCAGGTGTATCCATGCTAAAACTCTAATAAATTTCAATGGAATAAATATCTGCATATTTATTATGAGCACTCTCTCTGCAGCTCTCTGTAACACTCTAAATGACACAGACACATCAGTGCAAATTGCAACAGTCTGCACGTTTCACAGATGATGTAACTCAGCAACAAACCCTCTGCTCAGAAACAGAGCAGTCCCAAAGTTCCAGCTTTGAGGTAAACCTGCCCACGTGAGGAGCTTTCCCATTTTGTCATCTTTGTTCACCGTGCATTTAACATTCCATTCTGACGGGGAGCGATCAGTAAATCCTCAGCAATTCCAGGGCACCACTGGATCCAGCTGTCAAAACCAGCTGCACCTGGGGATTTGTGCCACTCCCTGCCAGAGTTAGGGGTGTTAGGGGTAGGTCTGCATTTTCCTGAAGGTTGCATTGGTGATGCTGAGGCGGGTCAGCCTGGCCCCGTAATAATCGATGATGTAACTGGAGCCGTCGGAAGGGCCAACGATCTGCAGGAGGAAAAAGGAACCAAGACTTTTCAATATGAAGTGAAATATATACTTTGTGCTAATGTCTCAATTACTGCTAATTTTCCCATCATAAAATTAGTCATGCTTAATTAGTCAAACAGAAACTAGATTTATTTTGAAGTTATGCTGCAGTTTAACTGTTTTAGCGAGCGCTGTCTCAGAAGGAACATTTCCCCTGGGCTTCTAATCAACCAAATTACACAGCCAGGCTCTGGGACTCGGCTAATCCGACGAGGATTTGAGGCACAAAACCAGCCTAACAAATGAGTGGGCTACAAACCACTTTTCCTGAACAAAGGAGGGTCGGCAGCAGAGAATTAGGCTGATGACAAGTGTCTTTGAAACACTGAACAGGTAAGGAATGAAGAGGAGGAGGAAAGATCATGGAGTTTTTGTTCTGGAAGTGCTAAATTGATGTGGAGTCACCAGGGAGATCAACAAGGTGAGATGAAAGATACTCTCATCTGGATCTGTTAAGTGCTCTGAGGCAGGATCACTGCGAGAGCAGAGAAAGGAGTTTGAGAATGTGCACAAAAGACAGATCCGAAGTGCACGCTTTTAAAATATTATCCTACAAACCCCCAGAAACAACTCCCATACCCACAATGGATTTGGAGTTCATCACAGCCGATTTGCAATTCACGCTAAACGGCTGCTGAATAAAACAATTTGGCAATTTCATGATGTCACAAGATGTCACCCCAGCTGGGGATTTAACCCTCGTGAATCCCTCAGTCACAGCTCTCTGCTGATGAGGGACTTGAATTTGCAGGAGAGGTGGAAAATGGAAGTGGCAATGTCTTCTTTCATCAGCATAAAGCACAGGCAATCACAGAACTTGGTTCTGGGAACAGCAGGAGATCCCATGCTGAGTCCAACACTCTGCCTCACATAAAGAGGTTCTGACCACCTGAATTTATGGTGCTACGGCTTCCAAGCTATTCATTGTCAGTATTTATAGATGGCTAATCTAAGTTTTAATTCCAACAGCAAATATATTGATATTTTGTGTCTATATTCTACAACACCAATCTACAAACAGAGCCAAAATGCATGCCTTGGTTCTTCAATATCCAGTGGTTCTTAAGGCCAAAACGCTAACAAAGTGTTAGTAATCAAATCAAAGCTTTAAAAAACACAGATCTGTATCTTGTTTTAAAAGCCCTGACTTACCTGCATTGAAATAAGTATGAAATCAATTAGGCTCCCAATTCCACAAAACCCTACAGTGCAGAACTTTAACAAACCTAAAAAAGAAAAGTAAAATTAAATGTAGCTTTAAGCAATCCCTGGGATTTCATCATTGGGATGAAATCATACCCAAATCACACACCAATCACACCCAAACTCTCCCCTCACCCCACAAAATCTGTGTGTTTATATATATATATATATATATATATATATATATATATATATATATATATGCATCTATCTAGAAGAAGGCCTAAAGTTAAACTTCTTTAATTATTAGGGAAAAAAAACAAATCACATATTTGTATTTCTATGTCCTGGACACACTTTAAAGATTTTAAATAATAACAATTTTTTTTTAACATCTAAATATTCTTAAACATGGAAAAGCAAAAGTTCATAATCAGGTTACTGAAATATTCCTTTCATTGAGGCACAGACAGGAAAAATCCCAATTTGAGCTGAAAAATTTGCTTCTGAATAGAAAGAGACTTTCTACCACCTCATGAGTTGCAGCACATACTGATTTGATTTTCAGAACATGCAACTTTGGAAAACAATCCTTTGTATAATTTTTATTTTTTTGATGAAAGATTAATTTCTTTTGAATATATATTAAAATATATAAACACTTATTTTTAACTGGTATTCAAAAATATTTGGTTTTATACAAATAGATGAAAGATTAATAGAAAATATGTGGGAATAGCAACTGACAGATGAATGTTTTATTGGAAGTTGTCCTGCAAGGCAGACTTCATTTGGAAAATGCCTTCAGAAAAAAAGAAGCTGGCTTAAATTTATTTTTTTTTAATATCAATAGTTTCTTGTACAATGAGTGTAATCCAGAAAGAACGATATATATGAGAATATATATGTATA
The DNA here is from genome assembly GCF_015832195.1 of Motacilla alba alba. NCBI lineage: Eukaryota > Metazoa > Chordata > Aves > Passeriformes > Motacillidae > Motacilla > Motacilla alba. The sequence continues at coordinate 2,582,280 of NC_052023.1, read as the reverse complement.
TAGGTATATGTAGTACAGAGAGAACTATATATTTATGTATTATTTCAGGGGAAGATCTTGGTTGATCCCCTCTCCAAAGCACCAATGTGTCCCACAGAGCACCTCCTCTCCCCCAGGGCTGTCTGTGGGGCTGCACAGGGGGCAGAGGGGGGAGGAAGTGCATCCCCTGCAGGAAGAGCATCCCACTGCCTGGATTTGTCTCTCATGGAAGGGAAGTCCATGTGCATCCTCCCCTGTGAGGCCCTGGCACAGGGGCTCAGGTGCCCAGAGAAGCTGTGGCTGAATTCCTGGAACTGTCCAGGTTAGATGGAGCTCTGCACAAGGTGATCCAGTGAAGGTGTCCCTGTCCCTGGAACATGCCAGCTGGGAACTCAGGAACCCAGCAGATTTCTTACCACTGCTGCAGCTCCACTTTACTTAGGGAATGGATGGAGGAGAACTGTTTCTGAACCTGGCATTTATTTCTGGAGTGCAGGGTAAAGTTGGCTTTTTTTTCTTCCTCCTCACTCCCCTCCCTACAAGCAGATCACACTGAGAAAATAAACTGCTCTAAAACACAGAGGGAGAAAAAACAGTGTTGTTCTGCAGTAATAACTCCTGGTTTGGTTCACAGTGTGTGGGAGAGGAAGAGGTTGCCTTCCTGATTTCTTTATACTCAATAGCTTGTTTGTATTTGTGTGCTCTTTAAACAAAAGAGAAGGGGAAAAAAATAAACCAAAGAGCATTTACAGTCTTCGTTACACTTGCAAAAAAGATTTCAATGCCATTAACCTTTCTTAACCATTTTTTGCCAAGGCACAGATGACCTAAGAAATCCCTAATCAGCCACTGTAAAGGAATCCAGTGGGTTGATTTTTATTCTTTTCTACTCTTACCTATTTGCTTTTCAAAAGATTGAAAATCTGGCTTTGGAAGAGTTTAATTTTAAATATTAACTCTGGCTACTGGCTACAGTATAATCCAGTAGGAGTTAAAGCATTAGCCATAAAGATCTTGTACAAAAGAATTAAGGATTTATGAATCTATATTACCATAATATGTTAAAAATAATTACTGCAAATCATTATTCCAAATCCAGTGGTACAAATAAATAATGCACCTTACTGACTGCTTTCAAAAATGTATCTTTTTGTGACACAGATGGACAAAGTAAATGCTAATTCCAGAATCTCAGGGATAAAAGACATGGATGTTAATCAAGATTACAGAAAAGGACAGATAATGTCATTTAAAAGAGTTGGCATTTAATGGGCAGAAACTCAAAATTTCTGGCTGAAGTGACAGCAACACATACAGCTTTTTCCACATCACTGCTCCATCCTATCTATACTTAAATTCACTCCCTTTGTCCAGCTCAGAAACAAAGCCAGTGAGGGCAGTTCTGTCATAACAAGGTATTTCCATTACTTAAAAACCAGTGGCACCACCATCCTGGGAATGAAGTCCTAAAAACCAGAAAGAGGTTTTATTAGAAGTCCCAGCCTCTGCAGAATTGCTATCAATACCATGAGCTATCCTGAAGGTGTGCATTTGCCAGAATAAATTCCATCTCCCAAAACACCAGGTTTACTGTAAAATCTGTCCACTTTTTTCCTGCTGAAGTCAAGTCTCATTTAAGGCTGGCACATGAGGCAAAGCCACTTCTGCTCCAGTGCCTCACAAAAAATGCTGTGATAAAACATCAATGCAAAGCAAAACTTTGAGTAGCAATAACCACATTTGCTTATTAGGATTTTATCTGCTGGACACTACATCTCCATTTGTCACCACTCCAACAGAAGAGCAGGCTGAGGATAATGCAGCACTTTGTCTCACTTGACCATGAAGTAAGGATTCTAGTTTTAAATATTAAAACTCTGACTGTCAACCTTCATTAGTCAAAATATGAGTAGACACACACAAGTCAGCCATAAGACTAAGATTTACCTCAAAGAAAAAATTAAGGAATAAACTTACCTAATGCAGGATATCCTAGATAAAATCTATCTGCTCCCAACCATCCAAGAAATAAGGACAGAGCCACTGCCACTTTGTAGGAGTATCCGTTTCTGCCAAAAGAAGCAAGCAATGTAGATAATGACTGCAAAATTTACCCACTCATACTTTTGACTGCTAAAGTAGTGACTCATTTTCCTGCTGCTCTGGTTTTTAAAAAAAACCAACAGACTTGTTATTTTTCTTCAATTAACGGCCACGGAATTGATAATGTTAAGCTTTCAAACTGGGAAGGCATCCTCCATAAAGGAACCTCAGCTGCTGCAACTCAACTGTACTCTTGCAGAATACAGATTATTCTGAAACTAAATGATGATTTCTTGTCAAGACATAATTCAGTTGCTGATCCGTCCCCAGCTCCACAGAGCAGCTCCTAACAGTTCAGCCCTACTGAGACAAGCCCAGGAAGGCAGGAGGTGTGTGAATACTGTCTGCAGGCATTAGTCTCACACGCAGCCAAATGGAGAGGAACAGGACAGGCAGGTGAGATGTCAGCAGAGACAGTAATTGCCACGAGATCTGAAGGAGAAATGAACCATGGCCACCGGCTGAAGAAGCTACAGGAAGGATTCAACAAAAGGAGTAAGTCTTGGATTCACTCATTACACTGCTAATGGCACAAAGTCACAATGAAAAGAACTGTTGACAGCACAAAGATGCACAGGGGTAGAGAGGCACTCTCAAGTTAAGCTTCCCATGGTTAGTCATACAAAATAAACAGATAGAACAGACTTTTTCAGACTTATCCTAATTGGAACCATTCTTGCCAACAGCTGGAGCGATGCAGCCACCAAACCACCTGTTAGTGCAGGCCCTGCTGGAGAACCTTGCACTAATAAGGGAGCTAAAAACATATCACCCTCAATGCTGGAACTGCTGCCTCGGTGAACAGCGAGCTCCTGAACAGCAAACCCAAATGTAATTAGAACTGAAAAATATTCAGTAATTCACTGTTTTGATACGTGCACCACTACGTGCCAGCAATTATTTAATAGGCCCAAATTAAACTCTTGGTTGACAGTTGAATAAAACAGTCTCAAAAAGACAGTAGCTGACAGAAGTCCAAGCACTTTTATTAAGCATTTTCACTGCCAAGTAGAGACCTACCTTTTTTGCTTATTATCTAAATTTGCTGACTTTAAAACCTAATGGCAACATTAAGTGATTAAACCATGACTTTTACCTCAGCATTTGTTACTTGGTGTTTATTAGCAACACGGAACACACAGGGCATTCCTGGAACCTAATGTAACATAAATTATCATCTTTAGAACTGTCTTGTTCCCACTGTAAAGAACACTAGCGGGTTTATTTAAAACTTGAGGTAAACTGTTGGAAATGGTTTATCAACTACAAAGTGTCAACAGCCCTCCAAGGACACTAAAGCATAAAAAGAACTGTTACATAAAAAATGGCAACATGTTTTAATTTTGCTCCTGATCACAGCTAGTAATAAGCTGAGCCCTTGCCTGCGCACTGAGATGCTTCTGAAAGCACAACAGTTTCTGCAACCTCATCAACATCAAACTGACGGGCAGAAGAAATCCAGTATGAAGGGGAAGCATGAGAACACTGTAACAAACAAGGCTGCATGCACTCTGCTGTTTCCTTTGCCTTACTCCTTCAGACAAAAACATGCACAAAGAGTAAACCAGTGAGTAGGAAAATGACACATCCCAGGCATCTGAAGGAATTTCTAGAATTGGGTAAAAAGATGCAATTTCTTGTCAGTTCCTCTTTTGATTTTCTCTTGCTCCTCAGCCTCATCCAACCTTTATTTTTTCTGCCTTGCATTTCTTCCAGCTGCCACGTTAAAAGGTTTTCCTCCCAGCTCTTCCACAGCAGTTGACAAGAGCAGGTGCTGCTGTAGGTAGCTCTTTCAGGGTCTCTTGGCTCTGCTCAAAGACCTGTCCTGAACCCTGTGAATTTCACAGAGAATCACTCCATGGCCTTCTTCCCTGGAATGGCAACACTTGAACAATGGACATTTCAACTCTGCAACATCAGGGCCTGCACATATTAAGTAAAATATTTGATTGATGCCAGTCTGGGGGATTCTAGAATTTGGCCAAAAAATAAGATCTACCTCCAAAGCATCAGATTAAGGCCAAACCTAAGCAATCTTGACTCCCAGTACTTCTTTGTTGGAACAACCTTACAAGTTTTATCTTGAATTATTACTAGGGTACCTGAACTTTAACACATTCACTCACACAAACATGGAACATCTCCTGGTCTTGCTCTAAAATAACTGGACCCCAGAACTTAGCCAAAATTAAATTACAGTTTTGGCTAAGGACAACTTGCTGATTTGTCCTTCGCAAAAGATGGTGATGGAGATTCACCTGCTGTCCCCGTGCTGGGACAATCCTGCCATGGGAAGATGCCTTCTCAAACGAATTTTCTGGCTAAATGATGTGCAGTTATTTCTACAGTTGCAGTTGCTATCCAAACTCAGTACGATGCTGAACAACCTCCAGAAACCAGTAGAAAAGGCAGGGCTATTGTTGTAATAGTAAGCTGGAGATTCCTGCTTAAAACAATATTTCTAACACTTAGGTAACATTCAAAGTGCCTCATAAAAGTGACTGGACCACTTTTTAAATAAGTGTACAGATGAAGGATGGTGATATTAATCTTGCTGCCATTTTTTACTGGTTTTAGGACATTATGAAGGACAAGCTTGTGTAACTCTATCTACGTTCACAGTTGTATTTTACTGGAATTTTCAGTCCAAAAAGGGTTCTCTTCTCTTTCTGCCATACCAACAGTTGAGGGACTGGAAAAGTCAGAACGAGTTGCTTTGGCAGTGCAGCCATTGATTATTCATTATAAATAACAGTCACGATCAAGTAACAGATATTGTAGGAAGGAAGACATTTCTCTACCTACAGACCTAGATTTTAATAAAGAAATGTAAAGAAAAGCTACCTTTAAAAAGTGTTACTAGAAAATATACTAACCCAAAAATATATGTATACAGAAAACCCCCAAACATAGAAATTACCATCTAATCTAAAGAGGAAGCAATTTCACTAAACTAGTATAGCTCATCTTCTCCTCAGCCCCCATCACAGATGGGACTGAAACACAATTGTTTCTGGACAAAAATGTGACTGACGTCTACTTTGCTGGCATTTAAATCTGATTAGATGTAATAACATGTTTTCTTCAGTTTGCTGAGCTTTGACTGCTGAGAAGATTAAATACAGAGAAAATATTTATGAAACTAAGAGGCAGAGCTATACTTCTGAGTTAGGCAAATTACTGAGCAGCAAGTAGCACATCAGAGTTATGTGCCCACTAGAGTAACAGGGAGTACCCAGTACTTCTGGAGTTTTAATTCCCAAAGATTCCAGTAGGACAAAAGAGAAAGGTTCCAGTGTGAATCCCAGAAAAAGAGGAAACAAATGGCAGTGACAGGTGCTGGCTGATCATTAGTACTGGCCAGTTGGAACATTTATTGGTACCCAGAGCTCTCCATCACTCACAATGTGCTTTACAAAAAGGAGGTCCGTCATTCATGTACCAGAAACAGCCTCTTAAAAGACACGGTGGATTGGATTAAACACAAAAGTTGTTTCAAAATAGAGAACAGTTTCTGGTATAGATTTTGGGGGGAACTGCAGAGATCCTGAAGCTCCCCTAAAATCCATGCATCACAGAACTTCAGCTGCAGCTACAGGCACACTTTAAACTGGCATGAAGCACTGAGCAGCACAGCCCTGTCCAGCCCTCCTTTGTCCTCTCTGTTTTATCCTTGAGTCACCCTCATCCCTGCGCTGGCACGAGCACTTGAAGCCACTGTACTGTGACTCAAACTGGGGAACTGATCCAAGGCAGCTCAAACCCAGGGCAGCTCCCTGATGTCCTGGGATCTGTCAGGGAAGGGGATGGAGGGTGTCCCCAACAGCTCCTTCCAGCAACTGTGCTGATTTTAAGCACACGTGAAATGTAGCCTCAGCATTTGGAGCAAAAGTTTGCCAAGCTGAAGTACAAAGTAAAGCAAAGGTAAAAAAATAAGGAAAAGCAAAGACACAAACATAACTAAACAACAAAGAAAATGTACAGACAGATTTCCCCATGAAGGTCCACATTTAGAACAACCTGGTCTAGGGGAAGGTGTCCCTGGTCATGGCAGGGGGACAGAATGAGAAGAGCTTTAAGGTCCTTCCCAACCCAACCCTTGCCGTGACCCTGTGTTGCGTCTTTGTAGTGTTTATTAGAGGATTACCTACTGGGCAAAATGTGCATGGTTCTGTCTTTCTTCTATTTTCCTTCTGCCAACACACATTATACAATTTTGGACAAACTTCAGTTTTTCAGAAGCAAAGAGTACTCACACATTGCGACACTCAATAGGCTTGTAAAATCCAACTTCCTGTCCCGTAAAGACTTTCTCTATGCCAAGGTGATCTTTGCAAGTAATATTTGGTGCTGGCAGACATTGAACTGAGGACAAAAAATTATTTGATATTAAGCAGTAACTAAGAGCAGTTTTCTGACCACACAAAAGTGAAACAAATTAAGTTCTACTGTGCAAGTTTTGATACAAAGCACAGGTCACACACAATTACTTGTCTAAAATATTTTTAAGCCAGTCCTACCGCTAACTTGTAGTTTTTCTTTGCTACATTTTAAGCAAAATATACAAACCTAATTGCTGCCCCAATTCTGTTGTAATTTCCACTCTGGCTTCAATATGAGTCAATGAGAAATCTGAAGCTGACATACAGAAAACATTTTCATCATGAGAACAGTCAAATATTGGAACCAGTTGCCCAGAGAAGTCACGCCATCACCATCCCTGGAGGTTTTCAAGGTCTGACTGCACAAAGCCCTGAGCAACCTGGTTGGAATTCAGTGCCAACACTGCTTGGAGCAGGAGGTTGGACTGTGCAACTACCTGAAGGGTCTTTCTACCCAAATAATTCCATTTTTCTTGACTCTTAGGGGAATCAAAGTGGAAATCACAGCAGAAAGTCACACCTGCTAAAGTGTGCAATATATTACCAGAATATTAGTCACTCTCCAATGCTGCAGTCCGTTGTTTTAAAGGAAAAAAAATTCTGTCCTTTACCCACTTTCTATCAGCTTTCAGTACTTGTGAGGCCTGTTGGTTAATTCCAACCAAACTGCAAGCCAGGTGTAACATTCCTTCCAGAATTTCCAGTAATGCACACAGGCACGAGATGGATTTTTTAATGCCTATCCATATTGCATAGGGCCAAAAAATAAATTAAGCTTTGAGTTATGTGTGGACTGAACTGCTATAAAGCCTTACATAGATTTTCTACCCCATCCCTGGAAGTGTCCAGGGCCAGGTTAAACAGGGCTTGGAGCAGCCTGGGATAGTGGAAGGTGTCCCTGCCCATGGCAGAGGGTGAAATGAGATGATCTTTAAAGTCCCTTCCAATCCAAATCATTCCATGATGCTACCGATCAATGGGCCTAATCTAAGGCAATTACAAAAATATGCATTATTTCTTGTAAAGTAAATTAAGCAAAGAAGTTTTTTCCTTTATTAGAAGAAACTCAGCACAGTTAAGATATATTGATGCAGGAAAGGCCACAGTTTTCTTCGCAGTGTCACTCCAAAGACTCCAAACCTTCTACTCAATGGCACCACTTTGCTGTTTTGAATTAAACCCCCGTTTGTCTGGGTAAGGGACACTGGGAAGTGATCAGAAATTGTAGTGCTTCAAGTAGGATCCAGAAATTAACTTTTTATTACTTAGGTAATACTGAAAATAAGCAATTCAAATACTGTGAGGACAATGTAAAAACTGGTGTGTGTGTGTGTCTAAAAATGCTACACAAAGAAACAGTGTTAATTAACTCAGCAACTTGTTCTGCTCTGAAGCTTATCTCCTGTTCAAAAGTGCAGTGTATTAAATACAATCACACGGTAATTAGTTAAACAACTGATAATCTTGAGTTATGATCAATCTCAAACTGTGCAGTGTTTCTTCTGGTCTCTGACTGCCCATTTATAGTCAGGGACACAATCTTAAAATGATGGAAAGAACTAAAAAAACTTTATTTAAAGGATCCATTGTGCAAAGTATTTACATCCAGTGTCTGAAATTATTTGGAAAATCTTCACTATCCCAGAAGAAAATCATTCAGCACTTACAGGAAGCAAAATATGAACACGCATGAATTTTGTGGACTCCCCATCCCTGGAAGTGTCCCAGGCCAGGCTGGACAGGGCTTGGAGCACCCTGGGACAGTGGAAGGTGTCCCTCCCATGGCAGGGGTGGCACTGGATGAGGTTTAAGGTCCCTTCCAACCCAAACTATTCTGTAATTCCATGATTTTAGATCAGGGGTGCACATACTTGCTGTTCTGTCAAACACAGACCATGTATTTCAATGCCTGGGAATATCAAAGAAGTTAAGCACAGGTAGGAAAATAAGTAATCAAGTGATGAATTTTTCTGTGGTGCTCTGAAGTATGTCAGAACTGAACATCAAATAAATGTGCTTTCAAAACAGAGCCTCATGCACCCAAACCTGGTGATGATGGAAGGCACTGTGTTGCCTTAAGAAAACAAGAAAAAAAAGAAAAAAAACCCTTAAGAAAAAAAACCCTTAAAACTTAGAAGATTTTGAAGGCTGTTCTGTCACATGTCAATTCTTTTAATAATTATATGCAAAATCAGTATGACAGGAATGGTTTGTTTTAATCACAGTGGTGCAGGACAGAGCCTAAAGGGTGTAACATCCATTGAAGAGATTTACCAGAAACCTCACTTACAAAAGTACCAATCACAGACACAGTATTTATTCCTGTTTAGTAAAGCACCCAATCCACACAAGTGTTTTGGGCTTTCAGACTAATGATATTACTAATCCCATCTTTTATAAAGCTCATCAAGCAGATACGCAAAGGGCTAAATTGAACACTTCCTTGAAAAAAACACAGTAAATCAATATATAAGTTAAAAATCCTTACCATATGCTGTGTGATTTGTGCAATTCATTGGTTCTTGTGTGCTATTGTCTATTTTAGGCTCATCACACATATATGTTCAGGTAATTGAGGAAAACAGTTTTCATATCAAACACTACAACAGGTTTAACAGTAATTTATTCCACCCTCTTTAAACCCCGAGGATTTAAGATGCACCTTGATGTTGGTGCTTACCCATCCCCCAAAAGAGGAGCAGCACATTACCATGCAGCAAATCGGCTAATCCAATTTAATACACCAATATATCGCATAAGCCCCGCGTTTAATTAGTGCTGCAGTCAGCACTACCTAAAGGAACTACAATATTTATCAGTCACAGCCTCCGTATTTGGAGGCAACAAGGTAGCACACGCCTCATCTGGTCTTGTTCCCTCATTTAAATACCACAGCGCCTTGAAATTGAGGCATTTGGTTGAGGAAATTTAATATACAGGAACACACAAAATTCAACGAACGCGTAAAAATGAGCATCTGAAATGCCAGGAATTTGGTGCAGGAACAAACTGAGAGGGAACTGACTTCCAGAGGTCTCAACTCCCACAGCCAAGTAAAGCAGGAGATGAAGCAAGCTTTTCCAAGATTTGCTTTCCTGACACTTTTGATCATCAAAAACTGTCAGCTGCCATGAACCAACATGTTCTGGGGAGGGCAAGAGGTGCCTTGGAGAGCCAGGAGCCTCACACCTCCTGCTCCTCGGAGCTGTGCAGGGTACAGAAACACATTATTTCCTGAAAAAATGGCAACATCTCCAGGTCTTGCTCCTGCAAATAATAAATAAGGCGGAGTGGTAGCAGAGCGGGCTCTCTCATCTCATGGCAATCTCTCTGAAGGACATCCCAAGCACGGCTGTGGCACACACAGTACCACAAGAAATCACAAAATTAATTAGGTTGGAAAAGCCCCCTGAGACCATCGAGTCCAACCTGTGACTGATGCCCTCCTTGTCACCCAGATCAGAGCACTGAGTGCCACAGTCAGTCGTTCTTTGAACACCGCCAGGGATGGGGACTCCGCCACACCCCTGAGCAGCCCCTTCCAATGCCTTATCACCCTTTTTGTGAAGAAATTCCCCCTCATGTCCAACCTGAACAATCCCCTGGCGCAGCTTGAGGCCGTGTCCTCAATTCCCGCACCCTGAGGAGCCCTGTCCCGCTCCCGCCAGCCGAGACCCCCTCGGGGCTCCCAACCTGAGGCTTTCCCCGAGCCCCCCGCCCTGCCCGGCCCCTCACGGTCCCCACCGCCCCTTCCCCTCCCCACACGCGCTGCCCCCCCTCACACCGGGCCCACCGCCACAACAACCGCCCCCGATCCGACCCCGGCCCCGCTCAGGATATTGCCCCAACCGCAGCTCCTCGCACTTGAGCGGCGGCTCCGAGCCCGCCGCTCCCTCCAGGGCTGCGAACCAGAGGAGAAGCAGGACCAGCGCCTCAGCCGCGCCGCTCCGGGCGGCCATGACGGGACCGCCGCCGCCGTCAGCTGACCCGGGGAGGAGCGGAGCGGCCGTGCCGCGGGGAGAGCCGGCGCTGGCTGCGGGGAGAAACGGAGGGGAATCCCGAGGTGTTCGTGGCTTGCTGAGGGTACGGATTAGGCTTTTTGCGGGGGCTTAAGGGTTTTTTTGAGTGGTGGGGGGTGACCTCATTAAACATGGCGGGCGAGGCTGCGCTGAGGGCAGAGCGCGCCCTTACTCAAGATGGCGCTCGCAGGGCCGGGCGCTGGGACGGGCGGGGTGGCGCCCCGAGTAAAGATGGCCGCGGCCGCCGCCAGCTCCGGCCCCGCGCTTGCCCGCACTTAAGATGTCGGGTGTGAGGGGCCGCGGCCCGGCGCGGTGTGGGGTTGGAGGGGGAATCGTGAGGAGCCCTGAGGCGGCTCCAGCAGCGGGGCTGGGGCCGCTCCGGGTGAGGGCCGCCCGCCCTGAACCGAGCGGCGGGGCCGGGTGAGGTGAACCCTCCCCGCTCTTCCAAACACCCGCGCTATAGCATTGGCCCACCCGGCAAAATCGCACTTCTGAGTGTCCCCGCTGGTGTCTGGAGTTGGCTGGGAACTTGAAAAATATGTTGAAAAAGCCCAGCAGAAGTTAAAGGCGTGACCTGCCAAACCTGGTTAACCCAGACTAGTGCATCCCCTGTGATCCAGGCGGGCCTGGTGTGCTGACACTGTGTCCAGCACACCCACAGCAGTCGGATTAAAGAAATAATTTTAAATTCTTACCCTATTTTCACATAAAACTGCATTGTTAAAAATGCTCTTTATTTCAATTTTTAAATGAATACCGAATTCCTGGAGCACCCAAGCTTTTCATCAGTATTTGTTCTTCACAAGTTATTTTGTGGCGATTACAAACCTTTCCCTGTTCTCACTAACATGACAATTATTCACTGTTTTCCTATTGGGGTTATTTCAGGTTTCTCTGCTGTTCAAAGGCATCAGTTTTCCACTTACGAACTGCTAAGGGATCCTGGAGTGTTTACAGGAGATGGAGAGGTCCTTTGGATCAAACACACCCAGGAAAGGCAACACCACTGTCCCAAGTTTATATCTGCTCAAGAAGCTTTTCCTGAAAAACAAGTAGGGGCCTAAAAAGTGGAAAACCGAACCTAAAAAGCTGGAAAAGCAACTCTGAAATAGTACTGAGGAAAATATCATCACTACCCATCCTTTCTGGAAGTCTTTTGGGTTTTCTGGGCATTATTTTGGTGCGTGGTGACTTGTCTGGAGCCTGTCAGTACCAAAGAAGGCACCAGATATTCCGAGAATCCGTGGAAACGCGGGTTTGAAACCTGTGGATGGCTGACAAAGAGCTCAGCCAGCGATGTGAAATATTGCCATCTAACAGCTTTTGGGGAGATTTCGCATAAACTGAATTGGCAGCCTGGAGTTGAGCAGGCAAATATGCAAATGAAAATTGATACTCCTCTCAGCAACTGGAAGCGAAAGGGCAGGGCCGGAGCGCGCTCCGGGATGAACTCAGCCCTCGGAGATGGAGACGGAGGTGCACTGATGGGAAAAGTGCCCGGCTCTTCTGTCTGCGGCGCGTCCCTCGCGTGGATAAATACACCACTCGCTGTTCATCACTGTCAGGAAAATTGTCACTTCTCACGAGCGCCACATTAATTAAAAGTGAGCGTTAGGGCCGGGGAGCTGAACGCTCGGAATCCTTTGGAAGGGGGATGGAGTGGTGTGTTCTTAGCGTGTCTTGCGCTCTGGGGCCGCTGCTGCCGCTCAGTGAAACCAAACGGGTGCCAGAACGAGGTGAAATCAATCTGAACTCATGAGAAATTGATTTCCAAACCTCTTGTTACCCCGTTCAACCAACGGGGCCGTGTAAGGTCAGCAGATGGGCTTGTGAAACTGAGTAGCAGAATAAAAATTGTATTTATCGACTTTAATTCGACTATGTGTGTATGTATATAATTTTAGTGAGTCAGAAAGCAGACTAATGTTTTCAGAAAGCACACACAGCTCACACAATGAATTTCAACTAAAATGGTGCCTGCTCCCTATTTTGTGACTAGCAGGAGGAGAATTTTGTTTCTATTGCCATCCTGGACAACGTTCTGTGTCTTGGAAGCCACAGTGACGTTTCTGTGCTTTGGGGTGCTGTGGGGAAAGTCTTGCAATCCCTTTACTCCATCCAAGTTTTCCTACGGTTTTTGGCCATTCCCTTCTGTGAAGTGACGGGGGCTGCACTGCTGGGGCTGAGCAGAGCATATTATTATAAAATTATTATTATACCCATATTATTGTACACATTTCCGAAGATCTACACCCCCGTGTCCAAAGGGAACAGAGCCCTCAGAGCCGCCAAGCCGGCTCTAGGTGCCCCTCCGCAGGGAGTTCAAAACACAGAATCACAGAGTATCATTGAGTCTGGACACCGGTGTGCTGCAAATAAGCGAAAAATAAGCTTTTCTTCCATATTCACACACGCGGTTTGCCTTCACTGAGGAGGCCGGAGGCCACGCGGCAGATCCAAGCTACGGCGGGTCGGGCTCACCTGGAAATGGACTCAAAAGTTAATTTGGGCTCCGAAACGCAAGCGCTGCACTTCCCGCGGTGGCCAGAGCCCGTGTCCCGCCGCAGCGCTGCCCCGCGGGGCCGGGAGGGGCCGCGGCCCGGCCGTCCCTCGGGAGGCGGCTCTCCCGCCGCGCCGCCCCGGCTTCCTGCGCCGCAGGTGAGCCGGGATCGCCCCTCGCTTCCCGCTTCCGCCCAGGTGAGCGCCGGCGGCCATCCCGCCGCTCCCGGCATCCCGGGGCTCCCCGCATCCCGCCCGCAGGTACCGCGTCCGCCCGGAGATGGCGCGGATGGGGTGGGGTGAGATGGGAGGGGGGCACGGGACCGCTGCAGGAGTGAATTCCCCTTCGGACACGGCCGTGGGGGTCACCGGGTGAAATGTGTGCGTGAAAATGTAAAGGGGATTAAAAACCTGTGTTTATCTGTGACTGGTGTTCCAGCTTGCCAAGAGGATGGAGCTGGGCTCTGCCTGGTGGTGCCAAGCAATAGTACAAGAGGCAGTGGGTAGAAACTGATGCCCAGGAAGTTCTGCCTGGATGTGAGGATGAACTTCTTGCCTGTGTGGATGACAGAGCATTGGAAATAATTGTCCAGAGAGGGTGTGGAGTTTCCCTCACTGGGGGCATTCCAGAACCATCTGGACTCAGTCCTGTACCTTGTGCTCAGGGATGGCCCTGCTTGAGCAGGGAAGTTGGATCAGATGATCCAACTGTGTTTTCTTCCAACCTGACTCATCCTGGAATTCTCCAAGAGTTTCCAACCATCTCCTGCTTCCAGAGCCAGACCTGTGAACAGCAGCTTAGCCAGTCTAGCCATGGCCAGGATACCAGCCTGCACTCATCAGACACCCCCCTGTGAAAGCCCTTCTGGCACCAGTGACCTCAACAAGTCCCTGACACCCCAGTAAAGACAGGGCAGGGCTGAGTGACTCCCGATGGCAGCCAAGGGCTCTCCATGGCACTGGAATCATCCTGGTGTTGTGTTGTTGTGCAAACAGTTTCCATTGCTCGGAGAGGCTGGCTCAGGGGGAGAGGAGGAGGGAAGTAACACACCTGTTGCAACACTTCCCATCCAGTGCCTGTCAGTCCAGGGATTCTCAGCAGAGCAGGTTTTTACTTTGTTTACGGGTGGTTAATGAGAAAACAGTTCTTCCGCATTCCTTTTTGATTTGTGACCCTTGGAAGTTCAGCATGGTTCCAGGTCTAACAGCTCTGTTCCCCTTGAAGTGATTTGTTAGTCGTGTACGCTGTCATCAAAGTACCTAGGATTTATTGGGAATGACAATATTTAGATACTGGAAAGGAGTTTTCCATCAGAACAGGTTTCTAAGACCATGTTTTTGCTTGGTGGAGAGCAGCTTTGGCATGAGCTCTAACTTCTATCCGACAGCAGAGGACCCACTCCAGTGCTTCCCTGGAGGCTGAAGTCCACAGGAATTCAGGAATTCAGGTTCTGCTTGCTAAAGTTACCATGCCTGGCGAGTGAGTGAGGCTCCTCTTGATCTGCACCGAGACTGGTAACACAGGTGCCGAGTGCTGTGTTTTCTTCACTTTCCTCCTCCTGTAGTCACTAATTGCGAGTAAAACTCAGCCTGCCCAAGCAGTATTTTCTTTATTTGTAACAATATTTAGCTGTGACCCACTGCACCTTGGAGATGTGTGGCGTATCAGTATTCAGGTACTCACAGAAGTATTCAATTTTTTCCTTCTGTCAAGTGCCTGGAGCAGTCAGTGTGCGCTCAACAGCATTTTTGTAAATCCTGCAGCATTGCACAGAGCAGAGGTGGTTTCAGAGGAAAGGTGTGTATGTGCTGTGCTTGGTCTGACTGAATTTTTCTGTGCAGTATAAGTGAAACTGAGCAAAACACGTGTTAGAATAGTGGTTTTTCACAGTATGGAGTCACTTGATGGCGTGTAAACTATAAAATTTTGGCTATCTGAAGTTCAGCTGATGGCATGTTAGGACAATTTAGGATTAAGATCACACTAGCAAATGCTGTTTTCCCTTGCTTTTGCTTTTATCAACTTTTACACTGAAATTTTCTGAGTCAGAGGTCTCTGTGATGAGGAGGATGATATGCGCTGTATTAGTCACTCATGATAACAGGGCCAGGAAAAATTCCAACTGCATTAGTGCAGAAAGGTGACTTTGGATCGGGATGAGCCCTTTGGCTGCTGAGGCTGGTTGTGTTAGAAGCCTTTGAGAAATGGCAGCAGTGAGCTAGGCCCCTGTGGGTTTTAATATCCCCAAAGGTTCCAGCCAGGCTGAGTGGGGAGGACATCCCATAAGGCTGGATTTTTCCCAGAGGGATGCAGGAAAGGGTTGTTGGAGGCCGGGTGGAAGGATGTGGGGCAGAGGTGGCTGTGGATGGGTGGGGAAAAAGGGGCAGAAGAATCTCTGCTGGCTGAGCTGTGTCGTCCTGCAGCAGCAAAGCCCTCAATTTCCAGCTTCCAGCAGCCCTTTGTGGAGGGCAGCTGTTTGTCGAGGTTGTTGATGGGATGTTGGGAGGCTGTGCTCCCCTCTGGCTCTGGGATGTGCAGCACTCCATGTCTCCGTGCAAGTGGCAGGGGGGTGATGGCAATGGAAGACTTAAACCTTTCAGCTCTTCTGATGACCCTCTGCTGGCACCAGCATGGGGGAATTCCTTTTTCCTTGTGCTGCTTTTGAAGAAGATCCAAGTCTTGGGATTTCATACAAAACCTTCTGAAGCTTTCCCACTCCCTCGGATGCGTTGGGTTCAGCTCTCAGAAGTGAAGACAGTGGAACCCCAGTTGGATGCTGTCCTGAGGTTACAAAGCACTCAACCTCCTGAAATTCATCATTTTCTCGATGATTTTATGGTTATGTTGGAAGCTGTGACATAAATGTTGAACTGAGGTTTCCAGTGAGATAAACAAGCATCTATAGGAGTTGGAGACTGGAGCTGGGATGTGGAGCGCATGAACTGATTTTAACAGGACAAACCAAAGTGTTTTGGATCATTCTTCAAAGTTAATGCCTGGGATCTAATATATCCACTGTTTGCTGACACTCTGCCTGGACTTAGAGTGTGTTTGGAAAGTGTTTAATGATAAATTGTTTGGGCTCTTAAACATAGAGATCAATAATACATGGAGTTGTGAGTTTCTCTGGTGCCCAAAAGCAGGTCTTAGAGTCCAGTCCTCAATTATCTATGACTTGAAAACTCTAAATTAGTTTGTATTTTCAGGGATCCCTTCACACCAGCAGGAGCTGTTTGCTTTAATTTTTTCCTCCTCGCTTTCTTATGGAAGAAAGGAGAATAAAAAAACAGTGAATGTGGTTTTAACATATTGTACCAAAAAAAAATTACTAAAAAGCACTGCAAGCTGTCTGGAGGCCAGCTCTGATCACGAGGAACTCCAAAGTGCTGTGTAAACTTGAACTGTTTTTCAGTTAAATCACCTGAGATCCACTTGGGCATCCACTGGCAGAAGTGGCTCTTAGGGACACTTGGAGCAGCTCAAGCAAGAAGCTGAAACTTTCTTAATGCTTTTTTTTTTTTTCCCCTCCTGTTTTGTACCTCCTTCTCCAGAGAACTTCTGCCTCAACGGAGCCAAGATTTCTTACCTATAATTCTTCTCCTAAAATTTAAATCTCCAATTTTCTTGGGTCAGTCCCCATTGGATAATTGCTGTTATTACACCCCCGGCAAAGAAAAAAAGATGAATTTTGGTGATGGTTAGCTCAGCATTTGGAGGCTGATTTGGATTGGGCATGGATGTTTCTGGTGGTGCAGTTTGGTCCTGCTGTGAGGTGTGGACGCATCACCCTGTCCCCTCTTGTCCCCCTCCTGCCAGTGCTGGCAGCTCAGAGCTGAGTGGGCACAAACCTCACCCCACCAAAACATGAAGGATTCTTTCTGAGTGTTTAGCTCCCTGTTCCAGCTCACTGTGGGATCAGCTGAATGGAAAATGGAAAGGGAAGAATAAATGCACAAAAGAAGGTTGGGAAGCTGGACCAGCCTCTTGGCTCTGGCTCTTGGGTGGCCATGGTGCTGTCAAGTCGTTGTTATTTCCTGCCATGCTGGATTTCTTCTCTGGGTTTAATCTTTTCCTCTCCCCGCTGCTGGTTTAAAGGTGTTTCAAGCCACTTTTCCTCACAGGAGTTATTTTCCATCCCTTTCTCCTTTTGGTTCGCTCGCTTTCCTCTTTTAACTGGTGATGAGAGGTAGAAAAACAGAGGAGGAAAGCGACTGGAGGGAAGTTAAACCGGGAAGAAAGAACAAATTTCCATATTCTTTGTCCTGATTTGTTAAGGTTCATGCTGTATTTTCAGTCGAGGAGGTTTAAGTTTTGTCTTCTGGGTTTAATGAAGACTCAGGAGTGTGTAAGGAAATGGTGTTTTCATCTGCTCTTCAGAATCAGCTCTCTGCACAGAATCAAAGGCTGCTGTGCTCTTAGAAGTGTTTTACTTCCAATGGAAAAGAAAATAAAGCTGCAGCACTTCCAAAAGTGCAGATGCATTCCTGAAAATCTTTCAGGGGGTTGTATGGCTCTGCTGCTTCAACTCTTGCTACGAGTTTGATTTAAAATAACCTCCTAAATCTGTCAGGAGTCTTGCAAAGAGACTCATTCTGCCTGGCTCTGGGTGGAAACCACACAAAGCCACCGAGCTCTGCAGGAATTCCTGGAAGAGCCAGAGCTGCTGGGATATGCACAGGAAAGGGTGCATAAAGCTGAAATTGTGGTTTGGGACACGCCTCCATCCACTTCTGTTTTTTCCAATTAGGTAAATCAGCTTAACCTAACTCTGCAGGAGAAGGAATGCTACTCACCTGCATAATTAATATTTTGGTAAATATAACAGTGTCCTCCCAGAATTCCAGGTGTTTTCAGTGTGAGCAGAAACAGCATCAGAGGCAGGGCTGAAAGGGTCAGAGGTCCTGCTGGGAGAGAGCCCCTGGAATGTGCATACCCTGGTGTCACGTTCACCATATGACCCTCTTGAGCTGTGAGAATAAAAAATAAATGAAAAGCTTTTATGTAGAGAGAGGGATATGGCTAGTCTTGTTCCAAAATAATTCCAAATATATTATTCGGAAATTACACACTTATATACTGGATAGAATTAAAATATGTAAATTGTGCTGTTAAATGGCTGGCTTTTTTCAGAGGAGCTTGTACTAAGTGAAGGAAACTTGTTTGGTAGAGCTGCCTTGATAGATTTCAGAATGACAGGCTCCACATCAACTTAATAACATGCAAGCAAGGGTACAAATTTATCATCTCTGCTAATTGCAAGTCTGTTGTTTTTATACTGCCATCTAGGCCTCAGCCTCTGTTGGAGACCTGTTCTATTTGGCACTGTGGAGGAGCTTAAAAAAGGATATTCCACTCCTTAAAAGCTTAATAAAGGATATTTTGCTGTTCATGCATGTAGAAAAGAGGCAAACACCTACAGGAGGAGAGAACCTTCACCTATTGTAAATCAGGGTGTGATTAAAACAGACCTTCCTCAGGAATGTGTTGGAACAGGGATTAATATGCCAAATTTGGGGCTTTAATTCTGTGCTGTCCCATGAGTGAACTTCACTTTTTTACGGGGAAACACGAAGTTTCATCTATATTGCCATCCAGAATGTTGGAATACTGTCTACGAATGATCAGGTGGAAAGTATCTTCTAAATTACAGGTAGATTTTAGCTGTGTCTATATCTGTAAAGATCACAACTTTAATGTCAATAGTCAAAATAATTTGGTTGAACATGTCTGTCTCAGTTTTCCTTTTCAGTTTTTTTTTTTCATAACCTGCATTTTTTATTCATATTTGGAAGAGCTGTTCATATTCCTTCCTGTGTGTGAAAGGAAAAGCATGTGGAACAGGGAAAAAGTTTTGGATGTGCTGAGGCTGTGTCGAGAGCTTTGCTAAATACTTGGGGTAAACAACAGGGGTAGTAGTATTTTTTTATTAAATTTCTTGTAGTTAGCATAGTATTATTGCATTTATCAAATGTTACTGATCTGTTTAGATCTATCATTAATTAATTTAATTTTTATTTTTTTTAAGCCTCAGCCAGGTTATTCTGATCAATTCCAAAACCACCCCTCAACATGCCCGAAAATCCAGCGGCAGGTAGGTGGTCTGAAAATGATTCCTTTTGCTGAGCACTGAGCAAAGCAGCTGCATTCCTAACCTGGCCTGGTTTGTGGTGCAGATAAGCAGCAGGTGCTGCAGATCCTGGATCGGCTGCAGGCAAAGCTGCAGGAGAGAAAGGATTCCCAGCACCAGGAAAACCTGGCTGTGCTACGGAACACCCTCAGGAGCCCCCTGTTCAACCAGATCCTGACTCTCCAGCAATCCATCAAGCAGCTGAAGGAGCAAGTGAGTGTAAAATTCCTGCTGTTGGTGTGATGGTAACTCTGGGCGAGTGGAACTTGGATCAGCGTGTGTAGGCGTGTGTTAACGAGGGCGCTCTCATTAATAAGCTGTAACGTGGTGCTAGTGAGTGTTGGGCCTGTTTTTTCTTCTGCGGAGCTGGTGTCTGCAGAGGCACTGCTGAAATGGGAAGTGGTTTTGCAACCAGGAGGTCATGGGGCAACGTGCTTTGAAAGGGATGCAGGACAGGCGGGGTTGTGTTGGAAAAAAACATCTGCAAAAGGCATCAGCTCCAGTGTTTGGAGTCCTGAACAGTGTTGGAACTGGGGTCCTTTGTTTTTCACTGAAGCTAAGTGCTGTTTATCAGCTCACTGGCAGCATTTTTTCCTCCCTAAAAGACAGCATCACTTAGTTCCTGCTAATTTTTACAAGAATGCTTAACCTGCTTTGGCAAGTAAAGTGCAGAAAGCCCAGCCTGAAGATTTGCCAAGCTCTGATGCAGCTGTACCCAAGCGAGTTTTAAAATGACTTGGCTTTGTCAGAGGTTGGAACTTCTGTGGTTTGGTTTGTAAAGCCAAGTGGCACTTGATTTTGTGGACATGGGCAGGGACAGGTCTCACCCTGCAGCTCAGTTAAAATCATCAATAAAATCAAAACCAGGGAGTGACTGGCAGGATGAGTGACAGGGGGACAAGGCTGTCCCTTGCCAGGTGTATTGCAGGTGCTCCTGCCTGGCTGGCCTGGTGGGGGCTGTGCCATTCATTATCCATCCTTCCCAAGTTCCCAGAGATGCTGCATCCCTTCCTTCCAAGGCTTGGATGCACATCTGCAGGCTGTTAAACGAATGTATGAAAATGCAAATGTATCTAAGAAGTGACTGAGACATAGTATTTGGAATGTTCAGAATTCTCGTCTCTAGAAAATTTGGGTTTTCTTGAAATTCTATTTAAGCATGGGCGGCTTCATTCAGGATGGGATTTTCCAGTTTGTTATGTCACACTGGGAATATTTTTCATTTCTTCATTATCAGTGAGGACTAGAAGTGCAAGTTCCAGCAGAGATAACATGTTCAGTGGTAGTTTGTACCCTAGGCTCTCCTTGGGGAGGGGATAATACAAAGCAGGCCTCAGGCTCCTGAATGACTCAAAATACTTGAATTTTTTGTGCCAAAATTTTATATGGGTTTCCCTAACAGTTGCAGCAGTGCTTTAGAGCCTCTTTAGTGTTTGGTGTTTTTGCATGTGTTGTTTCTGGAATACCAGAGTGAAAAGAGGGTAAGGGGCATGGGCAGGGGAGAAGCATGAAAGAAACAGAAAAAAATAAGTGGAGTAGAAAGACAGCTGAAACTCCTGAAACACAGGGAACTCCTAAAAACCAGTTTCAATTTGTTATGGTAGCTTGGTTATAGATTATATATTAGCACTGCCTGATTTATACAGGTGAGTATATTTGTGTGAATAGGCATATATGAACACAGGTTTTTTTGCTCCTTGGGCAGCCTGCACGTAAAATGGTATTTGTGGAAAACCCTTCTTTTGTTTTCAGTAGCTTTTCCACACCTCTGTTCGTTTTCAACAGCTCAATTACATGCCTCCAGACCGCTCAGTGGATTTTGATTTTACCAAGAGGGGGCTGTTGGTGTTTGCTGACAAATCAGTCACTGCTGGGACACCTTGCACTTCACCTGCACCCAGAGCATCAGCCTTCACTCCAAACCTGGCTGTTAATGAATTTAACATGATCATCCAGCAAATGGCAAAGGTAAGGCTCTTAAGGTTTAGTGAACCAAACTTTTTTTCATTTTGGAGCATTTCATGCTGCTTTTTTGTTGTGTGTCTGGAAGCGTGGTGCCTCCTAACCAAGAGAGAGTAGAAGTGTTGAGAACTTTTCCCTCTGGAAGATAATGTCAGCAATAGGAAGTGGCTTGGTGGCCTGTTTTGTTTTTTTAACTTCCATTGCCAATTTTCTGTTTTACTTTGTACCAAACACACCAACGTAGTAAGGAAATTTCAGCTGCCAGAAAACATTTTTGGTATTTGATGACACTTAATTGAAAAGGGACATTTTCAGCAGAAAGCTGTTTTGATGGAGGCACTTGTTTATCAAGTACATTTTAAATTGGAAATGTACCAACTTTATGAACAGTGCAAAGGATTAAAAAACTAGCATGTAATATTTTATTTAACTCTTTATTTAGTATGTCTTAACTTTGCCAGCCAGATGCAGATGTACCAAATTCCCTGAGAATTTGTACAGGTGCAGACATCCACCCATGTGGGATTGGCATTTATACCACAAATGTATTGTTCTGTGTTATTTTGAACTGTTAATTTAATTGCTTAGTCATGCCTTTGTATATTAAGTAACTGTTGCTAATTGACTACCTTAATGTAGCTGTAATATTTTGAGCATTACTCTTCTCATTAGTGTGTCATTAACTCATCAGAGATAAGATTTAGCAGTAAAGGCTGCATGTTATTTGGAATAAAAGAGCTGTGATAGCAGTGCATTCTCCCAGTAATATTTCCCAGTAAACAACTCCAGCAATTTTGGATTTAAACTGAAAAACAGGCAGTTGCAAAAGCAAACTTTTTTTAGCATTAAGTGTGAAGCTGCAGGGAGGGGGAGGAAATTAATTTCTTTATTTAAAAGCTGCAGCCTTTTGAATGCACACCTAAAAATCAGCATTAAAAGCAAGGGGAGCCAAAAGACAAGTAATTTAGTTTAGCTATACAGCATTTCCAGAAATCCCAAATATATTGCTCTAGACAGCACTTCGTTCATAGTTTTCATCCAGTTTGGAATTCATCTCATAATGTGAATGAAGTGTGAAAGCAGCTCTTAAATTCCCTGAGGTTTCAGAACCTCAGAGTGCTTGCATATCCAATACGTTGCCATATTAAAAATAATAAATGGAGGAGCTTTTATAGAAATAACATATTTGGTATTTTGCCTTTGTTTAGTCTTAGGAGGAGAATAACTCTCCCAGTGTTCATAAATTTTCAACTAGCTCATTCTGTTGCATTGAAAATTAGTAAATCATTTTATCTTCTGTTTTATTAGGGAAGACAAATAGAATCAATAACGATTGATAAACCCTCTGTTGGAGGGCTTGGATTTAGTGTGGTTGCCCTTAAAAATCCCAGCCTGGGAGAAGTTGGTATCTTTGTCAAGGAAGTCCAGCCAGGAAGCATAGCTGACAGGTGAGATCTTCATAATTGTGTTGGAAAATTGTATTTTCCGTGGAGGGAAAAGTCATGACCTTCACGTTGAAAACTCAATCAGAATAACATGTTTGTCTGGGTTATCTGGTGGGATATTTTGGTGGTGGTATCTTGAATTCTGGCTTTTCAGCTGAAAGGGACTCATGTTTTGAGGATCAGGTTTTCAGATGAGTTTTAAACATCCGAGCCATTCATAAATGGAATTTCCAGAAATCATGACTCACTTTAGAGAATCTCGAGTCCTGATTAAAAAACCAAAAGAAAACTCAGAAAAGAATACAAAGATAAAAATTAGATTCCGTTTTAATTTTTATGCATTGTGTCCCTGAAAGATTTTTTTTTTCCTTTATTTATGTGCTTCTGACAATGCCCTATTTATAGTTGGTTTTACTGGTTGTTTCCTGTGTAAATTTAGATCCACTCCTCCCAACAGATCCCTGCACAGATGTCATTATAGAATCGAGGCTTCAGGCAGTTTCTTCCTGTATTGTCTGTGGGTTTTCACCCAACAACAAAAGACAGAGCAATCCTTTAAAAATAAAATGCGATTGTAAAACCACAAGAGTTGGCATGAGACAAACGCAGTGCTTGGAATTATGTCTCAAGAAAAATGTGTCTAGATTTCAAGTCATTGGTGTCACTTTTTAAATAACACATGTCAGGAAGTGCCAACACAGGATGACAAAAAGAGTGGGGAGAGGTTGGAATGATAATGGCGATGGGCCCGCAGAGAACACACCAGAGAACACTTAAAGAAAAGCATATTAAGGCTCTTTCAAAGTGGAGACAGATGGACTGATCCGGATGTCAAAGGAGGGTGAATATCTCACTTTAGGATTTGATGACCTGCTGCTCACTTTCTTTGATGAGAGAATCTGAAATATGGTTAGTGCTCGAAGAAAGTGATTTCTGGGAAACGTCTTAAACATGGCACGACAAAAAGGAAGTTTCAAATGCCTTAGTTAAGATGTGCAGTTATATTGTTTCGGAGTTTATAAATTTCCCCAGCATGCTTCCCGTTTTGCTTCTGAGACAAGATCTCCTGGAGACTTTTTTGGATTCCTACAGAGCTTTGAAGGCAGTGTCTGTCTATGTAACAGTTTGGTCTCGTGCTCAGAATGAATATTTAACAAAGGAGATGAGTGATGGTTTCTCTCTTGTCACAGATCTAAATTCATCACTGGGGTGAATTAACTGTGAAATTTATATTATCTGAAGGTAGCAACTGAACTGCGTGTTGCTCCAAGAAAGTTTCACGTCTGAAGCTTGATACTATAAATTTTAAGTAAAATATAAATATGCAGCACATCAATCTTTAGAGTAAATAGTGATACAAAACAGCATCAACGCCTGACTTGTGGGTTCTCAGAGATGGCATCATGTAGTGCTAAACATAATGAAGAATAGTTCCTAGTTCATTGTGTAACTACAAAAGTACTTTTTTCTGCTTTGAAGTTCAATATCATCAAGAAAGTATAAGGGAATTGCAATTAAATTTTGCACAGAAGCAAAGTAAAGAAGTGAGCAAATTTCTGTACCATGGCAAAGCTGGAGCAAAATGTGGCTGGGCAGTTTGGAGCAGTGTGGATGGAATGGAGTGTGTAAGCTGGTGAAGGCACCCTAATAAGCAGGTTTTTAAAGCACATAAACATTTAACCTTGCACGACTGCGTGTTTTGCCTGTTCACGTTTCAGTTACAGGAGCCTGACGTGAAGTCACTGTGCTGCATTAAAAAATTGCTTTCAATGTTTTGTTAAGGGATCAAAGACTGAGGGAAAATGACCACATACTGGCCATTAATTGCACGCCATTGGATCAGAACATTTCCCATCAGCACGCCATTGCCCTCCTCCAGCAATCCACAGGATCCCTGCATCTGGTGGTGGCTCGGGAGCCACTTCAAGGGAGCAGCAGAACTGCCTTACTCAGTGATGTAAATCCACCTGAGACTGTGAGTTGTTGTAATACTGTCCAAATCAGATTTCGAGCTGGGCTGGATTTTTTTTTTTTTTTTTTTTTTTACCCCTGGCCCAGAAGTGTTTGTGTTAGCAAGTTTTACATAGAGGGATTGTTTTCCTTTAATCAAATTTTATATGTGATGACATTTCATTTAGACTCACCGTGCTGTAAGCACAGAATTTCCATTGCAAAGCTGCGTGGTGGAGTTGTTATAAAACAGATCCTGGGTTTTTATGGGATAGCAGAAGCTTTAGTAGATCACCATATTCTTATCAGCAGGGTCTGTTCAGCACAGGCTGGATGAAGCATTTTATGAGAATACCCAGCTGAAACCTACTTGTGCTCAGCAATTAAAGATGCTCTGATTACCTCTTACAAGAGAGCAAACATAACCTGCCATGAGCACTGCTTGGAACAGCCCAACCAATTTAAACTGGCACTGTCTTTGTTTTAAAAAACAAACACAATTTATCTGTTAAAGAACCTCTCAATCCCTGTTTGTTTATCAGGTTGGGATTTTTTTTGGTTTTTTGGGTTTTTTTCCGTCGGCAAATTTCAGTGGTTGGGAAACCTTTTGTTTTTGTGACTAAGGAGAGCTTGTCACTGGGACATGTAATATACCAGGGCTGAACTTCCATCTGTGTTCCACCCATAATTCGGACAAACTGCACACCTAAATCCAGGGATTGCGATATTGGAATCTGAATTTATTATACCAGTAGATTTTGATGAAAATCTGGGTAAAAGCAGTGTTTTTCCCTATTCTTAGCAATTATTTCCCTCATGATTATTACAGAGGTAGTGAAAGCTGAAGGTTTTAGTGGATAATCAATATTGTTTATTGCACTGAAAATTTTAAAGAATTAAATTTTAACTGCTTTTTCATTGAAAGATCTGCACTGAACAGACTAACAAAATAAAATACAAATATATATCTCTGCAGGGGGTCTTTAAACTTCTTTTATGATATTTAACTGGCTTTGGCAAAGATTTTCAGTATGCTAATAAATCCTTTATTCACAGAAGACTTAAATCTGCCTACTTTGCTCCATTTGGGCCTGTATGAGATATTAATGTGACAGAAACATTGGCTGGGTTTGGGTTGCTTAACAGCTTTGTTATTTTCAGATTGTCTTGTAGAACATAAGGTCATGGTAGAGTGTAGCTTAGAAATTTGCTTCCAATCCAGTATGGCAGAATATTGTGCTGTGCTATTAATTCAGTGCTGAGTGGGGGTGTTCAGAGTGTGTAAGTGAAATAACAGAAATAAGAATTTGGGCAAGGCTGAGGGAAAATTGGGCCAGTGCAAGCTCCTTGCCTCTGTTTTTCCCTCTTGTTTGCAGTACTCTGGATTTATGAAAAACTAAAAGGATGCTTTTCATTTTGGCAGGAAGACTTTAAAATTGCTTTTTCTTAGTCAAGCTTTTTCCTAGTATCCTGTTACCCTGAAAGTGGAGGACAGAAACGTGTGTTTAAAAACAGATGAGAAATCCCACTGCGTGTTTATGAGGAAATGGAGCTGAGTGAACAAAATCCCACAGATCCTCCCGCATGTGGGGTGGAGACAGAAAATTGCTGTGATTGATTCTCCTCCTTCCTGCTGCATGTGAAAGCGAGAAACGTTAATGATGGTCCGAAATTAAAATCTCCTGTTTTTATTAATTGCAGATTCACTGGGGCCACGTTGAAGACGTTGAGCTGATTAACGATGGTTCAGGATTAGGCTTTGGAATTGTAGGAGGAAAGTCGAGTGGAGTAGTTGTAAGAACAATTGTTCCTGGGGGATTAGCAGATCGGGTAATTTGTTATATTATGTCACTTCTTGTTTGATTGCAAAGTATAATTAACCGCTTTTGACAGTCTTAAAATAAACTAATATACTTCAACAAAAGGAAGCTGGTAGCATCAAAGTCTGAATGCCAACACGTGCTTTATAAATAAATAAAGGTTGAAGGTATGATTGAGGAAAAAGTCAGCACCTGATATAAATTAAGTTGTTTCTCAGACCAGATTTGGCTTTTGTAACATTGTTGAACATACAAAAATTCTGAAAAGTTGCCTGATATTTGGTATTTTTGGCCTTTGGTCGGTCTGGGGCAGGACAAATACTCTGTAGAATTTGGCACATTTTGCAACACTCGTGGGGACAGACTCTCCAAGTGAATTGTCAGGCAAGAAAATCTGCCCTCCCAAAATCACTGCAATGGAAGATTCAGTTTAGAGATTGAAAATGTCCTGTTTTGAGTGGATTTCAGTGAAGGGGGGTTTGATCCCTGCCTTGCAGCCTGACCAGTTCAAGGAGACACTTAGGTTTGGTGCAAAGCCTTTTGAAGTTGCGCAGGCACAGTTTGCACCTCTGATTTTTTGTCTTTAGAGACTCGGTGCTGAGTGTTGCTGCATTTCAGGACTAGAACACTTGCAGTAACCAAACAGATTCAGATTTTTCAAGCAAATTTGGTCCTGATAACTTGAAATATCTGAGGACCAGAGCCCCTGCAGACAAAAGAAAGAGGCAAAAGTACTTCCTCCAGTACAGGATGGAATAAAAGCTGGGAATTTGGAGAGCTTTATTGGAAAATGTTGGCTTTTTCTCAACTGTCTCCCTCTGAACCTGCCACGTATAAATGAGTATATTTTAATTTTTGTCTAGCACCTGTTTTGCTGTAAGGAATAAAGTGTTTTGGCTACCAATGAAGCATGTAAGCTAAGAACTCACCACATCATTCTCAGCTGAATGAGACATCATTAAGAACATGTGAAATAATGAGGCATGTTCATGTTAAAATTGGATGAGTTTGTAAATGAGTTTGAGTTGGTTCTGGGAATAACTCTGTGATTGCTGTATAAATCAGTGCACCAAAGGTGGTGGAGCTGTGCTGATCAATACCAGCTGGGAATTTGGTGCTGGAAGTTCCTGCTTGTGATTGGAATCATGATGTAGGTCATAAATCATAATTATCAGGTAAAAAATGGATTGTGTGGAGTCTTGTTACCTTCAGTGGATTTACTCACTGAAGTTGGAGCTTGGTTGCATGAGAAAAAAATTTGTCAGGCTAATATAGAATTATGAGGGAGGAACTCTGTAAAAAAATTCCTGAATCAAAATGCTGTGCTTATATTCTAACTCCTACCTGACGAGGAGTATTCTGTGAAACAGAACACACAACAATCTGTGAGATTATAAAACATTGTTGCTGCCTGTTTTCTCCTAAATGAGCAAAACAGTGGGAAAAACAGCACATAACTGTGCAAACGAGTCCTTGAATTATTTAAAATGTGTCCATGGTGGTCATTTTTCCTGGCATTTTCTCACATTGGTTCTCATGGCCCTGAAGATGCCCCTACACAGTTTCAGTTTTGTGGTGGAACAGATACTTTATGGATGGACTGGAAACACTTTTTTGCCATTTTATTTGCGTTTGAAGGACGGGAGGCTGCAGACAGGAGACCACATCTTGCAGATTGGAGGGACCAACGTGCAAGGGATGACCAGCGAGCAGGTTGCCCAAGTGCTGAGGAACTGTGGGAATTCTGTCAGGATGATCGTTGCAAGGGACCCCAAGTGTGAATTCATGGAGGCTCCACCAGCTCCCCTGAGCTGGCCAGTCAGCACGTTGCCTTCCCTTCCAAATGGAAATGTGAGTATCTGCTGCTTCCTTGGGACATTTTAAAGTGTGTTTGTGGCTTGTGATCAGAAAGGAAGGAGAGAACGGAGAGTTCTTGGGCTCTAAAGTGCTTCTCCTCTCTTGAGCTTCCAGATATATGCTTGTGTTTAAGTGGTCATTATTACAGCCCTGCCTTCTATAATTTTCCCCTTTTTGCTCTATCTTATTAATACCTGTAATCTTGGGATTGGAATGACCAGCTTTACAGAATTTATTTCAGAGTGGCTGATTTAATTACCAAGACCATAAACATTATCGATAAGTGGTACTTTTAGTTCTTCTTCTTAGCTCGTTACATTTTTTCTAATCAATCATTTGTAAGTGGGTTTAAAACTGGACTCTGAATTTCCCTAAGTCTGAAATCCAGAGAGCCACGGCCACACCAGAATTATTCAGCACAATCATCTTTTTATGAAACATAAGTGTAATGTTTTCATAGTCTACGCTACTGCCTGTGATAGGAAATATATCTAAAAATTTTGAAACTTGTTTTAGCAAATCTTATCATGGTCATATCAAAGTCTCTTGTTTTTGAAGTCATTCTTTTCAGTTTTGAGTAATTAAAATCAACAAATGCTACACTAAGTGTACAGTAGGTCTCGAAACATAAACAAAGCTGTGCTTGTGTACCATCTGCTACTACTGTGCTGCTTAGATTTAGGTGTAGAATCTGAGTAGCCTTTTCTTTCTTGTTTAGTTTCTTGAATATGAGTGAAGAGAGCTGGGATTTTTGGGGTTTTTTTGAAGCACTGTTTTTAAGGTCAGAGTGGAAGTCACTTTGCTCCAAACTCACCCCTTTGCTCACTGGGCGCAGTCACTGCAAAGGCAGATTTGTGTTTTACACCCTTGGGAAAATGCTGTGGCTGTGTCAGTAAAGGACTGGGTCCTTCTCAAGCTCCTTTTCCCCCCAGGGATCCCCAGGAGGGATCAGTGCAGCAGGAAATGCAGTGTCCAGGAGATGGGAGGGGTGATCTGCTGGGCTTCTCCAATATTTGACAAGAGGCTCTCCAAGGGAATCAGCATTTCAATGAGGCCCTTTTTTCCTGACTAGATCATATTTTCCAGGGCCCATATTAGGGGCAAAATAAATAAATTTCTTTTTTTTACTAGTGGTCATAGTTTTGTTTCCTCCACAAAATACTGTTTTTCTCTCTTCCTGTTACCACTGTCAGCCCTGAGCACTGTAAATGCTGCAGCCTTTCTAAAATGTGATTCCTTCTCAGTGTCTTTTCAGTGTCCTTCGTGTTCCTGCTATGCAGTTTAGAGGGGGAAAAATAATTTTCCGAACTAAATAGTGCCTTCATGTGTAGATCTGAAGAAACTCCTGGTGCCAGGAGAAATTTGCAAAGACAGGATTAGTTGTTAATCTGAATGTGTTTATTAATGTAGTGATGATTTCAATGATCCACCGCTCAGTTTGTGTCAGATTTATAATGGAATTTATCCCTATAATCTAGTTTTTCTCTGGTTTAGGAGTACTTTCACTAGCTGTGAGCTTTGGAGTGGAAAATATTTTCCTTTTCTCTTTTTGCAAACCAGCAGAAAGGCATTTTTAATAGGTGGTTAGTTATTTTCAGTTTTATATTCATATTTAATTTTCTTTGAATTTCCTGTGGTAGGGAATAACTGAAACTACTTCTGTGTGTGGGCACAAGAAAACAATCTTATTATCTGTGCTGTCCAAGACAGTGACAGCAGTGTGCAGCCTGCTTGTGCTGACTGTATTTAGGACTTTGCACTTGGATTTTTCTGGACTTAATTTCAATTATTTTGCATCCTAGCAGGAGTGTCACTTAGAGAGAAATGTTTGTAGCCAGAGCACTGACTCTGAGGAGCTTTTTGATTATGAAAACAGCCGGGCTCTCAAGGCCACAGCTCCATTCCAGGCGCTGCTGTGGGCTTGTTTACTCCAGATAAATGACAGCATCCAAACTTATCTTCATCTCCATCAGCCTCTTATGGAGCAAGGGAGTTGGAAGGCATTTAATGAGCTTAATGACTTTGCTGGTGGAGGGAGGTGTGTGTGATAAGGAGACAGTGCCCATTGATTTCCCTTCCATTGAGAGCTGAAATAGGTATGGCTGCAGCTCTGGGCTGCTTTTCATATGGGTCTTTCCAAAGCTGATGCTTGGCAAGCATTTGATTGAGCTTCTCTTTTTTCACTCCCTTATGAAATGTTTTCCATTTTCCCAGTCCCTTTTTTGCTGTTGGCAGTGACAGGATCCCTCTTGATTTCATCACTTTAACAGACCTTACTCTCATCATCTTCTTTTTGATCTCATTGCTCTGTATCTGATTACAGAAAGAAAACAACTCTATGTATTTCAATTTATCCCTTGCAATCCCAGATTTATGGGTTTGATTGTTTTTCTCTTTTGGTCTCACCAGTGTCTTTACTGTTCCCTGTGTGAACTCTTGCCTTGCAGATCTGATTTTTACTGCTCAGAGGACAGTTGCACAGACATCCCAGGGCCAACTTTGTAGGGACTTCACAAATGAATTTACATTGCATTTAAACAAAAGGAAAAACAAAATCACTTCTTACTTCTGAAGGTTTTAATTAACCTCTAATATTGTAATGGCACTGGAAAATAATGAATTTTTTTTACTATCTTGTGCTTTATTTATAGGATAATGACAACTTTTTTGACACCTATGATGTTGAACTAATAAAAAAGAATGGGCAAAGCCTGGGAATAACAATTGTTGGATATGCTGGCACATGTGATATAGGTGAGTTGTTCAGGATTTAGGAGAATGTTGGTCAGGGGTTTCTCAAATACCCTTTATTCACCATGGGGAAAATGATTGTCTCCTACCTGAGCTAGGATATAGAGACATGAAATTCACTGGAATTACAGATCAGTATCTCCTATTTGTTTGTGAAAGGGAAGTGTTAGTGTTTCAGGGCTTTTTAATTTTGTTTTTAATTTGTTTTTATTTCCTTGTTCTCATTGGGAGTTAGAATTAATAATCAAACTGCAAACATGACAAAGGACAGCTTTTCTGATTTCCATGTTTTTCTTCTCTTTCCTTTTTTTTTAAGGAAAAAGCCTTTTTCATTAAGATTTAAAGTACTAAATTCTTTAGCTGTAGGATGATTGAAGTCCTGATCAAAGTCCTTAAGCACATACTTTACTTTTAGCTTAGTTAGTCCTATTGAAATCAAACGCAGCATGGATTTAAGTGATTGTGGTTTAAAGCCTGGGTAAGCACAAGGATGAATCCATGGAGGAGGTGGCCTTTTGTGAGCCATTTTAAGGAAAATATTTGAGGTCAGTGTACAGGTGGTTGTGTCAGTGCTGGGTTTTTTTCCACCAGGGATCCTCAGTTTTGTGTCAGGCTGTGGGAGTGGTAACGTGCAGATGGTGGTGGTTTACAGAATCATCATTTCATGGGCAGAAGGAAGTGTGTGAAAAAGGCTGGAATTAAAAATCTTAATAAGACAAGAAGCAAATTAAATTAATGGAGTGACTTGTTTCTCTTCCTCCCCCCCCAACAGAACCTTCAGGAATTTTTGTGAAAAGTATCATACCTGGGAGTGCTGCTGACCACAATGGCCAAATTCATGTTCATGACAAAATTGTTGCTGTAAGTAGAATAATCTGCTTATCTATTGTTGTAGAGCTAAAACATTTCACATCTCTGTTAAAAGAACAACATAGTAAAGACTTTCTAAAATTAATTAAACCTCCTCTGCTTTGCAGAAGAAATAATTTGGAGGTTCGTGTTTGTTTAGGTAGACTTGTGACAGAAATGAGCTTTGGCTTGCTGTGGTTAAAGTATTATTTTATATTCAAAGAAATAGTAAATAGTAGTTAACTGTGAAAGAGGCAAGCATTTGGATTAAAGTGTTTCTGAGTGGAGAATCTTGGCTTTTGGCCTGCAGTAAAGATGAGCAGCATTAACTTCTACTTGAATTGAATGGGACTCGAGGATTGTAAAGATTCTGCAAGATGTGGCACATTGTTTGTGTTCCTGAATGGCTCTGGAGTGTGGATACAATCAAAATGTTAATGGTCACAATTTAGGTTTAAAAGCTCAAGCTTTATGTGTAGAAAAATGGAAAAACCATTGAATAACAGTAAATTGAATAATAGCCAATTTTGCATTCACAGCACAAGCAGGAATGAATTCCACAGTCTTTTTGTTTTAAGAGATAATATTTATAGAGATATGATTTTAAATTACTTTTAAAATGTGTGCCATGCCAGACCTTCCAGAGTCAGCAGCTTCTCCTCTGTGAGAGCAAAAATTAATATAACCTTTTATCTGCAGGAAAGGCCCTATTGGTGCATGATCTGACAGTGAGGTGAACAGAGTATTTTGGGTGTAAATTAAAATATCTGATAATGTAAGAATTGGGCTGTTTAGGGGGGAATTATACGAGCAGTTGTTTGTAGAGGCTTGTGTGGGGCATGTTAGAAATCCATGAGAAAACCAGCAGTGATAATGAACTGAACAGAGTTCCAGGCTGGATACTCTGCTTGGAACCTTCATCCACAGTCCTTGTCAAGCTGGTTTTGGTAAGCAAAAAAAAAATAAGGAAAAAATCTGTGCATACTTGTTTCAGGTTAGTAAATTCTGATTTGTGGTTGTCCCCACGAAAACAGAAAGAAGAAATTACTGCTGTGTTTCCTTTTAAAATGCATCTTGGAAATAAATTCTCATCAGTGAAATGTAACAGATTTAATGAGATTGTTTTGCAAATATTGCTGTCTTGGGAGAGTAACCCTGTAATTCCTGCACTAAATAATGTGGCTGTTGCTTACAGCCTGTGATTCTCCACAACATAGCCTGAGAATGCAGCACAATTACTGCTGTTTGGTACAATTTTCTTGTTTTAGGTTGATGGAGTCAACATTCAGGGTTTTACCAACCAAGAAGTGGTAGAGGCACTGCGGAACACGGGACAGACTGTACGTCTCACCTTGCTTAGAAGGAGACCTTCCTTTGCTATTTCCTCAGAAACACCTTCAGGTAGAGGTAATTCTTTTTTTCTAGCAACTGGTTTTATTTTTCACTCAATTTACAGTTACCTCATTTAACAGTTCAGGACTGGATACTGCACAATCCTCAGTTTTTTAATAGTGCACCGCAGAAAATTAAGATACTTAAAGGAAGAATGGAAAGAAATTAAAATGAGAGATTCAGGAAAATTCAGTGCAAAACTCCTGTGTAGCCACCCCACCAAAAAAAAAGGAAGGAATTAGTGAGGTGGTGTTACTATTTCCTATATTTTGCAGCATATGATTTGGGGTTTTTTTCATCTGTTTTCACAGTGCAGCCAACTGTTCCAGTCTTTGTGTCCCCTGGAGCTGTAGGGCCTGAAATTAATGTGGCCACTAAGAATGAGGGAAAACAAGAACAGGAGGATAATCTTCACAATGAAAAGCAGTCAAGCAGGTAGATAGAGTAGCTTGCAGCTCCTCTTCTGGGTCTGGTTAAGGACTACCATCTTTAATCCATTTTCAACACTGATGGGTTGGCTTAAAACATCTTTAGCTTTTGCCCTGCAATGCTTTCAGAAGTCAAGCTGTACTCTTGGATCTAACCAACTCTTTCCACAGTCCACAGGTCTGCTGAGAGTGGGTTCTGTGATATCTCAGGGTTTGTAATTCTCTGGATTCTTCTTCCTTGCATAAAATTTGCCCTTTTCCAGTCAGCAGTGGCCCACTTTGTTTAGGGAGGGATTTTTGAAGGTTACAGTCAGTGAAGGTGCAGCTCTTTTGGTACTCAGGAGTGACTCTCATTAACTCAGGAGAGCTGAAAGCCTCCAGCTCAGTGATTCCTCTTTGTGGTCCTGATCCTGCACTGATGGCCTGAGGTGTGCAGTTTTTTCCTGGGAGAGACTTTATTTCTCATCCTCCTCTGCTGCTGGGGCCCTGCACCAGCCTGCTGGGTGAGCAGCACCAGCAGATGGACCTCCAGGGAATTCATACTTATTTCCTGATCAGTGTTACCTCAGTCATACCCATCTTCATGGCTGGACTCCATAATGTTAGAGATCTTTTCCTGCCTTAATGATTCTGTGATCTTCTTGCCCTCACGCATCTTAAGACTCCTGCAGAGTGTTTTTATAATATTCTTCTGGTTTCCATTACCTCTGAACATGCTGCAGTTTCCTCTCTTGGCACTGCAGTAGCTTCATCAGAACTCGTGTCTTGGGTGTAAAGACCCCATAGCTGGAGTTCAGAAAAGGCATTTTTTTGTAACAAATGGCATTCAGGCACCGGGGCAGGTCTCAAAGGCATGGGCTGCTCTGGGTTTTAGCTGACTTTGGAACCAAGGCTGGAGGTCTTTCCAGAACCTTCAATTCCCCCACAGATTTCTGGGCTCCTCTACAGGAATTCTGGGTGAATTTATACAGCTTGTGTTAAAGTCAGCATAAATTATCCTTATGCCTTGTAGTTTCTGAGACATGTAGATGTAATAGAGGATTCTAAATTACGGCTGTCAATGAATAGCAATTTTGCTGTGATTGTTGAAGATCTGTCAGTATTAAAGACAACCTGGAAACGAGAGAAATGTAGCAGTTCCTATATTCCATTCTGTTTTACTTTTCTGTCCAAGCCTTGTAACCAGACATCCTTTGTTGTGACTTTTGCATGTTCCCAGAAATAGGAGGCCAGAACAGAGGTGGTTGAGTAGCTGAAAGTTGAGGTTCTCAAAGCATTGTTTTGCTATGACAGAGGCTGGAAAGGAGCAGCACTTTGTCTGTCCTGTGTCACCCTTTTTTTTTTAACTGTGGCTCTTCTATGCATATTTTACTCCTGCAGAAATACGATGTATGAGATTTCACCTTGGAACAGAATGTAATGGCCCAGTTTAAATTCCAAAGATAGGTGCTTATTTTGGATGTGGTGATGGGCACTTCATTATAATGGTGCTAAAGTAAATACTGCTAATTTAAGGCTCTGACTAAACTCTGGAAATGCTTTTAGAAGTTTAATGTAAAAGGTATGTTTTATAAAACGTGTATTACTTCCCTTTAAGCCCAATTGTGTGAAATTCTTATTAAACTGTGTTTCCTGGGGAGGTATTAAATAGTAATTCTGGCCAGGCAAAGCCATGCTTAAGCAGTTCTGGTACAAAGGCAGCAGGGTTTGGGCTGCAACGTGCACGAGGCCTGAAACTCAGAGCTAGCAGAGTGCAGGCAATGAATTTAACAGCTGCAGCCTCTGCAAGCCTGCAGGCTGGGCAGAACTGCTCCATCCTGCCTTGCAGGAGTACTCAGAACCCAGAGGGACAATGTTGGCAGTCAGGAGCTTAAGAGAGGTCTGGGGAAAAAGCCCCAGCAGTAGGGCAGGTAAAGGAAGGGCTTTAATGAAGAGCACCCTTGTGTAGTAACTTTGTGAGAGCAGGAGGAAGCTGCGAGAAAAAAAGACCCCAGTTTTGAAGAAGCTGACAATTTTGACCAGAAAAGATGATTTTTTACAATAGGTCTGTGGTTTCTGCTTTATGCTTGCTAATTAGAAATGAAAAAAACTGCCGGAAGCGCAGGCAGAAGGACAGGCTAAATATGCTGAAAAGTTGTTGCCAATGAAAGCTGTCCCTGGAAGTGTTTTCATTTCTGAGGCCTTGCACATTATAGAAGACATGGTACATATGTTAGGTCATGAGGAATTCAGCTGGATGAGAGACTAGAAAGAAATTTCCTATTAGCTGCCATGTGGAAAAAGCTGTTGGGGGAAAAAGGAACATTGTAAGTGAATTGAGTGATGCCACTGGAATTGAATATATTCAATCCAAATCCCTTCAGCCCACATTTCCACAGTTCTAAGGAAGTCACAAGCAGAAACTTCAAAGTGTATTTGAAAGAAAGAAAGGGGAAAACTTCAAATGGAGACGTGCATCAGCACCTGCTCTGAACAACTTGTAGATTTTGGTAATGCGTTTTGGAAGTGACAAAAAGATCTGTATTCAGCCAGCTGAACACAGCTTACAGTTGCTGAGCTGAACTTTGAGCTTGACCCTGAGATTCATTACTCCTGGTGAACCTTGAAATCTATATTTGGCTGCACAGTGGATTTCAGGTGCTTAGATCCTGTGTGCTCACACTGTTGTAACTCTGTAATAGCAGAAAAAGAGACTCGGGAATTTCTGTCCCTCTGTTTTTCTGCAGATGGAAGGAGCAGAAGAATGCACTGGTGTTCTGGTTTTGATACAGTTCAGAAGTAAAGTCAGTGATGAGCCTGTGCTTGATCATAAGTCACACATTAGAAACTTCAATTTCCAATGAGATTAAAAAACCTTAACTAGCAGTTGAGAATTTTAGGACAATTTGTCTTCCCATTATTTTTTTAAGGAGATAATTTATTTCAGAGACAACTGTGGTCTGTATTTACAAACCCAAGTTTTTAATCTTTTGAGGTGTTGTTTTGGTAGCAGAAAATAGCTATCAGGATTGCTGGAATTCTCAGATATCTGTGTCTGCTTGAGCCTGGAGGTTGAAAATCCTCTGGATATTTCCTAGTGACACCCCAGTTGTTGGGCTCTGAGCAGTGTGGTTTCTCAGTGCAGATCAGACAGAATTTGCCTGTCTGGCATGGCTGAAAGCGAGCTGGAGAGAACAGGGGTGGGCTGTGTTGTCATAGAAGTAAAGTCCAATCTTTGTTTTTATTAAGTGGAAAACTTCAAAGTTACAGAAGTGTGTAATGAGGATTGTATTGCAGAGCTTTATCTTTGCAGTCTGCGAAGGTGCTGAAAGCAGAGGCAGCTCTACAATGCCATTTGTGCAGGGTTTTGCTCTTGGTGGGCTCTGAGCTCCTCGTGGTGTCCTCACAATTCCCCTCCAGGTATTTTATTCACTGGTTGTGTGCAGAACCTGAGCTTGTGCTTTACATTCTGAATTTCAGGGCGACACAGCAGCAACGCCGAGTGGTCTGTGCCTTGTCTAGACATCTGACAAACTACTGAAGCCATTTGGGGGGGAAAAAAAACCCCTAGTTTTTGGTAATTCAGCCCCCAGATGCTGCTGCTGTCGCTGCTGGATGGAATTTGCTGTAGAGCTTGATTCTTACCAGTTACACATTGCTCCAGCTTGGAACTTTATATGTGAGCTGAGCTTCTGGCTGAGGTCAAACACAGGGCAGCCAGTCATTTTCTGCTGTCTAGCTCTGTCAAATTGTCTTACAGGACTGTAACCAACTGCCTTGGTTGCATAAGTAAGAAAGCTGAAAAGATATAAATGTCAAGATAGCCAAGTTCCCACGGAAGACTGGTTTAGAACTGGAGCTTATATTAAAGCTCATGTTACTTACTGGCCTAATTAAAGCAGACAAGGCTTTATACCTGCCAAATGTATAAATAAAGTCTGTGCCTGCATTGTGCTGACACAGCCCCTCGATAACAGCAATATCTTGTCAGGTGTTTTCCTTCTTAAGGGGGCTCATTTGGGTGGGAGATGATGTTTCCCCGGAGTGGGAAGCGTTTTTACAGCAACAAATGATGAAGTCGTGTGAAATTTGTTTTGCAGCCTGAAAGAATGATTTATTTACAGTACTGCATGGTACAGAACTCACATCTCATCACCAAGCATCACCTCTTCTGCCTCTCAGCTGAATAAATCACACTTTTACAGGAGCTGACATTTTGCATTGTTTTCCTAAGAAAGACGTTTTTGATTTGTGCTGTTTGATAGACTCAGCTTAATGCACTTCCCTTTTGGGGATTATTCCCTCTAATCTTTTATTTACACTGAATTTTTATTGGAGTATTTAGAAGTAAATGTACTTCTGAATGTACAATATGCTTGTAAATTTAATATTCACTTTCATACTTAGGAAGAGTCCCACTCCCTCCAGCACATGAGCTGAAATCCAAATGGGAAAACCTGCTGGGACCAGAATACGAAGTTATGGTATGTTTTATTTCAGTAAACTACATTCATGAATGTTATTTCTTCAAATTACAGATCTGTGAGCTTAGCATCACAGGCTGTTTATAGAACAGTTCAGTGTTTGGAACAGATCAGTAACATCAGATTTTCCTCTCTGTAACATCAGGACTGAAATGTATGTTATAATGTAGTTGGGGGATTAGTTGCCCTTTTATTTTATTCTGTTTATATAGATTCTGTTGCTATACAAATATGACACAGGAACAGTGATTTAAGGAAATCAGCTGTCCTGTTAAATCTGCATCACAGCGGCCACTTAAAATATATGGCATTTTTATTATTTCATTCATGATCTATTTGTTTTACTGGGCACTGAATAATAAAAGGGCTCAGGATGGAGCTTCTGTTTTCAGAAGAATCTTACCATTTTATCTGAAGAATGAAAGAATGATTTTCAAACGCGCTGGGAAAATACAAAGTAATTCTCAATAGTGTAGCTTTGTGGGGCCAATGTCTAGTAGATATTTCTTCACTTCATATTAAATAATTGCCTAGCCAAAGATTGTTTTGATGAATTGTCATGAGGAGTTGATGGAAACTGTAATTCACTTGTGCTTTTCAGTGCTGGGTGAGCCAGCGAGTACAGATAAAAGACTCGGGACAGCGTTCTTCCCGAAGCCTTAAAAAATTCTCACCACCACCAAGAAAATGCCCTGTTTGTCTTTGCAATGCTTGTCCAGTTGATTTAGAGACACTTATTTTTACTACTTGGAGTAGCCATCGTTCCAGTCACTCGCTGGGAGATTTAAAGTAGCTTTAAGAATTGCCTTGAGAAACTCGCTTCCCCTCTTTCCATTAGCACTCCTTTAAGATCTGAAGCTCGTGTGAGATTATGTACATGATGCAATAAATCTGTTTGGCTGCCCACTTCAGTTGCTCGGTATTCCCACCCTTACATTTCCAGGGGCTGATATTACCTCCCTGAGCACTATCACACTTCCCACAGAGGATGAAATCCTGCTTAGTTGGTGAATCCAACCATTCCAAATCCTCCTTCAGCCGCCGCCGGTGAAATGTCAGCAGTGAAAATGTTAACCATGGGGCCTCTTGAATGATAGAAGGGGGCTCTCCTGCCAGCCCATTTTGAAAGTCATTTTTTGGTTCTGCTTGCCTGTGCCTCCCTCCTGTGTTCAGTAGCAATGTCCAGTTTGAGTGACGCCCCAGTCCCTGTGTCACACCATCCTCGCTCAGCCCCCAGAACTCACCCCAAAGGTGCCTACAGGATTCTCTCAGGAGTATTTATCTTGAGAGGAAGTAGCTGTTTGAAGAGAGGGGTTGATGGCCCTGGTGGCTTTGGTCCTTTTTGGTTCCAGTGAAAGGAGCTGAGATCCTGAGCAGGGACTGTGTGGTGTCAGGCTGGGGAGCTGCCAGTCATAAATCCATTTATTTACATGAAATGGGTCCTATCTGTCAGGAAAAACACCCTGACTACTGCAAAACAACATGGGCTGGAAGACCTGTTTAAAATTAACCCAAAAGAAAAGTCTAATCTTTATTAAACTAGAAGTTTTCAAAGAAAAGTTACCTGATTTTTTTGCAAGGCTCTGTTTGTTTCAGATCAACCAAGTGTAGTTTTCCTTTAAGCATTCAACTCCAGTGTCCCAGATTCCAGCCCTGGGCCGTAGATTGGAACTAAATGATCTTTAAGGTCTCTTCCAACCCAACCATTCTGTGATTTTGTCTTAATTACATTTAAAATTGAAGTAAATGACCTTCTAATATTACAGATAAATCCATTATGTTAAGGAGGGACGATATTAGAAAACTGGGGGTGAGCATAGTCATTTTATTAATCTTTAAAAAAAGACACTGAAAGGATTTCCTGTCCCTAGTTTAAATAACCCACTTTCCATTCCCATTTGGTAATTAAAGTTAGGTATTTCAGGCCAGAAGTTGGTGGGTTAGTCTGGATGGGAGATGGCTGCACTATAGCCTGAGGTACAAACTTAAGCTGTCATACTTTCAAATTCTGACTGGCAAGGCCGTGTGGGTATTTGTGTCAAACATAATGGCATTTTGTGCTTACACAGGATTACTGAACTTGACTAAAATTGGCATTTGGGCTCCGGGAATAGGATAATATTGGAGTCTGCTAATGGTGCATAATCACCACATTCCTACTTGTAAATGTGCTGTGCCTGAAAGATTTTTCTAACATTTGTTTAAAATTATTTTGCATCAATGTGACATTGTTTAAGTACAGTTTATTTTACTCATGAGCTGGGGTTTTTTTGCCAGAATTTCATCGTTCTGGTAAAGTCTTTATTGTCCCACTGTTGAAAAATGTTCTGATGTCCAATTTTTAGGTTGTGAATGTGGATATGCCCTTTAAGGACGATTCAGAGCTCCAGAAGTACTCAAAGGTAAGGCTTACATGGTGGTTTCCTTCCTGGTGTATGTTGGCAGAGTAATCCTGGGAGGGCAAGACACAATTCCAGATGTGGTTCAGGAATTCAGTGGTTTTGTGGCTCTGTATTTTCCAAAAAAAGGCTGCCAATATTCTGCGTATCTCCTGGACTGATCCAATACCTTTTCATAGCACAGGCAAATGAACCTTTTAACAGTTCATTACCAAACCCCCAAACCACAAAATACACCCTCAAAACCTAAATTTTGGGGTATTTAATTGCACAGAATGGAGCAGGGGTTGAAACTCTGCTGAACAACTTTTTTGTCCCACAGAGGATTTTGCTGTAGTGATCCTGGCTGAGGGAAAGGGATGTGTAATTCATTTATAGTGTCAGATCTTAAATTAGTTTCACTTCCAAGAGATTTTCAAGATACCTGTGTTAATAATGTGGAAAAGAGGTTTTTAGAGATGATGCATGTATATATTTGTGGGGACACCTCCGTGGGGAAGGGCCATAAAGTTGTGATCAGACATCAGGCTCTGAAGGAATGCTGTGGATCAGTGGATTGCTCCTTTTATTTGAATATCCAGAATAATTTGGGAAGCAGGACAGTCACTGTTTGAACTCCAGAAAGAAAAAGCTAGAAAATGTCCAAACTGAAGGAGCAGCTCCTGCTGATCCTCTCCCCAGTTTGCCATGATTTCTTCTGCCTTTTCTGGATAGTGTATCACTTTTATTCTACTTTTCCTGATATTAGCAGACTTAAGGCACTGAGAGTTGGAGTTTCCCTAGAGAAAAATTCCAAATTAGGGAGTCCCAGTGGGAAAAGGCTGACACAAAATCAGTGATTTCCCTGTGCAGAAAAAAGGATGTCAGTTTTAGCAACTACTTACAGAGGACACTTCAGGGATATTTTTTTCTGCCTCAAAGTAGTGTAGCTCCCAAAGGAGTAAGACAGCTGATCTTGTGGTGAGATTTTAGGGCAATTATGGAATTTATTTTATTCATTTATTTATTTCTATTTCCTTTATTTTTGTTTTGCTCCAGCCCCATGGAAGAGGGCTCGGAAGTGGATGATGTTTAAGGTCCCTTCCAACCCAAACCATTCTGTGATTTGTTGACAACTCACCTTTTGGGGTGGTACTTCTCTCTCTGTTTTTCCCATTAAGTTTAATTATTTGAGAATACAGTTCAAATTGCCTTTCCACCCGAGGAACAGACTGGTTGTTTTTATTTGTGCAAACAGTTTGTACAGTGAAGTTATGAACAGTTGTGCTGTAACACAGGTGAGGTCACTGTGAACATTTAATCATCTTACTGTGGGTTTGGTTCCATTTGGTGAGCCACTGAATCCTAAATCTGTTTTTATCCTGGTAGATAAAGATTTACACTTAAATACATATTTATATTTATCTTTTGGCAGCTGTTACCCATCCACACTCTGAGATTAGGAGTTGAGCTGGACACTTTCAATGGACATCATTATATATCATCCATTGCTTCAGATGGCCCAGCTGCAATACTTGCTCTTCTGCAACTGGAGGATGAACTTCTGGAGGTAAAAAAACAAAACAGAAAATAAAGATCAAAATTATTGTTTGGCCTTCTTAAAATTCTTCTCTTCAGTTCTAGCTTGGCTGCTGTGTGTGCAATAGAATTATTCCAGGTTAGTTGTGGAAGCAGAGTTGTGCTTTGGAATTCACATTCATTTTCTTCACTGTTCCCTTCCACATTTATGGAGAAAATGTCAAATTCTTGTGACCTCTCAGTGACTTCATGGGTATTTTTTGCTGAACTGTTTTAACACGAGTATCAAGAGTCACAAGGGCAGAGATAATATTTGTGTTGAATTATTTGTAGTCCTGTGGCTCAGTCTTTTGCACAGTTTGGCTTTAGCTTTTGTGGTGGATAATCTTTCTGAATATTTGTCACCCCTAAAACATTTACAGCAGTCTTAGGAACAGTGGTTTCAGTTTCACAGTAAAACTTTTTTGTGGAGTGTTGAAAGATATTTGTGTGTATGAGCAAATACATAGTTTGTTTAAATGTGTATAAAGAGGTATTGGGGCAGCTTTGGAGTTATCAGAATCACACCAGACCTATTTTCTCAGAAAAATAATTATTTTATAAAATTAATTCCTATTTGTGTGTGTGTGTGTGTACACGTGTCCATTGGTATCTCAGCCTGCAAGTGAAAAGACATTAATTTCTTATTGCCTGCTTACTCCTTGTGGAATATTTTGCTATTGGAGCCTTTTTTTAGTGGATGCAAAGAACATTTAATGGAAACAGAATTAGGCATTCTGAAAGATTGATTTGTTAGGTGTACAGCTATTCTGCTTTTACTTCTTCACCCCCTAACATCAAAAATTCATACTGATATCACTAAGACCTAAAACATTTTCTTATTGCTTAATGGAGGAAACCTTGATTCCTGAAGGAAGGGATTAATGGAATGCTGGAAGTGTCATTTAAATTGCTTGGCCACTAAACAAAACAAAAAAAAATTATAGAAAAAGCAATAATGCAGTGCTGTAGAGTAACTCAGGAAACTTTAATTGTGCATATTTAACAGTTTTATGTATTACTCTGTACTCAGAATTAAGTTCACAGGTATGCCCAGACCTAGTGAGTGTAAATTTTTTGCTGCTCTGTAGTTGGGGAAAAAAAACCCCAACAAAATAAAAATGTGCTCTGGGGCTAAAGCTGTAAGTGCCAGGTTTAGCCCAGACTATGTTTTTGCAGCCAAGTTATAAATCCCCTTAAATAGGGGTTTGCAGTGGAAAAAGTGACAGCCCCATTCCCCAAACAAGCAGCCTTACCTGGGCCTGATACATTTGGGATTAAAATACGATCAGCAAGGATTTTCTTTTTGTTTTTTTTTAATGTACAGTGAGGTTGAATGTTGATTATTTTTAATGATGTGTTTGAATTATGACAGACAGCACAATACCCCTCCCCTGCCCTTCACTTCAGCTAATTCCACTGTGTTCTTTTTCAGGAGTAAATTGCTTTTTTTGTGCCCTTTTGTTGTACAATTTCCCTGCTTTTGAGGGCTGGCTGGCTGATTTGCTGAATGGGTGGGTGTAGGGCACCTTGCCTGCTCAGAGGCTGCTTTCTGGCAGCTGCAGGAGGAGAAATGGGAGTCCCCAGGTCTGCTGGGGGGTGCACAGCAGCTCTTCCCCATCCATCACGGGATGCTGAGAAGTGCTGGGAGCTTTCCACCACGCTGCCACTCTCCAAGCATTAAAAAATCCTTATGTGTGGATCCTTCTGCTTAAATAATTAACTAATGGACGAGGCTGATAGCTCAGCACTTGCTGTAATTCTTGCAGAAGAAGCCCAGAGCAGTTTGTCTTGCCATGGTGGAGGCCAGTTCC
Organism: Motacilla alba alba; assembly: GCF_015832195.1. Classification (NCBI taxonomy): domain Eukaryota; kingdom Metazoa; phylum Chordata; class Aves; order Passeriformes; family Motacillidae; genus Motacilla; species Motacilla alba. The sequence continues at coordinate 2,538,483 of NC_052023.1, read as the reverse complement.
ACCATTCTGTTTTTCTGCTTGGCTGGGATGCAGAGTGTGAGAGGAACTCTGTGTTTCCCAGCAGTCCAAACTATATTTACACTCCAAAAAGCACAGAGTGGGGGGAAAAAAATAGAAGTGATCAAGAAGGAAATGGTGGCTAAAGTGGGATTGCTGTGGAGCCTTGAATAAGATTGAATCCCTCTGATCAGCAAGATCTGGGAGGTTTATGGAGAGGCTCTGCCTCAAGTGCACAGGTACAAAGGTGTGTCCATGTCTGGTGAACGTTTCCATGCTGTTTTCTTGGATCAGATGTGGGTTCCTTTGCAGTGTGGGTATGGAGGGAAGGGCTGAAGGTGATCCTCAGTGATCCCCACTTGCTGTGCCTTGGTTCCTGCTGGAGAGTGGCTTGGATGAGGTGCTGGATTCCCAAACCAGTGGCTGCACTCCAGCACTGTGGACATTTGGTCGTGAGAGAGGCTTGAGGCAGCCTGAAAGAAATCCCTGGAGCACACAGGGTGTTGGGATTGAGTCCACAGCAGCAATTGGGTTGAAGCCCTGCTCTTTTGGGGCTGCAGTGCTGGTTAACACAGGTGATTTAGGACACCTGCTGGCATCCTGCTGTCCTCCTATTTAGGGACACCCCTGTGGTGCAGAGAGAGGAACCCTCGGGATACAAAGGTTATAAAATAGGTAAAAGAGGAGGAATCCCTCTTGTTTTCCTGAAGAAGTAGAATCACAGAGTGACAGAATGGTTTGGGTTGGAAGGGACATTGAAGCCCATCCAGTCCCACCCCTGGGATACCTTGCACTGTCCCAGGTTGCTCCAAGCCCTGTCCAGCCTGGCCTTGGGCTCTTCCAGGGATGAGACAGCTACCAAAAAAGTGCAAGTGCAGTATCCCATTTTTAAAGCACCATTATCTATCTCTCTATCTCTCTTTATCTATCTCTCTTTTTCTTTTTCTAAGTCTGTGGATTAGAACATCCATTTACAATGATGTGTTATCACTCACAATCTTGAGTTTATGTTATGGCAGGCTTTGACCCTTGTCAGGCCTTTCTGGTTAATTGCTTGCTGTAGTTGGTTTCTTTCTGACTGTACAAACTTCTCACCTGTTTTCTGTAGGATCTATTTTAGTTTCAGTCACTTTGGTACATTTGAAATTGGCAAAGTTAGAATCAGAGAATCATTAAGGTTGGAAAACACCTCTAAGGTCATTGAGCCAAACTTTTCAACTAGTTATGGTAGTTCTCACTTCAGGTTTTTTGATCGGAGCTGAGAACCTTAAAATATTGTGGGAAAATTAATTTTTTTGTCTTTTTATATTCAAACACATAAGCCTAACGCTGAGAAAAGATCCCAACAAAGAAACAGGTGAGAAAGAAATAAGAATTCTAGGAAAGGTTTAGGCTTGGAGAAGCCATGAGCAGAAAAGAAGTTAGAGGAAGCTAGAGAGACATGATGCAGCAGTCAGTAGTCAGAAGATCCTGGAGATGAAGTTTTACAATAATGTATATATTCTTCAGAAGCATGTGTTAATAAAACTGTGCAAGCTATGCCAGAACCCCCGGGTAAAATCAGACTTTCAGGCTCGGGTGTGGGAAAAAAACGTATGCAAAAAAAAAAATTGAAATAATCTGGCAGATATCCTTTAATTCTCTTCTGTGGCTGTGTGGTCCCATGCTGCAGGTAAACGGGGTGCAGCTGTGTGGAAGGTCCCGGCGTGAGGCTGTCACCTTCCTCAAGGAGGTGCCACCCCCCTTCACCCTGGTGTGCTGCCGGCGGCTCTTCAGCGACGGCACCGAGTCCTTGGTGGACGAGCCCCCCGTGGCAGTGTCCCCTCCAGAGGAGCAGGTAACACTTCTCCTGTCACCCACTTGTGCAAAAGCACAGTAAATTTTTTTGGAAAAATTCCCGGTATTTCTGGGTTTACACGGGTTGGTCTCGAGGAAGTTCATTGTCCTGGGAAGACAAGGTGGGTAAATCACCGCGCTGCTTTGCTGACTGTACATCCCATTCATCATCCCCACACTTAATAGGTGAGTGAGAGCTCTGAGTTACACTAAATCACGTCCTTGCCACCATTAGCTGATTGCTTCCGTGTTCTGAGTAGGTTTTTATAGAACTGGGGGGAAAAAAAAATAAAAAACTGAAACTTAGAAGTTTCTTTCTGTCGCAGGAGCTTTGAAGTCTCAAAGTAAAGCTTGACACTTGTGGTTGCTCCTGTTTGCAAAAGTATTTACAGCTTGGCTTCTCATCTTTTCTGATTGCCTGGCCTTTCTATTAGCTGTCTGTGGTTAAATCTTTTATGCTATTTATTTTTCTTTTATGCATCTAATGGGACAGCTGAAGTTCATCAACGTGTAACAGGTTAGTAATATTCTAACAATTAATTAGACTAATACACGGATATTTGTGTGCCAGGTTGGGCTCTGATGCTCAAAACATGTAGGCCTGTGCCCAGGGGAGTACTCAAGGCAGCAAGCTGGAGAAAACTCTATTCATAATGCTCAGTGAAGTTTTAATTCCATAAAAGGTCAGATTTTAGGGCATGTATGCACCATTAATAATCAAAATATTGAAGGAACAGTGTTCGTAAAGAACTGAGAGAATGGTATTTGGACCAGAGCTTTTCTTTTCCAGGTGAAACCCGAGGAAGACTTTAATCTTGAGGAGGAAGAAGGGGAATTGGCATTATGGTCTCCTGATGTGAAGGTTATTGAGCTGGAGAAAGACAAAAATGGTTTAGGATTCAGCATTTTGGACTATCAGGTATACTTTTCTGTATAACTAAATGCTAAAAATCCCTCTGGTCCCTGGTCTTGCACGGTGCCTTAAAGTGTTTTGTGATGTTGGTTACTGAGTAATGGACTTGACACTTGGGCCTAGGAACTGTAGGGAAATGTATTTTGGGGCCAACTCTGTATAGTATGGAGTGTTCTCAACCTCTGATTATTGGACATGATAAAGTGCAAAATCTTTCATCAAGCTGCACCCCATATCTCTTGGGTTTAATGACCAAATGTTGGGCAAGGTTGTTTTTTTGTTGTAACTTAAAATGACTTTTCTGTGAGAGTGGCAAGCGAACGTTCTTGGGTATTAGTTGGAGATTCTTATATTCTTTATTGTTAAACTCCTTAGAAATTAACAGACAAGTCTTAAGCTGGAGGGAAATGCTACTAAAATTAATGAATCCTTCTTTCAAAAACCCTGTCTTCAATGAAATATGTAGAAACTCTCAAAATCTGCAGTCAGAACGAAACGTTCTTCATGTTTCTAGTCAACATGATATATTTTTTTAAACCTCCAGTCATCATATTTATAAGGAAATAAAATAGCTGGATCACTCTCTATAATAATATACACATCACATCTGAGTGCTGCCTAAACATTGTAGTTTAATGAAATGTGTTCAACTGTTGTACATAAATGTCAAGTGATATAAAATTCACTTTTTGATACAATAAGGCAGGAATTGGGAATGAATTAGAAGGGAAAAAAATACTTGAAGTATTATGCAAACCCATTAATTCTATATTTTAGCAGTGCGATTTAAGATTACTGAAAATAGATCCTGTTAGTCATTTTAGCTGACACATGTTGTGCTGCAGTGCCAGCTCTACTCTAGAGTTGCTGGGAGTCTTTACAGAGCAGTAATACGCAGATTTGCTTTTAAGTTCTCATATAATCAGAATTAATGAAGGCTTTAATAGCAGGCTTTTTATTTACTTATTCGCAGATGCAAATACACGAGCAATGTTGTGGTACTTGCAGCTAAATTTAAATACATTCTAATCAATGCTAAATGAGTGGTAAACCACTTAATCTCAGATCTTTATAATTTCAAGATATTTATGTATAAAGTGTATAAAGTGTGTTCTTTTGTTTGGGATTTGCCTCTTAGATCTTTTACACTTTTCATCATCTGCAGATTAATTTTTATAGAGAGATATCTGTGGCTGTGTGTGTGTTTATGTAAATACATCCATCACATCCTTGAGTGCAAGGCAAAGAAAATAAATAATTGTCCATGCTACAGTGGAGGCAAGGGGAAAAAAAAACCAAAAAAAACCTGTGTGTGGTTCCTGGGAGAGTGTTTGGAATTCCTAACACAGATTTGCTGGGAAGCACAGAATTACAGCAGTGTTTAATTGTGCCTTACAGGACCTGGAGACCCTTCTTTAAAACATGAAAGGTGTTTTTTTAGGCACATACTCTTTGTTTTACAAGAGAAAATTCAAGCTTTATAATGGCAAATGATACTGCTTGTGCTGTGCATCCACTGCTAATTTTGCTCCTTTTGGAGAATACAAGTTTTAAATTTTTTTTAGGTGTTTTTCAGTGAAGATGGGTCTTGCCATGGCCCATCTTCATCATCAGTGATGATCATCAGCCTTCCTAGGCTGCCACAGTGCTGATGGAGGTCGGGTGGGGAGGAAGATGCTTTTGAAGGGGAGATTTTGTTGGCAATTAACACACAAGGAGGGGCTCTGTCCATTACAGAAATTCAAGGGAAGTTTGGTGTTGCATACCCAGCTTGGAGGAGGTGATGTGACTATGCTGGGTTTTTAAGATCCAATTATTTCTGTAGCTGTTGGCTGAAATGACACTCCAGAAATGCTGGAGGGACTTCAGGAAGCTCAGTGGGAACAGGGAAGTGACATCAGGGTTAAAAAGTGGTGATGCTCTACTGCCCCACCTGACTTTGCCCGACAAAAAAGTGGAGCAACACCCTTGAAATGGTGGATCCCAGTGGATCCCAGCCCCAGGGTGGGATTGGGGCTGTTCCCTGCAGTGTTAGGGAGCTCTGGAGTCCTGCTCATCCGTTTCTGACAGTGAGAGATGCCAGACACGCTGCAGAAGCACAAGAATGCTCAGCAGTTACAGACCAGGCTGCTCCCTGCTCTGGAAGTTTCTTCCTACTTGCTTTCAAACACAAAGCTTTTTACCTTCCCATCTTAAATTAAGCTGTAGAATTAGATCTTGTGCTGAACACTCCCGTGGTATATAATGTATAATATTTGCCATTTCGTTCCTCAAAACTGGCTGCATGCTCAGCATAAAGGCTGCTGTGCCTCAGTTGTCCCAAACGCTGTCTTCCCAAGCCATGCTCTGGAAAACAGAATTAATAAAAATTCTTTGTGAGGCAGAATAGGAGTCTGAGTACGTGGAAAACTGAATGCTGAGATCGAGAAAATTATTACTCTGGCATATTAATTTTTAATGGGCTGTCTTTCTAATAATGTTTCATCTATCAAATAAATGATAAGCACATCCCAAGTGACTTGCAGGATATTCCCAGAAATGTACAAGCATAATTCCAATGCCTATATATTTTAATGAACTAATTACAAATTAATTATACCAATTATGCATAATCAATAGTATTTCTACTTTGTCCTGTGTTTTCTTTTGATTGTCTTTAGGGATTTAAAAGCTTAAAACAGAGCTTAAAACTTCCTTTTTTTAAGAAGGTTCATAAAACTTTAAGGTGGAGTTACCCCTTTTGCTATGACAGGATAGTATTATATAGGATAGTCTTCATTTTCCTGTGGTCTCTGTGCATTAAAAAAAAAACTTTTTTTCCCATTTGAATGTTGTAATTTGTAATTATGTTGTAGGAAACGTAAAAATTTTGAGAGTACTGCTCTGCTGCTGCTCTGCAGCAAGGTCACTGCTTGGCCAGAGGGGAGGTGGATGGGAAGCTGATCCTGTGGATTCCTGAAATGATGGATTTCACTGGATTTTTTTTCTTCTGTTTAAATAAGAAACACTGAAGACATCTTAATATCTTAAAATGAAATCTTCTGTGGTTTTTTCTCTTGTCATCACTGCGTTGGGACCTGCTCAAAGCTCCTGGCCAGGCACTGCTTTTTCTTGATGGTGCTCCGATGGGAAGGCTGCAGAGCCTCCTGAACTGTGCTGTTCAGCCTTCTGGCCAGATCCTCCGTGGAGTAGCACACTCTGCCTCCCTTCATTTCCTTCTCCTTCCACTTGGAGAGGTTGCTGTGCCTTTCACCTCTTCACTAGCCTTTATGTGGTGCTGCTGGCACAGGTAGTGCTAAGTGAGCTCTGGTGGGGAGGGAGGGACCCAGGAGCTGCTGGTGGAGTGGTGTGGGATCACCTGGGGTGGAAAGGGGCTGCAGTCAGTGCATTTGGTGTTCTTTGTCAGCAGACCTGAAAGTATCCAGCTTAACAGTAAATCTGTCTAGCCTGGAGCTGATCTCAGAATCCCAGAATGGTTTGGGTTGGACGGGATCTTAACCCTCATCCAGTTCCAAACCCTGCACCTTCCACCAGACCCTTGGTTGCTCCAAGCCCCATCCAGCCTCCTGGCAGAGCTAAGCCATTGTTTTTGAGACCGATCCCTTTTCCTTAGAAAGAAATTGAAAGATACATTATCAGGTTAAAACAGAGAAGAAATGCTGTCTGAAAACAACTGTGACCCCAGGGCATTAGAGCAAGAGGAAAGAAAAATCCCAAAAGATTTACAGAGAAAATGAAGAGATCCCAGCAGGAATCAAGGTTCTTTGAGCCCTGGAACAGTGTTTAGCAAAGACCTGATGCATTGCAGGCCAGCAGATTCTGTCAGTAATGTTTTACAGAAATATTGGAAAAACCACAGGTAGCTGAATTGCAGATTTCTTGAGGCAGTATTGACCAGAAGGTAACTTGAATGGTCTGATGAGCTTTTATCAAATTAAACAAAAAGCTGAATGGACTTTATGTGGAGCTTAATTTACTGTGCTTTGAAGTCAGAGTCTTTTTAAAGCAGCTGCTTCAGAGTGCATGAAACTGGAGAGGGTGAGGGGTGCACCAGGGAGGTTTGACATTTTACACAACTCTTGGGAAGGACTGTGAGATGCTGTTTCTCCCTGTCTGTGCTGAGAGAGAATTCCCCAGTGCCTGCTTGCTTTGGCATGCTCCAGCTGCCCTGGAGAGGTGGCTGGCTGGAGGAACTCATGGACTCACCTGCTCCAAGTGATCCATGGAAGCAGAAAGAGGCATTTCAGCACTCAGGAGCTTCAGGTTACCCTGAGCTGGGGGAGCAGGGTGAGTTGTGCCTGCCTGGGTCAGTGCTCCAGGGATTTTCCTGTGCTCTAGCAATAGAGACCCCACAGCTGCCTTATTCCTGCCTTCCCTTTATTATTGGTAGCAGTTTTTCGTGCTGTAGAACTGAAGTCTCTTTTGCTGCACATTCAGCAGGTTATGTTTTGTCCTTCTCCCAGGGAGCATGGGAAACAATTGTTTTCTCTTTTCTAACAAAATCACTGCATAGTCATTCACGGCAGGAAGTGAAGCAATTTAAGTGTCTCCAAATATCTTTCCTCTTTTCTTTATGCCCCAAACAGCCTCCAGATGTAGAGTTACAAAAAAAAGCAAACTGACTTCTTATTTGTAGAAGGTGGTATTCATGCAGATTATATATTTTCTTTTTTTTTTTTTTACTTTCTTGGTCTGTTCAGCAGTGAGATGCAGGCTGGAATGCTTTGACAAGTTGCTGGCTAAACGTTTGCCCTCTTGTGATAATTTGAGCTTTGTCTATTCTTGTGATAAGTTTGTTATGAACAAAGAAGCATATTCATGTCTTTGTTAAACACATTTTCACCTGATCATGTGATGGAAACCTGTGGCTTACTGGCAAAAGCTGCACAGCTGTATTAAAAAGCAGTTTCACAATGGCTATCAGCTTGGTACTGGGAAAACTGATAAAGGCAGCTTTTCTCCCATCTCTACAACCCATCCACATTCATTAACATCAAAGTTCTGTAAGCCTCAGTACCAGCTGTGTTGGTACTCATCTCACGGAGGATTTGCTTCTCTCCCCCTATGGGAAAGTTCTACATCCTTTAAATCATATTAAGCTGCTTCATGTGTAAAATAATTCTTAATAGTGTGTCATGAATTGAATTCAGTGTAGCTTTTTGAAAAATTCTCTTGGAGTTCAGCTTTAAAACTACTTTCCAGGACCTCAGAGCGGGTGAATGCAGTTGAGCACATTCCTGGAGAAGTTTCTGAGGTGTTCACGATTAGTGGATTCCAAAACCTGCAGTACTAATGCCTTGGGAGAGCAGAGACCACTTGAATAAGAAATCAAAGAGATTTCTGTGTATCTCTCCCCAAGATACAGACAGACCCACAGGAAGAGATCTGGAGAACCTGGAGGCAGGAAGTCACTTTAGGGGTTGGGTATTCCCTGACACTGGGCTGCAGGGGGCCATCAGTAGGACTCTAAATGACAAGTTAGGGAGGAATCTCATAGAATTATTTATGTTGGGAAAGTCCCCTTAGACCTTTCAATCCATCTGTTCCCATCAGCAGTGCCAAGGCCACCACTGCCCCATGTCCCCAAGTGCCACATCCACAGGGCTTTTTAATCCCTCCAGGGATGGGGACTCTACCTCTGCCCTGGGCAGCTGTGCCAGGGCTGAACAGTCTTTTTGGGGAAGGAATTTTTTTATGTATCCAACCTGAACCTCCCCTGGTGCAATTTGGCCATTCCCTCTCCTCCTGTCCCTGTTCCCTGGGAGCAGAGCCCGACCCCCCTGGCTGTCCCCTCCTGGCAGGAGCTGTGCAGAGCCACAAGGGCCCCCCTGAGCCTCCTTTTCTCCAGGCTGAGCCCCTTCCCAGCTCCCTCAGGCTCTCCTGGGGCTCCAGACCCTTCCCCTGGACACGCTCCAGCCCCTCCATGTCCTTCTTCTTGTGACCTCGGAATTCCAGGTACCTCAGCAGTGCCCAGCACAGGGGACAGGCACTGCCCTGCTCCTGCTGCCACACCAGTGCTGACAAAAGCCAGGTACCATTGGCCTTCTTGGCCATCCTTGCCATGCACAGCCAGGTTTGCCAGGAGAATGCTGCGGGAAGCAGCGTCAAAGGCTTCACCGGATTCCAGGCAGACACTTCCACAGCCTTTCCCCCGTCCACGCTAAGCAGGTGTTGTGGTTTTGGCTGGGATAGAGTTAATTTCCCTGGTAAGTAGCTGGTGCAGCGCTGTGTTTTGGATTTAGCCTGAGAACAATGTTGATAACAGGGTAATGTTTTAGTTGTTGCTAAGTAGCGATTACTCTGAGTCAAGGACTTCTCAGTTTCCCATGCTCTGCCAGTGAGGAGGAGCACCAGAAGCCAGGAGAGGTGATCTGAACTAGCCAGAGGGATATTCCATAGGACATCATGCTCATGATTGATGTGATATATGATTCATGTGATCTATAAATGGGGGCACTTGGCCAGGAGGGGTGCATGACTGCTCAGATACAGGCTGGGCATCGAGATTTGTGCACCACTTGTTTTTCTCAGGTTTTATTCCTCTCTCTCTCTTTGTCATGTCCCTTTTCATTGTATTTATTAGTATTAGCACTGCTGTTATCTTTGGCTTTATTCAGTTATTAAAGTGTTCTCTCAGCCATGGGTTACCCCAGGCAGACTCACGGCAGCAGATTTTGGCCAAGCAGGACCTGCCTTTCACAAAGCTGTGCTGATCCCCAGACTGTCCTGCATTCAGAGATTTTCCTTATCCCTCCTTTTGCTCTCTTGTAGAGCAAATTGTAGGAGCATCCCTCCTGTCCCTGTGAGCTGCAGCAGCTCTGGACAATACCTGAGTTTGCAGAGAAACTGGAGCATTACTGAAAACATCTGTTTTTCTTTGCTTTGTCACATATCCATGAAATAAATGCTGAGCAGTATTATTACTATTAACCTTTAGAAATGTTTTCCCTTCTTCCCCAAATTCTCCAATCTGGTTGTTCTTTTTCATTTCCTGCTAGAAAGAATAGCTTTTAATAAAAACAAAAAACCCCAAACCAAAGAAATTCATTATTATTCCACAGATGTCTTCTGCCTGCGAGAGAAGGCGAGAATTTAAAGGGACAAAACTGTAGCTGGATTTTCTGTTAACCACTTGGTACATCTCAGCCAGGCTGGGATAATGTGGATGAGGCTGGAGGAAGCTGTGCTGGCCTGGCAGTGGGCATGTGGAGATGATGGAGCAGTGGGTGTGGAAGAGCTCAGCCCAGACAGCTCAGAATTTGTTCTGAAATGATGAGATTTGAGGTATATGGCGGTGCTGATGGATAAGCATGAAGCATCCTGAAAACTCATGGAACTTATGAGGTGTTCTGTTTTCTTAGTACCTCACCCTGCTGGAAGATGCTGCTCCCCAAATCCAAGGAATCCTGTTGCACTTGGAATGTTCTGTCTGTTCTCAGTGTGATTCACTGTGGCCTTAAAATTCTCTGCAACCTTTCTGCCAACCCTTCTGTCTGCTCCCTCATCCACCCTCTTCCTCATCCTTGAGGTGTTCAAGGCCAGGCTAGATGGCATTCTGAGACCCTGGGAGAGTGGAAGGTGTCCCTGTTCATGGCTGGGGCTGGAATGAGATGAGCTTTAAGTTCCCTTTCAACACAACCCAGTCTGGGATTCTGAGGTTCTTTGGGCCAAATCACTGTTTGCAGGTCCTTGTTGCATAAAACCCAGCCTGTCCTCTGTCCCCACTTCTATTTTGCAGCTTTTTCTGCAGCAAGTCTTCAATAATTCATGTGTTTGCTGTTTGTGAGGCAAGGTTTTCATGCAGAGGAGGGCTCTGGTTTGTGTAAAAACACATCCTGCACTTCCACACTTTTACCCGTGCTGAGGCTGGCTCACCTCACTGGTGCAAGTGCTGCTGGGCTCTGTGCTTGGATTTTGAGTTCAGGAATTCTTTGACTCTGAAAGCTGATCAAACCCACAACCTGTGTTAAGGCCCGCTGAGCACAGGCTGTGTAGGTGATACCATTTATACTTTTTTCCCTTGGCTTGTTGGTGTTTTTTTCTTCTTTCCCACACATCTCTATCCCTTCTTTATCTCATCACACAGTGGCTTTCCTCCACTTCCTTATGAGTTCAGGGATTTTTTTTTTTCCCCTTATCTCTGTGGCTTTTCCCTGTAGTCAGCACTCAGCGTGTTTTTTCTGGAGCTGGAAAGTCTGAAAGTCTAAGATATTAAGAGACTCTAATGAATGTAATCCCTGAGACTTTAGCTCTGTCGAGAGCAAATATGAAAGGCGGATAAAACCTTAGATGGATTGAGAAGTTTGATAAATTAAAAGATAGCGACAGGCACCTGAGTCCACTGCACGGTGACACTGAGAGCGCCCTGAGCCGCTGCCTATCTTTGATCTTTTTGTTTGGGAAGAGCAGTAGTGTGTGAGGTCTTTTCCCTTGGGGTCCCCGGTCCACAGCAGAGGGGTGGGGACCGTGCTGTGCTCTCCAGCCCTGCCAGACCCACGCGGCTGAGTCACCGCCGGCCACCGTGTTGGTTCTTGCTGGGGAAGGCTGATAGGATTTCAGATCCCACATGATGAAAGCCTGGTGTGGGAAACCCATTGTGCCACCTCCTCCTCTTTATTTTGCTGTTCCCTCTCCTCCTTTGGGTGGGGCTCTGTGTGGTTTGTTGCTGTTTTTTCCCCCCTTCCCTGCGAATTCCTGTTTCTTTGCTGACATTTCCCACAACAGAAGTTTTGATTAATGCCGGCTGCACACCAGAGCTTCTGAAATTCATTGCTTTATTCCCTCACTGCAGATCAATAAATAGTAATGTTTTATTTCCAGTGCTTTGCCTTACATCACAGCAAAGTTCAGCGTTCCTCCTTGAATACTGCTCTGTATTTAAGTTTGTGTTGCTTCAGCACATCAGCCTGCAGTTTATTTCTCTGGTACAGCCAGAGGCTGTGCGTTGTGTAATCTCCTTCCTGAGCAGCCCTGCCGACTGCAATCCGAGTGGAAGAGGCAGAAACAGGTCTGAAACGCTTCGAATTTCACTCAGATGCAGTGCATCTAACTAAAACCAGTGGAGCGCTTCCTCAGGGATGTTTTTCCAGGCCTTAGAGTGCCTTTGGCAGTTCCTCCAACTGCTGTAAACATGTTGGAGTGAGTGAACAGAAGGTTTGGACCTTGAGTCTCACCCCTAAAGTGAGGCCACCTCAAAGAGGGAATCAGACCTCACTCACAGCTGGCTCTCCCTCTCCTCCCTGTCTGTTGGAGGCACTTTGTGCTTTTAAAAGGCACAAAAAAGGGTTCTTGTCAGTCTTGGCTCTTGCATCCCGTTGGCATTGTTGGGGTCGCTGTGGAGGGTGGCTCTGCAAAAGGAACCACAGGCACTTCACAAACTGAGAGCATGGATGAGTATTTTGAGTAATTTCACAACATTGGGCATGCAGGTACATTACTCACGTGCACTTCTACTTTTGTTCTGCATAATAGTGAGACAAACATAAAATGCCTCTGCTTCTTTTCACTGTTGACGGGCATCTTTTCCTTGTTCAGCATCAAAAGTGTTGTGTCTAAGAGTCTTCCAGCCTGGTATCTTATTCACTGAAGAGTTTTAAATATGGATATATGTGTGTTAGACCTGGAAGTAGTCCCATGCAAAATGTAATGAAGCTGGGCTGCTCTGACCTCTGAGCTCCAAGGCGTTTGTTTTGGCTCCCTCACAGAAACCTGCAGTATACAAATTGGCACTTGTAAAAATGTTCAGATAAATCAAAAAATGGCACAGGGGGAAAAAAGTTTCAAACTGTTTCTTTTGGGATCCTTGGCCATGCTATTTTGGATGTGTGTTTTTGTGGCAGCAGGCAGTTTGTTGCTTGAAGAAAGCTGAAATATTCTAGGAAGTCGGGCTAGCTGGATTTAGATCTCAAGTGATGCCAAAACTAATATAGCCTGTAACTAAGTGAGAGTGACTTTGCACAGGGAATGTCAGTCACCCGCAGCTTTGTCTTACATTTTCATAGGAGCCTTTAAAAAAAGCAAAACACAAACAGAACCCCGGCAAACGTGGGAGCTGCTCCCATCCAGTGGAGCTGGAGTTTCAGTGCTCCTCATCCTCAGCCCAGGGAGGGGCTGGCTGGATGGATCAGGATGGGTTGTCAGAGCAGGGAATGCCTGCGGTGCTGGGAGCTGGGCTGGCCTGGAGTGCCCTCTCTTGGCTGCTGCACACCTCTCCTTTTGGGAGGGACAAGGGAACAGCCAGCCTGGTTTGTCACTTTTCTGTCCCAGCAGGATGGGCAGAGGTCAGCAGCGCTGGTTCTGTCTCAGGTTTGCTTCTAAGACCTTCTGAGTGTGGGTGTTTGGTGCCCGTGGCAGTCGAAGCCACAATAAAGCTGCAGCTCCAGGGTTGCACGTAGGACTCTCCTCACTCCTGGGACTCTTAACATTTTAGCAGAGCTCAGGTTTTTAAAGATTTCATACTGCCCCAAACCCAGGCATCCCAGAGGCAGCAACTGCAGTGGCCCCTGCCTGACTCTCCACCGCTAAATGAATCCAGAACAAACGGGGCTCTGAAAATAAGGAGAAAAATTTGACACCTGGACTCCGGGAAACTTTTGTGGGTTTTGATGAGGAGCAGGGCTGGGGGAGAAGGGAAAACCTATGGTTCAGCATAGTTAAATATATGGTGTGCTAAGTATGAATAAATAGTGGCTATTTTAAACAAGTTCCTAGGATCCGTGGCTGGCTCTGGCACAGAGGGGAGGACAGCAGCTACAGCACAGGAGTTCCTCAAAGGGTTACCTGGGGGCCACTGTCCTGGGCTGCTGCTGCTGCATGGCAGGGGGCAGCTCTCAGCGTTTACACAAGTGGCAAACGTTCCAGCATTTGATTCTTCTCTTAAAAATGAGCTTTTGACTTCAGGGGCTTTGTCTCCTCACTGCTTTTTCTTTTCCTCGTTGCTCCTATGAATCATTATTCATTGGTGTAAAAGAATCCTTCAGGAAAGGTAAAAGTTCCTCTTTAAATGTGCCAAGGCCCATTCTTGACAATCTTGGAGGTCTTTTTCAGTCTTAATGTGGTATGATTTGTGTTCATTTTAACATGGCCAGTTCACATGGGATTGTCCATCGCACTCCCCTTGTGCTGTGATACAAAGCCATGTGATAATTTCTTGAAATATTGAAATGGTATCACTTCTAGGTTTAGGGGGAGAGTTGCAAACTCCATCCCAGTAAACGAGCCTTCACGTTAAAGTGGAGGCTGAAATCTGCTCCTGCCTGCTGGTGACTAAAAATCACTTTGAGCCAAGTAAAATGAGTGTAGAGCCTCAGGGTAGGTGTGCAGTCACACTGGTGCTCTTTGGGAACTTGGAATGGTTCTAGCTGCTCTGTAAACATGGAGGCAGCCCTGAAATCCCACTGTGGGGGTGAACTTGTCTTTTAGCTATACTAACTATATACAAACTGTACCTTTTGCACTTAGTATAGAAGGAAAGGATCTGTTTTTCATCTTGCTGCAAGCACTGCTTTCTTTCAAAAACAAGACAACAGCCCTCACGGCCCAGTTGCACTCACCATTTAAAAAATGTGAATTTGGTGTTTGCTGTCTTGTTTCATAGCAGGTGGTTCTTTAGGGTGTGCTTGGGGTTGAGGGTAAATCATAAGGCAAGGTTTCAAAAAAAAAAAAAATCCCAGTGTTCCTTTGGTTTAGATAAGGAAAGCACAGTGCAATCCACTATTGTTGTAAAATATTAAATTACAGAGAGAGGATGGATATACATGATTACACCTTGAAGTTCAGTGGGTCTGTGCCTTCTTGTGCAGCTTTTGTTGCATTCCTCGTGGCAATCACATCGTGATTCAGCCACTGGTGAGCCCTGAGGTTGTGAGCACTGCTGCTGCTGAGCTCTCCCTGTGCAGCTCATCCCGCTCTTCTCTCCCTGTGCAATAGCTCCCTCTGCTTGAAATCAGCAGTGGAGTAGTTTCCTACTTGCCTGCACAACAGTTTTTAATGTGGGCTCCCTTTTTTAAGATTTCTGCTGCTCTTCATGGAGCAATTCCAGTGCATGGCTTGTGCTCGTGTGTGTTGTGAAGCAGGGAAAATAACCACACTGTCCTCAAAACTTCTCTGCCTCGAGCTGCTGCTTTGCAGGATCTCTCTTGCTTTTGGAACACTTCTTTGCAGGATCTCTCCTCCTTTTGGAACACTTCTTTGCAGGATCTCTCTTCCTTTTGGAACACCTCTTTGCAGGATTTCTCTTGCTTTTGGAACACTTCTTTGCAGGATCTCTCTTCCTTTTGGAACACCTCTTTGCAGGATTTCTCTTGCTTTTGGAACACTTCTTTGCAGGATCTCTCTTGCTTTTGGAACACTTCTTTGCAGGATCTCTCCTCCTTTTGGAACACTTCTTTGCAGGATCTCTCCTCCTTTTGGAACACTTCTTTGCAGGATCGCTCTTCCTTTTGGAACACTTCCTTCAGCTAAATTATCTCGTACCAAAACATGACGATTTATTAAGCAAAACTGGTTTTATTTCAGTGGTGAGTTGAAACAGGACTGCTTCTCATCAGAGGTGTGGTAGTTAGGCCACTGACCCTACAGCTGATGGTGAGATTCCCATGTCCTGCTTAAGTAGTTCTGATCCAGAACCCAAAAAAGAACTGATTTTGATCAGACAGAGCGGGGGTTTGAACCTGGTTCTGCCCCATCCTCAGCCAGCACTGAAATTACTGGGCCAGTCCTTCACTCACAGAATTTTGTCAGCTTATCTGCATGGGTGGGGGTGAGTGCTGGGTTTATTTCCTTCGTTTTTTATCAATACAGCTAAGCCAGCAAAAGTCATATTATAAAAGCTGTTGTGTCAGCAAAGGTGTTGTTTTGCTGAGAGAGCATTCACCCATTCAGGGAACCAGCATAAAGCTCCCTGGCCACGGCAAGATGAGCCCATGATAAGAAAACTTGCTGGTTTAGTTCTCCAGCAAAGCCTTCCTAATGTGAACAGTGCCTTGCTTGCTGGGAAGGGGCTGTCTGGATCCTGGGTCTGCAGAGATGTCCAGAAGGTTATTTCTAATTTGCAGTGGAGCAAACCCCCAGATTAAAACCAGTTTAGAAATCTGTGCTGGTTCCAGGGTGGTTGGGGTTTGCTGGGAAGAACAAAGGGCAGCAGTAACTTCAGTTTTCTACATCCAACACTTAAAGCTCTTTTTTTTCCTTCACATTTTGAAATCCCTTTGGATTCCTCTTCTGAACTTGCTGGGCTTTGGTTTGTTCCTGGAAATCTCCTGAGGGGATGCTGTTGGAAGCCCAGGGAATCCTCCCTCAGCACCAGGTGCAGCAGGTTTGGGCACAGACAGCTCAGGCAGCTCGAGCACCTTGGCACAGGAGGTGAACACAGGGAGCCTGCTGGGCTTGGCTGCCAGGACGTGACACTCAGGAGGAAACATCTTGTGTGCACTGCAGATAAATTGTAAAATTATAACATTGTAAAAGGGGCAGGATCGAGCAGAACAGGAGAGAATTGTTGCTGATCTTTATTTCCTTGAATCCAGTCCCGGCGTGGCTCTTCCTGCTGAACTCTAATTTCACTTCTCTCATTTCAGCCTTTTACAGATATTACAGGCATTGCCTCATATGTTTGCACATACCTTAAAAAACATGTGCCCTTGGAAAGCAGTGTATAGTCATATAAAAATAAAGAGCTTAAAAAGCATTCCTGTTTTCAAATTAACACTGAGGTGCTGAATTCATGGTGGTCCTTGTGATTTGAATTTTGTCCCTTTTTTTATCCCTCCCATGCCCTGAATAAGATGCAAGTCCTGAGGGAAAAATAGTACATGATTGTGCATTTGGAGACCCAGTGCATGCAAGGAGCATTTCTGAACTTTATGAGCCCTTAACAAGGGGGAGAAAGGCTATAATTGCAATCTTAAAAAAACAAATGGGGAAACAAAAAATATATAAAACAATTAAAACCCCATATGGGTTTTTTTTTATATCTTTCTGCCAGTATATAATAATTTATAATTTTGTTGAATTGAGAATAATTTTTTAATGAGTGAAGGCATGATAGAAATGGTACAGGACACAAAGCAAAGGCTAATACAGGATAAAGCATTAAGTGAAGTGGGTATCTTTGCATCAGTTTACAATGTGTGTAATATTTTCTGCTTGACACTCTCTGTATCCACCACTACAGTGTTCCTTGCCTTCAGTAATGATCCTAGTTGCTTTTCTGGTGCTGTCTCCTGTTCCTTGTTAAGGTGGAAAAAATGTCACTTCCAGGCTGTCACGTGGAGTCGACAGAGCAGAAACACTGCAGTCACACACCCCACCCGCATCAACTGCTATTTCCTCAATATTTGGGGCTTCCATTTGAACTTCAGATTTTGAATGGAATTTCTGACGTTGCAGTGGTTCCTTTTGCCATCATTTCTGCCGCTCTGAAGCCCTTGGGTGACGTGCAGAGTGGTTATTTTCTGTGACATTAGCACGTCCCAGGCTGGATGGAGGCTGGTGGAAGGCTGCCAGTGTTGTTGTTCTATTTGCAGCTTGGCCTGGCTGTGTCTGTGTGTGTAAGGAGAGGACAGGCAGGGTATCAGTCACCTTTCAGATCTTAACATTTCTTAATGGATTAGGCAAGTGATGGAATATCTTCCTTTTTGCACACTCTCAGCCTTGGCAGTGCTGGAACGTCTCACAGGCTTCAGTCCCGTAGCATCGGAGGATGAACGTGCTTGAGTGCTCTTACACACTCCAAGCAAACATCATCTTTCAAGGCCTTCACTTGGGGGTGCTTTTTTGTTCATTCCCCCGCCAGGACCCCTTGGATCCAGCAGGAACAGCCATTGTGATCAGCTCCCTGGTGGCCGGTGGCGTGGCCGAGCGCGGGGGGCAGATTCTGCCGGGCGACCGCTTGGTGTTCGTCAACGACAGGCACTTGGATGGTGCCACCTTGGCAGAGGCAGTGGAAGTGCTGAAATCTGTGCCCCCAGGGACAGTTTCCCTTGGGATCTGCAAGCCTT
The DNA here is from genome assembly GCF_015832195.1 of Motacilla alba alba. Lineage (NCBI taxonomy): Eukaryota > Metazoa > Chordata > Aves > Passeriformes > Motacillidae > Motacilla > Motacilla alba. The sequence goes on along the minus strand of NC_052023.1, from coordinate 2,520,738 downwards.
TAGTGGTAAGAACTGGTTTTTAATTTATTTTTTTTTCTAATTTCATCCCATGGCATTGGGAGATGGTGTTTGTGGGGAGAATGCAGCACAGGGCACGTGTGCGTTTGGGAAACAGCTGAGCTGCTGTGCCCTGAGAGGGCCAAAAGTCCTGGCAAATGGGCAGCTCAGTGCCCAAAACCAGCATCTTCAAGTTCCTCCTTCAAGAACATCCACGTGGAACTGGGAGATGTGCCTGGGCAGACCCATGTGCACTGTGCACAGGTTCCAGCACTTCAGCAACCCAGTTAAACATGTGCTGGAGCCCATTTCTCTCTCAGACTCTACTGAGGGCTTGCTTGAGCTCCGTTGACATCAAAGAAAGCTACTCTGTTTGAAGTCAAGACTGTAAATTCAAGCAGAATTTCCCTTTTCTGGAATCAAGGCTTTGGAACAGTAGTTTACTGGGGAATGCTGCAGTATTGTTCATCAAGGGCACCCAGGCAAAATTAATTAAAGCCCCAGTTAACAGAAAGTGCTTGTAATTCAGAGTGGTAGAGGAGTTGTGAAATAGGAGTGTAGGAAAGCTGATAAATATATTATTTCCTTTTCTAAAAACTGGTAATTCGTTGTTCATATCCTTGTATTTGTCTTCCCTTCCTACACATCTCTTTAGGTCTTAGTGCATCTGAACCAGTATGTACAAAGAATAAAAGCTGTTGACTTCGCCACTTTTGAATTTCTATTTTTATAATTCTTTTCTTATGGCTGGTTCGCCATCTCCCTTTTAATTTATTGAAAGATGTGGGATTTTTTTTTTTTCTTGTTTTCCTGACTCATTGTTTGGATTACCTTTTTCAGGGAGAAAGCAGAGAGGAGGAGAAAATGCACAGTGTGGATACCAGCAGCATCAAAAGCAGCCCTGGGTCTCCAGAAATAATAGATAACACAAATTTCTCAGTAATACTCGAAGCACCACAGGTATTTGGTTACTTTTTTGGTTCAACTGCAGTTTATACAGACAGGAAATGATGTTTTAAAGTAAAAAATACAGTATATTTTTCAGATAAGGCTGAAAGTATTGGATTCCCTCTAACAGCAAACTGTGCCAAGTGCATTGGGAGCACTTACCAATGCAGCTCCCAGACTGCCTTATCAAATTTATTATGTCATTAAAATACCTTGGGTTACCTTGGATATGAAAGAGGAATGCTGTGTTGTTATTATAATCAGAAGTGGTGGGCTCAGCTTTGCACAGTAAGTAAAGGATGGAAGCAGAATGCTTTTAATTATCATGAAGCAAAACAAAAAAGTAGTTCAGCGTATAAGGCACTCTTGAAATACTTTCTTCTTCATAGCCTTCTAATGTTCTCTGGAGTGATTTCTTTACTCTTGCCTCAACTCTCCTCATCCTTACTATCTGAGAAATAATTCTGTTTATTGTGGGAGGATGTGGCATTAAAGATAGTGAGAAACTCAGATACCAGGGTAATAGGCAATAATATTGCACTTCTCACCAGTGCAGAGATGTGGATATCTTGTAACTTTCATCTGTTCTCAAGTGCTTTGCAAAATTCATGCTGGTAAATGTATTCTTTTTACACCAGAAAATACAACACATAAAGGATCATGCAGAACTGCAACACAGGAAGAAAAAGAAATTCCACATTTTCGTATAGCTGAGCATGTGTACCTGTCTCTGGGTGCAAACCTGTTTTTCATGCTGAAATGGTAGATTAGAAGCACCAAAAGGAGAAGTATTATAGGATAGATGTGGGTATACTGTGAAGACATTAGCCTGGATGATGATAAGTGATATTTACTGATTTTCACAATGTGAAATGGCATTTGTTGTTTTCTGGGGGCATGGGAGGGGTTGCAGAGAATTTGTCCTCTGCCAGCTCAGATTGGTTTTCTACTTCCTAAATAAAACCAATGCCATTAAGTATTTTTAAAGAAAATATTTTATCTTAAAGTGCTGAAACTGGAATGATCAATTTGGACAAAACACCCGCAGGGAAATTTACTTGCATTTTGTTTTACCTCGTGTGACAGCTTTGGTAGTAGCTAAAATTATTATTTATTATCTTACCTGCTCACACAGGTAGCCAGGAGTGTTGTGTTCTGCTGGCTCCCACTCTGAGGCACTGGCAACCAGAATTTCAACCCCAAAATGATGGAATTTGAGGATTTTGTTTGCTTCAGTGTCATGTTTGCAGCATTCCCTGTGGTGTTGGTGGTGTCTGGTGCTGCAGTGCAGCAGTCAGGGAGGATGCAGAGCAAACTGCTGGGTCAGGGACACAAACCCTGTGTGGTTCTGGGCACAGAAAGCTGATTTATGTGCCCTGGGCTTGGGGAAGTGTTGGGAGAACGACGCTGCAGGAGCCAGGGGAAATGAAGTGAACATGGAGAGAATCAGGATCTCTTCAGCCTGGGTGTTTTGTGAGATCGAGGTACACAGATCAGAGGGATTAAAGGGACATTTAATGCTAGTTAAATTAATAAAATGGGCTAATTTCTGGGTTGCTGGTGTTCTGCTCTCATGCCAGCTATTGGCTGCATTGTTTCCTTATGCTCCTGCCTCTCTCCTGTTTTCTCTCCTGCCTCTCACTTGAATTATACAAACATCTTGGCAGTGTCTGGGGCTTTCCTTCTGTATTTGTACAAATGTAACAAAACAGGATCCTGACACCGAAGGTCAGAAGTGGAGCAGAGCCGTGGGGAGCCTGGGAAGGGGCAGGAAGCAGAAACAAAAACATTTTGAGGCTGGAGCCCTGAATCTGTCCCTTGGTTTTGGAGTCTGGGGGCTCGGGGTGTTGAAGTTGGGTTTGGGGGTTCTTTGGGCCACAGAGACTTGGTGGCCTGAAGAAAAAAAGGGGAAAGCTCTCAGTGTGTGGCAAAATTCTGGGATAAGTGCAGGGCATAAAATCCCAGCTGCCTGTGCAGCCTCACTGTGAGCAGCACCCCATTGCGTTTGGGAGAAACAGGAGGTGTTGGAAGCTGGGGGAGCACGTGACAAATCCCAGAAAAAGAACTGTTGAGTGAGATCTTTCAGAGCGGGTTTGAATACCTTTTCCCTTGGTCTTGTTGTTTTTTTTGGTTGGTTGCTCTGTGGTTTGAGCGCTGTTCTCCCTAAAACAGGAAGGCAATGAACAGTCATTTTGATCCTTTTTATTTGGGGGGGTATGTGGGTCTCCCATTTCCCCTCTGCCCCAGGTTAAAAGTTGGATGGAATATCCAAGGTAGGGGCAAGCAAGTATGGCTTTTATTTGAGGCTTTTTGGGGGGTTTTTAAGTTGCTGACACTGTTGCATAAGCAAACTCTTGGGCTGTTTATTTAGCTGATAGCATTTCAAGAAACGTTCATGCATTCATGAAGCAACAGCAGACATGTCTGAAGCACAGAGATACTTTAACTAGATTTATATGTACTCTTTGCTATGGCTGTTTCAGTGTTAATTAATAATTCCATTCCCTAACTTCAGTCCAGATTGGTTTTTCCAAATGGCTGCAGCAGCATCTAAGCTGTGCGACTTAAATTTCTTTATATTGAAAAAGAAATAATTGCACTGTCTACTTTTGGTGTCAAAATCGTAAGTCAGAGAGTCTGTTTTCTTTTAGAAAATGCAAAAGGTAGAAGATTTTAAAAATCAGGATGTACTTTTAACATGGGCAGAAAATCAAGCACAGCTTTAAAAGAGTGGGGAGGAAACATGGTATAAAATCTGTATTTCTTTAATGATCTTTGCAGGGTTTCAGAGATGAGGTACCTTTTAAAGAAGAACTCGTTGATGAGCCCCATCTGGACTTGAGAAGGTCGTTTCAGCTTTCTCAGAAGGATGATGAGTATGGGAAGGAGTCCTGGGAGATGTGTGAGTTTCTGAAAGCCAGAGCAGAGGACGTGGAGGAGGAACGGGAAATGTTGGTGGATGAGGAGTATGAGGAGGATTCAGACTTCCTGAAGGGTGATGATGCATCAGGTGGAGAGAAGGCAGCTTCAGACAGGAGCCTGGACACAGAACGATGGCCAAAGCAACTGGAGGCTGCTGAAATACAAGATTTAAGATCCAGTGTTAGCCTAAGTGCCAAAGAGTCCCTGGAATATCCGTTCAGGAAAGATCAAATGGTAAGGAATGCTGTGCTGAGCACAGATCCCTCAGGGCAGACTCCAAAACTAGACCCTCAAGACTCTCTCCAGGGTTTTAATTACTAGAATTTAATTTAATAAATTTAGTTTAATTACTAGAATTTAATTTATTAAACTTATAAATTAGATTTATTGACTTGTGTCCCTCTAGCAGGCACCAGTCTGTCCTTCTGTACATTTTGGAAGGTTTTTTTAGGTAACTTATTGTCCGTATATTTACCTGCTGGAGTGAAATACGTGGTTGGTGTATTTACAGACATCCTGAATTTGTCTTTTTACCCAAAAACTGGTGGTTTTGGGGTTTTTATTTTGGAAGCTGTGCTGATATGAGGCATGTCAGTAACAGCAGAATGTCACTTCATGGGTTTGAGAGTCCAGAGGCTTCAGTGAAAGGGACTCCCTCTTTTCCTTATTTTTTTAAATCCAAATCACTTCCTTCAGCCAGATTGTGTGTTTGAGCAAAAAACAATATGGTGGAAGGAATTGTGGCAAGGATGGTGGTGGATTAAGGAGTAGGAGGAGACAGGTTCAGGTAAATTGCAAAACTCTTACTTATACATCTTCCTCAAGTACTGAGAATTATTTTTTCCTTCTGATTCTTTGTTCATCCCCTCACCAAACAAAAAACTGGTATTATCAGCCTCCCACGCACCACCTTCTGAGGTGTGTGTGCTTTTACATGAAAAAAAAATGGAGTGCAAAAGGATTTGACATCACAGCCACAGAGAATTTCAAGTTTTGTTTGGCTTGTCCCCTTAAGCATTATGTGTATAAACAGATAAAATGAAGTTTCTACTGACAGTTTTGTACCAGAGTGCACAATACTAAATTTATTTGTTTGTTACTTATAAAAAACAGATGAGCAAGAGTAAAGAAATTTTTGTCTGAATTACAGGTGAGGAGAAATATACAGTTGCTTTATATTTCAATTGCATATAACGTTTCTCATGCCTCTTCTTAATGCAGTGCATAAATGAGCAGTTAGTATTTAAATGAGCAGTTAGTATTTCATAGTTACCTGAATAAATATGAATGTAGCTGAGGAAATGTGTGTGTTTGCTGTAAAAATTAATGTTCCTGTCAAATACCCCTGTGTAAGCTAATACCATTGCTTTCTAGCTTTAATTACTTCTTTTCTCCTCTGTGAAGTGTGAAGAGAATGCTGCTGTAAGGTCACACGTTTCTGGAACCACAGCTCCCAGCAGCTACCAAAAAGACATATTTGATACTGAAACTACCCAGGCAGAAGTGAAAACTGAGATGAATTTAGGTTTGTAAGAAGGTTTCTCTTTATCTCATAATTTCGTATTTACAGATTTCAATTTTTTTACCAAAACAAAAATACTTTCAAATGAGAAGATATTCAAATCAAGAGTTCTGCAGGCTCAAGACAGTCTGGCATTAAATGGGTTTCAGCTTTATAATCTTGCTTACTCCTCCAGATCTCACCAGTGATAAATAAATGCAGAAATAAAGTGACAGGCTCTGGAGGTGACTTTAGCACAACCAGAAATTGCCCCATAGCCTGGGTTTTGGATCTGTGCTCAGATTTCTCCATGTCAGATGGCCGCAGGTGGATGGTTAGGATTTGGTGGATTCATCAGAGAAATAAATTTATCAACCTGCCTGAAGTGGTGCTCCCTGCTTGGGAGGAAGGAGCTCTGAGCCCTGTCCAGCCTGGCCTTGAACACATTTGGAACCTGGTGGGATACAGGGTTTAATTCCAAGGGTGAAACAATTGGTGGGTGCCTGGGCAGAGGAACCAAAAGTTCGCATCTTCCTCCTTTTTTCAGATCTTCCCCCTTTTTTTCTTCAGGGACAAAGCTTCAGAGTGACTCCAAGGGACCTGAGCTTGCTGCTGATTCAGAAGCAGTTGGAACGGAAGCACTGAAAGAGGAGAATTATATTCTTCCCAAGAGCCAGGAATCTGGGAGAGGAACCACCTTAGCTCAGCCTAGAACAGCACCAGGCAGGTATGGAGGGAGATTTCAGGTTTTGAAAGACATTAATTTTGTAATCTTAATAGTCCTCTTGCTTTACTCAGCTGAATCATGATTAAAGGCTGTGTGGAGTGCTCAGACAGACACAGAGGTCTGCAGCTTTCACAGGAGATGGAATTCGGCTTAAAACCTGAAAACTTCCCATGTTTCCTCCCTTGAGTATTGGGACAGAAATGTGCAAGTGGCTCTGCCAGCACTGCCGTGAGGGGAGTGTGGAGGTGGCCTGGAGGAGAGGGATGTAGCCTCTACTCATGGCTCCTTAAGGAGCTCTCCTCCTGCTTTTCCCTTCCATTTGTTCTTCCTTTTGGGAGGAGCAGAATTCAGCCAGGGCTCTCAGGCCTCTGCAGGAAACTTTAGTGGTGCTGAGGAACCTTGAGCTGGCATTGCTGTGGATATTTGCTTTATCTGTCCCAGTCTTTCCCCACCAGTTTGGGGTCAGTGGGTAGTGGAGCTTTTGGGGCCTGTTGATTCCAGCCCTCAGTACTCCCCTAATTTCATCTGAAATCCTCTCTCAGAGGGCAAGCAGCTCCACAGTAAGGTGAGAGGATTATTCTGTAGGGTTTAATGGAACACACATAGGATCTGTTCTCCCACTTGGATCATGATCTGCTTACTGCTTTTGGCATGTTTATATCCCTCTCCAAGCATCACAGCATATTTATCAGAAAGTAAATGTTAATTGCTTAAATAGTCATTTCCAGTGAGTAAATGCAGTGCAGATTTGTGTATCACAGAGCAGCTTATAAATTTGGTCTGCCCATCATGTTTATTTCTGGAGCATTCCTTAAGTATATTTAAACCTAAATACAAAAATTCCTGTCTGGTCTGTTGACTCTGTACATTTGCTTTAAACTGGGCAGTGGGAGAAGGTGTTGCTGTCTCGCTGCCAGATACAAAATATGTGAGGAATTGTGACCTGGCATGGGTGATGCCTCTCTTGTTTTTTATTCCTCCCCTCCCCTCTGCCCCAAATTAGTGAATTACCCGAGAGAGAAGAAGGAGAAGGAGAAGAAACTCCAAACTTCAGCCACTGGGGACCACCACGGATGTATGTTCATATAATCACATTATTCCTTCCCATTTACCTCATGTCTTTTTTTTCTGGGAGCCACATTAGTTCTTCTTGGGTGTTTTTTTCCCTCTCCTCCTCTGCCAATAACTTTAGGGTACCTGTGTACCTTGGGCTTTCCTGAAGACAGGGAATTTTTAACAGATGTTCAGCAGAATTCTGCCTTCTATTTATACAGCTGACTTGGGAGAGCTTGGCTGCTTTAGGTTGTGGATGACCTACAAGTTCTTGCTCATTTAATAACTATTAGGTGTGAACAATGCACACAGTGCTGGGCTGTCTCCCTTTCCAGGGGTTCCCTGCTAAACCCCCATGGCAGGGTTCCAAATTGCCAAGCTGACCTTTCTAGCCACATCCTTGTTGTATTGTTAACATTTTTACGTGAGCTGTTTTTATGGTCCCAAGTAAAATATGATCAGAAAGTTCCTGCTTGAGCTGCTGAATATGCACTGAAGTCAGTGCTCAGAAAGTTGTATGAAATACTTCTTTATTTGTCTAACGTGCCACTCGCAGGGCTTCCCATGCCCAGACACTTTGCTCAAGCTGAAAGGGGATGGGTATTTACTTGAAGATCTGACTTTCTCTGAAATAAAAGCCTCTGCCCAGTGGGCATGGATTGGCCGCAGAATTTTGCTCTTTTTGTGGGGTGAGATCTGCTCAGGGTGAAAAACTCAACTCTGCTGAGAGCATTCTCAGGCTTCTGACTTTATCCCTTTACTCTGTTAAATCTTCTTGAAAGACCAGGAGCTTACATTTATTTAAGGCTTTGCATTTGTAGTTAAAAAAAAAAAAAAAACCAACTGTTTGAAGCTCTTGAAACTGCCACATCTTTTTTTTTTCAGTGTTGAGATCTTCAGAGACCCTGACGTGTCTCTTGGAATCAGCATTGTTGGTGGACAAACTGTCATAAAGCGCCTGAAGAATGGAGAAGAACTTAAAGGGATCTTTATCAAACAAGTTTTGGAAGACAGCCCAGCAGGAAGAACAAGGGCTTTAAAAACTGGAGATAAAATACTTGAGGTAAATGGAGATAAACCTTCCTCTTTAGACTAAGAAATAAAAATTGTCTCAAACAGCTTTGGGTGGAGAGAGGAACAAAATACTGCCACCACTTCATGAGGTATTGGCAACACTTTGTTTTGAAAACCAAAGGAAAGCTCTGGTGGTGTTTCTTTTTTTAAGGTCTGACTGTGGAGCTCTTTTAACATTCTCCTCTGTATTTAGGAAAAGATGTGTCCTGGTGTTTGAGGGGGAGGTGAAAAAAATGGGAGTGTCCTCCTCCTGTACAAATGAGGAATAAGTTACAGCATATCTGTGAGCATAAATTTAATGTATACAAGGACACAGAGTGTTCAGACTGAATTATGGGCTGTTATTTTGTGTGTGTGGATTTAGAGTGGTTAACTGATAACCACTGTTTGGGATAAATCCCTGATTTCTGGCAGGTGCTGTGGGGGAAAATGTCATTCCTGCCTCTCACCTCTGGTTGATTTTTTTTTACTCATTTTTCTCCAAATTAATACTTCAGAATCTGGGGTGCCAAACTGATAGTGCTGTTCAGGTTTAGTTTACAAACAGGTACAACCTGAAAGAGTTACAGCTAACATTATGTAACACTCTGACAATCTTATTCCTTATGTTTTTATCTAGAAGAATTGTTTTGGGCAACATATGGCCATCTTTTAATTATGAATACCAAGTAATACACTTTTCTTTAAGCCATCATCGAAACGTACTTTACAAATAATTACTCTTGACTGTTTTTGATGCCTTCCTCAGATACACTAATCTCCTGCAAGTGTGTGTGATGCCTTGTAATGACTCTGTACCTAATAAAAATAAACACTGTTTGTCAGGTTTCTGGGGTAGACCTACAAAATGCCACCCACAAGGAAGCAGTAGATGCCATCAAGAATGCAGGAAATCCTGTGGTGTTCGTAGTCCAGAGCTTGGCTAATGTACCAAAAGTAAGTTTATTTCTATTTTTTTCCAAAACTTAGTAAATGCATAACATGCATCTTATTTTAAACTTGGCTAAACTCCTTTCAGCCAGTTCTGTCCATTTTTGTGTCCAAGGATGGATCCTTTCAGTCAGTTACAGACCAATTGATTGATTGATTACTTCTCTGGCCTAATTGGAAACTTCATTTGTCTAATTTATGTGGAGTAGATGTAAATCTGTGGACTAGGTGTTAATTCAACTCTCCTACCTCTGTAGTAAGAGTCTTGCCCTGTGCATTCTAATTTACCCATATTTCATAATCTAGAAATAAACTGTTATCCAGAGGAGCAAAGCTGGAATTAAAGTTAGTCAGATTCACACCAGCAGCTCCTTGTGAAATGTGTCTCCAGAAGGACCTGAAACAGTTACCTGGGAGCAAGTTAATTTCCAAGAGATTTGAGGCATCTCTTCATCTTTGAGGCCAAGACAAGAAACTTTTCAAAGCCTTAGTAAGAGCAGGTATACAATTCTACCTGCCTAAAGTCCACACAGAAACTCCAAACTTTTGTGTAAGAATGTAATTCAGTAAATCCAGTGAAAGAATATAATTTATAGACTGCACTGCAGTGCCCTTTTACACTGGGCAGAGTGCAGAGTGCACTGGGGAGGTTTGCTCTTGTCAGGAGCCGATTTTGGATGTTTATTTTGCAGATGTAATTCTCTCTCTAATGTGAGTAATGTTACTTTGGTTTTCAGGTGGTTTCTCCTGCCCAGCCTAAGGGAATCAAAGTCAGCAAAGATCAGGATGCAGACAAAGAAAATAAGAGTGATAAGGTATTTATTCCATTCAGTGCTGTACCCAGGTTTTACTAAATCAAATGGTATAATAGCATGTATTCTAACTCTATGATAAGCTTCCTCCGAAGTCTGAAATTAAATTTGAAGTGTTTTGTTGAAATACCTTTGATTTTACGACTTTTTGCCAAATTCCTGCCAGATATTCTGACATTTATTCTGTGGGTGTCTGCTGGGTGCTGAAACCCTGTACTTAGCACAGCTCCTGGCTGTCATCTGTCTGAAGTACCTGGTTTGCTCCGTGGGGAGGCAAATTGATTCCCTTTGTTCAGCAGAAACAGAGCAATGGCAACATGTACACAAATAATACCCTCAGTGTGAGGCTGCCTGGAATCCAGTGAAATCACCTTATGGGATGATGAAATCCACAGAGTCTCCTGCATTTCCCAGCTGTGTAAAATGAGGAAATGACTGAGGGATCTGTGGCTGCTCAGCTAATTGTGAGGCAGTGACTGCACAGTGACTTCCAAATAACTTCACAGCAGCTTTGAAAGAGAAAAACTCTGTTTGGCAGAAAACAGGGAATTTATGTTAATAAGGGAAAAATCTAATTTTCCATTTTCAGTTGTATCACTCTCACGGCCTTGGTGTTTTTCTGTGGGATTTGTCCTGACTGAGGAGTGTAGTTCAGGTACTTTGAGGGTGTGAGAGCAGCAGGAGCAGAGACAGAATTAATGCAGACAATAAGTTTTGCCTGGTGCAGTTTAACTACAAATAGGATGAAGTTTCCGTTTGATCCTCCTCAGCACTCTGCTGTTTGTTGGGTACTTGAGAGGACCCTTTTACCTCCAAAAGTTTTTGTAAGGCTCCTTTCAGATCCTGTCAGGGACAGGAGCAGCGAGGCTCAGTTATCAGAAAAGGTGTTGGAAGACATGCTTTCATGCCAGAGGATAATACTTCCAATGAAGCACTTACAATCCCCTTTTCTTGTGTTTTTTTTTATCTATATTTCTAATCTCAAAAGCTCTCATCCTCTGGCAACGTGCTGCCTTTAATCTGCAGCACTCCGGTGTGTCGCGTTCCGCGGCGTTCCGAGGTTAAAGAGGGAGCCTAATCTTTTTCAGACCTTTTTCATCTATTGCTGCTATAAACTGGTGGGTGGAATATAGAAGAGCCCCAGTGCATAAATACGTAGCTCCTTTTTGGCTTTGAACGTGGGCTCACAAAGCAGTGGCAGTGCACTTCTGTGGGGCCGTCTCGGAGTTGGAAAGAGTTGCTGTTAGTGGATTATTAGTCCACGTCCCTATGGGGAATCACTGATATTTCTAGTTCAGTCTTCAGACAGTCACAAAAGAGTTTGGTTTGAAAGCAGCCACATCCAGCTGGAAAACCTGCCTTTTCCTGTATCTTTTCAAATGCTGGAGGTTTTTCTCTGATTTGTTGGCGTTTATCCTCCTCTGTTGATCTATTTGTTTCAAAATGAGCACTTTAATTTATAGAAAACCACTTAAAACAATAGTGGACAAGCCAGACGTTGACATGATTTTGCTGGTTGGCTGTGTGAGCTCTGCTTTTGCCTCTGTGTTGGTACAAAAATGTGGTGCAGTGGAGGAGCCAGGCACAATTTTCTGGTCTGGTTTTTCAGTGGGACGGGAGGGATAAGAGATACTTGTCCCTCTGAGCCACAGGAAACTGCTGGGTAAGCCTGGGTGCTTGGTGTAGTTTCACACAGACTTTCTAACAGACGTTTAAGGTCTTAAAAAGCCAACGGGTCAACATTTAGACTGTAAGTTATTATTAAATTACAGCCATATTAAAGTGACTCATTTGTCATAGGCAGCTGAGAGTGAGGCTGCAGATTTTCCATCTTTACCTGCTCAGGAAAGTAGAGCCCAAGTCCTCCCTTGCTTCCTGGATCATCTGGATTTTGCACAGTTCTGTCTGTGCTGGCTTCAAGAAGAAAGTAGGAGGCATTAAGTGTGTTACATCCTTTTGGAAAACAACCGTTGTGCTTCCAAGTGCTCTGACTACACACTTTGGCTACTGGTGGATTGAATTAATTCCATTTATTATTGTGTTCTGTGTTCAGTGCAGTGCTTTCCTGTTACCTTTTTTAAATGGATGAGATGACAGATATTTTTACCTCTCCAAATTTTCTATATATTACAGCTCACTACTTGCAGCATTCTATACAAATTCAGCTTCAAGAATTTAAAAATCAATGCACAGGTTCAGCTTTCATTGCTGAAAAAATGAAATATTATCCTGGGCTTGATGTGTTTGGGTGTTGTGTCATATTTCCCAGCCACAGAAGGAATTAATTACAGGAATTCTGGGTGCTCTAATGGCATCTGCTCCCTGGTGTTCCCTCTCTAAAGTGCATCCTGCTATTAGCAGTGGGCTTGCAGGGGATGCAGCTGAGCATCATTTAGTGGAGTCCTGGTGCAAACCAAGGCAGGACTGAGTTCCTTGGAGCTGGGAAACAATTGCTGAGCTGAGCCAGAGCCTCTCCAGCCTCAGAGCCTGCTCTGCATTCCTGCCATGCGCCGCTATATGCATCATTATAGGAGCTGCCTGTATTTATGTGAGGTAATAGAATTTTATTGGGAGATATAATTCAAAACCTTTCTTAAATGTACGCCAAAACACGGACGCACTGTGATGTTTAAATATTCATGGATGGACTAAGAGGATTGAGTTCTTATTTTACATTGAGTTCTTATTTTATATATATTTTTTTTAAAGTGATGTTTATCAGCACCAGACAGTTTTGTTATGGAGGCTTATAAGAAACAGTTTGTTTTTAGTATTTGTTTTTAACCCTTTGTTAATGTTCACACTTTGATGTTTTTGGCAATACACAAGTGTTTTATCAACAAGTAAATGTGCATGCACAATTGTGTTTTAGGTTCTTTTTCTTGATGTTCAGTGTCACTTCTTGCTCTGCTTCCTTGCACAAAAAGCCTTTGCTGCAGAATTTAGCATTGTAATTAAGTGCTGTGTCTGTGCAAATGCAGTGCAACAGACAGTGGGATTTTTTTATTTTCTCAGAGGTTACAAAACATGTAACTCATTGTCTTTGAATCCATCAGAGGAAATATGGGGCTCCACCTCCCATGAAGCTGCCACCTCCTTACAGAGCCCTCGAAAGGCATCACGCAGAGGAGGCTGCTCTGGGTGAAGAGGAGGATGAGGATGCTTGTGCAGAGGGTGAGTAGTGCTCCAATCATTGCATCAGATCACATTTGTGGGACGCAATCAGCTGCTGATAAACCTTTTATTGCTTGTGGGAAGTGGTGCTCAGTGTGGCCACAGCATCAATCCCCAGCCTGGTTTGTAACTTAGATGGTTCTTCTCCCCAGCCAGGTCCCAGAGCTCAGCTCTTCTGAGGAAATACAGGAAGGGCTGAGTTTATTTTCAGGCTGTGTCTGGAGCAGTTGCTTGGGCAGAGATGTCAGCAGTGACTGGGGATGTTCTGTTTTACTGCTCTGATTTCAGTGGAGTCCAGCAGTTGTAAGTTGAGGACCACTGGTGCAAAAACCCAGAAATCCTGGAGCTGGTCCCAGGCAATGCTGTTCAAGCAAGAAGGGTTCCTTTAAGAAGAAAAATCTACTGATTTGTTGTTTTGGTGCTCTGCTGAAGAAAGGATCCCCTGGCTTTGTAGCACTCTGCCTGGAAAGGGTTCAGGAGTTGTCCCAGTTTGGGTTTGGCAGTGGTTTGTGGTGGTGCTCACTCTGTGGAATAGCAGGGACCTGAGGAGTAGGAAGCAGTGCAAGTGGAGAGTTCTTGGCAGCATGATTTAGATTCCAGCTGCTTTGGAATCACAGCTTTGGTTAACTACAGCTTTGGTTAAATGGAATATTGTTATCCATAGTTTATCTTGCAGCAAAATATTTAGGAATACTGAACTTGCAATTAGGAGTCCTAAATTACTTTCTAAAATCAGTTACCTTCTTTTTTTTTTTAATCTTTATGCTCCTTTGTTCCAAATCAGCATAGGGTGAGATGAGGCCTTGACCCAGCTGGTCTTGTGGAAAGTGTCCCTGCCCGTGGCAGGAGGTGGAATGAGATAATCTTTAATTTCCCATCCATCCGTGTAACATTCTGTGATTCTGTGGGGGCTTTTGTTGGGGTTTAGTTTGTATTTTTTCTTTTTGCTACAGTGATTTTTCTCATCATCTTGAGCTCTCAAACAGACTGGGTAAAGCTCCAGTTGTAACAAACTCATTCCAGCTCGTTATTGAAGTTCTAATTCCCAGTTAAGGATAGGGGTGATAAGTAGGCTGACACCTGAGTTGTCTAATTAGGATATGCCTCAATCCAAGTGCTTGCTGGGCCTAAGTTAATACTTTGCACAGAAGTAATTCCTTATTCATGGGCTTGGTCATTTTTTAGCTCTCCTGCCATCCCTAATGATATTGCTGGCTGAGGCTGGAAGCTGAAAAGGTAAAGCTGCTGCTGATATTAAATTCATCAATCCTACCAGACTTGGCAGCAGCACACAGATCTGTTCAGGGGAATCTCCTCTCTTTCCCTTTCACTGACTGAAGTTGAATGTTTTGCTGTCGCCATCTTTTCCATGCATCTTGGGAAACAGAGATATATTCCTCCTCACCTCATTCTGTTCCTTTAAAAATTATGAACAGGCCGAGGAAGCTTAAACTAAGTTTGTGCCTCAGCCCTTGCAGTAAAAAGCGTGTTAGAAATGATCCAAGTGTACCTAATGACATTAAGCATCTTGGCAGCTGTGGAATGGCCTTTTACAGAGTCCCTCTTCTGTGATCACTTGAAAAACAAAGTCTTCTCTGCAAATTCCAGTACAGTGTTGTTTCTGTGAACTGCCTGATGCTCATAACTTCTGTCCTGGTTCTTGAGCAGCTTTCCCAGAAATCCCAACCCAGACAAGGACTTGTCTTTCTGAACTGCCCATTTCTATGTTCATATTGCTCTGTCCCTTACCCACTTACCCAACTCATTCTGCTGGGTTTGGAACTTAACAAAAATACATCAACAGGTGAGCTGGATTTATTGTCTTCCTTATTTAGAAGATAAGGTTCCTTTCAAAATGAAGATGTGGTGTCAGCCCAGGTAAATTCACATCATAGCCTCTCCTTTATTTGCTTCCTGGAGTTCTCAATCTCTGTCACAGCATGGAAAGCTTTGGAGGGCATTTTGAGGTGGGACAGCTGTTAAACCTGTCCTCTTGTTTTGCTCCTGATGGATTTTACTTTATTTTTTAGCATTCTTATTAACACAGCTGCAGGGTTAGGAACCTGCTCATCAATTTCTTTCAAACTCCAGAAATACTTTATTTGCTCTTCTTGACATTTTTTTGTCCTTGCTTATCAATTCTTTCAACTCCCCTCTCATCTTTTGTCTCCACATCCTCCATCATTCCCCAGACTGAAAAAGCAGAGCATTGTTAGTCTTCCTGCCATATTTAAGAATTTTTCTTTCCTTTCTGCCCCATCCATATGGCCTCAGAGTCTCCATGTTTTGTCTGTTTTCCCCTTAAAGTGGCTGAATAACCTTTTGGTGTTGATTTAATTTGCTCTAAAGTCTAAACCCACTTGCCTTTTGGCAATGCTCCCTTTTATTTCTGCTTTCCCACTGCTGAAACTGTAGCTCTCATTGCTGAACTGGAACCTGAATTCCTGTTTGGAGCAAAGAGTCATTTCTTGTACATGTTCTCCCTTTTCTTTCCAAGGGTTGGTTTTGATCCAAAAAGGGCAAATCCTTGTTGTGAATAAAACTGTGAGGTAGTTTTTGGTTTAGAGAAACTCCAGACATGTCCTCCGTGTTTCTGTGGTTTAAGAAGTTTACAGCTCCAGGTGTTTTGTTGTTTGGTTGGTTTGTATTTTCAAATGTGACTCTTGCTCCCAAGACCCTTTAGTTTCAGGTCTGCTTCTCCTTTGCTTCATGCCTCCAGTATTTCCAACATCATTTCCCAAGTTCTTAGATGGCTTTTCCTTGACTTTGAAGGCAAGTTGAAAGTTGTATTTCCTCTTGTTTTATTCATCCTTCTAGTGGCACTGCCAAATCTTTATCTGTACCCAGCTCTTACCCTGTGTGTGGGTTTTGTTTTCTCTTTGCTTCGAGGTTGTTGTTTCAAGGCTTTCTTTTTGGTTTTATGCATGGAAGCAGTTTTGCACAACTTGCAGCGTGTCCATCCTGCAAGGAGCCTGTCCATCCAAGCAAAAGGAGCTTTCAAAACGCTTCATCCTCCAGACCTGAAACATTTTGGAGTTTTCCCTTCCCATGCTTGCCTGTGGCAGAGCCTGTTTTGGAGAAACAAGTTTAAATAAAACTTCCCAAATCTGAAAAACACCGGGTTGTGAATAGGATTTCTTTTTATTTTTTTTTTTTTTTAAATCCAAACAAGTAAAAGGAGAGGAAGGCACACAAAGGAGCTGTTTGTGCTTGTGAGCAGCTGTGCTGCAGGCATCAGTAGGCACTGGTGTGTTTTCCTGGAGTGGGGGTGGCTGGAGGTGTGCCCCAAGAACCTGCTAATGGACTTGTGTGCACCCCGTGGTGGCTTAGTGCCATAATGAGGGCTTGGTAGTAAAAAGAAGCAGAGGAAATGGATGGGCAGAGCAGTTTGTAGTGGGATTTTTGGTGAGGTTTTCCTTGGGGGAATTCCTGGCTGTACAGTTTGGATATGCTTTCGTGACCAAGTTGTAGCAAACGTAAATTAGACAGAGAGGAGAAAAACCATTCTAGAAAAACTGTAAGGACACCTGTTGAAAGGACTTGAAATCCTTAATTTCAGTTGCTGTTCTACCTTTAGTGGAATCTTTTGTCAGTTAGTTGACTAGGATCGATCTGGTTGGTTTCAAAAAAGTCTAAAATAATAAAAATAGATGGTAATAAAAAATTTGTGGAAGGTGGCTTGGATAATGGACTAAGCTACTGCTGTGCTCAGACTTCCTGTCTGCAAGGATATTTAACTGTATCTAATAAGGGGATAATAATGCCCCTTCCTCTTATTTTGTCTCTAGATAATGTAGAAATCAATGGAGCTCTAAGAAAGCAGAATAATTTATCTTCCCAAGATGCCTTTTTGAGGAACAGTGGTTTCTCTGCTAAAGCAAGAGATTTTTAAACTTCTCTGGTATTTTGACTTTCCATTCTTGATTCAGAGGGTGAGGGAGCCCTGGAATGGAGAAGTTGTGGATTCCCCATCCCTGGAAGTATCCAAAGCCAGGTTGGATGAACTTTAAGGTCCCTTCCAACCCAAATCCTTCCATGGTTCTGCAATCCCCCGCTGTGATAAATCTGTGGGTGCAGGAGGGTTGGGTTGGGATTGGGCAGCTCTTAACACACCTGAGGATTTTAGCAGCATGCAAGTGCCAGTGATGTCTGTGATCAGCGAGAGCAGAAAAATAAAAGATGGAAAAAAAGGAATCCAGGTCAGTTGAGAGTCTGAGGAGGGTATGGGTCAGGTTGATGGGGTGGGCAGGAAAAGGATCTCTGGAAGTGTCTGTGCACTGCTGTGGGCGAGGATGGCAACGTCAGGATCAGCATTTTGGGAAAATGCCAGGATTATTAACAAATGACTAAATAAAAGCCAACCCACTCATAATTCCTGGGCATCTCACTGTTCGGAGTCTGGTGTATGCAAAGTTGTGCTGAAACAAAGGAAAAGCAATCCTAACTTTTACTTTTCATTTTGGGGGGGATCAGCTGAAAATGTTGATCCCAGTGGAGGCAGCTCGTGCAGCCAAGCACTGCCTCTCCAATAGATGTCACTGCAATCAACAGCAAACAGAGATGATGCTCAGAGGGGAAGTTGTAGCTTGGAAAAAGGCTTCAAGCTTCATGAGAATAAAACATTGCAGAAGTAGTAATTGCAAGATTTAATGTTCTTAAATATAGCACCAAGTGTGTTTAATACAGTGGATTTTCTTAGATCAGGCAAGAGCCAGGATTAGACAAATAGAGCAGAGACTTTCATTTTTCAGCTCTGTGTTAATCTCTATTTAATGTGACTCTGTGCTGCTAATCTTCTTTTCCCATTCTTGTTCTGACCCATAATTAGCTCAAATACATGGGGTTTGTAACCAGCCCTAAGATCAGGTCCAGAACGAGCCACAGAGCTGCCCTGCCCCACTGGGATGGGTGAGGGAGGTGCTGTCACTGCCCTTTGAGGCTGTGGGTTCGTTTGGGGTTTTGTTGTTGGGCTGGTTTCTTCACTCTCTCTCTGAGTCACACGCACAGTTATCATCTGATGAAGTATTGCGAGAGGAAATTACATTTTTGATGAAGTAATAGTAAAATTGCAGCTGGGACTTCTTGTGGTTTTTTACTGTGTGCTTGACATAATGCACTGAACAGATGGCTGTGTGTGTGCTGTGAGACATATTCTAAAGGAAGGACAATGAACTTTAAAAATGAACAAATTAATGATATTAACGAAATAACTGAGTATTTTGAGTTGTTTTAAATGTAGCTTTTGGAAGAGAGAATTAGTAGGACTTCCCAAAATAACTAAGTATGTTTATAAATTCAGAGAAAGATTTTTATCTTGGCTTTTTTTTTAATTACTAAATGAAGGATTTTGAGTCTTTCCAGTGTTTCAGCTCAGCATTCACTGCAGCAAAACTAATATTGCTTGTTTGGGGTTTCAACAAAACACAAGTTATGGTGAAGTTTGAGCCTTTTGATGCTTATAATGACAGATTGGTTTTGTTTTCTGACATTTAAAAAACCCCGAAACAAAACAAGCAAACCCTGTGCCACGAGCACACATCAGTGTTGGGAAACTGCAGCGTCGGAGAAGAGAACGGATTTAATGAAGCCGTTTGTGGGAGAGAAATTTAATTTTTAACCCCTGTAGCTCGCAGGAAGAAGGATGCTCAGATAAATAAGATTATTAACTGCTCCTTTGCCATGCAGTGGGTCATTAAGCAGGAAGGCACCTGCAGCTGCCAGCCACACAGCCACGCTGGGGGTGACTGGTGTTTGGGGATGGAGATGTCATTCGGATGCTGGCAGAGCACAAACAGCAGCTGGGAGCATCCGTGGGTCAGATGTGGGAATCCAGGGATCTGCTGCTCCCTGCCTGCTTCCATAGGCAGCTCTCCTCTGCTGGCAGATGTGACTGGGAGCTTGTGGGCAGCCCGAAATTAATGTAATTGATGGCATCTCGTAATAGAAACAGACAGACGGTTTGCCCTTAAGGAGAGGAAAATCTCAGCAAAATAGGCCCAAGGTCGTCAGAAGAAAGACAAGCCCTGAGCCTGTGTGTGATGAGGATTTGAGCTGCTTACAGCCCTGAATGTTTGTCAGGAATGCAGATTTCCTGAGTACATGCTGGTACAGCAATGGTACAAGGGGGTTTCCCAGGTAAGGATTCACATCTATCTCTATGTCGTGTTTGTTTCCAGCAAGTCATTTTTTGAGCATTTTTAGTGATAATTTAGAACTAGTGAAGTGCTGGAGAAAGAAAATTATAGCAGAGATCTTTTTTTTTTTTTCCTTCAGTTTGAAGCATGGACATATAGCATGATTGGAATATTGAATGCATTTAACATCTTTAAAATATTTTCTCTTGTGTTTGCTTATAAATCATTGCTTCTGTGTGTGCCAGTGCTCAACATTCTTGTATACAAAACTGACTGGAGCACACACTGCTTAAAGTATAAGAATTCATAGCATTAAATTCCTTGCTGTATAGAATAATCTGCTCTTCCATAACTGTTATTGTAATGCAGAGACAGATGGCTGAATTTTCTTCACTTTGCTTGTTAAGAATGTGTTAGGTAAATGTTTTTAGACTAAAATAAAAAGCTGCTGGGAATCTAAACTGAATATTCAGCATTTTCGTGGTTGAAGGAGGCAAAGCAAGAATAAAGCAATGTGATAGTAAACAAATGAGCTATTTGCAATGAAGGATAATCTAATCTTTAAATATTGCCTGAGATTGCATTTGTTCTTAGGTAAGATCTTTTCTTCCAACACCAGGCAGGTACCCAGAGAATAGCACCGAGATGCTGGGCATGAAATACCCTGATTTGATGTTAGAAGGTTATTACATTGTCTGGGGCTTGGTGCAGGTGGCTGATGTTGTTTGGGATCTTTGATCTCGCTCCGGTGCTACAGATAAGTAATTTCAGATAGGAGATAATGTCTGTGCTGTAAATCTGTAAACACAGGCACTAACTTGCTAAGAGAGGATGATCCAAGTATGTCTTTATGTATTGCTCTCACCAAAGTGCTCTTAATATCACTGCAATGACTTGCAACTAAAAATATGTTAAAAGGAGGTAAATATTTAAATAGGTAAATGAAAGGCAGACACCGGCTCGTAAAAGGTGGTTGTGTGTTTATATCCTTGACTAATAACCTGATTTTTAGATGGGAAGATATCTTTCATCGTTACCACAGTAAATGATGTTGCTCCAGTGCACAGAGAAAAAAAAAATTAAAAAGAAAACTCCACAGTGCCTCATGTCTTGCCCAGACTAGCTCAGCATTGCTTCTAGTTAGAATACAGAGCAGATTATTTGCATAATAGCTCTGTAACAAAATTATCTGCTCGGTTTAAGCAGTAGCTGCTCCCAAAATGTAGTGGAAGTAAGGCTCTAACAGAAGGGAAATATAAAAAATGCTAAATGACAATAATTTTATTCTTTACAGACATTACCTAGTTTTGCACAGGATTGCAGCAATTGAGGCAGCAGTCCAGAATCACTTCTTGAAGTGTCAGGAGAAAGTTGAAATCATTTTTTGCTTCTCAGTCTGAAGACTTGATTCTCCCTTATTCCCTGTCGTGTCATCACTTTGAGCAGGTGTGTAATTGCTCTTTACCAGGGTAGGTGGCATTTAAAGAGCAATCCAGAGTATTTATCTCTGGGTGTTCTGGCTACAGTGCACTGTGACAGACCAGTGAAAATTTGCTTTATGCCTCGTAATGGCCACGTGTGTATTGAAAACTGATTGCAAGCTACAGGCATTAGGAAGGAAATCTATATGCAGATATATTTCTCTCTCTGTGTGTGTGTGTGTGTGTGCTGACTGCATCAGATGAGCATCTCTGTTTTATCACCAAATTCACAACACTTTTGCCATATTGGCTTTAGGGGAGATGTGGCAGCTGGCTGAAGGGCAGGTGGTTCTTCCTGCTGCCCCAGAAGCAATAATGAGCCTTTTATAATCAGGGTGATGATGTGCATGTCTGTTTTCTTCATCACTGCTTGGAGATCGTGGCTTGTGCTTCCCTCTCCCTGCTTCCCCAAAAAGTTGTTGGAGGAAATGTTATAATCTGAAGTTGCTCCTGGAAGTGTCCATGGCCAGGTTGGACAGGGCTTGGAGCAGCCTGGGATAGTGGAAATGATGCCTCAGGTTTTGGGTTTTATATCTTCAGGTTCTGAGCTGCTTCAGTGTGTGGGTCTGGGCTTCACATTGGGGATGGTGAGCTCTGCACAGAGCAGGGACACAAAACAATTCCTGCTCCAGCTGGGCACCAAGGACAAATGATCCAAAGCTCAGCCCAGGAGCACAAACAGCGTGGGCTGCAGAGAGGAAAACAAGCAGGGTGGGAGCGCCTGGGCTAAAGCTGGAACGGGACAATGAACTGCAAGGTGCAAATGGAGCAGAGCTGAGCCAAGGCAGAGACCCCGGGAGCGCTCGTGCATTTTGGGACCATTTGGGTTCATCTTGGGGGCAGCCCTGGCTGGGCTCTGGTGCTGCCCAAGGTGTTTTGTTGGTACTGAGTGCATTGAACAGTGGGGTTCTGTTTTGTTTCAATGCATTAGGTAGTTTCAGAGGGGTTTTGTTTCCCTTTAACTGAAAAACAAGCACGTTAGTTATCACAGATTTATAAACTCTGGTGGGTTTTTCTGCAGTTTCACAATGGTAAGCCTAAGGAGATTTTTTTAACCTGTAATTGTTATGCTTGTATAGTATCCTGAACTCTGCATCTCTAGACAAGTACAGACTTCAAAAACAAGAAATCATCATTTCCATGGTGTGATGATCCTGGGAGTATTACAAGATACTGGAGATAAGTTCCCATACTTGCAGTGTGCTGTTACTCATTGATGAGGCATGTACCCAAACTGGGGGGGGATTTGAATGGAAAAAACAGAGGGTGGGAAGGCACAGGGCACTTTCTTGTGTGTGCTCTTGCACGGGGAGCTAAGTTATGGCTCTGTGCTGTGAGAGCAGAGAGGGATTCCACCTCCCAAATGGTTTTTGGAGGCTTTGTGCTACTGGGCCTCCATCCCTGCAGGTGCACTGGGAGCAGACAGCACTCCCTGCGTGCCAAAACATCACCAAAGTCCTGTGTCACTACAGAGTGGGGTGGTCCTGGAATCTGTGTGCCAGGGCTGGGGCTGTTCTGTGGTGCAGTCACTGCTCAGCCTCAGCACAGCAAGGAGGAAGGATGAGATCCCCTTGGTGCTTGGCCTCCTGCTCCCTGTGCCAGCCTCACCTCAACCTGCACCTTCAGATCTTGACATTTTCCTGCACTGAACTACAAACCTTAATGCAAGGTTCTGAATCAGAAACTATGGGTTTTTTTCTCAGGTGTTGGGCAAAAAAATCTGGTTTAAACCCATAAGGTTTGGCTGTAATTTCCTCCAGCCATTTTGTAACCTGTTATTCTTTTAGGGAGATGACAGATTATTTAAGGATTAACACAGTATCACTTTGTTGTGCATCATTCATGGATTTAAGTAGACAATGCTGTTATTTCAGAGCAAGAGTTCATTTCAGGATTGAGCTGTTAGAAGAGTAGATCACGAGAAGATTTTTAAAATATTGTTTGTATAGAAGATGTGCTTTTTTAACACCGTTTTTCAAGGGCAGAAAGCCACTGAGGGCCCAGCCTGCCAGCATGGTGCCTGATGAGGTATTGCTGAAGGGCTGGGAGAAGAGGGGAAGGGGGAAAAAATGGGATGAGACAGGTATGTGTGATGCCTTGAGGAGACTGCCCTAGAACAGAGGCTGGGCAGAGTTCCAGAATAAAGCAGGGATTTATTCAAAGCATCTCCTCCATGGATCCACCTTGGGCAGCACCAGAGCCCAGCCAGGGCTGCCCCAAGATGAACCCAAATGGTCCCAAAATGCACGAGCGCTCCCGGGGTCTCTGCCTTGGCTCAGCTCTGCTCCATTTGCACCTTGCAGTTCATTGTCCCGTTCCAGCTTTAGCCCAGGCACTCCCACCCTGCTTGTTTTCCTCTCTGCAGCCCACGCTGTTTGTGCTCCTGGGCTGAGCTTTGGATCATTTGTCCTTGGTGCCCAGCTGGAGCAGGAATTGTTTTGTGTCCCTGCTCTGTGCAGAGAGCTCACCATCCTCTGCAGTTAATGAGGTTGGATTTCTACAGTTTTGTGCAGGCAATTCACCTGGCTTGGGTGTGGTGGAAGGTGTGAGCCCCACTTTGAGCTTTTCCTGTGGCTGGAGCCTTCTCTTGAGAGAATTCTGTGGCTTTATTAAAGTCTGAACTCACACCAAAGCCTTTCCTCCAGTCAGGGTATTTATCAGGTTTCTCTCCTGCCTGTTTTCATGAACTTTTTACAGCACCCTGAGAATTGCTGCCAGTCCAGAGGTTTGGGAGCAGGAGCTTGCATTGCATGGGGGGTGGTTGCATACGCTGTGTTCCTGTAGAAAAACAGACTAAAATTGGCTACCCTATTAGACCTAAGCTTAATTTCTAATAAAATACTAAAATATAATTAATAAACACTGGAGCATGACCCCTGGACTGCCACTGGGAAAACCTGGCATCCCTTTGGTGGGTTGCCATCTGTTGGATGTCTTGCCTGGCCATCTGCCATAAGGGACACGGAGCATCTTGAGACCTGTGGGGCTCCACATCTCAGTTCCCAGAGGTCAGGTGGCCATGTAAATTTAGAAATAAAATAAAATAGAAAGCAGGATCCATCGAGCTCCAACTTACCCAAAAGACAGTGTTTATTACTGAAGAGTAAGGCATGGATGCATCTGAATCATCTTATTTGAAGGCAAAATTCCATAAGAGGGGGAAAAAAAATCAATTGAATATCAAGCCAAAAGAATTACAGTAAAAATTACCATACCCCACTCTTATTTTTCCCTCAGGCGTTTATTTTTTAACTTTCTCTTACTTGATTTCCTCCTCCAGTCAGAGTGGAAAAAGTGAGTATTTAATATAGTAAAGTTTATCCATTTAGCTCTTCCTCCTGGATTAATCCTTGGAGATGGATTTCTTTTGCCAGAAGGAAGAAGAGAGAGTGCTTGACATATTGCAAGTCTCTGCTCACATACATCATCAATTTCCTGCTTATAATTTGGTTCATTTCAAAAATGCCCAGAGCTTAATGCATTAATATCTTTATTTCATTAAATACGTTAGAAGAGAGGCTGTTTGTTGTCTAATAACATATTTTGGTACTAAAAAAAAGAAAATCATCTCTTCAAATACTCTGTTCACTTCTTTGTGATAGAATTTTTCTCCTACAGAACAATGAATGCCTTGCTTAGCACCTCTTATTTGAAAGAAAGGTGTCTGACCCTGACACTTTTGTTTTACTCTTTTGTGGAAGAGAAAACAGGTCTGCCAGGCCCTGTCCTTTGGAAAGCTTAAAAATAATCAGAATAGAATTTCCCATACAAAATATTGTTTTATTTAATCAAATCTCTCAAGTGTTAAGATGTCATAAGTGCAGCACAAACCTGATTAACTTCTCCAGTAGACTCTCAGGACAGCTGATTAAATAAGGTTTATGGCTTATTTAGGGAGAGCATGCAACTGCTGTATGATCTCACGGGGTTATTCAGTGGGGGATTTGTGTGGAGAGCAATTGTTATCCCTTCCTCTGTTGGGGTTCCTGCCTCACCTGACGGGACAGGAATTTGGCAGCTGTAAATGCAGAAGTTGCTGCCCGACTAACTCTGGAGAAAGATCTGTGTTCTCATTAGCACTGGGCACCCTCTGATTTTCAGTTTATGCCCCATGAGACAGTTGAAAATTCTTCCTAAAACTCTTGCTGTCTCATTTTAGGAAGAGACCTTTGAATGAATTCTTTATTTAGTTGGTGCCTCTCTCTTTTGGAATAGCAGCCATAGCCCAGCAGTGTGTTTTCAGCCTGGAAGTTGGGGTTTTAGTGGTTTATCCGCCTGAGAAGTGTTCACTTTGTCATCCTCTCTAATGAAAACCTCCTCCAGGAAGGAGGAATGGATTTGGAGGAGTCTGGCACAAGAGCTGACAGAGGAGGGAGGAAGGACCTTCTCCTTCATCTCCACTTCTCCTGGGCTAAAACAGGATCTGAAATCAGAGTGCTGGGCTGTGATTAACACATCAGACACCATAAACTGGGGCATGAGAGCTGAGTAAATGGAAATACATGGCAAAAGAATGATTATCATGTATTTATGAGCAGAAGAGGCCTCACAGTGGAATTGTAGGGGTGCATTTGTTTTGTTCCAAGGTGCAGAAATCTGCAGCGGTGCCAGGTGTCGCAGTCATTTTTCACTCATGTTTCATTTTACCTCAGCAATGAAAGGCAGGTTGTGACATTGGGAAACTCAGGTTTGTACCTGAACAGAGCCTGATGACTCGAGTACAATTTGATAGCTCAAAATTCAGAAGTGGTCAGGTCGTTGGTAATTGTTTGAGGAGCTGTAATTAGTTTGATGGAACACAAAGCAGGTATGAACCTAACAAAATACTGGTAAAATAAATAATAATACTGAGAAAAATTATATATAAAAATATTTTTAATAATAATAATAATAATAATAATCGTGCCTAAATTTGAAAAAAAATGAGATAAACTATCTGAGTAGCATTTGGGGCTGGTCAGGTCTTTTCCATGAGTGAATTCACTGTCTCCTCATGTCCTCTAAAAGCTAGAAATACAGCTTTTTAAAATATTTAGCCGCTTTTTAATTTAAATTGGCTTTGCATTTCATTTAAATCGAACATTTTCTGCTTTTAACACGCACTGGAAGTTTTAAAAGGCAATCTGCATAGAGATCTGAGCATGCTCTGACCCATTAGCATAATTTTCCTGAATAGCTTTTTTCATTTAAAGTATGTGTGCACCCAGAGAATTGAGAGGAATCTGGACCCAGCACTGACCGTAGTAAAAATCCAGCTTTTGCCTTTTTCCTCAACAGCCTGAAACAAAGAGCTTTTCTCTCCACAACTCCTTCAGAGGGAATGAAAACAGCTTATCAAACCTGAGCAACTTGTTAGGGGCTGAGAGAGGATATTTTTCTTTGCTGGCCTGCGAATAAAAGCTGGGAGTGTGAAGCTGAGAGTTGTCAGCTGGAGAATTGTGGAAGTGTTTGTGGGGTGGCAGAGCTGCACAACGAGCTGTGTGTGAAACCCAGAGACAGAACCCTTGGCAAAGTGGAAATTGGGCTATTAAAAACAGGTTTGATCACCACAGACCCGCCATTATCTGCCAGGAGAATAACAATGCTTCTGTTAAATATCCCAGTTTTAAAGGAAAGCGTGGCAGTGAGGACATTTTTTCTTGTATTAATTATAATTGGTATGTTTGTGTGCAGCGTTTTTATTACGAAGCTGTTGTTTGTATTTTAATTACATTCTCATGTCTTTCCAAATGCAAACAGTATATGTTGTTAGGAAAAATATAAAATATAGAAGGAAAGCTCTTCACGATATCTGATGTGATTAATTAATTAACCAAATGTGTCATAAATTTTATATTTCCTTAAATGTTTATATAGCTTTTATATATGCTTAAAATGCTTAGATCCCCATAGTAGGCCTAAAAAAGGAATGTGCAATGTTAATGCAATACTTTGGTGCAAGTAAATCTATTTTTGTAGTAACCAGCTTGACAGTTACAATCAATCTTCAGCGAAACAACTAAAACCTAAAAATAGAAAAGAGGATTAAAATTTATCATTAAGATTGCCATTGAATTAATTCACAGCTGAAGTAGCTGGTCATGATCAATCTTCTGTGGGGCTTCTTGCTGCTGAGGCTCTCTCTGTAATTCCCAGCCCAGTTCCGTGGGCATTTTCCTGGGCTTTACAGTCCCAGTGATTCATCCAGCTCTAATCTGTTTAATCACTGTCACAGCACATTTAAAAGCTGCTGTGCAAGCAAGGTTAACACTTCTGGGGCGGGGGTTTTTAATCCAAAAGTTTCATGTAGTCATTGTCAAGTCCCTGTGACGTGGCTTTGTTGTGTCACAGGGCTGCGCTGCCACAGCAGAGGGAGGTTGGGATTCTCCACCATCTCTTATCCCAGTGTCATTTCCTCCTCTTCACCTGCTTTTCCACAACCAGCTCCCTAGTCTTTTTTTTTTTTTTATTTTTATGGCTTGTTAGTGCTGTTGTTCTGATTTTATGTGAAGTTTTACATTGTTGGAGCAGTTTCCTACATTTCACAGCGCCTGGCAGTTCCCCATGAGACCTTCCTTGGAGGACGTTGTGTAGATCTTTGGACTCATCAACACAGGCTGTGTTTGCTGCTCAAAAAGCCTTTATTATTAAATCCAAATTTTTCTAGTCCCACTCTAGAGGGAGGAGGTTCAGGCTCTTACTGCAGGTTCTTAAATAAATGGAATTAAATGGATCACTAAGCGAGAAATGTCTCCTCACCTCCACTTCTGTTGTCTGTGCTGCCTCTTGCAGTTACTTACCACTGGTCCCCTAGAAATCTTCATTAGGTAGCAAACTCTCAGTTTCTGACAAGAGTGTGACATGGCTCTCTTTAATTAGACTCCATGCAGAAAGATTCCAAGATAATGGCCATGCCCATTGCTTTGTGGGAACATCATTATTAAAGGTAAAACACTGTCAGGATCAGCTTACATTGTTCCTGTCAGGGAGGGAAGAATTTAAATGTTCACAATATTCATTTGTTTGCATTGACACCAAGTGGGGAAAGCCCTGGATTAGAATTCCCAATATTCAGGCACATCAAATGAAGGAGCAGCTTGCAAATCCAAATGTAGGGAATGGGTCATAGCTCCTAGCAGGGCAAAGTGAGCAGGAGCAGGGCAGAAAACCTTATCCTACCAGGAGCTGGATGAGCCTTGTGGGTCCCTCCCACCTCCTGGGATCCTGTGGTTCTGTTAGAGGAGGTTAGGAAAGAAATTTCTGTCCCAGCTGGGAGATATTCTCCAAAAGTGAGGTGTAGAAGGGGTCCTTAAAGCAGCTGGAGTCTGGGGCTGGTGCATCCTTAAGGATCCCTGTTGCACAGCTGGAATTTCCCTGGGACTTTGCAGTCTTTCCTGCTGGTCCTGCCCTGTTCTCACACCCAGCCTTCCCTGAGAGCTGTGGGAGGCAGCAGCAGGGCTGTTTTCCTCAGGGAGCAGAGATAACTGAGCCTTATCTCCAGGATGCTCGGGAGCTCTGAGAGCGCAGGGTGCTGGCTTTGAGTGACTTCAGCTGCACAGTGCCACAAAATGCACTGGGATATTTACATTAGAGTGTTCCTGTGGGGTTTTTTTTAAAAAATGTGGTGTACAGCAGCTGTCATTGCAGCCCACCTCACATTTTAAGGATTGAATTACTCGAGAAATGCCTTCAGTCTGGCATTTCGTGGCCCAGGCATAACCACGATGTGATTTATTTTTACACATCACCATTTGTATCCTCACAGTGGATTTTTCATCAAAGGGGCAAAAAACAGTCTTAGATGCTGTTTGATTGTGTTTAATCAAGCAGTGGCAGTGTGCTACTCCAGGAGTGTGCCCAGAGGAAGCCCCCAGAGTCCCAGAAGTGCCAGTGCTTTCCTGCAGAGCCTGCAGGACCCCAGGAGCATCAGCTGGAGCAGGGCACTCCCAGCTCAGTTCCAGTGAGCTGCTGATTGCCACAGCACAGCACCCAGAGGAGGTCACTTCTGAGGAAACCCAAGTGCTTTCTTGGGGGTTAATGCATCATTGGAAAGGCAAACGAGTGGAAGGATTGTGTGCAGGGGAAGGCAGATTCCCTTCTAATCACCAATTATTAGCATGGGATGCTCTGTTTACCACACTTCCACTAAATCTCCTTCTAAAGGATGAACATGGGTGTGAGTAGACTCATCATGGCCTTCTCATCTAATTAAAAAAAGGAAAACATACAATATCTGTTCCTCAGAGGACTTAAATGTTGTGTAATGGAAGTGCAGCCTCAGAGTGAAAGCTTTGGGCCTGAATAAGGAAAAAAATTGTTGGTAAAAACTCCATTTGTGCAAAATGTTGGTGTGAAATGGTGCAAGCAGTGGAGGTGCTCTCTGGTATTACGGATCACAGTTTCCCTGGTTTTCAGTCACTTTTCTCCCTGCTGTTGTCTTTGGAGGTGTGGTGGTTCCCTTGATTATAGGAAGAAGTAATTAATGGTTAACAGTTTCTAAAAGCTGAAATGGTACTTGAATCAGATTGTGGAGGCTCTCATTATCCCCTTCTTCCTGGATGGGTTAACAAGCACCAGCAGAAATTTCCACTTTCTGCTGTAAAAAGTGATGTGAGGGACAGGTGGGATTTAAGAAGAGAAGGAAAGTTTCCTTCTTTGAGCTGAGAATGAGAGGAGCAAAACAGAATTAGACCCTGAGCTGGAGGGAGCAGGAAGAAGAAACTTGGACATCCCAAATAAGACCCTGGATCCTTCAGACAAAACAAGAGGAAAAGAGGGAACCTTCAGCTTAGGGTAAGAATGTTGTCCCAAGAGAGTTTAATGCTTGTTTTGCACTTGAGGTCGGGTGAGCTGTGTTTGTCAGGGTGTGTAGCCCACACCTGTGGCACCTGGTGCGTGCTCTCTCCCTCGTGGGATTTAAAGTCATGTCCGAGTATTCTGGCTGACAGTATTTTGGGGAAGAAGGGGCCATGGAGCTCTTTTTCTTAACTGGGAGAATTGATTGAAGTCTGCCAAAGGGAAAATAGGAATGCTGAGTTCTGGTTTTCTCTGCAAATCATCACTTCAGGTTTGGGAAATGATTTCCAAATGGTGTAGATGGAGCAAAGTGCTGCCAAAGGGATGTCACAGGGAAATTGGAGGAGATGCTGAGTCTCTGGGTCAGGTGGGGAACTCTCTCTGCCCCCAGGTTTGGAGATAACAGCACTCACAAGGATGTACCTCTCATCACCTGAGGGAGGGGGACTGCTGAGAACAGCATCTCTGGCCCTTCCGTTTAGATTTTTGAGTACAACTGCCCTGTTTTTCTCATCCCTGCTGATCACTGAGAGAAGAATTGCAGCAATTTAATGGAATTTAGAAAAGCATTACAGAAATAACTCCTATTTTTTTCTTGAAAGCTTATGAAAACAGATGAGTGCATCACTTTTGAGATAAGGTTTGAAGAACTGTCTGCCTCCTTGGAGCTGAATAGAGGGCTAGTGGGAAGATTAAAACAATAAGCTTATTATATTATTAGTAGTGGGAGAATTCTAAACCCCATTTGTTCAATTATGGTCCCTTCAATATGCTTATTTAGGTTCTTGTAAATTATAATCAGTAAATTAGACGTGCTGCCCTCACAGCTCCAGGGTTAGCTTTCAAGGGACTTCCTACATTAATTTTTTTTAATGTTTGTAGTGAAATGAAGAAGGGAATTGGTTGCTTGATATGCAGGGCTGGCTCTGTGCAGGGGATGCTGCCTGCATGCTGATGTCTGTCACTGCCCAGTGAGGAGCAGTGGTGCTGCAGCACTGCCTGGGCTGTGCTGGGAGGGCCAGGGCTGGAACCAGGTTTTGTGCTGTGGGGTAAAAATGGGAGATAAATGCATTAGAACGGGCACAGGCTGATATGTGGATTCTCCAAAAGCCAGCACATGCTGCCAAGAGAGATCTGAGGTGACACAAGAGGGACGGAAAATCCTCAGCATCACCTTCTGTAGTCAAATACCAGCTGTTGTCTCTCTTTGTGGCCTTTTTCCTCTTTTCTTCTCTTTATGTTTTGCCTTGACATTTTTAATATTGAGCATTTGGTACTGAACCAAATCACCTTGCTGAGTCACCCAGAGCCTTTTCTGTCCTCTTTTTACCTTTTCTGGATGGACTCTCATTTGCATCATGCAGAGACACCATTTTCCAAAGCAACGCCTCTTCCCTTTCAGCTCATTTACCTGGAGATTCCAGCAGGTTTGGGAAGCAGGCTCTTCAGCCCTTTGCAAGTGCTTTTACATATCTGTCATTTAAAGAACCTTCCTGAGAAGTGGTGTCTGCGTCTGGTGTTGCAGATAAATTGTGTGTTTGTTGCAGTACCAGATCATGCGAGCTGCAGTATCCTGACCATATTGTCCCCATTTATTTCTTTTATCTCTCTGTTTAATATAATAGGAATAGAGGCAGAGGCAGGGAAACATATGCAGCAGCATAATAGGAGATTGTTTGGGAGCAGTTGTCTTCCATTTCCAGGGCTTCCCTTTGAAATGTAATTGTCTGCTAATATAACAGGGAAATATCATTGCAGGAGTGATGGCTAAAGCGTTTACCCGTGCTCTTGGCTCATGCTACATCTGTATGGTATTTTTTAAGAGAAGCTGGCTGCAGTATTAGCTGGTGAAATATCCGTGGTGAGATGTGTTTGCAGAAGTTGTGATGGGCATATTGTCACCGAATGTGGAAACAGCCCCGAGCAGTGCCAAAACAAGAGACGACACCGAGTCCCATGTGTGGTGCAGCAACAACAGAATTACAATTGCCTCGTGTAAAGTATCTGGTAATGAAGGCAGATAATGGAACTCTTTGCAAAAGCAGATGCTAACTGGCTCCCCAACCCTAGGCAGCCAGCTGAAAACTGATACCAGCTGGAGGGGAGAGAAAACAGCTGAAAAAGGCATTCAGAGGATGCCTTAGATGCAGGTTTGTTTGAGCAGTAAATACTTGTTTTAAATGATTTTGTGAGATTCTTATTAAGAGGCAAGCTGAGGCTACCATGGCAGTGTTGAAGGAAGTCAGCTGGATGCCCAGAGGATATTTGTATGCAGATTGGATCAGTGAGGCAGCACCGCTGGGAATTTGTTGTCATTTATTGCCTGGCCAGGGCAGCCCTTCCAAGGGCTGAACTGCAGGAGTGGGACTGGGGAGAGCCAGAACCTTCTGCTGGCCAGGGAGGAGGCAGCCTGTGCTAGGAGAGGGTTGGGTTTAGAAGCAGAGGTGTCTCTACTTGTCCCTTCTCCAGGCTAGTGATGCCTCCTGCCAGATGGAAATGGGGCTGGCTTGGAGCATCCTCCTGCCTCTTAGGCACCTCAGCCATCTCAAACCATGGAATAGTTGCTTTGGAAATGAAAGTGATAATTTAGAATCAAGGGAGACTTTAGAATCAACAGAGACTTCCTTCTGTTGTAAGTAAGGATTTCTTCCAACAGATAACACAACGGGGAAGACACTTTAAAAAAAAAACCCAAAAGAAAACAACCCAACCCCTTAACAAATAAAGCAGCCAACCCTGGAGTTGGTCTCTGCTTTTTGCCCAGATGAATTTTTTCTTTACCCAGAGATTTGTTCCCACATTGGGGCATTTTGGCACAGCTGCAGCACAGAGCTGGGGTTCAACCACCAGGTTCCCAGACCTGGCCCAACTCAGGAATTTTAGTGGGGCTTTGTCCCATCCCAGGCAATTGCCCAAACTACTGATTTTGAAGGACTAAAGCTCACTTACTGTTCCAGCCCAGCTCAGAAAGGAATACACACATGCTTCTGAACTGCCAACATTTCTTCCAGGTGAAAAACCTCATTTTTGGGAGGAAACACCGTGGAATTACAGATTTATTCACAGAGGCACTCTGTCTGCAGGCAGAGGCTGGAGCAATGTGTGCTTGCAGTGTCACAGGGCTGAGTGTCACAAGCCAGGAATGAGTTTTGAGGCAGCCTCTGAAGATGTGCAGCTTCATTTGCACTGCATTTAAACGTGTGTGTGTGTGTGTGTTCCCTGCTCCTTCAGCTCCTGCCTGAGTTGTTCAAGTGATGCTTTAGACATGCTCCTTGCTCCTGGCAACCAGCAGTGAGATGTGTTACCCATGTACAACAAGCAGTGCAGGGAGCTGTGGCAGAAGGTGATGGACAGCAGCCCTCCAGCTCCAATTCTTGGTTTTAGCCACAAAAATGCAATCAGTAAGAACAGCCCTTTTCTCCTGGTGCCCAGTTCTGGGGTGTGCTGCAGCTCCTTGCCGTGCTGTAATGAGTTGTTTGTCTAATTGTGGTGGGCAGCAAATGCCTTAGAGCTCTTCAGGTCTGGACTTGGCCCGGTGGGCAAAGAAATTAAACCTCAGTGCTGTGACCAAGCCAGGTGTGGCTGTGTGAGGCTGCATCTCCTTTGCTTTCCAGTTTTTGAGACCCTTTCCTGTCTTGCTGTTCTGGTACTAAGAAGACAAAACAGTTTCCAAATCCATGTAGCAAACCACACCTCTAATTACAATTTGACCCCATTAGTTAAGAAATACATTAAAGAACCATGCAGCTACATGGATTGCCATTTATTTAACACAGTTACATGAATTTTGGGGGGCAGATAATTGATAGTAACAAGTGAGCTTTCTAATTTTTTTTGGTGGTGCACTGATTTTGTGCAGAGCTCTGTAGGGCTTCAGCAGCTTTCCAGGGATAACGTCTCACCCTGACTGTACACCCTGGGGATTTTAGGCTCATGGCACTGGGGGTTTTGAGCGTGGCAGGAAAATGCCAGCCTGTAAATACAGCAAGGGGAGAGCTGGTTGCTCTCAGTGTGGGTAATTCTCTTGGGTGCAGCTGGGGCTGGAGATGTCCCAGTGGGCTCTGCCAAGGCACAAGGGGCTGCTGCAGCTGGAACAATTACTCAGGAAGGACCCTTGGAGAGAAGATCCACTGGGAGCATCCCACGTTCAGCTGAATCACCCTGATAGCACAGGAACCGTGGAAGGAACCTCTCTACCTCATCTTCTTTCTTCTCAGCAGTTTTTATTCACTTTTGGTTGCCTCCCTCTCACCTTGCCCAGCTCTTTTCCCTCTTCCTTGTTGTCATGGGAACATTCACTACAGCAGTTAAATCATACTATTAAAATATGCTTCCCCAGGAGGGTGGTAGTAGCTAATATTGATCTAGCTTCTGCTGCTGACTCAGGGATATGGTTGAACATATAATATCCCTTATTTCTCCTTTTCATGCATAATGCAGCAGTTTCTCTCACCCTGGGCTCTGTGCTAAAGGTGACACCCAGCCACAGGGGTATACCTTGACTTGCTCTTTCGAGTGTGTGGCCCAGCTGAAGGGTGCAGGTGGTGCTATGAGCTGGCTTTCAAATCTGCAAAGGGAAAGCAGGCAGCAAAGAACTGCCCTCCCCAGCAGTGGTGATGGATGTTTGTATGCCAGTGGTGAAAAGACTCTCAGATTAACCTGTCAGCATCCCCAGCCACGCTGTGTGCTCCCAGTAACTTCGTAAATATATCGAGCTCTGTCACAGGAATGCTTGAGATGCAGATGAAAGACAAATAACTACCTTAATACCAGGTGAGGCTGCATTTAAAAATGCAATCACTCACCTCCATTGTCCCTGACATCTGCTCTGCCTAATCAGCCCGTGGAGTTAAGCAGAGCGTGCTGAGAAGATTCCTGAGTCACCAGGAGGAAGCAGAAGGGTTTACCTTGAGATGTGAGCTTGCAGTAATGTTTGAGCCATTAAGGGCTTCACTTTCCCGCGGTGGTTAATTAACCAGCTCAAACTTTACGAGAGTTTCCTGAATTTGATAGGTTTTGGAAGGTAAAGGTGCCTCTGGAATTTCCTTGTTTACCCTCCTTTCAGAAAAGTTTTGGTTGGGAACCAGGCTGGTGCACAAATAATTAAAAATAGTGTGGGTTTCGTGTGAACAGTATTTGCAGCTGATGCTGCATTTTGCTGTGTGACTGATACACACAGAGCAAATGAGATTTTAGAGTCTGTGCTGGAAAGACCTCTGTTAAAAACACTTACTTGCTGAGAAGCCATAAATTTCTGGCATATTTGTGCCTGTTGTTGAACATCTGCACGTAACTCACTTTATGTTCTAACTCCCTTTATGTTTTGACTTCCCAGAAAAAATCAGGCAGAGATATGCAGATCTCCCGGGAGAATTGCACATTATTGAGCTGGAGAAAGACAAGAATGGGCTGGGGCTCAGCCTGGCTGGCAACAAGGACCGCTCCAGGATGAGCATCTTCGTGGTTGGGATCAATCCCGACGGCCCTGCAGGACGGGACGGGCGGATGCACATCGGGGACGAGCTGCTGGAGGTAAAATCCTGCCCTGGATCACTTTGGGGATGAGCTGCTGGAGGTAAAATCCTGCCCTGGATCACTCTGGGGATGAGCTGCTGGAGGTAAAATCCTGCCCTGGATCACTTTGGGGATGAGCTCCTGGAGGTAAAATCCTGCCCTGGATCACTTTAGGGATGAAATTCTGGAGGTAAAACTCTTCCCTAGATGCAGTTTGGGGATGAGTTCCTTGAGGTAAAACTCTTCCCTAGATGCAGTTTGGGGATGAGTTCCTTGAGGTAAAACTCTTCCCTAGATGCAGTTTGGGGATGAGCTTCTGGAGGTAAAACTCTTCCCTGGATGCACTTTGGGGATGGAGGTAAAATTCTTCCATGTATGCAGTTTAGGGATGAGCTCCTAGGGGTAAAATTCTTCCCTGGATCACTTTGGGGATGAGCTCCTGGAGGTAAAATTCTTCCCTGGATCACTTTGGGGATGAGCTCCTCGAGGTAATTGTTCTCTTTAGCATGTGCAGGGAGGGAGAGGCATCTTGAACCTTTAAATAAAGCCTGGAAGTGGAATTAGGTGGCTGAGCGAGGAGCTGTGCTGATTTATGCCAACTGAGAACTTGGCCTTTGGCAGGTAAATGTGTTTGCAGTGAAACAAAAATCACTGGCCTGTGAAAAGCAATGTCTTGTCAGCAAAGTCTGTGCTCTCAGCATGTTCACAAGCTCTGCGTGGGGAGGGGCTGTTGAAAGGCAGGAAGGGGACAGTAAATCAATCCTTGGAGTGCATGTGTGCTTTACAGGGAAATTCACACTTTTCGTTAAAAAAAAAGCCAAAACCCCCTCAACGTTGCCATATGTGTTTTTACAGATGACAGGGATATTCCCCATCCTGAAAATAAATTTCATGCTGTAATCTGTTTTGATCTGTTGCAACTTAAAATACTTATTTTCTGTAGTTGTGTCTGGCACGAGTTCACCCACGAGGCAAGAGAGCTCGTTAGCAAGTGGAGTATTTTGTCTTCACTTCTTCTCCAGTCTCCTTGCTTCACCTTCAGCCTGCAAACACAGCTTTTCCTTCACTTCATCTGGCTTTTGGGCTTTTGCAAAATGACATTTTGCTGCTGTACCTGCAGCGATTCCCTACGTGGTGATTGCTTCAGTGGTTTAAAAAAATCATCCATGCCTGGGGACCTTGCCCTTGGAGAGAGACTCTCTCTGAGGAGCAGGGATTTACTGACCTGCTGCTCTCTGTGGGTGGTGATGCTTTGGACTTTCAGCAGCTCTCTGTGCAATCAGAAAACCACCAATTTTTTCACATTTCTTGACTTGAGAAAGAGCAGTTTGGCTGCCTGGGGGTACCCTGGGAATAGTCAGAATTGTCCAAGCATTTGTCATTGTCTAACAGTTCTGTAATTAGGGGGTTTCAATACACATAGTGCAAGAAAGATCTTTTTTTTTTTGGCTATAGCAACACCATCATCTGAAGTTTATTTCATTTTAAGTGTGAGAAAAGGTATCAAGGTCTGAACCATAATGGAGTAGGGTAGGAAAATTGCTTTCTCCTTCAGAATGATGTTTTTTCTGTCCCTGACACTGAATTCTAATGGTAAAAAAAAAAAAAATTATAGTTAAATTTTGGGTGTGTTGAAAGAACTCATGGCACTGTTCTCCTCTGCATTTCATAGGTAGTTGCTGGTAGAGCAGAGGATCTGAAGTTAAGTGCTTGAGAGAGGCACCATCTGGGATTAATGACAAGGCTGGGTTTTGCATGGATGAGCCACATTACAAGGAGTATTTCCTGAAGTGATGGTGTTGCCCTCATTCCTCTCCCTGTTAAGTTGGAAATAAAATGAGGTTTTTTTCCCTTCAGTAGAAGGAAAGTGAAATCCTCCACCTCAAAAATGCCCAGATTCAAATAAAAATCCAAGGAGACTTTAGTAACTCCCTTGTTAACCCTTGCAATCCAGTTTCAGATGTGCCACCAGTGTGCAGGAGCACAATTCCTTGTAGGAAAGGCTAAATTCAAACACCCTGCATTAGCAAGGGCTGGGTTGTGCATGAGCCATGTGCAGTGAGATGACAGAACTCACAGCTGGTTCTCACCTAGCTGCCTGTTTAAGGTACATTTGCATCTGCATCTTTAATTACACCTCAGTTTTCATTACTGGAACGCCTCAGCAAGAGAAGGGATTCACATCTTGGGAAGCCTCTGGCATTTCTGGCTGTCCTGGGATGCCCCATTTGGACAGTCTTGCTCCATTAAAGCAGAGGATGCCCCTGCAGGGTGTGCAGATTATTCCCTGTGGCTTTTGCTGGAGTTCAGGTTAATGGGGTGGCCATTTACACAGACAGATACTACCTGTTAATTCTTCTTTTGAACTGGGGTTTGATTGGATTCAACTGAAGGATGTGGGATGCTGCCAGGCTGCCTCAGCTCCTTATTCATAAAATCTTTTGTGGCTGAATTAATGAAGTACCAGCTCACTTTTAGCTTCTGCAAACAACAGTAGCCTTTTGGGGGCATGATCCTGGCTTGTTTTCAAAACCTGTCATGGAGGGAAATGCAGGTCACATCAAAAACCTTCGTGTGATCATTATTTTTTAATACCTCTTCAGTGATGTATTTTGGATGGCTATGTGGCTGGAGAAAACAGCTTTTTGAGGGAAGAAGGTCATTTCATCCTCCTTTTATACATGTGGGAAAACTGCTTGGATCAGAATTTAGTCCCTAAACAGAAAAGTTGGTTTTTTTTTTTACAGGGCACAAATTGTGCTTTTCCATTCTTCCAAGCAAAGGAGCCATCTGTGGTGCTCCTGCCTGGCTCTCGTGCTGGTTTGGTGCAGGTGTCTGCCCTGCTTCGTGTCTGGTGAGGCTGGGCTCAGTGCTGGGGCTGGTGGTGGCCAGCATGGCCCTCAGCAGGGTCACCTGGAGCTGTACCTGTGCCTCGAGTCCTGCTGCTCCCCAGCTCTGCATGGGCCTTCTGCTCACACTGAGCAATCCACCCTGCTGTCACCATTATTAGCTTTATTATTATTATTATCATCATCATCATCTCCCCACGAGAGAGTCAGCTGGGTTCTATTAATAAACCAGGCTGTGTTCAGAGCCCTCTTATGCTGAATTACTGATGTTGGGATGTTCTGCCATCTCCCCTTCTCTTGCTGCACATGGGGCAGGGTTTGGAGCTTGTTTGGATGTGGAGTTTTCCCTGCCCGTGGCTGGTTTGAGCTGAGCTTTAAGGTCCTTGCCCACCCAGCCCTTTCTGTGTTTTATTCTGCCAGAATAAAACACAGCACCTCTGCCACAGCACCTCTTGAAAGAGTAAAAGCTCTTTTTTTTTGACTCTTCAGAGAAAAATCACTGTAGAAGTTTGCCTGTTGTCCATTCTGGACTGTTGCCCAGGTGACAATTATTGCATTTTATTTCTTTATGCCATTTTTGCCATAGCTCAAAGCCAGAGAGCTTTTGTGCTAAATGCATTTTTATTGCTATTTTATTGTAAGGTGCTTAGATAAATAGAAGTTGTGCTGTAATAATATAATAGATACAGCAGTATTCTGCCCAAGTAAATGAGCTCCCCAGCCAAACTCACAATGCCATTTCTGTTCTGAGACGTGGGGGATTGGCATTTAATTCTCAGTTTATTTGCTGGGGAGTCTCAGAACAGAATCACAGAATACTTTGGGTTGGGAGGGAGCTTAAAGTTCATCTCATTCCCTGGGCACGAACACCTTCCATTATCCCAGGGTGCTCCAAGCCCTGTCCAGCCTGGCCTGGGACACTGCCAGGGATGGAGCTTCTCTGGACAAACTGCTCCAGTGTCCCTTTCAGAAGAGGATGCAGGTCCTTTTTTGGTGTGCTTTTTGGGGTTGGGTGGTGATTTCCAAGCTGGCAGCAGGTAAGGCTGGCAGGGGGAAGTTGCTGGGCAGGAGGGCACAGGGATCTGTGGCTTCCCAGTGTCCTTTCTCCACACTGCCCAGGTGGGGAGCCACAGGGATCAGCTGCCAGCTCAGAGCAGGATATTTTCTGTCCTTACAGATTTTATGCTCTGTTGGTCACTTTAGATGGTGCACATGTTTAAACATGTGCCCAGCAAGAATTTTGGTGAGGGAAATTCACATTCTAATTAGTTTTTCTCTCCAATTTTTTTCCTCAAGCTTTGGGAGCTTGGTGTGCTTTATGGGGTTTCAGTATATAAAATCTGACTGATAAAAAAAGGCTTTGAAACTTTCCCCATTGTTTCAGAGAGTCTGGTTGGATCTTGAAATGCTACAATTCCTGTGGTAAGAAGGAACCCAGTGCATTGTACAAAGAAATAATTATTACAGAAAGCTAAGCCAGTATTTTTACTAGCTTTGGGGTATCATTTAACTTGATTTTCATAAAAATCAGATGATACTAATTTTATGGATTTCCATTACTGCCACGTAGTAAAAACAGTGTGGGTTGGGTTTTTTTTTTAATATCCATATCTAATGTTTCTCTTCTGCAAATTAAAGTTTGAGAAGCAAACAGTCCTGGAGATTTTTTCCTCTGAACCCAAGAGCTCGGATTTCAGTGAGTTTGTACTTTGTGCTACTTCAGTGCATGGAACTGTAAACCAAAACTTGTGTAGGTGAAGGCAACAGGACATTTGGGATCTGTGATTAAATCTGCCACAAAGCAATGTGTGATTACTTTAAAGGCTGAACTTGTGGGCTGACCTGACCTCATACCTGCAGCAAGTTTTTATCTTTCTCTGAGCTCTGCTGGCTTTCCACGGAGTTATGGAAAGAGGCATTTCCAGAAGAGTTGAGGTTGATTCAGATCAGTTTATTTCTTTTGCTTAGTCCAGGCTTTGTTTTTCTTTTCTAATCTCTAGTGCAAAAAAGTAAAGCAAAGATTTGTAGGCTTTGACTCCCGGAGTACTATTTGGTTGATCTGACATGTTACTTTATTTAATTTGAAAGATTTAAATTGGTGTTTCTTCTGAAATCCTAGATGTTCTGTTTTGTTTTGTTTTATTTAAGTCGGCTTTGGTGTTTTGCTCATCACTGTGGTATCTGCAGCTAACAGAGCATTAATTTATTTTGCAAAAGTGTACTTAAAAAAAAAAAGAAAAATTAATACTGGGTGTAATAATTCTGTAGGACAGTCCAAAACCTTGTGGAGATATATTGCTTTGATTATGCTTTCATTTTGGAGTAATTAAATAATTATAACTTAGAGACCCAGCTCACAGCTAATTAAATTTTGGACTATTTGATACATGTAGTGAGTAGGATTAATTTAGCCAGAGTAAAGACTATAAATTTTAATCTAAGAAGTCTGCTGTTTAGGAAAATTGATGGTAATTTAACTAAATCCAAACAATTTGTAAAGCATACAGTATTCCCAGTGAACAATTTATTCTCAAACTTAGAGAGAAATTAAGTCAACAAACTCACTGCAAATTTCAAGTTCAGCTTGAAGCCAGAATGCAGCTGAGCATTCATTCATTTTTGCCACTGGATTTTTAAATTGATGTTTGATTAATGAAGCATGACCCAGGATGTTGCTTCTCACCCTGCCTCTTCCACCATGGCAGCTGCAGACAGAGCTGTGTTAACTCTTTGGGAATGGTGATATTATTTCCTCTTAGACCTTGCTTGGGTCCCTCTTTGTAGAATAAAAGACTTGGTAGGTGAAAGTTTTGCGCTTCAAGCCCAGTCAGTAACCGAGTGTTAGGGAGTTTGTTCTTGTCCCTGCATTGTCCTTGTTTAACTCATGAACTTGCATCATGTTTTGACCCACTGAAAATAAGATTTGTCAATATTCCTCATGTGTCTGACTAGCCCATATCACACCAGGCTGGGAGACTTGGCCTGTTACTTCTTGTTCCAATGAAAAAGAAAAAAATCCTTCTAAGATCACAAACCCAGAATCCAATACAAACATCTGCAGTTACAAAAATCCCTTCTGTAGTCACCACTGGATTGTTCCTGGGCTCCGTTGTCCTTATTGTTTTAAGCAGCATTGGTAGATCAAATGTGAATGTAAATATTATGTTGTAAATTCAGAGTGGGAGGAAAAAACTGCACTATTGAAGCATAGCATTGTTTAGGTTGGAAAAGTGCTCTAGGACACAGAGTCCAACCATCCCCCAGCGCTGCCAAGGCCACCACTGTCCCCCAGTGCCACATCCACAGGGATTTTCAATCCCTCCAGGGATGGGGACTGCCCTGGGAAGCTGTGCCAGGCTGGACAACCTTTCCATGGGGAAATTTTCCCAAATATCCAATCTAATTCTCCTCTGGTGTAACTTGAGGCTGTTCCCTCTCCTCCTGTCCCTGTTCCCTGCAGCACAGCCCAACCCCTCCCTAGCTGTCCCCTCCTGTCAGAAGCTGTGCAGAGCCACAAGGGCCCCCTGAGCCTCCTTTTCTCCAGGCTGAGCCCCTTCCCAGCTCCCTCAGGATTCTCCAGCCCCTTCCCATCTCTGTTCCCTGCCCTGGACCTGCTCCATCCCCTCCATGTCCTTCTTTTTGTGGCTGGGGACTCCAGAAGTGACCCCAGGGCTGGAGGTGCCTCAGCAGTGCCAGACAGGGGTTGGTCACTGCCCCGGTGCTGTGGCCAGGACAGGTGCCATGGCCTTGCTGCCCACCTGGGTCATGTCGTGGCCAGGCTGTTTTCCCCTGGCAGCTGCAGCATTTCCCATTTCCCTGTGTCCAGAGCAGGGCTTGGTGTCTGCTGCTGTGCTCAGGTGTGGATCCATCCCAGCAGAAGTGATGCAGCATCACGTCCTTAAATTGTCCTTCATCTCCCTGACTCCCCCTCCTGCCTCCTTCAGCAGAGCTGAGGAGTCAGCACAGTCTTAGCAGCCAGTTCTCCTAAATGGCCAGAGCCTGCAGGCAAAGTGCAGGAGTCTAAACATCTAAACATCTGTGCTGTCGTCACATCTATATGATTCTCCTCAGATCAAGTTGCTTTCCAAAAATCTGGGAATAATCCTTAAAGCCCATTCAAGGGGACTGTGGGGGAAAAAAAAATTCTCTCGTTTGTGGTTTACTAATAACAGTAAATTAGCTCTGCACTGGTTCCTGTTTTATGTAGATCAAGATTTGGAGACCACATTTTCTTTGAGTCTTATCTCCTGATCCCACAGTAAACTTGGAAGTCTCGGTGGTATAAATTAGAACAAGGTGTACTCCTCCACTTACATGAAAATCGTTTTCTTTTAACAGATAAACAATCAGATCTTGTATGGAAGAAGCCACCAGAATGCCTCTGCAATCATTAAAACTGCCCCATCAAAGGTCAAGCTGGTTTTCATACGGTAAGAACCATTCTTATCAAAACATGTGTTGCACTTTAGCCTATTCCATGGCATATTTACATATTTAGCCTGCTTTGCACATGCTGAACTTTCTCAGCTCTCTTTGAAGCTGAATAAACCTTTTCCCTGACTATGCTCCTTGGAACAGTTCAAGAGTTCTCCATAATAATGTAAAAATAAAAAGAAATCTAATGGAAATTAATGTTTATTTTAGGGGTGTCTGCTGAAAACTTGAGCTGTTCCTCTTGGGCTTGGGAGCTGCTTCTCCCACAAGGTCCTGAAGTGCCTTGGGATGGTTCAGCACAGGGTTGGAGAGGGCAGCTTGTTCATCCAGCCAGGAGGGGGTGGAGATGGTGCAGAGGCTTGGGATTGCTGGAGAGGAGCAGGGATGAAGCACAAGGAGCACGGGCTGGCTGGGAGTCTGAAGGATACCTTTGTGTGGGCATCAAAAGAGGATTTTGAAAGTGAGCAAGGGCTTGTTTGTGCAGAGGGGGAGCCTGGCTTTGCCAAGGAGCGCTGGGATGGATTGTGTGGGAGGGAATATGCTAAAACACCCTTTCATCTGCATAAAAATTACATGTGGGCATTTTTCTTTCGCTCCAAGCGTGAAAAATTTTCCTCTTTGTACATGAATTAAAGACACCTGCGTGCATTCCCTCAGTAGTTCAGGAAGTGTTGCTCTTCTGACCCTGGGCAGGAGGTCTGGGAAGAAGCTGCCTCTTTCCCAGGATTCCTACATGCTTTAACAGGCTGGAATTTCATAGATGTGTATTTATGAATAAATTCCAGCTGTGACTTTTGTTGGGCACTTCACCCCATGCCATTTTATAAGGTGCTCTTCCCACCAACACATACATCATACTTGATGTTGTTTTATATTCCTGGCTCATCCACAGCCTCCCTGTGAACAATGTAATAATCTGTGGGTGAATGCATATAAATGTGTACATTTACTGCCACGGCTCTGCCTGGTGCAGCGTGCCCAGAAGTGATGGAAGAGCAGCATTAGCACTGTGAGGAATGAGTTGCTATCCTTGGCAGCTCAGAGGATCTGGAGGAGATTAATGCTCTTGCCTGCAGCTCCTGGGTTACTTTCCCCAGCCACTGAGAATTCAACGTCACATCCCACAGCTCACTCACCATTATTGCATTGCCTGTGGAAAATGGGGCTGCTTGGAAGTTCCAGAGGCAAAACCACCACTTGTGGGAGCCCCAGCCAGGAGTGGGGGCTCCTTGCAGCCTGCCCTGGTGCTCCAAGCAGAACTCCAGGGAATGGGCCCTGGCACAGCCACTTCCATGGGCTGGAGGTCCTTGGTGTGTCTTTGGGATCCTTGGCTTGTCATTTGGGATCCTTGGTGTGTC
Organism: Motacilla alba alba; assembly: GCF_015832195.1. NCBI lineage: Eukaryota > Metazoa > Chordata > Aves > Passeriformes > Motacillidae > Motacilla > Motacilla alba. The sequence goes on along the minus strand of NC_052023.1, from coordinate 2,477,055 downwards.
ATTCGGATCCTTGGTGTGTCTTTGGGATCCTTGTGTGTCTTTGGGATCCTTGGTGTGTCATTTGGATCCTTGGTGTGTCTTTGGGATCCTTGGTGTGTCTTTGGGATCCTTGGTGTGTCTTTGGGATCCTTGGTATGTCATTCGGGATCCTTGGTGTGTCTTTGGGATCCTTGTGTGTCTTTGGGATCCTTGGTGTGTCTTTGGGATCCTTGGTGTGCCATTCAGACCCTTGGTGTGTCGTTTGGATCCTTGGTGTGTCTTTGGGATCCTTGGTGTATCATTTGGATCCTTGGTGTGTCATTCAGATCCTTGGTGTGTCTTTTGCCCTTTGAGACACAAAGGCCATGTAGGTTCTTAGCTAAAATTCTCCTTTTCTGATTGTGATCTTCAAGGTGAAAATTTATCTCAAATATTCAGGAGATACTAGAAATAGATGTTGGAAATACCATGGGGTGATTCTTGTTTCCATCTCAGAGATTTAAAAAAAACCAAACAATTTCTGCTTTTAAATGTTGCTGCTGAGGGTGTAAACTTCCATCCTCCCAAGAGCACAACATCTTCTCACTACTCTTGGCCTTACCCCGAGAGCTGACGGGTTTGTTTGCTCAGCCCAGGCAGGCACTGGAACAGCAGTGAAAGGGAATTCTCCCACTGGGAGGATGTCCTCAGTGGCTGGAGCACTGCCCCAAACGTGGGGAGAAAACCAGTGTCCCTTGTTTTTTGATGCGTGCTCGAGTTCTAGCAAAGACAGATTAGAATGTCTTAAATGCGGATTTTAAGGACAAACAGGAATTATTTGCTGTTCTCATGCAAACCCTGTTTCATGGGCCCAGTCTGTCTTGGTGCTTCCCATTCCTCCAGCTCAGACCACAAACCCAGTGGATGCTGCTGAGTGAAAACATGAGCTGTGGCCTTTTTGTGCCTCTGGATGTGTTTTGGCTACGTTACACCACAGCTCCCCATAGCAAAGTTACACAGACTGCAGGAGCTCTGAGAGAAATGAATTTGGTCTTCATGTTCATCAAAATACAAATATTCCCATTTCACCAGTGAAAAACCTGAGTGAATTATAATTTTGTAGAAATACATCAGTCCACAGCCTGGAAGGGTCCTGACTGAGCTGATTCAGGGCATAAAAGCCAAGCTGGTGGAATTTTTGGGCTGTTCCAAGTGCCCTCTCTGATACCCTGAGGCCTTTTTTCCCTGAGATGCAGGATGCTGAGTGATAAGCATGCTGCTTTCCCCTTGGAAGCAGGAAACAGCATCCAGCTTTTCCTATTCCTGGTATTTTGGTTCACGTGCAGGGCAGGGGGATGTTTCCATAAACTCCTTAATCAGTTGTGAAAGAAGCCCAGAAATTCCTGGGCACAGAAAAACCTTTCTGTGAGAGCTGTAATAACTATCATTAAATAACTTCAGAGAATCACAGAATGGTTTGGCTTGGAAGGGACCTTAAAGATTATACAGCTCCAGGCCCAAATTTATTTCTTTTTCTAGACAAAGAGAAAGGATAAAAGGTATCCTCAGCCTTTTGGGCTTTTTGCTAAAATCCTGACTTACCACGTGTGCTGTAAAAGTCTGTTCACACTTTTTTACACCCAGGTAGTGTTACAATTGCATTCCCACCCTTTCCTGGAATTTTTGCTGATGAGACACAGCTCAGTAGCTGCTGTGAGAATCACAGACACCCTCTTATGTTTGAAGGCTTCTCACTCTGCTTTATGAGCATCTTTTCCTCAATTAAGTTGACGATGATTATTTAAAACAGTTGATTTTGGCCAGATTCCAAAATATAAGTCTTATCACAGCCCTGTCTCCCAGTGGTCTCATTAATTACTTGAGCATCTAAAAGATTTGCAGTTAGAGTGTCACTTTCCTTTTTTTAGGGGCAGTAAGGGATGTAATGTCTTAGTTGCCTTTTAAAATTCTTGCTCTGATTCTACAACAGGAATTAACCAGGTAATAATGTGAGAGAGGGACTTGCTTCTTTTAGGAGTGTCTGTGTCCTAGTTCCCAAAATAAGATGTGTTTCTACCCGTTGTGGGTTTTGGTCGTGTGTTTTAAGTCCATCCCTGTAACACGCATAATGAAACAATATAATTAGATTTTACACCTGGAGTAGGAAATCCAGTTTACATCAGAATGTTCCTTTACAGTGAGACTTTTATGATTCAGCAAATTCAGTGTTTCTTCCAGGCTCAGTTAACTGCCTTTAATCTGGTTTGGTGCTGCAGTGTTGGTATAATAAGCAGATCAAATACAGCTGAGTGCTGGAATCAAAGTGAATTCCACTGATTTCAAACCATCCTCCCATTGTGTTCAGTCCTGTGAGTCACTCCTTGGTCTACCTTTATCCCTTAAAAGAAAATTGCCTGGCGCTGTGATGAACCATGAGAACTGCTTTAATAGTGAGGGATTTTTCTGATTTAAACTCCATCTGTCATCTGTCCTGAGCCCTCCCACACTGCAGCCACTGCTCTGATATTGTTGCTTCCTGCTGGTGGGATTGTGAAGCCCACAAATCTGTCACCCAACCCCTCCTTCCATTTCCAGGTGTAATCTCCTGTTATTTATGGTGATGTGCAGAGGAGAGAGACCCTTCTGCTCCAAGGACTGGGGAGTGTCTGAGTTGTTAAACACTCCCCACTGCTGCGACTGTGACTCTTCTTTCAGAGCCTCTAGAAGTGACATCTTATGTTTAGTGCCACTCTCAAACACTGCCATGCTTTAGAAATTATTAGAAATTATTTCTATAATAATAAGGAAATTATTAGAAATTATTTCTATAATAAATAGAAAATTATTTGAAATTATTTCTATAATAATTAGAAAAATATTCAAAAATATTTCTATAATAATTAGAAAATTATTCGAAATTATTTCTATAATAATTAGAAAATTATTCAAAATTATTTCTATAATAATTAGAAAATTATTTGAAATTATTTCTATAATAATTAGAAATAATTATAATTAGAAATTATTTTTACGTTTGTTCAAACCTACATAATTGGCCGTATTTTAAGGGTATAAACTCCTCTTTTTACTTGCTTTGATTGCTGAGGTTCTTTCATGTGGGAAAGCTTTGAAACGAAGCCCTTGCCAGGCCCTGTGTGTGTGCAAGTTTGGACTTTTCCTGTTTTCTGCAGAGCTGTTTCCTCCTCTCTGTCATACACGTGTGGGAACAGGCTCGGGAATGGTTCAGGAAGTTCAGTGATTTGGGCTCCTTCAAAACCTTTGATGACCTAAGCTGCAGTTAATATGAACATGAGCTGTTCATTTAAAATACCTGTGTGCCTGTGCCTCCCATGCCATTGGGGGTGGAAGGAGAGGAAGTGCAGAACAAGACTCTTCTTGCTGTTGTGGGAGAGATTTTTCAGGAAGGTGCACAAAGGTCCTGCCTTGGAGGAGAAACCCAGTGTGTCTGCTCAGTATGCAGCTTTCCTGCAGCTCCTCTTTTCCAAAGGAGCTTCCAGAGGGAAGACAAAGATGAGAAAATACAAGATTTTTTTATTTTTTAAAATTTTTAAATTTTTAAAATTTTTATTTTAACTTACCAAGCAGGGTGTGGACAATATAAGCTTTAGATAATTTGCCATTCTTTATGCCCGGGTGTCACCCACCTTGCAGAGGAAACATTTATTCCCTTGTTCTACATTTATTTACACTATTATTGCATTTATTTTCACTATTATTTACATATACATTTATAAGTTTTCAGCAATCTGCAAGACTTTATGCCCTGGTGTTACCTTATGGAGGAAACATTTATTCCCTTGTTCTACATTTATTTACACTATTGTTGCATTTATTTTCACTATTATTTACATGCTTTCAGCAATCTGCAAGACTATGCCCTGGTGTCACCTTACAAACATTTATTCCCTTGTTCTACATTTATTTACACTATTGCATTTATTGTCACTGTTATTTACATATACATTTATAAGTTTTCAGCAATCTGCAAGACTTTATGCCCTGGTGTCACCTTACATTTATTCCCTTGTTCCACAGCTCTGTCCTATCTCAGATTTTTGTGTCACATCATGCAAGCTGTTGGGTTTTCCTTCTGGTTCTTGGTGTATTCCCACAAAAAGCATCCTCAGCCCCTTGCAAAGCATTCTCTCTCGGTGGTGGTGGCTGCAGATATTTTGGCAGGAGGGGGTTCTCCCCTGCTTTAGAGGACATCTGGAGGTCTGTGGTGAGTCAGAAGTTGTCAGGAGCCCCCAGAGAGCAATTCAGTGTGTCCTGTGGTGCACTGAATCACTGGTGCTGGGGTTGCCCCTCCAAGTTTGGGATTTCTCTTGGCTTTGCCTTTCAGCACCCAACTTCAGCTTCCCTCCTTTCCTTCCTGCACCTTCCTGGATGCTCCCTTTGGATTTATCTTTGCACCTGGCTCTCTTCAGGCTTCTTTTGTACCAAGTTTTTGTGGTATTGAAGTCGGTAACAAATGTCTTTGCTTAAGCTGCAGGGGTGCAGATGGAGCAGAACGTCACGAGTTTTATTTTTTTGGTCTACAGGACAGGATGGGGAATGTCCAGGGGTCCTGTTTAGACTGGAAAGAAGTAAAATGTAGTAAGGAATGAAGCCTTTCTCTTGAGTGTGAATGTTTAGGCACCTTAACCCCGAGCAGGGTTGAGCACCAGCAGCTGGGAACAGCTTTTTTGGAGGTGGTTCTGGAGCAACTATTGGCAAATATGTGGAATGCTCATCTGCAGTCACTGTAATTTGAATATGATGATCAGACTTCTGAGATGTCTGCCCCTGCATCAAAAGAAAACGATTGCTCCTTTTAGTCGTAAATAAATTCGCATTTTTGGTTGAGGACACTTGTGGAAGTGCAGAGCAGCAACAGCAATTTATTATTAGATCTGTCACTTTAAAATATATTCCCACTTTGATTCTGCTTTGAAGCATTCTCCTTTGAAGCAGCATTAAAGTATTTAAATATGTACGAGTCCTAGCAGGGGGAGATTACAAGTTGTGACACTGTGTAACCTTGGGGTTTTTTGTTTTTGCTTTTTTTTCCCAGGGGAATTACCATAAGTGTTTTTTTTTATTGCTTGGAATAAAAATGGCCATCCACTTAAAGCTGCATAAAGATATTTTTTTCCCCACTAGTGTAAAAAAATACAAAGGTTGTTGTTTATGAAGTGAAAACTAGTTTGGATAATGAATTACACCCCAGTTTGTCATGTAGCTTCTGTCTAGCAATTTTTAGGGTATTTCTTACAAAAGCTTATGTATATTCTTTATATATATGTATTTATATTTATATTATATATATATATCTGATATATTATATATATTTTAATAAATTTTATGTTTTTATTTTATTTATTTTTATCTTATTTTATTTTAATACATTTAATATATTTTTATATTTTTATATATTTCTATTTTTAATATCTTCGTATATTCTTATATAATATATACTTTATATAATATATATTATATTTTTAATTTATATTTTTATTTTTTTATATTTTATATACTTGTTTTTAATTTATTTATATAAATAAGTATATTTTTTAATATATATATATATATATATATTTCCATGTTTGCTCCTAATTGCACAGCATGCAGCCTGCACTGTGGGGTTGCAGAGGGGGGCTGGTTTTCATGCTGATTGTACTTCACATAAACTATTGTCAGGAAAACCTCTGCAGCCAAGGCAAAATCACAGAATCACTGGCTGATTTACTCCTGTGGGTTAGAAAAGCACCAGCCTTAACGAGATCGATGTCTCACCAAGATAAGAGCAGGGAAAACATCCTTGCCCAATATGCCCTGTGGGGTAAAATGCACTTGGAAATTGTGAAACGCTGCTGAAATTCAGGGGCTTGGTGCCTGTCCCGGCCCTGTGTGTGCAGCAGGAGCCGCTCCCAGGCTGGGCTCTCCCTCCTGCAAGGCTCTGAGCAGGGCCAGGAGGAGAGGCTGGCAGCCAGGACAGCTCTGAGCAGCGCCCAGCCAGCTCCTTTGAATGGTGGGGCTGTGTGCTTGGAGATAAGTAAATGAATTCTCCAACCTTTGCCTGCAGGATTTATCATTTCACATGCCTGGGACTCCCATTTGCTGCTGTGCTGAGAGCTGTTGATTCACAGAGTAATTTCTCAGGGATCAGAACGTGCTAGCTCCGTGCCTTTTAACCCCTCAGGGGGAAAATGAGACTTTTTTCTTTCAGGCACTTCCATTAAATGTGTTTAAAACACATAATAGTCTAATAGTTTATTCCAGAAATTAAAGTGGAGAAGATTCTGCTTGTGTCACAGTGACATGGAGTGTAGTAGAGAGAAAATCAGACCTGGAAGAGCCAGGGGAAGTCACTTCCCCTTCATCTGAGAGCTGTACCTGTGAAGCAGCAGCATCACAGATTCCTCCTGCAAAAAGGCTGGAGAAGGGACTTTGTGAAAAGGCAGGAAGTGATAGGACAGGGGGGAATGGCTGTAAGCTGGCTGGGGTAGATTTAGGTTGGATTTTGGGAAGAAATTCCTCCCTGGGAGGGTGGGCAGGCCCTGGCACAGGGTGCCCAGAGCAGCTGGGGCTGCCCCTGGATCCCTGGCAGTGCCCAAGGCCAGGCTGGAGCACCGTGGGACAGTGGGAGGTGTCCCTGCCATGGCAGGGGTGGCACTGGGTGAGTTTTAAGGTCCCTTCCCACCCAAACCATTCTGTGATTCTGTGATGATTTGCCTTAAATGGTATCACTGAAGTCATCTGTTACCTGGTTTCATTTTACAGAGGCCAAAAAAACACAAAGCTAATTACAGAAAACAGATCAGTTTAAATGGCAGTCAAGGAAAAACATCAGCAAGGCAGAATGCTGTTAAATAAAAAACCAAATTAATCAGATGTCAACTTCAGAGGCGTTTTAAAGAGAGAGAAAAAGATGCCATACATCATAAGCATTTTGGAAAAATAATTCACTTTATATGTAGAGAGAATCAGTGTTCATCTCCTCTTCTCCCTGCATTTTATAACATCTTCTCCAAGTTTTTACACTGAATCTTTTAGAAAAGACTGCAGCAAAAACGAACAAAGAAAGAAAAAGCAATCTGTTACATTAAAACAGGTGTTGTATTTCCGTAACGTGAATGTGAAACTATAAACAAGCAGTTTACAGATGTAGAGACCATTAAAAGAGGCTAACTAAGTGTGAGCACATCCATGGATGTGTAGGGACCATAAACTCCAACTGCATCCTCTGATAATCCACACGAAATTAGATTTCCAAAGGACAGGATGTCAGTGTGTCCCAGATGAGCCTCCTCGGCTCCCATGGAGGGATGGGGATCTGCTGGGCAGCAAGGAACCAGAGCAAAAATGAAGGGATTTCTGAGCTCTGACTCCGATAAGAAACAGTTGTCATGCTGTTCAGGGTGTTTTTTTTAATGGGCAGAACCAGCTCCAAGGAAGAGTTTGCCCACCCTGGTTTGGTGTGTAACGGGGTGTTTTGTTTTGTTGTGCAGAAGTGAAGATGCAGTCAACCAGATGGCTGTCACTCCCTTCCCACTGCCTTCAGGCTCCCACTCTGCCATTGAGGTAAGGTTTGTGGGCTGTTGTTTTTAATTAGAGACTGCTAAATTGGATAGATTAATCATAATTAGCAGCTCGTGATAAGTTTGAGCACCTTGTCTAATTAAACCTGGGGCCATAAAATGCATTGGGTAGAGACCTGGCCTAATAGGCTTATTTTGCCCTGTCTCTTTTTTATTGATCTGGCTGTTCCTGACAGACCTGCATGGCATTAACAGCAGCTCTTAAACAGGGCACTGCTGCACAGGAGGAAGAGGAGGCTCCAAACTAAAACCTTGCCACCTCCTCCAAATTTAAACCTTGTCCCGCTCCTCTTTCAGCTGGTTGTGCTGAGGCAGCTCTGCCTGGAGTAATCTTGCAATGCAAAAACAATCTCAGTGTGGTAATGTTGCCAGTGTTTTCTGTGATTTTTGTTGCTAGCTCAGCCCCAGTGCAGACTGATTGCTCCCCTGTGCTCCAGGAATCCCTGCAGTCACCACACTCGTTATCATTTTGACATCTCAATAAGGTGTAACTAAATTTTCTAGATAAACTACACGGTTAGCCTCGCTGTTGCTTTTTAATTCTATTTCTATCTGAGCTAATAAAGCAAAAGATGTTTTGTAATTCAATTGGGGTTTGGTCTTGCCTCAATAAATCCATGTGCATTGAACTCCTGGTATTTCCATGAGCGTGGCTGGGATCCCTCAGCACAGGGCCACGGGAGGTAAGGCTGGATGCATGATGCATCTCCTGTTTGCCCTCTTGCTGTTGTTTTCCAGATTCTGTTACCTCTGACGGCTGCTCCTTGCAGGCCTGGTGCTGCACAGAGCAAGAACTGCTCATGTTTTGTTTGGATCTCAGTCACTTGTGGACAGGGCTTTGGCTTTTCCTTCTCTCCTCCACACCAGGTGCAGCTGGTGCTGTATAAATTACTCAACAATTCACAGAGTTCATCTTATCTTTAATACCTGCATTTGTTCCCAGCTTTGTCTAATATTTGTGCCTTCAGGAGGAAGCACAAAGCTCTGTTTAGGCACATTCTGTCCTCTGGTCAACTGGCTGTAATTAGACTCTACCCAAGTGTGTCTCTGTTTGCCTTTAGAGGTAGATGCTTGTGGGTTGAGTTTCATGCATTAATGGCAAGTTCTGACTATTTACATTATGTTTGTTTTATAAGTAAATACAGGTTTTTGCTTCTAGCTGGTATCTTTTTATTATATAAAATCAACATAACCAAATATAGTGATGTTATACAGAAGTTTACATTGCTTTCTTTGGCAGCTCTTCCTCTCTTTAAATAAAGAAAAAATAGCCTTATATCTTGAATTGATATCTTCAAATATCTTTGAAATACCACATAAATATTTAACATTGTGTGTTACATGCACCCTACATGTAACTTGTCAGATCACATTAAACAGCCTGGCTGGTGGAATGGAATGTCAGGGTGCCATAGTTACCATGGGTTACTGTGTTAGCTTTCTTCATCTCTTGATGCTCATCTCAAGCTCATCTCCTGATCTTTATCTTATCTCTTTATCTGCAGCTTATCTCTTTAGCTTTGTTATCTGAGAAGTGATAAACAGTAAATACACCTTAAATCAGGGTCTTGTGGTGTGATACTGTGGGCAAGCCACCAGAAACGGAGTCTATTAAATATTAATTGCTGTAAAATATGTTTTTAGAAGTTTCAGTCACCAGAAAGCCACAGAATGAGGTATTTTTTTGCAACAGTGAACAGTGGTGCTTTGTCTTCTCAAGTGGTGGCCGAGACATTTGAGTTGACATTTACTTAAATGTAAAATGTCTAATGAAAATTCAGAAATAGTTCTGTTTCTAGCCCTGAAGAGTCCAGGGGAGGCCACAGAACTGCTGCAGGGCTGGAGCCAGCCTGGGAGAGCTGGAAGTGCTGACCTGGAGAGGAGAAGGCTCCAGGGAGAGCTCAGAGCCCCTTGCAGGGCCTGAAGGGGCTCCAGGAGAGCTGCAGAGGGACTGGGGACAAGGCCTGGAGGGACAGGACACAGGGAATGGCTCCCACTGCCAGAGGGCAGGGATGGATGGGATATTGGGAAGGAATTTCTGGCTGTGAGGGTGGGCAGGCCCTGGCACAGGTGCCCAGAGAAGCTGTGGCTGCCCCTGGATCTTTTTAAGTGCCCCAGGCCAGGTTGGAGCAGCCTGGGACAGTGGAAGATGTCCCTGCCATGGCAGGGGTGGCACTGGATGGGCTTTAAGCTCTCTTCCCACCCAAACCATTCCACGATTTTCCCAGCTGCTCAGACTGTGTGAAGGAAACTGGGACTCCTTTAACGTGCTGAGCAAGGGACAGAGGTCTGGAGAAAAGCTCTTCATACCAAGTCCACAGCTTTCACTGCTGGCAGGGATTTGTCTGGCCTTCAGAGCTGCCCCTTAAGTGCAGTTTTGGGAATATCTTGTGGTGCTTTTTGTCAGCCAAGTTGGGACCAAGGTCTGCCTTCCCTGACTTACATCCCTCATCCGCCCATTGGGAGGCTTTAATTATGGATCTTTCTACCTTGTCATGCTGCCCTTTGTCTAAAAAATACAACAAAAAAGGGTAAAACTCTCCAATTTTCTATTGAGCTGTTCTGGGGGCCCAGAGCTCTGTTTAAAAGCTGCTGTCAATCCTTTCTCCCAGGACCACGCTGGCACCGATCCTGCAGGTGGTGAGGAGGACCCGAGTTTGGAAGTTGTCATGAAAAGCTTGACTGATGAGGAATCCAGCAAAGCTGTGAGTGACTTGAGGCAATATTTAATGTTGATTAGAGCTCAGAGTGTGGAGGCTCACTGGCCTCGATTGGTTTTCTCTGCCTTTTTATTGGAGTGTTGCAGCACTTTTGTCAAATAATCTCCAGTACATGTAAAGGCAGAATCAAACTCAAACTCAGCTTCATGTACCCAGCCTGTTTTCATGGACTGAGCACTCAGTAAAACTTGTTAAAATACCAAGACGAGAGTTTCCACGTAGCATTTTGGGCCTTTCTTGGGTTCTTGCTGAGTGAGGGGATTGTGTTTCCACTCCTGCCATCCATGTGTGACACACTTCACAAAAAGCCTGGTCTGTAAGTCATATTCTCATTTCTATTCATAGCTTCATAAATTCTGAGGCCAAGATGTCTATTATCATAATCTAGTCTTGCCTCCTGAATAGCACAGCTATAGAGTTGCTCTCAGTGGTTTCTGCATTAAGGCCATAACTTGTGCTTTAATGTGGTTCACTCAGTGTGCACTGTAATAAATATTGAACTTCTCATTGACACAGATGGAGATTTTTGTTGTTTGATAGGTCAGGATCATGCATTATCAGGAATCTGAAAGTCCTTCAGGGTGCAGCTCTGATTTCTTCTTTTTGGACACTGTGTTAAACATTTAAAATGGAAACCACTAAACATGGCTAAGCTGGAGGTACCTCAGAATTTGCTGAGAGAGTTTTTTTGCTGCCTGCTCCAGTTTCAAGGAGTGCAGGACTTGCTGGGTATCCTCAGTTAAAGTAACCTGACATTTCTGGATATTTTTCCTCTTAGATGTCTTCTTCTTGCTCCATCATGTCTCTTGCAAGGAGTGTCTTGGGGTTTGCAAATATAAATTGAATGTGCATAATGCTCTGCAGCAAGTGTTTAATTAATGAGTCTACAAATTCCAAGAGTTAGGAAGTGTTATGTGCTATTCGAGCATCAGAATTAATCACCCATGGATTGATTTATGTCCCTAATGGATTACTGAAAGGTTGAGTTATTGCTGTTTGGTAGCCCAGTGCAGATTCCTCTGATGGGCTGGAATATGAAGGAATCAGATTTTCCCTGTATGTATTTGCAGGTGTCACTCACCTGGTTTTATTGGAGCTCTTGCTCAACTTGGCAAGAAATTTTAGAGGCATTGCGAGGTAATAGGAGAAATTGCTCAAAGACTGAAGCAGATAAAAACACATAAAATATGTTACACAAAAGTGAACTTTTGATGTAGGCCATGGTGCTGTGCAGCTCTTTGAGTGGTGTTAGAGGAGGGGTGAATTTAATGGGAAAAAGAAATGGCAGCAATCCAAGGTAGGTGTGGAGGGAAGATGCCTCTGGAACCACAGGAAACCCAGAATATATTGGCAGCAAGAAAGAAGGGAACTGTGGAGCCAAACGCACAAGTTGAAAGGTAAAAAGAAAGAAAAAGAGTTGTCCAAGCAGAGCAATGGCAGAGAGGTAAGAGAAGGCAAAGGCCTGCACTTTTCTAAGTGTTGGAATTCCTGCAGACCCAGCTGCTCATTCCATAAGTTGGGCCAGTCCTTGGTTTAGGGGAATAAATGGATAGAAATTAATGGCTAAAGCCAGTTTCATAATTTCAGACTGTTCTTTCAGTCAGGATTTTAAACTGCATGGGGAATATTTCTGAGTGGATCTCAGTTTTGGGAGTGTGCTGATGGCTCTGGCCCCAAGGGAATGGGGTTTTTTTCTTTACTGGCATTAAGGCTTTGACTCTGCAGTGCAGCACAACAGAAATTGGTGATTTTGGGGAGGGAGATTTGTCTTGCAGTCTTCTAGTGAAGCAAAAGAAAACAGTGCCTTGTTTTTCCCAGCATGGTGCTGCTACCAGAGCCTCAGTGCTACTTCACCATTGTTACTGAATTTCTCAGTCACGTGTCAGGAGAAATCAGGAATGTGAAAGTCAACAAGTAAGATCAAGTTCACTGAGTAAATAAAAAGTATGTGCTTATCAGCAGAGATCTTCCACAAGTATGTACAGCTCAAAGCATGGGCAGGATGTCTCACCAAGTGACAGCTGTAATGAAAGTTAAAAAATTCACATCGTTTCTCTGTTCATCTGTTGCTGATAAATTTGTCAGTCTCTCACAACATACTCTTTGTTGTCACTTCATCACTTTAAAAGCTATAAAGTTGTATAATGGACATCATTGTGGGCTTGGATGATAAGAAGGGGGAAGGAAAACAACTTTGTTTCTGAACTGGAGCCAGTGGAAGTGTTAAGCAAAGTCTGTGTGTTTATTAGCTGAGGTTTGAGGTGGCCTCCTGGAAGGTCCTGGGTTGAAGAAATCTGATTTTCTATAAGGTGTGCTTGGAAAAGAATTGGTGGAGGGGGCTTTGAGATGCTCTTGGAAGATTTAATCTGACAAAGTGAAAATGGTATGTGAGCATGGATTCATTCACCTTTAAAGGTTTGAACTTGGAACAATAATCTGAATCACAAACAGAAAACAAGTCCTTGAAACGCTGGCAAAGAGCAGGGGCTGTGTAAAAGGGCTTTTGGATGGAGCTGAGGGGTTGGATTTGATTAAACCAGTGGGGCTGCAGGCTTTTGACAAATGCTGAGAGTATTTGGTGCTCTTTTTGGTCAGGTACCTCTAGCACAGCCTCATTTAAAAGATCAGGGAGATGTAAAGGTGGTGCCTGGTGCTTGCTTGTGGTGCAAGATGAAGCTTCAGATTTTAGTCACATACCACAATGAAAAAGGGAAGTATGAAGTAATTTTTCATTGCTCATTAAAACAATCTCTCAGAAAATGACAGAGCAGTCTTCCATTCCTCCCCTGACACCTCTGATAATACAATGAGATCACCCCTTTATCTTTTTTTCCTGTTATCCTTTTGGATAATAGTTGCAGTTGTAGAGTTACAGCAAGCTTGGAGAAAAATTCAAGGGGGGAAAAAAAAGATCCTGTGGGGGTTGGGATCTTTTAACATAATAAAACTCCAGCAAACAAAGCCAGTACTTCCAAGCTGAGTTACCTACAATTCTGTTTACTTTTTTTTTTTTTAATGTAGAAATTGTCATCTTAATTAGAAATTCTTTCTGAGATGCAGAGTAACTTTTGAATATTTGAAAAATATTTGAGGTAATCTTTGGAAGTTGGCACTTAGTTTTTCTGCAAAATAGGCTGTTGTTCAGGGGGTTTTAATGTGGGATAAGAAAAATAACTATTACTTGGATCAAAGTGGCCCAGGTTGAGTGAAGAGCTAACAAGGGAGGGCACTGTACCTGTCTGGAAGCAGCTGTAACAGTAGGATATAAAAATATATTTTTGTGTATTGCAAAGGTAGAGAAATAAATTAGGCTACAAGTGGAGGCAGTGATTGAAGTGCCATTGTTGGAGATCTTTTTAATGAGGCTGGAGGATGCATTTTAAGGAGTTGCTTTATTTAGGAGAGACAAAAAATGAGGGGGAGGAGAGAGCAGATGACTTGGAGCCCCTTCCTGCTGTGGGCACTGAGGGGTCCCTACACAGAGCTTGGGAATTGCTGTCCCAGTCATTCCAGAGCACGTGTGATAATCTCCTCCCCAAAAATCCCAGCTGTGCACTGCATGCCCTCAGAGCTGAGGGGTGGGATTGTCATAACTCCTGATACTCCCTGTGCTCACAGCAGCTTTGCCTCTTTAAGGTTTGGCCTTCAGCTTTGCTTGGTGTGGTACAAATGGACTCACATGGAGAAATCCTGGAATCCCAGACTGGTTTGGGTTGGGAGAGACCTTAAATTCCATCCTGTTCCACCCCTGCCATGGCAGGGACACATTCCACTGTCCCAGGCTGCTCCAACCTGGCCTTGGACCCCGCCAGGAATGGGGCAGCCACAGCTGCTCTGGGAATTCCAACCCAACCAAGAATTCCTCCCCAATATCCCATCCATCCCTGCCCTCTGGAAGCCATTCCCTGTGTCCCGTCCCTCCAAAACATCACTGGATTTCCCTACAATCATCACTCTGAGTTTTGGAGGGTATTTTATTGAAGCCAATGAGACATTTTCAATACATTTTGTTTTCTATTTTTTACTTTTTAGGATGTGAAATGTAAAGCTGACACGCCAGTGGTGGCAGATGAGCAGGAGACAGAGGAGCAGCTCCCAGAAAATGTATGTGTGGTCAGGAAAATGTGTGTTCAGGAAAAGGTTTGTGTGTTCGTGTTAACCAGCAAGGGAGGGTTCTGAGGGCTTGATTTGGTTAAAGACTGAGTGATTCTTGGAGGGGAAGGGATTAACTGGGAAGACATTAAAATAATTTTATTGATGGAGACGTAAAAAATGGCTGGCTCCTCTTTAAATGTGTGGAAATTGCTTGTTTTCCTCCCGTGGTTTGGAGGATTTAGCGAGGCCCAGTGATCAACAGCTGATGACAGTGACCTCACCACACCATGGTGATAACTGATTGTGGGGTCTCGTGCCCCGGATTGGGGTGACCCCGAAAGATGGAAGAGTCTCTCCTCCAACCCGTGCCTTCAAAGAAAGACTCAGTAGTCCTTTGTTGTCCGGTCTCAAAGTTGTTTATTGTTGGTTATCTAAAAGATTCTTCTCCTGAGCTGCTGTGGCCCGTTCAGCAGCTCAGACAAAGGCACACTGCCCTCCCAGGGGCTGCTGCCATCTTTTATATCACACATTACGTGTTACATGTTTATACCTTTTCCCCAATGCCTGCTATCTATATTGAATGGTGACTTTCTACTCTAAACCAATCTGTGAGTGCCAACAGCACCAAAGAAATGGAGGCTGGGAAGGAGAAAGAAGGAGGACAGGGCACACCCAAATCCCTCCATCTTAGAACCCCTGACCCCCATGGACAAAACTTGGACCCCTGCGTTCAAGGCTTAAACCCCCCTGTACAGCACTCAAAAATCCTTCCTTTCACTTTGTGATTATCTCTACTATGCTATCTAACTTGTGTGTGTGGCTTGTAATTCTCCATACAGAGTTGGTGATTTGCTCCATGGGCTCAGATCCAAACCCCACGTGTGTCTTTGGCTGCATGCCAGGGTCTCAGAGCCCCCTGCCAGCGGCTCTGGCCATCCAGGGCACCCAGAGGGATGTCCTGGGTTCCCACAACTGATAACTCACCTCTCTTGCTTCTGCTTTGCTTTCAGGTCCTCAGCCAGATCAAACAGCCCAAATCTTCCGTGAAAGCCTCAGTGAGCTCCCAGGAGGCCCCCCTGGAGCCAGCACCTCCTCACCTTCCTCCAGAGCCAGAAGTCACCAGCCGTGGTAGGACCCAGTGATTTTGCCACAATACTGTGTATTTTTACTGCCCTAACCCAAAATGGGTGTTTTCATTTTGTTTTCTTCTGCTGAAGTTTCGTTTCTTTGAACATCCAGTGACCTATTCTAAGTTTTAAAATGACGTGTTTGTGTTTTTCTCTCCTGTCACAATTTTTGAGAGCTTGGAGGTGTCTTCACTTGTTTTTCTTGACTTTTACATACAGTGATAATCTTGTTTTCGATTGAAATAGAAGAATAGACAATCTGGGACAAGCTCTTCATTCCATGGTGCTGGAATATGGCTTTACCTGTCCTGAAAGGAATATCCCTTTCCATCGTGATCTGAATTGCAGAGGTTAAAACTGAATTAGATGTCCTCACAGGCTTTTACTGGCAGCATTTATTCCCAGAACTCAAGTCACTCTGGTTTAGAGACTTCAGAAGTGACTCAGAGTGGCCCTCTAGTTCAATTTTATGAAGGTGAAGAGCAAAAAAAAAGCTCAATTAGCTGTTGTGGCACCATTCCTTTGGTGATTCTCATTTTCTTACTGTGTTGTGTGACTGATTCCTTGCCCTTGTGATCTTCTCAGGGGTCTTCCCACCTCCACTGCCTGTGGATCCAGCCACTTGTCCCATAGTTCCAGGGCAGGAGATGACCATAGAGATCTCCAAGGGTCGCTCAGGCCTCGGGCTCAGCATCGTCGGGGGCAAGGACACTCCCCTGGTGAGTTTCTGTTAAAAGAATGTTTGCTGCAGGCAGAGACAGAGAAAACATGGAAAATAATAATGCCCTTAATAGGTAATTGCTGTAATGAATTGTTGAAGACAGGGAGGACAAGCCAACTATAGCCTCCAATAAAAACTTGGTGATTTTGCCTTGTGTCACATCAGATGATGCTCCTGCTTAGATTGTTTGTGTTTCAGTAGTTTTCCTGCTGTGGTCAGAGGTCCCAAATGTGTTCTCTTTCATTTAACCATTGTGAATCAGGAGTTGGAATGGCTGGACTAGAAATTAATGTTGCAGGGGTAGAGCTGTCTCAGCAAGGATAACACCTCTGTCTCGAGAGCAGAAATGCTCAGTAGCTGTTTAAACAAACTGTGATTTATCTGCCTGCCAGCAAAAGCCCTTGCAGAACAGAGGCAAACCGAAGGTAATCTTTTATTGCTTTCTGTGTCTTTTAGCTTAATCTGCCTCTTGGATATGCTGGTTTTAAATAAAATTATCTTCAGATGAATTAAAATATATCAGTTCAAGCGGGAGCTCAGCAAATTGGTGATGCTAAACCCCATAAACCCCTCTCTGCCTCTGCTCTTGCTATCTCCTCTCCACTTCCCATTTGAGAGATGCTTTGCTGCAGTGTAAGAGAACTAGATTGGGTTTTTTAAATGTCAAATTCAGTTCTTTCAGTAAACAAGTCTCTGTTGCAGAGGTGTCTGTGCTGGGTTCTCCTGAATTCCCTGACTCTGGGACTCCTCAGGCAGTGGAACTGCTCTGGTACATGCACTTTTTGCCCAAAATATCACAGTGGTGCATCATTAAGCATCAAAGTGTCAGCAGGTACAGACAGTTGCAATGTAGCAGTCTTCTTCTAGGGTAAAAAATTAAAAAAAAAAAAAATTAAAAAGGGAAGAAATTGAAAGGAAAGAGGAAAGGAAGTCAAAAGGAAAAGGAAAATTTTCTTTTGCAGAGTATGGGCTGGATCTTTTACAGCATTAAAGCTGAACTTGGAAAAAGTTCATGTTTTGGTCCCATTTATCCCAGTCTCCAGTTTTGTAGAGCTGGGATGAATTCCTTTATTTCCCATGGAGATGGAGCTGGGTTAGTTCCCACTCTTTCCAGCCATGCACAGCTTTGCCCCCAGTCCCCTTTTTTTTGTCAAGCTCCTCAGTGTTGAGTAAATTGAAATAAGTTGCTCGGTGTTAGCCATCTCCCTGCTTTTTCATTTAACTGGAATTTGGAAATAATACATGGCAGTCTGTCAGATCCAATATGGTGTGTGTCTTTAATGAGATTTTAATATAAATAAATGAAAATTGTAAATAACTGCTATACAGAGCAGATGAGAAAATGCAAAGGGTTTTAGTCTTTAAATTGAGTAAATGGTTTTGGTTAAGTATTATGCTTTCATTAGTTTATTCATTAAAGTGTCCTCCTAGGAGTTGATTTTAAAAGTCTAGGCACTGGAGTGCAGTAACAAACCATGAAGGGAGGGAGGTCCAACTCCCACTTTCCAGATCCTCAACTTACAGGACTTACCCAAAATGAGTCCCTGTTTCTTCTCATAATTCTGAATCTGCTCATTGAAAGGCACGAAATGGTGTTTCATAGGAAACAAGGTGCTTTTGGGAAACCACAGCCTAACCTGATCCTTTGCCATGTGCACAGACCCTCTCTGGGATTCTCCATAACCTCCTGCTCCAAAACAGCCCCTTCTCCTCAAGGCAGGAGCTCAAGGCTGTGGCCACATCTCATGGGATCACAGAATCCTGGAAGAGTTTGGGTTGGAAACCCTAAAGATCCTCCACTTGCATCCCCCTGTTATGGGCAGAGAACCTCCCATTTTTCTGTGCTTCTGATCTTCTCCAAATTACTTTGATGCCTTCTTGGTTTTTTTTTCTTTCTTTTTTTTTTTTTTTTTGGTTTTTTGTTGCCCTGGAGTCAGAAAACCTTTTTGTAAAGAGTTGAAACGAAGTTCACGTGACATAATGAGGAGTAAAAGCAAATACTGCTCAGGGCTGTTGGAAAGTTTCTGTCTTCCTGAGTTTCATGGCTTAGAGAGAAAATGTGGCAGAGCAGCTCCGTGGAGCTGAGTGATGGATGTGTCTTGCTCTCTGTCATTTGGGTTTAACTCCGTTACACACATGGACATCTTTTGTATTTTAAAAAAGGCAAGATCAAAGGAGTTCATCACTCCTGGAGGTCTCGAGGGGCAGAAATTTTGTGTCCAGGATTCACTGTTTGGTGCAGTGCAGAGGAATTAGGATGACCTGTAATTGGCTTCAGCAGAAGTGCCCACAAACCCCTGCAGGACATGACCCCCAGCTCCTGGGATCTCAGAAGGAATTTGTCAGCAAGGGGGAAGCCAGGAATGCTGCTCAGAACATGTAAAGTCTAAAATGGACATGGCAAGCCTTGAAGGGCCTCACCCGTGTTGTACTAAAACGTTCTTGATCTAAAAATGCTGAGCTGAGGGTACTCAACAGCAGCTCACATGGGATGGGAAAGCTCTCTCAGAATATTTTATATCTTCCCTGAGCACAAGATGTACAGGCCCAGCTTTTGGAATAATAAATCTGGCAGCCAGGGACAGGCTGCTTCGAAGTGAAATACAGAGTGCAACTTTTAAGTCATAACCTCAGGAATCTCATCAGGAATCACCAAGTAGAGACTTGAAAAATACAGCCTGTGAGCCGGGAGGTTAATTTGTTCAGGAGGATGGAAAGTGATGTCTTAACCCCTGTGAAATGTTTTTTGGTAAGGAGATGTCCATCCCCTTAAACTGCAAACCCTTTCCAGTGATGTATTATAAACCAGGGCTGGGGCTCTGTGCTTGGGGAGCTGGAGGGATGTGCTTGCAGGAAAGGCATGGCCAAGGAAGGGTTGTCCTTGGGAGTTGTCTTCGTGTTGTTGATCTTCAGACTGTTCTGGTGCAGCTCTATTTCATTTCCCTGTAAGTGCTGATTTTTTATAAAGTTGTTTTTTTTCTTCACTCACTTTCATTTCACCTTCCCACGTACCCCTGAGAGAGCACAACACATGGCCTCTGCTTTAAAGCAATTAAAGTGCAGAGTGGAGCTGGCTGAAGCACAGAGCTTTCCGTTTGTGATTTTTATTTTTTTTTGGTTGTAGTCCAATCAAACTTGTAAAAGTAACCTCAGAGTAGGAATTTAAAACAGGGTGGAAAAAAAAAAAATAAGTGTTTTCAGAAACATCCCCAAAATGAGGTTTGAGGCTCCCCAGGACACCCATGAGATTTTCATCCTAAATCCTCAGAGAACAGGGCATCAAGGAATTGTTTTGAATTGTACTCATCCAGGTAGGATGAGGGCTTTGTCCAGGGAGGCTGTGGGTGTTGAGCAGGGCTTAGATCAACCTGGCCTAGTGGAAGGTGTCCCATGGCAGGAGATGGAATGAGATGGGCTCTGAGGTCCCCTCCCAACCCAAACCAGCCCACGATCCTCTGAAATCCCAGCCCATTATCACCCCAGAGTGGGTGAATGCTGCCCAGTTAACAACTCGCAATGATTTTCTGTAATCCAGGACAGTGAATTTTCAGGGATTTGACTCCTGGCAGCACATGGAAGAGGCACTGCTCTAAGACACAAACATTTTCTCTGCTCTGCTGCCAGCTGAATAATTTAGTGATGGTCGAGTTGATTACTGGTGGATATTGGCTCTGGCTTTGCTGCCTGGGTGAGTGAGACACTCAGACATGCCAGAGGGCATTCAGCAGTTTCAAGGCTGTTTTGGGGATGTTCCCCCAGGCAGGGTCAGAGAACCTGGGAGGGAGGAGGGCTGGGAGCCTCAGCTGGGGCTGGAAATCACTTCAGCTAATTGCTGAAGAGGTGTAAAAGAAGATTTCAGGGTCTGTAACTTAGGGCTCTCTGGAGGTGGAGTAGGGGGTGGTCAATATCTCAGCCTTACACAGGAAGGAAGAAAAATATACTTTGTGCTGTGTGGTGTTTGTTGTAAACAACATCAAACCTCTTATGCAGGATTTTTTATACTGGGTTGTCTGCTTTGAATGTGGTAAATTTTCTTTTTTGTACTTTTGCTTTCAGCTGACTTTAATAAAAAGCATTTTTAAGGCAATTAAGAAACTTTAAGGTACTCCATCTGTAAAATAAAGTGATCCACAAAGCCAGGGAACTGGAACATGAAAAATAGCAGAATATTCCTGTGCTCAGCTAGCAGAAATTGGTAAGAGCTGGTAACTCCAGAGCTGGGGAGCAAAAAGCTTCCCTGATCACCTGGGTTAGCCCAGAGGCTTTTCTGGGGAGCTTCCTGAGGGCGGGATGCAGTTTGACAGAAGAATATTTAGATTCATTCTGTCAGTCCAGGTGAGTCATCCCTTGAATAAACCCCATCTGTTGAGGAAAGGCAAGGGAATAATCAGGAAAAGTGTGACTTGAAGCTGCAGCTGTTCAAGCCCCGGTGTTTGCCCCTGGAGCTGCGAGGGATAATTACCCTGTGAGGGCTAATTACCCTGTGAAGGCTCTGTGCTGCCAAAACCAGGCTGTTCCTGCTCCAAAGCCAAGCCTAGAGCTCAGCTTTGTGCCCTGCTGCAGTCTGGCAGCAGTGGGGACCTACCTGAGCCCGTGGGGCTCTGGGACTCCTGTGTCGCTGAGCAGGTTCTCCCTTGGCTGAGCTTTCATCCCAGCCTCCCCACTTCAGTTCTGTTTAAATCCAGGCAAAAATATCTTTATCAGGTATAGACAGACAGCACCTGAGTGATTGCTCAGACAGACATCCAGCGCAGCTCGGACTGAGTGTTCTGGTGAAATGTGCTCACCTTGTAACTACAAATGAGAAGGGGGATATTGGCCTCTGGGGAGGCTCCAGCAATATGTGGGCTGTAAGATGCTGCTGCTGCTGCTGCTGCTGTTAAATCCCCCACACAGTGAATGGAACACTGGGATGGAAAAGGGGAATGGCAGCCCTGAGTGTTGAATCGTGGCTCGGGTATCGCAGAGGGAGAGCCTGCGGTTGGGGGAGGCAAAAATGCAACCCCTCCTAAAGCCCTAAACCCTTGCCCACGTGCGTAAACCAGAAGGCATTTTTTTAATGGCAGGGTGGCAAATGCAGTTAGCTTGAGATTGTGAGGGATGGCTTTGACTCCTGCTTGGATAGTGCTGAAGTGGAGTTGGTGGATTCATCATCGTTCCAGGAGGATGCTGGCTCGCAGGAGCATGACAAACCCAAGCTGCTTCCTACACGAGTTGTCACAAAAGGGAATTAGGGCAGTAAGTTTTGCAAATCATGTCTTTGATGGGTCTTTGGCAAGGGTTTAGCTGATGGTGGGGCTTGCTTGCGTAGCAGGGCCTTGCTTGAAGGAGCTGCTGTCTTCCAGGAATGTAAATCAACCGTAAAATTGAGTCTAACAATATCCAAAAGCAGCAGGACCTGTCAGGATGGGCTTCAGGAGGATCCCGGCTGCTGCTGGGTGAAACCCCTGGCTTTTGGCTTCCTGTGTCACACACATCCAGGACCTCATGCATTCTTTATAACCTGTGCTGTGCTCTGTACACTGCAAACTCTCTTTTTTTTTTTGGTAACTTAATAAAATAATGAGAGTGAGAGAGTTAAGGTTTTAATATGTCATTCTGTGTTTTATTATTCCCTCTAAAATGAGCATGTATACTTTTTGAAAAACTTTGGTTTGCTTTGGCATGTGATTCACAGGAACATAGCTCTTTCTATCATTCTGACTTAAGTCATATATTTTTACACTAAACATCTTATTACCTTAGTTTTATTATTTCAGAATCAAAGGAGAGCTTGCAAATGTCTATGACTGCAGAGCCAAGGAATGTTAATGAATAGTGCCATTGAATTTTCAGGTTTTAGCTTTTCTGATCTTAGAGAATATAACTGTAAGCAAAAATATTATGCAAGCTGAATAAAATTTAAATAAATAAGGACCAGATGTAACTATAGGGGCCTATAAAATGTAATACAAATACTATCCACTTCCTTAAAATAAATCTGTATTTTAGTATGAAAAATTATATTCATATTGATATTGTGGATTAATCTTTTTTATGAAAGTTGGCAAGTGAACACCACCTCTTGCAAGGGCTTGTTCTTAAATGGGAAACAGACCCTTTGTTCTGACCTTGAGCAGGGCAGTCGCTGGGTCTCGTGCGACGTGAAGCATTTCTGCATTAACACGGTAATACATTTTTACATTCTGCAGCCTGTTTTACTGCAGTAGTGTTTGCTTTAGGATTTGGGGTGCCTGCTAATGGTTTGTGCACGCCAGCAATGGCAGAACCCTGCGGTGCCAGAAGGAGGCATTCGCACGAGACAAACCCCTCTGAGATGTCAAGTGATTTGCTTGGGCTTGACCTTCACCCTCCCTTGCTGGAAAGTTATCTTGGAGATTCCATTTGGATCTGCAAATGGAAGATCAGAGATCATAACATAACTGTTGTCATTTCCTCTGCCTGCAAGTAACCAGCAGCTGAGTTTATTTTAACTACTGAGAGGTTCCTGCGTAGGGTTAATTCTCCAGTGAAACTCACTGTGCAACCAGTTGATTTCTGCTTTTTTCTGGGAATCAGCCTGTAAAAAATGAAATTTTTACAATTCTGCTACTCTGGACAAAGTATTGAAGAAGTTGAAAAGGAAATAACTAACAGTATTGTGCTTGCCCTGGGAAAGAGATAAATCCCTGATCCTGCACTCAGCAAAACCCCTTGCAGTGTTATTACCCTTAATAATGCTAATTTAGTGTAACATTTGTAGCTGTGTAGGAAATCAGTTGGAAATGTGTAACGTTAGCTTGGGAAAACACAGCTTGTCAGCTAAATCAGAAAAACATCTTTTCCAGAGCGTGGTTTTATATGTAGTTTACTTTCTGTCTTCCTCAGGAAAAGTGCAGAAAGCTTCATTCCCTACACCAAAAATGTGGTTATGGTTGGAGGTAGGGTTCATTCCCCGTGGTTCTGTGCTGGTTATTGCAGTCCTCAGTGGGGAGTGGTTCACCTCCCTTCTGGCAGGTGCCTTTGGTCCTGTCCAGGTGGTGGCTGGAGCTCATGGACTGAGACAGCTCAACAAAGACAAGCCCAAAGTTCAGCTCAGTTCAAGCAGCAGGACTTGCAGATGTTCAGGGCTGTGCAGGAAGGCTCTTTACCACAATCTGGACCTTCTTCCTTGTCAAATCCAGCCAACACCAGGAACATGGAGATTTCTCTGCTCCACTTCTTCTGAAATCACCCCCTTTGCACCCTGGTCCACCTTTATCACAGGATGCAACTTCATCAAAACACCCTTGGCCCTTAATATTTGTGCCTCCTGCGTGTCTTCTGTCCTGTTCCTCCCTCACCCTCCATTCCCAGCATTCCCAGTAACAGCCTGGGGGCTGTTTTTCAGTGGCTTTTCAGTTGAAAGCTGCTTCTTGTCCTGCTGAACAGCAGCTGCACAGTAGGAAAGAAACACTGGGGAGACTGCCTCAGGAGCTGTAAACTTGTAGAAAACATGTGAGCAGCCCAAGCCTGAAGCCAGCAGCTTGTGAGGCTTTCTCACCGTGGTTTATGCTCCTGCAGGCTTTTAAGGATCACTTGGTCAGTGATTTTCCTGAAGAGGATGCTGACTTCACCACCTTCCTCCCAAAAGGCTCAGTCAGGGCAGTGCTCTGTGGTCCTTGCCCGGGGTCTCTGCCATACCAGTTCTTGACATTTAAGATACAAAGATTAAGCTGTCAAGCTGGCTGAATTTAATTCTCAGAGTTAACATGTCTGTTTGTGCCCTTTGCTGAGGGCTGAGTGTGATATTCTTCCCCTCACGGGTCTCTGCATCGTTACAAATCAAGCAGAAAAATATCCTCAGCCTGGGGGAGGAGCTGAGATCCAACTCCCTGGGAGTTCAGGGTTCTTCCCCTCCTCAGATGAAGGGCAATGCAGTGCAGACCATGCTGTGCACGTGGTGCCAGCTTTATTTTCCAGAGGTGGGTGCTAATTTCTGTCAGGCACCTTGCCCTCTCTGTTTATTGTTCACTCTGCACCAGCTTCACTCTTGGAGGTGTTGACCAAGAGGCTCCATGAGCTTCTCCTGCTTCTCTGCCTTTGCTTGCACAGCCAAACCCTCACTTTCTCCCTCCTGTGCCTTCCCTTTGCCCCACAGATGTGCAGGCACAGTGACATTCTCGGTGACAGCAATATTCTGCTGGTGAGGGCTGTGGCTGTCCCACAGCTCCAGCCTGAACCCGACTAAATACCTTCTCTTTGTGGCAGGTCTGGTGACCATTTCTGCTTCTTAACAGGTTTGGGGCACATCGTATCCCAGCCAGCTCTGCTTTTGCAATATTTGGGAGCCATTCTGGCTTGCAGGTGATTTTTGTGGCCATGCAGTGCTGTGTCAGATATTCAGTTCATTTCCTTGGGCTGCAGGCCCTTCAGCACCAACATTTTTGAGCCCAGGATGGCAATCTCAGCAGTAGCAGGGAAATTCCCTTCACATCTGTCTTTTTTTCAGTGTTTTCATGGTTGGACAGTCTCAGTTTACCCCTGCCAGAGTGGACTTTGTTTAGCATGGAGGAACACAGTTTGCGTGGCCCGGCTCGTATTCCGCATCCTTCCGTCCCGGGCAAGAGCTGCTCAGCTCTCCATTAACCCCCATCTGTGTAATGGTCCCAGACTGTTCTCTGTCAAAATATACAAAGATTAAAGCCCCAGTTTGTTGAATGGATTTGTAAACTTTATGAAGTATGTGCTTTCAGCAGCTGGGTATCTTTTTTTAAACAAGTGTGTTCTTGATACGGGAGTGTTTTTATTTCCCCTCCTGCACGAACAGTTTTTGTGACTCTGCCAAGCTCCACCATGGAGAGCCATAATCTGTATGAAACTGGTGGTGAAAGGAGGTGGGGAGGGATGGGAAAATCTGTCCAGAGCCACCATGAATTCACAGCCTCTAGCTGAACATTGACACCACTTTTTCTTCATCCCTCTTGATTGATTGATTTTGAGCTACGTAGGTTTTGGTATCAAGCACACATTTAATTTGAACAGGAGCTGCAGATGTCCAGAAACCAAAAGCTATCCTTTAAATAAATGTATTGTTTTAGTCATAATAGATTCTGGGGTTTTTTTTCTGAGGGACTGAGAGGGGTGTTCCAGCTTCAATCCATGCCTGTTGATAGAGTCATTACAGTTTGGAGCTTGGTTAGATGGCTGGAGTATGACATTTCATCACTGCATAAACTCCTTTAAAATATTGATATGATTAAAAATGTTCGCTAGCATCAGTAGTTTGGTTTTAGTGATTTGTCATGGATGATCAAAACTAACAAAGTCTCATCCAGATCCCACTAGATCCAGTGGAAAAAAAATTACTTCTGGGTTAAGGACTTTGAGCTGATCCCAGGAGTATCAGAGGAAAGTGATGTTTGCCATGATTCATAAGCTAAGGAAAACTAAAACTGACATTTATGCCTATGGACTATTTAGAAATCTTTACAGTGCATCATGGACACGTTGCTCTGTTCTGTTTTTAATCGATTTGATAAGCCTGGTTCAGCTACACTATTTAAAAAAAAACCCTGCCTAAGAAAAACAGTGTTTTGGCAGATCAACGAGATGTTTCCTTCTGCAGGGTAGGCACGGAGCGAGCAGGAATGTACCTTTTCATGCCATGTGTATTTTTAGTCCTGGGTCTGGCTTCTCACACATGCAGGAACCACAGTGTAGCACTCAAGTGTTGCCTTTTCAAATAGATGATGCAGATGATCCAGACTGATAACACTCTGGTGGTTCCTGGGTCTGAGCCTTCGGTATGTGCAGTTTTACATTTAATAAAGCAGTGCTGGGAAAAGCTGCTAACTCCAGGTTGGTGGATGCTTTAAAAGCAACCACAGATGGAAAACAAACTCAGAGAAATGTGATTGAAAGGTCCTTGCTCAGAGGTTAGGAAATATGAGATTAAATCCAGTCTGAAAAGGTTTAATTTGACCATCCTGTGTACGTGCCCAGTGTGCTATTCCATGGTCACACCCCCAGTTTGCTACCAAACCTCCTGGTCATCCACTGCCCTGGTGTGTCCCAGGTGAATGATGTGCCTGAACAAGCTGGTCAGTATTTTGTGTTCTCTCATTGGCCACTTCTCCCAGCCTAAAGTCTCTTGCATTCCTTTGGAGTAACACCATCGTTTGTAAAACAAAGGTGAAAAATACCTCAACCCCAAACCAACCAACCAAAACCCCACAACAACCCAAACCCCACAACAGGGAGAAGAGAGATGGACGTGCCTGTGTTGCTCTATTCTGTTAGTATTTGTTGCTTCACTTACTGGAAAAAAAGACAAACCCTGCAGTTGCCAGGGGTGTGTGTGTATATATATCTATATTTTATTTTATTTTTTTAATCAAACCACCCTTTTGATTTTCTTAGTTACTTGGTACAGAGCTCATAGTGTTTCCCCTTCATTTATGCAGATTGAAATCTCTTTTTCCCCCATCTGGAACTCTTGTGTCAGCTGTAATCCGTTTGTGGTTGCAATCCTCCTGGCTTTTTTCAGGGACTGGTGTCCGTGGATCAGAGGGAACCTGTGGCACTGGTGCTGTGCTCCAGCAAGTCCCCATCATTAAATAAGCTGTAGTGGAATAAAAGGGAACTGTGATCTGAGTGTCGTGATCTGAGCATTACCTGAAGGGCATTGGAGTTTTGTTTTGTTTTTTTGGTTTTGTGCTGGGAAAGGATCTTGGGGCACCACGGGTGGGGGGTGAATTGGTGATGAGAGTTGTACCCAAGAGTGTTCTCCAAACTTGGGAGAACTCCAAACTTTTCCCACCCAGCAGCAATTCCCTGCCCCTGCTCCATCCCCCAGCAGGGCTCCTATGCTCCAACCTCACCAGTTTTTCTTGGGAGCTCTGTGGGAAAGCTCCTCTTTGGCTTGTACCTGTTGGCGAGGGGCTCCACAGCAGCAGTTCTGCAGGGGGTGTTTGAGATTGGGTTATCCAGGACCTTCGTGTGGAATTAAAGATCACCACGTGTTTGCCCAGAGCCAGTGCTGGAGGCTCAGCTCTGAGGCTGAGGGTTTGCTGCTGCTGCTGAGGAGAGGAGCAGGTTTGGCACACAAAAAGGAGCATCCTGCAAGCTGAAGCACTGGAACAGGATGCTCACCTATAATTTTTTTAAGGAAAAATAAAAAAAAAATTTAAAAAAAACCCAAACAAACCAGAACAATGCAAAGGGAAAGCACCAGCAAGAGAACAGTATGTTCTTTGTAATGCTTTTTCTTTGGGGACATCTATTGCTGGCAGTAAGATTAAATCACTGAAACCTTCCCTGAAGCTACATCTGCCACTGCCTACATTTTCCAACCTCAGTAATAAACTAACATTTGCCATTGTTCCTTTCTTCTGGATTTCATTTCTTACAGATTTAACCAGTGCTGTTTACCACAAGGCATTCAGCTCTTGCTTAAAGCTGAGGTCTATGCCAAGTCCCTAAAAATATTCATTGCTCCAAAGAATCTGGTTTTAAATAATATCATTAAAAGTAGACTATATTAATACTACAGTTCACACTGAGTTCATGTGCTGCTGATGCCAATGCATAAAAATGATGGAAGAAGCTCTAGACAAGACTACCCTGAAGTGGGGAACAAAATCCTTTGTACCTTTACACCAGCTTTTCATTACAGGAGTCACTTTCTTAACCCAAAATACTGAAAATTTGAAAAAATCTGTGTTACAGTCTTGCTTCTCCTGACTTGGAGTGCTTGTTTTTGACTGTGAAGCTGGTGGGGAGTGTGGGGTGGGTCACGGTGGCCAGTTTGGGGGTGTTTGGGAAGCAGGGTTCATGCCTCTGCCTTCTTCCCACAGGACGCCATAGTGATCCATGAAGTCTATGAAGAAGGGGCAGCAGCCCGAGATGGCAGACTGTGGGCTGGTGATCAGATTCTAGAGGTAAATGACATTCTCTGTGTCTGTGTTTGGTTGTGGAGACTTGTTTTCAGTTCAACAGAGGTCCCTCGTAGGTTGAATAGGTTCCATTCTCAAGGCTTCCCTTCTGTCCCTGAGAACGTCCTGAAAAATTCATATTTCCTTATATATTCATATAAACTGAAGGTACAAATTGAGAATACATTAAATTTAATTGAGCAAGGCAGTTCTTGAATTACATAGTTCAGCTGTCATGTCCAATAGCTTGGAATTATTCATCTCTTTAATCTTTCATTCGGAGGCCTGCGCTTCCAGCACCGCTCCCGTATCTCTGCCCTGCCTGAAATCCCAATATTGAGCTGGGAAAAGGTGGGGTGAGGAGGAGAAGGTGGCTGTAGCATCCCTGCCAGTATCCCTGTTAGCATCACCCCACAGCATTCCCTGTGAGCATCCCTCCCAGCATCCCTGCATCCCTCCCAGCTCCCCCAGGCCACGCTTCACGCAGCTGGGGAGTGGCTGCTGGGAAGAAATGTGATGTTTTTCCCCCAGACGAGCAGGGAAAAGGTGGAGGGAAAGGGTTAAGAGAGAAGTGTTGGTCTGCAAATGAAACTTGCGTCAGGCAGGGGTTCAGTGCAGCTGCTTTGCAGCTCTGCTGTCAGCTCAGGACAAATTCCCAGCATGGCCATTAAGGCCTCGGTGTGTAGGGTTAGGAAAATAGCCAGGGGTACTTGGGGACTTGTCTTTACAGCTCTTGCACTGCAAATATTTTTGTTAGCGTTGAGGCTGAATGTTGTTTTGGTTTTATAAATAACGGGGTATTAACAGAGCACGATAATTAGGGGGTAAGAATGGAGCAGGTTAATTAATTCTTCTCTGGCCAAACAGGAAAGTGCTAATGTTTGTGAGCCATAATATTGTTATTATTTCAGCTTTTAAAAGCTGTATTAATCAAAAAGATGACTGAATTAGTTTCAGATTAGTGTGATAAAGCACACGTAGATGCCTGTGTCCAGGAAAGAATGTCAATGCACTTATAAATAAATGTGTGCAGAGTTGGTACAAAAGAATGTAGGGAATAAAGATTAGCCTTAATTATCTTAATGTAAAATTAGATATGATTGTAGTTTTGCATATCTAGAAATTCTGAGAAATATTTTCATGGCCTTAAAACTTATGGAAGTATGGAAGTAGATCAACATTTGTGGTTATTCCGTTACAGTTCACACTGCTTCCTAAAGAGACTTCAAAAATGTCTAAGTATTGATATGTTTTGGTATGAAGAAATAAAAGATTATTTAGTTGACAGAATATTGGCAAACACCTTAAAGGTCACTTGTGGATCAGGCTTGGCAAAATCAGATTAAGTTTCACATTCCAGCGGGGGTTTTTTTAATGGAACATTTAAGCAGAACTTCTTGTACTGTCTGACATTACTAAAATGCTGAAACCTCCTCAGGTTTTGGTTAGAGAGGTGTTAGCTGGCTGCTCCAGCAGCGGTCTGGTGTGCCATCTATTGGGAAAAAAGGAAAATCACCATTGAATACATCCTGCCTGGGATTCTCCGTGGCCATTTACTTGCTGGGATTCTCTGTGGCCATATATTTGCTGGTGCTTCTGATTCCCTCTGTTTTCATCTTGATGTTACAGAGTTGAGGGAGAAGGGATCTGAGTCGGAGGTACGCAGGGAGCTCAAAGGAGCACGTCCCACATTGTGTAGCTGGAGAAAGAAGCATTGCTTGGGGTTCCAAAGGCTTGAGGTTAAAAAGAAGGGAAGAACACCCAAAACTTCCAAGCCTAAATGTTCTGATTGCTGGGATTTACTGCAGGCAGTGGCACAAAGCTCCGAGCTCACACCCCACAGGAAACCCAGGATCTCCCTCTGGGAATGGGAAAGCTCAATTAGAGCACCAAGGGGTGTCAAATTGACAAATGTGTGCTGTCACCCAGGGGCAGGGTGTGATGAGAAGATCATTTATCCGTGTCATTTGGAAAGCAAACACTGATTATTGCAGGTGAACGGGATCGATCTGCGCAGCGCCAGCCACGAGGAAGCCATCACCGCGCTCCGGCAGACGCCCCAGAAGGTGCAGCTGGTGGTCTACAGGAATGAGGCACACTACAAGGATGAGGAAAACCTGGAGATTTTCTCTGTGGATATCCAAAAGAAAACGGGCAGAGGACTGGGGCTCAGCATAGCTGGGAAACGGTAAGAGTGTCTCTGATCTGACAGCGCTTCCAATGGGAAATGTTTGGGATTTTGATGTGTGAATGACTGTAGCCAATAAATGAAGTGTGGAATAAAGGGGAAGCTCCATAAGGAGCAGAATTTTATATGTAAATATCTCCCAGGATGGAATGGGTCCATGGTTCTGGCTCCTCTGTCAGAACAGAGCTGAGAAGTGGAGGCTGTTCCTGCCCAGGAGAGTTCTGGGCACAGAGAGGGAATCCCATGCAGAACTGAGGGCTCACTCTTCTGTGGCATCAGGGTAGCTGTGTTCCAGGGCTTTGGAGGCCCTAACCATGGCTTTTCTGGTTTCTGAACTGGGGGATAAACCTACCCTACCTCTTTGCAGAAGGATTTGTGAGTTAGATTGAGCTCGTGCTCGGTTCAAAGGGAACGAGGCCAGTGGAGGCTGAGTTAGACCCAAACCCTGAGCAGCTCAGGGGACTGTGGCACACTGCAGAGAGCAGTTTGCAGAGCAGAACCTGAGATACAGAACCACTGAGACTGGAAAAGCCCTCCAAGGTCATCGAGTCCAACCTTTGACCCGTGTCACCCATCCAGAGCTCTGAGTGCCACCTCCAGGAATTCCCTGGTCACCTGCAGGGATGGGGACTCCAAACCTCCCTGGGCAGCCCCTGCCAATGTCTGACCACCCTTTGCATGAATAAATTCTTCCTGATAGCCAACCCAAACCTCCCCTGAGGCCGTTTCCTCTTGTCCTGTCCTGGCTCCACGCTCGTGTCAGGGAATTGTGGAGAGGAATACAGTGGGAAGTAACAGCAGCCTAATGAAATGTGACTTTTTCCTGATACATCTCTAAACCACTGCTATTAGATCACTCAAACCAGAGCACTGATAGTTTTAATCTTCCTTTGCTAAAAGAGATTTATGGCATGACACTTGTTCAGCGTTGGAGTTGCCATCCTGCATTGCCAAAAATAATTTACTTTTGCAATCACAAAGCACCGTGTCGTTATCCTGACTGCCTATGGTCAGCAGAGTTTCTGCAGCAGTTTTTGGGTGGCAGTGCTTAACCCAGGTGTTGTGAGCAGATTGTGGGGTGGGCAATTAATTTAGATTATGTAAATTACCCTGCAGATGTTAATCACAGCCCTCCTCCCTTTGCTTCTGTGCTGAACTTCCTGTGCTACTCCTGAATCTTTCAGGGTGGGGATCCCCTCCTTAGAAGGAGCCCAATTGCTGCAGTTTGTTAAATGATACCCAGGTATAATTGAGGGTGGGAGGCATTGTGTCCTTCAGGTGAAGGATAAAAAAATGCCAGATCTTGGCATTGCAGCTGGCCCCAGCTCACACCATGGAATCACAGAATCCTTTAGGGTGGAAAAGCCCACCAAGATCACTGAGCCCAACCTTTAACCTAACCCTGCCAGGTCCACCACTGACCCACGTCCCATCAGGAGATAGTTTAACTCCATTATAGACCAAACTTCAGGCTTCCATTCATATAAATGGTGTTTTCCATAAATCTTTATGTATCCTGCAGTCAGAACTAGCAGTTCAAGGGGAAAGACAGCATTAAATATTAGCAAAACATGCTGTGGTTTTAAAACTCATCGATTTTTTACACAGCTGAATGGGGTGTAAAACTGGTTCTTCCTCTGCTCACAGGTTTCTTTTAACGTCTCTTAAATGCAAGTAATCTAAATTGGTCTCCCAAAGAATATTGGATTGTGTAATTAGCCATATGCTTCTTGCATTGTTAGAAATGGAAGTGGAGTGTTTATCTCTGACATTGTTAAAGGAGGAGCTGCAGACCTAGATGGAAGATTAATTCAAGGAGATCAGATTTTGTCTGTAAATGGGGAGGATATGAGAAATGCCTCACAAGAGACTGTTGCCACTATACTTAAGGTGAGTACAGAACACATTCTGAGATACTGAATTGCAGTTACTGACTCTGTGCAAGGTAATTATCCTGAAGTGCTATTTACCATACACAGGACAGCTCCAGCTGATTACCAAGACAAGAATTTCATTTGAAATAACTGGGAGGTTCATTTAAAGTCACTTCTCTGTGTATTTCTAGGAATTGGATGATATGAAGCAGGAACACAAAGGCACATTTAGTATTTAGGCATTTATTTGAAAATGCAATTGTGTATCTCATGTGTTAGAAAAACACTTGGAAACAGGAGAGGCGACACAAACCAGAGCTGAAATAAATCTTTGGCTTTGCTGTACTGACCTGCAGGGATAAAATGACAGCTTAAATCTGTTCCTGCACAGCTTCCCATCCTCCAGGAGTGATTTTATGCTGAAATTCTGGGAGAATTTCACTTTTTCCGTGGGCTGGGGCAGAGGGAGGGATGGGATGGCCACGAGTGCCATCAGTGGATGCTGAAGACCCATTTCTATTCCAAACTGCATCTGCTCCCAGGGCTTTCCCCCTGCCATGCCCACCACTGTTTCTGCACATGATTTCTTTCATTCTTCAGGGGAAAGGCTAATTATTTCCTTGCTTTTTCCATTCAGGGTTGGTGCCTTGCCAAAAGTTTACCTATTTAAGAATTGGGAACCGGTGGTGCGAGGGTATTTTGTTAAGTTGGATCCATATGGGTTAAATTCACCCTTTTCTGCAGATTTTGCCTCTGAAGGGTTTTTCAAATGTCTGCTAAAGAGTTTGGGACTTTCTGTTTCTTTTTCCTGAGTAAATTGGCCATCAGTTTGCAAGGGGGACATTCATACTAAATTCAGCAACCAGGAGGAACCTTCAGGACAAGCCTAAATCCACTTTTTGTATTGTCTAAATACAAGTGTTCATGTTTTGAACATTCCTTGTGGCTTTCTTCACGGACTTGTGGTGCTGAATATAAACATGATTCTCTCCAGGAGAGCATGAAATATTGTATGTCTACTTAAATTGTACATTGGGGGTTGTTTTTTGTTTTTTTTTCTTTTTCTCCAAGTGTGCCCAAGGCCTGGTGCATCTTGAGCTTGGGAGATTGCGAGCTGGGTCATGGCTGTCATCACGGAAAACATCCCAAAACAGCCAGGTTAGTGACAAATTCCTCTGTTTAAACTGGAGCTGTGAAGGGCAGAGCACGGGGATGGTGCACAGATGTGCACATGGAGCTCATCCTCCCACAGACACTGCTGAGGGTGGGGAACAAAACATTTTATCCCCTAATTTTCCATGCTGAAATGCTGATGGAGCAGAAGAGCTGGTTAATGTATTTATTGCTGAAGGAGTGTCTTCCCAAGACACACCAAAAATCTGTAATATCTTTCTCAAGTGATGATGCCCAGAAATTTTTGGTTTGAAGACTTGCAAAAACTGCTTGGATGTATTTTCTGCAGCTGTTTTGTCTATCAAAACGAGCTAATGAAACCAAACTGCATCTCTGCCTATCTTCCAGCAGAACCACAGGAGAGCTGCTTTCCTCTCCAAGAAAACACAGAGCAATTTCCTGCTTCACTTGCTTTTTACCTGAAGCGAGGACAACAATTCATTTTTCAATCAGAGCAGGGCCTTTCCCCTCTCCCTGTGCCCCCCGGTCTGCTCAGACACCAGTTCTTGGTGTTAAACCTGGAGGATTGCAGGGGGAGAGAAACGAGGCACGGTGGCTTAGAAAACTTCTTCTGAATGGGCTTTCCTTCTGAAAATCCACTGCTTTGCCATTCTAAGGTGCCAGTGTCTCTGAAAGAGGGGATCACAGCAGGGTGAGGCTGTGGGGGGCTTTGGCCCCTTTCTGCCGTGGGGAAGCTGCACATGAGGGGATCCAGCACTGCTAAAAGAAGGATTTGTTTTTTGGAAACAGGGAGGAGGAGCCACGGGAGGCTTAGGGGAGATGTGAGTTAAAGCAGGAGTGTTTTTAAGGAGGTCTGTAAGGGGTCTGTCCGTGAACAGCCCCAAAAAGGTGCCAAAATTATCACAGCATGGTGTGATTTCTTCACTTCCTGAGGGTCAGCAGTGGCCCTGGCTGGCTGGAGGTGGTGAGGTGCCAGGAAGGGCTAAAGCCATGTGGGAACAGCTGGGCTAAGCCCAGCTTTAAAAAATACTGGCTTTGGAGAAACATCTGCAGTGCATGCAGCAGGCAAGGGGAGGTGAAGTAACAGGGGGAAATTGCACTGATTGCATTAAGTCAGCAGTCAGCTATTAGATTTTGTTTTGGCCATTGTATCAACATGAAGCCTTAGCAAGAGCAAGGTAATCAAAAAGTGACAGCTAAAAATTACCCTCCTGGTTTTACCACGTAAATCTCAAGCTGAAAGGGAAGCAAAATGCCATAATATCTACATGGGTCTAGGTAAAAATTCAGATCCAATGACATCATCTCCCTTTTTTTTTTGTACCATAAGAGGCTTTTGCAGGAACCTGGTAAATCCTGCCTTTCTTTTAACACAAGAAATCCTAATCTCCTTGATGCAGAGTCGTTTGAGAGCCTTCATCTCCCTGCTCTGAAGTGACTTGGTGATTTTGAAAACTGAATAAATGTTTCTCACCAAAACCCTTCCAAGAGTTATAAAAATCTTGGCAGATGATGCAGCAAGCCAGCTTGAGTGATTTGCACAACTGCAAGTGCTGCTTTAGAAGGTGCTGGCCAAGAGCATCCAGACCTTTTGTCCTCACTTGGCTTTTTTCTGGGTCCACTGCATCCCTTGAGCAGTGGAACTCGAAACAGGGGTTTCTTTCACATGCATTGCAAATGTGGTTAACTGGGCCATGAATTGGCACCCAGGGGTGGGAACTGTGCTGTGCCTGGTGTTTGTCACTGACAGCTGCACACTGGCCAGTGGCATAAATGTGTCAGGGCTTTTGAGTCACCAGCTGATGGGTTTGGGGGAAGAAATCTCTGCTGTGTGTGGACAAGGATGGAGCAGATCTTTGTTTTGGACAAGGCAGCTCAGTTGGAAAGGTCTGGCCCTTGGTGGAACCTGTTCAGATGCACTTCCTAAATTGATGGTTGGGTTTCCTCGAGGGACAGAGCCTGAAGATGATTCCTCAGGTTTTGGGTTTTCTATTCTCAGGTTCTGAGCTGCTTCAGTGTGTGGGTCTGAGCTTCACATTAGGGATGGTGAGCTCTGCACAGAGCAGGGACACAAAACAATTCCTGCTCCAGCTGGGCACCAAGGACAAATGATCCAAAGCTCAGCCCAGGAGCACAAACAGCGTGGGCTGAGAGAGGAAAACAAGCAGGGTGGGAGTGCCTGGGCTAAAGCTGGAACGGGACAATGAACTGCAAGGTGCAAATGGAGCAGAGCTGAGCCAAGGCAGAGACCCCGGGAGCGCTCGTGCATTTTGGGACCATTTGGGTTCATCTTGGGGGCAGCCCTGGCTGGGCTCTGGTGCTGCCCAAGGTGGATCCATGGAGGAGATGCTTTGAATAAATCCCTGCTTTATCCTGTGACTCTGCCCAGCCCCTGCTCCAGGGCAGCCTGCACGAGGCATCAAAGATAAAAGCCAGAAAAGGAGAGAGGGAAAAGCAGGGCAATGGGGAGGGCAGCAGGAGTGAGCTTCTCCCTTTGGAGTCTCTCCTGTGTCAGCTCCCATGTTCTTCTGGAAATGAGAAGAGGTTCTTGGGCAGATAGAAGGAGCAGGGGCAATTGCAGTGTATTCAGCTGAAACAGCAAAGATTCCTGCCAGGTGACAGGATGGGTGTCCCTGTTACTCCCCCTCATGTGAGAGAGCAGCTCTTTGTCCTCCTGGGTGCTCGTGCATGCAGAGGCACCACAGGGAAGGTGCCCATCATCTCCCCTTCTCCTGAGGTGTGGAGACACCCTGGCAGCAGCTGAGAGAAGGGAGCACTGTCTAAAGCTGACCTGAGCAACACTTAAGTGTGGAATAAGAGTCTGTAGTACTGTGAGCAGCACCACAGGATCACTGAGGTTGGACAATCCCTCTGAGACCATCAAATCCAACCATCCCCCAGCACTGCCAAGCCCACCACTATTTCCTGTCCTGAGTGCCACGTCCACACATCTGTTAAATCCCTGCAGGGCTGGTGACTTCACCTCCACAGGGAGATTTTGGTCGGTTTCCCCTCCCAGAGGGGTTTGCACTTGCGTGGCCAATGTGGCATTTCCAGTGTGGCTGGCACAGAGCGCAGCTGCACCCATCTGTCGCAAGGTCTGGTTTAAAGTTCACTTTTGGGTTTGACTCATGGGGTTTTTTTCTCTATTTTCACCCTCAGGCGAGCCAGCAGAGTGTCCACAGCCACTTCCACCCCGCGCTCGCTCCCGTCCTCTCCACCTTGCAGAACTTTGTCAGCACTAAAAGATCCTCAGCAGACACATCCCAGAGAAGCTCAGGTACAAACTGGGCAGCTGTCAAAAGAGCTGAGTGTGATTTGCTTTGCATCCTGCTGCTTTGGAAGCCAAACTGAGCACTCAAATCTGCCTTTCCTGCCCTGCCTCCCCGAGGACGCCCCACGGATGTTTTTAAGACCCAAACACTTCCCAGAAGATGACATTATTTTTATGTCTGCTGGAGGAGGAATGGCCCCTCTATTTTAAGTGCAGAATTCCTGTGCCCTGCTATTCCCCTTGTCAGAGCCTTAGCACAGGCATGGTTCTCACATTAGGAACGGTTTTCTCAGGGAATAAAGCTGCCACCACTTCATTTATATCTTTGTTGCTCTTGAGTGCATAAAGGGGTGTTTCGTAATGAGAAAGTCACAATGCCCAGTTTGCAGGTTTAGAGATTGTTAAAAATCCACAAGCTGCAGCAGCCTGGGGAGAGTGGCTCCAGGATTTGGGAATCTTTGCTCACATCTGACCGTGGGCAGGAGGAGAAGACATTTCTTCTGCTGGTTTGCAGGCACTGTAGGAGCCTGGTGGCTTTTGGGCATCCTTCCTTGTACTGTCAGGGCAGGCCCTGCAGCACTGGGCATTTCCTGACCCTGATCTGGGGTCCCCAGGCCTGGGCTTGCCATGCCACAGACCTCAGCTGTCCTGGTCCTCCTGCCCAGGCACTCCTGCATGGATGTGGGGAGTGCTGGTTTGGGAGGAGATAAGAATCCTGGATTTTTGGAAGAAATTTACTCTGCCAGCCTTCCAGTTTCATTAAAGCTGATACAATTAGGGGTGGGTGTAGCAGAGCTCAGGACCTGGCTACACCATCAGCTTGTTGGGCTGAAAAAGTTGCAGTTTGAATTCAACTCTGAAGTCTCTCTTTGCCTTTTTCCTTTACTTTCCATTCTCCTCTCCTCTCTTCTTTTCCCACTTTCCCCCTTCTCTTTTCCCTGTTCCTTTTTTCCTCTTCCCCCTTTCCTTTTTTCCTTTCCCTCTCACCTTTATTACCTTCCCTTTTTCCTTCCCCTCATCCTTATTCCCTTCCCCTTTTCTTTCCCCTTTTCCTTCCCCTTTTCTTTCCCCTTTTCCTTCTCCTTTTCTTTCCCCTTTTCCTTCCCCTTTTCCTTCCCCTTTTCTTTCCATTTTCCCTCCCCTTTCCCAGTATTTTGAGTACTTCTCCACACCCTTTCAGTGGATACACACCAGCCTGACTTCCTGCCTGTCCATTATTTACCAGCACAGCACAAAGGGGAAGAGGAGCTCCCTGGAACTGCCCCATTCCCAGAGCCCTTTGTGCAAGGACGCTGTGATTTAGGAATAATAATCCAGTCTTTAATTGAGTGGAGGCACAATAGGGCTGTTCTCCAGGCTGGCAGAGTGCTGCAGTTCCACAGATTGTGCCTGGGCTACAATGGGAGTCAGGGTGACACCGGGAGCCGGAGGGATTACACCTCATTCACCCTTCCTCCTCCTCCTCCTCCTCCTCCTCCTCACGTGGGCAGCACTGCCTGCCTTGGCACAGGAAGGCTCCACTCCTGCCTGGTGATAACTCTGCCTATGCAGCAAGGGACCGTTGTCACCTGACAGTGTTATCTCTTAATTATATTATCTCTTAATTACAGAAGCTAATTGTTTGTTTCTTTATTAGTAGGAGCCGATATGGGCCCCAGGACTGTGGAGATAACAAGGGTCAGTGAGTTGTTTTCTACCCGTTCATAAAGCCAACTCCTTGCCCTGAAGTTGTTCATTTTTGCAGCATTTCTCTCGAGTCAAGCTGCATGATTTGTGTTTGCACCCGGGGGCTGGATGTGTGCCTGTGCTTTGGCTGAGGAGATGTGTGTGTCAAACCCATTTTCTCCTGTTCCACCAATCCAAGCAGTCACTTTTTGCCATGCCCTGCACTCTGCCAGTTGCCCCTGCTGCAGATGTTTGGTTTTGCTGTGTTCCAGGGCCCATATGATGCCCTGGGTGTCAGCATAGCAGGAGGCAAGGGCAGTCCCTTGGGAGACATTCCCATCTTCATCGCCATGATCCAGGCCAGTGGAGTGGCTGCTCGGACACAGAGGCTCAGGGTGAGTACAGGGGCCCTGTTATTTCCTAATATTAGGCCCCTGATATTTCCTGTTTCATCTCCCACGTGGCCCTTGAAGCCTCAAAAACTTCTGCATCTGCTGTCACTGATGTTCTCTCACAGACTGCTCTGCCTCTATTTATATAAAAGCAAAACAAAACCACCCCAAAAAACAAACCTACCCTTCTCTTCCCATCTTGGCAATTGCTGCCCGTATTGGAAAAGTGATGTAAAGAGAAAGAGCTTAAATGCATTTGTAGTGGTCATGGAATGTCTGTGTTCATCCAGACCCGGGCAGGGCAGCGAGAGGCCCTCTGGAAACCACAGGTATTTTGGGAACTCCACACAGGGCATCATTTAGAGTTCAAACCAGGTAGAAACCAGATCAGAAATTATTTGTTTGATCTGAAGGCCCCTATAAATAAACAGCAAAATAAGGCACTTGTGTCAGACCCACAGCACATGTGGGTTTCCAGGCATGGGCATGGTGAACACTCTCAGTTTTGGAGAGAGTCTCAAGGAATCAGGAGGGTTGACAAGAATTTAATATGCAGATCCACGTGCTTTGGCCCATGAGATTCATTAGGACATGCTGCTACACTCATGCCTTGTCTCTGATGGAATTAAACAGTGGCAGGGTCGAGATCATTTTTGTGTGTAGGAAGAAGAAATCATCCAGGTTAATTGGATTAATATCAGAAGTTCCTTCTCTCCCATACAACATTCAGCATGTGCTTACATGGTCTGGAAGAATATGAACTTGTCTGTACATTCAGACACAAATGAATCCTTTCTGGATGGGAGGACAGCAGTGAAAATCTCCCTCCCTCCCTCTCTGCTTGCAAATAGAAAGAGCAAAATACAACCCATCTTTGTTTCTCTGATCATATTGTTAGTGTTAAAAGAAGAATGGGAAATGATCACTGGCAGTGCAGAATCCTCACAAAAGGGATCCTGCAAAAGAGAAGCATGACTGTGCAGTGCCAAGTTCACGAGGAATTTTAAGCATTCTTAATTTTAATTTTCCCTAATGCTGGTAATTTTCCATTACTGTTGTACTTTCAGGTTGGAGATCGGATTGTCAGCATTAATGGGCAACCTTTGGATGGGCTGTCTCATGCAGATGCAGTTAATCTACTAAAGAATGCTTATGGGAGCATTATCCTGCAGGTACGGTGATAAATTGAACATGCAGCTGCAGCAGGGTAGATAAATGGCATTCAGGAAGGGATAAAAAAAAAAAAAACCAAACCCTGAGCATCCCTGGCATAAGGCATCACAGAATTGCAGGGTGCTTTGCTGGTGGGAATTACACAGGAGGAGAGCAAGAAATCATTTCCATTCAAAAATTCTTTATTGCCATTCACGCAGGCTGCGAGCGTGGTTCTATAAAAGCATAACAAAGGGAACAAAATGACTTGTTGCCACACGTGATAAATCAACAAGCTCCCAAGTTGTGGGGTTGTTGTTTTGGTTTTTTTTTTTTAATTGGAAGTTAACTAGGAACAAGAAAATGTGTGTGTGCTTGTGATGTAATGAGACACAGACCCACAGAGTGGTTTCCTTGTCCTTGAAAGAAATTCTAGCAGAATTTAGGAAAAATGATGGCATCATCACGGAGACAGAGCTGCCTGGAACTGATTATTCATCAGGTAAAGGATCAAAACAGGGAAGAGAGAAAACAGAGCTGTCACTGCTGTGTTTCTCTGGTAGCTGAAAGGGACATCTTCTGCCACATTGCTTCTGATTGCTGCCTGCCACTGCGTTGATCCACAGTTTATTTTTATGTTTACGCAAAGAAATGGGGGAAATACTCACCAGTTAGAATTCGAAATTCTCCTCGTTTGCAGAAATTGGAAAACAAGCTGAAGGCACCACTAAAATCTGCTCTTAACTCTCTTTATCATCACAGCATTTTGGATTGGAACTCATCCTGAGGGACTTCTGCAAGCTTCTTGCTTGTATTATGACACAAATGTGACTATAAAAAACAGGGGTGGGGGGGGGAAAAGAAAAAAGAGGCAATGAAATGATAATAAACTTAGTTTGAGACTTGCTCATTCTTTGTTTTGTCTGTCCATGAACTGCTGACCCAGTGAGTGATGAGCCAGTTCCAGAGCAGATGGTGTTTTGTGTAGTTCCATTGAAGTCAGAGGAAACACACAGATTCACACCAGCTGAGGATTCTCTGTTAAATTATAGTTATCATATTGTTACTAACGTTGAGTAATTTCACTTTTCATGTCAACAGTGTTCCCTGAATAGAAAATGAAAGCTTGCTGCAGAACCCAAAATTGCTCATCTTGAAAGCTGTAATACAGCTCAATATTGCACCTCATGATGGATTTAAAAATACTCCTGATGGGGCACTCTGGCACTGGGTCACTCACACAAACAAAGAGCTTCTTCTAGAAATGCCACTGGGTCAAACAGCTTCTTCTGGAAGTGCCTTTGGGTCTGTCAGTTGGCTGTTTTTCTTCTTCTGAGCATTCTGACTCATTAAAATGAGCCTGGTGCTGTTCACAGATGATAGAGGTTTATTGGGATAGAATAGAGGCTGTTTTCCTCTGTTAAAAATCTGCTCCAGGAAGGTGGGGTGTTGTATTTTAACACCTGGAGTGGTGTGGTTCCCTTCCCCAGCAGCCACAGGTACCTCTCCACCACCAAACTGCTCTTTTTTAACCAGAACACTCCAAAAGCAGCAGCCCTATCACTGTCATCATCACGAGTGGTGTGCCATTAAGCAATTCTGTTTATTATCAGGGTGGACCACTTCGTGGCAAGCTGCTCTGAAAGGTCAGATAATTGTGCTCAGTGGGGTGGAAAGGCTTATTATGGGAACGTCCTGGGAAGGAGTTTGCAAATGCTGTTTGCAAATGGGAGATTAAGGTCTCAGGGGAACAATCATCCCTCTCAGCTGTTTTGATGCCTTGGTTTAATTTAATTTCTTTTCTGCAGGTGTAGTAATGAGATAAGGGGGAGCTTTTTTACAAGGTTGTTGAACTCTGATGTGTTCTTGCTGCCAGCTGAAGATTTTTGAATATAGATTTGGTTTTACCCTCGTTTTATTGAGCAACAACAACAAAAAAAACCATGACAAATCCTGGCTGGAATTCCTTACTCTGATGCCACGGGAAGGGAACCTTGGTGGGGTCTGTGCTGCCTGAGCCAGGTGCTGTTCTCATCTGCTGGACCCCCCTCCTTTGGGGCATCCTGGAACCCGAGTCCTGGGATGCAGAATTTGCATGGAAACCTCCTGGCTCCATCACCCTCTTGGCTCCAGCTGGTTGGGGAAGAGGGAAATATTGCTGTGGAAGAATTGTGAGCACTCGTTTAAAACAGATTTATAGAACAAATTTCTTACTTTGAAAAGGGAAGTTTTCCTTAAAGCCAAGTTCACAGCAACGAGTGGAAGAAGTACCTGTTCACTTGGATAAAATAGGGCCATAGCTAGAGGAAATATTGGAATTGTGCTTCCTGGCTGTTCTTCACTGTGTCTGAGCTGAACTCCTGTGCTGCAGTAAATGTCAGGCAGAGAAGAATATCTCCTCAGAGGGAGATGGAGTTAGGGGATAACCACAGCGTGGACTTGTTGGGAAATTGATGTCCTTTCAGCTGTAAATACTTCAAATCCAAACCACTTTGTGGTGGTTTCTTTTGATTTTCCAGGAAAAAAAAAAAGTAAATTAAAAATCAGCATCAATGAATTAAAAATGAAGTTAATGCCAGGGCCCTCACTGCTCTCACAGAAGGAATTCCTTCCCAATCTCCCATCCATTCCTGCCCTCTGGCAGTGGGAGCCATTCCCTGTGTCCTGTCCCTCCATGCCTTGTCCCCAGTCCCTCTCCAGCTCTCCTGGAGCCCCTTCAGGCCCTGCAAGGGGCTCTGAGATCTCCTTGGAACTTCCTCTTCTCCAGGTGAACACCCCCAGCTCTCCCAGCCTAGAGAAAGAAACCTTTCCACAGAAACCTTTTCCATAGAAAGGTGCTCCAGCCCTCAGAGCATCATTCAGGATGTTTTCAGAATAATAGAGGACCCAGCATTGGGAAGTTTGACAATCCTGTTTTGTTTTTTTTTTTTCAGGCTAAAAATTCAGAGAGGTCAAAACCAAGGGTTAATTTGTTCCCTGCTCATCAAGGAAACCAGTCTGAGGCATTTCAGGGTTTTTGCCCAATAGTCCCTTGGATCTTGGTGATCTCTTAAAGGTTGGGGTGGTTTCTCTCAAGACCAATCCTGGACCCCTTGTGTTGGCTCTCTTTCCTTGGAAAAGCAGCCTTTTTGTCTGGATTACCCAGAAAGACTCTTCCCCTTTGCTCAGAGCCTGATGATGGTCTTGTGAGGGCAAGAGGAAGCTTCAGGGCAGAATTTGCATTGGACCCCAGAAAAGTGGCTGCTCTTACCTGAAAGTGTGGAACTAGTGGAGGTTTAAGAGAGTAGGACTTGGTTTTAAAGCTTGCTTGGGGAAAAAAAGCCAGCAGCTGATTTTCCAAACTGTATTTCCTTGCCTCCCTCTTGCCCAGGTGGTGGCTGACACCAACATCAGTGCCATTGCCAGCCAGCTGGAGAGCATGTCCACGGGCTGCAGCCTGAGCCTGCCCTCCGAGCATCCCACCGAGGATCCTGAGTGAGTTCCTGCTCTCCTGCAGAGCTGGGGTTGATTCCTGGGCTGGGGAAAGGCCTCTCCCACTGCTTCTCTCTCTACTTTTCCATCACCTTTAAAATGAAAACTCCGTGACCTTCCCCAAGCTGATGGTGGGCTCGTGTCTGTCTTCACCTGCTGACAGAAATTGCTTGAGTCAATAAGCACAAAATGTGTTTCCAAGCACTATTTCTGAGTGTTTTTCAAGGAAAATTATCCTTTTTTTTTCCTTAATGTGGTGCTGACGTGGTATTTCTGCCCTTGTCCATTGGCTTCCTGGTCTGGAAGGAGCTCTGATCTCAGCAATTTGAAATAATTTGGTATTGGCAGACTGATGCCAGAGGTGTGTTTTTAACACCTCTGGCATCAGTCTGCCAGTAACAAATTACAAATTACAAAACATGTCCCAGGACTTGGTCTTTTCAATCTTTATCGGTTTATGAGTCAAAAAAATCCAGTTAAAATCATTCCTCTTGCAGCACTTGTGCGTGGTGATGGAAGTTGGAGGTCCAGCCCTGCTGTGCATCGTTCTCCATCGTGTGCTTTTCTCACTGTAGCATCCCAGTTACCATTTTGAAATCCATTTATTCTCCATTTCAGCTCATCATTTTCGTTGTGTTCTCCATTTTCATTCCGTGG
Source organism: Motacilla alba alba (assembly GCF_015832195.1). NCBI lineage: Eukaryota > Metazoa > Chordata > Aves > Passeriformes > Motacillidae > Motacilla > Motacilla alba. The sequence continues at coordinate 2,433,132 of NC_052023.1, read as the reverse complement.
TTCATTCTGTTTATTTTAAGAAGTTGCTGCCCTACCTCAGGAGGGTTGAGTGTAAAAGCTGAGCTCTTTGTGCTGCATTCTGTGGTCTTAGAGTGTGAGACACTGGTTTTATTGCTGCTCCCCAAGGAGAACTGCTTGCTTTACAAAAGGATTTGAATCCTTTTTTCATATCAAAGCATCAGGGGAATTTGGAGGCGAAAATATGAAGCAGAATTGGGTATGTCCTAAAAAAATGCATGGATATTACTCAGCTTGGGCTGCACCTTTAGACAGGTGGAAGATGCCAAATGGATTCCATGGAATCACGGAATGGTTTAGGTTGGAAAAGCCCCCTCAGATCATCGAGCCCAGCTGCCAAGGCCACCACTGCCCCATGTCCCCACGTGCCACATCCACACAGGGCTGGGGACTCCACCACTGCCCTGGGCAGCTGTGCCAACGCCTGACCACCTTCTGTCCACAGCACTTCTTTCTGCACACGTAGAAATTGCTGATTTCAAATTTGAGAGGGATGAATCCGTGTGAGTGGTCTAAATTCCACCAAAAACATCTTCCTTTGCTCAGTGGAGGCAGAGCAAACCCCTGCAGAGTTCAGGCTCCAGCTAATGAGCTCTGGAGTTATGAGCACAGGCATGTGGGTATAATACAATACTTTAAAATAATTTTTTCCAAGTGAGGAGCTGGAGCACACGGAGCAGCCTTTGAACTCTGGGCTTTGCAGGAATGTTCCAGTGCAAGGGTCATGGTTTGTGACTGTGTGAAAAAAACCTCGTGGTGGATAAATGTCTGTGTAAGTGTTCCTTCTGCATAAAGTCCCCAGAGACAGACATTGCTTATCTAAGTGATATTTATTGTGTTTTCAGAGCACCTCAACCTAAGATTATTACTTTGGAGAAAGGCTCTGATGGACTGGGATTTAGTATTGTAGGGGGGTATGGAAGTCCCCATGGAGACCTGCCCATTTATGTCAAGACTATATTTGCCAAGGTACCTTTTATTTTTCACTTTCTCCCTCTTTTTTTTTCTGTATTATCTTTAAAAATAAACCTAAGATTGGGCTTGGAAAATATATTATGTAGCAGAAAGCAAAATGTACTGTCTGAGTAGGTTGCTGTGAGTTAGTGGACCCAGAACTCATAGCTGGCTTCTCAGTTTATATTTCATATTACTGATGGCTGAAGCAAGACACTTTGTCTCAGCAAAATTGCTCTGTGTACTTGGGAAACCTGGGTTTGTACATTAAAATATTTATAAGGCAGTTTTCTATCTGTAAATCTCCAGGAGGTTTCCATGAGGTATTGAAGGCATCTTTTTCCCCCACTGTGCAGGAGTGAGGAAATTGCAGAGATGCTGTATCCTGATGAAAAAAACCAGGAATTAGCCCATCTCTGATCCCAGCCCTGAGTGTCTGGGGAAATGGGGGTCCCTGCCAGGTACAGAGAGCTCCAGCCTCTGAGGCTGGGGAAGAATCCTAATACAGCACATTATAGGAGGGAGATATGCCCCTTTTCCCACCCATCCCTGCTAAAAATGAGCCAGCAAGACTTGTCAGGCATGGCCGCACGAGGGGAGTTGTGGAAATGGAAGGGGAGGGAAGAAAACCAGTGGGAATTAGGGATACTTGCCATAAAATAATTGTGAAGTCTGTCACATGCAGCTGCTTGCCCTGTGCCTACTCAGTGTCACTTGTGCCAGGGTAGGTGATGTAGTTGAGAAAACTTTGTCTGAAGGTGAAGTAGGAGCCATCTCTCCTGCTCCTGCTATTCTGGGGCTCAAACCACAAACATCTGCTACTTTTACAATTTGGAATTACTAAAATACTGTGCCTCTTAACTGGTGCTTAGGGCTGCAAGTTTCTAGATGTGAGAATAATTGAGAAATCCTAAATGGAACCTAAAGTTCCTGCAGGTGGGGCAGAAAGAGACACTGTGAGCCAGCTCTGGGCAGGCAGGGCTTGGGGTTTAGGTAAAAGAACCTGCCCTGAGATGTCTGGAGGAGAAGAGCCATTTTCAAAGCTCTCTGGAAGTTTTCAGGACTATCACAGAGCTTTTGAGGCTGGAAAAACCCTCTGAGATCACCGAGTCCAGCCATGCCCCCGCACTGCCAGCCAATGTCCCCAAGTGCCACATCCACATGGCTTTTAAATCCCTCCAAGGATGGGGACTCCACCGGGCAGTCTGCTGCAATGCTTGGCACCTTTTGGTGACCAAAATTATCCTGATGTTCAGCCTGAAGAACCCGAGGCCATTTCTTCATCTCTGCTGGGGCTGGGGGCAGTGCCCAGGTTGGTTCCTTTTCCTTCCCCACTTTCTTAGCTGTTTCTCAGCCACGAGGCATGGAGTACATTTAAATGCTGCTTTAAGAAGCCTCTCCATGATCATAAAATCCAGAACCAATCTCTCCCCCAGGCCTTTTTTCAGGGAAGAGCCAACTCTCTTTTCCTGGGCAGGGTGGGGAGCAATGGGCGGCAGCGCTCGGGGGGGAGCTCAGCACTGCCATTTCTGCTGGCCATGAGGAGGGATTCCCAGAGCTCCGTGCCCCATTCCAGGCAGCATTCCAGGCTCCAGGAGCCTGGGGGTGCCACGCTGAGCCCCGGTTTGCCGTTGCAGGGCGCGGCGGCCGACGACGGACGGCTGAAGCGTGGGGACCAGATCGTGGCCGTCAACGGGGAGGCCCTGGAAGGCGTCACCCACGATCAGGCCGTGGCCATCCTGAAGCGCCAGAGGGGGACGGTGACCCTGACAGTGCTGTCCTGAGACAGACTGAGCTGTTTTAGGCCGTCAGTAGAGCTGTCAAACACTGCCCAGCCCCAGCAGAGCCTGGGTCAGCGCTCCCGCCGCTGCCAGGCGCGGCAGCGCGCATCTCCAGCTTCATTCAGCCTCCCACGTTTCTTCAGCATTTCTCCCCACCCTCCACGACTTCTGGTGGCTTCGGAGGTTTCCCTGGACAAGTTTTAATTAAGGAACTTCAAAGGACAGGACTCGCTGTGCATTATTTGGCGCGTCGGTTCGTCCCCGCTGCTCTGAACCCCGGTTGCGACTGCTGAACCTGGAATCGATTCGCACACAAAAGAGAATTCCAGATCATCAACTGATCTCATCTGAGGAGCAGAAATAAATGCAGAGTGACTTGTCATCTCACTCATGATTTACTTATGCTAATTGTTCTTTCAAGTATGCCAGAAAACATTAGCAATGTAATTAAATTACCGCTGTTCCAAATGATGAAATATCAAATTCTCCTCTGGGAAATTATTTGTGCTCGGCACAGTAAGTCTGATAGTCAAATGTGAACTTCTCATGTTTATCTCTTTGGGTAGGTCTGTGGAAGTTAGTCAGAGGTAATTACTGTGATGTGTCAATTTGCAGCCTTTAGCATGAAAAATAAACGAGGGGAGAGGGAAATTTATTTTTTTAGGCTTTTAAAATGTTTGAGCCTTTTCAGATATTTAGGCAGCATGAACAACAACAGCGTAGCTCGTTCTATTCTAATTCTATTTTTTAAGAAGAAATGTGCTGATATATGCTAGGCATGTCGCATACAAAGGCAGTTGTTGTCGTGCCAAGCTGCAGCATAATTGTTCATCCTGAAACTTTAATGAAGACAAAAAGTTTGCTTTGGGAATGTGATCCTGTAATTCTAGGAACGCTGGTGAGCAGTCCCTCCGGCTCGATGGAGTTCATCCCAACCACCAAACTGATGCACATTTCCAAGAGTTTCCCCAGGATCAGGTAGTGCAGGAAGAGGCTTTCATGGTCATGGAGGATGCTCCTCTCTTGGGGCTGCCAGAGTGGATTTTGGGTAACACCAGGCACTGCCAGGCAGGGCTGGGATGATCTCCCACAGCCAGGTGCAGCAGTTTGGGATGAGGTTCCTCAACCCCCTCCAGCTCAGTTGAATCCCCCAGCCAGTTTTTTGGGGTCTGAAGCCCACAAGGAGCCTTCCCAAGGCTGGTCCCACTCTGGAGGTGGGGTGCAGGAACATTCATCCAAGAGTTCCCAGCCTCATTCCACGTCCCAGCCATCAAGCAGCGATGATGTGAGCGTGGCCTTGGTGATTTAGCAGATGAATTTGGCAGGCAGGTTCCTGGCAGTGCAGGGCATTGTGGGTTAATCTTCCTATCCAGAGCAGGAGGGGGTTTGGAGGAAGCAGCCCAGTCTGATTTGGAACTATTTGGCATAATTTATAATGGTGATATAGCTGGGAGAAATGAAAGGGGGGGTGGGGTCAGAATTGGCTGCTCATTTTGTGTGAAGAATTCCAGGAATTAAATGGAAAGAAGGTTGAAAATCTGCAGTGTAATAACTGAGCAGTGCAGGGAGGTGTTAAAGGTACAGCTGTTCTGTGTAATTTAGTAGAATTTTCCCCATTTTACATACAGGAACCAGTCCTGAAGCGAGGTGAACTACATTGAGACAGGAATGCTGTGATAAGTTCTCATGGAAAAGGGTTTTCCTTATTTCCTTGGAAAGTTTTCCATAACTGTAGGTAATCACAAAGTGCATTTAGCCTGCTGGAACCATTGGTGGGTATTCCCTTAATAGTGCCTGGAAGAGACTTCTCATTTTCAGTGGATTCCCAGCGTCCTGTTTGATTTGCCGAGTGAGGTGTGAGTGGAATCCTGACTGCAGATGCCCAGGGATATCTCCAGGTGCAGGAAACTGGAGAATTCTTAACAAACTGCTCTGGTTGCACAAGTACCTGAGGCGTGCAGGAGTTCAGGGTGAGGTGTGAGGAGGTCCCCTCAGCAGCAGTGTGTGGAATTTGCCAGCCAAAGGGAATGATCCTGCTGTGTTTCTGTACCCACCCTGAGACGTTGCCACATTTAATCAGTGAAGTTGTACACGGCTGTTTACTGGCCTGTGATGCACATGAAGTTCATAGACATAAATAACAGAATTTATGGGCTGAGACGTTTTGCACTTCTCGCGGCTCAGAAGGAGAGAGAACATTTTCTGCTTCTTGTAATTTGCACTTTGTGTGTTCGAATATATAACTGCCAAAAAAAAAAAAAATTATCTTGCAACTAACTGATGAACCAGTGACCATGCTCCACGTGCAGGGCCAAGGCAGGGAATTCAGTTTGCATCACGCTTGTCTGGGTTGGGGATGTTCTGGTTTGTTTAAAACTTTTTTTCTGTGCAAGGGAAAAAGCAATTAAACCTCCTGATTGTATGTTTACGTAGATCAGTAAAATGAGACGTTTTATGACTTCAAAGGTTCTAAATAAAGCTCGGTTGCATAAGCAGTTGTGCATTTGTTTTATTCTAGATTTTAATTTAAGTCAGTGTTAAAAGCTGTTGCACGCCCTGATATCCACTTTAAACCTCCTCTGGCAAAACTTTTCCTCTGCTTCCTCTTGTCCTAAGGGTTCTCCTGCCTTGCTTTGAGGACTCGGGGGGCAGAGCCTTTACTTTAGAAGGGCCATGTGCTGTTCACAGTCCTTCCATCAGCTTCCTCACCTGGAGAGACCTGGAATAACCTGCTCTGGGCAGTGACAGCGCCAGGAGCCATCTCAGGGCTCTTGGCATTTCTTGGCCAACTCATAACACAGGTTATGATGTGGTGGTGTTGGCTGGGCTGGTGGGGCCAGCAGGTCAACCTGGAGGGGTGAGGGGCTCCACCTCATTTACCTGCAATGCAGAATCAATGTAGTGCCCCTAAATTCCCTGTGATTAATCCCATGGCAATTACCACCCTGGAAGTGTGACATCCATAGAGCCATGGAGGTGAAGTGATTATGCCAGGGTGGAGCAGATAATGCCCCTCTGTCTGAAAGCACTGGAGAGAATTAATTTAGTGTCACACGTTTATAAAACATCAGTTTTTACAGCTGTGCTGAGTGTGGATGCCTAATTCCATTATCCTCTTTCCCCACAGGGTCACACATCTGGATATCTGGTTTGGTGTCCTGGTTAGACACTGCCATGGTCATTGTTACCCCTCTTAGTGGGGTTTGTTCCCCAAAATGCACCTTCCTGTGATAGCTGCACCTTCTAGGATGGCAGCAAATCAGAGAGATCCATGTTCTGCAGCATCCCAAATGGAAAAGGAGCACTGGTCACTCTGACTTTGCATTTAGCCTTTTCCAGGTGGGCTCTCAGGGCTCTGCTGCCTTCCCAAGGCTGGTGGGGCTGAAGCAGAGTTTAGTCTCAATTCCTGCACAAAAAGAGAAAATACGCACTGGTAGCATAAACTCTTTATTTAGGATCACAGAATCCCAGAAGGGTTTGGGTTGGAACCGACCTTGAAACTCATCCCGTTCCACCCCAGGCAGGGACTTCACCACCCCAGGTTGCTCCAAGCCTGATCCAACCTAAGGGATTCCTGAGCAGTCAAAGAGCTCATGAGGAATGTTTTCCAGTGCAGATATTTCCACATATGGGTTTATAGTCCCATTTTGAGAAGGATGAGAAAATCAGGGTCAAGATTCCTGGTTCTGGCTCTGCAGGGTAAGCCCTGGGCCAGGGCTGGCACATCCCCAGGGACCCACTCCAGAGCCCAGGCAGGGAAAGCTGCCCAGGCCCCAGCAGGGCTCTGAGCCTTGTGCTCTGGGTGCTTTTGCAGCTGAAATGGCACTAGATGGAGCAGTTGACAAAATATTGCATTTCTGCAGCCTTCTTGCAGGGCTGGAGGCCCGGCCAGAGGAGCTGCCCCCAGGGATGCTCTGAGCATCTTCAGAGCCCAGCCCAGGAAAGACAAACTCCCAAACTGAGCCGGCTCTTTCCCCGTGGACAGGGGGTGCTGCAAAAAGGACACACCTGGGTGCAGTGACAGGAGGGTTCTAGGAAAGGAAACCATGGCCTGTCTCGCTCCTGCTGAGAGCTGCTTTCCATCCTGGCAAAACCAGGGCGAGTTGGCCCTTCCACCCTGAGCTGTGGGGACAGGACAGGAGCCAGCTGGGCCCCACAGACCCCAGAGCAGAGGAGCAGTCAGTAAACTTCCCCTGCAGAGAGAAATCTGCCTTTGCTGCTGAGAGTTTTGTTTCTCCCAAGAACATTAAATTCTGCTGAGAGCTGCTGCACTGACGCTGTCCAAGCTGCTGATGGGGCAGGTTCTGGCTGATCATCGTCTCAAGAGGAGATGTTTCTCTTTGGATGGATCCTGGAATGGTTTGGGCTGGAAGGGACCTTAAAAGATCTTCTAGTTCCATCACTTTCTACTGCCCCAGGTTGTTCCAGCTGGCCTTGGGCACTTCCAGGCATCCAGGGGCAGCCACAGCTGCTCTGGGCACCTGTGCCAGGGCCTGCCCACCCTCACGGAGAATTTATCCCTGATCTCTGATCCATCCCTGCCCTCTGGCAGTGGAAGCCATTCCCCGTGTCCTGTCCCTTGTCCCCAGTCCCTCTCCAGCTCTCCTGGAGCCCCTTTAGGCACTGTTAGGAGCCCTGAGCTCTCCCTGGAGCCTTCTCTTCTCCATCCCCAGCTCTCTCACCCTGTCAAGGCTGAGCAAAGGGGTATTCCCTGAGCCCTGAGGTGCTTCAGCTGAGACCCTCAGAGTCCCCTCTCCTCTCCTTGCAGCAACAGAAAGGGACACACTGGAAATGCCCATAAGGAGAGTGGAAAAATCGTGTTCAGCCGAGCTCCTCGTCATTCCTTCCCCTCAGAGCTGATGGGCTGCTGGATGCTGAGCCTGTAAAGATCATTAGATTAATTCCTTTCCTTGCTGTGACTTAATTGTCTCCATTTGTCCTGTGCAGAGCTCGCACTGGGGGTGTGTTTCTCCTTGCCTATATTTAGTTTGATCTCTACAGTGATACTGGAATATATAAATTAAGGCTGGCTCTGGCTCTTTGTGGCACTGAGATGCCACAGATGATTTTTTGTGCAGTCTGGTACTTGGACAGCAGGAATTTTGGGCACTGGGAGATGCCAGGGGCAGCATCAACCCATCCATGGTCCCACAGGGTCCACATGAGCAGAGGAGCTGCTCCAGGGGCTCATCCTGGGGGAGCTGCTCCTCCCTGGGGAGATGGGCAAAGAGGAATTATGGGCACAGGGATGAAAACCAACATCCTGGGATGCAGTTAACCAGCCTGGGCTGCAGGGATGGGAACAGGAGGGAAAGGGGCAGGGGAAGGCAGCAAACTCTGTGCCTCCCTGCAGAGCTGCAGCACACCCCAAAAAGAACTGTCCTGTCCCCAAATCAAGGGCAGGCAGGCACTTCCCAAAGCCACCCTGATGATCAGCAGCGAATCTCCCACATTTATCCTGCTGAAACTGAAACTTTTACCTTCCTCAGGGAAGCAGCAGGAAAATTCCTCTCTGCAAGTGTGGATCCAGAGCTGTCAGGGAAAAAAACTCGGTGAAAACTGTCAAAAAATTGCATTATGGCTTTTCTGTTTGCAGCTGGGCCTGGCAGAGATGCCCGTGCTGGCTTTTGTGCACAAACTGGGAGGATTCCTGCAAAAAATATCCCACCTTGTCATATCTGTGCAGGGACCCCTCTGGGGATGTGGGGGATGTCACTGATCTGAAGACAAACCTCAAAAGTGGCTGGTTTGGTGCTGTGCAGGTGTGGGAAGTCACCCCAGAAAAGCCACAGCCGTGGGGGCAGGAACACACACAGGGAAAGGTTTAATTCATTTTATTTGTACACAAAGAGGCATTTTGGGTTATAGATTAAAAAAAAAAAAAAAAAAAAAAAGAGGCAGATAGAAGTTTGAGATAGTGAATGCCTGGACTGAAAATGTGAAGAAAGGAAAGCAAAGTGAGCAGATGGCAGATTTCCATGGAAAACAGAGGTCAGGGCTGCTCTCCCCTCCCTGCAAGGACGGGGGCACAAGGCAGCTCAGGAGACATTTTGTCAGGATGTGAACTGACTGAACAACAACCAGAGGGGCCCACAATTTACTTCTGCTTACAAAAAAAAAAAAAAAAAAAAAAAGAAAAAAAGAGTAATTAGGTAATCAGGGAGATCTGGGTGTGCTCCACCAAAGCCAAGGGAGAGCAGCCAGTGGGTCCTGATGCAGCAGAACAAGGATGCTTGGAAAAGTGGGGCCTGAGCCCTGCCTCCCTCTCTGTCAGCAAAGGGATTTAAGAAAAAACCCAGATTTGAGGTGATGCTGGACCCTGTGGGTGCTCCATGGTGGGGGAGACCCAATTCCAGCACCTAAACCACGGCTTGGCTTTAGAGGAGGAGTTTGGGAATATTACAATTGAGCAGAGGAAAAGCAAGGAGCAAACGCTGCTCCAAAAGGCATCTGCCAGCAAAGCCACTCCACGGAGCTCTTGGACAGCATCACCACACCCTGGGATGGGAATCTGCTGGGATCTTCCAGGGCTTGGAATGCCCTGCCCCACCCCACCGTGATGCAGAGCCTGTCAGTGGGCTGCACTTCCTCGTTAGCTCAAACTTAATTAGGGAAAAATAACAGCCATATGGTAATGCCAAAGCCAGGCAAAACAATGTCTGCGTGTTTGGGTCTGGCATGCTCAAATATTTTCCTAGAGCATTAATTTTTAATTCTTACATCAGACCCGCAGAAGCAAACATAAATAGGATTTTATGCTTTCCATAATCCATCCAGCTTGTGTTTGTTGTTACATACACGGAGTAATCGCTGCCTGCCACTACTTACAGGAGAGCTGATAATAAATATTAGGACACAAACTTACAAGTTAAATGAGATACAGTTAAGTAGTCGATTAAAAGGACACCCATAACCTCAGGTTACAAAAGACTAAGTATTGCTGCTCTAATGTGCTTTTCTGTTATTTTGGGTGCTCACCTGCCAAATCTACCCCGGGAGAAGCGGAGACGAGAGACGAGGAGAGTCTGGAGTTGTTTGTGGCACAGATCAGGGCTGCGAGTGGGACGAATGAGGAGAATTAGGCACAGGGAGCATGATTTGGATGGTGCAGGGACGTTCCTGCCCTGTGACCCCGCTGCGTGGCCCTGCCACAGCGGCGCTGCTCAGGGAGGAGTGCTGGCTCCCAGCTGCCGTGCTGGGACCGGGAGGGACGGGCTGAGCTCGGTGTGGGCTCGGTCACACCTGGAGGGACGGGCTGAGCTCGGTGTGGGCTCGGTCACACCTGGAGGGACGGGCTGAGCTCGATGTGGGCCCGCAGGAGCGCTGCGATGTCCCCGCGGGCCAGTGACAGCGCTGAGTTCCCGCCCTGCAGGACACAGAGGTGACACATTAATGCCACAATGAATGCTCCATCCCCAGACCTTCCCTCCCTCCATTCCTCCCTGCCTTCCAGTGAGTCACCATCCCAAACCCCCCTTTGGGCCCCAACCACACCAAACTCAGCCCAGCTGTGCCTCTGCCCGGCCCCGGTGCCCTCCTGCACGTCTCAGATAAAATTATAGTTTAATTAGAAAATAGCTCCAGAATTCCAAACGCAGCCCTGTGGCCCAGCAGGAGCAATCTCCACCCGCTCCCAGCCCAGCCCCATCCCACACATCCCCATGCAGAGGCTCCATTCTCGGGGAGGAGTAAATTGCTGCTGATGTCTTGGAGCCGATTCCACGCGCCAGGATTTCATTTTAGGGTTACACCTAAAATGTAACCCTAGCTCCTGCCCAGCCCGTGGCTGTCACAGCCACCCCATGCCCGGCCCAGCAGCACCAAAGCCAGGGGTTTGGTTCAGAAAAGGGACTGCAATCGGCAATTCCTCACCCCAGACCCACCCCGGGGGCCTGCCGCCTGGAGCAGCAAGCCCAGCTGAGTTCCGCTGCCGTGCCCGCACCTTGTCCGTCAGCGTGACCCGGCAGCCGGGCTGCGCCAGCAGCAGCCGCACGATGTCGGCGTTGCCCTGGCGACAGGCCACCATCAGCGCCGTGCTGCCCTCCTCGTCCTGCAGGTTGACATCGGCCTGGCAGGCCAGCAGCGCCCGCACCATGTCGTCCCTGTCGTGGCTGACCCCCAGCATCAGCGCGGTCTGCCCGCCCTGCAGGGACACAGGACGGGATGAGCACTCCCTGCCCACCTCCTCCCACAGCCCTGCTCGCTCAGAGACTACTATTATTATTATTATTATTATCATTATCATAATATACTATAATATACTATAATATACTATAATATACTATAATATAATATACTATAATATACTATAATATAATATAATATAATATAATATAATATAATATAATATAATATAATATAATATAATATAATATAATATAATATAATATAATATAATATAATATAATATTACATTCTATTATATTACATTGTATTACATTACGTTATATTAATTATATTACATTATATTATATTATATTACATTATATTATATTACATTACACTACATTACATTATATTATATTATATTATACTATATTATATTATATTATATTATATTATATTATACTTTTCCATAATATACTTTTCTATTTTATATATGATATAATTTTATAATTATAATTATACTATATATGATATGTAATGATACTATATAATAATTGTATATATTGTATATATAGTATATATAAATACAGTATTGTATATATATATATAGTGTTTATACATATTATGTATTGCATAGATTAATAATAATTGTTATGTGTTATATAATTATATAGTGATGTATAATATATAATAGATTTATGGACTATTATTATTATTATTATATATTTTGTCTATAATATCTATTATATATTATATAATTTTATAATATTATAATTATACAATATAGGATATATAATAAAACCATATAGACATTGTATACATTGTATATGTAGAGTATATATATATACACTATACTGTATATATATAGTGTTTATATATATTATGTATTATATATATATTAATAATTATTATGTATTATGTAATTATATAGTGATGTATAATATATAATAGATTTTTGACTATTATTATAATATATTTTTCTATAATATCTATTATATATTATATAATTTTATGATATTATAATTATACAATATATTATATATAATAATACTATATAATACATTGTATATATTGTATATATATACAAAATATTGTACATATATTGTATATATATATTATGCATTGTATATATACTAACTGTTATGTAGTATATAATTATAATTTTATATAATTATATATATACTATTATAGAATTATAATTATATAATGATATAGAATATATAGATTTTTGGTGTAGTAATATTATTATTATTACTACATACATAGAATAATGGAATAATTTAGATTGGCAAAGCTCTCTGAGATCACCGAGTCAGTGCTTATTAACCCAGCACTGCCAAGCCCACCACTACCCCATGTCCCATGACCTCATGTCACAACTCTGCATATTATTATTATTATTATTGCATAGTCCATACACTGTAACAATTCCTGTTCGTATTGCACCCTATTGCATGTTATTATCAAATCACCCCGGGCTCCTCTGCAGGTGTTGTGAGAGGCACCTGCTCCCCTGGTCCTTGCAGCAGCATGGCCAAACTGCCCAGCTGCCCCCACACCTGGGTTCCCCAAATCCTGCTGGGCAGTTTCTTCAGATCTGGACTGACTTTTACAGCAGTTTGGGAGCAGAGATGGGTGAGGGCACCCGCATCCCTAAATCAAAATGTGTGATTTTGATGAAGCTCACCAGCAAACCTGGGGCTCCCACGCCCTGGGGTTCACCCCTCGCTGCTCCTCCCTGGCAGCATTTCTGATTTTTACCTCAGAAAAACTTGTTTGCAAAATATCCAGCCTTTTTTTTTAGTTTCTCCACTTGCCCCAGATGTCACACCCCTTCCCAGGGAGCTGCTGGGGACTGAGCTGCAACTCAGCTGAGCTTTCCTTTGGAACATCCAGGAAGCAGCAACTCCTGCCCCATTCCTGCTGCCGAGCCTCAGCCTGGCGCTGCCACGGAAGGTAAGGAACCCAAAAGACTCCCCCAGCTGTTTCCTGCCACACACCTGGGCAGCTCTCAGGTTGACATCCCCCTCCTTGAGCAGCCTCATCACCACCTCCATGTCCTGGCGGGTCTCGGGGGCCGCCAGCGGCGTCAGCATCACGGCCGTGTAGCCAGCACGGTTCTGCAGGTCCAGGCAGCACTTGCCTGCAGGGGATGGATCCAGCCCGTGGTGGATCACCCAGAGGGAACAGAAAGGAAAGAGGGAGTCATGCAACGCATGGCATCTCATATTCCCAGGAAAAGGAGTTATTCCATAGTGATACAGGACGGGGATTTATCTGTTTTGAATATCCGGGCTCGTGAGCGCAGCATTAAACGGCCCCTGGTGCTACAGTTAATTACAACTGTTGAGGTCAACTCAATTAACTTTGAAGACCACAACAAATAGAAATTAAAGGGGGATAATTAATGCCTCAAGCACATGCTGGTTGGAGCTGTGGGCTGTTTGCTTTGGCTCCCGTGGCAAGGGAGCAGCAGAGAGACGCCCATCACCCAACGGGCTTGGAAAACATCCTGGCCCCGTTTCACTCATTTTTCACTTCAAAGAGCCCATTTCCAGCTCCTCCACGAGGAATGAGCCATGACTGAGGGTGAGGGCTCGGGTCCAGCCTCGCCCTGAGGAAGCAGCTGCCTCAAACCCTTCCCTCCCCGCGCCTCTGCGCAACAATCGGGTTATAGATGTGTATGATAATCTGCCATTTCCCAAACATTTCATGGATTGTCCGGCCCATGAGAAAAGGCCAAAGTGCCTCTGTTCTCTCAGAGCACGAGCACATTTTTGCCCTGTACAGCCTCAGCTGAGATTTTTGTTGTTTCATTGCAACACAAGCTGAAAGTTCAATAGTTTAACATGGGAGTTCTTCTGCGGGGCTGGGGGGTTTCTTACGCTCTCAGGGGTCTGATCCTCCTGCCCCAAGCCATGATGTGGCTTTGGCTGCTGTAAGAAGCTGGGGAGCCACCCCATCCCACCTGGACTGGGGCCATGAGGGACATTCCTTTGGATACAGCAACCCTGAGCCATCCCAAAGTCAGGCTGCAAAGCCCTCGAGATGTGTGAGGCCACTGATGAGCCTTCATGTCCCTGAGGAGCCTCAGCTGGGACCCCCGACTACAGCCATGGGCCCAGAGCTGACCTGTGGGGGAGGATGCTGGTCTGGAGGTCAGCCAGGTCTCCTGGATGGACCTCAGCCCCATCCTTGTACTTTGGATGGATCTTGGGCCCCTGTTTTTCTCCTGGATGGACCTTGCCTCCATGTTTGTCTCCTGGACGGAGCCTTGCAGGTAGGTGGCTGTTGGTCCTCAGCCCCACCTCTGTCCCACCTCCTTTAGCTCTTGACTGAGCTCCCTGGGAGGACCCTGGACCTCCTTCAGTGTTCGCCATGTCTGGGAGTGTCCATGTCCCCCTGTTCCCTGTGCAGCCATCCCTCATGGGACCACGAGCCCATGGCAAGAGCCATTGCCACTCCCTGCCCCACAGAAGCCCTGGCTGAGCAGAGTGGCCGTTCCTACCCGTGTCCAGCAGGAGCTTTGCGACCTGGAAGTTGGAATGGGACACGCTGTAGTGGAGAGCTGTGTTGCCATTCCTGTCAGGCAGGTTCACCACGGTCTCCAGGAGCTGGGGCTGGATGTCCCTCAGCACCTCCAGGTACGCTGCCACCACCTCTGGCCTGGAAGCCTTGTGGCTGGACACCTGGAACCACTCCTGGGAGATGGAGCCGAGGACGTGCTGCTGCAAACACCAAGGAGTCACTGTCACTGTCACCGTCCCTGCCGAGCAGTGGCTGCCCCAGCTCCTAGCCCCACCCAGCCAGCACTCAGCTTGTGGGTTTGTGATTGCTGCTACAACTTGAGGGGGAAAGGAATTTCCTGTGGTAACTTGGATGAGTAACCAGACAAAGCCTCCATCTTTCTTTTTTTTTTTTTTTTTTTTTTTTGTTTTCCTCCCCCCTCTTCCTTTCTTTTTGGCTGTTGTAAAACTGACTCAGATGTCACCTCACACCCCTCTCCCCACAAAGCTGTCCAGAGCACAGCCTGCGATGTGCCACGGGGATAATCTCATCCATTACAGCGAACAGAGAGCATGAACCGTGTCTGAAACGGGACTGGGAAATATCTGTACCAGATGCTTATTGCTTCTGCTCCTGATTTCTGGGAGGTGTTCACTGAGGAGCTGGCAGGCAGCAAGGAAATCTTCGGAGGGTTTGCATCTAAAGGGAAAAGACTTCTGTAAATCCACCATAGGACAGGACTTGCAGGAGGTATTGAACCAAGTAGGAGAACACGGGCAGATTAGGTTGGAATATGTTCAACACATTTAAGAGTTTAAATTATTGGACACAAGTCGTCCCATTGACTTGACACAGCTTTTAGGTACAAAGCTAAACATTTAAGCAGAGGTTTAAGCCCAGAGTCACAGATTTATATGGTCAATTTCATCTATTACAAAAATCCTTGAAGTGGGGTAAAAAAAAAAATCATATTCCTGAATCTGCAAAGAACTTTACCAAAAAACTTTCCATGAGAGGGGAGAAATGAGCTAACTCACCAGACATGACTCAGTGTAGGGTCATGAATCAATCCCCATTAGGTCCTGTAGTAACTCAGAAAATATTTAGCTCTTTAAAGCCTTTTCCCTTGCCTGCAGAGGTCACCACTGCTGTTCCACCAGAAGCCCCAGCCCAGCCCTGCAGTCCCATGGCCCAGTCACCACCCATTGTCCCGGTTACCTGTGAGCCTGGTGCTGAGAGCAGGGTGCTGCTCCTGCTGATGCCTCCTGCTCATCATCATCATCCTCCTCACGCTTCTCCCCTGAGGAAGGCCCTCTGCTTTCCCTTCCATCCTGCTCGGGCTCCATGTCCCCAGCTCTGCCCTCGGCCTCGGTCTCGGTGTCGCCGTCCGACGCGCTGTCCTCAGAGCTGGTGTCTTCTTCACTCGACGTTGTCTCGTAGCTATTTGAGGACACCACAGGTTACTCCCTCCTTCCCCAGCCGCAGCCACGGGGCCTGACCAAGACTCATTGTCCCCAACGGGCCTTGGGTGAAGCCCAGAGTGACAAGCAGCAAGTTAAAAGGTCTGAGCCGCAGCCGAAGTCGGGGTTAGTCTTTGTTTGGCTCCTCAAGCAGCAGGAGTGTGACAGAAGCAGTTAATGAGCAGCAGGCAAGGTTACTTCAGGGTTTGCAGGGATGTCCATCACACACAGCCCGGGCAGGGGCTGCGAGCTGCCTCCCTGCTGGGAGCTGCTGGCACGGTGGTAAGGTGACAGCAGCACGGCCCCCGTGGCAAGGAGGGACTGGTGGCATCGGCAGCCTCGAGGAGCACGAGACAAAAGCTGTGTCTGCACAGCTTTTGGGCTGAAGTCTTTCGGGCTGAAGTCTTTTGGGCTGAATCCACCATTCCAGCAGCCCTGGCAGAGCTCTGTCCTCTGGTTGTCTAAAAGCATTAATATTAATAATGTCTTCCACAAAACAGAACGTTCACTCTGATGGACCCCAGAACTTTCCTCAAAGTAACCAAGACTCCTCCAGTCCCTACAAGTTGTGCCCATCTGGCAGAACCTAGGGGAGCAGGACGTGAGCAGAAAGCAGCACCAGACTGGCACACACAGCTGTCTGCCCAGCCCAGGGACAGTGACACGTGCCCTGCACTCTGCATGCCAGCACACGTTCACCTCAGCAGCAGCTGTGCCTCTGCTCAGCTCACAGGCCAAGGAGTGTTGGATATTGGGCACACCTGGAATGGGGAGCGCAACCTAAAGTCTCCTTCATCCCAAGGTAATCCCTTATTTACCAAAAAAGTCTTTTCCCAGGCCCTGAACCAAGTGCTGTTGGCTTTGCTGGAGCGTGGGGGCAGGTTAGTGGCAGCGTGCTCACCCAGGCAGTGCTGGCCTCCTCAAAACCCACCAAGGTCAGTGGGAATCTTCCCAGGGAATCTTCCCAGAGAATCTTCCCACCTTCCCCTGCTGGGTTTTGGATGAAGCCCCAGGAGAAGGGTGTGCAGAGTCAGTCCCCAGTGTGTCCCCGCTGCTCTGAACACTCCACCACCCTTCCTTAACGGGGTTACTCACAGGTTATCAGTGCTGGATTAAAGAAGGGAGAAAAGAGGCTCTATTTCAACTGGCCTTTTAATCAGGAGGGGAAAAGAGGGCGAGAAAGAATGACTTCTCCAGGATACAGAGGACATTCCACATTAAAAGGCAGTTTTTGTCTTCTGAATGGATGCTTACCCACCATTTACCCCAACAAACTGGAGATTCTTTTTGGTCCCATTGCCTCCTGCATGGAAACCACAACTTTTCTTTTTCATGATGGATTTAAGACTTGTGGTTGGAGAGTTCTCTACCAAAATACAAAATAATAGATTAATTAAGCAGACGTGCCATAATTAGCAATACTTATTCCCAACCTCTAGCAACAAGCTACAAATCATAATTGTAAGCATCTTACTTCATCTTATGAGAGTCTTTTGATGTCTTGCAAAACTACAGATGCAGCTGGCCACAACCTGAACCTGCCCTGCCACCTTTAATACAGGTCTCAAACATCTCCAGGTGACTGGAAATATAAAGGAAGTGACTGGGAATCATGTATTTGTCCTATGAATTTAAGTAATTTTACTTTTGTAATACTGTTTTGGTTTGTGGGGGTTTTTTTACCCAGTAGCAATGTATAGGAAAATTCCTACATAAATCTGCTATAATACTACATGGCTAAGTTTTTCCATTGGACTTTGAACAGAGTCTATCTACTAAGGAATAAGTCACTTATCTATTTGCAAGTCCCTTCCCTCCCTCCCCCAGAGAGCAGGCATTGGATTCCCATGTTCATATAAGCTAAAATTATTTTAGATGAAGGTCTGTGAGTGGGGACAGGTCTTTTCCCAGCCTGGTTGCTCAATTAGTTTGACTGGTTTGGGTTCTGGAGAACTCCACACTGATTTACCCCAGATGAGCACCAGCCTCGTGTTCTTGCAAACTGACATGTCCAATCCAAATAAAAAGAATGTTTATTTGATGGAACAGCCACCAGTGTGGCAGCTTTTGGAAGCTGATCCTGCGTATAAACGAGCCACTGCTTTATGAGCTCCTACATCATTTCGCTTGCTTTTTCCCATGTCAGATCCACAACTTCTGCCGTGCAGAGATCTGCCTTTCTCATCAAGCTTTGTCGAGATTATTCCTGATCTGACTGACAACAACTGTTCCACCACATCCCCCCTGCTCCACGCTGGAATAAATGGGAAAAGGTTTGGCCCGGACACATCGAAGCCTGTGCCAATATTATTTACCCAACTGTTGATAGTGCGTGTTGGAATTCTCCTTATCCACGGGCCCTTGTGAGGAGTAGGCAGAGAGCAGGGAGTTGAGGGAATTAACTAATTGGCTCTGGATGGAGCTGAGCTTGGAGGCCGGCTGCTTGATAGCGCTGGCCAGCTCGGGGTACCCGTGCTCCAAGCACAGCCACTGCTCCTGCAGGAGCTCCTGGATCTTTTTTACATATTGGCCAATGGGGTCAACAGCCGGGAGGTCCTCATGGCCAGGGGCTCCTTCCTCCTGCAGCCCTTCCCGAGGTTCCTCTTCTCCAAAGCCCGCCTCGCTCTGGGCCGCCTTTGGGCCGAGGGAGTTCTGGTGGTTCTGGTTGTCGTCGCTGAGGTGCTCGTGGATCTGCAGCTGGGTGAAGCAGGGAGCAGGAAGCCCAGCCTCCGTGCTGGCCTCTCCAGAAGGTCCCTCTGCTCGAGCACCTGCCGGCCCCTGCTCCCTGCACACCTCCACGGCCTGGGCGCTGATGCTCTGTGCCCTGTGGGCGCCGACGCCGATGGATCTGGTGGAGAGCGGGATATTGACGTTGATGCCTTTGTCCTGGGCCTGCCTGAGCCCTGTCACCTGGGAGAGCTCCGTGTTCACCGCAGCATCCAGGCGCTGCGAGGCCCCGCTGCCCCGCTGCCTCTGCAGCTCAGCCTCTCTGGACTTCTCCTGCCACAGCTGCTCTTCCAGCTGAGCTTTGGAGCTGGCCAGCAGCTTGATGCTCTTCTCCTTCTCCTGGATCTCATGATCCTGCTGCTGCAGCACTGCCCTGACCTGCTCGAGCTCCTCTTTCTTCCTGGCCAGCTGCTCCTCCAGGTCAGCGACCTGCTGCTTCAGCGCCGTGACCCCGCCGGGCTCTCCACGGTCAGGAGCCTGGGGAGCACCGCTCTCCTTGTCCCCTCCAGCCTGGACACTCCTCTCCTCTCCTTCCTTCAGCACGTTCAGATCCCTGTCGCTCACACTCGGCCCCCTTTCCGCAGGGTTCACGCTCTCCTCTGCCGGCCGGAGGGCAGCCGGAGCCGCTGCCTCGCCCCTGGCCACGCCGGAGCCATCGGCGGCATCGCCCTCCTCGGCGCCGCTCTCCACCAGCACCTGCAGCTGCTGGCTCTGCCAGGGGGGCTGCAGGGGGCCCGGACCCCCCCCGGGATGCCCCACGGGGCCGTCCCGCTCCATCTCCCGCGGCGGGGCCGAGGCGCTGCCGTCCGAGCTGGGGCTGGAGGCGCTCTGGGAGCCGGGCTGGCCGTGGCAGTGCCGCGGGGGGCTCCGGGGTCCCGCCGGGGGGCTGTGGCCGGGGGGCAGCGCCTCGGGCATGCTGGAGGCTCGCAGCAGCTGCGGCCGCGCCCGCAGCGCATCCCGCGGCCAGCCCGGCTCCGCCTGCCGCCGCGTCTCCGCCAGCAGCGCCCGCCGCCGGTAGCTCGGCTCCTCGGGAGCTGCCTCGGCCGGCAGCACGGCCCGGGGGGGCTCCTCGCCCAGGGATGCCTTTCGCTGCGGGAAGAAGCAGGTGGAGGTCCAGCTCTTGCTGGCAGCGGCGGCGGAGCAGGCGCGGGAGCCGCTCTCGGGCAGGCTGAAGTTTCGCGGCAGGGTGCTGAATTTGGGCTGCTTGGCTCGGCGGTGGATGTGGACCCTCCGGATGGTGTTGCCTTTCTCGATGTCGTCCACGTACTTCAGGAAGTCCAGGTCCAAGTGGAAGCCGTAGGGTGTCTCCAGGGAGTAGGGGAGGCTGCGGGGCTGCTCCCTGTCCCCGTCGGGTTGGGGTAGCTGGCCATCTGCTGAAACATCCCCCCAGGAAAAAAAAGAATAAATGGTCGAATTTTGGGGAAAAAAACCTGTTTAGAGTAGAGGGGAGATGTTTTTTCTCTTTTCATCTCAGTTTTGGGCAGGCAGGGGCTGCAGCTCATTTTCGTGGAGGCTCGTGGTGAAGCTGTGCAGAGACCCAGTGACACGCACCAAGCTCTGATCTGGTTTTCCAGAGGTGCCTCAGGTAATTGTTGCACTGAGGAAGACAAAAATCTCCTGAAATCATGGCTCTAATTGGCAATTAAGCAAACAGCAGGTTTTGCAGGCAGAGCTACGTGTCTGTGTAGGCACAAAGAGCTGCCTGGTAGATAATAAATCCAGATCAATAATAGTATGTGGGATCAATCTACGACAATGACATTTTTTCAAAGGTTTTGGTTTGGTTCAAACTTTTCAGTGGCATAAGCAGTGCACACCAAGCAGGAAAATCATTGCCTTGTTTCACCTGCAACCACCAGGTCACATATTATTCCTTGAAAATGACAGATCTGGGCAGAGGCTGCTGCTCAGAGCCGCAGCCATGCAGAACACTCATCCCAAGGTGACCGGCTCAGCTCCCAGCACAGCTCCTAACTGAGGCAAATCACCACTAAATGGGTGTCACTGTGTTTGCCCACCCAGCCAGCACAGGCAAACAACTTGTCTCCCACTTTAACACAGCCATCTCCAGCCTGCAAACATTCACAGCCCCCAGATTTCCACCCTGAGGGTTAACAGTTAAATTTCTGCACTTTCCCTTATGCAGCAAGTCCCTGAAATCACTGTGGTTTGGGCTGCTCTGCACCTCTGAGCAAACGAGTTGGGCTCAGTGAGGAGGAGGCACCACCACCCGTGGCTGACCCCTTTGTCTCCACCCTGGAGACAGCTGGAGAGGACCAGGACAGTTGGGAACAGATTTTGGTGCTGCTCAGCACAGAGCATCCCTGAGATGCTGAGGGGCTGCCTGGGTGGGAAGCAGCACGTGGAAGTCAGAGGAAGGACAGAGGGAAGCCACCACTGGGGTCATCCCAGGGCACAGGAGCACAGCTGGAGGGTGGGAGCAGGGATCTGTCACAGAGCATGGGAGGACAAATATGTGCTGATCTAGAGCTGGGACCTGCTTTTGCTGTGGTTTTTAAGAAATCAGCATGATAATGAACGATGCAATTTTCACCTCTTGGCCCCATCTCTACAGAACAGGTTATTAACAGCATTTCTGTAAGGAAATTACTCCAGGGCTTGGTTGGGGTTTTTTAAAAAGAAATAAATGAACAAAAAAACATCCTGGAGGCTCTATACCTTCTGTCTTCTCCATGGTGGGGTCTAACTGGGCTGTCACTTAAGCATCTTCTGACAAGGGCTGAGGAGTCGCTTCACCCTGGAAAAAAGAAATGGATACTTCTAATTTAATAAAATAACACGCTCAGCATGTGAACTTCATCTCTCCTTAAAGCCTTACCAGCCTTCAAAGGCCACCCCCTCCCACTTCCCATCTTCTTCAGCCCAGTGGCGTCCAAGGCTTTGAAGCTGCTAAAATCAATAGCTCCTTTTCCAGAGGCAACAACTTGTGCTTGACAGACACCTCCCAGGGAGCTGGTCCTTTAAAACATCCCCTGCATTACAGAGGGTTTGACTGCCAGCGAGGACAGACAGACATTTGGGATGACTTGAGATGGATGCACAGGGACTCTCCACTGACTCCTGTGAGCTGGAGATATCCAACATGATAAAAGCTCCCTGACAACAGGGATATAAACTACACACTGAAATGACTGGTTTGCCTTTTTTTTTATTTTTATTTTTTTAATCCATAACAAGCAAAGATTCAAAATTTATGTTGACTCTGGTTCAAACGACAGCCATTACTTCAGAGCACATCCCTACTGTTAAAAAGAACCTTCACCAAATTGCACTGAACCCCAGACAAATTGCTTTCAGCTCAGGGAACAATTTCAGGTGGAGATCTACCACAGCCAGCACTGAGATCCTCACATCATTTCTGGGCTGTGTTACCAGAAATGGTAACACATTTCCAGCTCCTTCCCATCACGAGGACATGGATGAGACCCTTCTGGAGCACGAGAAATTAAGGCTGGGAGCAGCAAGAAAGGTCCTGGGTGAAACTTCTCACCTCCAGATCCTTTAGAAAGGCACAGGGAGGAGGCGGGGAAGGGTGAAGGAGGTTGGGCCAGTTGGACACCACAGCAGGAGGCTCCCTGGCTTGTGTGAGGAGGACAACAACGCTCCAAGTGAGAAGGTCTGGTTTTAATTTCTGCTACAGAGGATGACGTGGGAGTTTCCCGAACAGTAGGTTGTTTGTTTATGACTGTCCTTACAGTATCTAGTTTGGTTCCTGGCCAGAGACGGCCCCACAGCTGCTTGGAAGTCCATCCCTGCTCCTCTCCAGTGCATCCCTGAGCTATGCAACACTCTCAGGGCAGGACCCAGCAGCACAAAGCCAGCCCCAGCTCACACCCATCCCATGGATCACAGCATCAGAGTCTGAACTCATCCTCTGCGTGCAGAGCTTTGCCTCAGCGAGGGCTTCAGCACCTCCCCACAGCTCCAGAGCTCCCCAGGAAGGGGCTCCAGCTGACCTTTACCAAAGACCAGCTGAAAAATGAAGTCAAATCCTGCTGTACTGTTACCACAGGACATTGCCACATCCCTGGAAGTGTCCAAGGCCAGCCTGGACAGGGCTCTGAGCAACCTGGGATGGTGGGAGGTGTTCCTGCCCATGGAATGAGATGATCTTCAAGGTCCCTTCCAACCCAAGCCATTCTATGATTCTATAAGGAATACTTTGAAAGATCAAAACCTCTTAAAGAACCAATCAGTTGTCAATCACGTGGGCATGTTTATGGTCAATGTAGAGCCTTGATGGGCATCCAGGAAGGTCCCAGCCCAAGGAGAACATCAAAGGTCTCCAGAGCTCCAGCAGGGTCACAGAGGGTCACGCTGATGCCCACCCAGCACCTTGGGAGCTCCTGGAAAGCTCCTCAAGTGCTCTCCAGTTAACCACACTCTTTCTACAAAGGACAACTCCTTCTGTCTCCTCCTGCCAGAGAACAGCACGTGCCAAAACAAACACCAGCCTCTTTCTCAAATGTTGTTTCTTTCCCTTAATTT
Organism: Motacilla alba alba; assembly: GCF_015832195.1. Lineage (NCBI taxonomy): Eukaryota > Metazoa > Chordata > Aves > Passeriformes > Motacillidae > Motacilla > Motacilla alba. Next base: position 2,410,070 of record NC_052023.1, on the reverse strand, counting down.
TCCGACTGCAGCCAATTCCAGCCTGACCAGCTACACTCCGCTCTTCTAGGTCATTTATTCAGAAAGTGGGGGGGGAAAAGCCAGTGAATAGGAAGGTTTTTAATATCTAGATAATTACATTTGGATCATTTATGAGCTGGCTGGATCCCAGCTCTGCAGCCCAAATTGATACTACGACTACTCTCCTTTGACCAATCTACTTCAAAATCTCCTCGTAAAAGGATGCTGAATGTACCCAAACGGCTTGCTGATGTTCTCCTGTCCCCTCTGGGCCAGCTCAGGCATGGAGGATATGGCTTAGAGCCAAAAATGTGCCTCTTTGGACCCCACAGCTGCTCTCCCATGCCTGTCCCTAAGAAAAATAAGATTAAAATATGAAGTCATCTGCCAGAAGTAGCAGACCCCTACAGCCAGGGTCCATAATTTGAGGCAGGGTAACAGTTTTAGGTGCCTCTCCATCCTGCTAAAACCTGTTAGGCTGACCCTCTGCCAGGTTCTGTACTTGCTGAGTTTTCTCTGTTTAATGAAATTGAAGAACATTTCCTTTTCTCCCCATGCATCGCTGATTCTTACCTTTGCTACACAGAGAGGCCATGGGGAGGATTAATCCAGACTGGAATTAGGCTGTTTTTCTCAAGGCAGGAATAAATACATACAGAAATGCAAACGGAGAAGCCAAATAGTGAGAAGGCAACAGCACAGAGCAAAGTGGTTTCATTCCCGGGGGCAGCCCGTTTGCAGGGACAATGTACTGTCTTTTTAACCAGCCTGGACTCAAGCACTGGCTCTTTACACTCACATTTAACCCCTCTTTCACTCCATGCCACTTGCCAGGCAATGTGAGCAGCTCCCCCATCCACCCCAGCCAGCAGAAAGGAGAGCACCATGACACCCCCAGAGATTCAAATAACAAATTAACCACATACCACAAATACCCACAAAATCCATTCTCCCAGAGCGTCTTGCTAGTAATTTTAACTGGGAAACAGTTAACCCTGAGCCCATAAACAACAAGATAACCCACCAGCACGTTAGCACAGTCTCGTTAGCTGTCACACAACATGATCTGAGCTCTGCCTGTCTGTTCTCCTGCACTGCAGCAGCGGCTCCAGCACTTCGTGGTGAAAGGAAAAACCGGTTAGCAAAGCATTCAGTCAGGTTACCTGCTCACGCTGGCACCCACAAACCCCCCGGGGAGCAGCAGCTCTTGCCTCCCTCCAAAGCATCTTCTCCCACGCCCGAGCCGGCAGCGAAGGGCCGGGAGCAGCGAGCGCGGCGCGGCTGGACCCCAGCCTGCTCCAGCAGCTACAAAGTTGGTCAGCTGAGCTGTGACCTTGCTCAGAAAGCAAACACAAGTTTAAACCAAGAAGCACAAAAGAGGGATTGATTTTCCAACAGAGCAGCCCACGGCTCTCGGATGACCTTTGCGAGGACAGTTCAATCCCGGTGCATAGAACGAGTTACTTTTCCACGGAACGGTTCTTTTTCCCAGAAAACGCGGAGCACCCAGCGCTGCCCGGGCTGTCGAGGGGGGTGCTGCCTTATCGGGGCTGATCATTGAAGGGACAGTCAATAATTAACGGCGGCGCTGCTGCTGTACCTGCTGCTGCAGCTGCAGCGCTCCGCATGCTGCACCTCCGGGCTGGAGCATTAGCAATTCCACCAGCGCCTCTCCCGAGGAAACGCAGCCGGCTGCCGCGACTCGCTGGCGGCAGCCTGGGGCAGGCTGCACAAGGGCTCCGTGTCCCCAAATCCTCCGGCGGAGCCGCGTTTCCCACGTGTGGAGCAGGCACAGCCCCTTGTCCCCTCTCGCCGCGTCCATCCATCCGCAGCGCCCCGGGAGATGCCGGACGGGATGGGCGGCGCGGGCGGGGGGTGTCCCGGTGTCCCCGGGGGGGACAGTGGCACTCTCCGTATCAAACTCTCCAGCCTTTGGCGCTGGGGTTATCCATCCAGACTTCCAGCTGGCAGCGAGCAAGGCAGGGGTCAGCTGGCAGAGCAGACACGTGGAACAGGCTGCCCGGAGAAGCTGTGGCTGCCCCTGGATCCCTGGAAGTGCCCAAGGCCAGGCTGGATGGGGTTTGGAGCACCCTGGGATAGTGGAAGGTGTCCCTGCCCATGGCAAGGGGTGGAACGAGATTTAAGGGCTTTAAGGTCCCTCCCAACCCAAACCAGTCTGGGATTCTGTGATTTTGGGCAGAGTGGCTCAGTGATGGGCAGAGTGCCCGTCCCAAGCCTGTCCTGAGCTCCTGCATTGGCATTCCCCTAGGGCATCCTGGATTGCTGCCCCTCCGGGCTGGCAGCAGGGACAAATCCCTTACTCTCTGCACTGAACTTGCAACAGCCTCGTGCTTGCAAAGGCCGAGGGCTTCAGGGCTGCAAAACTCTTCCAGGGCTGGGAAAGAAAATCCTGGGAAGTGAAGGCATCCCCTGGGAGCTGGGGGCTCTGCTGGGGGCTCTCACCAGGGACTCCCATCACAGAGCAGTGCCAGCACCTTTCCCATGGCTGAACGAGCAGCACGACCCGAATCTCATGCTAGGGAGGAAAACCACATCTTGTCGCTGTGTGAGAGCAGAGCTGCTGGCGCTGCTCCAGCTCCCTGCAACCCCCAAACGGGACTTTAACACATTAACTTTGAAGAAAAGCAGACAAGTTTTGCCTTCGCAGGAAGCAGAGTATCAGGACTCACAAGAGAACCAGAAGTTTGTCCTTTTGCCAGCCCTCCCCGAGGCACGGATGGGTTAAACTTCCCAGCCGAGGGATGAAAAATCATTGCTCTCCCAAAAGCTGCCTTTCCCAAAGGCCGCCTTTCCCACGCGGCTCCGTCCCACACCGCGCGGGGCCGCGGCTCGGTGGCCGTGGCTTTCTGCTTTCACAAGCAATTACTGAGCCCGAGCTTCAAAACCAGCTCCAGAGCAGGCTGGCTCGTTTGCTGCTGAATTCCTCTGCTTTAGTTACGCTCGTGTGTCTTTTCTGAGCACATCCTGCCGCTTGTGTTCTCCAGGCAAAGCAGCACGATGGGAAAAATCCACGTATTTCTGCATGATGCTGATTTTAAAGGCATTCTGAAAGAATTGTTTGGTTTTCCCACTGGACAGACCTAGCAGGAAGCTTTAATTTGGAGCATTTCCTCGTTGCAATTACCCACATACGACCTACGGTTGTTCCCACATTTAATCCCTCTGGAACTGAGGAAGTCTGTGACCCCTTAAATAAGCTTTTAATCGGGAGCTACGAAGGGAAGGAGTCAAAACACGCAAATTAATTAATTACGGGCTGGTGCTTGATGGATTTACATCCAGCCTCTGATAGCTTTGCCCAAAGGGACTGCTGCAGGGTGGGAAGCGGGGAAGGGGCTCACCAAGATTGTCCCCCAAGCATGAGAACTGAGGCCATGGCCTGAAACTGCTGCTGCTCCACGTCAGGCACCGCAGCTGCCGGGGGGTTTGCTCTGCCAGCTGCTCCCATGGATGAGAGGAACCAGACGGCTCTGAAGTGGCTCAAGAGCCATCCCACCCACCCCTCCTGGCCCCACTGCTGCCTCCCTGGATGCTGGCAGGGCTGCTGCCCTCCCCTCCCCACAAAGAATCCCTGTGGGGTGGCAGGTTTTGGGCTGCACCACCTCTCCTCTCCACCACGGGTCCATTCAGCTTGGGAGGGACAACTGAGATCATCCAGGGCCACCTCCCTGCTCCAGTGGGGTCACCCCAGAGCACCCTACTCAGGAGTGTGTCCAGACTACCTGCAGTGAGGGAGACTGCACAGCCTCTCTGGACAATCTGCCCCGGGCTCGGTCACTGCCCAGGGAAGAAGTTCTGCCTCACGTTCAGGTGGAATTTCCTGGGCATCATTTTCTGCCCATTCCTCTTGTCCCACTGCTGGGTACCACAGGGCAGAGCCTGGTCCATCCTTGTCCATCTGACACCTCCTTTTGGATACCTATATCATGGATGGGGTCTCTTGTGAGTCATCTCTTCTTGAGACTGACCAGGCCCAACTCTCTGAGCCTCTCCTGGGCACAGAGATGCTCCAGGCCCTTCCTCATCTCCACAGCCTCCACTTCAGGAGCTCCACGTCCCTCTCGTCCTGAGGAGCCCAGAGCTGGATGCAGCACTCCAGATGTGCCTCACAGGGCTGAGCAGAGAGGCAGGATCACCCCAGGGTGACCCACAGACAGAGCTGGCCCTCGGCACCCGAAGGGTTACACCCAAACCTGCTCCATCCAGGCGGTCTGGATTGCACAACAACCCGGCTGCAAATGGACATACCAGGAATAAAAATGGCCTCTTGGGGAATATTTGTTGTAGGGATTTTTCAATTCTGTTTTCACTGCAAAGGAAGAAAAATAACCCACTTCCAGTCTGCTGGGGACATGCACACGGGTGGGATCTCTGCTGTGATCCTCTGCCCGCTGGCACAGCCACGGGAAGGAGCTTCCCTCCAGGAGAAAAAAAAAAAAGGTTTGAAAACTTTGTGGGATTAAATAAATACCTAGTTAAATAAAAGCAGTTTAAAGTCCCGGTTTGCACTGCAAGGAGTTGTCATGATGTTTTCCAAAGTGAGAGCACACAGGGTTGCTGCTGGATGAGATCTGAATCCTGGGAGCCAACCAGCCACCTTCCCACGTGTGTCTGGCACCACAAAATCACCACTGCCAGTGGCCCTGTGTCCCACAGCATCCCTTGGAAGGGCAGCTTGAGGGGGCAAAGGGCAGCTGAGCTGACCCAAAATTAAAGTGGGGGGACCAGACAATGCCTGAGCCACTGCTACAAACCCAACAGCACCCAGGAGGAAAAGTTCCCAAGCTGGATCCACCCCAAGCTGCAGCCACACCACACGTGCTGGGCAGGCTTCCCTCTGTGCTGAGGCAGAGCAGGACTGGATTTAGGATGCAAAACCTGCTACTTAACAGGTCATAGGTTACCTGAAGAGCCTTCATCCTGGGGCAGTGCATGCTTTCAGCACATGGCTGTTGACAACGGGACCTTACTGCATCCCAAGAGGAAACTCCCTTGGCCACCGCCTGCCCGGGGCATCTCCAGAGCAGAGCTGGGAGCTGGAAGCAATTTGGGAGTGCTGGGAGCTCTCTCTGCAACCCATCAGCTTGTGGCTGATGATGGAGAGGTCCAGGCTGGCCTCCCACCCCCTCTGCAAAAAAAAAGCAGGGGAGGAGGAGCGGCTGGGGCTAGAGCTGGGGGCTGTGCACATGGAAAACATCCTGGAGGCGTGTGGGGCCTCCCCGGGGTTTGAACGAGAGGGTTCACAAGGAAGCTGAATAATGAACCCAGCACCACTCCATAAAGGAGAGGATCTCTTTCAGCAGCCCCCGGGTGTGCAACCCTTGGTGCTTAAACAGCCACTTCAGGCCCCTTTCCTTCCCAATGTCTGTAATAAAGCTGTGTGGATTCTGATTTTATTAAAGCTGCTCGCTGCTGTCTAATAAATGTTATGAGCTTCCTGCCAGCATTTCCATTAGAGACGGGTCAGACCTGGCGGTATCAGATATCCAAACTCTCTCCCTCCTCTCTGGCTTACCAGGAGGGGAAAACGATCACATTCACCCCCTCCTCTGATAACCTCTTTTCTGACTGACCTTCAGCTCATTCCAGCCACAGACTCACAAAAGCTTTGGTGGATTCTTGTGATTTTATCCCGTGCCTTGAAAACCGCGGTGTTTTCCATAAAGTCTTCTTTCCCAGAGCCAGGTGAGCACAAAAAAGCACCCAAAGCCCTGAAACAAAAGTGCTCCCCAGTCAGAAGGCAGGCAAAAATCTGAGGCGCCTCGTTTCTAAAGTTTACTGTCTTTGCCTCAATCCCACAAGTTTTGAGGGAAAACAGTGAAGCCCTGCTATGGCTTCTGGTCTCTTCCAAGCTCTGGTTTCTACCTCCTTGACCTTGGGACAAGTCAAGCTTTGCTGCCACTGATACCGAGTAACTCCCACGTGGTCAAAATGGGAAATTTTAGGTGCTTTTAGGAAAACCCTATTGTCTGCATTTCTCTCCTCCTCCCTGGGCAACCACCTCAATCCCCCACGGAGACACGGAGCCATTTCACATCGATTTCTGACCCGAGCCAACGAGACTCGCATTGATCACACTCCTGACAAGTTCAAAAGCCTCTTCACACAGGAACTTTTCTTTTTCAGGCCACCTGAAACCAGTCTCCTCATTGACTGGGGCTGCCCAGAGGGAGGATGTGCCACCTTCCTCCTCTGCTGGTGATTTGTGTGGACAATGGGAGCTGGGAGCCCTGGAGCAGCATTTCCCACCTCTCACCCATTTAGGAAATGGGGATTTTCCTCCAGGATTTTGACCCAGCCTCAGCCACATATTGCTGGTGTAGTTTCAGCTTGCTCACACCACATTCATCCCTGATGGGCAGAGGAACCAGCTGCAAAGATTAATTTAAGATATTCTCACTTTGAAGATAGAGATTTCTGTGTCTGTATAGGTTTTTCACCATATTTCACATTTCTGACTCCATCAAATTGTCCATTTGGGCGGCGTATTATCTTAATAATGACACCACCTTCTTTTTCATGTGCTGTTTAAACCCTGGGATGGGCAGGACTCGAGACTTCCCAAAACATGAATTCCCCTGAGGTTTAAAATAAACAGGGCTGAAGCAGGAGCTCCCTGCAGCCAGTTCCTCCCCACTGCTCTCCCCTGGCATTGTCACTGTGAGGATTTCTGCCCCAAGCCATGGGATCCTTCACACCCCTGGAGCTGGGCTCAGGGTTTTATTGACCAAAATCTGCATCCCGCTGCTCTGGAGCCAGGCAGAGTCACACATAACCCCTGTCAAGTGGGGCACCAAATGGAAAATACAATAACTTTCCATATTGACTTTTTTTTCCCTCATCAATGGGGCCACACTCATCCCTGTGGCTGCCCCCAAAGATTCCCTAAAAAGACCCAAGATTTTCTGATGAGTTGGGCTGCAACACACAGTGATGAAAACGCAACTTTTAAAATATTTGGCAGCTGTGAAACCACCAAGGGAGGGACCTGAATTGGCACCGAGCTGGTGAATGAGCCTGTGTTCCTCCAGCAGCCATGTCCCAGGACCTCAACACCACTCCTGATTCAAGGAATGCTTTGAGAGCAAAACCTCTCCCTCCCAAAAGGTCCCCATGCCAGAGGTTCTCTGATGGGAAGCAATGTCATATTCCTGCTTGGGGGCAAAGAAATGTGAGAATGGGACAGACCCAGCATTGCACGAGGGGATGATACCTGGGAGGTAAAACCTGCCTCACAACAGGACCTTCTGGAGAGGAGCAGGATGTGACCAGGGTTTTCCTATTCCCAGGAAACTGCACCAGGAGTGTGACAGAGCCCACAGCAGCAACAGGCTCCCTGACACCTCATCTTCCAGCTCCAGGGCTGTTTTAATGAATCCATTCACTGATCCCTCCTCAACCCCAGATTCCCCAGCCAGGTCCCTGCTCGTCAGGCTGAACGTAATTTCAGCAGATGCATTTATCTTTTAAATATTACAGCCAAAGTGACAAATAACCTATGATTAACGTGAGGTCACAGGTTTCCCCTCCTCCTTTGCCATCTCAGGTATCATTTAAGAGATCAGCTTTTCCCATTCACCCCATCCAAAACCAAACACAAACCACCTGGAAGGCTGCAAAACATGTCCAAAGGCAAATGCTGATTTTTTATTTTTTTTTTTACATGGCTGTGGTCGCTACCCTTGCCCTACATGAGCAATGGTTTTGGGTGTTCACCAATTTCATTTGGGCAACACAGCTGAAATATTTAATATCTGGGGTGGCTCTGGACAAGGGAAGCTCTTCCTGCTGGTGTCACATCCCAGAGCTGTCAGGAAAATGAGATATCCCTGAAGAGCCCAGACCCACTTCCACCCCTGCACGGCGCACATCACACCCGGAGCATCCAGAGCACCACTTCCTCCATCCTGAACCGACCTGAACTTCCAGCTGACATTATCCGACCCACCTTCTGCCTCCAGCCACCTCCTCATGGACCGCCCGGCCTCTTCTCCAGCGAGCTCAGTGATGTGCACCCACTGCAGCAGCTCGGCGCTCCCTGCTCCTGGCTCCTCCGGAGCACAGCCCGAGCTCTCAGGCCGGCTGAAATCAGCAGCAGGGAGCTGGGCAAAGCTGCCCGGGCACGCCTGCTCCCGGCAGAGCTGGGCTGCTCCGAAATGCCCCGGCAGCGCTCACGGAACGGCGATGCTGCCTGTCCCTCCGCTCCCTCCTGTCCCTCCCTGCCCCTCCGGGACACAGGGAACCCGGGCACAGCCCCGGCCAGAGCCAGAAATGAGTTACGGTGCCAGGAGCTGCTCCGTCCGGGCGGCTGGAACGCCGGCGAGGAAACGGGGAGAGGCTGCGGGCAGCGGGGGGAGACCTCGCTCGGCCTGGAGGCTGCGCTGGGGCTCGGCTGAGCCACATCTTCAAGGCTAGGCAGGGTTTTATGGTTCGGCTTTGAGGCTAAACACAGCTCTGAGGACTTCCACTGCAGTGCCCAGGGCCTGGGGGCCCTTCCCAGCCCTCACACGGTGACCTCTGGGGGTCCCAGCAGGGCTCGGAGCTTTCCTGCCCTCTCGCAGCTGCCCAGCCACGCTCAGTGCCCCCATCCCGGAGCCAGGGGCGCTCTGGAAACATTCCTGTCCCGAGTGAGCCACGGCTGATGCTGCCGCCGGGCAGCCACGCCAGGGGCCAAGAGCCCTGAGCATCCCCGGAGCATCCTTGGAGCACCCCCTGAGCATCCTTGGAGCACCCCCGGAGCATCCTTGGAGCACCCCCGGAGCACCCCCGGAGCATCCTTGGAGCAGACCCAGGAGAACCCTTGGAGCACCCTTGGAGCACCCCCAGAGCACTCCCGGAGCATCCTTGGAGCACCCCCGGAGCATCCTTGGAGCACCCCCGGAGCACCCCCGGAGCATCCTTGGAGCAGACCCAAGAGCACCCTTGGAGCAAACCCAGGAGCACCCTCCAAAGCGCTCCCACACATTCCCTGAGCACCCTGGAGCATCCCTGAGCACTTCCAAAGCACCCCTCTGAACATCCTCCGGCGCAGCCCAGGAGCACCCTCCGAGGCACCCCCAGCGCACCCCCGAGCATCCTCCAGCGCTCCCCGCAGCGCCCCCGGGCAGTCCCAGACCCCGAGCCCGAACGAAGTGCCCCGGGTGCCCGGGCTCCCGCCGGGCACGGCCGTACCTGCCGGGCAGAGCCAGCGCGGCGCTCCCGCTGCCTCCTCCGGGAGGGAGCCGAGGCGGGCCCGGGGGCGGGGCGGGACCCGGTGCCCTCCCCCGGGCAGCGGGGCCGGGGGCGGCCCGAATGGGCTGCAGGCGGGACAGCGGGAGCCAGGGGGAGCGGCTGGTATGGGAGGCCGGAACGCTGCTTTTTGGGATTTTTATTAATTTTTTTTAAACTTTCCCTCATGCCCGCTGTATTCGGCTGAACGCTTTATTTATACTTTTGTAGCTCATCCTGTTTGCACAGATGCGGATCAAGAGCGGTGGGAAGGAAGGGAAATCAGCGGGGATGGGCTCGGGATGCAGAAGTTGAACTGTTTTTGCACCAGCTGTTCTCTGGCTCGGCCCTTCAGCCCCGCCCGGTTCACTTCGGGCCCTTGTTCCTCAATGCAATCACATGGAAAATGCAAAGAAAAGGCAATCTGGGTTTAAGGCTTTGAGCTTCCCCATGTGCCCCGTCCCATGTGCTCATCCAGCTGCACCAAGTGAGGACAGGCAGAAATCAGTTCAGTGATGCCAAATAATTCCTTCAGCGCTAGGTAAAGCTTTTGATTTTCCTCGTCTTTGAGACAGAGGGGCAAATCCCAGCCCTGCTCCAGCTGTTCCAGAGCGTGGGAGAGCAGCAGTTCCAGGGATGCTGGGGCAGCAAATGATCTCCATCTGGGCCAGGAACTCAGCATCCAGCGGGGATGGATGTGGCCCACTGGGATCCCCCCCTTCCTTCCAGAAGAACTCAAAGACCTTTAAACTCTGACTGGGAAGGTCACAGGGGCAGATCTGAGGGCTGGGCTCTGACTGCTGCCCAACCACCCAGCAATTCCAGAGTCCTCCTGGCAGTGCCCAGGCTCCTGGTAAACAGGGAGGAATAAAATATCCCATTACCCGGTTCAGGAGTGGCCGGGGCTCTGCCCTTGTTTCCATGTGAGGGGCTCAGGTGCTGAGTGAGAGGAACACATTTCCTGAGGAGTCTAACAACAGATCAGAGAATAAGGGGAAAGTGTGGGATCCTTCAGGCTTCCCAGGACAGCCCCTGTCTCTGCTGCTTGGGGTATTCTGGCAGTGCCTAAAAGAGAGGGATCATGGTACTGGGGTTGGGTTTTTTTTTGCTGGTGGACGTGGGGGGTGATTCTGACATTATTTTCTTCTCTCAGTCCTGATCAACAAACCAACTTTGATGTGCAGCCGTGGCCTTGGAGACACAGCACCTCTCCTGCTGCTCCTGGGACTGTGCACTTCGTCCATTACCCATTCCTTGTGCTCATCCCAAAGCCGTGATGATCCCTGAGCCCTAGTGACAACAACGAGGTTTCTGCAGCAGGAACTTTGGGCACTGACAGGAAGCTCTTGTGGTCACAGATATTCAGCTGAACTTGTTTTTGTTCTTTTTTTCCCTGGGGTTAGATTAAAGTGCTCGAAGGTGTGTGGGGGGTAAGAAGCTGTGGTGGCAGCTCACAGCACACATTTCTGTAAGTGTGCCTCAGAAAAGCACCAACTACCAAAAACCCCATTTTTGAGGAAACAGCCAAACCCATTTCCCCTTTTCAGTCGCTGAAGTTCTACTTGCTCAACAGCCAGAGGAAAAAGAGTCTTTTCCATGAGCTGTAGGTGCTTGGAAATGTATACAGAGATGTGGATAAGTTGTGTGACCCCTCTTTAACCCCAGAGAATAAATGGTGCTTTCAAACAATCCGGGATAAACAAGGAGAACTTTGCTGTCTGCACAAACGAAACCCGATAATTTGTTTAAAAGCGGATTAGGTGAATTTGGGGAGCGCTCCAAGGTGGCTGATACACACGAATATCCAAGAATCCTCTGAGATGCTGCTTGCCAGGAGCTGGGAGGGGACATCAGGAATGCAGCCACAGCCTCTCCCTGCCCATCATCTCCCACTGTGTCCTCCAGCTCCCCGCTCGGGCAGCGTCGGAGGCCGCGCTCCCCGCGCTGAATTTCCATCTTGCAGAGTTCAGCTATTCTTAGGCGAGGTTGTGAGTCATTAAGCGCTTTCAGATTGTTTATTTGTCAAGCCACAGGCACTTAGATTTACTTCTGAAGCCAGACAAGTCCCTCCAAGGATTTCTGTGTGCCACAGAAATTACTAGGTGAAATTCCACGGCGGGAGGTCAGCCCGGAACGCTGCGCGCCAGATCCGCCCAAGGGCTCCTTTTCAAAGGTCAATATAAGAGGGGAAAAGAACAACAAGAAGAATGTGGTTTCCTACAGCCTCTCTTCACCTGATTTAGCTTTTATGTGTGTTTTTTAAGAGAGGCACTGGGCTTTGCTGGCTGGCAAATGCCTCGGAGGGTGGATGGTTGCTTGGATGGGGAAGGGACTCCCTCGGGAAGAAGGTTTCCCTACAGGGGTGGGATTAGACCCTCCTGGAGGCCCTGCAGCTGCCAAGAGCAAGCAGACAGGAGCAGGGAGAGGCTCCTGCCCTGTGCTGGGAGGAAAACAGAGTTGATGTTGTGTCCAGAGCCTGCAGTGCCAGGGCAGGCAGGGGCTGATGTGATGGAGCCCCTTTGGAGAGGCAGTACAGAATCACTACTGTTCTATAGAATGTCACGTTTGTGCCAACATCCATTTTTGCAGATTCTCTGCAAGCTTCTACTGTGCTCACAGAGCTGCCTTGTATGGTCTGGGAATGCCAAAAGCCTGCCCCATCCACCTGCCAGGCCTGTGGCCTTCCCCTTTTGGCTGGCAAAATGCTTCTGCCAGTATTTGGGCGCTGCAGGAATACAAACATCAACCCTACAGAGCAGCTCCATTTGGGAGGGTTTTATGGATCAAGCCATGATTATCATGAAACTTGACTGTGCATCTCCTTTCACACCCCAAACCCAGTGCTTCCCTGCACATCCCAGCCAGCTGGATGCAGGCAGGAAAAACTGTGGAGTGTAGATACAACCTCTGTGTCCTGGAGAAGAAACAGCCTCCAGGAACCAACCTGCTGCTCATTCAGCCCTGGCTGTGCACATCCTGTGATCCCCAAAGTGATATGGGAAAGATTTTGCTCATGGCACACAGATCACCCTTGTGATGTTCACATCAAACCATGTGGGTTGCCTGGCAAATAAATTTGCTGTAGTTGTGTTGCCCAAAAGAAATTGTTATGTCCTTGCAAGTATTTAGGTTGCCTAGAGAAGCTGTGGCTGGCCCTGGATCCCTGGAAGTGTCCAAGGCCAGGTTAGACAGGGCTTGGAGCAACCTGAAATAGTGGGAGGTGTCCCTGCCCATGGCAGGGGGTGCAATGGGATGAACTTTAAGGTCCCTTCCAACCCAAACCAGTCTGGCATTCTGCAATGAACATGAAACGCTGTTGCCCATAGCTCAGGTAGCCCTGGCACAGCCACAGCTGGAATTCACACATCTACTGACAGACTCCAGATCTACTCAAAGAGAATTTCTTTGCTCAGTTGTCCCTTGTAAACTGGTTCTCATTTTTCCACACATCTCTTGTGGACAGGTGTGTGTCCATGGCTCTGGGCTTACTGTGATGCTGCTCCTCTTAGGAGAGGGAACCTCATCACAGAGAGGCTCAGCGGTTCTCTGCCTTAGCTTTGGTTTCCTGGATTTTTACTCGTGTGTCATTTGTCCCTGTGCTCCACAGTTTGACTCCCACTGAGTCACCAGGCTGGGAGCTCCTGCCCTTCAGCACTGGTTTAGTGCCTGATGACTCAGGAGCCAGCTTCTCAGTAATCCTCCCCAGGAGCTGCACCTAGAGAAGCCCCAGAGATCCCTCCAGTTCCATCCTCCAGGCTGAAGGGTCAAATGGGACCTGTTGGCTTCGCAGAGACAAAAATGTTACCTGCTAGAAAACTGCCAATTCTCTTTAAAAGCCAAGCAAGGGCATCTAGTGATGTTCTTGGTGCTGTGAACTCCACAGATTGCAGGAGGAGAGGTTGGTTTTTCTGGAAACCTCCCTCCTATGACCATTTACAGCCTCTTCTTGAACCAAGGGAGCGGGACAGAAGGAGAACTGGTCTATCCCTGCAGACCCCAACAGCACAAATGCTTTCATCAAGTTTCACTTTCACTTGAGTCATTCATTCACTCACATGATGATGTTTGTGGCTGTAACAAAAGGCTGTGTTTAATTTGTATATAAAGTCTTTGTATATAAAGTTTAAAGTTAATTTGTATAAAAAGTTTATTTGTATATCAAGTCTTTGGGATAGACAAGGAATCTGACAGGATCCCATTCTTCAGCTGGGATTCCAGCAGGGAGTTCAGCAATCCACGAGGGGATGGCTCTGGAGTGGGGACAAGACCTGGATGAGGCCAGCACAGGTTCTGCAGTTCCCTGCTGGAGGTGGCTGTGTTGGGGTCACTTTGCTGTGTAATTCCTTAAAACCTGGCAGAAATGGCTCTGCTATGGAGAAAAACAAGTAGTCACCTGTTGATTCTTTTGCTTCTTTTTTGCCAAGGTGGGGATTAAATGCACGAGATGGAATTTCTTGTTGGGACTCAGATGTTTGTTAGTTCTTATCTCTGGCACAGTCTCACAAACCCTGAGCTCTGCAGCACTTCACTCTGACACACTGAAAATGGAGCCCCATCTCTCTCTGCAAGGCCTTGGAAGGATCAACTGGCCAATTGAGAAATGACACCTGAATGATTTTCACTTTTAACCCAATAACCAACCACCCGTGCCCACAATGGGGACTTTTTATCCAATTACACAAAACCACCCAAACCCATGTAGAAGAAGGTGAAGAAGAAGGTGAAGAAGAAGGTGAAGTAGGTGGTGAAGAAGAAGGTGAGGAAGAAGGTGAAGAAGAAGGAGCAGCCTCCACCCTAAAACCTCCATCTTGCTTAATATCTATTACTATATTCTAAACCCTTAAACTCTGAGTTTCCCACCCTGTGATGTCACACACTTCTATCCAAACTGCACACCCACACTCCCAGTTCTGTCATTCCATTTTGGAATCCTTCTCCATGGCCTCAGGTCAATGCAGTGTTCTCCTGGGGGTCAGTGCCTGGCAGCACAGACAGTCTCAAATTCTCAGCATCCAGGGCTCCAACACTCACCTCAATCTTAAACCTTTACAACGGTGGCCTCGTGTCCCTAGGTGTGGATGAGGAATTCCAGAATCCCTTCTAAGAATGTCTGTCAGTGGAGATGCTGCCAGCAGATGGTGCAAGCATGTGCAGGTCGGGCTTCCTCCTTCCTCTGCTTCCAGGAGTGAGTAACAGCTCTGTGCGATGTCGTTCCGACCTGAGAACAGAGATGGGGAGGGATTTTGTGTGCATTTTTATCTTGGTTATGGTTTGCAGTGTAGCACCTGCCTTCTGATGTGAATTCCAGCCCCTAGTAGCAAACTGCCTCTGCTACCACGAAGCTCTGGATCCGTGTTTATATCAAACAGAGCAGCAGGCTGTGAGCTGTGGAATAAAATATGCACAGCCAGGCAAAAACTGGGGAAAACACCCTTAGGATGCAACAGCACCACATATAGAACATCTCCTTTTTATCTGCAGCTTTGCTTCAGAGAGATCTGAGGAGAAATGTTCTGTTTCAGCCCTGGCCACAGAACCCTCTTGCCCTTGGCAGATTTTCAGAAGCACACGTTCATATCGTTATGAACTAATTAATCTACTTCATCTCTACATTATGGGTGCAATTATTGCTATTTTCTGAGATACCATCCATGCATATGTAGCTCTAGGAAGTTCACAGATCACATCCAACTGTGTTTTCTCCTAGGAGGGAGATAAACAAGAGCCAAGGCTGTGCTATCAGTGGCTAAATACCTTGACCTCCAGACTTATAAACTCTCCCACACGGAGGAGCTTGTTATGGTTTGTGCATAGACAAGCTCGTGGTTTGTGGCTGACATTTGCCTTCTGCAGCTGAAATTAAAGGAGCTCCTTGCAGGCTGTCCGTGGAGTTTACAGAACTGTAGCAATTCCTGATTTATTCCTTCCTGCCTCCCCTAAAATCTGCATCTTTATGGAAGCCAGAAAACAGCTGGCCACAGAGGTCAAGGTTTTGGGCCAGGTTTTACTTGGCAGAGGCTGAAGCTGCTGTAAGGCCCAGGTGGGAATGAGTTGCTCTGTGGCCCAAGCTTGGATCTCACCCTTAACAGAAGACAGTGGCTCTGCTGCTGCCTCGCCCCCTCAGTCTGACATCAAATTGCCCAAACTCATCCTGTTTGGTTGCCAGAGCCTGGCACAGCCCTGCAGAGGTGCTGCTCTCACAGGGACTGGAGTTCTGCAGTGGCCAAATTGTTCCCGTGTGCCCCAAGGCAGCAGCACCGAAGTGAAAGGAAGGGTTATGAAATGATTTGAGATGCTCTGAAAGCAGATGTAGCTCGTCAAGCAGGGATAATTCAGGGTTTGTGACGTTCCCAGGCTGCTTGCTGTGGGAAGAGTCAGATTTCCTTTCCTGTGGAGTAAAGCAAGTCAGACAATTTGTTCCTGTTTCTGGCTGTGAAAGGGCACAGAGTCTGCATGAACCGTGGGGATCACCAAACAATAAAATCCCTAAATATTCATTCCTGTTCCTTGTGCCTGAAGCCAGTCCTGTCCTGACGTTTATAGCCAGTACTCTTATTAGCCTGAATGGTTTCTTACCTTTTCTGTGTGGGGAATTTAACCAACAGTCCTATTCCTCAGGAATAAAATGAGTTTTACCCAGCATGGGCTGCAGAGCTTCCCACCCCGAGGTCCCCGTGTGATCCCAGCCTGCTGAAAGAGCACATTGTCTGCACACAATTTGCACCAAAATTCACAGAATGATTCTAACAATACCAGAGCCCTGACAGATTTATAGACCTATCACTGATATGGCTGCAGGCTCTGGAAATTGATTTATATGATTCAGCAACAGCTAAAGGTTGGGGAGGTTTTCCCCTGCTGGGAATCGTGCTCTGTACTGGAGGCTGCCTCCAGGACTCCAGAAATCCCATCTCTGGGGAATCTGCTCCTTCCAGGCATTTCATGTGGTTATTTTTGGCTGTGCCTGTGAAGATTTCTGGTCTCCCAGCACAGCTATTTTTGTAACACATGGCTGTGAAGTCCATAGTATTGGACATAATTTGATTTTGCACATTGGACCCTACGTAAGGAATCTCAGCCTCCTGCACCTGCTCCTTCTTTGGCCTGTGCCTGAAACACTCCTTTACTGTATGGAGTGAGGCTTCAGAGCCTTCTGGACAACAGCTCCTTTATGGAGCGTGCTAAGCTGCCATAAATATTTAATTAGGTGTTACTGTGGCTTTGGAGAGATACAGAAAAAAAATAATCCCCATTTCCTTACATTTAAACAGATCCTTTTCCTGCTGGAAAAATTTCCCCACGTTGAGCACTGACAGGGAGCCGTATTTTAAGAGGGGGCATAAAAATCTGAGAGGGTGAGAGGCTGGTGGAGAGGAGATTTGAGGGAGCTGAGGGTTTTTCCTCGGCGGGAAGGAGCTGCTGGATGGCAGGTTTGAGATGGAGCTGTGTGGGTGTCTCTGAGGCAGCACAGCTCCATGTCAGGCTGGTGGGTGAAGCTTCTTCCTAACCAGGGCAGCTCCTGCTTCCCGAAAATAAATCATGGCTTCAGGGGAATTTTGTGAGGAATCAGCAAAGCAGGCTGTCCTGGGCATCCAGGGGCTGGCACTGCCTGGATTCCTCCCTGTGCCCCAAACTTTGGGATACAACAACGACCTGGACTGGGATTACAGCTGATGATTACTCATCAGAGAAAGGTGAGAGGGAAGAAAGAAGAGGCAGAAGTGTGACTGTGTTGCCTAATTAAAAAAATCAATCAACTGACAGAGCTGCAGCTAAGATTTCACCCCAGTTTTCCATCCAGGTGGCATAGAGGAGGCTTAAATATTACTCAGAATGTCTCACAATTATATTGGCTTTGTCTCTCAAAGCCAGAGAGAACTAATTTAGAGTGGAAATTAAAAATGACATATGCGTGGTTTGGTCAAAATAACGATGATGGGGAATTAGGGAGCAATTTGTGAGCATATTAAGGGAGAGAAATTATTTACAGCAGGCTGAGGGTTATATGTAATCAGATGAAATTACCAGCAGAAAAAGTAAAACAGGAAGTTTTCATTTTAATTGTAAAAACCCAGGAAGCAGACCTGACCCTGAGCCCTGCTGGGCTGCACAACAGCTCAGCACAGACCTCTTGAAAGGGAGCATTTGGGAATTGTCCCCACACTGTGGGAAAAGAGCAGGGAAAGTTGTTCCAAACGAGTGCTGAGTGAGTATTCTGAGGGGTGCTGGGCTCACCCATGTACTGCTTGTGTGGCAGATGCATTTGTGTATTGAAATAATGATTATACCTGTGGAAACTGAGCTGGCTGCTTCATTAGCCAAAAAAAAAAAAAAAAGTAACACACAGACCAAAGCTCCATAACCGCCATGAGAAATGCTCTCTGCTCTTCCAGTCCCCCAAATTTGCTCTGCAAACATGTCCCTTCCCTCCTTCCCTCAGTTACTGCCCCTGAAAAGTCAAACCACGAGCCTGGCAGTGTCCCCAAGCCTGACTTTACTCCAAATCTTGGCCTTCCGATGTCACTGATGGTGCTCCTAGGCACGAGCACACCTGGAGTTCAGCTAGCACATGGAATGAGGAATTACCTACCGTGGACTTAGGATCAGCCTGTAAAACCCTTGGGTCTAACCAGACTTCTCTCCTGTTTGCTGAAGCAGATTGCACAGCATGCACTGGGCAGGGCAGACCTTGGCTGAGGGGAGCAGCCAGGGTCACGGCCCCTTTGTGTCACAGCAGCCTGGAGCCCTGCCCTTGGAGGTTATTCCAGCCTGGAACCCAGCCCCAAGGTACAAACACTCCCAGATTTTCTCATTACAGCCCCGGGTTTGACTGCCAGCACCTTCCAGCTGCCACTGGTCAGGAAGTGACTCCTCAGCCAATGCCTCAAACCACTGATGCCTCAGGGTTTGGGTTTTCTATTCTCAGGTTCTGAGCTGCTTCAGTGTGTGGGTCTGAGCTTCACATTGGGGATGCTGAGCTCTGCACAGAGCAGGGACACAAAACAATTCCTGCTCCAGCTGGGCACCAAGGACAAATGATCCAAAGCTCAGCCCAGGAGCACAAACAGCGTGGGCTGCAGAGAGGAAAACAAGCAGGGTGGGAGTGCCTGGGCTAAAGCTGGAACGGGACAATGAACTGCAAGGTGCAAATGGAGCAGAGCTGAGCCAAGGCAGAGACCCCGGGAGCGCTCGTGCATTTTGGGACCATTTGGGTTCATCTTGGGGGCAGCCCTGGCTGGGCTCTGGTGCTGCCCAAGGTGGATCCATGGAGGAGATGCTTTGAATAAATCCCTGCTTTATTCTGTGACTCTGCCCAGCCCCTGCTCCAGGGCAGCCTGCACAAGCCATCACCAGCAGCGTCACACAGACTTAATTAATCACTTTATTAATCAGCCAAGCACTTCCAGGACCTCTGGGGCACCACCCACCTGGATAAGACTCTTGTCTCACACAAAAGAGCCTCTGTAGTCCTGAGTGTCCATTAACTGCAGGGACCTCGGGCAGTGTTTGTTGAGTGGAGCTAAAGTTCACATGGCAGAGCTGCGGGGGAAATCCATCCGTCCATGCTGGGTGGGAATGCAGAATCCCAACAGCTTCTGGGGAGCTCTGGGGATCCCACAGGCCAAGGAAATAAATCAAGATATTCACCTTGGGAATCTGAACCCTGCGTGCGCAGGCACACGTGGAAATTTAACCTGCAAGGGAAATCAAAACCTGTGCAGGAGCATGGCCGTGACTGCTGGATTACATACACAGTTGGAATATACACAATTGTTCCGTAATTCATGTGAGCATTCAGGGATAGTGACCTGCTGTAATAATTAATTTGTGCAGCAGGAAAAAAAAAATCTGAAAATATTGCAAGACTGCAAAAAAAAGCGGATTTTTGCGGAGTTCAGTTTGTTTTAGTGCTTAACAGGAGTGCCATGCTCAGGGGAGGCAGCAGGAGCTGGTCCTGGGGAACTTCAGCTCTTGAGTGCTCAGATTTGGGGTAATTCACCCCAAAACCCAGATCTGGGTATTGTTCAAAGTCAGTTATGTAATTAAACCCATATCTTACGTGAATAAACCTTCCTGTTAGAAAACCTTCATGAATGAGCAACGTGCATGCTTTATATACAGCCTGGAGCCCCTGGAGGGGCCAGTTTGAAGAGCAGAACGCTGCAATCTACAGCGTTTTCCCACATTCCGGACCCCCAAACAGCCACGTCTGCAGCCCTAACAGGCTCGGTGATAACCCCTATTCACTGCGGGGCGCACAGGTGTGCCGGGGGGCCTTGGGGCCGGGCAGCGATGGGCATTCCCGCAGGAACGTGCGGTTTTTATGGGCAGCGATGGAATTCCCGCAGGAACGTGCGGCTTTTATGGGGCAGCGATGGGCATTCCCGCAGGAACGTGCGGGTTTTCTGGGGCAGCGATGGAATTCCCGCAGGAAGGTGCGGGTTTTCTGGGGCAGCGATGGAATTCCCGCAGGAACGAGCGGTTTTAATGGAAAAGCGCGGGAAGGCTCCGCGGGGCCGCTCCGGGCACTGCGGGCCGGGC
This sequence comes from Motacilla alba alba, assembly GCF_015832195.1. Taxonomy (NCBI): domain Eukaryota; kingdom Metazoa; phylum Chordata; class Aves; order Passeriformes; family Motacillidae; genus Motacilla; species Motacilla alba. The sequence continues at coordinate 2,390,300 of NC_052023.1, read as the reverse complement.
CCTGAGGGCGTGAGGGGGGAACGGAGCCGCCGCCTCCGATTGGTCGAGCCGCACAGGAGGCGTGGTCAAAGCGGGACCAATCCACCTCCCGCCGGCGGGGGAGGAGGGAGGGTTCTCCCCACGCAAATGGTACAGCCCGAACCCGAGCCCTTTGGCCGGGCCGTTACCAGCGCCCGCGCGCGCTCAGGCAGGACCCACAGCGGGCTGCCCGCCGCGCTGCCTGATGCGGCGGCGGCCTCGCGGGACCGGTGGCGGCGTCGCACCGGCGCCCAGCCGCCTCCGGTCTGTCCGCCGGCTCCCGGCAGACGCCGCGCCGCCTCTCGGCATGCCTTTCGCCCGCCGGCTTGCCCCGGCGGGGCGGGCTCCGTTTTCCGGCGTTCTCGCCGGGCGGCCGCCGGCGGGGAGGGGGGGGTTGCGGCGCGAGGCGGGGCGCGCGCGGGGCGGGGGGGTCCTCGTCGGCGCGCGGAAAAAAACGCGCCAAGTTGTCTGACGGTGTCCCCGCGGTCTCCATGGCAACGGCGAGCGGGAGCGGGGCCGGCATGTAGCGGTGAGTGAGGGGGAGCGGCCGCACCGCGGCCTCGGGCCCCGCCGGCCGCGGGGAACATGCGGGGGGCGCGGGGGGGCGGCCCGAGCCCGGGGCGGGGGGCGGCGGGTCCGCGCTCGGCCCCCTCGGGGAGTAAATGGCGCCTGGTGTGCGCGTGTGTGTGTGTGTGCGCGCCAGGTGTGAGCGCCCCGGCCGCGCCCCGCAGGAACCATGCCCGGCGTCCTGCCCGGCGACAGCGCCAGGGCCAGCCCCTCCAAGAAGAACAGGCTGTCGCTGAAGCTCTTTCAGAAGAAGGAGGCGAAGCGAGTGCTGGATTTCATCGAGGCGCAGGAAAATGAGCCGAAGGGCGCGGAGTTCCGAGGCGCCGAGATGTGAGTGCCGCGCGGGAGAAGTTCCGTGGCGATGCCGCGGCGGGCTGGGGCTGCTCCCGCCATCCTTCCATCCATCCATCCTTCCATCCATCCTCCCTTCCTCCTTCCCTTCCTTCCCCGCTCCTTTCGCTTTCGTGTTCTCGCACCGGCAGGGCGCTGCAGCGCGCTCCATGGCATTAACGTGCGCCCCGATTCAATTAACACGCGCCTCCGGTAAATTAACCGGCCGGGGCCTCGTGGAACCGAACCAGCTCCGGCTGTGACCAATTGCTGCCTTCCCAGCCGTTTTAAGAAAGCGGCTTTGCCGCACCGGGGATGTTCAGTTGGCACAAACTTTGGGATTGCGTGCTGAAGTTAGTTTTTAAAACCTATTTAATCGCTGTAACCGACTTCTAATAACTCTCCTAAGAAAACTAGTTTTCTTCTGCTGCAATTTGCTCTTTTGATATTTTAGGGGCTTTTTTTGGTGTTTAGTTGGCACAAACTTTGGGATCAGTCGAAAAACTTACTTTGCTTCAGGTTAATATAAGTAGTTATTGCAAGTTAATATAAGTAATTATATTCAGGTTAATATAAGTAGTTATTGCAAGTTAATATAAGTAGTTATTGCAAGTTAATATAAGTAGTTATTGTGTCACTGAACTATTTATATTAAAATTTAATTTTCTGCAAGGGGAGCTCTAATGGAAATATGTAGGATGTTTAGTTGTGGGGTTGGCTGTCATTCATTGGGGCTTTTCAGGCCCTGAGCAAATCTGTTTCATTGCTGGTGAGGGGATTTAAGTGGGAAAAAGAAAATTGTGGTCAGTTAGAAATAGTTGGAGATGTCAAATTTTGGTTCTGTTGTGTCCTTACAGTGTATTAATCACTTCTATCAGTGATTATTAATAATGATAATCAGTGTGTAGTGTGTAAAGTTTATTGGTTTCTTTTTTTTAGATTTTTTTTCTGGTTTTATGCTTTGGCTTTGCATCCAGAAATGATGTGACTGGAGCAGGGGACAATGTAAAAATACATTCTAGGCACGTTTTTTCTGCCTTACGAATGAAGAAAGAACGTTCAAAAGTATCTGTACATGAAATTTTTGATCCATTAAATCAGTCTCCTGCTATCTGATGTGCTGGAGCTTAGAGCAGGTTTTCCTCCTGTGTGGTTTTGGGTGGGTTGCTGAGGAGTCCGAGTGAATTCAGACACTTTTGCAGGGTTTAGATCTGCATTTCTCAGTGCCGAGTTCTCCGAGGTGGGGACAGATGAAGGAGTGGTTTCTCCAGAGTGTCTCTTACCCCATGCTCTGTTTCCCAGTGACCAGGTGGTTCCTGCAGCACAGCCCCCCTCCCTTGTCAGCTGTGAGAAAAAAGACAACATGCTGCCTTTTGTGGGCTTGAACAACCTGGGCAACACCTGCTACCTGAACAGCGTCCTGCAGGTGAGCCATGGCCAGGGGGGCTCCAAAAGGGACGTTTTGGGTGACAAACGGGTGACATCGCTTCATTCGGGGTGCAGTGACAAGGGCATCTCATTACAGCAGGGAAATAAAGATGCTGCTGCAGGAAATGTGTGCCCTGTGGTTGTCCTGATTGGGAAATTCTTCAGTTTCCATACGCAGGGCTCCTCCCTGCTGTGAAAAATCCTGGATCTTTGTGTGCCTGGGGAGGTGCAGAGCTGTGTGGGTTATAAATGTGCATTTATGTGTGGAATAACTTCTTACTCTACTTATTCTCCTGTTTTCAACTGTTGCTTTCAGGTATTGTATTTTTGTCCTGGTTTTAAAACTGGAGTAAAACACTTATATAACATTATTTCAAAGAAGAGAGAATCTTCAAAGGATGAAGGAGAGCAAAAGGCAGAAAAGGTAACAAATCCCCACGTGTTCTTTGTTTGTAGCCTTGCAAGCGAGGCTGTCCTGAATGTAGGGAAAATTTAACTGGTTTCTGTTCTTAAGAAGCTTTTCAGCATTGTTTTCTGCACTCTATTCGAGTTGTTTTGAACTTTGGCACAAGTTTTGAAGTCTAACAGAAGAAATTTGAGGAAGATACCTGACCATGCTTCTGGCACAAAGATAATTATGAAACGGTGCCTGGAGCTGATGGAAATGGGAGTTTGGGCAAGGATGGTTTGGGATTTTAAACCAATGGTTAATTGGGCTTTTATGTTTGTTTCCTACTTGAAAAAAAAACCAAAATACTGTCTGAAACCCACCTGCCTCACATAGCAGACAAAAAATTCAGCCAAATACAGAAAACCAAGGGAGGGGAGGAGAGAAAAATGTTAATTTGTGACTGATGTACCTGTTGCAAGTGTTCTTATTCCTTTTACATTGTCCTTGCAGGGAAGCTGTAAAGAAGATCCCTTGGCAAGTTACGAGCTCATCTGCAGCTTGCACTCCTTGATCCTTTCAGTTGAGCAGCTTCAAGCCAGTTTTCTCCTAAACCCAGAGAAATACACGGATGAATTGGCCACTCAGCCCCGGAGGCTGCTGAACACCCTCAGGTACAAATCCCCTTCAATGCTGACAGAATTCTGTCCTGACTTTTCCAGGCCGTTAAATTGCCCAGCCTTAGAAGCTGCTGCAAGGTAGACAGCCTCAAATTTGGGGTGGCCTTACAGGCAGCGAGATTTTTGTGCTTATTGTTGGTACAGTGGGGTTGAAAATTTGAAAATAAATTGTAAGACTGTCATGCAGAAGGGCTTTAAAACAGTGCTTAGGTACAGAAGTGTTATTAAATCACAGAGAGGTTTGGGTTGGAAGGGACCTTAAAGCTCATCCACTTCCAGCCCTGCCATGGGCAGGGACACTTCCCACAATCCCAGGTTGCTCCAAGCCCTTCCCAGCCTGGCCTGGGACTCTTCCAGGGATCCCCTTGGAGCTGAGGAGCTCCACTGCTGGGTGTGTGGAAATCCTTAAGGTAGAACCTTCCCCCATGACTTCTGAATCCCTGATTTCAGTCTCAAATCACATTCCCCAGTTAGCAAAGGCCAGCAAACCCTCATTTTTTCTCCTTTCTTTGACAGAGAGCTGAACCCCATGTACGAAGGGTACCTGCAGCACGATGCCCAGGAGGTCCTGCAGTGCATCCTGGGGAACATCCAGGAAACCTGCCAGCTGCTGAAGAAGGAAGAGCTGAACAAACTGCCTGTGGAAGAGCCTGCAGCTAAACTGGAGGAAAAACCCAGCCAAAACCCCGAGAGCAATGGGTCTGTGAGCCCCGCTGAGGAGGAGGATCCCAGCCCGGGCAGCCACGGCGGAGACGCGGCCAAGGAGAAGCTGCTCAAGGGAAACGGGAAAAGGAAAAGCGACGCCGAGGGCGGCAACGCCAAGAAAAAATCCAAAGTATCAAAAGAGCAAATTGCAGCAGAAGAAAATCAAAGACAAACCAGGTCCAAGAGGAAAGCCACGGGAGAAAGGATGGAAAGCCAAACGGATGCCATTGCCAAGTGCTCCGGGGAGAGCGAGAGCGCCAAGCCCACGCAGAAAAAGTCGCGCCTTAGGTTAAACTGGTTAAAATCTTCCTGCAAACAGCCCAGTATCCTGTCCAAATTTTACAGTCTAGGAAAGTTAACTACAAACTTGGGATCCAAAGAGCCAGGGAGAGAATATGACTGTGAGTTCGAAGAGTCAGCTGTCAAGTGTGAAAATGGTGACAGTAAAGAAGAATATCATGAACCAGCGTCTCCTGTGGAAAGCCATCATGGAAAAGGAACTGAAAAAGAACCAAAAAAGGAAGGTTGGTGCACAAGTGGATGGGCTTAAAATTAGTAGGATTAAGAAAGTACAATGCGTGGGAAGTCAGCCTTCAAACTGCACAGCCTGCAGAGCTCTAAACACAAAATTAGATTTTTCAGGAATTGAAGATGATTTTTAGGAAAGAAAATTTATTTTTATACGTGTTTGTAATTTTTTCCCTTTTAGAACTTGACCTGTTTCGCTTAGATCTCGAGGTGTTTCTCTTAACACTCTGTAATCGTTGTGCAATATGTATAAAAAAGGCTGAATATTACCGGGTTTGTATTTACCACTAATTTTTGTCATCCGTGGAAAGAGCAAGTGGATTTGAGATGTAAAGGGATATTTCTGGCAGGAGCAAACAGAACCAAACACCACTAGCTATGGTTTTACAAGCAGTATCCTCTTTTTCCCTTCCAGTTCCTTAATCTTTCCATATTCCCAACCTTCCCAAGAACCAGGAAGGACTCAGGATGTATTAGAGATCTAATCTATTTAGATCTAATAGATACCAATTAGAAATGCTAATTGGCTGGCAGGTCTGGATTTTGTTGATGTCAATGAAACAAGATACAGGTTGAGGGAAGGGCCTCAGTATGAATCCAGTGCTTACTAATTTGGAACTTTCCACCCACCAATTTTTTATAAAAAATTGAAGGAATGAAGAGTCTCTTGAGTTCTGCATTTCTTCTGCAGATTTGGCCAAAACTAGCCAGTAAATTTAGGAAGGAGGAGAGGACTGAGAATGAACAGAAATCAGGCAAACCCACAGTGTGGTGCTCCTTGAGGAGGTCAGCAGTCCATGCTAAGTTGTTTTGATGACAACCAAATATTCCAGAACATCACACTTCAAGTACAAAACAAGAACCCAATCTCAGAACAGAAAATAAAGGGGGTCCTTATTTACTTACAAGCAGATGATACCATGAAAACTGTTCGTGATTTGTTTTGCTTTTTAATTCCTGTCTGAGCTCCCTAAAGGGCCGTGGTGTAGCAATGATTTTGTGAGGATAACCAGGTTCTCAAGGGTCTCTGGAACGAAGTGGCCCTTGCTCAGGGATGTGCCATGTGCTCTCTCCAGGTACAGAGCTGGCTGTCTTCGAGCTGGTGGAGAAACTCTTCCAGGGCCAGCTAGTGCTGAGGACAAGGTGCTTGGAGTGCGAGTGCTTCACGGAGAGGAGGGAGGATTTTCAGGACATCAGTGTCCCAGTGCAAGAAGATGAACTTTCTAAAAGTGAAGAGAGTTCTGAAAGTAAGTAATTCCCTCAAAAAAAAACCCAAAAAACAAAGGTTGTGGAGATGTGTTCCTGCCTCTGCCAGCCGTGGGGAAGGACGGTGCTTCAGTTAGGAAGGAGCACGGCTCCTGTTTGTGCTGGCTAAAATTAGAGGCTGTTATCTCCAGTCCTGATTAACTTTAGACTTTGGAAACACGGTGCTGATAATGCTGGCAGATCCAGATAATATTCAGATTGTTCCAGATCTTAACATACAGCATGGACTGCCTACATCTGTCACCTGTTTTCCTGCTTATGGATAGGTATTTCCTTTGGTTTGAGTCTTCCTTTTTCTTCCTGCATAAGAAATTGTGCTTTATCTTCTTTTGATAAGAAATATTTACATTTTTTCTTAGAAGTAAAAGAAACAAAAATCCAGCTTTTTTTTTCCTCAGTTACTCTACAACATTTAGTATTTTAGATTGCTGTTATTTTAATAACATTCGTATTATGTTTGTAAATGTTAGTCATGTGATATCTTTCACAATTTTTACTGATCTATATGCAGTTTTTTAGCTATTTTCAAAAGGAAGCATGCTAAAAACACATCTTGAAATTGAGGCTTTTAAGGGAATTAATTTTAGTTGCCGCTGACTTAATTTGGAGCAGCTTTTCCTGCTTTTGCTCCCCATTTTGCTGAAGGATTCAAAGGAAAATATGTGTGGTGATGTTCGTAAGTGAAGTGCTGCCGACAGCGGGTGATCCTGTCAGCAGTGTGAGGGTGGCAGGGGAGGCGAAATGCAAGAAGTGAGAGGGAACTTTCTGGTTATTTTGGGGGTTTGCCTTAATAAGTGAAATTCTGGTCTCATACAAGCTCTCCATTTCCAGACATGGCAACAAAATTGTGTGATCTGAAAGGAGCTTTGGGAAAATCCTAATTTTGAGCAGTGACATCCATTAAGTGATGTTTTCATCCCTTCCTGAAATGCTCCAAAGTTTGGAATACATCACATATTTCACACATACTGAGTGTTCTTTGCAGTGTTACAGGTTTGGAGTGGTCTGAACTTGACATATTTTGTTTTGTTGCTCTTCTGGCGGGATGCTTTGGAAATGTAAATATTGGCATATCCGTGAACGCAGCGATTTCTTTTCCAGTTTCTCCAGAGCCAAAAACAGAAATGAAGACTCTGAAATGGGCAATTTCCCAGTTTGCCTCAGTGGAGAGGATTGTGGGAGAGGACAAGTATTTCTGTGAGAACTGCCACCACTACACGGAAGCCGAGCGCAGCCTCTTGTTCGACAAAATGCCCGAAGTGATCACAATTCACTTGAAGTGCTTTGCTGCCAGTGGCTTGGAGTGAGTATGCATTGCCTGCCTTACCAAACGGGGTCCTGCAGCAAGGGAAGTCTTACCCCTAGAGCTGGAGATGCTTTGGAGTGTTTCCAAAAGATTCCCAGATTGGAATTAAACTGCTGGGATGAAGCCCCCGATGCCGTAAAGGCTCTGAGTTGTTCCAGGTAGTGGTAGAAATTACCTCCAGAAAAATTGACTTTTAGGAGATTCCTTAACAAAAATTTTTTAGCTGTACTCTTAAAACAACCTGGTATTTCTTAAAACTTTACTTACTTTAAATATCCCCTTATTTAAGGGGATGTTTAAGTTTTAAGTAAATAAACTGTGAGTTCAGAGGCAGCTTTAAGTACTTTACTAGAACAAGTAATGAGAACAAATCTGCATTTTATGGTCTGATGTTGTCTCTGCCTGAATGTGAGTAATAAAAAGATGAATGTGAGTGGGGAAAAAAATATAATCAGGAGTCAACACACTTCTAAAGAGCCAAAACTCATTACCCCAGAATTGACCAATTCCTTTAAAAAGACTTTGGTCTGTACATGAATATGAACACTAAAATTTTGGGGGGAAAAAAAGTCAGATAAACATTTTAAAGAACTAATATTTAAAAAATATATATAAATTACTTTAAAAACACAATGATATCAGCCTCATTGATATTCAGTTACAGAGCAATCAGTTTGGTAATGTAATTGTAGCAATCCTTATATTTTGAAAGAAGTTGTGGGAGTGTTCTTTATCTTTTTTTTTAATACTTAAAAATTTAGGGATTTTCTTTGGGATGAGAGCAAACAAAGAAAAATCCATCCCTACAGCACTGTACAGGAATATCCAGGTTTCTGACAAAGCAGAAAGGAAATTTCCTCTGTCTCTGCACTGTCTTTCCATACGAGTCCAGAATCATAACATACAAAATTGTCTTTTCATTGATCTCCACAATATTTACTTAAATACTGACTTGTATATACTGACTTAGAGCTGCACACTTAAAAATCATCACAGTTAAATAAGAAACACGAAAATTATCTTCTGTTTGCTCCTGTATTTCCTATTTTCTTGTTTCCATGAGGAAGGACCTGCAGTTAACCAACCCTCTCCTGCCTCATTCACCTCCTCTGTCCTGGGCAGCTTCAGGTCCTTGCTCCAAAACACTCAGACCAATTTCCAGGTCAGAGTGAATCCGGTCTCTTGTGGTTTTCCTCATGTGTCCTCTCAGTCATTCCATAAATTTTCTGCCAAGGGCTACCAGTCAGAGATTGAGGAAGTCAGAGTGGAAAATCTGACACTGAAACCTGTGATGAGGCTGAAACTCTTCTGAAGAGTTTCCTGATATTTGAGTTGGATGTTTTCTCTTGGGCAAAACCTTCTCATTGCTAAAAGTAGTAACAAACTCTTCTACTGGCTTTAAACAAAACATTTTTAAGATAAGAATCTTCAGGCAACTTTCAGCTCCCACAAAAATTTGGGAATGTGGTCTGCTCAGTTGTGCTCTACTGAGTTCTCTGGTGACTGAGTTGTAAATAAATGAGAAATGAAGGGTACTGTAAATATTTGCAGTTAATAGGGATTTTATTCATATTTTCTAGATGCTGCTTTGCAAAGTGTTTTGTTTTAAAATAAAGCAGCCAGTGTGAAAATCTCCTTGCCTGGGGAGAAGTCATTCTCTTAGGCAAGAGTGTGTGAGTGTGGGGAAAAATGCCAGGCCATGTGTGAGCAGGCTGTGAAGCTGTTCAGGAGGCATTTGTTAACTGGTAACATGCAATTAAGCATTTCCACTATAGAAATTTAAGAATCTGTGAGAAAATCAGCTTTTTGTCTTGTGAAATTGAGTGGGTAAAATGTCACTAATTTATGGTCTCAAAAGATGTGGCTGCAGAAATCAAGTTTGATGTGAAGTGCATCAGTCAGAGCAGGCAGAGTACTTGGCATGCAATTTTTCTGTCTTCAGATTCTTATCATTAAGAAGAACAAAAAGCTAATAGGAAAAGATTTCCTCTCTTATTTCATCCTCTCCAAATCTTTCTGATGCTGGATGTCATTGAGAAGAAAGGTAGAGCCTGCTTTTTCCTGTTTTCTGTGAATATGATTGTCCCAGTGTGCTTGAGTGGAACTGGATTTGTAATCCAGGTATCAGCCAGCACTTCTGTGTTTCTTGACTCTCTTCTGAATCTCTCTGTTTCTGGCTGCTGATAATAGGGATTTTCAGAAGATGTTTTATTATTTCTGATTCTGTGCTCTTCTGTGTTCCTTTTGGTGGAGTGAAATGTGTATGGTGAGAGGTCTGAAGTGAGGTTCCACTGCACTGGAGTGACTGAGGATCTGTGTGTGTGTCACTGTGTTTGTTTCTGTGTCTCAGGGTTCATGGCCCTGAACAGGAGTGAAGCAGAACCAAAATTAAATCCAGGAAAACAGTAATCATAACTGCAGTTGTGCCATGGCTGCGGTTTCCTTGGATTTAAGTTATTTTTTCCTATGATAAGAGCAGTGAGCTCTTGGAAACCTCAGTTTTACAGGCCTTGTCTGTACTCCCCAGTATTTTTCCCTGCAACACCCTCACAGTTGAGTAAGACTGAGTCATCCCTGGAATTTATTAGGACATCACAACCTATTGTTAAATAAAGGGGTTAACTGATCCGGGCTGATGCAATGTGTAAGTCATCAAGGGCAGAATCATTCAAGGAGGCTGATGCACAGTGAAATCCCAACAATGACTTTCTCTTCAAACTCTGTAGAATATCCTTATAATGAAAGGACTTTTCCCCCTCCTGGTAAATTTGTGTGCTATGAACAAAATACTGAATATTTATGGAATACTAGAGGCTTTTCCAAAGTAAATTAGCCACAGAATTGTTTGAAAAATTAGAATGCCATAGGACAGTTAGTGAAGAATCCCAGGTGAGCACCACTGGCACAGCTACAGTGCACTGAGGGGAGCTGAGGAAAATTAGTCACAATCTCTTGAGTGGTATTAGAGCTACTTGAAAGTAAAATAAGTAATGCTTTATTTAGTAAATGACTCTTTCAGGAGGAGAAAAAAACAAGCCCAACCCTGCTGGGTTCAGCCTTGGCTGTTGAAGAGGGTTTTGGTTGTTTCTGAACAGGATGGTGAGAGAGAGAAGGGGGTGTTTGTGCAGAAATAGGAGCAGGAGTGAGAACAATCAGCTGAACCTTTATCATCACTATTTAAAAATTATCTTTAGCTGATACTTTAGAAAAATGGGATCTCAGAAATAGTTAAAATTTACAGTTTCTGGGCTGTAAGATTTAACATTACAGTCATAAAAATGCCTTTGCTGACCTGGGATGCTGGTGCTGGGCCAGGGCAGCAGGGAGCAGTTCCCATCATCCGTATCTCTGATGAGAAAGGATATGGCTGCACCTGTGGGCCACCTGCAGTGGTGTTTGGGAGGTGCTGTGGCACGAGGTGTAAGCCGTGTGTCCCTCGGCAGGTTTGACTGCTACGGGGGCCTGTCCAAGATCAACACGCCGCTGCTGACGCCGCTCCGGCTGTCCCTGGAGGAGTGGAGCACGCGGCCCACCAACGACACCTACGGGCTCTTCGCCGTGGTCATGCACAGCGGCATCACCATCAGCAGCGGCCACTACACGGCCTCGGTGAAGGTCACAGACCTGCAGAGCCTGGAGCTGGACAGGGGCAACTTCCTCCCCGAGCCGGCCTACGCCGCGCTCAAGCCGGAGCCGCTGACCGAGGAGGAGGCGCGGGCCGTGGCCGAGGACTACGACGACGGCGAGGTCTCCTTCAGGCTCAACGGCGCCGCGCCGCCGGGCAAGGTGCTCAGCAAGAAGAACATGGAGGCCGTGGGGCTGCTCGGGGGGCAGAAGAGCAAGGCTGACTGTGAGCTGTGTGCCAGCAAACAGCCCAACCCCGAGAAGCTGCTGAGCGTGGCTCCCGAGCCGCGCAGCGAGCCCAGCGCCGAGCCCAGGGCGGAGCAGGGCGAGCCCCCGGCGCTGGGAGCCAACGGACTGGAGAACAAAGCTCTCTACGTGCTCCAGAGCCTCAAGGAGTACGAGGGGAAGTGGCTGCTCTTCGATGATTCTGAAGTGAAGGTCACAGAGGAAAAGGACTTTCTGAATTCTCTTTCTCCGACGTCGTCATCTACATCGACTCCTTACCTACTGTTTTATAAGAAAATTGTAGAGTGATGCTGTACTTGGACTGTAAATATTTGGGATTTGCATACACCTCTGGCTCTGATTTGCATCCAAACTACCTGGAAGCAACGGCTGTTTGTTTTTTGAAGCTACTGATTCTTCATCTTTCTGGTCTTTTTTTTTCTTCGGTGTCAAGTGGCTCGACTTGAATTAACAGAACATGACATAGGACGTGACTCACACCGTAACTTTTCTGCTGAAGAATAGTGCTCTGACCTTTTAGAAATACCAGTTTGTATAGATTCTAAACGATGCCTACAGCACCCAGTAGTGGTTTTAATGCAGCTCTAGGTCTCAGACATGCCTGTTGTATTATTAGCTTTTTTTTTCCTTTTTTTTTTTTCCCTTTTTTTCCCTGTTTTTTTCCTTTTTTTTTCTTTTTTTTTTTAAATAAAAGTTATTTGTATTCATACCCTGGAGTAAATGTATATTAACTAGCAAATTTCATCAGAAGTTGTGTATTTTTGTAACTTGGGAAGTAACACTTCATATTTAGTCTTTGGGTAATGGACATGGTTTATTCTCCTGCTCCCCTTCTTTCCTGCTCCTTGCAACTCGAAGCACAAGGAAAAAGGTCTGGGAACCTTGACCAGAGCATTGGAGGGAACTGGATTCATGGAAGTGTTTGACTGGTCCAATGTGCCTCTTGATGCATAGGTGTTAATGAGCAAAGTGTAAATAGGTGTGATTAATACTTCAAAGCAGGGGCAGAGTGTAGTGTAATTAAAATAATTTTGTACTTTGAAGAGTGAAGCCCTCAACTCTGCATCTCTTTGGGGTGGTTGGGAACTTAGTGGTGCCCCTCTAACTGAAGTTAGTTTGTACCTGGAGCTGACTGAAACGTGGGGGAAAAGGAGAGCATTTGGCTTTGATGCTTTGTTAAGAATGTACATACGAAATAAAAAAGTTATGATCCGCATCTGAGACAAGCAGATCAGCCTGTTGTGTTTGGAGAGGGGAAAGGGTTTTGGGAACAGTTACAAAAAGGCTGGGAAATCATCTTTAAGAATTAAAGAGCTTCTAGAATACATTCTGTGGTTTTTAGCTGCTTCTTGGACAGTGCCTCCTAATTTGAAGGTACTTTTTGACTTGTGAGGTTAAGGGGAAACATTGCAAAACCAAAACCATTTGCACTAAATACTAGAGATGAAAATCCCAAATTGTCTGTCAGAGAATTGAAGGCGACTCCTATAAAGTGATAAAGATCTTAACAAAGATGACTCAAAAAAGGGAGAGTGTTCAGTCTGTCCCAGGATGGATGGAATGACAGCAAGTGTCACTGCAGGCTTTGAGTATGCCCTGGATATATTTCACCTTCTTCCACTACAAATTAATTTATTTACAGAAAAAGCCCTAAAAACCTCTGCCTCCTTAATTCTGCAATACTTAATTTTTACTATCTTTTATTACAATGTTGTATAAACATGGAGCTAAGTCAGGAAAAATCTCTTCTAGTGCATTTTCCATGTTAGGTTTGACCTGTTGTACAGGCCTTGATTTCGCAGCATAAAAAATCTGCAATGACAAAATACACTTTCCCTTTTCCAAAGCATTGCACCATAATAATAAATAATAAATAATTTCAGAGTCTAAACCAAGAGAAAGCTACATTACAAAAATATCAGTAATCTTACCTTGCAAGGACAGCCCAATCCCATTACAGAATGCAATTTTTTAGGCTTTGCTGAATTTCAGCCTGCAAATGAAAGTTTATTTTTCCACACCTGGCGCAAGACTTTATCTTTTTCATTCAACTGCAGCATCAGGAATGTTCCAAGGAAACAAAATACCATTATTTACACCAAAATAGGATGTCAGGAAGACCCAGCTGCCTTCCATCATCCCAGCACAGCTTGGGAGGAGATTCTTTGTGGCAGCTGAAAACAGCCTCAGCTGGAAGATGCTGAATGAAAACCCCTCCCCTGGCACAGGGAGAGGGATGGGGGGTGGATTTTTGGGGTATTCACTCAAGCACCACTTGGCACCCCCCTGAACTTGTTGCCTGTAACTCCTGTCCTGGAGCAGGACCGCTGTAAATTAAAGTTTCATCCTTTCATGGCTCCTGGAATTTGTTTGCACTGTGTAAATATTTTTAATGCCTCTTCCTGTAAATCTCTTCCAAAGCCCTTCCCTCCTTCCTTAATATTTTCCATTCTGAGATTCCCTGACTCCTGTAGCACCTCCAAGGCCTTGTCAACCCCTGGGCTTTGCCAGAGCCTTGGAATATCCATGAAAAGGCTGGAGTTTTCCTTCTGCAGGGAGCTCCCTGCAGGTGTGACACAGAAGCAATTCAGGATTATTCTGTTCCCAGGAACCTGGCAGAGCCTGGCACACAAGGCACCCCCAGTGTGCAGCTGCTGGGATAACAGAGCACGGGAGAAGTCTCCAATAACCTAAAATAAGTATCAGGAAGGGAAAATAAAAGACCCTCCCCACCCTAAACCTTCAGTGCTGCTGCAGAAGGGGGCACTTAATGTATAAACCCATTTGTCCTTCTGTTTTTAGAAATTTACATCTATAAAGAGTATGTTTATCAAATTCAGGTTTTGTGTGTCTATCTGGTTTTTTATGCATACTTGAATATTTATGGAGAGAGAATAAACATGTTTAATCACTCACCACCTCTTCTAGGGGACTCTGTTCACCACAGAGAGGAAAAATATTAAGGACAAGATTTAGGAGTTGTGGATTCAGCTCCAAATCTGATGTTTTCTCAAAGTGCAGTGTTAGACCCCAAAATATCTGCTGTAAAACATCTTTCTTCACATAAATAGTAATGCAAAAGAATGCTTTGTACCCTTTTAAACTGTGACACCATTTTAGGTTCTTTTGCCCTGTGAAATTAGGCTTTAAATTAAAAAATTACATGAAATGAGTTTAGTTCCATGGACACTGCTAATTCCAGGGGTGAGGAGATGCTGGGGCCTCCCAGCTGGTGGAGCTGTCCATGAACACACAGAAGTGAAGCTGAAACTTCCCCTGATGGAGGTGAAGGGGTACCAAGCTGTGCCTCCATCTGCTGCTGACTACAGGTGGAATGAATTTTTTTTTGTTTGCAGCAAAAGAACAGGGATAATAAACAATCAGCACTTTTGGTTAATTAATGTTACCGTGACTTACCTTGCTCTGAACCTTTTCCCCAAGGATGCTGAGCCCTGAAGTCCAATGCACAGGGAATGAAAGTGTAAACATTCACATATTTAATAGTACCATCAAAATAACCATCAGCATCATCACTACATTAAAAACTTCCAAAATGCATTTGCGTATGGTCCTAATATAAATTAAATATAGGAACTAAAAGTAAAATAAATTTAACATTAGGTAATGCTATAAATAAAGGTAAATGCATTTAGTGTACCTTTGAGTCATAAAAATGCCTTAAAAAACAGGTAAGTTTACAGCTCATCACCAATACTCTGGATACCACTGCCATGATGGTTTGTTTTTTTCTTTTCAAACATTGAGAAGTCTACATTTGACAATTCAGAATGATTTTTTTGGCCACTGAACACTTTGATGGAGGAAGAGGTGTGTGGGATGTCCAGGATGAAGTCCAAGTTTTATTTCACAATAAAACTTCTTTGATTCCCAGCGCTGATAACAAGGCTCTTTTTCTTTTCAAAACCTTAATTTTTTAAGTGCTTTTTTTTTTTTATTTTGGTTTTTAACTCGTTTAGATTTCCATTTTGCGAAGGCTCATCCTGCTGAAGGAGTCTCTGAGGGAGAGAAAATACAATGATGAGCTCAGATTTTCCATGGTGAAATAAGAAGCCTCACCAGATGAATGACTCTGAATTGATTTCCAGTATTTCCTAGAGCTGGTTACAACAAAAATTAAATCTACTGGCATTAAAACTCGTTGCTTTTCCAAGGAATTGGGTTTGGGTTTGTATCTGGAATCATCCAGAACACTGACAGAAAGTTTAATTCCTGTGTGCACACAGAAGCAGCACAAACACCTGCACAACTGGTGTTTATTATTATTTAAAAAACCTTATTTAAATCTTTCAAACACATCCCTGAAGAGGAATTTGCCAAGGAATACTTGGAGTTGGACTCAGTGATCTTGTGGGATCCTTCCAACTCGGGATATTCTATGATTTTCAGGATATTTTATGTCATAGCTGTATCAGGCTGATTATCTGATCAGATAATAATCACCACACCAAAAGCATTTGTAGGGTTCCTGGCTGGGTGCAGAGGGAAGGTCTGGTGTTTCCACCATGCCAGCCAGGAAAATTTGCAAGGGAACAGCTGGGACACAGAGCTGGGGAGAGCTCCAGCATCCCAAAGCTGGGCAGGGAGGGAAGGGACCTTTCTGCAGCACTCCCAGCCAGAAACCCTCTGAGTTCAGCTCCAGGAACATCCAGCCTTGCCCTGCTGCCAGGGAACTCCAGAGGGGCCACAGATCCCTGCTGGGAACCACTCCTGGCCCTGATCTGGGAGCCCCAGCCTGGCTGGAAAGTGGCTGTACCCCAAATCCCTCTGCTCATCCATGACCTGCACATGGAGGTTTTGGTCACTCCAAACCTGGAATTTTTCCAGAGCAGGTTGGAGCAGCCTGCTGTGGCAGAAGGTGCCCATGGCAGGGGGTGGGACTGGATGGTGTTTAAGATCTTTCCAACCCAAACCCTTCTGTGATCCTGTGATTCCCACTGGGATTTTTATGTCCTGTGTCACACAAACCCAATCTCCAGCTTCCTGCTCTTCCAGCACCAACAATTTTCCCCCCCTGGAGCTCCTGATCCCATTTTCATTGGGAATTAAGTCCTGCCATGCTGAGGGTGGTTTTGCATCTAAAAGGAATGGGATGCAGGATGGAAACAATCAAAAACCCGACTGTCCTAGCTGAGGAGCAAAAGGAACATTGCAAACACCACCTACCACAGCTGCTGGGAAGGGAATGTGCTCTCGGGAGGGACAGAAGGGAAAAGGGATGGGCTCAGCCAGGAGAGCCAGGATGGAAAACAAACGGATGGCGCAGGATCCCGGGAAGCTCAGAGCCCTCAGTTTCACACCCTGTGCCCCGAGAGGAACCCCAAATATGCACCTGTGGCACGTGACAGGCAGCACTGCCTTGTAGAGCTGTGGGATCTTCCTGTTGATCAGGGGCTGCAGAGCCTCCTTGAGCCGGTGGTAGTTGCGCTCCAGCTCCCGCTGATATTCCTTCTGGTCCGGCCCGATCAGGCTCTTGTTCTTCCTCAGGGCATCCTCACACCTGCAACACAAACTCTCTGAGAGCTGGGCACGCAGAAAGCGCCCCTTGAGACAGGTTTGTTCATCCAATGGTACAAAAACAGCCACTTTGTCCCTCTGGGATCACGGGGAATATCCTTTGTCTTGTCTTTTGGTCATCAGGGCTCAGCTGAAGCACCTGGTGTCCAGGGGGCAAGGAGAGGGTGTCACATCTCCCATTTCCAGAGTGACAACTCCTTTTTTATTGTCATTTACCCTCCAGTTACATTTATCCTCTCTGAAGAGAAATGAAAAGCGAATTTCCACAGAGCCACTTCCAGTCCCAGAGGATTGAAAGATGGATAGAATCAGGAGAGATTAATAAACAGCAGCCTGGGATGTTCACCAAGAACTCTTCTGCTTGCAAAGATGTAATTTAAATAAAGGGTAGGAAAAGAACTGTTTCAGCAAAGCCATTTATTTCACAAGGGAAAACTATTATGCTTCCACTGGATCTATATGCTCACAGCTTTTTCATTTCAATTATTTTTGGTGGTTTTTAAAATTTCTTGGTGCTGTAAAAGATGCTGGACTGAGCCTGCAGTTTGCATGACTCAAAGAAAGTAGAGCAGCCAGCACATTTCTCCAGGGAATGGTGCCAGCATCCCTCCACTCTACTTGGAGAAATTCACTTCAGAAGGAAATTTCATCTCCTGGCCAGTCCAGCAGCTCCTCCTGACCCTGCCAGGCTGGGAGCTCTGGCCTGTTGTGATTTTTCTGGGACACTTCACAGCTGAGCTGGGATCAATTCCTCCCTGCTAAACAGCAAGGGCCACGAAGCCAGGGAGCAGCAGCAGCAACAGGGAAGGGCTGGGCAGGTGAGGAAGGAGCTGCACATGGAAGCTGGGCAGGTGGAGGGACAGCAGGACAGCCCTGGGTCACTGCACGTGGCCCTGCCTGGGGTGGCAGCAGCCACAGCACCCGGCAGGAGCCCTGGGGACCCTTTCCGTACCTTTTGGTGAAGTCCTTGAAGCAGAGGCGGAGTTTGTTGTGGTGTCTGAAGAGCTTTGGATCGTTGGGGATTTCAGACAAGAAAACTTGTGCAACTTCTAATGGTCCCTTTAGGAGAAGAAGGGCACAGTGAGCTTCTGGAAACTGTCATATCCAATCACTGGAGAAAGTTCAGCCACACAGAAAACATCCACAAAACACAACATTTCCTTACACAAAGCATCCTGAAGAGCTGCAGCTGGGAAGTCTGGTGTAAATCACCAACCTCAGTGACAACTGAGTCTCCTTTAGGCCTTGCTTTGTTTTATTTAAAACTCTGCTTTTGGAAAACAGTGTGAGAAACTGCACAGATTCTCCATTTGTTTTCCTTTATAAGGACTCCTGACAAAGTTTGCTCAACTCGCGACTGAGGCAAAGTTTAAACAATGCAGATGGAAGCAGGGAGTGTTTGCCAGCGCCACAAACTCGACCCAGCACTCAGAACTCCAGCTGATTTTTTTCCAGCTTGTGCACTGTGCTTTACTCAGCTTTTCCTCAGTTCTTCTCCACTGCTTTCCATTTTGTTGAAAATCCACAGCAGGACACAATCCTGCAGAGCCTGGCTACCAAAGGGAAAGTTTAGGGAAGAGGAGCAGGCAGAAACAACTGCAAGTGCCAGGAAGGAGCAGTAACTGAGGGAGAGATGTTTCTTCCCAGTTTCTTTCCCCATTTTCAAGACTCTTACTCAAACAGCAAAGTCACTGGGAACAGCTGGCCTAGACCTACCCTAAGTGACCTTCAACACATCCCAGACTAAACAGGGCAAAAGTGCCAGGGGAATTGAGAAAGAAGGCCCAAGGCCGTGCACTCCCAGAGTCCAGCTGGGACAGAGATCCTCACCTGATTCACTGTGGTACCTACTGATCCCTGCAGCACCATCTGCAGCATCTTGGGGTCTGCAGGGTCTTGGTGGGTGGCAAAAGCCAATTCCTGGGTCTTCTTCTGCATGTCCTCGATGGCAACCTCGATGGGGGTCAAAATGATCTAAGCAAGAGGCCAGAAGAGGATTTTTGTTATGGCTGAGCTTGGCAACCAGGCACAGACCTTCAGGAACAGCCAGGCCACAGTGGGGTGGTGCTGGAACCCTGGTTACTGAGAATTTTAGACTGCTGACAGGCACTAACCCCCAAGAGAACACTGCATTTGACCTAAAACCCTAAAGAAAGCTTCCAAAATTAAATAATAAAAGCAAGATTATAAATATATAATTTAGATAAAAGTATATAATATCACATGATAATATATATGATAAAAAACTTAATATATATATGATAAAAAACTTATATATACATAAAAGTTTATACATATATAGATATATCTGATAAAAACTTAAAATTTAAAATATAATATATATAAAAACAATATTAATAATATATATAAAACAAAAACTAATCCTTCTGCACCTTCTTCATAAATTTAAATAATGTTATATAAATAAATAAAAAATCCACATTTCAAACCGCAAATAATTAATTATTAAATTAAGAATAAAAATAATTTAAATATCATTTCTTAATTGAACAATTTATCCTTAAAAAACTTTATTAAAAATACAGCTCCATTTTTAATTTATTAAAATACTATAAAACTCACAATTTATAAAACTATAATATAAATTTAAAACTAATAAACATCTAAATCCAAACAAAAAATATCATCTCACACATTTAATCCCAGCCTTAACAAACAAACAAACCAAAATTTCCACAGGGTGGCACCACGAAGGGGTAGAGGACACCAACAGGACCTCAGAAATGCATCATCTTGGTTCAGTGACATCAAGAAAGGGTTTGATTTTTAGATGTGTTTCTGGGCACCCCAGAGCTGTCTGAGATGTTTCTGAGTGGCACTCGTGTCCCTTTGGGTCACTGCTCACAGTGTCCCAGTGACCACACCTGATCCTGCCCACCCTTGGAAAATTAGCAAGCCTCCATTATCACAGAATCATGGAATGGTTGGGTGGGAAGGGACCTTGGAGCTCATCCCATTCCACCCCCACCACGGGCAGGACACCTTCCCTAGACCAGGCTGCTCCAACACCAACCCAGCCTGGCCTACATGCACCAGGTCTGGAGGTGGTGGGGCAGGCACATCCCCAAATCACTCTGGGCTTACTTTGGGTCGAATGGCAACAGGGAGGAGTCCCGAGGAGCTCCTAAGCTCCTCAGGCAAGCTGGGACTGCAGCTGCAGGAGCCTCCTGCACCACTGGGCACCGTTTCCCACCCAACTGCAGCCTCACCTCCTCCTTGTGGATGACGTTGATCCTGGTTTTGATGTAGGGGAAGGCGTGGGAGGTGGTGAGGATGGTCTTGCGCTTGAACTGCTCGTGCAGGTCGCCGTGGGCGCGGCCGTCCAGCGTGAAGGGCGTGCAGTACATGAAGCGCCGCAGGTTGTAGTTCTTGTCGAAGTAGGTGATCCTGTCCTTCATCTCGTACGTGTCAAAGTAGGGCTCCACGTAGGTGATCTGGATGTAGGCCTGCAGCAGGGAATGTGCTCCTCAGCTGTGCTGGCCCAGCTGGAGCTGTGTCCTCCCAACACCACCACTGCACAAACTAGGGCTGGGCTTTGCCTTCAAAAATCCCGCTCGCACCGGCGGGACCGAGGTGCTGCCGCCAGCTTGCGGGCTGGGTAAAGCACAGCTCGCTGTCCTTCCCTTCTCATGCCTTTCACATCATGGAATCATGCAATGCTTTGTGTGGGAGGGAGCCTGAAGCCCATCCAACCCACCCCTACCACAGGGAGGGACACCTTCCACTAAACCAGGGCGCTGCAGCCTGGCCTGGGGCACTGCCAGGGATCCAGGGGCAGCCCCAGCTGCTCTGGGCACCCTGTGCCAGGGCCTCACCACCTCACAATGAATTTCTCCCCAATATCCAGACTAAACCTCTCCTTGCAGCTCATGCCCTGCCCTGTTTCCCAAGCCTGCTCCTGCTCTTTCTGCTGCTCTTAAAGGACGTGGCACAAAGGTGACAAAATGCCACAGCTGCACAAAAGCCGGGGAATGGCACAGCCCCTCCTGCCTTGCACCCAGCACAGATTCTATCCTCTCACCTCCTCCCTTCCCACCCACCACTACCAGGGCAGGGAAGGGAATGGCCAATCCTGCATCCCTTGCTGGAGTGACTTTCCCAAACTCTCTTCCCAAGCAGCCACATGATGTTCAGTACATGGGTTTTGTTGCCCACCTGGTGAAATTCAGGGCAGAATCTGTCCCACTGCATTTTCACCCATTCAGGACCTGTTCTACTTCACACCTGCACTTGTGCCCTTACCTTGTTGGGATCAAGTTTACATTTGTCCACAGGGTTTGAGTCCTTGATCACTTCCAGCACATCTTCCCCAAACCGTTCTCCATAAAACCCCTACAACCAAGGAGAAAGGAAAAAACCATCAAATGCAGCCCTGATGGGGGCTGGGGGCAAAGGCACATTCAGGGCAGGTGAAGCTCCACATGCCTGACAGAATGTGATCTGCTGAACCCAGGAGAATTCCAACAGTCACATTCCAGAGGCAATGGGAAAAAACAAGCCCTGGAAAGCAGGAGAGCCTTCCAACAGTGCCTGGCTCTAAACGAGGCATTTGGGTTTGTTTTGTGTCTATGTGCAACTAAAATGGGTCAGTTTGGGATCCACTGGTGTTGGAAAGGATAGAATGTTTAAATTTCAGCTCATGATTTTAATTAACATTGAAATTAACTGCTTTAATCAAAACCTATATATATATTAATTATAAATACTGTGATATTCCTAAATTACTCTTAGCCAGCATTTAGCAACGTTGTCATAACCTACTTTTGTGGGAAAATTAATGGAGCTTTAAGTTTTGATAAACCAACTCTGCTGTGCTTCAGTGGGCAGAGAGTGGGAGAGAGAGATGGACTGCTGAGGTTGGACATCTGGAATGCAGAATTAGGGACATCTTGGAGAAACCAGAAGATAAAGAAGAGAGACTAACAAAGACTCAGTCTATGCCTTGGGAAGACCCTACTGGAGGAGAAAGACAATGGGAACACCACAAATTTTCAGGAAGAGACTCTGATCAGGGAATTCCTCTCCTCCCACAGAGGTGGCACCAGCAGGAGGGAAGGGGACACCAGCCCCAGCTCTCAGACACCCAAACTGCTTCTCTGAGGGGCTGTTCCTGTGAAACAACTGATGATGAAGTTAAAGTTCCAGTGAAACCCTCTCACCTCCAGCCGATGGGAGATTTCAGCCAACTTGGTTATTGCAGGCTCCTTGTAAACAAACTCTTGCTCATCCAGGTCTCCAAACTTAGTTCCATAAAAACCAACTCGGAAGTAGGTGCCA
The DNA here is from genome assembly GCF_015832195.1 of Motacilla alba alba. Lineage (NCBI taxonomy): Eukaryota > Metazoa > Chordata > Aves > Passeriformes > Motacillidae > Motacilla > Motacilla alba. Next base: position 2,368,381 of record NC_052023.1, on the reverse strand, counting down.
AACATCCTCTTTCCATCCTAGGGATGGAGAAACAAGAGGTTATTTCAGGGTGGAGACACGCACACCCCCAAGCACGGCTGCAGGCAGGCTCCTGAATTTATGCAAAAAATGAAAAGAAATTTAAAAAAAGGGAAAAAATTAGAAAGAAAGAAGGGAAAGAAAAAAAACACACCTGGAACTCAGCATGGATGCATTTAGCAGCAAACACCACAATGGAATTATAAACTAACATGGAATTCTATGGATCAGTTACGACCATCAGCCCAACTCTGCAATGACTTCTCCCAGCCCAGGAGGAGCCTGGAGGTGCCATCATGAAAATTATGGAATAGTTTGGGTTGGGAGGGACCTCAAAGCCCATCCAGTGCCACCCCTGCCATGGGCAGGGACATCTCCCACTATCCCAGGATGCTCCAAGCCCTGTCCAACCTGGCCTGGGACACCTTCAGGGATCCAGGGGCAGCCACAGCTGCTCTGGGAACTGGAGACTCACCACCCTCACAGGGAAGAATTCCTTCCCAATATCCCACCTAAATCTACTCTCTTTCAGCTTAAGAAGCATCAGATGTCTCTGAGAGGCAGGCAAAGGCCAATCCCTTTGTTGGAATCATTGTCTGAGGCTCTCCAAAGCCTGTGCAGATCCTGCAGGGGTCAGACACCCCTGGAATCACCCAGCATGGATTCCCCCCAAATCCACCCTCCAGGAATTGCAGGGTTGGGCCCAAGTCAATGTCCAGTTCACTCACACACACACACACAAGTGCTTTTGAACCAGCATTCCAGCTGGGAGGTGTTACACTCTCTAGGAACTGTCTAGGAGAGAGGGCCAAAGTCACTCCTGGTGAAAGCAGATGCAATCCTGTGCCATGTACCTGCTTCCAGGGGAGCCAGTGGTGAATTTGGCCCCGAAACGCAACAAAAGGAGAGAAACAAGAAAGATTTTTTGCTGGAAAGGCAACGGAGAAAATCTGATTAGGAGAGAGAGAAAGAGAGAAGAAAAATGCTTTAAAAATTAAACACACCTTGCTTGTGTTAAAGAACTCACGCTGCATGCACAAACCAGGGATGCCTTTCAGCAAGAAACTCCAAAATGTTCACCTTTACTCTCGTGACAAAGTGTGATGCAGTTAAGGACACTGAGTGCCCCTGAGCTGGGCTAGGTTTTGGCTTCAAACAGCCCTTACAGGTGTCCTGGCTGCCAGGTTTTGTTTTAGTATTTTGCTATGGCAAAACTGATCTCTTGTGATGGTGAACATGATCTACGGAAGGCAAAGAGGATAAATAAACCAAACTAAAATAAAAAAACCCTTCAGGCAAACTCCAGACTGCAAAAACCACTGGCATGGCCACTGCCTTCTCCTGGCTGGAGGAAACTCTGGAGCATCTTCTTGGAGGTGCCTGAGGGCAAAAAAACTTCAACTTCAGAGCTGAGCTCTGCCCTCCTGAAGGCACCTGGGGTGAGTAGCAGCCCTCATCCCACAAAAGCCACACGGGGCTATGCCCAGGCTCCCTGGACCCTGCTCTAGAGCCCATCCCTCTGGGAATCCTCCTGCAGAGAGGGGCTCTTCTCCAGCCCCACTGCCAGGGCTTTCAGCACACCACAGGATCCCAGCACCCCTCCCAGGGTGGGGACTCCAGCTGCAGAGCTGCTGCTGTTTTACTGGATGCTGCCATTTCCCTGGACTCCCTGCCTTTGTCCAGTGCCCATCCCTCTGGATTCATTCAGGATTGAGCTACTGAACCCTTTTTTCCTCATCACTACCTTTTCAAAGCCACAGTTTGGGGTAACATTATCCACACTAAAATCCCTCAACACCCAGCATTTCCAGCTTCCACCTCACTGTCACAGACAGAAGGCTCTGACTCCAGGACTCCTTTCACACAGTCAGGACCTGGGGGAAGGTGGGGTTGGAACCTCATCTCTTTAAGGTCCTTTCCAACCCAAACCATTCCATGACTCCGTGTCTGCCTGGGGGGAGCTGCCACATGGATCAGCTTTCCAGGGCCAAAGGTTGTGGGATCCTTCCCCAAGCCTGGCACTGGGTGGTTGAGGACACACTGATTTCTAATTAATGAGCTGTTTCCTTCCTCCTGGGCCAGGGGTTTCCAGGGTGGGAAGCATTTGCAGAACCAGACCCCTACAAGTGAGTTTTTGGCATGGACACCTGGCCAGGCAGCTCCTTGTTACAGGCAGGGTAAAAATAACAAGGGAGGAAGAGAATGCTGTCTGCTGATCAGCATAAATCCCTGAGGAGTCCTGCTGGCATTTACTAAATGCATAAAGTCAAAGCTTTGGGGCATTGGGGAGTCCCAGGAGTGGCAGAGCTCCAGGAAAGCCTGCTGAGATTCCCTGTTCCTGTGTGAGATCAGCTCCCAGCTCAACCCCATGCTGCTCTGGCTCTCCCTGGTAAATCCAGATGCTGAATCCCAGTTAAAGGGATCCCAGAGGCAGCAGTGAGGAGCACTGTCAGCCCCTGATGTGACTTATGCTGGGAATCTGTGCCTGGAGGCAAGGGAATGGGAGCAAATCCCTTTGGGGAAAACATTTCCAGACCACTCCAGGCCTGCCAAGGATATTCAGGAGCTGCCTCTTCCCTGGGATCAGCTCCATGCCTGGCATTAGGGATAGGGGATGGCTCTGTACTGGCATCTCAAACTCAGCCAACACCAAACCACTTCCCAGCCACAGCAGGGAAAACGGAACAAATAATTAAATGCTCTGTGGTCTTGTTTCTGGCAAGAGCTAAAAATGCAGATATGAGGGAGGAATTATTAAAAGCATCGTATCTCCTATTATTTTATCAAAAAATAATAGGATTTTGGGAGGAGAAGAGAATGAAGGTGAACACTGAATAGCCATCACACAACTGGCAGAGCAGGTAACAGCCACCATGACTTATGAGGGTTCATGATTTGTTATTATGCATGGTAAATACCTTTCCAAATTGCTGGGAATAAAGTTTTGGGGTTATCTCTTGCACGCACACAAAAAGCTTTGCCAACAAGATTTGTTGGGAAAAACAAGATAAATCAGACACAAGAGGGATCATTGCTTCCTCCACCAGGACAGCAGCAGCTGCCTGAAGGGTGCAGGAACAAAAGCAACTCCTTCAAAATGCAGAATCCAACCCATCTTTACCAAACCCAGCACTGTTATTTTCCTGCTCAATTTTAACCCAAGGTCCTTTGCGGTGTTGCCAACTACTACAAGTCTTCCAATATTGATTTTTTGGGAAACAATCAGCTCCTGGAGCCTTGTTATCCACTGGCAACCTCTCCCTGCACAGTTTAAAAAGAGTTTTTAAATTCTCGTGGCACAGCATGAAAAGATTTTTTCTTAATTTTCCTAATTGGAAAGCAAACAAATAGAATAAATTTAACATTTATTCCATGAATAAACACACAAAGCCCATCAGCTGGTGTGTTTAAGGAGAGCTCAGGAATGCTCTGGTGCCAGCCCCAGGACACTGCAATGCTTTTGTAGTTGGCAACACCACATTCCTTGTGCCATGAGGGGGGTGCTGCTGTTGGCATAGCTCTTTGCTAAAATGAAATTGGGGGTTCCACAGTGTAAAACAAACAAACAAACAAAACAAAAACAAAAAAGGGGAGGTGGGGGAAAAGGGGCAGAGAAAGGGAAAAAAATTTCCACAAGTAGGAACTTACCACAACAGACAATAGTAAGAGTGGGGAGGAGGGTCAGCAACCAGGGCGATAGAGGAGAAAACAGAAAGTATTTAATTAGGGAAATTCCATAAAACAAACAAGCAGCAAATTGGCAGCAAATAAATTTTAAAATTAAAAAAAAAAAATGGGAGCGAGCATCCATTAAAATATTTAAAATAAGGGGAGGGAAAAAAAGGGCAAAACATGCAACAAACCTGAAAGCTACAAAGCACAAAGGTCAGAAAAAGTGTGGCAATGAAGGAGCACGATGACAGACGAGAGCTGAACCCACGGTGTCTTTTACCATGCAGTAAAACAAGTGGTGTTAGAATCATAACCAATGGCAGGAGTCTCTCCAGGGGTCGATTTAGGGGCAGAATAATAAAACAGATGCTCACAGGCCTTGTTGGCTTGAACACATTTACATCGTTTCCACACCTAGCACAGGTTCTCTGCTGGGCTGTGTCTGCCTGGACCTTCCATGGGGACAAGGGGACGACTTCCAGGGCCAGCCCTGAAGTGTCAGGGTTTATTTTAAGCTGCTCAATTTCCATTTTTTGCTAGGCTGGAATTGAAACTGACATTCAGACATCACCAGCCTTCATGATGTCCCACAACACCAAAGGTTTTTTTGTCTCAGCCTCGGTTCAGTAAACGTGTGGTGGAAACCTGGAGGGAGGTGGCCCAAAATGAGCTGCCTGATCCAAAGAAAAGCAAAAATAAACTGGAAAGATGAAGCCTAAACAAAGAACATCATATTCACAGAACTTTTTAGTGCTTTCTGAGACTTCTCCGTGCTCATGCACCCACTGTGCCAACTGGACTAGGGCTGGAGGCAAAGTGGCCCTGCAGAGCAATCAATTGCTTTGTCCATTTTTAACCCAAAAGTGTGGTTCTCCTGGTGTGTGCTGCAGAACTGTGAGCACACAGCCTCCTCAAAAACCCAGGCAGCAAAACTGGCCCCAGTTAACACAACCGAGCCCTTTTACTGCCAGATAAACCCCCACATAAATTGACTGAGAACAGAAGGAAGCATTTTCTCCTCTGAGATCAAAGGTGCACCTGCAGCAAACCAGGTTTGTGTTTGGTACCTCTGAGCATTGGTGCTTAAATCGACCCCTGTGGGTGGGGTGAAAATATGGTATGGAGGGATGATTTTCTGTGTCAATGCTGATGGAAAGAAATATAAACAAATTATAAAAACAAACTAGTGATGATACAGTGGCTCATTCACCAAAGAACCTCATTAGTGGAACACGTCAGCATCCATGCACTACCTACAGCTGCTTACGAAGAAATTCCTACTACGACCACGGTTTATTGGGATTTCTTTGGTTAATGAATTGTTTTAAACAGCAGACAGCAACAGAAACACCCACAACTAGCACATGTGGGCAAGCGTTGGCGTGAGTCATCTGGGAACTCAATTAGTGTTCTTTGCTAACTAAGATGGAGTTACCTACCTCCCAGCCAGTACTCTGTGTGATAAAAAGTAAAAAGGGCATGTCACAGAAACCAAAAAAAAAAGTTTCAAAGGCCAAAACATGACCAGCAAATAAGCCTGCAATGGTTTCAATGGTTCTAAGTCATCATGCATCCAAAGCAGCCTCCTCTGGCCCAGCCAGGCCCTCACAGCCCTTAATTAAGCTGGTGGCTTTTGCACCATCCAAGTTTGGAAAGGTTCCTTCAATTCTTTAACCACCACATGAACGAACAAATAAACCCCCCAGCAATTCTGGATGTTACCTACCAGGCTAAAGGCAAGGTACAGGGGGTTTCCCAGCATGCAAAACACAGTTTAAAAGAACATCTGAGAGGGTAACCTGGAATTTTTAAGTCTTAGATAGTTCTGAAGTTACAACAAAATCTTGGTTTGTGATGTTTTCTCGTATTAAATTCCAGAAAAAAAACCAACTGTTAATGATCCTTGTATTTACTGTGGATCATCATCTGACAATTCTCCTGGAATTTGAGAATAATGGTTTTTCATTTTCCTTGCACTGAGCATTTGAAGTTTCTTCACAATTCACCCTGCAGCTGAAAATTCAAACCATTACCTGGTGAACAATCTTGCTGAATGCTTCCTGCAGTTTACCATGAATAGTAGACAACTTCTTGGCATCTCTGTTGGCTTCATGAATAGGAATAAGGACTTTGTAAACCTCATTAACTGCTTCATACATGCCAGCCTACAAAAATAAGGCCCATCAGATCACTCCATCAATTCAACAGCCAGAATTACACACGCAGCATTTAAATGATAAAAGTGCAAAATGAAAAGGTGGCTGAGACACCACTGTGGGATAATCACATCATCGCTTGAAATGTACCCAGAGATAAATGGAATAAAATCCTCAGTTACTCCTGGAATCAACAGCCTGGTGCATTACATCATGCTGTCAGTAATTAGGATCATTAACATAACCAATCCTGGGACATTTTGGATGGACAAAGGCACAAGAGCAAAACAATCTAAACAGGATCCTAAATATGGAAAAGCTCAAATGCACATTTCAGCTTTTTCTGTTCAGTCCATCTCCAGCCTGTGCGACTTCTACACCCAATTCTGGCACCCCAGGAAAGATGGACTTTGGAAGATGCTCAGGATCTCTCTCATGGAGTGGGTCCAGCCCATCATGGGCAGTCACTGCACAGAGGGGCTGAGCAGGAACTCCAGGTTTTTGCTCTGGATTTACTGCTACTTGTGCTTAAGCCCACTGAATGACACTTCATGTTGTGTCTTGGGAATTAATTCACTCCTTTTCTTTGGTTTACTCCAAAGGGCAAACCAGGCTGTCTCAAACAATTAGAACTCCAATTGTTCTGTGCAAATTAAGCATTTACAATAGAATTATACATTCAGAGAGAAAACATTTTCCTTCCTACTGCCTAGCAGTGTGAGGTTGCTGAAGAAGGGAGGTAAAGAAATAAAAGTCTTCTACCATGGAAAAAGATGCTGCAGCCTGTTCGAGCAATCCCACCAGACCAGCTTCTGTAAAATACTTCCCAGAACAGATTCCTTCTTCATCTGGGGACACAACATCATCAGAAACTGCTGACTCTTCCAAAACATTGGAAGATATGTTCTGGGGAGATACAAGAGATAAAAATGCATTCACTCAATTCAAACAACACTCAACACTTTCAATGCTTTGAAAGGCAGCTGATTTGCAGTCAAATCCTGGAATTTCTGTAGAGGTGCCTTTCTATTTATGTAGAGTATAGATATAAAATATAGCTTTCTATTTTTGTAGAGTATATACGTAAAATATGGCTTTCTATTTTTGTGGAGTATATATGTAAAATACTGCCATTTTTGTAGTGTATATATAAAATACATCTATTTTTGTAGAGTATATATGTAAAATATTGCCATTTTGGTAGTGTATATATAAAATACCTCTATTTTTGTAGAGCATCTGTATAAAATACACATTTCTCACAGAGCAGCATCTCATTCATGCAACAAACAGTGAGCACGGTTTGAGGATGAAGGCACAGAACTCCCAGCACATGGAAACATTTTGTAGCTCAGCAGCAAAGCCCAAAAACCCCTTAGCGAGGATGATGCCCACCTGGAATGTCACACAGCCCACAGGGAGGTATTTCCTGTCCTCCAGCATGCTCAGGTACTCGGCCACCAGGGCTGCAGAGTGCACCAGGCACTGGGCAGACTCGGCGTGGTTGCTCCTCTCGGAATGTTTCCCTGCCATGTTCTGCAGCCACGTCAGGCGCAGGTCAGGGGAATTCTGGTAGCCCTTGGCAATCCTAAAGGGAGACAAAACCTCTGTGCTTCCATGTCCCTTCCTTTTGAACCAGCACAGCCCTTCAGCATGGTTTTTTCACGCTGTATTTAGTCACTTCTGCTTAAACTCCAAGCCCTCTTGGTGCTGTCTGGAAATCCCTGAGACAAGAAGCTATTGAGATGGGAAATCACCCTGAATTATAGATTTTTGATCCAGTTAGTGATGGGTGAGCAGTGGGTGATGCTGAAGCTCCTGACCAAAGCCCACATTTCACCTGAGACTGGTGGCAATCCAAAGGTGTGGTACAATCAGAGCACACCTGCCTGGCTGCCAACAACAAAACCTCTGCTGACCACTAAGAAGCCCTCAGGGCCATTTGTGCAGACAGCACCATGAACTTTGGCACTTGGGAGCTTCACTTGGCTCTGGAATATCTTTTGCATATGGACACCATTGTATGTACCACCAAAAAGCCTTTTGGGCAACCAGGTACTGAAAGACCCCCCCAAGCTTTCCCTGAAGCAAGCAGGGAGAGTTCACTACTCAGGTGGAAGATGAGATTTCCAGGGATGGCTGGGGAATGAAAAATACTTTTATCCAAGATAAGTTGCCCAAATGCCAAACAAAACCTCCCAGCACCACATTCAAACATAACAGACAGGCACAGACTGGTCTGTGAGCAGTGAGACCCAAACTGCTCCACAGTCAAGTCCTGTAGGTGCCCAAATGTGCAGCACCTGAGCCCAAACCCACGCGGAGCACTGACATCTCCTGTCCCTACAGTGCCAACTCTACCTGTACATCAGGTCAATCAGCATTTCTGGATCTTCCTGGTGCTCCTTCATTTTAACTGTGTCTGACAGGATCATATGGAGGTTGAACACTAAATCCTGGACCTGTGAAAAAGAAGCAGTTGTAAAGAACTAGCAATGGGAATTGAGCTACACGTTGTTATGTGAGGAACACGATCACTCTGAATCTTTGTGTGTTTGCATCTTGTCAGAACTAATCAAAGACCTGAGTTTTATGTGATTAGATGATTAAAAACACCAAAATCCTAACCCTTTCTAGGGAATGCCTGCAAATTCCAGTTCTAGATGGAGGTTTAGGCACAGCCTGCTGATGAAATACATATTACTTGTCTTTTACCTGGTCAGGAAATGTTGTCTCCCTAAGTTCCAGATCTTCTTCAGCATATGTCAGAATAGTCTTGAGGGAACGCCGCAGAAATTCTTCATTGAAGTTCTGGGAGGTCCCCACCAGGGATGAGAGGGACATGGTCACCTGCATCTTCACTCTGGCAAAGTTCTGCAACAGAGATGTTGTTATGGTATTTCAGCAGCCTGGAGACAGTGCTTTAGTCATGGCACCCTCCTCCTGAACTGACAGAGAAAAGAAAACTGAAGTTTTGCAAGAAAGGTTGTCTCAGAGCAGTGATTACAATAAACCTGGTGCTGCCAAACTTCATCATCTGATGATTATTTAGTTCCAGATAAAGGTTCTCCTGCAAAAATATTAATGTTGTCTGTGTGCACCTGGTCTCCTCTCACACACCCTGAACAGGATGACACTCTCACGAAACATCCTTGATCCCAGTTGGTTTTGGTTTGGTCAAGCCTTAAAAACTGGAATCCCATTATCTTTGCTGTCAATCTCCTCACAGCCCCTGGCCCAGAACCAGGGTGTCCCCCAGTTCTGTGGGTGACTGCACCCACAGCCAGCAGCCCCCAGTCCCATTGTCTGCAATAACCCAGTGAGAGCAGCAGGACTCACGTTCCCAATCTCGAAGTTCTGCCTCATGAGCAGGTACAGGGAGGCACTGGCGTGGGACCTGATGGTGCCAATGCTGCTGCTGCAGTGCCTCAGGAGCCTCAGGCACAGGTCTGCACACTGCTCTGTCTCCTCCTCAAACAGCAGCTCAGGGAACTGCAAAACAGCGGGGGAAGAAATCGTGGCGGCACTGGAAGGCAACTCATTTTACCCTTCCCTCCAACTTGCTCCCACATCTACACCCTCACACTGATTTACACCACTCCCAAAATCTCAGGCTTAAAACTCTGAGCTTCTCCCTGCACACCTACAGAAACTGGGAAACAAATCCATTTAAAGTGAGATTTGTCCAGCTTAAACCCCACCTGTGCCTTGAGCTCCCAACTGAGCAGAGCTCCCCTCTTCCCACTCAGTGCCAGCCAGCAGCAACCCAAATCCCATCCATGGTGTGTGAGCTGCACTTTTTGGTGCAGCCAAGCCCAAAATGCAGAAATGCAGGTACTGGCCATGAAAACCAGGCCAGGCTACACTGCCTGAAAATTAACACTAAAATAATAATTGTTTGGGGAAGTGGCCCCATACAAAGGAAGAAACAGTGCCTCCCTCCCTCAGTGCTGCTCGGGGTGGATTTCTGCCCCCACAGGGGATTCACCTTTGAGACCAAAGCTCTCTGTGTGGCAAAGCAGTGCTGGAGGTAAAGGGCACTTTGGTTGCAGGCCATGCTGTGCAGCAGCACTTTGAGCACCCCACCGAGGATGCTCTCCTTGGACTCCGTCACGGACACGGTCTGCAAAGGGAAACCAAGACTCCATGAGGGAAAGGGAAACCAAGATTCCATGAGGAAAATGGAAACCAAGACTCCATGAGGAAAATGGAAACCAAGATTCCATGAGAAAAATGGGAAACAAGACTCCATGAGAAAAGTGGAAACCAAGACTCCACAAGAAAAATGGGAAACCAAGATTCCATGAGAAAAATGAACCTCCTGTGTGCCTGTCCATGTGGGAGAGAGCAAATAGCTATGACCAAAAGCCCTCTGCATGGGGAAATTACCCACTTAGCTGGGCCTGTCAAACAGCCCCGTTCTGAGGCAACCCCCAGGTGAGGAACACCTGATCCATGGATAAAGCAGGTGGAATTGGGATTCTTTGTCCCCAGTGAGGCATTTGGGGACGTTGTTCTGCTAGAGGGAAAGCCCATAGCTGGGCTCTAGCTGGGTTATTCAGGCACAAATTAATCCCTGACATTCCTGGGTCTCTCTGCAGATCACAGGTGGATTTGGGAAGCATGGTCCTGCCTGTTCCCAGCCTGTCCCAGGTTCATTTGTACAGAAATCAGGGGACAAAGCGAGTACAGGTCCAGGAGGCTGACCTGGAACCCAGTGATTTGAGGCAGGTTTGGGAAAAACTGGAGGAACTGTTTGGCATAGGACAAGATTTGGAGATTTTTACAGTTCATTCCTGAATAACTATTTCTTATACTACAAGGAAGGGAGAATCTTTAAATTCTCAATTTCAAGACTGAAGGAAGGTATTGGTTTCTAAAACCAGATTGTCCCAGGCTGGGATTTGGAGAGGCATCACCCCCTTGCTGCTGTAGCTGAACAGTTCTCTCAGCACTGAGGCAGTTTTGTTTAACAAAGTGCTGCCTGGCCAGGTGACTGTAATGCCATTACATCTCCATTTTCTTATCAGCCTCACCTGTACAACTATCTCTAGAGTATCCAAAATTATCAGGTTGGCTTCTGTTGCAAGATTCCCATCGATGAGTGCTTCATGCTCTATCTCTGCCCTTGACCTGATCAGAGAAAACAAAGAAATAAAATTACTTCCTGACTGAGGAACAGACCTACATATTTTCCAGTCAAAAATGTTCTCTCTCACTAGCAGGAAATTCCCGTTACAGTTTGCATATTTATCACTGGACAACACCACGAAGATATTTCAATGCACCCCCTGAGAGGACAGGAAGGAAAATTCAGTTTTTTTACAAGTACAGACTTACAGAGGCTTCACGTTCATCATGCTTGGAGAGCTCACACTGCTCTCTGACACTTCACTATTCTCCCAGGAACACAACAACAGTTTAGAAGCCCAGTCCAACTCCAAACTGGCTCAGCAGCATCATTAGGCATGCGACAGCACAACCAGGAACAGGACATGTGGCTTTATGCTGTGGACACACGGTGGTGCTACACGAGCTGGGAACCTGCACTCCCTCTGGGAGCAGCACAGTGCAGCCTGCCAGGCTGCACTCTTATCTCTCCAAGCTACACTGCATCTAATTTTTGAAGCATAACTTCCTCTCTCAGTTGAAGGACAAGGTTTTGCTGTTCCATGCCAGGCACTGGCTTTCCTGGAAAGCCTTGCAGAGTCCAGACACCCACTCACACCTGTGGCTCCAGGAATTCAGCACAACCAGCCCCTTCCAGTGGCACCAGCTGCACTGGGCAGGGATCCAGGGGTGTACTCAAAGAGCCCAACCCTGGCCTGCCCTGCCACAGGTGCCATCACTGACAGACTCATGCCAGGCCAAATCCCAGCAGGAAGGTGACCAAAACCCCAGAAAAACACACAGGGAGGGTGAAACGATTTGGCTCTTGGAGCTCTATTGCAGCAGCCGTTCCCTGCCACACTCCACATCCTCTGGGAGCTGGCTCACACCCCCAACACCTCCAGGACAGGAAGTTTTGGGACCTGATCCCCCATAAAATAATACCGTCTGCATAAAAAGACAGCTGTGCAGAGCTCTTGGAGTGAAAAGTTTTGTTTATGGGGTTTCAAAGGGCCAGGCTCTACCTACACACACAGGACACAGCAGAGCCAGTCACAGCAAGCAGGGGTTAGAAAGCAGCTCTAGAGAGTTTTATCTAAGCAGCTCATTTTGTGAGGTGAGACACCATCCTTTGACCATCAAGGAATTCCACAGCTGTTAGATGTGTACTTGAGGTCCTTCTGGGAAGGACAGGACTCAGACCCAGCATTGGCAGTGAACTGCTGAGTCTTTCAGGCCAAATTCTAATCTGGCGTGGCTCTGGAATTTCTATCTACATCACTTCATCAGCAGGGTAAAATACCCTGGTCGTTTGGCTTTCAAAATGACTCAACAGGACTGGAGCCTTGGACAAAAAGCCACTACTTGTCATAAGGAGAAATTACATTTTTGTGTGGGACAAAACAAATAAAGGCTGTGAAGAATTGCCTTTTATTCCAGGAAGAGTCAATGTCTGCAAGGATAAAATTTGGCCTGATCTCCATGCGGGCTCTGAGGACCCCATTCCTCAGTTTCTTCAGAGCTTCACTTGGGCTGAGGTTGCTTCCCTAGATTGAGGAACAATTCTTTTGCTGGGAGGATGGAGACTGCAGGTTGCAATTTGAGGAGACAGAAAACGTGCACAGCAAAAGCTCAAACACAACTCCTGAGCCCTCTGGATTAAACCACACCAAGAGAGGGAATTTTCAAGGAAATGGGTGTAAATAAGCCAAAAGAGCTCATTCCAGTCAGTTGCACACACACACTGAGAAGTTCTGCCAAGCATCACAAACAACGCTGTGATGATTGAGTCTGCAGATGTACAAAATGGCAATCTGTAAGAACTGCACACCAATGCTACAGTACCTGGCTGGTTTGTGGCTTCTAAAAGCACAGCACATGTGGAAAAACAATCAAAGTGATGGATTAGGACAGGAAAGGAAAGCGAGCTTTGAGAACTCCAGAATGCTCTTATGGAATAAAGGAAATATGACATGAGATATAAATGCTATCTGTGGAAACTCTTAATGGATCTTCCCTCTAAATTACAGCTTAGGGCAGGGTTTTAAGACAGTAATGGATCGTATAAATCTCTTTAAATCTGATTTGGAAGTCTAAGGAAGCAAGGGACAGTGGAAAGGCAAAGAGTTGGGAGGGCAGTGTTGGAGTAAAAGCTATTTGCTTTTTTTTTTTTTTTTTCAATGCCAGCCCTGTGCATCTGAGGGCTCAAACCTGCTGGCACAAGGGCCGAGCAGCTGCTGGCAGTGCCCTTCTGTGGGGAGGGGGACCCTGCCCTCACAGGCCTGGCACAGGGGTACAGCAGAAGGATAAGGCAGAGTTACTTGTCAAGCTTCTCGGTGTTCTGCCGCCAGTGAGTCATATCCTTTCTCCATCTCAGATTCTCTTGACTTCCAAAGGCACTCCCAGAAGGACTCCTCTCTGCAGGGTAACAGCAAAACAACAGCAGTCAGCTGATGCTCACTTCAGCTGCACGAGCAGCAGCTCCAGATCTGCTCACAAGTGGCAGGTGGCAACAAAGATGATTTTCTAGAGCCTGAGGCTCTGTGGCAGTCACCCAGGATGTTTACAGGGCCCTAATTCTGTCACTGCTGCGTGGCATGAGACACAGAGGGCAGCTGAGACACTCACTGGTGAGAGGAGTCCCTTCCTTGGACTGCACAAGGAGCCTGAGTGTGCCAACCCTCAGCATTCCAACGCTGCTGTCCTTGACTGGCACCCAGGAATGTTCTCAGGGTGGTGCCAAGACCCCCCTTTCCCACCTCACAATCTTTTATTCTCATTGCTGGGAGGGCAGGGGAATTTCAAGTAATAAAAGTAATCCGGCCACATTAAGAAAAAAAATAAAGGTTCCCATCTCTCAAGTGATTCCTTAATTATGGCTCTAAACTCCTTATCCACCTTAGCCCAGAAGGACAGGCTCGTGTGGCAGAGCAGGAGACAAACCCACAGCTCTGATTCTTGTCCCCCGGGCCACGCTTTGAATTTTGGGTGCTCATAAAAATTACTGGGTTTTACAAACAGTAGAAATCATCAGAAGGAGCCTGTTAGCCTAACTACAGCTACTTCAAGTCTCCTTAAGTCAGCAGAAATGCCCAGGCATTTTCAGAGCTGTCAGAGCAAGAGCAGGCAGTTTGTTTTCCTCTCTGATCCTTGAACAGGACACTCTAGAAGATGCTACACTGGAAAAAACTAAGGCAAGAACACCCCATAACTGAGATGTGACCTCACTTTAAAAGGCAATCAGGTAGCAAATGAAGTGCCTGCAATTTAGGAAAGGTGTAGAGATTTTGGAGACCCAGGGAAGGATGCTGCAAACAGCTTTCCTTGGGGCGTCTGTATCCCACACCACAGATGGGTGCAAATAATTGTTGGGGGTGGGAGGAGCAGCTTTTGGAAAAAAGGGATGGCACAGAGGACTCCTTTACTTACCCAGCTGTCCTCTACTTCTTCGGACCATTTCCTGCCTTGCCCCTATGCTGCCCAAAATTGCTTCTTCAAGTTTGGCTCTCATGTCTTTTGACTTCTTAAACGTCAGACTGTTCATTCTTTCAAACACTTTCTTGCCCTGCAAATTCCAAACAAAACCATGAGGGAAGATTCTTTCAATCTGGGATATTTGCTAAGAGTTAACAACTCAACATATCTGAAGACATGCAGTAAGAAAGGAATACAGATTAAGTTGGTAGGTAGATAAAACACTCAAATTCCAGCATTGCTACAGAAAACTCTTTTCAAAGTGGCACTGCAGCAGCTCCCAGATGAGGGGCAAGCAGCACAAACTGCTTGAGAAGTGGAACAAGGCACAGACACTCACATGGCTGGGAAGTAAACATGGGAAAAGCCTGGCCTTGGGACTGTGAATACAGGAAATACTTTGGAGAGAGCAGGAAATGCCTTTCTGCAGTCGTGTAAAGGATGGGAGCGTAAAGGTCCTTGGCAGGGCCCAGAAGGGACTCCAGGGGTTCCAGCTTGGCAGTACCTTGTACTCAAAGCAGGAGACACAGAGATAGAGCAGGTCCAGCAGGCGGTTGAGCTGCAGCACTGACAGGTCAGTGAACCACTTCTGCAGGACGCTCTCGTCCGCGTTCTTCAGCACCCACAGCAGGCAGATGAGGAGGCTGCGACTGGACTCTGTTGAGAAGGTGGAGTGCTGCCTGCCACTCTGAAACACAGGTCAGGACAGGGCTTCACATTCCCATCACCACAGAGTGAGTTTCTTCCCTTGAGGTAACTGTAATAACCTCAGCAGCTCAGGGGTTAAGCAGAGGGGCTCCATGTTATCTCAGGCATCTATCAGTGTCTCACTGAGAGTGCCTCACCTAAACTCCAGCAAGATGGGGTGGGGCTGTGGCCCTGGAGTAGAGGCAAGGGAAGGCAGAAATGGAAGGGTCTGCCAGCTACCAGAATAAGGATTCCCTCTCTGTGCAGAGAACAGGGAAAATGGCCCCTCCTTGTCTTCAGCCAGCTGGGATTTACCTGGGGTAGAATTTGTTCTCAGGGTTTAAAGCTCATAATGACTACTGCACTTCACAGAGCTTCTGTAAGATTGTTTCTTTATCAGGAAAGAGAATTCTCCCACTTTCTGAGGCTTGTTGATTCCTATCCCTCCTTGGCATTTTCTTATCCCCCCTGATACACACACAGCAACATGCAAATGCGGTTCATCCCCCTTGCTGCCCCTCTGCACACCCAACTACAAACTGATGTGGGTCCCCACAGAACCTGCTGCTTATTTGCTGGTTGACACAGCCTGAGGGTCAGGAAATGGGGACAGATGGATTTGTACCGAAGAAGGGAGTAGAAAACTGCTGGGCCTGGTGAGCTGGGGGACAGAAGTCCCTGCAATGGCCATGGCCACCGTCTGGCTGATCATGCTGCCACCCTCGCTCTCGTAATCGTCCACGGCAACACAGCTCGGCCTCCCCCGCTGGTTGTGGCTCTCTGCAGAGAAATACAGGACTTTAGTCAAGCCCCAAATCAAGGCTTCACCCCCCAGACTCCATCCACAGTGCTGGTCTCACTGAACTGGGAATTCAAACTGAAAACCATCCCCCTCGAGGGGTTCTGCAAAGAACAGGACAATGATTTGAGGCCATGAAAGCAAAGAAAGCAATTCCCAAATGCAACCTCCACAACCTCAGTGCCTAAAACCCTTCTAACAAGGGACTACACAGCTTTAGTCCCTTGGAATACTCCAAATCCCTTCTTGCAGCTTTACTGTGTCATGAAACTCAGAGGATGTAGAGGAGAACTCTAAATTCCAAACTATTCCTGACTGGACACCCTGTCCTGATTTGAAACAACCTCTGCTGCTCTTTGGGACCCTTTGCAAAGCACCCCTGAAAATGAACTGCTGATGGAGCACATGATAGGGGGAAGAAGAGGAACTCTGCTTATCCTTTGGAATTAGGACATCTGCTTATCCTTTGGATTTAGGGACTCTGGTACAGTGTGAGGGGTGACTTTTAAGCAGGTCAGAGACACAGATGGAAGCTGCATTTATATCAGCCAGTGGGATGTAAACTAAAATACATTAAAATGCACTGATTTTTTTTATTTCATGCCAACAAGTGGGCAAATGCAACTTTTGAGTGTTAACAGGCCTTGAAGGCACATTCTGCAAGTGAAAACAAACACGAAAAAATGCCAAAATCGCAACTCAGAAACAACCTCATCCGACAGCAAAGGCGTTCATAGCTCCATTTCAGAACCCAAACACCCAAGTCTGGTGAGCAGACAGGCAAGGCAGAGAATATCAAATACCTGTGAAGTCATAGAGCTGAGGCACAGTTTCCATGATCACGCCAATCAGAGGTAGATACAGCATTGCCACCCGGGCCTTTACCTGGGGGTCAGCGTACCGCGGGTCCGAGTCGTGGCTGGACAGCAGGTTGTGTACCATGTTGATGACCTTCTTATGCAATCCAAATAATCTGTTAAAAGACAGTTGGGTCATGCACATTAGTTAATATCTTCAAAGCAAACTCTCTTTTGTAACTAAGTGGCTTCAAAAAGGAAAAAAAAAAAAAAATCCCGTTTTTTATTTTTAACTTCACGCGAACTGCCGCTGCATGGGTTTTCTGATCTCCCATGGATTTTACAGATGGTTGGCTGGTTTTTCACTGTGCCTTGTAAAATGGGCAAAAATATCTCGTGGAATGCACACCCAGTATAATGTGAACACTCTCATATATTCCATTAAAAACCCCCAAAGTCCCAGCTACTGCTATGCTGAAGCATTGAATTTACTAAAAACTCTTGGAAAAACTTAGGGAATATGGAAAACAGGGAGAGAAACTTGAGAGGACAGTGGGTCCAGTAAAACTATTTGTTGGATTCTTTTTTTGTTTCTTTTTAACATTTACAGAGAGACAAACCCTCCTAAACCAGAACATTGCTTTAATCAAATGATCAGGAAGTTTCTGCTTCAGCTCCCCACCCTCCCCCATGCAATTATTGAACCAAAACAGGAGACTACAGATCCAAAATTCTGAATAAGAAGTGGCAAAGACATGAAGGGATGGAAGGAAAAATAGCCAAAATGGCTTCAGTCGTTACTCAGATGCAAACACTGGCAGAGCCCTTCTACAGAGCACCACGTGTGACCCTCCTTGAAACACAAAAACTCCCCTGAATCTCTCAAGGACTCTGCTCCTTTCAATCCCCTCAGCCACCACGCAGAGGCAAAACTCTCCCAGAGCAAATAGCAGGTTCTCTCTGCAGCTATTTGCTTCTGTAGGCAAACCAGCCAAGAAGACACTTTACCCCATGCATGAAGCAGCCAAGGAAGCTCAGACATTAGGCAGTAGCAAAACATAAGCTGCAATGTTCAGACCTGAGGTATTAAAACAAGTGCTGAATTTCAGGCAGTATCCACTTTACCTGAAAAGTAGAGGTGAGTTCTGGTTAAAAAAAGAGGCTTTGACTGGATTTTTGGGGGTTTGAAGTTGACTATAAGGCAGCAGTGCAGCTTGGGAGGACATCAGCTACTGGAGCTGCAGGTCCTCCCTGTGGCTTTTAACCAAGCCATAATGAGATCCTACAATTGCTTGTTTGTGTAATTAGTGAGAGCCTTAACAACTAGGAAGGAAACGCTTATTTAAGTGACCGGTTCCTTTAGATTAAGGGTAAAGAAAAGTCTTTGTATTATTTTGAAGGAGTGGCACTCAAATCGTGTTCTTAAAAATTCAAGGGAAACTATCCCACAGGCCATAAAACTGCAGATGGGGAAAACATCCAAGCAAGGCTGTGTAATTCCAACCTAGGGATCCGTGGATTTCTTTGTCACTTTCCCAGAGCTGGGTGGGCACTGTGGTGGATCAGTCCCTGGTGGAGAGGAGGAAATGCAGCCCTCTGCTCTTCCTACCCGATAAGGCAGCGAATCGATCTTGCCTCCCTCCCTCCCCTCCCTTATCTCAGCCCTGGCCTGGATTTCTGTCAACACCCACCCACACTTGTGCAAAACCGACTCTGGCACCGAACTCTGAGGGCTAAATTCTGATTTTCTCACTTCTGGCCTGCACCCTCAGCCAAGATGGGCAGCGTGGGCACTGTGTGTGATGGCCAAAGCACCCCTGCAGTGTTTACAGAGACAACTGTGCAGGGCCCAGGTGCTGGGACTGTCACGTTCAGCTGGATCCCTTCCCCTGCATGCTTTGTTTGTCCTGTTTTTCAGGCTGCAGGTGCTCTGCAGGGCTGCTCTGTACCCTGTCACTCTGTACCCTGCCACACTGAGGGATGTATCCAACACACACCTCCAGGCACCAGGGAGCTGACTCCTCTTCTGTCCAACTCAATCCAAAGAGTTCTTACAGAATGACTTAAAACTAAACATATCCTGCTAATGGAGCAAAAAGAGCAAGGACAGAACACATTTAAGGCTCTGGATCACCTATCAAGGCCTAAAGCAGGTCTCTAATCCAATTAGCAACGAGCTGAACAGCCCTTTCCACTCCTGCTGCAGGATAATGAACTGGGAACAATTCTGAGCTTTCTCCAGTGGTGGCCACAATATTTTATGGAAGGCAAGTGTGAACTCTCTTCTGGTGATCATGCATGACCTGTTAAAAGTCTTCACAGCAAGGGAAGAGCAGATCTGAACACACTTGGTTAACTTTATCAGATAGATTAACCAGGAGAAATGCAGAGGGTTTGAACTTGAGAAGTCAACAAACCTGAAACTCCAGGTTTTTCTGGAAAACAGTAAAAAGTAAATGTTTTACAGGTATACATCTGCCCCAAATACAGGAGCTTGGATCCAAATGCATCTCCAGAGCTGAACTGGTACCAGGGGCCTTTTTCTGGCTAGATAAGGTTTGAGTGAGGAGTTGTCTCCCCACGGGACACCAGCAAGCTCCTCTGTGCAGAGATTACCATCCTGGGCCAGGCCTAAGGGCTTGGTATGCAGGTAGAGAACACAAAGTTCGTCAAGAACAAGGGCAGACACACTCAGAGACTGGGCCTGATTTCCAACCAGTGAGCAGGATGCTCCTCTGGCACAAAAAGGATTTCTGCAGACAGCACGTATGGGTAAAGATTTGCTGCTTTTTCCATTTCAGGCCAAACAAATGGGACTGCAGTGTGTTATGTATATATACAGGAAAATATTCCAGTTTATGCCATCACTTTCTTCTCCAAGAGGAAACAGAATGAATGTCTAACTCCAGAGACCTCCTGGCAAAGGGGCAGAATTAACCATGAATCATCAGCATTTGTCGACTCGGCTGATATTTCTGAGTCCACCTTGAGAAAAATGTCTGTGAGGGAACTCAGGACTGTGGAAGCAATCAATAATTTCCATTGCAACCCATTTTAAAGAGGCAAGGCAGAAAACAGCCCTAAATAACACAAGGAACAGGCTGGATGTCAGGACTAGAGCAGAAAATTATTTGCTGCACAAGCCAGGCGAGTCACTGACAAACTCTGCATGCTTGACTCTATTTGTCTATTTGTGTAACCCACAGGGGCCTCATCAATGCATAATTTACAGTTAAAAAGAGCTGGGAGAACCACAGGCAAAATATATTGTAACATTTAAAACCACCAGCAAGAGAGGCTTCCTAAATGTTGGAAATTGTTTTCCTGTTCCATTTGAGAAAAGCTATTTTCCTTTCAGAGCTCCAGCAGTGCCCGTGTGGCATCTGGGGGCTCCAGCAGGAACCTCCTTCCCTCTTCTCAGCTGGAAAACTGTGACTGAAATCAGGTTTACAGAGTCTGGGATAAGGAAGAAACAGAAGGGGCAAGAAGAAAGAAGATTCTTAAATCACTGTTTTCTTATCATAGCTTACTAATTTATATAAATTCTGGCCACATCAGGACTTTCTTTGCATCCACCATTTGCTTGGAATTACAGAAAACTCCTTGAAAAACAAAACTTTGTAAAGATTTACCCTTCTGCATCAGGATCTAGAATGACAGCCAGTTCTGTGAGCACCAGCCCGGCCAGGTAATGCTGCTGGCGGAAAGGCACAGACAACTCAAACATATTTGCAATCTTCTGGTCTTGGACATTGGTGGAGAACCCAGAACTCTGAAAAAGTCAAGTTTCAGAAGCTGCATCATGAAGAAAGTCAAAGCTTAGGAAATACACAAGAAGCAGTTTTCAGAATTAAAGACAACCTCACGCCTTTTCCCTTTTCTGTTTGGATCAAGGCACATCTACATTTAAATTCCATCCTAGCTCAGTAACCCTTCCATTAATTCTGTTTGTTGTTACTGTCTTCCCCTGTTAGGAAAGTTAAACCAAATAACCTTTAAAAGTGGATTGGTTAAACTTTTAACTCGAAGATGCTCTTATCCAGGCTGAAGAAGGCTTTAATTGATTTCATTTATGTGATTTTGCAACTAATTAATCCACTTGAATGACACACTAATTCAAATTACTTTTTCTGAGCAGGCCAGGACTAAGCTACAGGGAGCTCAGAAGTCCCTGGTGTTGCAGAAAAGGGTAACACTGGACAAAGTATTTTCCTTTATGGCTTATTCGTGTTTGTCCAATACAAGAGGGGACCAGGTCTCTAAGGACAGTGTGTGCTCACTACCAGGAGAGGGATATGGGCACTCTTTCCTCAATAATAAAAGCTCAAAAGAAATCAGAACCTCTGTGGCAGGAAAAACTGATTTCTAACTAAACACTTCCAAAAATATTAGCAAGAGGGACTGAAGGTACAGTGATACAACTGCCTCAGAGGATTTAATTCTCAGCTCTGAGCTCAAGTTGTATTTCTCAGATTTCTCAGTACCTGGGAAGTGGCTGAAGACACGGACGGTGAGGGAGATGCAGGTGGTGTGAGCAAGCTGCAGGGTAAATTCAAGGTGACATAGTGCTCGTGGCTGCAAATGATGCGCAGGAAGTCCAGCTTCAGAGATGCCAGGTTGCTTGGATTTGTTAAGGAATACACCTTTGCAGACACCTGGAAAATCCAGCCCACAGCTTTGCAGTCAGCACCAAAAGAGAGTGTAGCTGCAAGGTGAGCCCCCCTGGCCCACCCCTGCTCCCCAGAATCACTCCCAAAGCAAGATCTGGAGACCTTGGTGTCATTAAATGGTCACACCCACGTCCACAGCACTTTTTTGTGCCAGAAATTCAGTTCCTGATGTGCAGGAGCCACACACATCCCAGACATATCTCTCAATCCAAGATCTATACACCAGTAGTATTTAAATAACCAAATGAGGAACCGTGGGCTTCACCTGTTGGGGGGTTGGAACAAGATGATCTTTAAGGTCCTTTCCAACCCAAACCATTCTCTGATTCTGTAATTCCCACATCTACTGATTTCAGCAGGGAGTTGTGAGAACCACAGTGTGATGCACTACCAGCTCCAAGATGCAGGTTGATTTTCATACATATATCTTTTATATATAAAATTAATGACACATAATATATGTAATATACAGCACCCAGCTTAAAATCTTAAATGCTCTTGCTGTTCTTCTGCCCCTTACAGAGAATGGTTTAGACTCTACAGGGAAAATGAGTCTAAGCTTAGCCCACTTCTCACTGATCCTTTGTTATCTCCTCTGTACACAGTCTCAGAACGGATATTTGTAGTCAAACAAAACTTTGTGGTTTGGGCTGATTTCCCTGTCACACTGCAAATGTGGGAGAAGCCCTCCTTATGGGGAAGGACACCCTGCATGCCCCAAAGGATGGAAGAGGAGCTCAGTGATCAGCATGATCATCCAGGGTCACCGTGTCCTTAAGAGACCACGACAGTCTGAGCTCCCTCAAAGAACCTCCCACTAATTTTTGATTCAATTACTCTGAACGTGGTGAGCAGAGGGAATAATTCTCCCTTCCTGCTGCCTGTTCATTCACTCCAGGGAGTGACTCCTAATTAGCAGTTAAGAGTGTAATCAGAGAGGCGTAAACCCTAGATCACCTCTGAGAATGCCTTGCTCTAAGACCTGAGCAGTGGAATTCTGTGTCCATATTTTATTGTCTGTCCAGAAAAATCTAACAGGCTCTGCCACGGTTCAGTTAAGCCATAATGTTTATCTGCATTCACCTGTTTGTAGCAGGTCTTAATAAGACCAAAAACAAATCCTCTGTCCATGATGGACAACAAATCATTGAGGAAAAACGCGAGACTGGTGTTGAGCCGCTCCACCATTTCCGTGTCCTGGAGAGAAGGAAGAGAAAACCAGAAAGCAGATGAAGAACCCTGTGTGTTTTCAAGCAAACAAGAGGCAGGAGGGCTGGTGGCTGAGCTGGGCTCAGTGTAATTCACCTTCTGGAAGCGGGAGACTATATCACCAGCGATTGTGCTGACCAGTGCAGACACGTCATCCATGAAGCGCTCCGGGAAACGATTCTTCCTCGGCGCATCCAGTTTGTCAGCAAAATACAGATGATGCACCATGCTCTTCACCTATGGGGATATAAATTACAGCAGAGCCACTTGCAGCTGTTGCTGGCTCTGCTTGAAAGCAGGGGCTGGGACACATCAGGGAGGTGTTTGCTCACCATCAGCTCGAAGAAGAACCAGGCCTGCTGCAGGGCCGCCTCCCGCACGCTCCCGCTGCACACAACCCACTGCAGGGCCAGCTCCTCGTGGAAAAGCTAGAGGGTCAAAGCTAGAGTCAGCCCGAGCCTCCAGAGCAGCTCCCAACACAGCCCCCATGAGAAATGTCAGCACGGTCCGTGGCAAGTATGGCAAACAATGAGTTAAGCAAACTAAATAACTGAGGACATGACAGCAGTGGTGGCATCCCATAAAGAAATCCCCAGCTAACAATGAGGGATGAGGTTATGACATGTGATGTGAGAAACGTTTCACAGCATCTCGCTCCAGGATTGAATCTCAAGTGTCAAAAGAATTTTCCGCCCGCCCCCAAGAAATAATAATTAAAAAAAAGGTTGGTGCTCAAATTAGTTTAGTTTAAAAAGTCTACCTTTCTGCCTGGTCTGATTTTCGCAGGAAAAAGGAGTAAAAAGTGGACATATAAAGTGATTTGTACAAAGATGTATATTTACTGTGAGAAAGGACTTACAACAGTAAGAAAGAAACACAGGGCTCAAACAGCTCTTGGATTTCTTTTCTTGGAAAAGACCAACCCACACACTGACGGTGGCAGCGGCCACGTTTTCTTTACACAAAAGCTCTGGCATTTTGCCTTTCTGACATTGTTTACGAAGTCCTCATTTCCTGTAAGGGAGTTCACTTTCAAAGTGACTCCCATTCCCTTTCTGGAATCCCTCTGGATTAACACTTGGATAAGTGAGCTCAGCACACCGAGCCATCCAACACATTTTCATTTTGCACACAAAGTGCATCATTTACATGTCTAGACAGTGCAATTCATATTTTTTGAAAGCCAGTAATAAACTGGCCCCAAACACTATGGCCATTAAATCAGACAAGCAACTCCTGATCATTTAATTCTTCCCAATTCAACTCCAAATACTTCACATTCCCTACAGCCTGGATATTCAGAGGTGTTAAGCACCAGCAGTTCCTAATGACCTCGGCGGGGGGAAAAAAAATAATCAGGCTATAAATAAAAGAATAAATTGCATCACGTTTTCAGAATGACTTGACCTCCCTGCCCCACAATATCAATTGTCTCCACTGAAATCTACCTTTTTGGTTGGTAATCGTCCTGTTAATGTTTGTAAGAAACTTGACGTCTCAGTGTGCGAAGACATACGATTACAACTTCGATCCGTAGCCTACGGAGTGGAGATGAATGAATGATGACAGGACATTAAAGTTTGCCGTGGATGGGTTTTGCAGCTCAAGGACAACGAACGTTTACAAAAATACTCTTCCAACTGTAGGGTTTGTACAGCTTTTTAAGCATTCTCAAACTCTTAGGCATTTACAGATTGGGTCTAAACAAAACGACAGCAATTCCGATTGGTTTTAAGACATACAGGTTATTGAAAGAACTGCATGTTCTGATGCACAAAGACAATGCTGCAAAGCATGAAACTTTTCCATCGTTGCATTTTATCAACATGCACAGGTAATATTTGGAATTTCAGCCCATACCTCTCAATCTACCAGAGGCCAAGCATGGGGGGATGTACCCACAGCCACGCTGCTGCTGCCACGGGCAAGGGGGAAATCACTCAAGTTCTGCTTCTGATGGAAATCATTTGCCACAAGAGCAAGTGAACTTGGACTAAATATTTTGGGAAGGCTGATAAACTGGGAAGGAGGAGCAGTTGAGAGGTACGTTCAAGGCAACCATGCAGTGGAGAGCAGCAGGCAAGGGGGGCTAAATAAACTCTTCCTGACTGAAGCCGCTGTAAAGTTTTCATACTTTGCAACACAGAACAATACAATTGGCCCTGGCAAATCACTGCCTCCAGCACTCAAATTGACATGTTTTAAGAGAGAATTTCATATGTGGCAATCAATTTGGGTTCACAATATTCCACTCAAACAAGTCATGAAGGATTACTGGACGATGAGTACTAAATGCTTGATGAGAATGGCAGAATGGTTCACGACATCGAAAGGAATGGCAAACATGGACAAAACTATGAAGCTGTGATTAATGTTCCCACTTAGAAATGTGCTCCACCTGAAGCTGAAACTAGTGTGAGAGAAAGAGAAAAAAAAGAAAACAAAAGCAGTCACAGCATTTACATTTCACAGACCAGCAACCACTGAAATGAAAGGAGGGGACACGTTCACGCGATCGGAGGTTTTTCATGCGGTGTGGTGGGGTGGTGGGGGAGAAGATGAGAATTTATAAAATCAAACTGAAAAGTTTTCAAATAAAAAAAAAAAAAAGAAACCACCAAAACTGGAATATGCACCGAACAGAAGATATTCTACAGGGAAACATCAGGGAAAACAAAGGCAGAAAAACCTCTACCGAAGACACCACCTGTGTTGACTCTGCACTTGGGCTGGGGTTGGATCCCCATGGGGCTGCTTTTGGACCACCAGTGTTTACCCAGGAATTGGAGCGGTCCAAGCCCTGGGCATGTGACAGAAAGCAGTTGGGAAAGGAAAGAAATATTACATGTTGCATGCCATACAGTAGTCAAAGTTCAGTCCTTACAAGCAATCAAAGTGGGTACACTGCAAACACATCAGCACTTAGAACCTGAGTTCTCAGGTGCCTGTCGAGACATCGAGTCCAGAGGATTATTTTATATCTCACATACATACAGAACATCAATCCTGTCAACAGCTCTGGTCTGGCCTGCCCTGTCTGGAATGCTTGACATTCAAAAACTCTCCTCCTCCTGAAAAATCCCACTTGTCCTTTGCTCAGTTTAAACCCATTCCCATGGAGCCAGGTGAGATTTACAGTGTGACAGGGAAAAACTGGTGCTAAGAGGTGAGGATGCTCTCTGAGGTTTCCAGCACCTTCAGGGTAGCCCAGAGTTCATAAGTTCTACAATTCTTACAGAAATGCTGAGAAACTGAATAGGCTGACTGTCAATCCTCACAGGGTTCCCTGCCTATGGAATCAAAGTCCAGCACTGCTGGCAGAATAACCTGTGGACAGGATTTCACATGGACACTCGGGCATTTCCTCTGGGCATTGTGGCAAAGGGAGGAAAGAGCACGTACCTTTTCTGGAACCAACCTGTTTTCCAAGCCAAATATTTGGAAAAACATTCTGCTTTTCAAAAGCTCAATCTAGCCTGTACTCCAAATTCTACTGCAATGGATCATTTTGTCAAAATTACTGTGGATCCCTCCTTTCTCTGCTCTCTTCTCCTTGAGACACTCAGAAAGAAAGAAAAATTCAAACTTGGGCTGTCACCCAGGCTGCTCCCAAATCAGGAACATTAGGGGGATGGAGTGGACTTCCCTGGGTCCCAGGAAGCAGCTCTGACAGACACAATTCCTTATAAATACCACACATTGATTTTGACAACCCTCACTGGAGCGAGAGCTTCCATCCTCACCTCTGTTCCAACTTAGGGCTTTTTCCCAATACACAAAGCAAAGGTGCAGCCCATTTCATCCCAGTGATCAGCATCAGCTGCAAAGTCCACCAAGCCAAATCATCTATTTCTCTCAGCAAACGAAAATCCACCTCAAGGTTGAACCTGGCGTGAGAGCTGTAACCTGGGATTCAAACCATTAATCCACCAAGCTCCTCGAGGCAGAGCTCAGCAGTGCTGTAATTTTGCTTAAGATGTCCAATAAAAAAAATACTGAACACATAAGGAGAGTGTTTTAATCTCAATTACTTTTTGGCAGGAATAAATCAAAGCCCTGTGCCCTGCTCAGCCCCATAAACATGCTTTATTTTGCTCGCAGTGATTTAAAGTTGAAAGGGTTTTGCAGAATGCTGAACTAAGCTCTTGTTTTGTAAAATCAGGTCTAATTTTGAAAATGCCTTTATCCCCCTCACATTTCTCTCTCAGGGCTTCCTAATCTTGTCACTCTGGTTCTGAGGATAACAATTAAACACACACTGTGTTTGCAGAAGCAAAAGTCATTTTGTAAAAATCTAGAAAGGGAAGGATTCTTTCCTCTTCAAAAAACAGAAAGAGTACAAGAGCTTCTTCCTGCTTGACAGAGTCACTCCAAAGTTCACAAAGCTATTGTTAAATTCTGTGCTGCCCCGGGGGTTCAACCTGCAGCTGGGTCTGTGCAGGAACATAACCCACATCTGTGAAAATCCACTGGCAGAACAATGGAACTCCACAACATCTTCTGGGCTTTTCTCAGCACACTTCCAGCATTCCAGGATCACTTTAAACACGTCTTTTTAGACATTTAATAAATTTTCTTCAGTAGGAGATAAAATTTACATGGTTTCAATTCACAAATGATGGCAAAACAAGTGACAGACCTAAGACCTCCTCTGCTGTGACAATAAACAGAAACCTTCCAAATCCTGTAAAGAGTTTTCAAAATCAAGTAAGAAGGTGATAAGGGAGACTTAAAGCACTTATACCACACCTCTAAATACCTTACATTAGAATAAAAAAATAACACAAGACTGGACTTTGAAGACCTCCCTCAAACAACAAAAAACCCCACAATTTGAGTTTTAAAGCAGAAAACGTCCTGTGATGTGGAACTTGCACTTTAAATTAGAATCTATCTGGGAATATCCCTTATGCCATTACTTGGAGAAACAACAGGGATTTTTGCACTCTTTTACTCATGTCAGCATGTCAAGAAGTGTCTCATTTTTGTCTATTGATAAAAAGAAACAGAAATAATTATACTCAACCCAAAGTCTGTATAGCCAGACTGAGGTTAATTCCTGATGCCCAGACTACCCTAAAGGAAACTTTTCCCTCAACAATTATCCACAGAACAGGTTTTCCTTTAAAGCCTGGAGTACACGTCTGGAAGAAAATCTCTCTTCATTTTGTACTGTGACATTATTCACCAAGCCAGCACACGTTAAACTTCTGATAGCCTGGGTAAATTCCATATGCACATCAGTGCCTGTGGCATTTCACAAAAGGTCAGGCTTGTTTAATTAGCAAGATACTGAAGTGGTCTTTAAAATATTTCAAGACTTCTAAGTCCAGACTTTGATGTAAGAAATAATCATTTGCCTACCCACAATTCTTCAGCCTCTTATTTGGTCAGCAAATGATGTTGTTATTCATTTAAAATTGGTAACCTCTTCCTCAAACTTTTTTTTTTTTTTCCTCTTATGAAACCCAGCATCAGCCACGTCAAGCCTGTCTGGTCAGGGTGGTGGCTTTGGTAACAACCTTGCTCCCTAAACTTCCAAAGGAATTTAACAGCTCCCTGAAAGAGCTCAGGAATTCACCTGTGCTGGAAGAGTGAAAGGTCATGGTGGGAAAGAGTCTCATCCCGATGAAGTTAACACAGTATGAAGAATTAAAAGAGAGAAAAAAAGAGAGAACCCCAAAGCAGCTCAGGTACCCCTCTCAAGGGAGGGAATTACCAACACTGCTTTGTCCTGGCTCATCCCACCTATTTTAGGCACAAAATGAAGGGCTCAGATTGGGACAGTGGTGGTTCTGTGCAGTTAGAAGTCATCAGGAGGAGATGGATTTACTGAAATGTACTGAGTTCACTCTTTACTCAAGAGCCAGAGTACAACCATGCTTGATGCTCTGCACCCACACTGGAATGTCACTTTCTGGGGTGGGCAGCCAGTGTGGGAGTCAGTGCCCCTGTGCTCAGCTGGCCAGACTGTGCCTCTCACCAAGCACCCCAAATCCTCTCTGGGCCACGCAGGGAGCAGGAATGCTCCTGCTGTGTGCAAGACACCTGCTCTGGACACAGGGAGTAGAGAAACCTGAGCAGCTGAATGCAGAGGAGAGGAGGGAGTCTGGGGTTGGGAGGGAAGAGTGGGGTAAGAGGGTGCAAGGTTTGGGGACACATAACAGATCTGGGCTCAGGATTTGGCTGCTGGCCATGCAAAAAATGAGGGGGAGACAAATCCAGAAGGACTCCTGCTCTCAGTCCCCACACTCGAGGAAGCAGCTCTCCAGGATGGCTCCACAAGTCAGGAACATTTCCAAGGAGCAGCATTCCTGTGGTGCCACCAGCAACAGCCGGGAGAGGGCTGAGGAGGGGCTGGGACAACCCTCAAGCCCTTCCCTGGTACTCAGGAAGGACTGGGAGGTGCTGGGGCTCCAAGGGGTCCCTGGCAGGACAGGAAGGACAGGACAGACGTACCTTGGTGCCGATGATGGAGCGCACCTCGTCGTCGGGCGAGGTGGGGGTGCCGGAGATGTCGGGGTTGCTGTTGCTGAGGCTGCGCGAGCGGTTCAGGTTGAGGCTGGCGGGGCGCACGGCCGACCTGGCCATGGTGGCGTAGTGCACGGACCCCCCCAGGCCGCCGGGACCTGCGGGGACATCCAGTCAGTGTGGCCACCCCCCACCCAGAGCCCCGCAGGACAGCCCTGCCCGGTCAGTGCAGCCATCCCTGACCCAGAGCCCCTCAGGACAGCCCTGCCCGGTCAGTGCGGCCATCCCTCACCCAGAGCCCCTCAGGACAGCCCTGCCCGGTCAGTGCGGCCATCCCTCACCCAGAGCCCTCAGGACAGCCCTGCCCGGCCAGTGTGGCCATCCCTCACCCAGAGCCCTCAGGACAGCAAGGCCTCCGCTGCCTGGTCAGTCTGGCCATCCTTTATGACCCAGACCCCCTCAGGACAGCCAGCCCTGCCTGGCCATCCATCACCCAGACCCCCTCAGGACACCCAGGCCTCTCCTTCCTGGTCAGTCCAGCCATACCTCACCCTCAGGACAGCCAGCCCTGCCTGGTCACTCTGGCCATCCTTTATCACCCAGAGCCCCTCACGACAGCCAGTCCTGCCCGATCAGTCTGGCCATCCCTCACCCTCAGGACAACCAGCCCTGCCTGGCCATCCACCACCCAGACCCCTTCAGGACACTCAGGCCTCCCCTGCCTGGTCACCCTGGCCATCCTCCAGACCCCCTCAGGACAGCCAGCCCTGCCCGGTCACTCTGGCCATACTCCATCATCCAGATCCCCTCAGGACAGCCAGCCCTGCCCGGTCACTCTGGCCATCCTCCATCATCCAGACCCCCTCAGGACACCCAGGCCTCCCCTGCCCGGCCACTCCAGCATGGGAACAAAAAGCTGTTTTACCCAGAGGGAAGCACAAGGCTCCCTGTGGGATTGTCTTTAGCTAACAGGAAGTTTTCCAGACCTCACACTCAAAACCCACCCAGGGTGGGCACAGTTTTAGGTACAAAACCTTCCCAACACCTCTCAGAGATTCCCCACTCTGTGCATGAACATTCCTTCCAAAACCTGGTTTTCCATGGCTGTCACTCACACCATCTCTTTCCCATCCCTCACTCTCAGCTGGGATTAATTTATTTCCCTCCTGCACCCAGATATGTGTTTTCTAGTATTTTACACTCCTGCTTTAAATACATAATGTCTATATTCTATAGGTATAGATAAAAATAAACCTATGTAATACATATATATGTTTGTTTGTATATATGTTATTATATATCAATATATATGTTATTATATATTATTGTATATATGTTGTTTATATACATATATATATACTTACATTAAAATATGGTAAATATTATATAAATAATAAATTTAATAAATTTAGGCTCTATTTCTGGAATCAGATGACCCACTTTGGTCATCAGCTGCAAGTCTTTGTTTAATTGATGGATAATACCCTTTGGATATCTATTCCATCCAGCCAGTGTTTAAAAACTTTTGCTGGAACTGGATCAAGTATGAAGGCTCTTGTGAAGGAGACTGGGAAACATGACAGGTCAGGAGTGCATCACACTTGTCTCATAGAAAAAAACCCTAAAATCCAGTTTTGGCCATAATTCACGATCCTTCAGCAGTGACACTTATTTAAAATCATCAAATCATTGAATCTCTGACACAACTAACAGTAATTAAACTCACCTTTTAAGTGGCTACACTGGCAAATTAATAACAGGGCCCTGCAGGGAAGCAGCCACACAGTTGGTGCTCAGGAGCACCTGCCACCAAGTGGCTTCTGCCTTCTTTTACCCAACTTGAAATAAAATGAAGAACAAAAGAGCTACCTGGTGATGGTGAGTTGGGATAGGTGTTGGGCAGGCGAAAAACATAATAAATATAGGAAGCAAGCAGGCTGTTCCTGCCATGCTGGTCCTGGTTGCCATCCAGGTTCTTGTGAAGTCTGTTTATGATCGATGCCATCGCCTCAAAAGATGCTTGGCCCAGGTTCACTGAAAGAAAAAAGGGAGGAGTTCTGGTTTAGACTGCAGCAGGACCCAGGGGAAATCCTAAATGTGCTGTTCATCCACCTCCTGCAGGGTAAATGGTGGAGCTTCTCAAAGCCTAGCAAGCATTTCTCATCCCAAACTGAGCCTGGTGTTTGAACCAGGTCTGACCAGCCTGATAGCAGGACAGCTGCTCCAGTGATCAGCTGCCACTTTTATTAATAATAAACTTAATGAATTTAAGCTCCATTTCTGGAACCAGTCCAACTTTGGTCATCAACTGCAATGGTAATGAGAGCAAGTCTTTGTTCAATTGATGGATAATACCCTTTGGATATTTATCATGCTTTTCTCAGTTAATTATTTCCTCTATTTAAGCTTTAGCCGAAATACAAACTGTATCAAATGAACAATTTCATTTTGTTGAGAGAAAAAAGCTGCTCTGAAAATGAGCACAAAAAACTACACACAGACTGAAGTAGATATTCTAGAAAAATTAAGGATGAAGAAGACAATAGCTAGAGAATGAAAATCTTATTTTAAATAAATCCAGTCACTAATGTCCATAATATTCCATACAAACCAACTAAACCAATACAGAACACTGAAAGAGTGACAGAACATTAAAATATAAAACAAAAATGCAGGTAAATTATTTCCCAGAAAGATTAAATAAATAAATAATTGATACAGCTAAGAAAATACTTTTTAAAGTATTTTTAAAGCAGTCTTAGATCCTTATATTCCATCATGTCCAAACTCAGGTTTCCTACAAAAAAAAAATCAGCAAAAACTGCTATTTTAAATGGTAAGGATCTAATCCTGACCTAAACTTGAAATTTTCTGTACTGCCAGAGCTTAGTCCTTCACAGGGAGCAGAAAAAGGGATTATTCACGCTGGCAGAATCAGATCCACAACAGGAACATGCAGCATCCATATTTTCCCGCTTCACCTACTTCCAGATTTTCCAAGGTGACCAATAAGGTTGAAACCCCTACTTTCTGTCAGGATGGAGACACCTTAACAAGCTCCAATGCTAAAAACATGCTGAGCATCCAGGAAAAATCAGGCTCATTTTCTGGTGGCTCAATTTGGACACCAAATTCCCAGTCCCTCATAGAAGCTTTCTATTAAATATTAAATACTGCTCCTGTGTATATCACCCCAGATCTGGATGCCAGCATGTTTTATTTGGGAGACACTTGGTATATTAGTGGCACTAAAATAAAGCATAAAAATGGACTTTTTTACTTCTACATAAATATGATAAAATTGGAAGTGTCAAACTTTCAGCTATGTAATTCTCTATAAAACTTAAATAAAATACCTATTTGGCCTGCAATGACAGGAGGTCTTACTACCAGAAGGATCAGTTTGTCAAGCAGGAGATGAAGAAATCGCACTACCGGCTCCAGTTGAGAGGAATTTAAAGCTGAAATGCTGCTCTTCAGTTCATTTTCCAAGTTGTTCTCCATAATTCTCATGTCTCCTATTCGCACAGGGAACATGTGCTCATCCAGAGCATGGACAAGTGCAAAGAACTTGTCGAGGTAAGGGTCCTACAACAAGCAAAAAGCCAACAATCAGCAAGAATACCCAAAATATCTTCATTTTCTATGGATTGGTGTCTCATGGATGGGTTCTCGCCCTCATTTTTCTATCCGGCCATTTAATCTCACAAAATTAGCAGAAATTCAACATCTTTGAGAGATCTGTCCCTATTTAATTCTAATTCTACTTTCAAAGTCATCAAGGCAAAACTAGAGGACCCACAGACTGTGTATTCTCAGACAAACCAGACAAAAATGCACTAAAATCACATTGCTACTTACAGCACAAATAAAATACACACAGCCCATCAAAATGACACAGTGGGAATTAATAAAACAAAAGCTCAAGTGATTAAACAAAATGACTGTCATCTTTATTTTCAGATCAAAGGCAGACAGAGGGAAAGTACAGGGAGGAAACAAAGGAGGAGGAGGAGAAAGAGAAGAACAAGAAATCGAGAACAAGAAAACAACAAGAAAACATCATTTGCCTGGGCTGTGTTAGAGCTGTTGTATCAAACACAACAGGCTGAAAACACTGTTGGCCATTCACCTCCCTGTGAATTAAGGCCAAACCACTCATACTTTTAAGCAGAACTTCTCAAATATACTCACAGTAGAATGTGGAATAACAGGTGTGCTGGCTCAGAACTGAAAATGAGATTGTAATTTCACTACAAGGGATTGTTACATCCTTCACAGCATCAACTCTGACAGCGTTCCAACTGTCAGAAGATTATTTTATTCCAGTGACTGCTCTCAACACCCACCTGAGTGTGGAGGGATGACACAGCAACAACTTCCACATTGAAAACCCCTTTGTGGTTGTCCACCCACTTCATCCCAGGGAGAGGAACCTGCAGGTTGAGGAAGAATCAGAGAGGACGTGACAGAGAGCAGAGCTTAAGCTCTGCTAATTACAAATTCATTTATTTTCATTTATTTTGGTCTGATCACATACACACAGCCACACACAAACACTAAAATTCTGTCTAAATTTAACGGTGTTTAAGAAATAAATAAATGCACACACAGAGATGTGTTCACATACACCCTCTCATTTTTTCTCACATGCATTCTGGTGGTTTCCAGCAGGCAGAACTCAGCTCACCTCTGGAGAAAGCACTGAATAAGCCTGTGGTGGCTTTTCCAATGACACAGGCAGACAGAACTGACCCGTCTTTAACCGGCCATTCTGCAGCATCGGGATCCACTGCAAAGAGAAAAAAAACAACAAAACCACTCATTTCTTAAGACTTTTTTAGAGCTTCTGCCAATTTCCCAAGCTCTCCAATGGGATACGAGTTCACAGGGATGCTAAACAGAGAGCCAGCAAATGCATTTGAATGAACCCCGTGCTGAAAATTGTAAGGATGGAAAGACACTCACAGTGTAGCCGACTGGAGTCTCCAGGGGTGTGTTTTGTTTTTGTTGGCAACTGACGTGGTAGAAAGTAAAAAGCAGGTGGTGGTGGTCTGTCAAAGTGGCTGGAAGCTTAATCTTGATTTCCTCGTGAAAGTCAGGAGATCTGTGCAGAGAGCAGAGCCTCAGCTGAGTCACCCACAGTGGTTCACCACCTTGTGAACCACTGACTCGAGACTGAACCCTTTGAGTTAAAGGATCTGCAGGGAAGGGAGTGTATGGGCTATCCCAAGGGATTAAAGCTCACTTCCTGATCACAAAGGACTGGAAAAACCTCTAATCCACAAAAGAATGGGCAGCAGCCTCCTCCTCCTCACATGGGCACTCTGAACCACATGAGCAATAAACTCCTGTTTCACTGTGGACACTGCCACAAGCCCGACCTGCAGGACAGGAATCTCCCCTGGAACATCTCTCCCTGGCACAGCTGCAAAGCCAGGAAAACATTCCTGCTGGATTCAGCACCCCTCACCCCAGCTGCAAGGGAATTATTTTCAAGACCCAGTAGCTCCAATTTGTACCTAATGTCTAAAAGGCTCCAAGAAAACGATGGGGGCACCTGCTCCCGTGAGTTGGGAACATAAATCTTCGTGAGTGCTGACTGGAGCTGTACTTGGAGCATCTGCTCAGCTGGGCTACGTGCTCAGGATCACACAAAGCTGATCTGTACCACAGCAAACAAAGACTCTGTCTCCCAGTTGTCACAAAACTCCAAGGACAGCATCAACTGGCACTGCAGTCACTGTGAGTGCTGTCCAGACACTGACTGTTAAATAATTAACACCAGTCACTGGTGAGTAACTCACTTCCACACTGTGTTTTACCTGTTGTGATACACCACAGCTGTGTATGCTTCCTTGGAAAACTCAGGACAGCTGGATTTGCCAAAGATGACCTGCAAAAAGAGGAAAAAAACCACAGAAACACCCCTATAAAACTGTGCCAAGAATTTGTTCCATAATCCTGCAGAGACATTCAGAGCTCCATTTATTGTGCACCTGTACCGTTACACCTGCTTGTTTCCTGCCCCTTCACTCAGTCACTGAAAAAGCACAATTTTAACAACTCCACTGACACAGGGACACAGACATGGCAGAAGAACTGATGGGTGGAACCACCCCTGCACAGATCCTCTCTGAGTGGGGATCGCTGCTGGCCCTGAACAAAGCTGTCACCTTTAATCTTTTTTCAGGGAAGCAAAGCTTCTATTCCAACCACGAGCAGTGTCTGCTGAAAACACAGAACCCCAGAATTCAAGAATGGGTTGGGTTGGAAGGGAATTTAAATCTCACCTCAAGACTAAGACAGGGACAGCTTCCACTATCCCAGGTTGCTCCAATCCCCATCCTACCCAGCCTTGGACACTTCCAGGGATGGAGAATCTCTCTGGACAACCTCTGCCAGGGCCTCACCACCCTTATAATCCATAACCTCACGTTAAAATTCCAGCTGCTGCACTGTTACATCTATACAAGTGCACTCTTTGCTCTGAAATACCATTTCCTATTCCTCTGAACTTGGTCATTTGAAATGCATTTCAGTGAGGTTTTAACAGAGGGGTTTCCTGCCTGCCAGGAGTGCTGTGCCCTTCCCACGGAGCCCCCCTCACCGGCATGGCATTGCTGGGATCCTCTCCATACATGAACTGCACTTTCACGGTGATATTCCTGGCTGATCCCTGCCGGTTGGCGAAATTAAGGCTCTGTGGATACACATAAAGGAGATTCCTGCAAGAGACAAAGGCAGCAGCTGATGAGAGGGGTCACACCTTCATTAACGCTGTTATTTAAACCTCTGTGGAAAGGCTCACAGTGAAGGGTTTGACATTTTCTGTTCCGTGAGATGCAGTGCATGCCCAGACAAATAATTTGTCTTTGGTAATGACCCCTTATTTCAAACATCAAAAGACAAAATTTTTGAACTCCCATCATATTTTGAAACAGTTCTTGTTTGGAAGGGTACTCGAAAAATCCATCTGAAAATTTCCCAGTGATTCTACAATCTAAGTTCAAGTGGAAAGAAAACATATGAATACAAAAGCTGTATTTACTTCTACTTCATATACTTTATTTGCTCAACACAGAGCAGCTGGTTTCTGTTAAATACCTTCCTTCTTGTGGCCTGTCCTTTTTTTTTTTTTATTTTATTTTTTAAATCTCCTGGCATCAGGATAGCTTCAGGCTACATTTCTCCTCTGAGAATGGATCAAACCAAATGGATACATGTTAGCTTCAGGTAATGACAACACTCCCCGGTAGCTAAAGAACTGTTTCAAAGACTGAAGTAATGAAGTGCTCATCACATCCACAGGGAATGTGGCAGGACGTAATGGGAGGAAATTGCAGAACAGGAGATTTAGGTGAGGCACAAGGGAAAATGTTCTGGCTGTAAGGAGAGTTAAAGCAGTAGAACAAGCTGCCTTGGAGGGTGTGAAACCTCCATTTTCGGGTGGTTTCTCAGGACAGGTGAGGCAGACACTCTTCAGGTGGGTTTAAAGACAACTTCAAGCTTCACTGGGCAGGGGACACAGTCCAGAAACCCCTTCCAGTCCCATTTCTCTGAGTCCCTAATTACTTTAACAGCCATGAGAGATGCAAAATGCTGCAATATTTTCTGTCCTCTGAGCCCTGCTGGGCCCTTGTCAACAAGGTGAAAGTTGGATTCACACTTCATCAGCAAAACTGTCCACTACAAACCCCTACCTGTCCTTTGTGCAAGCAATTTAGATCTACACAAAGCTCCTTCATGTTCTTTTAATGACAAAAAAACCCCAACATCCCCCACAGAATTTTCCACCTCAACACCCAGTTATTCAAAGCAAATGAATGTTATTTTGCTGCCAAAGAAGTCTAAATGTATGAATTGTTACATATCTTTAAAAAACCAGCCTGGAAATCCCCATTCCACCTCCCACACAGCCCTGCCCACCATACCAGCATCATCCTCCTTGGCCAGCCTGGCTCCTGCAGCTCCAGCCAGGGGATCCAGCAGGGATGGTTCCATGGGAGCTCAGGGAGGGCTTCAAGTGCTGCCTCCAGCTCCCAGGGATGAAGGACTGGCACGCTGCATTCTGGCCAACCACTGCAGAACCAGCCCTCTAACAGCCCTGGCTTGTGAGGAAAAAGAGGTTCCCTTCCCTCTGGGAACTGTTCCGTGGGTATGAACACAATTTGTGAGTGGTTTCCAACTGTTCCTCGTCCCCCAGAGACAACAGATGCCAGATGGGCTCAGAAGTGAAGAGAGGAGCACAGCAGGACAACTTTTAAGGTGTAATAAAACAGCTGCTGTCGAGGGCTGGCAGGAGGAGGTTGGTAACAAAAAGACTCTTTTTTGGATTCTCAGGAGGGCAGTAACTCAGGGAAGGTACCTGGTGCCTTTTAGATGCCAGGAGTTTCCAAAACACCTGCACTGGTGGGACACACTCCTGGAGGAGCAGCTCAAAGGGAGGCTGCCCTTGGCTGCCTGAAATAGCGCTAATGACAAGATTTTGGCCAACGAATCCCACCCAAGGCCTTGGTTCTGATGGCAATTCCATCTGCTCCTCAAACAGTCCCACCTACACAGCCACAGCTCATGCTGACCCTAAGGAATTCCCCAAGAGCAGTCCAGCTCCAGGAACATTTGGGGCAGCCTCATGAACCAGGCTCTGCTTCACCCCTGCAGGCAGAGGAATAAGTTTAGCAGGCAAATGGGAATTTCTTCCCTCTCAAGTCCTTCATGGTGAATTAAGTTTTGGAATCCCATCCCCACTGGTCACTTTGCCAAATCAACGCTCTCCTACTATTTCAGAGGGGGCCAGGGCCATTTTTGTGACTCTCCTAAATTACTTTGTTCTGCCATGAATACATTTGCTGCTTGATGTTCTTTTAAAATGAAAATGGATATGAGAATTTACTCTAAAATGTACCTTGCTCATAAAACTTTTATTAAGTATTATTAGTGCTTAAGAGAAAGATTTAAGGTATTTGTGAAGCCAGGCTACAGGATCCCTATATTAAAGGCAGGCTTATGTAAAGGATTGATTCATGCTGAGAACAGGGACAGGTTGTTCCCCTCTCCACTGCTTTTTTTAGGGGCATTTCACTGGGAAGAAGCTCTTGCTGCTTATGGGATTTGAGATACACAGATCCCACTGCAACAGGGGACAGGGGATGTTCCCCCCTGTTCAGGCAGCCTCTCTCCAGAGGGATTCCTATTACAGGCATCTTCCCTTTGTGCAAAACTTACATGGAAAGAGGGAATATATGCCCAGCTGGCAAATCAGAATGTGACCCCAAATGGAAAAATCCTGCTTGACCTTACCACTGGTCAGGTTAGGTTGGAACCCTGGTTTGGGTTGGAAGGGATGTAAAGGTCACCTCATTCCACCCCCTGCCATGTCCAGAGACACGTACCACTGTCCCAAACTGCTCCAAATCCCGTCCCACCTGTCCTTGGACACTTCCTGGGATGGGGCAGCAACAGCTGCTCTGGACAAACTGTGCCAGGGCCTCACTACCTACACAGAAATCAATTTATTCCCAATATCTAATCTCATCCAAACCTACTCTCTTTCTGGTTAAAACATCACCTCTTGTCCTGTCACGCCAGGCCATTGTCCCAAGTCCCTTTCCAGCTCTCCTGGAGCCCCTTTAGGCCCTGGAAGGAGCTCTAAGATCTCCCCAGAGCCTTCTCTTCTCCATGCCCAGCTCTCCCAGCCTCTCTTCTACCCCACATCACTAAAAACCTCAGATCTTCCTGTCTAAACACAGTTACAGGAGCCATGGAAAGGGACTGATGGCTGAAAAAGTGATAGGAACATTATAAATGTCTTGATTTCCACCAATAAAAGTTTCAGACAAGAGCTGCAAACCCAAGGGCTTGTGTTTGGAGCTTTTATTAAAATGCCACGCCAAATATATGCAAAGTTTATCCTATTAGCTCAACCAGATCTCAAAAGTGCTTTTACTTCCATAAAATAAATTGCTACAGTGCAAAGGCTTCCCAAGCCATGGACATAATGGCACCAGGCACTCCTCTAAATATTTATGTAGTATCATTGCAGCCATTTTGCAAAATCCTTCACAAAGGCATTAAAACATTAAGAGCTGCTCCTAACTCTTACAATGAAAATTTCAATGAATTAATTTTCTTATTATGAAAATTTCCCTTTTCAGTAAAACCCAGAGACCTTTTTCTTTGCTTTATTCCTACTATAAAAATCATTTAAAGCCCATATAATCAGGGTCACCCAGGTGCATGAAAGACCTTCAGGATCATGTTTGTTATATACATCTTTTCCTGACAACTCTCAGAGGCAGGATTCCCTCTCAGGGTTTCCAAAGCTCTTGAATTTTATGATTTAGTCATGCCAGATGCCTTTTCTCCTCTTTGCTTTCCTGTGTCCCACTTTTCTCCTGGACTCTGGGACTGTTGTGACATCTAGGGGTGCTCTGTAGTGAATGGAAATATGGAAACGTGTTTGGCAGCTAATTAGTGCTTCATTAATATTTGACATCAGGGCCTTTGGCTGCCTTTTCCCTTTGGAAAACAAACCTTTCCCACAGGTAGTGTCGTGCCTGAGCAGCACAGACAGCACATGGGACACAAGCTGTAGAAACCTGGCAAAATGTCTGATCCCCAGTTGTTTGGTCATTGCTATTTCTTCAGTAACTCCCTATATTTTTCTAAAGACTAAGCCAAGAAGAAAGATTTCTGGGAGGTGATGGGGTTAGG
The DNA here is from genome assembly GCF_015832195.1 of Motacilla alba alba. Lineage (NCBI taxonomy): Eukaryota > Metazoa > Chordata > Aves > Passeriformes > Motacillidae > Motacilla > Motacilla alba. Next base: position 2,328,603 of record NC_052023.1, on the reverse strand, counting down.
AAGAATTCAGAATAAACCAGAAAGATTTCTTGCATGAAATAGTTAAAAAAGAAAATGGTTCATTTGAAACCACATAAAACCAGAGCCTCTTAAGTACTGTGAAGTGGACTGAAGAATGTCTGTGCATTTGTTTTGGGGCTTTTTTTTCAACTTTACAACCAGTTCTTCAAGTTTTGCAGCCCAAAATCCCTGTGTCAGATGCCTGAGAAACAATTCAGAGTAGTTTTCTTGAAGGAATCCCCATTTTGCCCAGAGCTGGGCCTGATCATCTCCCTGCTTCTGCTCTTTTTCCGTACTTCAGGTACTCCAGTAAGTCTGATCCCAATCACACTGGCACAAAATATTCCCCAGCATTCAATCTGAGCTCTAAAATACTTTCACAGTATTTAATTGTGAGTGGGAAGGTTACCTGGATAGTACCAACCCCTAAGCACACAAAAAATCCAACATATGAGGTAAAAATTTCATTTCTCAAACATTTTTTCTATGGATGCTTCATATCATACATGCATATGTACATCAACAGCACAACAAAAATCCAGGGGAAGAATTTCTAAACATCCAAGAATTTGGCAAAAAAACTGAAAACTCTCCAAAGCACATTGTGCAATGTTTGATTTTGATTTCTTGGATTGCTATGAATGAAAGAAAAATACCTTTGACTCACACAGCAATACTACCCAAAAACCATGCAGAGACCCACTGCAGAACTGGGCATTTATTTCAGAGCGCTTGCAGCCTTTCTTTATGCACTGTGAATCTTAAACAGCAAAAAGAATGCTAAGGTGAGAAATGCAAGCGAGCTATTATTTATCTCACCCACCTCTGCAAAGCAGCTCTTAAAAAATAAGTTTTATATGGTGTAAATTACTGCACAAACCTTAACACAGCAGAATCACATCCAGGCAATCTCTGGACCTAATTCCCTCTTTCTCACTTAATCTGGGCTCGATGACAAGTAAATCCACTGCAGCACAATGAGTTACATCAGAAAACGGCCTGAGATGAAAATCAAGTTGTGTGAATCATCTGGGAATATTTTGCCCTTCCACAGCTCATCAAGGAGCTTCACAGCCTGAACATCCAGTGCTCTCAGACATGGTAAAATCCTTTCACACTCCTGAGGCAATAAAGGGAACCAAACAACACAAACAAGGAGCAATTTAAGCCCTTACCCAGATTATGACCCAAAATTAACCTATTAAAAGAGTTGTGTGAAAAACACCGTGTCATCAATAACATTTTACACCAGAAGGCCTGGCAGGTGGAAAAGTTCAGAACCAGTTTAAATCAGCAGCGTGCCCGTCTCTCAATTTTATCTTCCCAGGTATCAACCTACATTCAGAAGGGGTTACACTCGTTCAAACACACACAGCTTAATGATCAACCCGCTGCTCTGCCTCTCCTAAATGAAGAGGAGTATAAATAGATCAAGTTCTGCAACCCAGAACAGCCACACAGCACGAGCTGTCACTGGGAAAAGTCTCTGCATCCTGAGCAAAGAGAGCCAAGAGCAGGAAACATGAAGATCATTCCAGTTTTACTATTCCTGGCCCCCATGGCTCTCCCAGCTGGAGCTGACAAGGATTTTTTCTCCGTGGGTTCCGCCGCATCTCCCGAAACGAAATCGAGATTTGCGATGTTGGACGATGTCCGAATCTTGGCCAATGGACTCCTCCAGCTGGGGCACGGCCTCAAAGACTTTGTCCACAAGACCAAGGGGCAGATGAACGACATCTTTCAGAAACTCTACATCTTTGACAAGTCCTTTTACGAGCTCTCCCTGCAAACCAGCGAAATCAAGGAGGAAGAAGAACAGCTCCGGCAAACCACGGCCAGGCTGCAAATCAACAACGAGGAGATAAAGAACCTCTCACAGGAGATGAACCTGAAGATTGAAGACCTCATCCAAAACAAAATCCAGCTGCAGGAGCAAGTGTGGGGACTGGAGGACAAGGTCACCAAACTGGCCATTTTCCAGCCTTCGGTGCAAGAGACAAAAGAAATTTCTTCACTCAAAGTAAGTGACTTGTGAAAGGCCCTGACACACTGAGCCAAAATACACTGCAGTGCCATCATCAGTAGTTGTGCAATAGAAGCTCATGCTTCCCCTTGCCCCTCACTGGAGTACTAGTCTGACTTTTTGAGAAAGAAATCATTGTAATTACCTCAAAAAAATCACTGCCTTACTCTGACACAGCGTTAATTTTGCAGTAGAATTCCCCAGAGAAATGGGTGAAAATTGGTGAAATTAAAAAGCTCTGTATTATTTTCAGTATTGATTCGCCAATCGATTTTGAGGAATTTTGTCATCATAATGATAAAAAAGTTTTGCAATCAGGAAAATTATGAGATTCCCAAGGCCATGGGTTTGTACATCACCAGCTCATCCCAAATCAATGCAGTGGGAACTGCCTGCCCAGTGCAGAAACAGGGAGCTTAAACCTTTAGAGAGAGGCATTTATAGCACCTGTAGGACCTCCAGAAGCAAAGAACCCTACAGGTAGTAATAAAATTAATAAGTTAATCATGCTAAGCAGTTAATCATACTAAGCAGTTAGGCGGGTATAAGGTTTTCTATGGAAAAGGAACTATTAACTGTATTTTGCAGAAGTGTAAAAAGGCCAAGCAATTTGTATGGGAAAATACTGGATGTTTGTGTCAAAGCAAAAAGATGAATCCTGATCTCTCAAATCCCAAGCTGATACCCTAAATGCTGGGAATTTTTCCCTTTTTTGATCACTGCCATATATCTAGTTTGAATCAAGGGCAGATTCCACAGAATATAATTGTTCTAGATGTGAAAAAGGAAGGAAAAGAGCAATTAAAAAAAGAGTCTACAAAGCTGCCAGTAGCTTGTCTCCAAAAAATGGGGCTTCGCTCCAGAAGCAAAGATATTTTTCATTTTAGAGGCAAAGCAGGGAAACCTCTGGAGCTGGACTTTGATGATCCTTGTGGCTCCCTTCCAGCTAGGGACATTCCAGGATTCTCTGGAAAAGGAAGGGTTTGTGGTTCAGTGGTTTGTGCCTCTCAAAACTGGCCCCAGGACAAGAGTTACAGAAGCAGCACCACTGCAGAAGGTCTTCTGCTGCTCCTAACCCTCCTCCATCCTCCCCTCCCTGTCCTCAGGCTTTCGTGGAGCAGCAGGACAATGACATCAAGCACCTCCTGAGAACCGTGGAGGACCAGCACGTGCAGCTGGACAGGCAGCACAACCAGATCATGGAGCTGGAGGACAAGGTACAGGAACCACCCTGCTTCTCCTTCCCTCTCTCCTGACACTGAGGGAGCTGAGGCTCCCACCCTTGGGGTCAGGCACTCTTGTTCAGTTTGGGGTGCAGAAGAAGGAGGGGCCATTCTGAGGTACCTGTTCTGGGGAGAGGCTGCAGCACTGCCAGGCAGGAGCTACGGCCAACAACAGCTTTGAGAGCTTGTCTCTCAACACCAGGCTGCTCCATTTCTGACTGCTCATTGGGGATTTTTTTCCTCTTATTATCTATCACATTATTGCTCTTCCATTGGTCTGGAACTCTCATTGCTCTCCACCTCCTTCTTAATTTCCAAAATCCACTCCCGGAGTGGAAGTCCAACATGCATCACTGTAATACAGTACAACCAGCATGATCAGGTTTAATTTATTCTGAGAGGAAAATGCATTTCAGCCTAAGGAACTGTGGGTTCTGTCCTCCTCAGCTGTTGGTATTATTTTGTCTAACTGATGTCACCTGAGGAAATAAGTTAAATCTGTTTGCCCATTAAGAATTATTATTAAATAAGTTAAATCTGTTTGGCCTTTGAGGTGCACCATAAGAGAAGGGGTCATTTCCCCCCCTCATGAATCCTACCCTGTCAGAGCAGTGGCACAGCTGGCAATCCAACACCTAAAATCCACTAGAGCGGAGCTGCAGTTATTTTTATGTGGTAAACTGGGTATTCCACAGGGTTACACTCACAAGAAAAATTATTCTCTGCATGACATTGTCTTGATCCATGAACCTCATCATGCCAGAGCCTTGGGAAGTTAACAGTGTCATTATGGCTCTTCCAGCTCAACCACATTGAGCTCCTGGAGCTCCTGGAGAATTCCTTCCTGGGAGAGCAGCAGGAAGCAGAGCCCATCCCCTCTGCTGTGCACAGGCCCACGGCTGGGACATACAGAGCTGATGGTGAGACCCCATCTCTGAGATGTGACCGCAGCACGTGCTGCCTTCCCACCACCCTCTGGGACAGCCCTGGATTGGTTTGTAGGAGCCAAAGACTAAGAGAAGATTTTTATGTTATACACTGGGCTGTGGGAAGGAATTAGACTTCCTTCTTTGGAAAAAATGTCATTATCTATTAGCCCCACTCCAGCTGTACTTGTCTCTGGGGTGACACACAGGAACAATGTCCAAAAATGCAGTAACAGGATCCATTCCTCTCTTGTAAACATGCTGTGACCATGCTTTTACCCATGTCTCTCTTGTGGCGCCTGAACAGAGAACTCATTTACTTCACACTGGCTAATTACAAGATTTAGGAGTCCTTTCTTTGAAGTTGAAAGGCACTGATGTAGCGTAGCAGTGAGCATGGTATTTACTAGGAACTTTACAAGGGGTAGGAAAGCCCATTTGCCAGAGTTGAGTCTCAGGCCTTAGAAACTTTCCAAAATCCTCCAAACTGAAACCCTGCCTTAAAAAACACTTAACTTAAAAAACACAACCTATGCACACCTTGGCAGCTGCACTATCATCCAAAGCAGTCTGCCCGTTCCATGACATTTATTGTAAAATAAAATTACCAGTATGATCATTCCCATTTTTGTCTTTAGCCCTCAGCTCAGCACACCCCAGGCAGGATTTCTAACAGGCTGTTTTGCTCTCCAGGTGCTGCTGCTGACTGCACTGCCCTCTACCACACCGGGGTGCAGGCCAGTGGGGTCTACACTATTCAGCCCAATGGCTCAGAAGCTTTCAATGTCTACTGTGAAATGAAATTTGGTAAGAGCTGTGCCAGCAACAGCCTAATTTTCACACAAACATCTTCCTCTAAGCCAAACAACTTTGTCTCCTCTCAAAGTACACAAAAATTTATGATATGTACCCTCTTGACTTCTCTTAGTGCCTGTCCGCTCTAAATCAGGCTGCCCATATCCTGAAATCTCTTCTCACTGCTCCCATTCTTTACTCCCCTCTTGTTTATACTGAGGAAAGGACATTCAATCACGTGACATAAATTAAGGATATCCAAATCCCAAGCCCCTTTAGCTATAGGCAATGAAAATGGTCATTATAAAGCCCATTACAGGGCAACCATGAATGCATTTCCCAAAGAAAAACAAGCAATTTGCTTTTACAAATGTAAAATTTTGTTCATTAACAGGCTCTGCTTCAGACTGAGCTGTGCCAAACACCCAGAGAAGTGAGTCCTGGGATGGGATTCCTGGGCCACGTTTGGGTGGCTCAGCAGCCAGGAACACAACTGTCATGTCACCTTCCTAAGGAACCCAAGTTGTTCCTTTTGCCACCCACAGCTTGGCCAATTCCCTCATTCCCTGGTTCCTCTGCACCCCCAGAGCTGCTCTGTGCCTGCCCCACACCCCTTCCCCTGCCCTCAGAGAGCTGGGGAACATGTGGGGCCACCTCACGTGTTTGGATGTGCAAACACAGCTCACAGGGCTGCCCTCTGCAAAAAGCTCCTTTGCTGCCCTTTGCTGCAGCAGCTGAAGTGAGGGTGTCACGACCTGGGCTCAGGGAAGACCCCCCTGGAGCTGCAGCCTGGGCACAGCCCCAGCACCTCGTCCCTGCCCCGGAGCTGTGCCAGCAGCCAGCCACTATCAGCAGAGTCTGACCCTCTGAGCCAACCTCTGGGGCTCTTCTTATCTCCTCTTTATCAATTTCTTTGTCTCCCAGCCCTCATAAACAAGTGAAACCCAGTTAAGGCAGCCTAACAGAATAATTCTGTGAGAGGAGTCACCCCGGGTGTGACCAAGGACACTCGGAGGGCCCTGGGCTCTCTCCAGCTGGGCTCATTTGAATTCCCTTCATCAAGACCTCAATTAACTCATTCTACCTCAAAATGGGAGCACCCCAGAGCACACTCAGGGACAGGGAATGAGGCCAAGGCCAGGCTGTGACTTATTTCCCCTTTTCACAGGCACATCCTGGACTGTTATCCAGAAGAGAGTGGATGGATCGCTGGACTTCAACCAAACTTGGGATGCCTACACAAATGGTTTTGGTGACCTCAATGGTAAATATTCCTTTTTTTGTGTGTAGCAATTGATCTGAGAAGCTGAATCTTCTTCTGGAAAGGAAAGCAGACTAAACCTGCAAATAGCAGCTGACTGATTTATTGGAAATAGCAGGAAGTGCTTACTAGAACACATAACTCGTGAAACTCTCAAAGGCATCCCTTCAAATGTGTGTTTAGAACCTGAATCAAGGCCAGAATGCTTTAAACACTATTTCACCAAGATTTTACTACTGATAAAAGCATTTCAAATACACACAAAGGCAGACCCTCACGAAGCTGCTGTCACTACTTTCTCTGAGCCTTCCTGCAATCCTGTTACCCTTAAAACCACATCAATTCCTCCAGCCTCAGGAGAGCCCAAGGCTGTGTGTGCTCCCCTGAGCAAACACTTCAGGCTTCTCCAGAGTGGCCAATCCCCTCCATGGCTGGATAGGGTGAGGAAACACCCACGTTCCCCTGTTAATCATCAACTCCAAAGAATTTGTAGCACCAAGTGCTGCCCAACAGCCTCCTCATCTAGAATATTCTCCTTGTTTTTCCTCGTATGAGATGAGTGACCTCTTGTTTGGGAAATAGTCTGACTTTCTAAGCATAGCACAGATCTAAACCTCATCAAGGTAAGCAGCAAAATTGACTTATTTCCATATCTTTTATAATAAAGAGCTGCTGTATCTCAACCTTTCCCTCAGTTTTGGGACAGGAGCTCCCAGCTGAGGTTGACTTTCAGCTGTAAAGTTTATCTGATCCTGCTGGATGCCTTAATGGCTCCTTGATTGGTCTCCCAATTCCCAAATACTGCACCAAGATGCAGGCAAATGTTTTCAGTGTTGGTTCTTACAGAGAATTTCACTGCTCTCAGCTACGTCCTATTCAGTGCTCTGCTGCATCTTCTGAGGAGATAAAATAAACCAGGTTACAGCTCCTAACCTGGAAATCGAGGAGTATTTTCTTCAAGCATCTTGTGCTCTATGGCTTTAAATGCCAGCAGTGTGTATGGCACTCACATTCAGCCCCACTTTGTACATGTGGCAATTACCTGCACTGATAATAAGCTACTTAATTAATATAATATATGAAACCAATTAAACTAATGAGCAGAAATTCCAGCAAAAGAAAAATTCCCTTTGTACAAGAGGGTGTCGAAACCCCAGTTTGGTTCTGCAGCTCTTTGCTCCCAAAATGCAACAATTGCCATTAGGTTTTATGTATGTCACTCGCTTCATTTGTCACACATTCCCATTACACACCTTTTAAATGTCTCCAGCTCCCTCTCAGAGTCCCACACGAGGTGGGAAACTTAAAGGGGGAAGCTCCAGTTCATTTAGAACTCCTGCTTTTATTGATCATCAGTGTGCAATTAAGCAGAGGTAAACAAAAAGAATGTAGCAGCAGACCTCTGCAAAGATCAACAGTCCCCAAGACTCATATCACTGATTTAATTAAAGCAATTAATAAAGCCTTTTAAATACTGTATTTTCACACACACTACCTGCAGGTTATCCCTAAAACCATCTCTTCCCTCCAACCTTGCAGAGGAGTTCTGGCTGGGCCTGAAGAAGATCTACTCCATCACCCAGCAGGGGAATTACCTGCTGCGGATCGAGCTGCAGGACTGGAGAGGGAACAGGAGGCACATCGAGTACAGCTTCAGCCTGGGGGGCCCCAGCACCAACTTCACCCTGCAGCTGGCCAGGATGTCGGGGAGCATTCCCAACGCGCTGCCAGAGCACGCCCAGCTGCGCTTCTCCACCGCCGACCACGACACGGCCAGCAGCTCCAGCTGCCCCCAGAGCCACCCAGGTACAGCCCCAGGCATGGCATGGCAGCTCCAGCTGCCCCCAGAGCCACCCAGGTACAGCCCCAGGACAGGCATGGCAGCTGCTCTGCCCCCAGAGCCACCCAGGTACAGCCCCAGCTGTCCCCAGAGCCACCCAGGTACAGCCCCAGGCATGGCATGGCAGCTCCAGCTGCCCCCAGAGCCACCCAGGTACAGCCCCAGCTGTCCCCAGAGCCACCCAGGTACAGCCCCAGGGCAGGCATGGCAGCTCCAACTGCCCCCAGAGCCACCCAGGTACAGCCCCAGCTGTCCCCAGAGCCACCCAGGTACAGCCCCAGGCATGGCATGGCAGCTGCCCTGTCCCCAGAGCCACCCAGGTACAGCCCCAGGCATGGCATGGCAGCTGCCCTGTCCCCAGAGCCACCCAGGTACAGCCCCAGGCATGGCATGGCAGCTGCCCTGTCCCCAGAGCCACCCAGGTACAGCCCCAGGCATGGCAGCTCCAACTGCCCCCAGAGCCACCCAGGTACAGCCCCAGGCATGGCATGGCAGCTGCTCTGTCCCCAGAGCCACCCAGGTACAGCCCCAGGCATGGCATGGCAGCTCCAGCTGCCCCCAGAGCCACCCAGGTACAGCCCCAGGCAGCATGGCAGCTGCTCTGCCCCACCACCACTGCCTCATGGAAGGGCTGGGCTGGGACTAGAGCTTAAAGCTCATCCTGGGGCTGCTCAGCCTGCAGAAAAGGAGACTCAGGGCTGCCCTCAGCACTCTCCCAGCTCCTGAAAGGTGCCTGTGCTCAGCTGGGGCTGGGCTCTGTCTCCAGGCAGCACTGACACAACCAGAGCACACAGCCTCGAGCTGCACCGAGGGAAATATAGGTTGGAAATTAGGAAATAATTTTTCACAGAAAAGGTGATAAAGTTCTGGAACGGCTGCCCGGGGAGGTGCTGGAGTCACCATCCCTGGGTGTGTTTAACAAAGCCTGGCTGTGGCACTGGCTGCCAGGGTTTACTGAGGTGTTGGGGCTGGGTTGGACTTGATGGTCTTGAAGGTCTCTTCCAACCCAGTCACTCTGTGAATTCTGTTTCAACCCTGACACCCTCTGCTATCCCAGGTTGCTCCAAGCCCCATCCAGCCTGGCCTTGGACACTTCCAGGGATGGGGACTCCACAGTCTCTCCAGACAACCTCTGCCAGCCCATCATCACCCTCACGGGGAAGAATTTCTTCCCAATCTAATTTCTTCCCAATATCCCACCTAATCCTGCCCTCCTGGTGCAACCAACACCAGAAACAGAACAGGCAGCCCAGGATGAAATAAACCCCCAGGATGAGATTCCAAACTCTGAAACAAAGGGCTGTCCCTCCTCTGATGCCTGGTCTGGTGTGACAGCCCCAGGTTGGGTTGTTCCATCCCTTTTTGCAAACAACTTAAAGACAAGCTGACTTCCAACTCCATTTAGGCTACAACCCTAAAGTTAATAATGAGTGAGTTTTCATTCAAAGGCAAATTTTAGCTGCTTGTCATATATACACAATATAATCACTCCCTAAAGAGCAAGAGATGCAAGGCTGAGGCCATTTCTCCTTGGAGATAATTTGGTTAAAGGGTTCTTAATTAAGAACCCTTACACCCTTTGTAAATCTCTGCTTTACAAAGCTTTTATGTTTGCTGGTTTATAGCAGAAAGCAAACAACTGAAGAAGCAATTAAATGATTGAACCACAGGAGACAAAATTGTCCTCCAGCCACCTGCTTCATGCAACAAACACTTTGTACATCATCCCAGGCATTCTTGAAAGTTGTGGATGCCTGAAGGAATGCCAAGAGGGGCATCTCGTGTCCAGGGAAGGGCCCCTCAGGACAAGCACACTGAGGGGCTGGAGCACGGCCAGGGAAGGGAACGGGGCTGGGGAAGGGGCTGGAGCAGCTGAGGGAGCTGGGAAGGGGCTCAGCCTGGAGAAAAGGAAGCTCAGGGGGCCCTTGTGGCTCTGCACAGCTCCTGCCAGGAGGGGACAGCCGGGGGGGGGGGGGGGTCAGGCTCTGCTCCCAGGGAACAGGGACAGGAGCAGAGGGAATGGCCTCGAGTTACACCAGAGGAGACTTAGATTGGATATTTGGGAAAATTTCTTCATGGAAAGGGTTCTCAGGAGTCCCCATCCCTGGAGGGATTTAAAATCCATGCAAGTGTGGCATTTGGGGACATGGAGCAGTGGTGGCCTTGGCAGTGCTGGGGAATGGCTGCACTCAGTGAATTCAGAGGACTTTCCCAACCCAAACAATTCAGTGATTTGGGAATCCTGGGCAGATGCCAACTGAGCTGGAATTTAGGGTCTAAAGCAGATTTATGTTGCAAAGAGCAGCTGTTTACTCTGCCACAGACTAACATGCCCACGTTTCTCCTCAGGAGGCTGGTGGCAGAGTGAGTGTGAGGAAACCAACCTGAATGGAAACTACGTCACCCCACGGTCCAGGGGAAGGCTGGACAGAGGAAAAGGTTTGTACTGGAAGCCTAAGAAAGGAAGATACTACCTGCTCAAGTCAACCAAGATAATGATCCACCCAACAGACTTAAAAAGCTTTGACTGAGTGCTCAACCTGCTGCATTTTAACTCAGAACAAACAATGAACTTCACCACACCAAAGGACTTGACGCTGTGTTTACCAACAGATGCCAAGTCCCAATCCATGCCCTGCATGGAATTTTTCCAAAACATAAACCCGAGGCATCTGAGACGGTCTTACAAAATGTCTGGTGAGTATTGTCATCCCCTCAAGCTCCAATGTCAACGTGCTGCAACTTTTTGTAGAGCTTTTCCTTCCCCACAGTGAAATTCTAATGCCTAGGAGCCAACCTGTCACATATTGGATGATATCGTTTGGGGGAATGGGTTTTCAGGCTGTGCATTCCTTTCTGGGTTGTGCAGTAGGGAAAACAAAAAGTGTTTTCTGGGAACAAAGGGCTGGCAAAACCCTAAGGAAAACATTTAGGAGAAAGAAAAAAGGAAATTTTGTCTCTTGAAGTAACTAATTGAATGTTTGGTTCATGTTTTTGTTGTGGAATGTTTTAGGAGCAAATGCAAGATGGGTAATTCCTCGTGTTAGGGCTCTGGCTATTTCCAGACAGTTTTCCAGGAGTGCAGCTGAGGCCAATCCATGCTCTCTGGAGCTCTGTGCAGGTGTGTGCACACAGATCAGAGCAGCCCTGCTCCTCTGGATCCCACAGATCCCACAGGGCAGCTGCACAGCTGGGGCTGCCCACTGCAAGTGAAGAGCCAAACTTCACTGAAAGGAGGAAGAGATTTGCTCTCCTCATCTGAAATGAATCACAGCCAAACCTTTGTGACCTTTCAGTCCAACCAGCTAAGGAATTAAATAAACAACCAAGTGAGCTCACACCAAAACACCTTTCACTTAGGGATCAGCTGCTCCAATGGGGTCAAGGGTGCCAACCCACAAACCCAGTAGGCACAACCCATGGGACAGGGCTGGTCCAGCTCCTGGGGACACTCACATGTTGAACTTCAGCTGCAGAACACGGAGTGACAGCCCTGGGCTGGCTCTGGAAGTGCTGACTGACAAAACCCCCAGTCCTGCAGTTCCCCTGAGTCATATTGACTTGCTTATCTTCCCCAACCCTTGTACAGTGGTGGTTTTTTATCTCAGCACAGGAAATGGTTTTGGTTGTCATTTGTCGGAGTGAAACCTCATGAACAGAATGTGTTAATTACAGAAATGCTGCAAAAAAAATCCTTTTCCTTCTCGTGGGTTTGTAACAGAGATGAGATCATGCAGTGCTGCTTATTTGTACTGGTTTACTGTAATGGTAAATTACCTGTCCAATAAATAAACAGACAAATAAATAAATGGCTGAGACTTTTCAAAATACAGGATATGGAACTCGACTAAACCCTTCTTGTAAGCTTTGATTTGTAAAAACCTGGTTTATATCTGAATTTAAATAAAGGATTTGGTAGGTTGGTGAAATTACTCAGCTGATGAAGACAATTCCACCCAGCCATGTAATGTCTTCAAAGATACTGTGAAAAAGCTTTAAATTAATAATGGTACATAATGAAAAGAAATCTGGTTCCAGCCAGGATTTTGTTATAGAAAGATTATTGTTTCCCAAGATATTTAGAGAAATTTCCTATTTTTCAGAGCTTCAGAGGATTTTTTGTCAAGTATTGTAAACAAAGAAATTGCTTGGAAACCAAAATGGAAATATGAACAAAGGGATTATATATTTTCTCTATTTCTATCCCTCACTTTAAAGAAAAAAAAAGTCACTGCAAGTGACATAAATTAATAAAACCAGTAGGAGAATGGTGACTTCAGCAAAGAAAAACCCTACGTAAAACTGAAAAGACATTAACCAAATGGAGAAACCTGTCCTGTGTTCTTATTCACAGCCAAGTTTGATGCAAACCTGTTTGTCCCTTTACTGTGTCAGCCTGAACCCTTCCCATGCCTCTGGCACAGCACCTCGGCCCATCAACCAAATTTTGCAACAAGCTTGCTGATAAGGGAGGAATTTCTACACTTGCCAATCTCAGGCCCTGGAAAGTGAAATGGATTTCAAAACTCTGACCTGTATGTGGTGTTTGGGACGTAGACATCCCTGGCAGGGAACTCCAGGATTTCTCTTGTAGGTCTGACTCTGCTGTCTGGGTAGAGCTTGACCTGCAGCAGCTCTGGGGTTAGGCAGTAGTGGGGGTTCTCTGGAGCTGGAGATATGTCTATCTTCAACTGAGCTGCAAGAAGAAAGGCGTTTTATTCATTAATAATTAGAAAATAATGTTTAAAAGCATAATTGTGCTTTGCTTCTTCAGGTTAATATTCTATATATTAACTGACATCCTATATATGAATTTAATGAATCAACAAATGATAAATTAGAGATGAAGTGGATTTGTTAACAGGTATCAGTGGATCCAACTGATATCTAAGGCAACGAGGGACCAGATAATAAGAACCAACAGAAATTATGCACCTTAACAAGGCACAGATGCTTTCTTCATAGGAAAACCGGGGAAATGCAGTCCAGATAATGCTGCTGTAAGGCCCAGCTATTCTTACAAACAGAATTCCATCAGAGGAAAGACTGAAAAACCCCGAGATTGGTCAGGCTACAAACCAGAGGTGAATTGGGTGAAGTGATCACAACATTCAAGTGCTTGGAAGGTTGTGTCACTGCTCCAGGCCATGGCAGACCAGATTCACATCAATTTGCAGCAAGATAATTTTGCAAAGTTTTCTTAAAACCCAACTTGGTTGCAAGGTAAACTGAGAGCTGGGGAGATGATCCTAGGAAGAGGCAGGATTGCTGTCCCTGGAGAGTTTTAAGAGCAGGTTAAGTAAAGTAAATATTGTCAGGAATAGCACAGGTCAGGGACCAGCTTCACTGAGGTGTGCCAGGGTTCCTACTCCCCTTTCTCCAACAGAGGTGGAGCCTGTTCCTATTAACCAGGAGAGAGATCTCCTCTGGGATAGAGAGTGGGAAACAGAGGCTCCTGGGTTTGGGGATTTGGGGTTTGCATCCTCCCCTCACACACACCATCCTCAGTGTGCCAGTGACAAACCTGTCCCATCACACCCCCAGTGCCCCTGCTGCCCAGGGATTGCTCTCAAGGATTTCTCTGGGGTGCCTGGGGGAGGAACTAACCAAACACCTGAACTTTTCAGCCCAAAAGGGCTGGCTGTGTGGGAACTGGAAAAGCAGAAACTTCTACAGACACTGAAAGGTTGGATTTACACAGAATCACAGAATGACTGTGTTGGAAAAGACCTTCAAGATCTAATCCAACCCAGCCCCAACCCCTCAACTAAACCCTGGCAGCCAGTGCCACATCCAGGCTTTGTTAAACACACCCAGGGATGGGGACTCCAGCACCTCCCCGGGCAGCCATTCCAGAGCTTTCTCACCCTTTCTGTGAAAAACCTTTTCCTAATTTCCAACCTATATTTCCCTTGGTGCAGCTCGAGGCTGTGTGCTTGCAGCCTTGGGAGAAGCTTGGATGGATGTGAAGCTACAATACACAAACATGAAATGGAAAATTCATGGACTTGTGTTTCTACAGTTGGAAGAGAGAATATGCCTTAAGTAAGAAACTGTATTGATAAGATGGTGAAGGGTTTATAATGTAGGGGTGTGGTTGTACAGAGTAAGAGTTTAGAAGTTACAATAGAAGCATTGTGTGGATGTGTGATAACAGCCCATAGGGTAAAAGTATCAACAGTGCAGCAGAAGTGAGTAAAGGTGATTAGTTAGAAAAGCAAAATATACCTTGTAGCATCTATTCATTGGATTAGAAAGTTATTTATTGCCTTGTAACAAAGAATTTGCGACTACTTTGAGCTACAGCCAATAGCTTGCTCCTTTAAAATCTCACAGCCTGTGAGACTGATGTTTATCTGGGCAATAAATGGTTCTTAGCCCCATGGTGGTCCCATCCCTCATCAAAAAGCAGAGACAATGGCAGCTGGGTACCTGTGATGGGTCTGAGCCTGCGCAGCACCGACGAGGGACGCCTCATGTCAGCCAGGAACTTGTACAGGTCCTCATCGCTCAGGCGATCCCCCTCCTGCTCAGGGTGCAAGATTTGGTTACCCCAACACCCCCCCAGGGCTGCCAGAGTGAACAAAGCCTCTCACCCCACAGGCTCTTCCCTCTGGCATCCTACTGCCCCTCCCCAGAACAAGGTGTTACCATGAATGTGTTAAATTACACTTCATTTCTCCATCCTTTCCCCTTCCCTCATCCCTTATTAATCACCCTGACAGCTGCAGGAACTTTTAATTGAAAGCCTTTTCTCTCCCCATCAATATTATCTTTTTCCAAACTGGAGATGGCTGCTAAGAGATTTCCCAAAAATACCCATTTTTTAGCAAGTGTAATAGTTTGAAAAAGTATCTGTCATTCAGGAGGTGATGCTCATTCCTTCCCCTCTGCCCTTCCTTTGGGATGAGCCCAGAACAGACTTATTTTTCAGGAAAAGTAGGAAGTGCAAGGAGTCTGTTGTCAGTCTTCCTCGTGCCCATTCTAATAGCTCAGAGTTTTGCTGATTTTGGAAATATTACAGAAAATGGGACTCTGCCACCCAAAAGCAGAAGAAACCTGATTTAAAGGTAAGAAATCCCAACATAAAAAAGGGAAAAAAAAGAAGCGAATGGAAGGAGAAAAACACTGGGTAGTGTTCAAGTAATTAAACTGAACAGGAGAAAAAGAAGATAATAAAGAATCTGAAATTTAAAATTTTAAATTAATGCTTGGCAGTTTTTAAAGGAAAAATTAAATAAAATTAGCTGCTTCAAAGTAAAAATAACCTCGACAAAGTAAATAAATATATGCTTTTGTAAATCATTACAAACTTAGTGACTAGTTTTTCCTGAACTAGATGTGACATTAAGCAAATCTCAGAAAATTTTCAGCTCATTACTTTTTGCTAAGCTTAACTAAAAAATGTGTTCCCTTTGTTCATGTATTCCCCTGCTCAGGAAAATCCCAAGCTCTGGCTAAGAGGAGCTGCCACTCAGCAAAGCAGCGCCAGAAGAGGAATGCTCTGCTCTCCTCAGGGATCCCTGGATGCATCCAGGGAACTGATGTCAACCTTAAACCACTCTGAGGAATTGGATTCACTACTACCAGAATTAATGTATTAGATCATATTATGTAATATGTAACTTAGAGGAGGTTTAGATTAGATATTGGGGAGAAATTCCTCCCTGGCAGGGTGGGCAGGCCCTGGCACAGGTGCCCAGAGCAGCTGGGGCTGCCCCTGGATCCCTGGCAGTGCCCAAGGCCAGGCTGCAGCACCCTGGGACAGTGAAGGTGTCCCTGCCATGGCAGGGGTGGCACTGGATGGGTTTTAATCTCCCTTCCAACCCAAACCAGTCTGTTATTCCACGATAATTGATAAGTAAGATAACAAACTGAATGCTGCTCAAAGACTCCCTGCGACTGGGGAGCAGAAATCAAATTAATCACAAATTAATCACCCAGTGGCCTCACATCACCCAATCCTCCTGTCCAAGAAACAGCTCCTAGGTGGGACATTGCCCTGCCAGACCTGTTTGAAGAAGTTGGTCACTGTCAGGGTGGCTGGCCTGAAGCTGCTCAGGTTGCAAGCCTCGTCCCCACTCGTGGTCCTCTCCAGGGAGCGCCTCCCGACGATGCTGGAATTGCGCCGCTCCGACCACGACCCTTTACGCTCTGCAAAACACAGCAGTGGGAAGGAATCAAAAATAAAGCAGGGAAACTACAGTCCAAGAGCCTACTTTGGTTCCAAGCAGGATTCCTGGGGAAGGAAGAACTCCTTCCTTCAGAGCAGGAGAGGGAATGAGGGGACAGAAGGGGGGCAGGAGAGGGAATGAGGGGACAGAATGTTCAGGCAGTCCCGCTCCGGAGGCACCGGGAGGCTGTGGAGCACAGCTGACTCCTGCTCCCCTCCCAGCCACCTCACCCCAGTGCCTTCCTGCTGTTAGAAAAGTCTTTATCATGCTGAGATTTATGTATTTCCCTTGCTCTGAAAGATGATGAAGTTGGCAGTTTTGGGGATGCTGAAGAGCAGTTTCGGATGAGCTATGTGGCTCACAAAGATTAATCCACTCCTTTGGAAAATGTTCATCAGCCTGTAATGCTCCCTCAGTCTCACAAGCCTGGTTTTAAATAATATAACAGATGGTTTGCTAGTAAAATCCTTGAAAGATAAATCCATTTGTTATCATGGACTTTTCTGGTTTAGTTCAACCATGACCCCAGACCATCAGAGCAGGGGGAGGAAAGCAATAAAAGGAGCAACAGCAGCTACAGGATATGAATCAAAACCTCTGGATATGCCCACATTCCCTCCTGCAGATGCCAAGTCCTGTACCTCCTGTGCCAACTTCAACTTCTGTGGAATCTCTTTCCAAGCTGCCAGCACTGCTCACAATGTTCATGAGGTGAATGGCTGTCCAGGCGAACGGCATCCGGTACTTCCCCAGTCTTTGGCAAAACTGCTCTGCCTGGCCCTTCAGTTTTTCCAACTTCTCCTTGTTCTGTGAAAAAAATATTCAGCCCAAGAGATTTAAGGAGAGGAACAAGGTCAGAGGTTCATTCAGCAAAATCAGTGAGGAATGATGGTGTCTTTTCCAACTCCCAGTGATTGCGTGTTTCGGTAGCACCTTCCAGAGGAGGAGCACCAAGTGTTGGGAAAATGCAACTTCTGCTTCCCAAAAGAGGCCACCAGAGGACAGTCAGAACAGTCTTTTATTTCCCTAACCCTCCTGAACAGCCTGGCAAATCCCAGCCAGCTCATCTGCCCACTGTTCCTTCAAGAAAATCTGAATTTTCCCCTGTGAAGTCTGAAAGGGCCTTTCCTAATGTGATTTTATGCAGGAGGTGCTCAGATCATCTGGAGTTGTGTGGGAAACTCAAAACACTCCTCAAATAAGTACTATCATACTCATTTTGTCAAGGAAAAAAGGGAATAAAAGAGGATTTTTCCATAGCTCTGCATATTAAAGAGCAATTATTAGAGCTTTAGGGAGGAAATAATAATTTATTAAGAGGTTGATGAAAATGAACAAATGTTCCAGGCTTTTGAGAAAGGGAGAGGCTGGGATCACAAGAAGGGCTGGAACCTCTGCTCTGCCCTTCACCCAGCCCTCATTATTACCCTTTGATCTCCACCTGGCCCAATCCAACTGCACACCAAATCAGGAACTGTTCTGGAGGTGCTTTTAGAGCCAGGCAGAAGTGATGGGGTTAAAGCTGCAAAAGCAGTGGAAAAGTTGAATTTTTTACTGCAGATTCCCATCCAAGGCTGCCTTCCCTTGACCCAGCTGATCCTTTGGGACAGGGAATCACAGATGACTGAGTTTGATGGGAACCACAAATCTCCCCTGACAGCCACAAAATCTGCTGACCTTTAACTACTCCACCCCAATAAGGCATCAAGACTCAAAGGTCTTTGGCTCTTTTTTGGTCTTTAGCATAGGTTTAAATTCTTAATTAAAACCAGATCCTTTTAAAGACAGGAACAGTATCAACCGCCCAAGGTAAAAGAAAATACATTTAATTTTTTATCAAAACACCGAAGAAATCCTTACCTTTGCTGCATCAGATTCCTTAAAAATCATGTAAGGCTCTGCACACTCCCCAATATCTCCCTGCTGTAACACTTTTTCCAGCTGAGAAGGGAAAACAAACCATTGTAAGGACATGTATCCAGCAAGGATTAATAAACTGAACAAGCTCAAGGAAGGAAAAATTCTTCCACAAGAGCTGGAGCCTGGCGAGTCCTTGTGTAAGAAGCATTTCCTGCAGAACCTTCACACTGCCTGGGAACTGAGAATCTGTCCCGACCTCCCCTTTTGACCACAGGATGATTTTTACCCAGAGTCCAGCCAAAAATCTTGACTCAAACACCAACGGGAACGAGCAGCATTTGTGCACTCGTTGAGCCAAAGGAGAGAACAGAGAATAACTTTGATCTTTGTGTACTTTATCCCAGGGGGGACCAATGCTGCATTTTGTTTCAGTTATGGATCTCACTCTCTTGGCAATTTCTGCCCTTAAATACATCTGCAAATCTGGCTGAGGGGCGTGTATCCTTTTGGAAATGAGATTCAGATCAATAGATATTTTTAAATCACTGACTTATCTGTCATTTTAAGGAGTCAGCACATTGTTTTCTACGAAAACCAAGGTCAAGCCCCAGAAAACTGATTTATATCATTTAGTAAACCTTCAGTGCACTGACCTGGTTGTTACAAAGGAACTGAAGTGAGAATATTTGAAATAAAGCAGCACTGTTTACACTTTTGAGAAGAGAATTTCTATTTTACTTTCAATAAAAACCAAGAGACCACAACAATTTCAATTTCCCTGGCATTTCTTACCTTTATTACTAGAAAGACATCTTGGGATGGGTAGGTGATGGAAAAGATGGCAGATCTGGCCAGGGTGGAAATAGCAGCAGGGGGGACATGAGGCCGAAGCATTCCCTTCATTTGCTCAGAGTTTAAATCAAAGTAGAAATTCTCTGAAATCTAAGGAAGAAATTGGGTAGTTTCAAGCATTAGTTATTTTTTTTTTAATTAATTCTTCATTAACAATTTTAAATTGGTTTTAAATACATGTTAAAAACTCTTGTCAAACCAGGTATGAAAAGAAAAAAAAAAACCCTTTTTTGATTAAAAAATCAAGGCAGGACAGTGGGAAAGGAAATGGAGGAACCACCACGAATAAAATTTCCTCCAGTTCCTCTAAGGTGTGCAGCTCCATCACAGGATTAGGAATTACCACTGTTAGCTGAACTGAAAACATCAAAATATCAAAATAGAAACAAAAAAAAAAGAAAAAATAACAGCCCTTGGAAGACAGACACTGAGCCTTGTACCCTGAAACAGCAAATCCTGGACTGCAAAGCTTCAGACCAAAAAAGATGTGAGCAGGTTACCAACACCAGAGGTCACTAAAGAACTTACTACATTAGAGCCAAAAAAAAGGAGTAATGAGATGATAAAATTGGCTTATGAAATGTGATTTAAATATTAAACAAAGTTCACATAATATTCCACATACTCTCATCTACATAACTTAAATCTCAATGCATTAAATTCAAGTCTTAAAGAGATAAATGTCAAAATGCATATTTTTAACATTTTTCTCTCCACTACTGCTAATATCTTGAACAAGGAAAACTAAGAGACTCCCTAAATATTAAATACAGAACATAAATAGGTGAATAAATGTATTTTCCATTTCTTGTAACTTAGATCTTGAAATGACTCCTCAGTTTTGTTTTGATTTTAGCAATTTTAGCCTGTGTGACTTTCTGTGCATTATTGAAGTGTTGCTTGGACCCATGCCATGCTGAATCACCAAAAAGAGATTAAGAAAGTCATAAAAACCTCATCTAAATGAAAGGCTTCAGTTACCTAAGTTCTCTCTGGGGAAGAGACTTTTGAAAGCCAAAATTGGACTCTCTCTATATATATATATAAATATATATATTCTGATTTCAGGCACTGACATATTAGATAATATTTTAGGAAAGTGGTTATAGCTCAACTGCTTTACCAAGAACACACAAGATGGTTCATGAAATGCCTTCATCATTCTTCCCACCTCTATGTCACTGTCCTCTAAAAGCTTTGCCACCAGAATTAACTCCTCCATTTTTTGTGCTTAAATTTCAGTGGAAATGTCACACTCAAGTAATTAAAAACCTACCTTCTTCTTTTCTTTAACATCATACAAAGCCAAACTTGCAAAAATGGGCTCAATTTCTATTTCAAATCTTGAAAGAAGGAAACACAGAATCAGTTGACTTGCATTTTGTCAGAAGGAATAACCAACCCTGTCCCCAGATCCCCCCTGGGTGATGGGGACGGAGCCAACCCCAGGGCAGCTCCTGCTCCAAAGGGATCTTCTTTCCCCGTTTCCACCCCGCTCCTGCCCTGCTCCCTCCCACCATCTCAGGGCTCCCTGGACCTTCCAAAAGCCATTTTAGCTCACTGGAAGCCAAGCCAAGCAGCCCAAAAGCCTCCTCAAAGGGGCAGGAATTGTGAATTGGGGTAACTGGAGCACTCAGCTCCTCTGATGCCCTGGAGAAGCCAAATTCCTGTGCCTCCCCAGATAAATGGCCAACTGCTCCTCTCAGCATTCCTGGCCAGAGGGCTCCTGCCTCTGGACATCAGGGACACCTATTTAGGCAATTTTCAACAGTCAACTGTTGTCAAAAAGTACCAAAAACCCCCTTAGAAAGGAGCCAGCTCTTCCCAGTGACTGCTATCCAGTGTTTATGCAAATTCCAACACTCCCAACAAGAACACTGACCCACCAAACAGAGCTGAACTTCCTGTCAGAACACCTGGGGAGGTACAGGAATTCAAAAACACTCAAAACCTGTCCCTGCTCCACAGTGAGCGGGGGCTGAAATGCCATTTTTGTCTGCACAGCTTCCCCACAAAATCCATGTCCCCTCCACATCCAGCCCTTGCAGGGAGCTCTCAGCTGCAGCCTGGAACTCCTCCTTCCAACAGGGACAACACCACCAAACAGGTGTTTTCTCCAGTTTTGCAGCAAAGCTGAGATTAACCTGGAAATAACTCTGCTGAGGCCATCTGAGCCTGCTCCCTGGGGAAAATGTCCTTGTTTTGTGGCACTGAGATGGCACAATCTTGGATTACACCCCCAAGCACAGGCTCAGAGACTCCCAGGTACACAAGCAAACATGGAGCTGGGCAGATTTGCCATAAATTTGCAGTCAGCAAGAGATGCTTAAAGAGCAGAAAACATTAATTTCCAGCATCTAACTTATTTATGCTAAAAACACCCTCCTTTGGAGGGAAAGCTGCTCTGCTACTGCATATTATGTTGTTCCAGTTCATAAAAGGCTGCAAAATCAGTTCATCTCTATGGCTATATTAGGTCCTGGAGTACTCTACGAGCAGGAGAAATGTCCCACACATATATCTCAGTTATGAGCAGCAACTGGAGCTCTCTAATAAGAAGGGTTGACCTAACTGAGGACACAGAAGATGAATACAGCAGTGTGGAAAATCAGTTTTGTACTTTATTTCTCCAAGGGAATAACAGTAAAATTTTACCTTGTGTTATTAGAGAAGAGTTATAGGCAATGAACCAGCTGCAGGTAACCCTATATTCAGGAGCTCCACTTCATTAAACTTGTTTAACAGGTTTCTATTCCTCCAGTTAATGCTTACTAAGTATATAAAGTCTTCACTCTTAAAGGGACACAGTCAAGGTTGTTGAGCCTAAACTTTGGCAAATCTTTGGCTGTCTTTCTGTTTTTAAGGCTCGAGCATTTTTAATCTTTAAATTTAATCTCAGATTTCCTTGTCAGGGAGGAGAACACCAGTGAGTGGCCAACTTCAGAGCCCTGGAGGAGCGTGGTGAAGCCTCACGTCACGTGCCAGTGACATGGAACAGGCAGAGCTGGAAAGCAACAGGGAGAAAAGCCAAGGGAGGAGGATATTTCCTGTCTCATCAGTCTGCAGGAAGTCTTGAAGGTACAACTGTGCAACTCAAGCTTTACAACATGAACCTGGAAGCCTAGGAGCAAACAATGCAATGACCCTTCCAGGGCAATAAACAAGGCAGTGGAGCTATTTCAGATGCACGCGGATACAGCAGCAGATTTAAGTTCTGAATTTGTGTCTGTTGGGAATGGTACTTACTTCAGGGACAAACACTTCACCAGGAGTCTTTGGCCAAAGTGTTCTTTGGGTACTTCAGGGACACTGAGTCTCTCTATGGGCTCCTCCTGGAATTAGAGACACAGCCCCTGTACAAACCAGCAGCAGAACCAGGAGGCAAACACGTCTATCACTTTTTTCTTCCAAGACACAGCACCACTTTAATCCGAGGCTTCCCAGCGTGGTGCATTCATCAGCAGCTATAAATATGCTAAATTAAATCCCTTTAATGTTTCTACATTGCATAACCAGAAGGGAAACCCAATCTTCAGAAAGTAATATCTATGGGCAAGACAATATGCTGAAAAACACAAAATAGCTGCAGTTCTCATGCATGTCAAACACAGGTGATCTTAAATCCTTTAAATCCCTGGCAGACTGGCAGCTTTCCCATGCCCAATACCCTTCACTCTTTTAGTCTCACCCACATGCGTGCAAAAATACCTCATCTGGTGCTGGGTGTAGTGCAAAAAGCTCCTTATGCCTGCTGGACTTCCTCTGGTCCTCGTTGTGGTGGTCGATCTCCTCGTTGGGGGTTCTGTCCAGCAGGTTGGGGAGGAGGGCATCAGGCAGGGAGTTCTTGAGGTCGAAGATGCTGCAGGCCCAGCTGCCCCGCGGGGTGTCGTCGATCGACATTGAGCGGCGCTTGAGGTCATCCTGAGAGCCAACAAATTAAAAGCAACTTCTAATGGGAAAAGGACTGCACTTTTAAAGCAGGACCATAAATTAGGTTTTATGTAGCAGGGTTTTAAAGGCACATTACTTGTTCATCCTGGTAGCTGTTGCCGTCAGGAGCTTCGTCAGACTCAAAGACCTGTTTGGGCAGCCCTTTTTGCCTCTCCTTCTGCTTGTCCAAGGTGTTGGGGTTGAACCCAGTCCCCAGCTTGTGGTATCTGCAAAGAGAGGATTTCAACCACGTTCTCAGCAGCCCTTTTGACCCCGACCCCAGAAGCAGCACCCCGGAACAAACCCGGCATTGTCAGCGTGGGTGCTCCCGAGGCAGGAGCTGCTCCCTGCAAACACCATTTCCAGTCAGCTCCACTGGAGCTGGGGCATCATCCAACAGCCACTATTCCAGCACTACAATGTGACTCTGTTCATCTATAAAGCCACTCTGGGTGATGTCAAAAGGAGGATTATCAAGGGCCAATTAAAGTCCATGTAAAATGTGCCATTGTGATGCCAAGCTAAAAACAGGCCGGGAACACGAGGGCTGAAGGCCAGTGGTTCTGCTGGAGCAGGAACTGACTTGGAGCAGATAAAATGATTAACTGGAAAACCAAAACAGCAACTCAGGAAAATCCTGGGCACCTCCGGAGAACAATTTTCCAACCCTGACTAAAACAAGTGTCTTCACACAGCATCTCTGTAAGGAAAGCGGGTCCCTCAGAGCTCCCCAGAGTGTGAGAGCTCCTACAAGTGAACAGTGTGCCTGCTGTGCTGACAGATCTCTTTGACTAACAAATTTTTGGGTGCCAAATGGCACCACGTCTGTATTTACACACACACACACACGGGTAGAGCCATGGCCTCCCTGCAATACTCACTCCAAGTCAGTTCCTGGGATCACAGCTAGAATTAATTGTTCGTACCATGCCCTGGCAATAAAGTTACCACAGAGGGATGCTCCAGACATGGGAAAACCATGGAAATGCTAGCAGCAAATAAAGGAAGGGAAGAGAAAAAAGAAGGAAGAATGCATTTTCCTTGCTAGGCTGTAATTCCTGAGAGCTGAACAATAGGATCTGTATAATCCTCACCTGGATGTCTGCATTTGCATCACAGCTCCACCAACAAGTGCAAATTATCTCTAATTCACACCTGACTTCCTCAGTCTAGCACACAGAAACTAAGCCATAAGCTTGAAATCAGAATATGCTAGTGGGTTTTTTTCAGGCCAGTGAATTTATTCACCTTTTCCAATATCATTAAAGGAATTACTGAACGGGTAGATTTCCCTGCCTCAAAAACATTTTGGTTACAAAAAAACTGGAGGTAGAGATGGATATAAAGATTATTCCCCTGGCGTGGGGAAGAAAAGGATGGAATGTCACAAGTCAATTCAGCAGTTCTTCCAAGAGCTGGGTTTGTGCCCCTGGAGCTAGCCAGAGGACTTGGAGCCATCCAATGGGATGGATTAAGAGGAAATTGTTGGCATCTTTACTTGAAAAACAGTTCAGTCCTTCCCAGCCAAGCTTTTGGGTTCTTGCTCTGCTCCAGCAGCAACTCTTCCATTTCTACCCAGTGCACTGCCATGATTTTATCCAAGCAGGAAGTGCTTTGACTCTCAGAGGACAAAACCCCACCAAATACAGCTCATCAGAGCAGGAATCACAGCCAGGAATTCCAGGTACCCATGAAAGCCACTGAGAAGCCAGGAGTGGGTGGCTGGGTGGGTCACGCTGTCCAGGTCTGGGAGTTAATAAAACATCTCCCTCCCTCTTGGGTTCCTTTCTGGGTGGTTTGTTTTGTTGGGTTTTTTTTTGGTATGAGATTACAAAACACTTTTTTATTAGGTCACGTTAGCAGCGCCAAGCACATCCTAAGCATCCCCTGAAGTGGCTCTCAGGACAACATTAAACCAGTGAATTGTAGCAACTGCCACAAGGGCAGAGCTGGAGCTGCAGCCAAGTCATTTGGAGGTGATGCACATCACATGGATCACTCACTCCCTGACAGCAGCTCTTGAAGTCATCAGACTTCCAATCATCCAAGAGAGTCCCTGCTCCAACTGAAGCCTCTCAGAACCCTTCCTGCTAATTTGCATGGAATAATCAATGCGTGCCCATCCTCTGAACTGTTAACTCATTAGGTAAATGTTGTGATGGTTCAAATATTAACAATTATTTGTCTGAATGATGTACTTTCCCCAAGACTCTCTGGGAACCAATGGAAGCTGCAGAGGGCACTTTGTCTATCAGATGGTGGTGACTCCATGTAAATCACTGCAAAATTAATGCAACTTGGCTCTAAAAAAGAACTAAAACCAGATGGAACAAAGGGAGAAACAAACGCTGAAAGTAATTTTACTTGTTCACACTCTCTAGTTGCTCTACCATGGTAAAGGAGAACTGTGGACTGAAAAGGCCCAGATTTTCCAAACTGCCTAAGGGGTTTTGACACCCAAGATCCAATTTTCCAAACATAGAGCATCAGTTCAGCTGGACTGGGCAACGAAAAGCCAGAGCACATGGAATCAGCCGCCAGGACAGTGTTTTTGAGCCTCCTTATAGCACTTGGCCAAAATTTAAAGATGAAAAGCACCACAGGGTTTCTCACTCACTTTCTGTTGACGATGGCCCAGTCCTCCGTGTAACTCCTGACACAGTCCCTCACGTGAGGGTCCATCTCGCTGTTGAAAGAACAAACACCAGAGATCACAGGGGTGACGAGGATTTCTCAAACACACATTTCGTTCCCCGGAGCACCCCCAGGTCACACGGAGTCCCACCTCTCCTCGGGCACGGCCGACACGAGCGTCCGGCACTCGCGGGGGGTGTAAACCACCTCGATGTCATCGCGGGGAAACTCCAGCAGGTCCCGCAGGGGCCCCGACTCCACGGCCAGAGGGTGGGTGTTGAGATACTCCTCCAGGTCCACAGGATCCACAGCTTCTGTGAGAGGCACCTGGGGACAAACAAACCACCACGGGGCTTACAGGGAGGTGAACAAATACAGGAGAATCACACGCGTGCTTTCTGCTCTCTTTTTTAAACCAGTTCTTCTGCCTTGTTGAGGGATTTGATGCAACATCAGGTGATTAACCCCAGTGGTGTTAACCTCAGCTAACACATCACAGAGCTGCTTCTCCTGTCTTATCTTTTATCTGATGTTCCTCTTCGTATTTCTCTAGCGCTTACCATCACCACCTAAAAAATACAACTAGAGCCAGAAAAGGTCACATCTATTTTCAAGAAATACAACAAAAGGAAACTTTGTACTTTATTTGCCACTTATCTGAGCCCGGATTTGTTTTTACCAGGCTCTGATCACAAAGGGAACCTTGATCCTGATCCAAGATGCAGGAACCCTTCCTCCCCCAGGCAGAACCCAGAGCAAGGCCTGATTTACCAGGAGCTCAGGCAGCCACACAGCTCTGAGGACTAACATTATTTTGAATTAAACCACCTCTCTGAGGAACACAAAACACAGTGTTCACCTACCACAGGTACAAGTTTAACCACCTCTTGTCCCTGGTACTAGAGCCTTTAGTGTCACAATGACTCTGCCCATGCCAGGAAGGAACACTGCCCTCAATAAAATGGATGCTTAAAAATCATCTTTACTGGGCACAAAGCCTTTACCTGAAGCACAAGGAATGACTGGAAACGTGCAGGAAAACAGCAGATTTCACTGGCAATGCTGATCTCACTACCCTGAGCTTTTTTTAGATACATTAGAAGAAATTTTGCATAAACTGGATACACACTCACATTGCATAACTTGTATTTTTACATATCCCATTACATAAACACATATAAATATTCTGATATGAGATCATTATGCTATGAGGCTATACATAAACATAGACATTAAGAAAATGAAACACTAAAAACAAGTTTTGAGGAAGCTGTCTCTACAGCAACTGAGAGATTTCCTAGAATTCCCTGGCACATGCCAGTGAGGCTGAGTGTTTTAACATGAGTCACAAAAGCACATCCAAATTCAGCAGTTTTCTCTACTAACTTCCCCTTTCCTGTCATCCCGACGATTTCTGAGGGACAAGGAACTATCCTGTAGCTCGTGTTGGAGATGACTCTACAAAGAACACTTGGTACTTCAGTTTTAAAAGTGCTTCTCGGAAATATCGCTATACAAATCCCAAATTCCACTTTTCAAACGATTGCCAACAAGCTCTGAAATTAATCAGCTTTTTATTCAAGGGAAAAGACTCAGCTAACACAGAGGGTACTGAAAGAATCTCCCGACCACAGCCAACCTCAATGAATACTGCATTTTTCTGACAAGGCAAACCCTCCAGCAGGAAACCAGCGTGACTCCAAGGAAGCCAGGGGAGTTGGAGCAGGTGACTTTTTGCCAGAGAAGAATCTGGTTCACCAAAAAAATATGTGATGGCTGGAAATGTGGTATTTGATTCTGCAATTTAGGTTAAATAAACAAATTCATTTCTGTGTAAAAAAATACGGAAAGAATCAGAGAAGGGTTGGAAGGGACCCTGAAGACCAGCTCTGCCATGGGCAGGGACACCTTCCACAAGATGATGATGATCATTTCTTTAACCCCATAACCTTTTCCCCCCCTTCTCACCCTGAACTCTTGAAATGGACTCAAAGTACGTGATTTTGGAGAACTTTTGAAAACACAAGCCAGACACTTCCACTGCAAGCAGAACTTGCCACTGCTCCTGCCATGCCACAGCTGAGATGTCACCACCTCACCCTGCTCTTCACAACCAGGCAGAGCAGCTCCACTTGGCACCAGATCCCTGACAAATGTCACTGAGGGGTGATGCTGGAACCCTGGGTACTAAAAATTTTAAACTTTCTGGACTAACAAACACTAACCCTCAAAAGAACACTACATTTAACCTAACAGCATAAAAAACCTTCCAAAATTGAATAACAGAACTAAAATCATAAGTGTATAGTTTAAATAAAAGTGTGTAATATCACATAGAAGAAAACTTAGGAGTTTAAAATTTTGGAATATAATATATATGTAAAAGTTTTAGAGCAAAAGCTAGTCCTTCTTTACCATCTTCTTCACTTTCTTCTTCATAAGTTTAAGTAGTATTGTGTAATTAAATAAAAAAATCCGCATTGCCTGTTATGAGTAGTTTATTTTTAGATTAAAAATAAAAATAATTTAAGTATAATTTCTTCGTTAAATAGTTTATCCTTAAAAAACCTTATAGAAAAAAAAATCTCCATTTTCACCTTGTTAAAGAAAACTACTATAGAATCCACACTTTGTGAGACTATAATATAAATAAAAACTGATAAACGTCTGAATCCAAACAAAAAACATCATCTCAAAATTTAATTCCAACCTCAACCAAAAAAAAAAAAAAAAACCAAAAACAAAACAAACAGAAAAAAACCCCCAAAAAAATCAACAGTAGTGATGCTTCACATGAGGATCCAACTCAGACCTTCAGAGGGTGACAGCTTTTCCTCAAGGAATTTTTTCCTCAGCTTTTCCTCAAGGAATTGCTACAAGTGCCTGTTTGTTCCCAAGTGCTGCTCTGTGCCCAATCTCCCCTTCCACTGACAAACCTCAGATCCAAAGAGGAGGAATCACCCAGCACTGCAGACTCCTTGCAAATGAAGATAAAAATAACAAAATCAGTAACAAAATTCTGGGCAAAAGCTCCAGAGGGGCTGGGAAAAGCATCCCCTCACATCCTCCCCTGGCCAGTGCAGAGCTCCATCCATGCTGCTCCTCCCTACACCTCCCTGAGGGGTAAGGAAGCCTTCATGGCATGACTTAAAGCTGCTTAGCTGACCCTGGTTTTAAGCCCTAACATTTTAAGATTTACTTTTATTCCTCTTTCTGACCTGGCAGCTCCAAAGCTGAGGGATCTTCCAGAAGTGAGCTGCCTTTGCAAGTGTGGTGTTTTAATCCGCACAAACTCATTTACCTGTGATTATCTAACACACAGGAACCTTCCAATCCCTTCCAATCTTTCCACTCCATTCATCCTGATAAACAGAATTACAAAAAAAGATGAGGAAAAGCCTTAATGCAGAGCTCACAGGGACATGCAGGAGCGAGGGTGTGAGGCTGTCACAGCCCAAATCACACCGGGTCCCCTCATCCCTGGCATGTCACATCTCAAACTGCCCTTGTCCAACAGGAGCACTGGGATGTGCTGGACAGGAGATGAAGGAAGGGGCCATGCCAGTGAAAAATCAGCCTCTCCAGAAAGGCAGGCAGTGCTCAGGGGCTCTCTGTGCACCCTGCGGGTTCCAAGCCCTTCACACATTTCAGGATTAGGCCCAAGGCTGCACTTCCCAATTTTCCACTTTGTCTCTTTGGGTTACTATTGTACCATGAAGATGCAAACAAACAAAACAGTCAAAGCCAGAGGCCTGTGTCAGACTCACCATCTGTGCAGCCACAAATACTGTCTAGCACCTGAGTAAAGAGGCCAAACATAAATCCATGGCCAAGGAGAGGAACTACTTGGTGTCAGCCTATTGGCAGATAAAAGGCAAGAACATTATTTTAGGCTTCAGATATTTGTGGGGGAAGAAGTGATGAAAGAGGAGGAGGAGGGAAGAAGGATGAATAAATGCACCAAAAGGAAAATGAACCTAAAAGATGTCCCCGTGTGTGAACAGAACCACAAGAGCTCCTCTCAAGGCTCTTGCTGTCAATGGTTTAACCTTTCCCCTGCCCTGCTCCATGCTCCAGCGTTGCTCCAAAGGTGTGCATGGGGACAAGGACACACAAAATACCAGGGGCTATTCCAGTGCTACTTGGGCAAAGCATCAGTCACCTGAAATTGCCACACAAACCCAGCAGGTGCACACTGGAGGAGCTGGACAAGCTCAGGTAAAGACCAGGTTACCCAACCCCATCATCCCAACCCCATCATCCCAACCACCCTCACTCTGCTGGAGAAGCAGAACCTGCTCTGCCATCTCACCTCCAGCCCAGCTGACCTCCTGTGACACCAGGACAAACAAGAGCTGATTGCCCTGGCCTGCAGGAGCTGACACTGGGCTAGAGCTGATCTCAGCCACCAAAGGACTGCCAGTCCTGTCAGCTGCACATGAACAGGATTGAAATCTGCTGCAGCAGGAAGGGGGAACAGCTGAGGAGGAGAAAGCTGTGCTCCCCCACAGCCCTGCTTGCTGGCAGGCTGCAGACACAGCCACCTTCAGTGCAATCTTCATCCTGCTCCCAGGAAAGGCCTTCTCCACTCCTCTGGCAGCTCCAGGGAAGCAACAGTAGGTGCCTCCTTCACAAAACACAGCCAGCTCCTCCTCACCGGACTTCCCAAGGCAGAAGGACAATTCCAGCCAAGTATTTACAAACATGCAGACCACCTAGCAACTGGCTAATCCCAGCATGCCAGAGTGGTTTTGCAGGAAAGGACCTTAAAGCTCATCCTGTTTCAACCCTGACACCTCCCACTGTCCCAGGCTGCTCCAGCCCCAGTGTCCAGCCTGGCCTTGGGCACTGCCAGGGATCCAGGGGCAGCCACAGCTGCTCTGGGCACCCTGTGCCAGGGCCTGCCCACCCTCCCAGGGAGGAATTTATTAATATCCAATCTGAATTTCTCCTCTTTTGGTTTGAAACCATTCTCCCTATCACTGCCTGCCTGTGTAAAAAGTCACTCTCATTTTTTCTAAGCTCCCTTTCAGTACTGAAAGGCCCCAGTGTGGTCTCCCCTAATAAACCTAAGGGGGAATACTGGAGTGTTACTGCAGGAAATCCTTGCCAGGGGGGTCCATTTCTGTTGAGTTTATTAAGACCCTCCAGAAACCAAAGTCTGAAAGAGCCCTGAGCATCTTCCCCACCAGGACCATAGAATAATGTAAATTAACAGCAAATACATGTTAAAAATATGAAAAGGAACACTGCTCCCAGAATTGCTGCCCATTTAAAAAATACCCTTTGATTTTGTGCAGGCTGTAATTACAGATGAAATTATGGTCAATTCCCTAATCTGGTTTTCACTCAGCCTTTATCCCAGGATCAGGCACTGCAACCTCACCCATGGCAAGCACTGTTCTGTGCCATTAAAATCTACAGGAGGACAATGTGGGGAGAAAGGGCAGCTGAGGATGAGTAAGAGGGGCATAACCTGCTCCCTGCCAGCACAAACACTGTGTTTATCACAGCACTGACAAACTGAAAGTACACAACAAATCAAACAGGACTCTCTCTCTCTCTCAGACTTACCCTAACCCAAATCAAACCCCTCACCTGGAAATACATCTACATTAAAAATACCAATTCTGCATGTCCTTAACCTGACCACAGACACGTCCAATCAGCTAATTCTGACAGCAGCCTTGATCTGGCTGCTCTAGCCCATTTAACAGGCAGTTTCCAGAGCACACCTGTGTTCCTGCAGCTCTGGCTCTCAGCACTTGCAGGACAAAGCTCCATTTCAAAGCTTTACAGCTCTCCTGCAGTGGGGACACTCGAGCTTTCTTCTTTAAGGTTGTGTTATTCTTCACTGTTACATCCCCTTAAAAGCTGGAAAATCAAACTGCCTTCCCTATCGACTTTGCCCTTCTCCAGACAGCAAACA
Organism: Motacilla alba alba; assembly: GCF_015832195.1. Taxonomy (NCBI): domain Eukaryota; kingdom Metazoa; phylum Chordata; class Aves; order Passeriformes; family Motacillidae; genus Motacilla; species Motacilla alba. The sequence goes on along the minus strand of NC_052023.1, from coordinate 2,297,156 downwards.
TTGTATTTTTGTGGAGTTTTAGTGCACATGTCTCTTTCCTATTTATTTCCTCCTTTTCAGCACCTACCTGCATCATCATCATCATCACTTCCAAAAGCACCCGCACAAATCTGCAGGAGCCTCAGTGAGGGGATGTGGCAGCACTCCATGGAGGGTAACACAAACCTTCACTCACTTCAGCCAGGCATCCCAAAGGGATGACAAAGGGAACAAAGGGATAAAGTGCAAGGAAAGCTACACCCAGGGAAAGCTCACACAGGCAAACAACACATACAATGCAGAGGTCAGGCTTGTACAAGAGCTGCACCTGTGCAGGTAGCTGAAGACTCAAGATCTGCTCTCCTGGGCATTGCACAGCAGCTCAGAACAGGAGCTCAGTAACAACTAGGGCAGAAAAAGGACAATTATTGTCTCCACCTCACAGGGACTGCCTGAAGCACAGTGCCCTGATGTTCACACAGCCATTCCCAGGTTTGCCTGGAGGACTTCAGCCTATCCCTTCTCCAAACAGCCAGCTGGGCACAGGGGATTGCCCAACCCACAGGTGTCCCAGGGGACACACTGCAAGTGACACACTCAAATCCCCGCAGTCCTTTCCAGCTTGTGTATGACAGCACAGCCATGGAAAACAACATTCCCTCCCATTTCCTTCTCCCTCCCTCACCTCTGCCCTCCCAGGATGTCCAATTCCCCAGGGAGCCCCAGGAGCACTGAGAGGTTATGGCATGACAGCTTGGCAGGATGCATCTGGCACAACAAGGATCTGAACCCAACTGCTGCGGCCCAATCCAAACCCAATTCCCCTTTTAGCTCAAGTGAGATGCATCATTCCCAAGGGCAGAGCCCAGCCCCTGTGAGGATCAGCACAATTGAGGGCTCTGTAAAAATGACAATGGCAAAGTGTGCAAGGTTGTTCCTCCTGCCTCCTTCCTGTGGGAGTAAAACTCCCTGTGAGGATCCCATAAGGGACCTTGAAAAATTAACCTTGCAGAGAGCTCTTCATCACAGGGAGGATTCTGACTGCTATTTTTACTCGGCAGCTAAAGCACTTCTTCAAAATCAGGGTGATATTTCTTGCCAATTTTGAAATCAGGACAAAGTTCCATCTTAACTTCAATACCTCCTTAAATATTAAGCGATTCACAACGTGCTAAAACTGCAACAGATTGTGCCAAAGCTCCAAATTCTAAATTAATACCAACTTCCCACCCACCGCCTTCCCTGGGCAAAATCTTGGAAGGACAGAAGCAGCAGATTAACATTTCAAAGCTGAGCCCCAGCCTCCTCTCAGCTATCTCTGGGTCTCCAGGGCAAACAGGCACTTCCCTTGCAGAGCAGTCAGGAATGCAGATGGCCTGTGCTTGCTGTGGCAAAATCCTGTCACCCTTAAAGGGATACTGGAATCTCGGGGAACAGGAGTCAAATCTGATGTACTGGAAGGACTCAGAATAAATCTGAGAATGTAATATGCTAAAAAAAAAAAAAAATTACAATTTGCAGGCAGGTTAAAGAAGGTAACAGTTGAAAGAAATAAGCTTGCTAAACAGAGGCAGTGGATTTATTTTTAAGTGTGAACTACAGGCAAGTCACTCTAAGAGGTTTTGAAACATGAGCAGTGTAATATTAACCACTGACAACACTCAAGTAATGAAAAAACATGTTTTACTTGCAAAAATGACATTTGCTTTCAACTAAGCGCTCCAAAAATAACCCAAATGGATCCAAATTCAAAGACTCACATATTTGTCTGCTGCCATCCCTGCATTTCAGCAAACCCATACTCCTGATGCCTGGTGAGCCCAGAGAACTCCTGCATTTCATTTTTTTTGGCTGCATTTATAATACATGGAAATATTCAAATGAACCAAGGGGATTCCTAGGCAATCTCTGCTTTCCATCAGCCACAGGCAGCTGCCCAGGCTCACCAGGGATGGCACCTCCCCAGCCAGAAGTGCAGTCATTAGCTCCCCACTGCCTCTGGAATGCAGCTCCCTATCTCCTGCTCTGCCTATTCCTGCTTTTGCACGGTGTTCTGTGGGATGTCATTACCAGGACAGCAGCTGATGGAAGTGCTTCATTTCCAAACTGCAAACGTGCCCCAAAAAGGGCTGTAAGCACTCTCTGTGTCTGAAGCCTCCATCTATAAACCTGAAAACATTCAGTTTTAAGATCTGCCTTCTGCGAGATCTGCAGGGTATTCTATCACAGCGCTTGATCTAGAAAAAGCCTCTAATGAAAGGAAATAGATTCCCCATCCCTGGAAGTGTCCAAGGCCAGGTTGGACAAGGCTTGGAGCACCCTGGGATAGTGGAAGGTATCAGGGTTGAAACAGGATGAGCTCCAAGGTCCTTCCAACCCAAACCGGTCTGGGGTTCTGTGAAATAATTACAAATATACCTGCCTAAAGAAGGATCCTACATGGAACAACTCCAAAACCAGTGAGATGCTTTATGTACAAATAGTGCCAGGTTATTTGCTGTGATAACTGGTTGCTAATGTAGGAAGCCGTTTGGGTATAGAAATATTAATATTAATCAGAGATTAATTAGTTATCTGGGAATACTAAAGCAATTTCTTACCAACCCTAGAAAGACACGAGTTATGCCTCTAAGGATGGGTAAGAAGACAACATCTTGATGACTAAAGATTGTGTAATTTCACCAAGAGTATTTGGAGAACACAAAGACTTTGACACAGAAAATACAAGTGCTGAGACTCATCTTGGAGAGTCTCCCTCTGATAAACTGTGACAAAACTGAAAGCAGAAACTGAGACAGCAACAGAGAAATGAAAAAGCCAAAGAGTTTGACCAGAGACTGTAGAAAAATCACAGATTTCCCACTTTTGGCAGAAATGTTACATCAGGTCAGTAGAGACAGACCCCTCCAGACCCTGGGGGCTCACACAGGCAGGCCCTGGTGGCCCTGAGCCCTGGTGGCCCTGAGCCCTGCCAAGCACAGAGTGCTCTCCTGAGCAGGAAATCCTTGGCACAGGCACCTCCCAGCTCCCAGGGGACACTTTCTGCCCTGCATGGATGGATGAGCCACGGGGCAGGGGCTGTCCCATGGCCTAGGACAGCCAGGGATGGGGCAGCCTCAGGGCAGCCTGTGCCAGGGCCTCAGCACCCTCTGAGCAAAGAAATTCCCCTACAGCTAACCTCTGGCAGTGGGAGCCATTCCCTGTGTCCTGTCCCTCCAGGCCTTGTCCCCAGTCCCTCTGCAGCTCTCCTGGAGCCCCTTCAGGCCCTGGCAGGGCTCTGAGCTCTGCCTGGATCCTTCTCCTCTCCAGGTGAGCATCCCCAGCTCTCCCAGCCTGTTTATTAACAATTACTTGGTATAATATCATTTAGTTAAGAGTATTATCTCTGCTAACCCTGTTGAAGTTATTGCAGAGACTTCCAGTGGACAGCAGACTCACCTGAGCAGGTAAAACACCCCTGCCCTTGCCACAGGCTGGCTGCTGCCCTTAGCAATGGCAGGGGAGCAGTTCTCACGAGCTACAGAAAGTGCCTGCACCAGAGCAGAGTGACTTGTGAGCAGGCCCAAGGGCAGAGGCAGGGCAGAGGATGTGGATGATGCCTCTCCCATCCTCCCCTGCCTGATGAGGATAACCATGCAGCCAGGCAGGGCAAAACCTCCAGGAAATACAAATAATGGGAGACACCATTCAGCCTTCACCAGCCCTGAGACAGCATAAAGACTCAGCTCATTCTCCTTTGCAATTTTTGGGGATAAAATTACTTGGCTCTGAGCACTCCAAAATGGCCTTTCACAGGACACTGGCATGTTTTCCTTTGCTGTGCTTCCCATTCATTTGCACAAATCACCTTTTCTTCTTCTCTTAAATTATGTTAAAATAAACAGTGGAAATATACAAAGGAACCTATATTCTCTTACTGAATAATTAGATGCTATCTTTGAATACATGGCCAAAGTCTGACATCCAATAAATCCAAGACAATGCCTCAATTAGCCCAGATAATGCCCATAAAGCCAGCAGTGCTTCACAAAGATATGTAAATGTCAGCACCTTCATTTTATAGGAGAAAATGAAGAGCTGAGAGCAGCTGTGGTCAGATCACATCACATCCAAGAATCCAGACCCCTTTATTCCCAGGCTAATTAGCATCTCTTATAACAGTGTTCCTTTACATACTAACAATCATCTCTGCTGTAACATGCAGGAAATATCACACCCAATCCCTCGGGAAAAGCTGTGATTTTTCTATAAAACAACTCAATGTACATTCACTCTGCTTATTTGCAAGTTCAGTAAAAAGCTGCTCTTCTAATTAAATCACAGAATCATTAAGGTTGGCAAAGTCCTCCAAGATCATCCATGTCCAAACTTTGACTGAACACCATCTTGTCAACCAGACCACTGCACTATGTCCAACCATTAAAATATACTTCTAAAGATGTAAAGAAATAGAAAAAAAAGACCTGAAAATGTTTTTAAAAATTAAGAGAACTTTTTCTTGGGAAGAAAAAAAAAATCAAGTTTTGGACAACAACCAAAAAAAATTTCAATTATTATCCTTGGCACTCAAAAGAGAAAAAAGAAGTCCAAGATTTTGTAAGTCTTTATCTTCTTTCAGCAGACAGAGTTAACTGAGCACAATGAGCTGCTCCACAGAAAAAACAAACTTGGGAAGAAAAGAAAGTGGTTAGTCAGGAGGGATTATAATGGCCCATAGTAAACAGCCTGGGTGATCAAACAAACACTGCAAATTCCCCATCCTGCAGGATGCTGGGGAATTCTCCCAGAGGAAATGCAAGTGGGGCTGGTGGTGAGAAGCAGCAGCTCCCAGCAGGGAATGCTGAACCTCTGGGGGCACCCAAGGTGAGCACAGCCCATGGATTCCAACCCAGAGCACACCCAGCACGGTGCAAATGCACACCCCACTCACCAGTGGGCTTGGAGAGACTTGCGAAAATAACTTCAAAAAAATAAACCCTCCTTCATGGAACTCTCTGAGCTCACAGCTCCGACTTCCCAACAACAAACTGCCAGTGCCTTCTGCTGTGGGTTGCAAAAAGCAAAAGCTCGGAGCTGCAGGGGCTGCATCCTGCCAGGATCCCAGCCTGGCACATTGGGTTACACAGGAAAAGCCTCTCAGGGCCTTGGACCTGTGTCTGGGGTTTGAGGAATGTGCAATTAAAATCAGCTGCTCCTAAAGTGGCAGAAGGGTGGAGGCTGACAATAATAAACTCATTTGAAAGCAGTGTCTTCTCCCCAGCTCTACCAGATACCGAATTAGAAACAGTTCTGGCAGCATTCTGTCTGCTGCTTGTGAGGCAAAAGGGAAGAAAGAGACTTGTTAAAATTCAGCTGACAGGATTTTGCATTTATCCCAGGGTCAACCACGGGCAAGCCTGTGGAGCAGGGAACATCCCTGCACTGGCCTCAGCTGACAAGGCCCAAGCAAGCTCGGTGCTGAAGGCTCCTCATCCACAAAAACTCCATTTCTCCACCAAAATACCTCCACTGGACTGGTAAGACTCTCAGACAAACCATCAGAGGATCAGTGCTGACCTTTCCTGGAGCAGCATTCTCAGCACAGCGAGCAAGGTGGAGGGTGCACATCTGCAGAATCACTGGAGCCACGGGATCATGGAACGTCCTGAGCTGGAAGGGATCTACAGGGATCATCCACTCCAGCTCCTGGCCCTGCACAGGACAACCCCCACCATCCCAGCCTGGGCATCCCTGAGAGCACTGGCCAAATAATTCCTGAACTCTGGCAGGCTGGAGCTCCCCATCCCAGCTAGTATCGTGGAGATACTGGAGCTCAACCACACAACATTCCAGCAGGAATTTCCTACTCACTCCCACACTACATGCCCTACTTTAGGCTTTTAAACCAGTGTGGCTACACAGAAACGAACTTTTCCAGAGCAAACCCAGCTCCACACAGCAATGCTTTCCCTCTGCATAATGCTGATTATCAAACCAGGCCAGGCAGGCACAGCAGATCCTGACGGATGCCTCGGGGAGAGAAATTAACCCAAAATTCAGACAAGCAAACCTCTGTCGTATTATGCAGCCTCAGGATACAGACTCATGACTTAACTAAAGAGATTTTTCCTACAGACTATCTCCTACAAACCATCACCCCGTGTTAATCAGGCTTCTGCAGAGCATCTCTGCTCAGCACCCAATTTAATGTGACAAACTGGGAGCTTATCACAGCAGCCATCACACAATGCAGCTTGATAGGAAAAGCTCAGAGCCTGCTTCCAGCCAGCATGACCTTTTCCAGCATTTTTAGAGATTCTCGCATATATTTACTAGCAAACACCAGGGCAACAGGGTAATGAGAGCTACTGACAATACCATGACCAACAAGTCTGATCTTGTATCAAAAATTACATGTGAAGATCAACAGGACTGAAGCTTTGAGCATGAATACTGGGTTGGTGGCAGAATGGAAAAAAACTCAGGAATAGGAGGAAAAAGTGAAAAAAAAAAGATAATTCAGAGTGAAAGGAGGTGATACAAGGAAAAACTGATGAAAAACATGGCTGGGTGAGGAGCAGCTGGAGAGGCTCACAGAAGACATCTCACTTGATGAGAGCACAAAGGCAATTTGGCCAACTCCTCCCAAGATGAAACCAAGGTGGGCCAAGGGAGGCCCAGCAGTTCCTGGGATGGAAATCCAATGGGAGTGCACTCCTCAGCTGGCCAGTGCTGCAGGGAAGTGGAGTCAATGACCCTGAGTGCTCCACACACCAGCTAATAGCAGGGGACCCTCCCTGCTCTAATGCTGGATTATGCAAAAGACCATGCAGAACTGCCCAGTCAGGGTTTGCATTATCACTGCACAGCCCAGCAGAGCCACCCAGATAAGGCATTAGCCTGGGCAGCAGCTCTCATTAACCCTTCTCTCATTAACCCTTCTCTCATTAACCTGCTCAGTCCCCACCAGGCTGCTGACACACCAGCCTTGTGCTCTCCCTGAGCTCCTGGGACATGACAGAATTCCAGCCCTCCTCCATCCCCAGCGCCCCTGGCACAGCCAGACCTCAGAGATGAAGATTGTGCCTGCACTGAAGTCGCTGCTCTGAGCCAGGTGAGCCTGGAGGTCCCCTCAGAGGTGACACTCAGCCCTGAGGACACCTCTGTGCTCCACAGGAGGAAGCTTCAACAGGTTACACTGCACATGAAGCAGAGGGAATTCCCATGGACTCATTCCCACAACCCCAGGAACTGAGGAAACACTACAGGACCCCACTCCAAAGAGAGGAACTCTTGTAAACTCACAACACTTGCACAGACTATCAAATTCAGGGCACATTTCCAGCCCTGCCTGACCCAACCTCCCCTCTCTGAAGAAAACAAGATGCTCCAATATTTATTTTTCAAGTTGACTGCAGCAAAAGGAACTGCTGTGACCCGGAGACCCCAAATCAAACATTTCCAGCTTGGAAAAGTTTGCTGCACTCTTGAAATGTTTACCACAATAAATCTGGAAGGTTACTGGTAGGCCATGCAAGAAAGTCTGACTTCAGAAAGGGTGATTGTGACAATGCAGCTCTTCAAAGTGGGCTGTAAACGTGTAAGTAAATACAAGGAACAGCCATGCTCAGCTTGCACAATAATATTTAAACGACTTCAGAAGAGCAGATGATTTGCTGTGGTCCTGCTCTCCAGGGTGACAAGGACAGGAAAACAGCAACCTGAAGTGCAGGAGCTTGCAAAGAGCTTTCCATGCAGAGAACCACACACACACATGGGATTTAATGCCCAATCCAGGCTGTTTGAGAATAGAACAACTAATATCTGATCCAAAAAACTCCTTGTCCTACAAAGATTCTGCAGAAACACAGATTCCCAGCCACACCAACTCATTTGCAACATAGAAATCTCCAAAATCAGTGGGTCTTGCATGGAATTTTGTCCTTGGTGTTATCAGAGCCTCTTGCATCAAGAACCTGTCAGCAGAGCAGCTTCCTCCCAGCGGTGCAATGAGTGTGGACAGCATTCTGAGCAGGCCCTGCTCCAGGCGTGACTTACAGTGGTGTGATGAGAGACGCTGCCTCCGATGTTGAGGTTCTTGAGGAGCTGTGGGGAGCCTCCATACTGCCCCGAGATCTGCTTCCTGACCTCGGCTGCCACGGTCCTGCAACGACACAGGGACACAGTTAGCCCTGCCAGGGACACGGGCACGGAGCAGAGCCACCCCCTGGGTGCTGGAAGGGAAGCAGACACTGCTCAATGCACTAAGGCTGTCACCCCCCTCCAGGAATCCTGCACGACAAACTCCCAGGAATCACAAAGCTCTCACAAGGCTGCAGATACACATTTTTAACAGCAATTAAATTTTTTTTTCCCCTTTTGTGAACTGCTCTTCTGTTCGCATCTGTGGCAATAAAATGCACGTGACCACGAGCACAAATTAACTTGTTCCCAGCAGGCTCTTCCAAGGAAAGCCCTTCTCCAGAGTTCTCCTCACCCTTCAGCAGTTCCTGGTCACACAGCTGCTCCTGTACTCTGCATTTTCATCCCTCTGCCTATTTTTGGGGTGTGCAATCACAGCCAGACAAAGGACCAGGAAACAAATGACTGGGTCAGAACAAAAAGGTGTTTCCCTTCTCCTGTAGGAAAGGTAAAGTGACAAGCAGAGGAAACACTGGCACAGAGCCTTGTGTCTCTGCCAGAGAGAAATTCCACCGCTGGGTAATTTTCTCACCAGGAGTGGAAAGCACAGAGCAGCCCTTCCATGCCTGGAAGGTGAAAGCTGTGACCCTCCACGGTTTTCCATCCTGGCTAAAGAGCCACATTGTCTCTGGTAAGGCTGGAAACACAAGAGGTGGGTAAAGCCACCTGGAGGGGGAAGGAGGAGCGCAACAGAGGGCAATGCTGATGGCCAGGGGCTGTCTGAACACAGAGCCACAGCCCCACCACAGCCATGCCCAGCTCTCCATCCTGTATCCCAGCAGGAAGCTGCAGCTCCCCTCAGCAGGGACAGCCAAGCCTCTGAGGAGGGTGGAAATGCTTTTGTTCCAAAAGCAAACCAAAACCCAGATTCCTTCCACAAAAAAAAGAGCTGTGTAGCTGAAAAGCTGCTGAGTACCCCTGGCCTGCAGGACCTCACCAACACAAACGCTCCTCCCCAGGAGTCAACACCCAACTGATCAGCCACAAACCCACCCCAGTGTCACTCACCACATCCCAGCACTGCTGGCAGCTCTGCCTCCCAGAGCAAATTCCAGCTCCAAGGAGACGCTAGCCAGCCCATAAGGCAATGAACAGGCTGCAAGGACTGGTGTGGGGGTTTTTTTCTGCTGTATCAGTGATCTTTGAGCATCCTCACGGCTAAAAGACTCCTGATCTCACCAGGGGGACTGTGCTGTTTATCAGAACAGCACACGAGCTGCTAAAATCCTGCCAAGGAGATGGTTAAACCTGTCCTGAGCTAAACCTGGACACCAGGATGGGCTCCTGCCTTTGGGATTGCTGGTGGGCAGGAATGAAGGCAGCTGGAGGCAACTGCTGTCAGTGGGAGAGAAGGGAACTCTAAGAGGGAACTGGCTGGGACAATTGAGGCTGCCATGGGGAGCAGATGTTTCCTCAGGCCAGAGGATGGATGTAGGATTAGCTAGAGGAAGCATTATTTTGTCTTTTTTAAAAAGTAGACTGCAGGAGGGGGAAAAAAAATCAAGTTTTATGTATTCTGGCTGCAAGAAGTCATTTCCTTCGTGTTTGCCTTTACCCACAGGAGCTGATGTTTTCACTTCTGGTGGGTGGCTTCTGTCCTGCTGGGGACAGGGAACATCCAGGAAAAGCCATCTCCCTGCTCCCACCACGCGTGCACACACAGACACACGTGAGAGCAAACCGTGTGTGCTGCTGGCTTTTGTAGGGAAATTTGGAATGGATTAAAATGGCTGCTTGGCACGGAAAGCACAGCACGGAGCTGTGGCTGGGGAGGGACAAGCGTGTCCCCAGGGTGCACAGGGGCTCTGCTCTGCACCAGGCCCTCACTTGCTGTGTTTTGTGTCACTCCTGACGAGGCACAGACAGAGCCCTGGCAGGAAAAATCAGAGCCCAGCAAGAGGAAAAGCTAAAAACCCTTTCCCATTTTGAAGAGGCATTGTTTACAGATGGGAAGTCCAGCCAGAGGAGGGACCTGTCCCCAGCTGGGGAACCACAGCTGTGCCTGGCTCCTCCTCAGGAACCTGGGGCATCTCTGTGGTCCAACAGGGCAAGGAATGTGGTGCCACAAAGGGTGGCACTGGTCAGCTGTGTTGCTGCCCCATTCACGACCTCAGTGGATTTTGAGAATTCCCCCAAAGCACGACCACAGGCACTCAGAACTGAAGTTCCAATGGGTTTCACCAAGGAACAAGCATTACTCACAAGGCTGCAGCACTCCTGCCTCTCCAGCTTCCACCAGCACCCATCAAAACTCTTCCCACGTGAAGTTAATGGACACTGTGTAAACCCCAGGATTCCTGAGTGGAGTCTGCAGGAGTTACTGTTCATTGCAAGCCTGCAGTCCAGCCCACAGCTCAGGCTCCTTTCTGTGTCGCTGCACCCACAGGGGTTCTGGACACCACTTCCCCAGGGAAAGCATCGTGCCTCTGACACTCAGAAACCATCTCCTAATGTGGCCTGATCTCCAGATGTATTTATGGGGATCTATCCCCCTTTGGGTTTGTGGCAGCATGCTCAGGTCCGAGAGCCCTCTCCCACTCCCTTCTACCAGCCAGGTGTCCCCTTGGGGCTCCCCTGATCACACAATGGCTTTTCTAGAGCTGTTCCAGTTGGGAATCACCTTTCAGCAGAGGTGGTTCATGCTGGCCACTGACTCCAGGGAAGGAGCAGAACCTTTGGAGAACCAAATGAGTATTTCCACATTGAGAAAATATCTCAGCTGACTTCTCTTTAGGGCTGCTCCCTCACTGTTTCCTCCCAGAGGTTCCCAGTTTCCCTAAAACAAATAACTCCTGCTCTAGTGGAAGGTGTCCCTGACCACAGGGTGAGCTTTAAGGTCCCCTCCAACCCAAACCATTCCATCACTCTATGAACACACTTGCCTTCTCCTCCTCCTCCTGCATTCCCAAAGGCTGTTTGTCCATGACAAGCTGGTCATGACCAGCAGTCCATGTTACACTATAACCCTGAGCACTATTTCTAACCTAAAGCAATGCTGGTGTTACACCAAACCCCATCAAGAAAAGAGAAATAAATATTCTCCAAATTAAAAAAAAAAAAAGAAAAATTAATTTGGTAGAGCTGAAGAGCCATTAAAGCTTTGATAATTAAAAGGACAAATAAAAAACTGCCTCTTTAATAACTTATCTAATATTCAACGTGTAACCTGGGAACCTCAGACAAACATTCCAGTTAATTACAGCCCACAGCCTCATGAATGTCTATGTTTAAAGTACATCTTCCCCAGTCACTTCCTTTCTGACCCTCTTCACTGGTTAATTATTGTGTGCGCATGTGGTTCACACAGAAAAAGAAAAAAACACACAAAGAAGAGGGAAAAAAATCCTCTTGGAACTGGCTCCTAAAGCAAAACAAAACTGGTCATTCTCAAAGTACTTTGAGCTGCAAATAACAAAATGAAGCCATGTTTGCACTCCCAGGGTTCTTTACTACACACAAAAATCATTTCTCTATGTGCCCTGCCTGGTCAAACCCAAAAACTGTTCCCTTTTTTTTTTTTTTTTTTAAACATTTTTTTAGCTTAACCAGCAAACTGGAAATATGAGTTCTTCTTTTTGCCTTCCCAAAAAAAGCTCCCCCAGATCTACCAAGCAAGGTCAGGAACTCTCCCGTTTCCCAGCAGAGGTGGGTCAGAGCCAGCCTGGGGTGATGTGAGGAAGTGTCCCTTTTCCACAGCCCTCTCCGCTGGGAAAGGGCAAGGCAAGTTGCCTCTCCCCATCCTGCTAATTACAGAAGTGTTGCTGCAGCCTGTTCCTCAGCCTGGGGTCAGTGCAGGGCCTGCAGACCCAGGAGCTCTGAAAGGGCAGCCTGGCACTGAGAGGCATCTCAGCCTCTCGTTCTGCCTCAGAGAGAGAAACTGCACTTACACATCATTTACTTCTTCACCCTCTGCTCAGCCAGCACGGGCTGGAGGCACCATCCTCCCGACTCACTGTGCTCGGATGTCAATCCCAAAGCCCAGTGGCACTGGCTGAGTGTCACCTCTACAGAGGGAGGACCCGGCCCTCTGTCCTGCCTGCAGCCTCATCCAGGTGAGTCACCAGCCAGGGAAGCTCTGCTGGGTGAGGGAACCTGCTCCAGGGATGCAGGGAGAGCTCTGGCCTGGAGCCACCCTGCCAGTTCAGCCCTTCCTCCTAAACCCCAGCTCCTGTTTCCTTCTGAGTGAACTCCTTCCCCTTGGAGTGAAATGGGTTTGATTTCCAGCTGAGGAGATGCCCAGCCTGATCCCAACCGCTGCAGGGTGTGTGTGGGTTCTTAAATTAACACAGATGAGCAACAACATGTTCCCTTTTTCCTCACCATTGATTAAAAGAGAAAACATCACACAACGCTGCCTGTGGTGCTCTTCTGATCATCTTTGATTCTTGAGGCTGAAATGTCACCCCTGGGCTGCAGTGCAGGGAGTGAGCTCCCAGGACACCTGGCTGAGGAAATCACCACAGCACTGGATCCTGCAGGACAGCAAAGTCACACCTCAAGCTAAAAACACCCAACCAAAGAAGGAAGCCTTGGCCAGAGAAGCAGCTCTGTGACAGAGCCCTGGAGATGAAGGGCTGGGAACACAAACCCTGAGAGGAACCACTGAGGGAGCTGGGAACACAAACCCTGAGAGGAGCCACTGAGGGAGCTGGGAACACAAACCCTGAGAGGAGCCACTGAGGGAGCTGGGAACACAAACCCTGAGAGGAGCCACTGAGGGAGCTGGGAACACAAACCCTGAGAGGAGCCACTGAGGGAGCTGGGAACACAAACCCTGAGAGGAGCCACTGAGGGAGCTGGGAACACAAACCCTGAGAGGAGCCACTGAGGGAGCTGGGGCTGCTCAGCCTGCAGAAAAGGAGACTCAGGGCTGCCCTCAGCACTCTCCCAGCTCCTGAAAGGTGCCTGTGCTCAGCTGGGGCTGGGCTCTGTCTCCAGGCAGCACTGACACAACCACAGCACACAGCCTCGAGCTGCACCGAGGGAAATACAGGCTGGATATCAGGAAAAAGTGTTTTCCAGAAAGGGTGAGAAAGCTCTGGAATGGCTGCCCAGGGAGGTGCTGGAGTCCCCATCCCTGGGTGTGTTTAACAAAGCCTGGCTGTGGCACTGGGTGCCAGAGTTTACTGAGGTGTTGGGGTGGGTTGGACTCGATGATCTTGAAGGTCTCTTCCAACCCAGTCATTCTGTGATTCTGTGCAGTTTTGTCCCTGCCTCCTCCCTTGCTTTAAGCAGTCAGGGATTTTCTTGGGCTTCCCAAGCGCTGCCGACTCCCACACGAGCCATCCAGAGAGGCTGCACGGGGACAGCCGTGGGACTTTGGGGGAGAACAGGAAAGGGATGCTCTGAAATTCCTGCTAAAAATCCTTTTCAGTTATCCGTGACAGTGTTTTGACAATGCAAATGGCATCTGGATGTGGGAAGAGAATAAACTGTGATGAATATTCTGCTGTGACCACGCTTGTGGCCCGATCTGGTGCTCCTGGGAGCCAGTGACAGCTCTGCTACTGGTTTCAGTGGGTGCAGGTTTCACACTATCCCTCTTTACCCTGCATCTGGGCAAAGGAGGCTGTCAGCCCCCCGACACATCACCCAGGGAGTGTAAAAGGGCTCTAAATGAACATAAATGCAAATTTAGCCTTCCCAAGTCCCCTTTTACAGCACCCCATCAGTGTAAAGGGAGCTGCAGCAGAAATCAGATGCTCTGAATGTAGTGAACACAAGTGTTTTCCCCTCCATTCAAATCCATAAAGACAAGCTGTGATTACTCCAGGAATCCCATGCAGCGTAAGAGTCCTGGATGATGGGGAATTTCCAAGCCACTGAATGTCTGAGAGCAGGATCAGCCCCTGCTGAAGACCCCCTAGCCCCAAAGAACAGCACCTCATGGGGCTCCTGTTCACATGGAAGCACTGGGAAGGGGTTGGACCCACCAGGTAAAACTGTTTTCTCTGGACTCCACTGACAGCTGGGCACAGGAAAACTGAAAATTCTCAGCAACAGAACACAGAGCAGCTGTAAAAATCACACTGTGGGGTTTGTGTGAGGCTGACAGGCACTGTAAAACAGAGGGCAGGGCAGGTGGGCTGTTCCAAGTCACAGGGGTCCTCTCTCACTGTGGGAGCAGAAAGGAAGATCAAAACTCTTTCCAAGCAAAGACACTTCCTTAGTGATGGTCTGACCAAAGGAGCAGCTCTGAATTCCCCAGACAACCCAGCCTCAGGATGCTCCAGGAGCACTGACAAGGCACTGAATCAGGGGCTCACATGAAAGCCTACATGAGTTTGTCCCTGTAATGTTTTTGCTGTGTGAGGTTTAAAGGGGAGCTGTCCTTTCTCTCTTTTTGAACTCTAAAAACCCTGCACACCTCTTCCTCTGTCCCAGGAAGCACTGGAGTGCTGGGATACAACATGCTCCAGTCACTGGGACATCCAGGAACTCAGAACTGACCCTTTTGGTGAGGGGATTTCCACAGCCTGTTTCTTTGCCAAGCAGCCCCATATCCAAAAAATGTCCTGGGCTAACACGGCTGGGAATGTGCACCAGACACAGGAGGCACCGAAGTTCCCCTGCTCTCACACTGAGATGGAAGCAACAGGCTCCATGCAGAAGTATCAGGATGCTGCAGAAGGATGTGATCCACTACAGCCTAAAAAAATTCCTACCAATATATTTCAAAATAAAAATTAGCAATTTCATGCAAGATCTTATTAGCCCATTATATATGTTTAACTCAGGAGTTTCTTCTGATGGAGTCAAGAAGAATTAGTGATGGCCAAATTCTGGTTCAAACCCATCCTGCAAAAACTCAGCAGGACCTCATCAGGAAGACACCTTGTAACACAGTCTTAAAAAGATATTTTGAAACTGCTGGGGCAATAACTGATAGCCTATGCCCAATATTTAAAGATTTGGATGCAATAAACAGGCAGGGCACGGCACCAGCATTCAGATCATGCTTTTGAGGGGGACCACCACGGCTGAAGAAAACACAGCAGATAAATCTGAGCAGTGGGACACATCCCTGGGCTTTCCAAGAAACAGCTCAGCCCATCCCAAGTTTATTTTTCTACCTCTACTGACACAACCAGTTTAGAAACTTGCAGCTGGACTGAAGGAATTAGTCTTGGTGGATCTGAACGACATCCATCTGGAGCACACAGGCAAAGCAAGAGCAGCATGGCTGTTTCCTGTGAATAAGACAAATGCTACCTCGATGAGTCAGCCAAACCGGGGGGCAGAGTGTGAAAATGCAGGGATCTATTCTTCTTGAAACAATGGAACTGGGGAGGGCTTCCAGCAGCCACCAGCACAGCTCTGCGACTTCCGTGCACTGCCTGCTCCAATCCCTCATCCCTGGAACAGCAACATTCCCAGCAGTTCTGTGCCAGCAGAAGGAAGGACAGCAGCCCAGCCTGGGCATCCCCAGGTGCAACGTTCTGCCCACAAGTTTTTGCCTTCACGTGCACTGGATTTGCAAGCCACGAAGCAGGAACTTGAGACTTCTCAGAACATGACACTACAACATGGGAAACCCCACAGAAAACACAACAATCTTACAAGTGTGAAAGAAAGGTGGAGATGCAACAGCCCTGACCTCACTGCAAAGCACATGGGTCCTTCTACAGGCACAGGGGAACCAAACCTGTTTAAAGACCACATCAGGAAACACAGGGAGTGGATCAGATTAGCCCAAAAGGTGCACAGAGGTGGCACAGCTGTGCTACAACCCAGTGAGCCAGGCAGGACTGCTGAGCACCACCGTGGTCACCCCAGGGCCACCTCATTGAACTTCCTGCCAGGGCTGTACAGCTCGGACACTGACTGCCAGGGCTTGTCTCTCATGTGACATTCCTATGACCACAACCAAGGAGCAGTAAAAACGGCCTGGCAGCAAATCCATCTCTCCCCATTCCTTGACCTGTCACACTAACCCCAGGCTGGTGCACATCAAAAGAGAGATCCTGAAGAGAAGAGCAATGCTTTCACCTGCTGCCAGATCATGAGTGGGACTGATGTCACTCCTCTACCTCCTACCCACCCTTTTCCTTTGACCTGCTGTTTCTTTGCCCATGACCCCTCTCCATCACAGCTTCTCTAACTGCAACTATTTGTACCTACAGCTTCTCACTCAATGGCATGAAAATGAGACTCCTTTTGCTACTGTCCACATCCTCCTGAACAGCTCTGGCACAACTGATGGATCTCACTTTCACTCCACTGCTGGTTACAGGTAGGAGAGGTACCATGGTCACCAAAGGCTACCTGCACAGACCTGCAAGCAGAAAAACTATTCCCACCTGGAAACACACGCCTAACTGGGAATGTAAATCTGCAGAAACCCGCCGTTAGCAGGTAAAATTCCATAAATACCCCTCTTCAAAAAATAACCAAACTTTGAGAAACCCAAGGATGCTCAGCACCGCCAGCCTCACGTAGCTCGGCGCGTCCAAGGAGCGCGGCAGCCGCGCTCACACACAAAAGGAAGGCGCTGGAAGGGAGCTCCCTCTCCATTTTCCAGCCAGCGGGAGGGAGGTCGGCGCTCCCCTCCCAGGTGCGGGGCCGGGGCAGCGCCGGGAGGCGGCCGGGGCAGGGCCGGCTCGGCCGGGAGAGCGCCGTGCCGCCCGCTGCGCGGCGAGAGGGGCTGCACAAAGCGCCCGGCCGGCCTTTGTTCGCGGCAGCGG
This sequence comes from Motacilla alba alba, assembly GCF_015832195.1. Taxonomy (NCBI): domain Eukaryota; kingdom Metazoa; phylum Chordata; class Aves; order Passeriformes; family Motacillidae; genus Motacilla; species Motacilla alba. The sequence continues at coordinate 2,280,312 of NC_052023.1, read as the reverse complement.
AATTCCAGGGCTCCTTTCCTCCTCTTCCTCCCTCCCCCGCGCCCCGCGGGAGCTCCCCCGGGGGAGCGGCCCCGCGCTGGCGGCCGCCGCGCCCGCTCCCGACCCTTTGTGCCGGCCGGGGAGCGCCGCAGCCCCGCCGGCCGGACCCTGCCCGGCGCCCCCGGAGGCCGGCGGGGCGCGGGGGCCCGCGGGCCGCGCCGGGCCCGCCCGCCCCCGGGGCGCGGCAGCGGCGGAGCCCCCGCGGCCGGGCCCGCCCGCCCCCGGTACGCGCGGTGCCGCCGCCGGCCCCGCCGCCCCCGCTACCTGCTGATCTTCTGCGCGAAGGCGCGGCGCTCGGCCATGGCCGCGCTGCGGGCTCCGCGCTGCCGGCCCGGGCAGCGCTCGGCCGCCGTAATGCTCCGCCGAGCCGCGCACTTGAACGGCGCAGCTCCCACCCCCGGCGCTCGCCGCGCCCGCCGCCTCCTCCCCTTCCCGCCGGGGGGCCGCTCCTCGCAGATATACGGCGGGGAGTGACCGCCACCGGCCCGGTCCTGTCCCCATCCCTGCCCCTGTCCCCACCCGTGCCCTTGTCCCTATCCCCGTCCTCTGTCCCCATCCCTGCCCCTGTTCCTATCCGTGCCCCTGTCCCCATCCCCGTCCTCTGTCCCCATCCCTGCCCCTGTTCCTATCCGTGCCCCTGTCCCCATCCCCGTCCTCTGTTCCCATCCCTGCCCCTGTCCCCATCCCTGTTCTCATCCTGTCCCCATCCCTACCCCTATCTCTGTCCTCTGTTCCCATCCCTGCCCCTGTCCCCATCCCTGTTCTCATCCTGTCCCCATCCCTACCCCTATCTCCGTCCTCTGTCCCCATCCCTGCCCCTGTCCACATCCCCGTCCTCTGTCCCCATCCCTGCCCCTGTTCCTATCCATGCCCCTGTCCCCATCCCTGCCCCTGTCCCTGTCCTCTCTCCCCATCCCTGCCCCTGTTCCTATCCGTGCCCTTGACCCTATCCCTGTCCTCTGTCCCCATCGCCGTCCTCTGTCCCCATCCCTGCCCCTGTTCCTATCCGTGCCTCTATCCCTGCCCCTATCCGTATCCCTGTCCTTTGTCCCCATTCCCATCCCTGTCCTCGTCCCTGCCCCTGTCCTCGTCCCTGTTTTCATCCTTGCCCCTGTCCCTATCCCTTCCCTGTCCTCGTCCCTGTCCCCTGTCCCCATCCCCGTGGTTCTGACCCCCACCATCTCGGGCTCCCCTTGCGCTGCCACGTTATTCCTGAGTGAGAGCAGAGCGGTTGGGGTTGTTCTTGGCACTGATGAGGATCCACCGGTGGTTTGGGGAAAAGGCTCCTCAGCATCGCTCCCTGGCCCTCAGTCCAAAACTGCTGCCAGACCAACCCTTGGGAGCACCAGAATCCCAGGATCGCTGAGGCTGGAAAAACCCTCCAGGAGCATCGAGTCCAAGCTGTGCCCACTCCCCACCTTGTCCCCAGCCCAGAGCACTGAGTGCCACCTCCAGTCATTCCCTGGACACCTCCAGGGCTGGGGACTCCAAACCTCCCTGGGCAGCCCCTTCCAAGGTCTAATCACCCTTTCTGTGAAGAAATTCCTCCTGATGTCCAACCTAAACCCCCCCTGGTGCAGCTTAAGACCTTGCTGGGTGTCATGGGGTGTGCAGGGCATGGCCAGGTCCCTTGGCCAGACAAAACTGGGCTCCCAGTCAATCCTGCCCCATATCATCCCATCTTTTCCTTCAAAAAGGCTAAAAATTGTCCCTAACAAGGAAGAAGAAGGTGGCTGGAAGATTGTACCATCCACCTTCCCATCAAACATGCCATTACTAGCAGTGTCTCCAACCACATCATGGTTTGGGGTTATTCCAACAGGAAGAGGAGGTGGAAGGTGGGGAGTCATGAAAAAAAAGGACTGTTTTGTGACTGCAAACACAGACTGAGCCCAGGACACGATCTAGCAGATAACACCAAGTCCCTGCTACCCGACATATGCTGTGCATTAATCCAAACCAGGCAACTATTGATAGTCACCCAGAAATGTCCAAAAGCAGGAGTGTTAATTCCCCCCACTCCATCTGCTTGGGTTGGGTGAACGTTTCCCTCACGCTGAGGACACCAATCCTGCCCCTGGCAGGAGCTGCTGATTTCCAGCCGTGTGTGATTCCTCTGCTCTGCTGTCCGTGTGTGTTTACACAGGCAGTGCTCCAAAATCTGCTAAAATCTCTGAGTGTGAGTGACCCCAGGGGATTTAATGCAGCCACCAAGTGAATCCCCTGCGGGTGAGGCTGTGCCCCAGGACACAGAGGTGCTGTCATGTGTCACACACGTGCACGCACACAGAGATGCTGGGAAGCAAAGGCCCATTGTAGGCACCGAGAAAGGGATGTTCTTCTCCAAGGGGGAGGGGAGGAAATATCCCTCAGACCTCTGCCAAGACAAAAGACTCTTGCTCTGGAGCTGCTGCCTGCGTGTGGAATTGCACACCAGAGAAGGGCCTCACGCTGTGGATGGGATAAGAGATTTACCTCCTTATATCCACAGAAACTGGGGCTGCCCCAACTCTGGAAGTGTCCAAGGCCAGGTTGGACAGGGCTCGGAGCACTCTGGGATACTGGAAGGTGTCCCAGCCCATGGCAGGGGGATGGAACTGGATGAGATTTCAGGTCCCTTCCAAGCCAAAGCAGTCTGGAATTCTAAGACCAAATTCCCATATCCAAGTATGTGTGCTCACAAGAACAGACCAAAGCATCAGGAACCACCAGCAATGTTTCCTCTTCCCCCCTTTTTTACACCCAAAATGGCACTAGTCGGGAATGCAGGAGGCCAAAATATCCCTGCCTAATCCAACCTCTGAGACCAAAACTGGGAATCCTGCAGTTCTGAAAGGGAAACTCTTCCTGCTGCCAGAGGGTGCAAAGAGCAGCCCAGCCCCAGCAGCCCTGACACACAGGGCACGGAGTATCCAAGGTCCACTGGAGACTTTTGGGATTTTAGGTTTCATTTTCCCTTCCTGCCAGTCATTACCACAGAGAAAGGGCCCTGGTGAGGTTCTGGGCACTGCTTGCTGAGTTTTGATGTCACCTTTGCTTTTCCTTGACTTTTTCTGTAGCAGAGAGCTGGGCCAGAGGAGCTCCATCATCCCATCTGGATATAAAATGGACCTCTATCAATACAGATATATTAGATATTAAAATTATAAAAATTATATTATATTATATTATATTATATTATATTATATTATATTATATCTTATATTAACAAATAATACATATTATATTATATATAATATTATATAATATATAATATAAAATATATAATATATAATATATAATATATAATATAATATTATATATATCAATAATATATATTATATAGAGAGAAATAATATATATAAAATATTATTATATTATTGCCTTCACATCAGGAGGGCATTGCTTTGCAGAGAAATAGCTTTTCTCCCTATAGTTGGGTTAAATACAAGCAAAATCTCTCAATTGATAGTCAATACCCAGTGAATTTCAGAAAAATAGATTCCTCATTACTTTTCAGATAGTGACCAGCAAAACTCTACAAAGTCTGTGGGTTCAAATAGTAAGAGATCACCAACATTGGTAGAAATGTATATGTGACCTTGCAAAAAATCCCAAGAGCTTCTGTAGATTGACCCCAAATTTTGCAGTGCGTGCAGCATTAACCAAGAGAAGTCAAGGAAAAAGTGAAGAAATAAGAGAGGAGAAAAAAATTGCAGTCTTTGGCCATTATAAATTCAATAATGCCAAATATAAAAAATCATGGTAACAACATGGAGGGGATTGATGTGGTGGTGTCAGGGGGTTATTTTGGGTACTAAGGTGAGGGTTGCCTTGCACAGTCACAATCCTTCTGCCTCTTGTTCTGTCATCCTGAAAGTGAATTAACTGAAGGAAATGCTTGGTCTGAAAAAACAAACAAGCTTTGCAAAGAGGAGAATGTGTCCACCAGAGAAACCTGTTACATGGAATTACAGACTGCAAAAAAAAAAACCTTCTTTAGGAACTAGCAGATCCCTCTGATCAGAAACAGATTCAGAAACAACAGTTGTGGGGTGAGTTTTCCTGCAGCAAAGATGGAGCCATTTCCTTTTAAAACAGGGGGAAATGGTATGTGATTCATGATGTACTGGCAGTGTTACACTGTTTATTTTGCAGAGTTTTTGGTGCCCATGTATTGTCCTCAAGGGTGTCTGGTATCTCAGAGGGAGGGTGAAGGCAAATCAAGAGTGGAGGGGCTGTGTGCATGCAATTAATACCTCCAGACAGCCCAAGTTAATTGAAATTAATGTTTGAATGGAGGCTACATAGTAACCAATGGAAAACCTGGAACTTTACCAGCATTATGAGGATACTGAATAGCTCCTCTTCTTTAACACACTGTAATTCTTCACCATGTTTTAGGAAGCAAAGAAGGAACCTGGCTTGTTCCACGCTGGATTCCCACAGAACACATCAGCTTTTGGGAAACATCCCTGCCTCCAAAAAGGAGTCCAGGACACAGGACTCTGATCCACTCTCACACTGAAAGGGGGAGAAAGAAGCAGCATTTAGTCAATTCACCAGGGTACCTGTCCATGAACCATCTGCATCCTTTAAACATGCGACTAACATGATTTTTTTTATAATTGAGAATGACTTTTACTGGGCTACAATCAAATTTGGTAAGTGCACCCTACCAACACAGATGTAACTCCTGGAGCCTGATAGAAGCAATCTTACAAGATTAGGTCCTGCACAGGAAAAATCCCTTTGGATCACAGCCACAAAACATTTGGACAAAAGTGAACTGATCCCTGCCTTGCCTGTTAGCAGATTATTTCCTGAGCCCAGGGCTCCCTTCTTCTTCTGACGCAAACTTCCTCAGGGCAAAGGCAGGGAAAACATTTTCCACGGAGAAGGCGTCCAGAGCAATTCCATAAACAAAGCCGTAAATAGGGACCGCAAATGCCGGGAGCCACCTCCTGGCAGCACCCGGGAAGGGCCAACCCCTGCCTCGCCTGGCGAACGTTTCACTGCGAAGAGCTCCACGCGTGTCACAAACTGCACAAACATCTCCCCGGACAGCTCCGGCAGGAGAGAATGCGCTGCTGCTCTCAGGCTGCCCAGTACCCAAATTCTCCTGGAGAAACCAGGAGATTTAAGGAGGGAGGATTCTCCAAATACCTGCAGCCTTCACTACACCCCTGACATCCCTGCTATTTCCTTTACAGAACTGTACCAGCCTTTCCAGAGCCTTCTTCACAGGGTGGTGTTTGATGGCAGCTTCACTTCTGCTTTACTGTCTCCTGGCACATTTATTTTAGGAATTCTTCACTTCAAAAGGGGGGGGGGTTCAAGAAATTAAATCTGCCCAGAGAAGGACTCAAAGTCTTCCCAACTGAGCTTCCATTAATTCCTTCCATCAATTCCTGCTCATGTTTATAATTTTTGTAGTTTATGTTTCCACCCCAAGCACAGCTCTCACCCTTTCCCAGTTCAACACTCTATAAATGGCATTAATGTGTTATTTTCTCTTGCATAATTAGGATCTTACATTAAGGGTAGCCTGGGCACAGACTTTTCCAAATATCCTGCTGAAGCTTCCTCCTCCTTACCCCACTCCTGGGACAGACAAAGGAAATCTGGATTTGGAGGGACTGAGTGGTACCAGCAGAAGTTTGCTGGCCAATTTGGGGGGGAACCACATCAGAGCAATCCCGCTCACTGCTGCTTGAAAGGATGCACAAATTCACACAGTCTCAATTCCTATGTTTCCCCCTTTTCTGGTTCCAGAGTTTGTTTTTTTTTTTACCTGAGCACCTACTCCCACAAAAACTGGAGTTATTTAACATCTCTGAGGCTCTGCAGACTTGAATTCAGAGCAGTTTCAAAACTTTCCAGAGGGAAACAGACCACAGATGGCTTACTTCCCTAGGAAATGAAGCTAAAAATAAAGGAGGAAAATTCCCTTCTCTCCAGCTACTTGACCCAAGCTCTGCTCTCTTCAGGCAACAATGTTTGGGAAAGCACATTTGGCCAAATGTTTAATGAGCTTTTCTAAATATATTGCAGATTACTGATGATGGGACAGTGGCAGGAACAGGAGCAGAAGCTTCATTCCCCACTGCACAGTGTCCTCTTACCACTCTGCAGTGTTTGGAGGATAAATGTGGTGTATCTCCATAAATCACAGTATCTCCTCTAATTTTTAATCTTGCCACTGCCACTTGGTGTTACCTACCTTGTTTACCTATCAAAAAATAAAGAAGAGACAAATTATATTCTCCAGGAACACAGATTTTCCAAATCTCCTTATGACATTCGAATGGGGCTCAGAGATGGTTTTATGCCATTAAAATGCTGAAAGTGTGAACTCTGTGATATTTGTTGTAAGTTTGTTGAACTCAGTTCCCTCCCACTCCCTGTGCAAACCTGTCCTACAGAAATAAGAATTGGTGGAGGTGAAGAAAACTCTCTCTTTTACAGACAATTATTTATGGTTGCCAGAGGGATTATTTGGCAATCAAAACTTTGGTTTGTGTGGAAAAAAAAGCAGAAGATAAATACCTTCCCTCTCATAACCTGCCTGCCTGGGGATTTACAGTGGATATCCAGGTGTGGCCCATCAATTCAGGGCATGGTTATTAAATTTGAGAGCAGGAAGGTGCAGGAAGGGGAAGAGCCATTTCCTTTGATCAGCTGGATAATTCCTTGTACATTTAAGCAGATCCAAGGCCTGTCAGCTCCTCAGCTCTCCACCTTGCAGCCCCTACACAGACAGACAAGAACATCCATCTCTGTCTCAGGGAATAAAAGCAAAGATAAAACTTTAAACAACTATAATTCCTAGAGCAGATCATGAAATTCTGGAGGCAGCAGGCCTCTTTCTTTCTGCACTGTCACAGTTTTATGAGTTTATGCAAACAGCAACAGGGTTTTTATTTTTAAATCTTTTTTTATCTTGGGAGCAAAGGGCAAGCAGGGAGCTGAAAGGCAGGGAAGGATTAGAAAGGTGATCTGCTACATCCCCACTTCAGGCCAACAGCAGACCTTTGGAACAAGATGTAGTCTGCACATTAAAACCTACAATCCTCTTTACTGATCAACCCTCCTGTGTGAAATATATCCATGAGGCTGCAGGGGAAAAAAAACCACCAAGAAATACACAAAGCATCTATTGTTGGCATTTGCACTGCAGCTAAATTTTAGATCATGTGCTGATTATATAAAATTAAGCTCAGCATGATCATCTCTGACCAGCAGAAGGCAGTAAAATCACAAAATGAAAAAAAAAAAAACAAAACCCCAACTTTGCTTCATGAACCCAAAATTGGGCTGGTGAGTACCAGGGAAAGAAGGAATATCAGGATCTTAGGATGTTGAGCACTAATGCCAGTTCCAGACAGCTGAGAAATTCAACTCAATCCTCCACAAATCCTGCTTTTTTTTTTTTTTTTTTTTTAAGCTCGGCTCCCAATACAGCCAATGAGTATTTTTAAGCAGCTTAAGACAATCAGATTAATGAAGAACCTACTTTACAAAACACTTTTAAAAAAACCCTAAAAAACCCCTCAGGACAGTGAGAGGAGATGCAGTGGTTTTGATGGGACTTTTAGAGAGGAAATAAAGGAGAGCACACTCAGCTGGGTATTTAGGCTGGAAATTGAAATCCTTCAGGGAGTTTGGAGATATGGGAAGCATTTTGCTGTGGAAGAATCAAAAGACACGGAATTAAAAAACAAAAGCAAAAACAAAACTAACGAAAAGCCCACCAAAAAACCCCAAAAAACCCAAAACCACCTAAACCAAAAAAGGAAACCACACAAAAAAAAAACAAAACCCCACACACACAAAAAAAAACCAAACCCAAAGAAAACCACAAAAACATTAAAAAATCAAACAAAACCAGGCCCCTCCCAAAAACACCCTAGCAAGACAGAAGCGCTGTTAAAGGACAGCCACAGATCCCGTGAAGGGGCTGGGATTTCCCTTCCAGCCAGGGCCGGGCCTGGCCCGGTCCCGCCGCCTCCTTCCATCCTCTTCCTCCATCCTCTTCCTCCATCCTTCCCTCCTCTTCCTCCTTCCCGCCTCCCAGTCGCTCTCCCTCCGGACTACACTTCCCAGCGTGCCCTGCGCGCACCCCGCCGCTCGCCACGCCGCGCCCCCGCCGCGGCGCCCGCCGGGAGTTGTAGTTCGCGCGCCGCTACGCCGCGGCCGGAGCGGCGCCGGGAGGCCGCGCGCTGCCCGGGCGGTCCCGGGCATGGCGGAGGCGGCTCCGTGAGGGGTGAGCGGCGGGCGGCGGCGGCGGGACGGGCTCTCCGTGGCGGCGGCTCGGGCGCGGCCGTGTCCCGTGGGGCAGGGAGCCGCCGAGCCCCTTCCCGCCGTGCGTGAGGGCTGCTGCTCGGCTGCGGGTCCTGCCGGGCGAAGCGCTCCGTGCTTGCTGCAGCACTAAGGAACAATCTGCTTTTCTTTCCGAGCCGCCTTCCGAGTAGCGTTTCTAACTGCCCTCGGATGTGTTTGCAGCGCCTCCGCAATGACCTCCGGCCGCTGCTCGCCGTCCTTCTTCCGTGTGGCTTTCGCTGAGTGTCGCCGCTGCCGCTCCGCGCTCCGTCAAGGTACAAATGAAAACCAGGGAAGTCTTAGTTAATAGGAGATCATTTATCTTATAATTACCCCGTTGAGGCTTCATTCGTCCTTCCCGCTGCGGTCTTGCGTTGCTTTGTGCTGTCTGTGCAAACAGATGCTGTGTCGGGGGTTTGCCGCTCCCCGGCATGGATCCCTCGGGGGCTCCGGAGTTGGGGTTCAGTTCCAGCCGTGTCCTGCTGCTCCCTGAGGGAACATCATCCTCGTGATGAGCATCTGAACAACTGCATAAACCAGGCAACTTCGGGATAAAACCATTCGGTTTGGTAATTCGATATTAAAGCCTGTTGGCTTTAGTATTCCTGGGACCTTCTGGTGCTGTTCCATTAATGTCGGTGGAACTCTTACTGGTGATTTCAGTAAGAACCTGTGTTTTCCCCATGAAAAAATTACACCTGGTTTGTGTTAGCATTCTTGGAAGCCCTTTTTGCATCTTTAGCATAAAGCCAGACAAGAAATGTACAGAGAGGAAAGATAAATGTGCTGTGGTGACCATTGTCTTTGAAAAGAAAATTAGCTTCTTTGTCATTTACATAACTTTGTCTTCAGGCCCTTTCAGGACTGTAGAGTTTGTTTCTTTTCTAATTTTAGCCAGAGGATGCTTCTATAGGACTTGGTTTTTAAGGCAATCAGCGGTGTCTGGATAAATGGTTGTTGCTGATGGATCATGTGAGGGAACGCAGGACCAAACACTCCTCCTGGAAAAGTTCATTTTGCCCCTTTGCTATCTAGAGCTGCTGATACCGTCAGGCTTTCCTTTTTTTCCTAAAGAAAAACGGGGAGGGAAAAGGCAGGAAGTTAAAATCCAGCTTGAAATTCTCCTTTTCTTCCTTCCCCAGCTTAACACAAGGCTAATCACAGCAGGGATGTAGACACTTGTTATTTTCACTAGGAAAACGGCAGCCTTCCCTCATGTTTGTGAGTTGGCATTGCTTCTTTTTCTGTCAAAAATCAGATTTTTGTGAGATAAAATGAAGGAATAGCGGGAACATGTGCTAGGGGTGGTTTGGGCAGCAGATTGCAGATCCCCAAAAAGTGGATCTGTGTGAGTATCCTCAGGCTCAGATGATGCTGCCACCCTGACATCTTCACCCTCTCCTTAATTACACTGTCAGTGATTGGGTTTACTTAAAATTCGCTCCCAGTGGAGAGAAGTGACCCAGTTAAGTCTTGTCCTGCTTTTGATCCCTGTTCCGTGGAGAATAGCACACGGAAAGGTAAATACCTTTCTAGACACTCCTTTTAAAGCGAGGAGGTTTTTCCTGGCTCAAGTTTATTAATGAAATGAGGGAGTTCACTGTTGCTCATGTCAGCTGGTGCTGTCAGAACTTAGATAAAAATTCTGTGAAGGCTGCAGTGATGTCCCACTGTTGATCAATTTTTGATGTCCCACAAGAGCTGCTGTTGAAGCAGGAGCTCTTCATTGTTCATCTCTCTGTGCAAGGGTTTGGGACACTAAATACCATCAAAAACTTTCTGTGTCAGGTATTTCCACTGACAGAATACACGTGGTGAAGGAAGTTCTGTTAGTTAACAGCAAACTTCCTGTTACAAATGGGGCAGCTGGGCTGTGGTGGGAATTCTGTCCCAGTTTCCCAGATTTCTTAGAAACAGGGATAAAGGCATTACCAATTACCTATTTATTTATTTATTACCAATTGTTTCCAGTTCAGGTTGCTTTTAAGGTGAAATCTGTCTTACCTTGCAGCACAGAAAGAGCCTGTAAAGATGCATTTCCTTGGAAAATCTCTCAGGAGTTTTTACAAAATTAGCTTGCACTGTGGTGGATTTTAACCCAAAAATTGCTTTTTGTTTTCTCTTCAGCAGAAAAGAGCAGCATCTTTTCATCTTTTCTGTTTAGTGGGCTGCATCTCAGCTCTCCACCTCACTGCTGATGAAAGGAGTGTGCTCGTGTGCCAGCACAGGTTTTGTGCTCTGGAGCAGTTCATGGTACAAGGCAGAGCTGCTGGAGAACATTATCTTTTATTTAGCTTTGTGTAGCGCTTTTATTGGTGTATGTTTGGAATTAAATTATTTTATTACTTATTCATGGGACACGGGATTGCTTCTCAGTGCCTGGTGGTGGAGGGTTCTGTGAGTTTATTGCTGTTTCTGGCCATGTTGGGCTTAAGTGCCTGAGTGGGGGATGCTGAGTGTTTATATTTTGGGTTTTGCAGCAGCAGAACTGAAAGCCTCACAAGACAGCGATGGCTTTTTCTCTGGAATTTGAATATGGAGGCCACGGGGACAGATGAAGTAGAAAAGATCAAATCAAAGTTTATGTCTGCATGGCACAACATGAAATACAGTAAGTGGAGCAGAGCGTGGTGAGATCTGTCCTCATTAAAAGGAATGGAGTGTTTCTTGTTGACATGAATGGAATCATAACTAATTAATACTACAAATGCAATATGGCCTTTGTAACAGTTTTTTCTTTGATGTTATAAATTAGCCCCGCTAAAAAACTTCCTTAGCTTTTCATTTTTTCAAATAAATCTTGCATAATTTCATTTCAAATTATTTCTTTTGGAAACAGTAAATATATTTTGTAAATTACTCTAGATTTGCATAGGCTTTTAAACAAGGATAATATGGAATCATCTGCACCAAGATTTATTTTGTTCATAAATGTGCTTTTGTGGAAAAAAAACAGGATGTTGTGTGAGATACAAACTCCACTGAGGAATCTGCCGTTGAGTAACATATTTTCCACAGCTGAACATCAGTAATTTGTTTATGAGCAACCAGATTTTCAAGTGTGCCCTTTACTAATCTGTCCTTGATTTTTCTGTTTTCCCTTTAGGACCGAGGTTGCTCAGATTTACCACCAGATCTTTGATAAATTTGACTAATCATAACCGAGTTTTGGAGATGTCTGACAAGATGAAAAGTGCTTTTTTTCTGCTTTCTTTCAGGCTGTCACATGGTTGGAAAGGAATAGTATCCATTGTACCTTTAATGGGATTTTTTATGAGACCAAACCCCCTATCAATGCTTTTTTTTTTATTCCCCTTTCAAGGGGTTGCCTTTGGCTTAACCAGATGCTGTTGGCATTTCCTTTTGGAAAGTTCAGTCACAAATTTGTATTTGTTTTGCATCTGTTTTAGGTTGGGTGTTGAAAACAAAAACTTACTTCAGTAGGAACTCTCCAGTTTTCCTGCTGGGAAAATGTTACCACTTCAAAACTGAGGGTAAGTACAGAGCTCTCCACTCATTGCAGTCTTCCTCTAGAAAGGCTGGCATTAACAATTACCAAATCCAAAATGTAAATATGAAAAGCTTAGAGAATGCTCATTTAAATGTCGACCTCTAATGCAGCCCATCCTCACCTGCTTCATTCAGATTTTACACCAAAACCTTGTGCTTTCTGTAAGAATTTGTGTTGTAATTTGCACTTCATTCACCGTCACCTGGAGATTTTCTGTAAAAGCTCCTGATGGAAATAGTGACAAGGCCTGATCAGGGTCACCAACACCTTTGTTATCACTTTCCAGTGTGCAGTTTTTTAAGTCTCCCTCTTTATTTGCCCATTCACAGTTGGGTGAATTAAGCACTTACTTGCAGGTCAGTGATTCCACTGGCACAGTGGTGTCTGCATGGTTCTTTTGATTTTTCCTTTTTTTAATCTGGCACATTTCTGTTATGTTTGCCCTCCAGTTTTCCCTTGTTGTACTTGAGGCAATTGTGAATTGTTGTACATTTGTTTTTCTACTAAATTTGATATCTGTTACTTGCTTTCTAATAACAGACGTGCCGTAACAAATTCATTAGAGCTGAAACTGTGCTTTGCCTTGCAGAATCTGGGGAGCTCTCTACAGATGGGTCCAATTTTGATCAAATCAGCACCGAGATTTCGGGGAACGTGGAGGAGTTCCGCAAAGATTTCATTTCTAGGATCTGGCTGACCTACAGAGAGGAGTTCCCTCAGATCAAGGGCTCTGCTTTAACCACGGACTGTGGCTGGGGCTGCACGCTCAGAACGGGCCAGATGCTGCTGGCTCAGGGGCTGATGCTTCATTTCCTTGGGAGAGGTGAGTTAGGAGAGAAGATCTCTGTGTTTGCATAAGCACAGGCATTCTGCAGAGACCAAAATGGCCTTTTTTTATCCCAAATCTGAAGGGCCAGCTGGTTTTGGCTGTGGGCTCCTCACTCCTGTTGGAATTGTGTCCCATTGCACAGAGACTGTCCTGTCCTGTCCTTCCATTTCTGAGAACCAAAGTGTGCCAAAGCAAACATCTGTGGAGTTCCCAATATCCAGATGTGAGTTAATACAGCACAAAATGTGATCCCCCTGTCTGAGTGTTCCTACCCGTGCACATGCCCAGCTCTCTGGAAATGGGATTGTTTCTTGAACTCCAGATGTAGAAGTGAGTTCCCCAGCCCATAGCTGTGGGCTATGGCAGAAGTGATGTTCTTTTATCAGTTTTAAAGTTGTCCATTATTGAATTTCTTCTGGTGTTAATATATTGAGTTCCTAGAAAGATTCTAATCTAACTTCAATACATCATTCTCTCTGTGGAAATGTTCACTGTGTCATTCTTTCCCTTCCCCCCATTACTTAGAGAGAAGCTTCCTTTTTTCCTTATCGTTGTCTGTCTCAAAGTCCTCCCTCAGTCACAGCCAGCTGAAGCTTTAGGAGCTGTGGGATGCTTTCTGCTGTCATGGGCTGAGTGTCCACGTCCTCCTCATTCTCCCAGGCTGGGCCATGCCCTGCAGAGAGGCATTTTAGCTGGCAGAGTTAAACACCTTTTCTTTCCATCCCATTGCCAGTCCCTTTCATAACAATCATCCATTGCCTGCTTCAGAATCAGCCACGGCAGGGCCTGAAGCCGCCCGGGGGGGTCGAGAGAACACAGTGCATTGTTCCCTCAGCCATTTGTGGGCTCTCAGGAACACTTCAGCAGAAGATCCTTCTGAAAGCCTGTTTTGATCCCACTTTGCCCTGGCTGTGCAGCTCTGATGTAAGCTGGGAGCAAGGTCCCAGCCCAGCTGCACCACACAGTCCCCGTTGCCGGCAGCGTCAGGGCTGAGCTGTGGGATTGGCTCAGTGAATGTGCCTTTGGCTGTAGATTTAACTCATAAAACATTCATTTTCTCTCTCAAACTGACTGCACATATCAAAAAGTGTGTAAATACTTCTGCTGAGAACACAAATCCCTTAAATATCACTCTTCTTATACATTTAAAAGAAATTCAAGACCTGCCCAGAAGACTCCCTGTGAGCAGGAGTGTGTAATGGCTCATTTGGAAGTAACCCCAAACAAAAAAGCCTCAGGTTTCTATCTTTAAAATCCATGGTTCCAAAGAATTCCTTGTGTGTCCCCCTTGTATCCTAATTTGGAAGATGATGGGGTGATTCCAGAGTGTTCTTGTTCCTGTGAATCCACAGAAAGATGGGGTAGGGATGATCTTTCTGGGCTGCTTTGCTCCTCACTTGGTCTTCTGACAGCTGGTGAATTATCTTTTGAAAAGCTTTTTATGAGGTCTGGGCAGCTTTGGAAACATATTTAGGTGTTTACAGGAAGTTTTTCATGGCTGTTTACTCTTTTCCCAGAGATATTTTTGTTCTCGTTTAATGGTGGTGTTTCTGTTAGGAAGCAAAACTTGCCTGAAGTTTCTGGCTGAGATATTTACACTTCCGCTGCCATGTGGAATGTTCCAGATATTGCCGAGTGTTGTTGTGAATGAGTTTTGATTTTAAATTTGAAGTTTTACTTTGAAATGCCTGTGCTCGAGACACTGGCTGGAGTGTGAAGCTGAGAGCCCAGAACAGCAGGGCCTGTGGGGATGTTACACTGAGCTGCCTCTGTGTTGGGAGTACTTGCTGGAATTGTGGGAGAATTCCAGGCATCTTCCTGGGCCTGCTGAACCCCATTCTGTAGGAGGAGTGCTGTGTGGGATGCATCATCCATAGGGAAATCTTCAGCTGGAAAAGCAGACTGAAGATACTGAGTGATATTTAAACAAGTTTGCCTTGTAATCTAGAGCAATTAATGAATTTAGTGAATAAATAATCCTGCCTGCCTGTTTTTCTGCTGATCTCCTTTGCCATTTTGCCAGGAAGAAATGTTTGCTTTTACATCAGTAATTTCTCAGGTCTGCCTCGTTTTTTAATAACTGAAAAATAAGAAGAATTAAGAGCTTTTGAAAGTTCTCGTTTGACACAGATAAAAGGTTTTTGGATGGTATTGAAGCAACATTCATGTATTTAATATGTAAGAGAGTTCTAACCTGTAATCAGGTGTATCCTGTTTGTTCAGCTGACTTGGATGGTCACCAGAAAATCACCAGGAAAATCAAAGCAAATCCTGCTCTTCCAGAATTCTTTGTTCACCTGTTAACAGCGACGTGTAAAACACGCGTTAGCGCTTTAGTGAGCGTGGGGGACAAAGGGACGTGCTCTGCTAATTATGCCATAAAACGAATGTTGCTGTGGATTTTCCCTTTTCCTGCTGCAGCCTGGGTGTGGCCAGAAGCCCTGGACATGGACAGCTGCGACTCGGAGTCCTGGACCAGCAGCACCGTCAGGAAGCTCACGGCCTCCTTCGAGGCGTCGCTCACGGCCGAGAGGGACCCCAAGGTCCTGGCCCGGCCCCCCGCCAGGAGGGACTGGGATGTCACCGAGAGGAGGAATGAGCTTTATCACAGGAAAATCATCTCCTGGTTTGGGGACTCCCCCCTGGCAGCCTTCGGGCTGCACCAGCTGATAGAGTACGGGAAGAAGTCCGGGAAGATGGCGGGGGATTGGTACGGGCCCGCCGTGGTGGCGCACATTCTGAGGTAAAACACCTTCAGTTCTCTGGGCCTTCCCTTTGGCACGAGCAGCATTTCTGAGTGTCCTGAGATTGCTTCAGCCTAACTGAGCAGCAAACTGTTCATTACTGGCTTTGTAAAGCACCCATACCAGGAGCAATTCCAGAGCTTTTTCATGGGCAGGAGGGGAGGTAGCAGCAGGTGCAGGAACTGAATGCTGAGCTTTTGTCAGTCTCATTTCAGGAAAAAACACAACACTGCTGTTTTCTTGTAGAATCCCAAGTATCTCTCCCAAGCCCTTTTAAGCAGAGCTGCATTTAGTGAAATGTTCTAAAAACTAACCACTCTTTCAACCTTGGAACATGCATAACATTAGAGATTTTTTTTTTTTTATACTGTAACCTGGGGGCTGTAATGTACTGATAGTGTAATGAAATGTCAGAGCTAAAATTGATGTTTTCAGCATTTCTTTGCACACATCAAATTCTTGTGAAACTGTAAATGTATGGGACTATTAATATTATAATTATATCCCAGTAAAAGTAAAGGGTCTGTGACATTCAGCGTGGTTAAAAAAAAAAGTCGAAAGTCAAATTTCTCCATATTGTGAGCCTTGATATCCAATTCTTTGAATGTTTTGGGGTTTTTTTTTTGTAGTCTTATATGTTTATTTTTTTAGTGGGTTCCAGTTTACCTGTAAACCATAATAAATCATTTAAGCAGCAGAAGGCAAAGTTCATGCATTTATATATTTTTTAATATATCTATAAATAGAAGAATTTGATATTTAGTGTAAATGTAATGTTAATCTGAAATGCAGCTGTACTGAAATAATCAGGTGTGCATCCATGCAGATGCAGACAGGGATGTAGGAGTTTAACATTTTTAATATGTTTTATTTTCCTTTGTTCTCATGGTGGAAGCAGTCAGAATTTTTTGCTTGCTTTAATAAATTATCTATGAAATTATTTGTGTCCCTAATGGGAGCAGGGGGGTTTGGTGCAGAGCTACCCCAGGGTGATTTCCAGCCCTGCAGAGGTTTCCTTCCCTGGATCTTTCTCTCTTGCAGCAGCACTAACAATGTACAGCTCCCTCATAACTTGGGAATGGCTGCATTAAACCACTCCTCAAGATGGAGTGGGGAATAAAGGGATAGTGACCATTTAATGCAGCTGTGTGCTTGAAATCAAAGGGAAATCCTGGATTTTGAACAGTTCCCTTCCTTTGCAAATGCTGTCCCTGATAGATGACCATGGTTCTGACTATCAGCATGGCTTTTCTTTTTTTTAGGTCTGTTACTCTTACTCTTTTGAGGAGAGTCTAATATTGTAATTATCTTTTTGAAAGTTTTGGTGAAACTTTATTTCCAGGTGCTAATCTGTGGCTTTTTATATGAACTGAGGTCCAATAAAAAGATCTAATGAGTTGAAAATAGTATTTTTGTCAGCAAACTTAGCCTTTATCATCCATATACATGACAGAAAATGGTTATGAACAGAAAGAAATGAAGTAATGGATATGAATTTCATTGGAAGTTGCTGTGGGATTTGGAACCTGTTTTTGTGGGTTTCATTGTTTCTTCTAAATAGCCAGACATTGTCATCTTGCCTTGGGAAAAATGTGGTGCCAGGACATTATGGAAGCTACAGGCTGGATCTTGGTGTCCAGTGTTTAAAACCAAATCAAAAATCCCACCAGCTGTGTTTATCAGGAAGGGAAGGTGCCTCGAATTAAACAAAATAACCCCTGTAAAAACCCAAACAAACAAAAAACTCCTATCACAAACAATTAAAATCATCCTGTTTCTAAAAAAACCAAAATAATTTGTTTGTTTATTGTTAATTTTTTTTAATGAATGGTAAGTTGAACGGTTTTGTGTTTGAACTTAGAAAAGCTGTTGAAGAAGCAAGAGACCCTGAGCTGCAAGGAGTAACAGTCTATGTTGCCCAGGATTGTACAGGTAACTGTGATTTTTAGATTTTTGCTAACATTTTAAATGCTTTTTATGGTTTTCAGTTAGCACTTAACAATAGAGCCTTAAAGGGAAAAAAATCCCAAAGAAGTGGATCCACAAAATTGAGATTGTGTAGGCAAAGGGGTTTTTGATATGTGCAGATTGTTCATTGCTGGTTTGGTATTTTATAGTGGAATTCCAAATCAGCAAATCAGTTATTGCCTCTTCTCCTTTTACATGTGGATGTTTCTGTTAGTTGGAAGCTTTCAAGTTTTAATTATTCCTTTTAGAAGTTTATATGCAGCAATAAATATTTATTGCCTTTCTCCTGACCTACCCCTTCTGCATTTCCTTGGCATTGCAACTCTGCAGCAGCAATTCCCATTCCACAAAATATTGCTGGGAATGAGGAGGCTTAGCTCTGGTTCTGAGTCACCTGGCTGTTGACTTTTTGGTTTGTTTTTTTCTTAGGGTTGGGATTAAATGTGTGAGATGGTATTTTTTGTTTGCATTTAGATGTTTATTAGTTCTGATTTATATTACAGTCTTATAAATTGTGAGTTCTGTAGTTCTCTATATAGTTTATATAGTTCTATACTTTAACAAGTCTAAAATGCAGTTTTATCTCTTCTTTTTAGAAGGTTTTTTTAAGGATAAACTGTCTAGTTAAGAAATTATACTTAAATTATTTTTACTTTTAACTTAATAACTAACTAGCCATGCCTCATAATGTGGACTTTCTATCTAGTTACACAATATTACTTAAACTCATGAAGAAGAAGGTGAAGAAGAAGGACTGGTTACTGTTCTGAAACATCTATCTTGCTTTATATATATTACTATATTCCAAAACGTTAAATTTTTCACACATGTGGTATTACACACTTCTATTCAAACTACTTACCTGTAATTCCAGTTCTGTCATTCCATTTTGGAAGCTTTTTCCATGGCTTTAGGTTAAATGCAGTGTTCTCCAGGGTCAGTGCCTGGCAGCACAGAAAGGCTGCAGTTCTCAGCAGCCAGGGCTCCAGCACCTGGGCTGTGTTTTGGGAGCACAGCAAGGTTTGGAGGGGCTGCAGTTTGAGTTTGTCACGCTGTGATGCCACGTTGGAGGTGTGTCTGTAAAGCCTGGAGGTTCTGTTTGAAATGTGGATGTTTCTGTGTGTCTCAGTCTACAGCTCGGATGTTATTGACAGGCAGTGCTCTTTTGTGGATTCTGGGAAAGCTGGCACAAAAGCTGTAATTATATTGGTTCCTGTGAGGCTCGGTGGAGAGAGAACAAACACAGACTACCTGGAGTTTGTAAAGGTATGAAATGAGAGTTCAATCATTTTTCAAAGAGTAGCACAAGGGGATATGAAAAGCAGCTTCACGAGGGTGATTCTCCCCATTAAACCTGTGGTGGGGATTTTACAGTTGAAGGTTGTAAAGTTTGACTTTACAGATTTGAAATTTCCCTATTACAAGATCAGACATAATTGCAGAGCACATGATGTCCCTTGGTAAAGCAGTGATAACTGTCCTGCTCCTCCAGCAGCCACCTGAAAAGACATTAATGCAGTGCCTCAAATTACAAATGGTAATTTAATCTAGCAGGACTCTAATAGCATATGTAACTAAGGATCAGGCAGCATTTTAAAATATAAATACACTCCATTCCTTACTCTGTTTCTTATTTTTTTAAATAAGAAAATGGTTCAAATGGTTTTAAGTTGTTGCTTGTCTGTTCTTCCCATTTTCTTTTGTCTCTTTGTTCCCGTGGAATTATTTGATATTTTTATTCACTACCTGAATTGTTTTTTCCCTGTCTGGATGAACGTTTCTGAGGATGGTGGTGCAGGAGTAGCAAGCAGTTACCACAATAAAAATGAGCTGGAAAAAGGCAAACTCAAGGAGAAGGCAGAGGGGGGAAGGTCTGTGCTGTGGTTTTGTCAGCAGAGGTTCTGCAGGTACCTGAGGATGTGCTGTGATCCTGCCTCTTGCTCCTCTTAGGGAAGGGCTTGTTCTCTTGGCCCTGCTGCTTTTATTTCATTTTCCATGCTCCTCTTGATCTGTCTTTAAATTTTGGGTTCGTTTTTAATTTCCCCCAGCGTAGGAGCACGGACAAAGGCTGAGAGTCTGTAAGATGATTTATTTTGTGGCTGTCTCTTCACTGTAACATTTCAGGAAAACATTTTGATTTTTACTGCCGTGGGAAGACAGACTGGTGAAGGCCCTTAAGTTATGAACTTAAATTGTTATTAAATTCTTCCCTGATTATTTTCCTTGTGTTTTCAGACAGTTGGTTTGGGAAAGTTTTGGTTTTCAGCTGGCTCCAGTGAGTGATTCCTGCTGCTCCCTTGCCGAGGCTGTTGCAGCCTGATGGAGGCTGAGATAAGAGGGCTCTCAATTGCCTGAATCAGTCACTCCAGTGTCTGCCCTGACTGTTCCCAAGAAGTGACCACATTTCTGGGAGTCTGGCTTTAAGTTAAAAATGCAGATTTTAGAATGTAGCACAAGAGGTAATTTCTACAAAGGATTTTATAGTTATGGGTGAAAATTGATAAATTTTTTATAATTCACTTTTACAAGAAGCTTGCCATAGATTAAACAGTTATCTATTACTCTGAGCAGCTTTGCTCCCTCTCTGCTCTGCCCTCCTTGGCTCTTGGAGCCTTTGCTTCTGCTCTGCCTGAATGTTCTGTGATGCTCAGAGCATTTGCTAAGGAAACCTTCTCATTTATATTTTAAAGAAGTTTTCTAAGGAAACCTTCTTGTATTTTAAATAAGCATCACTTCTTAACCTGTGTAAACCATGCTGGATTTGACTTCGTAGAGCTCAGGGGAGGTTTTTAAGTTACTTTATCCTTGTCTAAGCAGGGAAGATTTTCTCTTGAGAAGCCTTGGTATTAGTAGTCTGACAATATCAATCTTTTTGTTGAAAGAAAAATTCCCTTCTTACACTTAGTAATGTCCCCTTCCCAAAAGTTCTGCCTCCAGAAGGTTCTGGTTCCTGTGCCCTCCCAGGCTGCCTGCAGGGATGTTTATGGGGCCTGGCTGTTGGGTGTTTGTGGCTCCTCCCTGGATGTGGGGCAGCTGTTTCTGGAGCTGGACCTTGTAATTACTCTTAACACAGCTGGCATTTCTGCCCAGGGTGTAAAGGTTGATGCTCTGGCCAGGCTTGTCCATTTGAGTGCAGAAAGAAGAGAGTCCCCAGAGGCACAGGATGTCAATGTGTGTGAAAGCTGGAAATCTCAATACTTTGGGATATTTGGACTAAGGACCTGGTGCTCAATGTGTGACATGATATTTTGTCTCCTCCCCAAAAACATGTGTGGCTATCTCATGGGAAGGGAGGACTTTCTCTGGAACATCTGCTGGTGTGGTTTCACTTTGGTCAAGCCCCATGGAGTCAATCTTTTAAAAAAACCAAAGCCGTTTACCTAAAAGAGCAAAGAGCAAATATTTTAATTCAGATTAATACTTTGGTTAATCTTAATGGTTCCCTGTTCTTGTTTTAGGGAATTTTGAGCCTGGAGTACTGTGTTGGCATCATTGGTGGGAGACCCAAGCAATCCTATTACTTTGCTGGATTCCAAGGTTAGTGTTTGAATGTGTTATGTCTCCTCAGGATTTTTTTCTCTCAGAGTTAGGAAGTTAATAGTGAAGCAGTGGGAAATGGCGTGATTAAAATAGTAAAATGAGCACCTTATTAATTCATCACATCTCCCCAAGTCCAGCCATTTGTCATTTACCCCACGGAGTAATTGGATTCTGTAAAATGTACATTTAATTTCCCTTGTTGCATAAACAAGGCATAATTTATCTGTTTCACCAAACTCGAGGAGCGTTTGCTGTTCCTGCCTGGCAGTTCTTATTTAGGTATTTACTCTCTCCTGCTTTAAGTGGTGTTAGTTGATGCCTAAATGACAAGCAATATATTCTTGCTGTCAGGATGAAGCAGGGCGATACATTTTTCATATGCAAACTCCAGAATATAATTGTGTGTTTGTAAAAGTAATTTTATCACCAAAAATTAAATGACAGTTTCATCACTTTATAAAAATTCTGCTTATACAAGCATATTTGATTATGCAAAAGTTAATCTGTCCTGCAAAAACCTATGCTTCAGTCAATGAGTATCAGCCTGGCAAGCAGTTACTCACTGGCTTTTTTTCCAGCTGTTCTGCATAGAAATTGGATTGTAAGCAGTGTAATAATAAGGTGTTTTTTGAATTACTTGTCTTCTGTTTTGTCCTTGCAGATGACAGTTTGATTTACATGGATCCTCATTACTGCCAATCTTTTGTAGATGTCAGCATAAAGGATTTCCCTCTTGAGGTACTATGGATATAGAGCTGGCACTGTTTTCTTCCCATATGAATCAAACACTAATTATTTAGAGCTGTTCTAGCTAGCTGCAGCTTTATGGTTTTACAGTTACATGTTATTTATCAATGTCCTGCCCTTCTTTATAGGCCTGTAATCAACAAAAATGACCAGAGGTTAAATCTCAATATGGAGGTTTAATTTTTACTTCATTAATCTTCATCTGTTTTCTTTTTAATGATCGTAAAATCTCCAAACTCGATGATCACTTCATTTAAGTGATTTTCCATCAAAGAAAACAGATGATATTTGTAGATCTTAAACCTGTTTGGGTTTGGGGTTGATAGTTTGTCTTTTTGGTCTTTTTTTTTTTTTTAATTTAAATTGCAAGCAACATCAGGGAGAATTCCTGTGGTATTCAATAGAAGGAGCCTGGAAATAGATGGAGCTAAAGGAGGTGATTAGAGAACTCAATTTACAGCTGCCCTGGGAAAACACTGTCAGCTGCAAGGAAGTGCTCAGTGGCCTCAGCACTCACAGTCACATCCTCAGGGCCATCCACACGAACCCTCCTTGCTCTTGTGCCCAACTTCAGGTGAACTTCCAGCAGCTCTTGGCTCAGCCTGAGGGGGCATCCACAGCCAGGGCAGCAGCAGCTGCTCCAGAACAGAGCTGGAGCAAAATCCCATCAAATGCTGTTCAGGAGAACTATTCCTATATAAATAAAAAATCTCAAAGGGCCTGCACAAAGGGCTGGTGTCGAGTCCTTAAAGCAAATACTTCATATTTGTCATTATTTATGCCTAACAAAATGCTTGAGTTAGCATGTCACATAATATAGAAGTGGAAGATTCTCTAGGAAGTGAGAAGGTTCTGAATGAAGCAGAATGGGTCAGCAAATACCCAGCAGGGAGTTTGGCTGTGTGTAGAGATTCCTTTAGGTTTGCCCTCTTGAGATGTTTGGAGGAGGAGCTGGTGAGTGCCAGCTCTGCCTGGGATGATCACCCAGCTCCTTCCCCTTTATCCTCACGACTGTGTTGTGCTCCAGTGCCCCTGAAGATTTTACAGTTTGGGAAAAAAGCAGACAAAAAGTGGAGAGAGCACCGAGCAGCAGAGCTGAGGTGAATTCCTTAAGGTCCTGCTGTGGCCAAGCTACAAAAACACATCTTTTGGGTTCTGCTCCTATGACTCAGCCTCAGAATTGTGCTGCAGACTGGCATTAATCTGAATTTCTAAATAATACCAAGGGTTTAAGCTGTGTTTGGAAGGTATGTAAGCTGCCAGCTCAGCTTGATCTCATCCTAATGCTTTCCTGCAGACGGAAAATAGATTGCAATTTAATGCTTGCTGCATTTAATAGTATTATATCTTTGTCCAGAAATGTCAAAAGTAAACAGAAATTGCTTTCTTAGTGTGGATAGTTGCTTGTTAGATTTATCTGTAGGGAGTATTTTCAAAATTGACAAATTGTCCAGAATAAGTTGGAAATCAATCCACTCTGTATTGGCTTCCAGCATCCATTTGTTTGGAGGAATGGGGAAAAAAAAATCCTCCCCACTTCTCTTTGTTGTGCAGTGATTTGTGCAGCATTAAACCTCCTGCACAACTGGAGGGACAGGGCTGCTGCTGCAGTGGCATGTGGAAGGCAGGGTTGGATTTTATTTATTTATTTAATTTTTAAAGCGTTTGATGACTCAGGAATTAATATTAAAAATACAATTGCTGTTTATAAAATTGGAACGGTGAGGAGAAAAAGCAGTGACTTAAATCAGTCTTGCAGAAATAGCCCTAATCATCTTGGTGGATGTTTTTTAGCAGAGGTTTTGCAGAAATACCTCTCGGGTTTGTAATCACCAGGAAAGAACAATATATTTTACCATGTAAAACTGCTGCAGGGATGGCTACACTCGGATTTGGGACCCGGTGCTGTCTTCTGTGGATTGATTTTTGTGATTAGCAAAAAAAGGGATTTAATAGAGGGAGGATGATGGGTCATCCTTGCGTTAGAGGCAGAGTGGAGGGGACTGGCTCCCTGTGAGAGCAAGTGAGGAAATAATTGCAGTTATTGGACAAAGAGCTTCACCACACCTGCAGCTCCTGTAATAAAACCCACGGAATCGGGGTGGATAGAATATACTTGTTTTTTTCTCTCATAAACTGAGCGGGGAGCATGGGGAAGGGGTTTTGTGTTTGTTTTGTCTTACAGCAGGGCTGCTGAAAGTATCAGCTCACAGCACTGGCAGGGCAGCATCTGTCAGGGAAAGAGATTTCACGGGAGGAAAAACCCATTTGTAAAGCAGGGCATGTTTGGTTTTTCCCTACTTGTGGATCATTGTAATATGGTTTTGCTTTTGTGTGTTTTGTGGGTTTTTGAACCCATTTCATTTACTGAAGGAAAATGCATGAGGTTGGTTTATTCCATTATGTCTCTTTTATAGAGGCTGGGGGAGGGAAGGGGCACTGGGCAGTGGTAGTAAAACAGTAAGATAGTGCAAAAGCTGTTACAAATTCAATTTGCAGAAGAGCATTCACCTTCTCTGCCTTGGGAATATTCATAAAGTATTGCTGGGAGCAGCAGAGCTTTGACAGATTCCAAACTAACCTGGTGTGTGGGAAGTTTGGGGAATGCAGCCTGAGCAGCAGGAGGTTTTACACGGCTGGAGAAGGGTGCAATCACTTGAATATTTTGGGGGGGAGGGTGGGAGAAATCACTTCCAGAGTGTGTGCTGGGGTTTAATTCAGGTGGTGCAGGGGATTGGATGTTTTAAAGCTGTTGGGGGGACAAAAGTAAACACGTGGATCTGTGCCGTTCCCGACTGTAACCGTGTTTTGTGTTTTTTAATTGGGAAACCTGCAGTCATTCCACTGTCCTTCTCCCAAAAAGATGTCCTTCAAAAAGATGGACCCGAGCTGCACAATAGGATTTTACTGTAGGACTGTGCAGGACTTTGAGAAGGCTTCTGAAGAAATCACCAAGGTAGGTGCTGGAGTTCCCGAATCCATCCCTCGGCCAGAGCGGGGTGTGGGGAAGGGAAGAGGATCAGCCTCGCCCTCCTGAGCAGACCTGCTTCCCCTCGTGGCGTTGATGGCTGCTCTTCCCGCGGTCAGGGGCGCAGCTGGGTGTTCATCCCAGCGGGTCCCGGGCTGAGGCCGGGCAGAGCCCGCCTGGGCTGCGGCAGCGGGGCTGGCGCCGGGCGGGCCCACGAGGTGGCACTCGTGAAGTGGCAATGTCCCCTCCAGCCCTGCCGAGCGGGGCCACCCCGGCCCGGGGGAGGCTGGGGAGCTGCTGGGGAGCAGCCCGGCCCTGGGCAGGGATGGGGGGAAGAGAAGTGTTGGAGCAAACCCGAATTGTTCATTATTTCTCCCTAGCACAAGGGGCTTTTCCTGGTGGGAAGCGCAGGGCTCTGGTGTGAGCTCCACGGAGCGGGTGCCACCCAGCAAATCTGTCTGACCCCGTCCTTCCCCTGGAAAAACTCTGCTCTGGATTCATTTAGGTCCCATTGGAATCAAGGATTTTTTCTCCTTAGTTAGTCCAGTATGTGAGGGTATGAAATGCAGCGTCATCCTTGTGTTCTGTGAGCTGCTCTGCGTTCGGTGGGCTCAGAAGGTGCTCTGTGAAAAGGATGCAGCAGCAGATGGGCTCAATGGTAATATTCCAGCCACAGCAGCACAAGGAATGAATGTTGGTCCAGCACTTGGGATGTCCTGAGAAGTGGTATTAGTACTACAGCCAAAAAACCATTTTTTTAAACTTAATGCTGATTATAATAAGTAGATACTGATCGATGCTGACGTTGTTTCTTTGATTCTTACCCAGAGAGGTAGAAAATAGATTTAAAGAAGTAAAAGTTCATGGAAAGAAGCAGCAGATCCATGGAAAGTTTTAAATAGTGATGTTTCTGTTCTTCCATGTTTTCCTGTTCTGTCACATAGAATGTCATAACGTGGTAAAAAAAATCTCATTACAAAATCAGTTCCAGCAGAAGTTATCTTTTTCCTATTTCTGTTCTTTCAGGTTTGGGATTAAGTACAGTTTTTTCCTGTACACAATACTCTTGACTGATCCAAGTGTTGGAGTTATTATCCTGGTATTTTAGATAGAAGCTCTTTGATATTAGTGATATTATTTTCTAGAAATACATTTCAGGCAGTGTCAGTTTGAAAAGAGGGGGGAGTTTGGATACAGGGACAATGTCAGAAGCATTCTATCAATTGATCTTGCAATCCTTCCTTCACATCCTTTGTGTTTTCCTTCTCTTCCGTTATTTTTCCCTTTGTTTGCAATTGTAGTGGGGTAGCTCTTGAACCATAAAGCTCAGTGCATTCCTAGTGTGCCCTGTGGAGGCTGAACTAAAAACTCCAGGTTCTGCCTGCTTTCTTGGGTTATAAGAGGTGATTGATAAGATTTAGCTGTTATACTTGAGGATGAACATCATGGCCTTATGTTCAGAGACAGATAAATGAGGAAACTTGCAAGCTGTTTAGAGTTTCACATTCTCTGTGGTCACTGTTGAGATGTGGTGTGATGAGAGTTACACAAATCTTGAGCAGGTTCCCCTGGACTTCGTTTGGGCATTCCCTTGCCCAGTTCCTGTGTTTAGGGTTTCCTCACCTCCCTCAGTTGTGCAAGTGGGAGTTTCAGTAGAGCTGAACACAGACAAGCAGTGGAACCCCAGGATTTTACTGGGATATTTTTTTTTCTTGTATTTTAAATGCCCCCTCAACCCCTGGCTGTCATTTTTGAAGTAGTTGTTACTGTTTGAAGATCTCTTTGGGGATTTTTTACTGTTTTAGACTGATTGTTCTCCTGAAATGGTGCTCAGTGATTTTTAGTTCTGCACAGTGTGTATCTCTATCCTGATGTAGCTCTGCAGCCACTGCAACTGGGCTGGTTTTTCCCAAGCAGATAAGAAAAAGTAAAACAAATTAAAAAATAAATCAGTGGACCAAACACCCTGAAAGGCTGAAATGTTTTCCAGTATTTAGTGGGGTTTTAACTGCTCTTAAAGATGCTTTGCTGGTCTGTTTCAGATTTATCATTCCCCACACCCCCTTTCTCCATGCTCAGCTTTCTTATTTATAAACACAGATTTTGGGCCCCCTGGTTCCCTGTGACTGTCACCAATCTGGTTTGAGCCACGTGCTCCTGACTGCCTTATTTACATTGGTGAATGTGTTTGAACTTCTAATAAAAACACTAAATATTGCACCTGCTGATTCTGCAATAGAAACCCTCCCCCCTCAGTATGCTCATTTGCTGCAGAATTCACAGCTGGGCTTGAGGAGACCCTTATGGCCATTAACTATTTTGTAGAGGGTTTTATCTTCTGTCCTTTATCCTTTTATCTTTCTCTTTGTTGCGCTGAGTCTGACAGCACACACAGGTGATCTGTGTGCTCAAAACCAGGAGTAGGCAGGAAATTAGCAGCTACCTGAGAAAGGGAGGTAAATACCTCATAGGAGGAGGAAATGTTCAGATTGTGCAATGCTTTTGTCTAATGAGATAATTAAATAATGCATTTTTTACTTGGCAGTCATCATCAGGTGAATATCTGTGCTTGCTGCATTTCTTCATTTCCAGTTAATGTTTTATCTGCTTTGTTTTACATTATAGATGCTGAAATCTTCATCCAAGGAGAAATATCCCCTGTTTACTTTTGTCAAGGGTCATTCTAGAGACTATGACTTTGCTTCCAGTCCACTCCATGAAGAAAATGACCTTTTCTCTGAGGATGAGAAGAAAAGACTGAAGAGATTTAGTACAGAGGAGTTTGTCTTGCTTTGAGGACATTTTACACAAGAGCATCGGCAGCTGTCCAGGAGAACACTTGCCTTTTAACTATAAAAATGTACCTGAATTCCTTCCCCAAAAAGGCAAGCCCGTGCTGAAATCGGTCTATTTTCATAAAGATGATAATGTTTTCTATGTTAGAAGTCTTTAAGATGTCAGTTACTGATGTATGTACTAATTCTTTTTGCCCACTGCTGGCTGGAGGAGCGGCTGTGCCGTTGTGGCAGCGAAGGGAGATGCTTTGCTCAGAGCCTGCAGAGCCTGGCCAGTCCCCAAGTGCCAGCCTGTGCCCTCCTGAGCAGCGCTGCCAGGTGGGGCTGGCTTTGCCAGGGATGCACATCCCGGGCTGTGGAGACCACGTTGTTCCTGTGGGAAGGGGACAAGTCCCAGCTGGGTGGCCCCAGCAGTTCTGCTGCCAGCCTGGCACCATGCAGAGCAGCTCCTGCTGGAAAGGTGAGGCTGATGGATCAGGAGTCCCTGGCCCTGGCAGTCCTGCCATAATTATATAGGCTGAATTGGGAGTTAAGATACTATTTAGCAGTATGACTTTCTAATGGTTTCTCATTAAGCTTGCTTTGGAGCCTTAATATGAGGAGTGAAGATAAAGTATTACCTTTCCCCACAATTTTTAAAGGTTATACTATTAATATTAACTGCAACCAATCAAAGCAGCTGGAGACAATTATTAGAAGAGAGCAGTGTTTGTTTCCTGTTTCAGCTACCATAATGGTGAGGCTTCTCCTGCCAGAGCAGCTTTTAAATCAAAGCAAAGGGGGGTGGATGTGGAAAATTCCGGGCTGTGATGATTTTTTGTTTTGATACGTGTTGTTGCTGTACAAATGATTACTTGGTGGTGTGTGTTCTCAGATTGCAAACAAATGTACAGAAATAGTTTCACGTTTTAACAAAGTAAATACAATATTTAAAAAACCATATTAACGCTGCTTGGGAAATAAAAGAGGTATGAAAACATGAAGTGCATGTGCCTTTTATATTAATATTAGATCCTCTAACAGTGAATATAATCCTACATCTAAACCAATATTGTAAGGGGTGAATACTCTGTTTATTTGCAATAAAGGCAGATTTTATTGTTGTGTTGTAAACCAAATGTTACCTGGTCTAAGTGCTGCTCAGGCGCAGAGGCACAAGTGTTGCTGATCCAAATAATAAGCATCATGTTTGTTCATTAAAGCACCTTTTACTTTTATGAGCAAGAAGTGACTAATGGATAGAATTCAGGCAGAACTAGACCAGGCCTGTGTCAGGGCTGGAGAGTGCATTTGCATGTGTTAATTATTATTCAAAAAAGGCAAAATGTTCCTTTGTTTTCAAGGAAAGAAACCCCAGACCTTATTTGTCTAAATCAGTAATCTCTGCACTGCTGCATCCTGCTAATATTTGGCATAATGTGGCTTTTTACTAACAGGTATGTGAGGATGTTAGGCTTGATCTTCATATTTTTCATTAATAGCCCAGAAGAGGGAGTAAACAACGTATTTATGGAATTTAGATGTCAGAATGAGGAGAATTGTGGATGTCAGAGCTAGGAGATAGAAGATTGCTGGTGAGTGGAGCACAAGGAGATGCAGCTGTAGCAAAGATCAGGCACAGCCTCAGGGTGGTTCCTTTGGGTGGCAGTGGACAGGAAATCAGACACCAAGTTGTGCTTGGTGCTTGAATTTTCCTTCTTCCACAAATCCACCACCTGAATTCAGGCACCTTCAGAAAATCCCCCATGCACAGAGCCACCTCAGCCTGTTGTGTCTGCAGAAAGGAGCTGCTCTTCCAAAGGCCTTTGGTTCAGAATGGAATGGAAATGCTCACATGGAATTACAAGAGCTGTAGCACAGAAATGTTAAAAAGGAAAATGTGGTTCTGCCATTGCAACAGCAAACTGCCCTAGAAGGATGGAACCGTTCCTCTTCTCTGTCTTTTTTCCAGCTGGATAAAAATGTAGTGGCTGAAACATCTTTGAACTTATTAAATAGTGAAAGTTTTTCCCTTTTTAACGGAGAGAAAGAAAAGTTGCAGTGCTAGAACAGCACCTGGGCTGAGGTCCTTTAATTTGTAGCAAATCCTTTAGTTCATCACAGTGGAGTTTTCTTTAAGCCTTTCTACAAATAATTGTTAAAAATTCATGGCTATTTTCATCATGGTTTTTGTCCAAGGTTTAACCACAGAGAAGCCCACAGAATGCCCTGGTGCACTTTGTACAGGGGTGACACAAGTTAAATTACCAGGTTACTAGAAATTAATGGTTTTGGGTAACTACAGGGGACTTTAATTGGAAACTATGTTAATTGTGTAGTAATTCTCTCTACCTCGTCCGCATTAGCTGCTGAAAACCAGGCAATTAATTTGTGTCATCAGTGTTGCTGCTGCTGCCTTCAAACACAAACCTGAGGAGCATCAGTTACTCGCACAGCCAGCAGTGGCCCAGGTTCTGAGAGACTTCCACAAACCTCCCCCTCCTGCCCTGCCTGACAGCCCAAACAGGAGCCCCGCAGCCTCGCAGCTTTGTCCCCTCACAGCCTTTCCTCTCCCTCCTTTCTGCCATTTCTTTTCTCCTTACAAGGAACCTTTCTCTCTGTGTTTACAGTACCTGACATTAGCTTGGCACAAGCTCATGCTCTCAGTGGAGACTCTGCCTTCTCTTTCCAGCAGGGATATTTGCCTTGTTTTCCAGACCTTGGCTCTCCCTGGCAGTGACCAGAGCCCAGCACAGCCCAGAGCTCTGCTGGAGGTGCTGGCTCTGCCCTCAGCGCTGTAGGGTGAGGGATTTCTCTCCTCCATGGGAAACCACCCAGCCACCACCTCCCTTTCCTCTGCAGCCTCTCCCACCTCCAGCCAACCTTTAAAAACACCCTCCAGGCACTCAGGGTAGACAGCAGCTGATTTCTGAGAAGTTTCCAGAAGCCCAGGGCACTGCTCTGACTCTTGGGAAGGGTCAGACTGGAAGGGTTTGCCCCGTGTTGACTCCTGAAATGGGAGTTTCTAGAGTGGTCCTTTAGGAGAGGGAATTGTTTACTGATGGTGGTAGACAGCTGATCTCAGAGGGAAACAGAGCCTGGAGAATTGCAGCCCAGCTTCCAGAAGGCCTGGAATGGGAATATACTCAAAGCAGCACTAAGGTTGTTTCATAGAATGCCAGAATCCCAGGCTGGTCTGCGTTGGGAGGGACCTTTAAGCCCATCCAATGCCACCCCTGCCATGGACACCTTCCACTGTCCCAGGCTGCTCCAAGCCCCATCCAGGGGCTTTGTGATGCCTCTCTTTAAAGATTTCTTTTCCTTCTCACCAGTCCCCCACGCTTCAGCAGAGCTGGAAGACTGGGCCCAACCTGATTTGTTACTGTCTTTTGTGGGGGTTTTTTTTCTCTTTTTTTGGCTTTTTCACCCCTCCAAACCCAGAAGCTTTGTCAGTGTGAAGCAGTTGAGCAGTTCAGTTGTGCCCAGTGGAGGCAGGGCAGGGATCTCCTGTTCCCTGCTGATTCCAGTAGGAAAATGGACTTGCCCCAGAGACCTGATTTATTTCCAGCCTTATTGACAATCTCTTAAAGGGGATGATGGAGTGAAAAGCAGCCATCAGTGAGTTATGAAAGGTCAATAATGCCACAAAGGAACACAAACAGCAGGTTTGAAATCCAGCCCTCCCCACATTTCTGTTTCCACAGCCATTTCATCCAAGGTCATTGGGCTTTTCCAGGCAGGCCAGAGCAGCAGGAGCCTCCGAGAGGAGGCCAGGTTACTTCATGGCCCTTTCCCACCTTGGAGCTGATTATTATGGGATGCATTCCCCAGCCCCGCATGGGAGGCTGTGCAGCACAGGCAGGAACAGCATCCAGCAGCATTTCAGCTCCTTACACAGCCCCTAAACCCGGAGCCTCCGGCAGAATATTCCAGCAGCACGGGGACAGCCTCCCACCAGCTTGGTTAGGCCATGCCAGCATCACATAAAAGGATTTTTAAATGCTGCTAAGTTGTTTGCATTGACAAAAAGGTGCAAAGAGGAATTTGAGGGTGTCAGGATCCAGCCCTGGGCGCTCATGGTTTGACCCTGAGGTTTGGTGTCTTCACAAGATGCTTCTGCTGCCTAATTGGATGAACTGAGCTCCATAAACAGTTCCCTTCCCTGTTTGTAAGCAGTCCACGGGCAGCTGTAATTGTCTGAATCCACAGTGTGAATAGTAAAAAGAGCTTTACTTAATGACTGCAGCAGCCCTGCTCGAGTGAGAGCTCTCTGGTATTTATTCACACCAGAATTCACGAGGCTTTTGTTTGCCATGAACACTCCTGCAAATAAAAACTTGCTCACTCTAATGTTTATGAATAAATGTGCTCGTAAATGCCATCAAAGCAAATCAGCAGGGTTTTATTTATGCAAGGAGATGCACAAATAAATGTTTGCTGTTTTCACCCAGCTCTGGTGGGTGTTTAGGCGTGTGTGAAAGGCAAGGCTTTGTGAGCTCTGCTCAGCACTCACACGTTATTCCTGCTCCCCATCTCCTCCCTTCCGACACTCTGATCCTGCCTGTGAATCCCTGTGCCCCAAGGGAAGGTTGGTAAAGTCAATGTTTTGGGCATTATCCACATCCAGCAGCTTGCTGGGTCAGTGGACAAGGTCATGGAAGGGACTGGGATCACTTTTGGCTGCCCAGGACTGGGAGGACAGGAGGGAAAGGGGTTTGTGATCACAGCTTTGTGATGTTTGCATAGCACACAGCAGATACCCAAACCTGCTTTTTTTGGGCATGTGCTGGCTCCTGGAGCAAGGTGGGGGTTCTGTCTTACACAGAAGTGTGGGAGGTTATTGCCATCCTGTTTCAATCAGTGCCCTAATTAAATATAGGAGAGGATTTTCTTTCTAAAATGTAAATGTCAAGCCTTGTTAAGGAAAATTAAAATGCACTGAAATGAATGTGGTAGGAGCTGTGGAGGTGCTTAAGTAGAGTATCTGTATTTATTAGAAAGGGAACTAAAAAGGAAGTATTTTTGGAGCTCAATCCTTAAACTGGGCCATAAGGATTTTATGCAAATTTCCCTTCCAAATCTGCAGTTAGGGACTGGTTCCAGGGGTGAATTCTGTGTCCCAGCCTCTAAAAGCTATGAAGGAATATCATCTGAGACTCACCTCTTTCCAGGATTTATCTGTGCATATCCCTCCTCTTACCAGGATCACTTGGGATTCTGTGCTGGCCACACTTCCTGTGAGTCGGACTTGAAAATTCATGTAATTCCCTCCATTCCCTGTTACCTTGAGTCCAGCAGAGCACAACAGCACCCAATTTAAGGCTTCATTCAGCAATGGGATCATCCCCATTTAAAAGGACCCTCTTGAAAGCATTTTTCTACTCCAGCCCCCAGTGAGCCTGGACTGGGAGCGTCAGTCAGAACCTGCAACACTCAAACCCAAAGTCCTGGATGGGGATTAGGAAAATCAGAAAACTGAATTGTTTCAAAGGCTCACAGAGCACAGCTTCAGCTGATCTCAGAGAGGCTGTGATGTCAGCCTGACCAAGGTCAAAACCTGAGGTGTGTTCACATCTGGAGCAGGTGAGATGTGTCTCTGTCTGGAAGCGAGGACACACAAAACACATTTGTCCAACACAACAAGCTGATGCCTTTGCAAATACACGGAGTTTTTTGGCCTTCCCGGCCCAACCATTGGTTTGTTGTTTCCATGCTAATACAAATTCTTGTATTAAAAGGAGCATGGCCTTGGGTTCCTCCATCCGTATGGGAAAAAGTTACTTGTCTGATGGTAAACAAAGAACAGAAGAATTGATTCACTGTCCTCACTCTTAAAAAGATGGTATGAAGCCATAGTGAAGCAATTTTAATTGTGGCTGTGTAACACTTGCCATCAGTAAGATCACTTGTGTTCTGTTTTTAGGGACCGGGGTGCTCTGGAGCGCACGGGGCATTAGAAATGCAAAACATGACCGCATGTTCTCAGGGCTGGGGCAGGGCCACATGAAAGAGCACTTGTGCTGGGATGCTCAGCTCTGAGGCTATTCTCTGTTCAGCATGTATTTACAGAGATGTATGAATATTTGATTAATGAGTCATGGTCTCTGGAGAAATTTAATAACTGTACTGCTGTACAAAGGCAGCTCCTTCACTGTTAACACAGCTGCCAATAGTGTCACTGACACTGGAGCCCTTTCTGCATCTAATATGTGCTGGGGAGTAAATTCCTTCCCTACAAGGGAATCCATGGCACACATCATTCTCTTATCTGGTTTGAACTGTTGCAGGCTCAATTTACAGACCCCGATTTGTAAAGATTTTTCCAATGGGAACAAGCAGTGACACGTGAGCCAGAAAGCAGCAGTTTCAGCGGGCCCTGAGTTACTCGGAGGGTCAGTTCAAAAGGAGAGCTGCTTTAAAAATTCCGTTCATAAAGTGCAGAAGGAACAATGGGTGAAAATATTCATGGAGAGCAGAGTGCTCCAGCAAATTCTGACTGCCTCAAAAGCTGTGTTCTGTGGGATTGCAGGGGTTGTTCAGGGGTGCACGACTCACAGCATGGGGCAGAGGTTTTCTCCCCCCATGACACCAGACCAGAAGTGTTCTTCATTTTTGCCGAGCAGTTTCCCAAGGATAATTCGCTGCTAATTTCATAATTTTCCCATTTTTATTCCTAATACCTATGAAGAGATCCATTTTCACTTAGGAAGTTAGGTGTATATTTTAGTGGTGTTACTCCAGCTCAACTGCTTTAAATAATAGGGGGGAAAATGTCAAAAAAAGATAAATTTAGTGCAGAGGCTTTCACTAGGAGCTTTAACTGCAGGTTAGAATTATACATGCTATGCAGAATTTCCTGCAACACTTCTCCTCTGGGCCACAATGCATTACAGCAGACGTATAATGAAGCTGCTATAAAATCCGTGGTAATTAAGGGGGATTTGACAGTAATTGCAACAGTGAATCAACTTAATTATTACCTGCTTCAAAGAGAGCTAACCTGATGTTATAATCTAACCTTTCCTACTTCTAAAATGAGAGATTAACCAAGTATATGTAGCATTTAAGAATTAAATCTGTTGAGATAGAATGATATTAATACACTTCTCCTATACGTTTTCTGTACATGTGGGTACAAAGCAGCCAAAGGAGCAGCATCAGAGGCTGACAAGCTGCAGGCAGGCTGAGTGTGTGCATTCATAAAATAAACAGAGGTGAGCCAGCTCCTCTGCTGTCTGCTGAAGGCACAGGGACTGCAGGCAGAGCAGTGCTGGAAAATGCTACAGCACACACCAGCCCACTCCCTGAACAGCCTCGTGCAGGAGTGCATTGTCTTTCCATGCTGAATTTTAAGGAAATGATCCTGAAATAACCCAGTGCAACATTGGTCTCGTCAATTCTGGCCTGAGCAATGCAGCTCTTTCAGCCCATAAATCCAAGCATCACTTTTGCTTTGCTTTCAGAGCTTCTGAGATGTGTTACCTGAGAGCAGGGGGTGGCTGGGGCTGATCCAAACCCTTCTCCAAACTCTTCCCCAGGCTGTGCCTGGCTGGCGCCTGCAGCTCCGTGTCTGCAGCAGCTCTAGAAGGGGAGAGGTGCAATAATAGAGCTTTAGAAATACCAGAGAAGTGAGAATTAGCAGCATCAGCATCACCAAAACATGCCACAACTTCCACAAGAGGTTCATCTGGAAAACTGATAAAATTCACTCCAGCTCTGCTCTGAGGAGGGGTTTGATCAGCCAAGTGAGGCACTGACTCGTGCAAGACCTTAAAATAAACCTGCCAATGTTTGCTTCTTGTTTTGATGTGAAACAATGAATTAGAAAGACTTCTTTGGTTTTTACATGTCCTGGCTCATAACATGCTGCAATTAATACCCAATTTTTCTCACCCTAGGCCTCAGCTTTCAGGCAGTTACCAAACTGACTTGGACACACAGGTTAAAGATGTCACCTGCCATGGGTGTGGAATTTGAAACTGCACTAAGCCCAAGCCATCTCATCTTTAGGACATATTTTTACAAGATTCCAGCAGCTTAATCTGCCTTAAATAAAATCTGGAAGTCCACCGGGCTTTCAATAGTGTTGTACACCAAAAATGGTACAAAAAGCTTGGTGGTAATTTAAAAAATCTCATTCTAATGCTGACCATGTGACTGCAAATTGAGAATAAATGTCCAGCTTGCAGGGGAAGTCAGGCTGGGGTTTCTCTTTATGTACAAGCAATGCAATCTCTCCACCAGGAATCTCACCTGCAGACTGTGGAAGATTCCAGGAGCCTGGGAGTTCATCCCACTCTGTGCCCAAAGTGCACCACACCTGTGTTTCCTATCAAGGCTTTTATTTATGATGCCCCTTCCTGCAGGCAGAGATCCTTTACATCTCTCAGTGAAGACACTTAAGGCTCCAAGAAGCCAGGGAAAACCCCCCTGGGAATGAACACAGCCATGCTCCAGCCCCCTGCAAGGTGGCTGTGAGGAAACCATGATCCCTCCTACAGTTCCACACTGGGAAAAGCCTGGGATTCCTGAGAGCTCTCCACAAGCAGCACCTCCCTGGAGCTCTGCAGCTCTCCCAACACTCGTTCCATCCCAGGGAATGGCCTGGATGGGTCCTTTTGTGCTCTGCTACCTTAGGAATGTGCCTGCAGAGGGACAGGCTGCAGTGAGGTGCTCATCCCTGCTCCTGGACTGCTGGAGCACAGCTTAGGGGATTCCAGGTGCCTGGTCCTGGTGGCAGCAGTGCCTCTCTGCTCCTTGGGAGGGGAGGAAACGGCAGACTTTAAATAACAAATTTTCACCGGTGCCATTTGCTATTTTTACAATGCATTTTAGAATAAATGAGAGATTAACACAGAGAAAAGTACTTAAGGTGCATGCTCAGTAACTATTTTTTCATAACGTTTTAATGGATTCAGGGTTGAGCTCCACTAAAATCTGGATTTATTAGAAACGCTCCATGCATTTCAGTAGAGTTTTTCTCATGAATCTAGATATTTTACATTATTTCAATACAGCTGACCCTCTGTTTCATTAGAAATGCTCCAATATAACCCATGGAGCATTTCTAATGATTCTGGTTTTACAGCAAATCCAAGGGTCAGCTGTACTGAAAACAATAGTGCTAACCTCTTGGTTTATTAGAAAAATGCTTTCTGTCTCAATGGAGCATTTCTAATAAATCAGATAAATAGGGATCTCCCACAAAAATGCTCTGCTGGTGAAACAGACAAATGGGTTTGTTGTTATTGAGATTTTTTTAAGAAACAAAGATTATTTAATAGACTTTTTTTGTTGCTCACTGCAGTGTGATGCCCTTCTATCCAGAGTTTGAGTCCTCCCCATGAAAAGTTAAGTAAATATTCCTCACAATTCCCTCAGAAACAAGCACTGCCTCAAACTCAAGCGTTTTTCACCTCAGCCATGAATTGTTTACAGCAAGGCCAACTTCCAGGATGGATTGTCAGCGCCAGGCTGGGATTCAGGGGTTTGGTGCTGTGCCACAGGGTGTGCTGGGTCCTTTCTCACCGCTGCAGAGAGGGTGAGTGTTAAACAGCTCAGCACGGGAACCACCACTGACCCACAAGACACGGAACTGCAGCAGGGGACAGATGTTGTTAGGCCTTTAAGCTCCCTGTCTTTCCAAAGTTGCTCTGACTCCACGTGCCAGGTCAGGCACAAGTCCCAGTTTGTGGGATGCAGCTGTGGAGTCTCCTCCCCAGCCCTGGGACCATCCCCTGCTGCGTGTGCTGTACTCAGCTGAGGGGTTGAGGAACCTGTGCAGCTGGGGAGGTGGCACTGGCAGGAGCTGCAGTGACAGCCTGGATGTGAAGCCTTCTCCAGCAGGGTTCCTTCTCAGCAAGAGAAGATCCTGTGTCGTGGAGCCCTCAGGAACAGGAATCCTGGGCATGTTCTGAGGGACTCGTGCTGATCCAGTCCAGGAAGAGTAAATGCCAACGCTGTGAAATGCAAAAAAAAAAGGAGAGAAAGCCTTGGTTAGTTGAGACAAAGCTTTCTGTTCAAGAGGAAAGGCCAATGAGATAATTTCAGTGACTCAAGATTTGGTTAGAACGTTCTGTATTTTTGGAGTATTTTGTGCTGTCCATATATTCCCCTGTGGTTCAAATGCCCCCCAGTTCCCACAAGTGCATTCCCTGCTCTGTCTGTGTGAATCCTAATCCTCAGCTGCAGGCCAGTGAGTCTCAGCTGGAACAGGATTCCCATCCTCTTCCCCACACTCCCAACAACTTCAGGGAATCTGCTGACCACTTTCTGTGAAAACCTGGAAATAAAACATGCTGCAGTGCTGACAAACCCACAAACCCAGAGACTCCTCTTTAAAAATTATTGGTGTGTCTGAGTGGGCTCTTATTTTTTTCAGATGATTTTGCCCAGTAGTGAAAACAGAGAAGTACTCAAAGGAGTCAAGCAAAAGGATTTTTACCTGTGAGTGCTGCTTGTCTGCCCCTGTGCCTGGAGTACAGGACTGTGGGGAGATGCTGAACCTGCCTGCTCAGGGCGCTGGGAGCCTTTGCTGAGGCCCAGGAGTGTGTGAGCACCCCTGATTCCCCCAGAATCAGGTCTGATTTCTGATTCCCCCAGAATCAGGTCACATTTCTGATTTCTGATTCCCCCAGAATCAGGTCTGATTTCTGATTCCCCCAGAATCAGGTCGCATTTCTGCATTTCTGCATTTCTGCATTTCTGATTTCTGATTCCCCCAGAATCAGGTCTGATTTCTGATTTCTGATTCCTCCAGAATCAGGTCACTTTTCTGATTTCTGATTCTCCCAGAGTCAGGTTTCTCCTTGCACAAGTTGATCCTGCAGGACTCACCTCCTCTAAATGCTAGCAAGTCCCTTAGCCCAGAGCTGCAGGTCAGGGCAGGAGCTGCTTGCCCAGGGGGATTTTAGCAGCCCCACAATGGGGTTTGAAGGCTGTTCCTGCCCCAGAGGCCCCAGCAGCAGCAGCAGCACCAGGCAAACCCCCCTGGCTCTCAGAGGAGCCTCAGCAGTTCATCATGTCAAGCCTGGCTGCTGAGTGCTGTGTCTGGGGCCTCTGGCTGTCAGAGGCAGGATTTCATCTCAGCCTCCCTAAGGCCATATAGAAAGCCTAAAATGTTCATTTATGTTTCTTATTGTCTGGCCAAATCTGTGTGTGCTTTAAAAATATCGGGAAGTTTAAAGGCTGATCCCTGATTATCACATGAAATGTACTCAGTGTTTTAGAAGCATTTAAATACATTTTTTTTTGTTACAAGCAGCAATGCTTTTGTCAACTGTTACTTCTCCTGCATAAAGTGTTTGCATATGAAGTGTTACTTCCCGAGACCAATCTCTCCCATTCTACATTTGCAAAGCAGCTCCATTAAGGATAAATATCACTGTAGTGGTCTCATTCAGAGACATCTGTAAACACTTTCCATGTAGTGCATGAGTATTTATTATATTTGTATATAATTTGTACCTCGGCTGATCAGAATCTCCGTGTTTGTGCACAGAGCAGTATTCCTGGAATAATCATGTGTTTATACCATGTGTAGATTTATGTGCTTTCTACATTCAATGTACCTGCCTAGCCATAATTTGATCTGCTGTTCAGAATTTATTTCAGCTTTCCACATGAGCTCTTTCAAACAATGCTAATTGTTTCAGAACCAAAATCATTGACGATAACTCTTTTAGGAATTGTCACGTTGTCTATAAATATTTAGCGACCGAATTGTATTTGCCAACGTATCCCTGGATTACAGATGAAAAGGGAGCATCTGCCGAAATTAAAAGTGGCCACATTTTCACTTGTAGCTTAATTAAACGCCAAAATTTATCTACATTAACAACAAAGTGGTGAAATTTATTGATCAATTCGCATGATATAAGTTGACAAATGGCCCGAGCAATTTCCATAATTTTCTACACGTGTTAAAATTTGTAATGAAAAAGGAATCCTCCATTAGCGGCGCTGGGAAATGAGAGGGGGCCGCTGATGGAGCGGTGCCCCGGGGCAGCGAGTGCGAGCTCCGTGCCCTGTCCAGCCGAGCCGCGTACAGATGGGCCTTTGACAGTCCTACAGCTGTTCTCCTAATTGTCCATTAAGTGTTCTATTGATTCTCTGATTCAAAGTACATGTCTTTCAGGCCGAGCTTTCGTGTGAAGTGGCAGACACATTCCTGCCGGAATGACAGAGCTGCTTGAAACCTAAAAATGTGGGCTGCCACTTTCAATCGAGGAGCCCGCTTTCAAAGGAGAAGCCTCGCTTAAAGGAGCTTTGTGCGAGCGCCTCGGGTTTGAGTTTCTAAACTTTTCGCGTCAATCAATTAAAGCAGGGCCGCACGGAAAGCTGGAATTCCTCGTTAAGCTCCCGGCTGCTAAAGAGCTGCCCGAGGATGCCCGGCCGCCGCGACGAGGATTGGATCTTGTTTAGCTGGATGCAGATTCTGCTCTCAGACCCCTCTGACACGTGTAATGATATTCTCATTTGACTTGCAAGTTCACTTTTAGCATTTTTTTAAAGCAAGATCATCTGCAATTCCAGCTCGTGCCAGTCAGGAGCCCGTTTAAAATCATCTTCCTGTAATCTGAAGGGTGAAAGATAAGATGCGTATCTGTTGCAGGGACCATAAATCTTCAAAGAAACAAATAGCCACAGATAAAACTGTAGAAGTTATTTAGTTCTCTTCCGAAAGAGGTTTATTAATCGAAAATTTCCAGTCCATTGTGTCACGATTTGGTTATGGCACTGTATCTCATTTCGTGCAATTGTGTATCAAGCAAAGAGCAGAGAGCCTCGCCGCTGAAACTTGATCAGTTGTATTCAGATGTATCACCAGAGCCAGGGAAAAAAAGGAAATATAAAAAAAAATAGCCAGCTGAACAGAGATCTGGACTGGGAGAACTTTTGTTTTTTATATTTCCTCTTATTTTACTGTGATGTTTATGACGTGGGTTTAACACTAAATTGAAACTGAATTTTAAATTCTTGTTTGTTGTTTTTAAAGTGTAATTTCTGGTAGGCAGGACAGAAACAAAGTGTTTATGGACTCAGTATTCGGGGACCATCCTCGGGGGCTGTGCACAAAATGAGCTTTCCCCGTGTGCCACCAGCACTATTTGCCTTTGTATTCTTCTTTTTAAAAATCCCCATCATTAAAAAGTGACATGAAACTGTTTTTGATAGTGCTTAAAATAAGGAGGATTATTTCTCATCGAGAAGATTTTTATCCTCTATAGGTAATGAAAAACCACTGTGCTGTGAATGTTTAATACCTGCTTCTTCTTTGATCACCCCTCCTTGCCCACATTGGTGTTTGCAGCCAGGTCCCCCTGGTTTGTGTCTGAAAACCTTCACCAGCCCCTCTTGGTGGGGATTCTGAACCCAATTCACCAGCGTGGGGCTAAGAGAGGACTTGCACCCATCAATCAAATTAGTTACAGCCTTTTAATTTAAACAGGATTGCTGATTTGAGCAGAATTAGATTTTTTTTTTTTTTTAACCTGAACCTATTTGTCTTTGGGAATCAAATTTACAAGCAAAGGCAATGTTTAAGCTGAGAAGTGCAAACTCAGATGGGGATTCCAAGAACATGAACGAAATTTCCTCTCATACATCAAAGGCAAACAAAGGAAAGAAAGTGAGAAAAGAAAGGAAATAAAAGGAAAAAAAATAAAAAGAAATGGTATGTAAGAGGAGGCATTTGACATTTTATAGCCAGAGTTTCTTTCTCTATTCCATAAAAAAGAATATATGTCAAATTAAAGAAATAGTGGTGGAAGCTGTAGAAAATGGTACCAGGCACTTCTCATTTTAGGAGGAAGTTTGGGGTTTGAGGATGGGACAAACCCACCAAGGGGACAGCAACCATCCTTTTGTTTTCACCATCCAGAGAGGAAACTGAAGAGTCTCTGTGATATAATAAACCAGATCTTGATACCTGCAAAACATTCTGCAAATCTCCTTCATCCCAGCACTTTCAATTACACCATCAGCCAGTTTTTTAAAAAGATTTTTAGAAGCTTTCGACTGTGGACTTTTGTCTTGTTGAATGAACTTCAGCTACACTAAATTTTAAGTAAATTTGTGATGACTGAGCAATATACATTGGCTGAGCTAGAATCCAATAACCCACAGGACAAATTAATTTTCAACAAAAAGGGCAGAAACCTCAAGTGCCATGAGTATATGGAATCTCAGTCTATCTCTCTGGAGCCATTTTTGCAAATCACTACAGCTATTCATAATCTAAATCAGTCTCCTTTAGCAGCAGAAAGATCTTTTTTCATGACAAAACAGAAGATGACATTCATTAGTGCCTAACTTGCATAAGCTACCTTAAATTTATTGGTGCTCTTATACTTATCTGGGTAAGAATTCCTTTGTCTACAGCTGTAGCAAAATTCCGGACGTACTACTTAAAAATATAAATTGTCACTTTTATCAGAACTTTTGGCAGTTTACTTTATTTTAGAAGTAAAACTGGTGGTTAAGGTTTTAAGACTTCCAATGGGCGTTGTTTCAATCATGGTTAACATGCACCCAGGATAGCAGTGCTCGGGGAAGGGAGGAGCACTTGTGCAGGAGTCTGGAGAGCTGGGGCTGCCTGCAGCACCAGGTGCTAACTTTTCCCCGGCTTTGAGCAGAACTTACGGCACTGCTGAAGAATCCTGGCAGCTCCGTGTGGATTCGGGGTGGAAAAGCCAAACCCTCAGCTGGGGGAGTGGGGTTTTCTGGGCAGCGTCTCCTTCCTCTCCTGTGATAGGAGAGTTCCATTTCCTACATGGAAGGTGGCAGAATTCCAGACTGGTTTGGGTTGGGACCTTCCTCTAGCCCAGCTTGCTCCAAACCCTGTCCGGCACGGCCTTGATGTTCTACCAGGCCAAAGCAATCCTCCTGCAGATATCCCACATCCCCCAGGAACTGCAGAGCCTGGTTATGGTAAAAATGCACATTCCAGCCAGTATATAGGAAATAAAATATAAATGGATTTGCTTTAATGTGATGCAAGTGAATACTGGTCTTCATCCACCTGTTTTATAAACTCCATTTCCTGTCTCGGGTACAGACTGTTAATTCTTAAATGCCTTTAGCTTGATGTCTCCTGCTTGGGATACAACTGCAGGAAGCATTGTGACCTAAAGATTGACATACATGTCATTTGTGCAACTGTGCTTTATTTCTTTGTGCAGGAAAAAAAAGTGGAACAAGCATCTGCGGCAGCTTTTGTTACAGCCTGGATAAAGCTAAATGATCACAGAGTCGCTCTTGCCTCAAAACACACGAGCATGATTCCAATTATAATTTCTTTTATAGGGTGAGAGTGGACAGGGCTGTTGGAATGACAAATGAGAGAGATAAAATAATGAGGATGGTGCTGGCTCTGCCTGCTCTCTGTTTTGGGGTGGGATGGCTTCTCGTGGTGGGTCCCACATTGTTAACAGAAAGGGGAATCTGCAGCAGGAATTTAGGCTCAGGGAGGTGAAGAGGTGATGAATTTAGAGCAGGTATTTAGGCTCAGGGAGGTGAAGAGGTGATGAACTTAGAGCAGGTATTAAGGGAAGGTGAAGAGATGATGAACTTAGAGCAGGTATTTAGGCTCAGGGAGGTGAAGAGGTGATGAACTTAGAGCAGGTATTTAGGCTCAGGGAGGTGAACAGGTGATTTCTGCTACAACTGTTGTTAGAAAGCTTTAAAGAGTACATGTTGATCTGCTGAGTTTTTCAAAATGTTTTCTAGATTCTGTTTCTCTTTCTCAATTTTCACCCTGCAAAGTCACCACTGAGCTGTTCCCAGCCCGCGGCAACAGAAGAAGCAGCTCCCACAGTGCTGCAGAAGCTGCTCTGGTTCTTATTTCTACCAAGGAGTTTTGGTCCTAGCAAAGGGACAGGTAAATGAGGCTGATACTACAGAAAACACACCAGAATTATCATTATCTGCATGTATTCAGATGCTGAGGAAATCAGGCTGAAAGAATAAAAAAAAAATTACCTATCAAAGCCTCCTCCCAGGAATACAAGATCTCCTGCATTCATTCCTCAAGCACAGCTCTTGTCTCAGCTGGAGTGAGAGCGATCAGACCCAGGGCTGGAGAATGCAACCGAGCCCTTGTGATGTAGCTGGGAAAAATCTTTTGGATGGCTTTGCACATTTTCCCCCCAAAATCTGAATAAAAGTTCAGGTGAGCTCCTATTGTGGGGCATCTGTCTTTGGAGGAAAGGCAGCAGTGTAATTCTTGTTTTATGGCTGTTCCCTCCTGTGCCTGCCTGGATGACCTTGGCCAGTCATTTCCTTGCCATAAAGTGGCAATTGGGCTGTTTACTCCCTTCCCACCGGTGCTCGGGAGCTTAATTAATACCTGCTTTGAGATCCTCAGAAGGTGCTAAAGTGTTGCTACATACCAAAAACAATCTTTGTAGCTCTAAACATAGAAGAGGAAAGGGACTCTAAAGGATCTGCGGGTTTGGGAGGTGCTGTAGGAAGCAGGGAATGAGTGCCTGATATCCTGCCCCGTGTCCTGAGGGCACAGTGCCCCTTCCCTACTGCTCATCTCTGAGAGCGCTCCCAGCCAAGCTCCAAACTCCACCGATTCCTGTCCTGCAGGCTGGTTTGGTTAGGAAACAGGGGAGCAACCCTTGGAACATCACTTTATGGGCAGGAACGTGACTTGCCTCAGGAGAGCTGGACATGGAACAGAAATCCTGGTGCTCCCCTGCACCTGGGATGAGGAATCTGCAGCTTTTTCTCCACCCATTGATTGATGAATCGTGGATGGATGAGCACCACTGGTGCCTCAGCACAGCCTGGCCATGCTCAGTGATTCCCTCACTGAAGGATGGGGGGGACACTCAGGGGCAGCCAAGAGAAGCTGCCAGGCAGCCCCTGACATCCAGGAGAGATTGCAGAGCACAGGAATTGTGAGAAGAGCAAAATCAAGTCCTCAGCCTCCAGGCGTTGCCAGGGATCTCAAAGCAGCC
Source organism: Motacilla alba alba (assembly GCF_015832195.1). Lineage (NCBI taxonomy): Eukaryota > Metazoa > Chordata > Aves > Passeriformes > Motacillidae > Motacilla > Motacilla alba. Next base: position 2,235,924 of record NC_052023.1, on the reverse strand, counting down.
TTCAAAGGAAGTTATTGCAGTGGGGTGAGCAGATCAAATCAGGCTGTAAATGTTTGCTTATTATTGTCAGGCTTCAAATTGCAACCTCTGCAATTTGTGCTTCCTTTGGAAGCTGGTGGAGAGCAGGACAAAATGGCTCAATCACAAAGTTCCCATGGCTGGGTGTCCTTAAAGGGGAGCCAAACCTCATTGCAGCCCTGCCTGGTTCTGCAGAAACCTCTGCTGTAATTTGGCAACTTCTCAGGGTGCTCCTGAGGGGAGAGCATGAAATAAGGAGGGAATTCCTCCCATCAGGCAGGGTCTGCAGCTCAGGCTGAGGGTACTGCAATGAAGCTGGGCTTTGTTTGAGCCTCGGCTGGAGCGAAACAGCCCCTTCCAGCTGCTGCCATATCCCAGCCCCGAGTGGCAGCAGTGGGTGCAGGTGGGATGAGATGTTCCACACAAAAATTCAGCAACTCCGAGGAATGGTGAGGTTCTTGGAATGTGAAATCAGCGATTCAAACTGATCTCTTCTAAGTTTATGAAAGTCACATTCTAAAAAAAGAAAAGAAAAAAAAAGCTCTAAGACTGGAGAGGACACTCTGCAAAGTGTGGAATGTCAAGCACGTACCTAGAAGCATGGCTCAGGATCATTGTCACTCTCCTGAGGGGACAGGAAGGAGCTGCCACTACAAGTCCTGTGAGCACTCAGCACTGTAGCCTCAAGCAGCCAAGATATCCAGTGAAATTCCTGATAGGAAAACTCAAGGCTGAAGAGCTGAGAGAGCAGCAGACAAGGAGCATGGAATAGTTGGAAAGCACCTGCTGCCAATGGATGCCCAAAACTCCTGGATTTTAGCCACCACATGTGCTTGCCATCCCATTGTTAGAGCCTTCAGACACCCCGCACTGCCCACCCACTCTCTTCTTCTACAAGGTTTAGGGAAGTGACTCAAACATTAGTTAAAAATTTAATAAAAGCATTAATAAAAAAATTAAAAATTCATCATAGCATTAATAAAAGAAAGTTGTATCATCTCCTACATTTATGTGAACCTACAACAGAGCTCAAGTGTTTCCCAAACATGAAATGCTCCAAATACTGGAGGAAAAGCAGGATTTGCCTCAGGAGGGTGTCTGGTAAACAGACACAGTTCTTGGAGTGCTGTTGGGTTCTATCCTCTCTTTCCCTACCAAGGGTTTCTCTCTTTCTCTCTGCTCCAGATGCTCAATTTCTCTCCCAGTTTTTCCAAAGATTTTTCAAAGCCTTTGGCATCAAGGGGGTGAGCATTAGGAATGAATTCAGAGCCAATAAACCAGCTCACATCCCAAAATCAATCCCTGAAAATTCAGTGCCTGGGATCCTCCATGCTGCATCTCACAGAATCACCCATGAGCAACTGTTCCGGCCTTGGCAGAACGCTGCCATCTTAAAATAAAAATAAAAATAAAAATAAAAATAAAAATAAAAATAAAACCAATATAATAACAAATTTCCACTGGCTTCTATTCCTAAGTAGCATGAAGAGGAAAATACAAAGCGTGCAGTAAACATTAAAAAGAAGAAATATCAGAGAGCACTCAGATACACACACAAAGATTTTATCAAGAATTATTCTGTGTGACTCAGCCTCTCTTGCCTTTGCCTATATATATATATATATATATATATATATATATTATTTTTTACTCTGCCACATCAGAGCACCCAGACCTTGCCACAAGGCACCAAACAAATAGAGAGGTGAGCTTTTGCAAAAGGGGGAATAATTTGAATAATCCCTGTGCCTGTGCACTTCACAAGTGGCGAATGAGAGCTCTGATTAAACATGATACAAAAAGAGCTTGCAAGTAGCACTGTTTACTAACATTTCAATTTCTATGCCTCATTTATTAGACTTAGAATAAAAAGGTTAGAGGGGTGTTTGGGATTGTCTTTAACCTTGATGATATTTCCACTGAAGCAGCATAATGGCTCTTAATTGCTTAAGTGAAGAGAACATGTTGACATGTCCTTCTTTGTGCTTAAAGCCCTGCGCCTGAACCATTATGCTAATTCAAGCATTATATACACCAAAGTATTTATGGGACTGACACAAGTGATGTTGCAGGTAAAGGGCTGTGAAATGGTCTGTAAACAGAGAGAATTGATTCCGGGCCCAGAGCAGTGCTGTTAAAGTCACAGCCATTGAGCTGCCAGCCCCACGGTTTCTCTGCAGATTGTCACCCCGGGTCAGGCAGCAGCGCTGCTGCCATCAGAGATCAGCTGGGTGGCTTCATAACATGGCAACCAACCACAGGAACCCAAATTAACCTGGAAGCGAGATGGACTTGACTGTAGCTTCTTTTTTTTTTTTTTTTTTTTTTTTTCCCCTTCCTTTTTGAGCACAGAATCCTCAGCTGTTTGTTAAAATATTTAGGTGCTTTAAAAAAAAAGAAAGAGGATAGAAGGATATCAGCAGTGTGACTTGTTCCTGCATTTTTCCTGCTCTTCCTTTGAAGGGATCACAAAGAATATGGACATTGTGTGAATCTCTGTTCAGAAATAAAATAATCCCAATAGGGGTTTCATTTGCTTGTCCAACATGGGAAATGTGTGGACTATCAGGATTTTCCTGCTTGGGTCTAAGGCTAAGGGTGATATTTTACATTAGACTTAAATAATTTATTATCTTGCTTGGCTTTTTACTAATAACCCACAGTTTTTGGCACTGAACAGAATTTTAAATGTCCAATTTCCTTTAAACCCTGCATCTAATTTATTGTTTGCATTGCACTAATTTTAGGCAGCTAAATGAGATTGAGCAGCCCTGCCTTTATTTCTGCTTATTTTTATTTTTGGCTCTAGAGCACTTGGGCTGACACTTTTCTCTTTAGTTTTAAAATGATGCAGAGCAATGTCTTACTCTCTGTATCTTTTTTATACACTTGGAGCAGACATTGCACTGATTTTAATTTTTTGAAATGCCATGAGAATGGTGTCATTCATCCTAGACTTCATATATGAAATGTGAACCTCAGAGGGAAGTCCTATATTCACAGTAGTGTGTAAAGCATTCTCATACTTTGGTGATTATTTAAAGGGCAAAATAAATTAAATAACTGCAAAATAACAGCTTGGATAGCAACTCTTTCTACAACAAGAGAAATAGAAATGTTTACCTTGAATTCACTCGAGTGTCCTTTGAAGCTGATCCTCCAATGAAAAAGAAATTTGAGATTCAACAGACCTGAATATAGATAAAAATCTAGAAAAATATGGAGTTGTGGTGCCTATTTCTTGCTAGCAGAAGAGCTGTGTGTTTTCCAGCAAAGCACACCTTGGCCATGTATCCAGCATTTGCTCTATTTTCCACCGTGGGACATTCTTGATTTAATGTCATTTTAGGGATTGCTGCAATGCTAAAAAAATTACACTGCAACAACATTACCTGACCACGACACTCCTAAAGATTTTGGAGTT